>NC_045765.1:110443530-111828530 GCF_008692025.1 Phocoena sinus | reverse complement strand
CCTAAATCCATCTTAAGGAAGAAAATCATTCCTTACTTTTACTTCACATTTATAGGAAAAAAAACCCCTTTTTTTTGGCCACAGCCATCAGCTTGTGGGATCCTAGTTCCCTGACCAGGGATCAAACCCAGGCCCTGAGCAGTGAAAGCGCAGAGTCCTAACCACAGGACCGCCAGGGAATTCCCTATAGGAAAATTTTATAACTCCAAAAACTCTGGCTCTTTCCCCAGATTAGGAAACATAAACAGGCAAGAACATGAAAAAGATATTCACGCTTTCCAAAAAACTTTCTGGAGTTATAAATATAGTCAATATAGCCCAAACACAAACTTCAAGTCTAACTCACCCAAACAGATGTACTTAAATGACAGTATGTGATTTTGTAATAATGAAAAAGTAAAAGAAACAAAGATAAGATACTTGACCGTGTGAAACTTGTAAGTACAAAATACACAAAAATGAAGACAATTTTTAAAAACATAAGTAGAAAAGATAATATACTATATTCATGCTAATAACATGAGTAAAGCTAAAGTAAAGTGTAGTTAATCAGGTAAAGCTTCAAGTTTTAAGATTCTAGAGAAAAATGTGGATTTTGAAAAATTACTGAGCCAAGAACTTTAAGGCTAACAATCTACTTTCAAGAGTTCATACCCTAACAGTCCTCCTCAGTAAAAGAGACAAATGTTTAGTAAAGGTTACTTTTCTACCAAAACCATGCTTCTAGTACAAATACTGAAGAAAACATGGACAAAGCAAGAGATTATGTATATTTTTTATTAGAATAATGTATTTTGAAACTGCAAGCACATCTACCCTCTGAAATGTAGATAGTGTGCACCTTTACCTAATTTAAAGAGATTTCAATTTCTTTCTTATTAAGAAAAAAAGCAAGAAAAGGGCCTCAGAAGAGCCAAAATTAAGGTCAAAATTTACACTAAAGTTTATATATATGATTTATAGGAGAGATCTTCATGTCCTCATTCAGAGCAGTTACTCTTTAAGTCTATTTCTACAAATTTGGTTTCTTATAAATTTACACAAAAATTTGGTTTCTTGTATTTTAAAGTAATAGATGAGAAAGAGGAAAACTAGTGCCATAGACAGGCATGCTGATAGAAGAAGTAATGATAGAAATCTCACTAGGGATGAGAAAGAAGACCCATATAAAGCAAGGCAGTTAGGAGCACTTCAAGGAGAATATAAAGGCCTCAGCAACCTGATAATCCCCTAAAGTGGTCTTACCTTTACTTATAATAAAGGACAGCAATAAATTTAAGTATTAAAGAAGATTAAATGAGGAGCAGAAGGACCAGGAAGGGTAAAAAGGAAAAATAAAAAAAAAAAAGGCTAAATGATATGCTGTTTAAAAACAAAGAAACTGGGAGACGCAAGAGGGAAGAGATATGGGAACATATGTGTATGTATAACTGATTCACTTTGTTATAAAGCAGAAACTAACACACCATTGTAAAGCAATTATACCCCACTAAAGATGTTAAAATAAATAAATAAATAAAACCAAAACACTCTCTAAAGCAGAAAAAAAAAGAAACTTTTAATAGAAATTTAAATGAGAAAAAACTAATACTCATGGAGCTATGTCTGGTTGTGTTCCACTGGAAAGGTCAGGAGGTAGTCTTCTTGAAGGGCCTTACTAAAAAAAGCCTTCCCCTCCTTGGCCCATTAATCACAGCCAAATTTCTGGTTCTTAGGCTCAAAATTTATTTTGTAAGCCCACCAAGAGTAGAATCATGTCTTAAGGGCAGAACAACGTTGATTAATGAGGCTGATGTATAATGCTAGAATGCCAATTTATTGACATACAATGAGAAGCACAATTGTTTCTGGCACTAGAAAAGTCTTTTTCAAAACGCAAGCCCACTCTCTTATGATAGGCAGACCTATGCAAAAAACCATAGCCTTACCAGAAAATATATTGGTGAGTATGGTACCAAAAAAAGGAAAATTAGATAAAGAGAATTATTTCATAGCTTAAGCAGTTTTCAGTCTTTTCTTGGAGCATTAACATTCTAAGGAGGTGTCTCAGAAGCTCTCTTTGTTTTCTGTTGTTTTATGTGCTTGAAATCTTTTTAAGATTTCTTTTGGAGGAGAAAAAAGTTCCATTGCTAAAAAGTAAAGTAAAACTACTGTTTTACTTAAAGGAAACAGGGTGGTCTTACAAACATTAAAACTATACTCAGAACACCCCCATCTCCTGGACAAGGCTTTAGGTGGACAAAACCAATATTTACCCTGTGATTTTCTTTATTTTGTGCTTTCACTGTTGACCAAGCTTCCTTCCTATTAATACACTTAACACACTCTTTGTAGAAAAGATAATCCAGTCAATCTGTTAACAGTCTAGTCTTATAAGACTAGAACCCATTCTCTCTTTCAGACATCTTTGTGTATCTTTATTATGACCTATTAAATATTGCTTTCATTTTATCCTCTGAGATTAAATCTTATTTCCAGTTTCTTAGGTAATATTTTAATATAATCCTAAGTATTAATAGTGGCATATAAACTATTTTATAAATGTTTCCAGTCAGAATGGTTAAACTGAAATCGTTTTTTGGTGTTTTTAAAAAAGTAAAACTTGAAAGTTTGACTATTTAGTAAGACTCCATCCTTAAGGCTGTATTCAGCTGAGATGTTGTAAGGAGTTGAATAGTGTTGCCCAAAATTCTTGTCTACCCAGAACCTCAGAATGTGATCTTATTTGGAAATAGGTTCTTTTTTTTTTTTTTTTTTTTTTTTTTTATTTTATTTATTTTATTTTTGGCTGTGTTCGGTCTTTGTTGCTGTGCGTGGGCTTTTCTCTAGTAGTGGCGAGCGGGGGCTACTCTTCGTTGTGGCGCATGGGCTTCTCATTGCGGTGGCTCCTCTTGTTGCAGAGAAGGCTTCTCTAGGCTGTGCAACTATTAAGCACGGGCTTCAGTAGTTGCGGCACACGGGCTCAGTAGTTGTGGCGTATGGGCTTAGTTGCTCTGCAGCATGTGGGATCTTCCTGGACCAGGGTTCAAACCTGTGTCCCCTGCATCGGAAGGCAGATTCTTAACCACTGTGCCAACAGGAAAGCCTGGAAATAGGTTTTCTATAGACATAATTCATTAAGATGAGGTCATACAGGATTGGCATGGGGCCTAAGTCCAATGACTGGTGTCCTTATAAGAGACACACCAGGAAGAAGGCCATGTAAAGACAGAAGCAGAGACCGGAGTTATATTGCCAAAAGCCAAAGAAAACGGAGGATTGCTGGCAACCATAAGAAGCTAGAAGAGGCAAGGAAGGATGGAGGGAAGAGCATGATTTGCTGACACCTTGATTCCAGACTTCTAGCCTCAAGAAACGTGAGAGAATAAATTTTAGTTGTGTTAAGCCACCCAGTTCACAGTAATTTTATATTGGCAGCCCTAAGAAATTAATACAGATGTTAACACAAGCTGAATTGCTTCTTTTTAGAGAAATATTTGTGGAACACCAATGCTTTAAAGAGCTTGAATTCCAGTGATCTGCTGTTACTAGGAGGGAACAAAACAGAAACCTTCCAGTTTAAAGTCTTAGAATCTTTTCACTATACCATATTCTCCTATCCATCTGTCCATCCATCCATCCATCCATCCAACCATCCAATAGTTACCATATGCTTACACTGTGCCAAGCAGTGGGCAATGAACAAGACAAATACTATCCCTTCCTTCACAGTGAACTTGTCTAGTCTCACTCAGTAGGTTGTGGAAATCCTTCCATGTTAATGCATACAGCCCTATATCAGGTATTTTTTAATAACTATATGTATGGTGTTTCACTGATCGCATGCAGATTTTAAGCAATATCTTATCGATGAAAACTTAAATTATTTCCAATTTTAAAGTATTATTGTAAACACCGAGATGAACATAATTGTACATACATCTATACCCTTGTCTGCATATCTTATTTAAATGAAAATCGTAGCATGGCTTCTAGGTCTAAGGGTATGTACATTTTACTTAGTGATATGTATTGCCAAATTGCCCTCCATAAAGACTGTACCAACTGACATTTGCATCAACAGTGAGAAGAGAGCCCATTTCTCTCACCAACACTTGGTACTGGTGTTTTCATTTATGCCAATGTTATAGGTGACCAATAATATCATAGCTGTGCTTGTATTTTTGTGATTATTAGTGAGTTATAGTCATTAAGGGTACAGTCTGACTTTCTGAATTTGAATGCAGGTTCCACTGGTTCAGGTTCCTTAAATTCTTGGTGCCTCAGTTCCTCAAGGGTAAAGCAAGGATAACAACAGTATCTGCCAATAGCTGGGAGAATTAAATGGGTTAATAATATCTATGAAGTACTTACAACCATATGTAGTTCATAGTGTTATTATTTCATATGTCATCCAATTCTCCTTTCTTTGTAAATTTTCTGTTTATATTTTTATCTATCTTTATGGTGGAGTGTTCATCTCTCTTATTAATTTGTAAGAACTCTTTTTATATTCTAGATCTTATCCTTTATCTGGCATGTAGTTGGTAAATACTTTGCCCAATATGTCGCTTGTTTTTCCATCTTATTTGATTTTTCTTCCTTTTACCTCATTTTCTGTTCTGTTCTCCTAGAGAAATTTTATTGTATAATGTTTATATACTCAGGTCTATCAATCTTATCTCTATGGCTTCACGATTTATGTGGATAAGAAAGCACTTTTCACAAAATATAGTATTTTAATTTAATGGTAAAGTGAAAGACAGCTAACATTTTTGTTTTTCTTGTTTAGGAGGAGAAACTTCTAGAAGACTTGAGAAGTAATTTCTTGGTAGAGTCTCATTAATTTAATATTCAGGGTGGGCATTACTGATAGATGTGGAAACTTATTACAATCTTTCCTCTTTAAAGAAAAAATGAAAACAATTAGTGATTTGGGACATTACTAAAAAGATTTTCTAGAGTTATAGTTCTCCACAAAGAGTGGCTACAAGTCTCCTGTTTCAGAATTTCTCTCAATCTTAAACATGTTCCTATAAGCAAATGGGTGTCTAGATCCTATGAAATCATATATATAGATTTTACATATTATGAAGAGATTTTGGTTACTGATATCCTAGATAGAAAGGATCACAACATGGAAAGACAGGCTATTAACTGAGGTACTCAACTTTCATTCATTGGCAAATGCCAAATTAGAAACGAAACTTTTTTTTTCCCCACTGGTTGTCAAATAACACTTTATTATTTTCCTTTGCAGTTGTTAACTAGCTGGGCAATCCATCACACCACTGTTGATGTCATCTAAGATGTCGTGAGGGTGGCAGCCATCAACATTGCAGCCCACAGACTAGACGGTCCCCAGGATCTCTTTAATGGTTCCAGAGAGTTCTCTAGCTAAAGATCGATGCCACATCTGTCAGGCAATGTTGACAATCTCAACAAAAGTGATGTTTCCACTGTGCTTAATGTTTTTCTGCTTCTTTCTGTCTCTTGGCAGTTCCTTGAGGGCTCTGATGATCAGGGCAGAGGCAGAAGGTACCACCTCAATCTGGGCCTGTTGGTTCTGAATGGTCAGTTTCACTGTAATCCTCAGACCCTTCCAATCACCAGTTGCTTTGGCAATGTTATCACCAGCTTTCTTTGGAGACAGACCCAGGGGACTGATCATGGGGGAAAGGGCAAATGTGGCACCAACTTCCCCACCGGTGCACCTCAGGTACACAACTTTGATCTCATTGGGGTCGAACTTAGGTGGCATGGTGGAGGCGGCTGGTGTCGGATGAACCTGGATTCAGGACAACCAAAGAAAGTTGCACCTTGGCCTCCTCCGAGCCGAAAGCCGAAAGCAAAACATTTTTAATGCATATAATTTGCTCAATTTTCCTCTCAAGGGAATTAATTTTTCAAAGGAAATTTCATTATGTTTACCTAGGCATGCCTCATCACTCTAGTTCCTTTCAGCTCTGTTCTAATTACAATCCAAAGTTTGCATCCTTTGTGGATTTTCTTGCATGCTTTCTCCCAGGTAATTAATATGATTTAAATAAAATTGTATTTAACATAGCGCCTATGGCACCATGCAGAACACCACCTCCAATTCAATATGATGCCATCATTACCTTTGGTATGATCCAACTGCTAGTTTTTAGCCCATGTTGACAACTAACAAGAACTTATTTTAATTTCCCTAAAATAGTATTAACTATTCTAGTGAAAATTAGATATTAGCTTCCTGCCTACTGAATATGAATTTTGTAATTCTACTCTGTTAAAGCTAACACAATAAGAGCATTCAAGTTTATTTGGCTTAATTTGTCCTTCACATACCCATATGCATGTTTTTCATTCTTCATTATTCTGTACACCCTTTACATACATTCTTAAGGGCAAACATGAGAAGCACAGTTTTATACATCCTACTCACAGGTTTGCATTAAAAACAAAACAACAGACTGAACTGCCCTGGAGCCTGAGGGGAGGGTGGCCTAACTGAGGCTGCTGGCTCAGGAGGGGCCCCACCAGCCAAAGCTGCGACAGTCCTGGGGACCACGGGCAAGAGGACAGACAGAAGAAGCAAGAAGAACTACAATCCTGCAGCCTGTAGAACAAATGCCATATTCACAGGAAGAGAGACAAGATGAAAAGGCAGAGGGCTATGTACCAAATCATGGAACAACATAAAACCCCAGAAAAACAACTAAATGAAGTGGAGATAGGAAACCTTCCAGAAAAAGAATTCAGAATAATCATAGTGAAGATGATCCAGGATCTCGGAAAAAGAATGGAGGCAAAGATCAAGAAGATGCAAGAAATGTTTAACAAAGACCTAGAAGAATTAAAGAACAAACAAACAGAGGTGAACAACACAATAACTGAAATGAAAAATACACTAGAAGGAATCAGTAGCAGAATAACTGAGGTAAAAGAACGCATAAGTGACCTGTAAGACGGAATGGTGGAATTCACTGCTGCAGAACAGATTAAAGAAAAAAGAATGAAAAGAAATGAAGACAGCCTAAGGGACCTCTGAGACAACATTAAATGCAACAACATTCGTATTACAGGGGTCCCAGAAGGAGAAGAGAGAGACAAAGAACCAGAGAAAATATGTGAAGAGATTATAGGCAAAAACTTCCCTAACATGGGAAAGGAAATAGCCACCCAAGTCCACGAAGCGCAGAGAGTCCCATACAGGATAAACCCAAGGAGAAACACGCCAAGACACATAGTAATCAAATTGGCAAAAATTAAAGACAAAGAAAAATTATTGAAAGCAGCAAGGGAAAAACGACAAATAACATACAAGGGAACTCCCATAAGGTTAACAGCTGATTTCTCAGCAGAAACTCTACAAGTCAGACGGGAGTGGCATGATATACTTAAACTGATGAAAGGGAAGAACCTACAATCAAGATTACTCTATCTGGCAAGGATCTCATTCAGATTCGATGGAGAAATCAAAAGCTTTACAGACAAGCAAAAGCTAAGGGAATTCAGCACCACCAAACCAGCTCTACAACAAATGCTAAAGGAACTTCTCTAAATGGGAAACACTAGAGAAGAAAAGGACCTACAAAACAAACCCAAAACAATTAAGAAAATGGTAACAAGAACATACATATTGATAATTACCTTAAACGTGAATGGATTAAATCCTCCAACCAAAAGACACAAGCTCGCTGAATGGATACAAAAACAAGCCCCATATATATGCTGTCTACAAGAGACCCACTTCAGACCTAGGGACACATTCAGACTGAAAGTGAGGGCATGGAAAAAGATATTCCATGCAAATGGAAATCAAAACAAAGCTGGGGTAGCAATACTCATATCAGATAAAATAGACTTTAAAATAATGTTACAAGAGACAAGAAAGGACACTACATAATGATCAAGGGATCAATCCAAGAAGAAGATATAACAATTATAAATATATATGCACCCAACATGGGAGCACCTCAACACATAAGGCAACTGCTAACAGCTATAAAAGAGGAAATTGACAGTAACACAATAATAGTGGGGGACTTTAACACCTCACTTACATCAATGGACAGATCATACAAACATAAAATTAATAAGGAAATACAAGCTTTAAATGACATAATAGACCAGACAGATTTAACTGATATTTATAGGACATTCCGTCCAAAAACATCAGATTACACTTTCTTCTCAAGTGCACACGGAACATTCTCCAGAAGAGATCACATCTTGGGTCACAAATTAAGCCTCAGTAAATTTAAGAAAATTGAAATCATATCAAGCATCTTTTCTGACAACAATGCTATGAGATTAGAAATCAATTAGAGGGTAAAAAAAAAAAGTAAAAACATAAACACATGGAGGCTAAACAGTACATTACTAAATAACTAGGAGATCACTGAAGAAATCAAAGAGGAAATCAAAAAATACTTAGAGACAAATGACAATGAAAACACGATGATCCAAAACCTATGGGTGGCAGCAAAAGCAGTTCTAAGAGGGAAGATTATAGCAATACAAGCCTACCTCAACAAACAAGAAAAATCTCAAATAAACAATTGAAACTTACACCCAAAGGAACTAGAGAAAGAAGAACAAACAAAACCCAAAGTTAGCAGAAGGAAAGAAATCATAAAGATCAGAGCAGAAATAAATGAAATAGAAACAAAGAAAACAATTGCAAAGATCAATAAAACTAAAAACTGGATCTTTGAAAAGATAAACAAAATTGATAAACCATTAGCCAGACTCATCAAGAAAAAGAGGGAGAGGACTCAAATAATAAAATTAGAAATGAAAAAGAAGTTACAACATAAACCGCAGAAATACAAAGCATCCTAAGAGACTACTACAGGCAACTCTATGCCAATAAAATGGACAACCTGGAAGAAATGGGACAAATTCCTAGAGAGGTATAACCTTCCAAGAGTGAACCAGGAAGAAACAGAAAATATGAACAGACCAATCGCAAGAAATGAAATTGAAACTGTGATTTAAAATCTTCCAACAGGGCTTCCCTGGTGGCGCAGTGGTTGAGACTCCGCCTGCCGATGCAGGGGACACAGGTTCGTGCCCCGGTCCGGGAAGATCCCGCATGCCATGGAGCAGCTGCGCCCGTGAGCCATGGCCGCTGGGCCTGCGCGTCCGGAGCCTGCTGCTCCACAATGGGACGGGCCACAGCAGTGAGAGGCCCGCGTACTGCAAAAAAAAAAAAAAAAAAATCTTCCAACAAACAAAAGCCCAGGACCAGATGACTTCACAGGTGAATTCTATCAAACATTTAGAGAAGAGCTAACATCCATCCTTCTCAAACTCTTCCAAAAAACTGCAGAGGAAGAGACACTCCCAAACTCATTCTATGAGGCCGCCATCACCTTGATCCCAAAACCAGACAAAGATACGACAAAAAAAGAAAATTACAGACCAATATCACTGATGAATATAGACGCAAAAATCCTCAACAAAATACTAGCAAACAGAATCCAACAACACATTAAAAGGATCATACACCATGATCAAGTGGGATTTATCCCAGGGATGCAAGAATTCTTCAGTATACACAAATCAATCAATGTGATACACCATATTAACAAATTGAAGGATAAAAATCATATGATCATCTCAATAGATGCAGAAAAAGCTTTTGACAAAATTCAACACTCACTTATGATAAAAACTTTCCAGAAACTGGGCATAGAGGGAACCTACCTCAACATAATAAAGGCCATAAAAAACAAACCCACAGCAACCATCATTCTCAATGGTGAAAAACTGAAAGCATTTCCTCTAAGATCAGGAACAAGACAAGGATGTCCGCTTTCACCACTATTATTCAACATAATTTTGGAAGTCCTAGCCATGGCAATCAGAGAAGAAAAAGAAATAAAAGGAATACAAATTGGTAAAGAAGAAGTAAAACTGTCACCGTTTGCAGATGACATGATACTATACATAGAGAATCCTAAAGATGCCACCAGAAAACTACTAGAGCTAATCAATGAATTTGGCAAAGTTGCAGGATACAAAATTAACGCACAGAAATCTCTTGCATTCCTATACACTAACGAAAAATCTGAAAGAGAAATTATGGAAACACTCCCATTTACCACTGCAACAAAAAGAATAAAATACCTAGGAATAAACCTACCTAGGGAGACAAGAGACCTGTATGCGGAAAACTATAAGACACTGTTGAAAGAAATTAAAGATGATACCAACAGATGGAGAGATATACCATGTTCTTGGATTAGAAGAATCAATATTGTGAAAATGACTATACTACCCAAAGCAATCTACAGATTCAATGCAATCCCTATCAAATTACCAGTGGCATTTTTTACAGAACTAGAACAAAAAACCTTAAAATCTGTATGGAGACACAAAAGACCCCAAATAGCCAAAGCAGTCTTGAGGGAAAAAAACCGAGCTGGAGGAATCAGACTCCCTGACTTCAGACTATACTACAAAGCTACAGTAATCAAGACAATATGGTACTGGCACACAAAAACAGAAATATAGATCAATAGAACAGGACACAAAGCCCAGAGATAAACCCATGCACCTATGGTCAACTAATCTATTGCAAAGGAGGCAAGGATATACAATGGAGAAAAGACAGTCTCTTCAATAAATGGTGCTGGGAAAACTGGACAGCTACGTGTAAAAGAATGAAAGTAGAACACTCCCTAACACTAAACACAAAAATAAACTCAAAATGGATTAGAGACCTAAATGTAAGATGGGACACCATAAATCCCTTAGAGGAAAACACAGGAAGAACACTCTGACATAAATCACAGCAAGATCTTTTTTGACCCACCTCCTACAGTAATGGAAATAAAAACAAAAAAAAAACAAATGGGACCTAATGAATGGGAAAAAATGTTTGCAAATGAATCAACGGACAAAGGATTAATCTCCAAAATAAATAAACATCTCATGCAGCTCAATATTAAAAAAACAAACAACCCAATCCAAAAATGGGCAGAACACCTAAATAGACATTTCTGCAAAGAGGACACACAGATGGCCAAGAAGCATATGAAAAGCTGCTCAACATCACTAATTATTAGAGAAATGCAAATCAAAACTACAACGACGTTATCACCTCACACCAGTTAGAATGGGCATCATCAGAAAATCTACTAACAACAAATGCTGGAGATGGTGTGGAGAAAAGGGAACCCTCTTGCACTGTTGGTGGGAATGTAAGTTGATACAACCAGTATGGAGAACAGTATGGAGGTTCATTACAAAGTTAAAAATAGAATTACCATATGACCCAGCAATCCCACTACTGGCCATATACCCAGAGAAAACCATAATTCAAAAAGACACATGCACCCCAATGTTCATTGCAGCATTATTTACAATAGCCAGGTCATGGAAGCAACCTAAATGCCCATCGACAGACAACTGGATAAAGAAGATGTGGTACATATATACAATGGAATATTACTCAGCCATAAAAGGAATGAAACTGGGTCATTTGTAGAGACGTGGATGAATCTAGGGAGTGTCATACAGAGTGAAGTAAGTCAGAAGGAGAAAAACAAATATTGCATATTAATGCATATATGTGGAACCTAGAAAAATGGCACAGATGAACCGGTTTGCAGGCAGAAATTGAGACACAGATGTAGAGAACAAACGTATGGACACCAAGGGCGGAAAGCAGCGGCAGGTGGTGGTGGTGTGATGAATTGGGAGATTGGGATTGACATGTATACACTGAAATGTATAAAATGGATGACTAATAAGAACCTGCTGTATAAAAAAAATAAAATTCAAAAAAGAAGTTAAAAAAAAAGAAAAAAAGCTAAAAAAACAACATAAAACAGGATTATCTCCACTTAAAAGAAATCCCCAAAGCAGAAATTCATCCATTTAAAATAAACTCTGATTGTGCAACCACTACTATGTAGCACATAACTAGACATAGTCCAACAGAGGACAAGTTGGTTCTAAGTTAAAAAATCTAGCTGGAAAAGAAAAAATTTAAACAAAAGGAAACAACTGTTTTCTTTAGCTCGACAATGCAGGCTTCAAACTGTCACTAGAATTCCTTTGCTTTACTTAGATAATTCAATAAACAGACACAATGTCTATAGAATTCCAAATTTCTCAAAAGGACATTAAAGACCCCCGGCTGTATTTCTCATTATACACTCCATGCTTTTTTGTTTGTTTGTTTTTGTTTTTGTTTTGGCTGCATTGGGTCTTCGTTGCTGCTCGCAGGCTTTCTCTAGTTAGGGCAAACAGGAGCTACTCTTCATTGTGGTGCGCAGGCTTCTTATTGTGGTGGCTTTTCTGTGGAGCACAGGCTCTAGGTGCGTGGGCTTCAGTAGTTGTGGCACGTGGGCTCAGTAGTTGTGGCTCCCAGGCTCTAGAGTGCAGGCTCAGTAGTTGTGGCACATGGGCTTAGTTGCTCCCCGACATGTGGGATCTTCCTGGACCAGGGCTGGAACCCGTGTGCCTTGCATTGGCAGGTGGATTCTTAACCACTGTGCCACCAGGGAAGCCCCAACACTCCATGCTTTTTACACAGCTATCATAATGTCCATAAAATGTCCCAAGTATATCCAACTCATTTCCTAAATGGAGATTTTTATCTTATTTCTTTTGCTAAGAGAACATGATTCCCCTTCCCAATCCTCAACGCCTCATCTTGACCACTCACTCAAGATCTACTTCAAATGTCATTTCTTCCAGGAAGCCTTCCTCAACTCACCCAGCAAAATTTTAAACTGATTTCTTATCCAAATAACTATAACCGAAATAGTTGTATCTTGATGACAATATACATCTACATAATGCTTTACAGTTGAGCTGCTTGCACAACAGGATCTCTTTTGGAAATATATGAGACTAACATCCCCAAAAGTTTTCTAAAGAGCTTATAATTGAACCGTTTTCCTGTTTCTTTAAACCAATAGCTACAGCCACTCCTGAAGTTTTTGACATAAATATGAAAAAGCTCATGTCGCTAAGGAAACTATCAGAAGTCTATCTGCTAGGTGTGAACACTCACATCTGCAGATCTGATTCTTAGACTGAAAGTATGACCAAAAGCCTTTGTTAACAACGACAATAAAAACAAAAAGCAGGCAGTCCTTTCCTTATTAAAACATGAAAGGCTAGCCATCTCCAGTGACTGTTTTCCAGCTTTCTTTGGCAAATAGTGCAAGTGTTAGCAGTGGGATTATTTATGTGATGGGAATTTTAAAGAAAGTAGAGTATTCCATAACTCAGCCTATATAAGAAGTAATTTACCAATTCTCCTACTCAGGTCAAATAAAATTTAAGCCAATGGAATGTCAGAAGATCTGGGTTTTAGTTCTAATTCTTGACTACCTTGTAATGTGATCTTGGGTAAGCTGCTTAATTTCTCTGGGTCTCAGGTTCAACATCTGTAAAATGAGGGGGCTGGACTAGATGATCCCTAGGGTATGTTGCAGCTCAAAAATGGAAAGGAAGAAACGCATCTTAAATTCATTTTATTAATAGTGGAAATCAAACTATCAGCAGAGACTGATAATTTTTTCTATTTATTTACAAAGCTGATAAATAATATTCTTAAACTGACCCTAAAATGCTTAGTTGGGTTTTCAGTCAATAAATCTAGCACTTAAAGTTTAACTATCAATTTCTCGTCTCTTTACTGATATATCTTTCATCCTTAGGTCTCAAAAGTTGCCATAAAATTTCTTGTTTCTATGCAATTCATGATATAATTCATCCCACTCTGGTGTTTCAACAATTTAACGGTTCTAATTGCCTTATTATCTGCTCTGGTGCAGTAGTAAAGCCTCTGAACATTTCATTTACCTTACCAACAAGAAATCCCATATATCTCAGCCTTAAGGATATTACCTCTACCTCTTGGATGAGCAGAGGCATGAAGAACTTAAGCTCTCTGGAAAGCCAATATAATCTATCACTATTTAACTGTTTGTCAATGTTTATGCCTGTCTCAACTCACATTTAATGGGGCTTTTTATTGTTATTTTCCACTATAAAATTTTGAAGACACCTAAATGTCACTAATTCCCTTCTAAGTTTAGCATGTCTATTGCAATGTTACTTACCTGGGAGACACAGTAACATGGTACAAATGAATGCTATGGAGTTAAGCAGACTAACTCCAAATCTTAGTTCTGACCTTTGCTATTTATATGACCTTAAGCAAGTTACTTGCCTCTTTGAGGCTGTTTCCCCAAGTAAAATAGGAAGACTAACTACTCTACAATACTGTAGTGAATATAAAGTTAAGTACAGTTCCTGGTCTGATGCTGCACACGTAACAAGTATTCAGTAACTGTTACTCATGTGCTTCCCATACCAAGTGCTCCCACTTGGCTGTGATTCTGTTTGTTGAGCTGGCCAGTTTGAAAATAGATTTTAGTCACTAGCTGCTTCTATAGGAGTGTTTCCAAACGGCTGGTTGTAACCCATTAGTCAGGGTTCTAATCCATGACTCCTGAAATCAATTCAGTGGGTTTTGGTCAGCACTGTTTTAATGGAAAAGAACAGAATGGAACTGGAAATATCAGAGTACATTATAAGTGCTAAAAATAGGAATACTTCATTAAACTTTTGTTCCAGTTTTATAAATGTGTGTGTGTACTGTGCCATGATGAAAAAAAAAGTCTATTTCTTACTCTGGGTTGGATCAAAAAAGTTTGAAGTACACTGCTCTATAGAGAAGGTTAGTTATCTTCAGTTGGATCACTTCCCTTCCCTGCCCATCTTTTCCAGGGAATGTCCTACTAAGACCAGCATTTCAGTATCTCAAAGTCAAGAAGCCCACCAGCACTACTCCCCTACAGAAAACAGTTATATATATATTCCTGAGGTTACCTACATTGTTAATAAGACCAAGAGGCAGAAGTGATACCCTTAGAAATACTTTTCTTAACTACTTATCAAATCCTCCTTTCATATTTTGCTTCTTTTGAAACACAGTAGCAAGTAAAAGGCTCCTTGGGGGCCTTAAAAAAATAAAAATAAAAACAGATACTAAAGAAAGTTACAACCAGAAACCCAGTTATTCAAATAAGAATTCAACATTAAAATCTAAAATGTATTCCATAACCACAACCCCTTCAGTAAAATACATTAATCTTTTGGGGAGAATATTTTATCTTTTAAAGCAGATCCAATTTTTTTCTTTCATTGTTAATTTTTTAAAAACGCTTATTGTAGTTGATTTACAATGTTGTGTTAGTTTCAGGTGTACAGCAAAGTGAATCTGTTATACATATATCCACTTTTTTTTTCTAAGATTCTTTTCCCATATAGGCCATTACAGAGTAGTGAGTAGAGTTCCCTGTGCTATACGGCACGTTCTTCCTAGTTATCGATTTTATATATAGTCATGTGTATATGTCAATCCCAATCTCCCAATTTGTCCCTCCTTTCCCTTATCCCCTGGTAACCATAAGTTTGTTTTCTACATCCGTGACTCTACTTCTGCTTTGTAAATAAGTTCATTTGTATCCATTTTTTTAAAGATTCCACATATAAGTGATATCATATGATATTTGTCTTTCTCTGACTTACTTCACTCAGTATGATAATCTCTAGGTCCATCCATGTTGCTGCAAGTGGCATTATTTTGTTCTTTTTTATGGCCGAGTAATATTCCATTATATATATGTACCACATCTTCTTTATCCATTCCTCTGGTGATGGACATTTAGGTTGCTTCCATGTCCTGGCTATTGTAAATAGTGCTACAATGAACATTTGGGTGCATGTATCTTTTTGAATTATGTTTTTCTCTCTAGATATATGACCAGGAGTGGGATTGCTGGGTCATATGGTAGCTCTATTTTCAGTTTTTTAAGGAACTTCCATACTGTTCTCCATACTGGCAGTACAATTTACATTCTTACCAACAGTGTAGGAGGGTTCCCTTTTCTGCACACCCTCTCCAGCATTTATTGTTTGTAGATTTTTTGATGATGGCCATTCTGACTGGTGTGAGGTGATACCTCATTGTAGTTTTGATCTGCATTTCTCAAATAATTAGTGATGTTGAGCATCTTTTCACATGCTTTTTGGTCATCTGTGTGTCTTCTCTATGTCTATTTAGATAATAGACATGTCTATTAGATAAGAGAAATGTCTATATAGATCTTCTGCCCATTTTTTGATTGGGTTATCTGTTTTTTTGATATTGAGGTCATGAGCTGTTTGTATATTTTGGAGATTAATCCCTTGTTGGTTGCTTCATTTGCAAATATTTTCTCCCATTCTAAGGGTTGTCTTTTTGTTTTATGGTTTCCTTTGCTGTGCAAAAGCTTTTAAGTTTAATTAGATCCCATGCTTATTTTTGTTATTATTTTCATTACTCTGGGAGGTGGGTCAAAAAGATCTTGCTGCTTTTTTCCAACGGTGGGAAGGAGGTGGGCCTGGCTCCACACGGCCTTGGGGCCAGAGCCCAGGTCCCCGCCTGCCCCAGCGCCGGCCTCCAGCCAAGCCCTGAGCCTCCGTCCTGGGTCACAGTGGCCGGAGGTGCGCCCGGGTCCGCAGGACAGGCGGGCACAGAGGTTGCTTGTGTTGGGGTGGGGGGTACGGCGAGGTTCCGGCATCTCCGCAGAGCATTGCAGGTCTGGGCCTGGGGGCACCACAGCTTGCTATTCTCTCTGCACTTTCCTGGCTCTGAAGCCTCGAGAACACAGCTAGGCATCAGTAGTTTAATGCAGAGTTTGCCTGCTGGGAACTAGAGGCCTGCTGGGGTCTCAGTTCTTGACTGGCCCCGGAACATGAGGTTGCCAGGCATGTGACAGCAGCAGGTAGGAGTGAGCTGCTGGTGCAGTGATTAGCAGGAAAGGAAGGACAATAGCTGTTGGCCTGTGAACCTAGGCAAGAATGACCAGCCAACACAATCCAGACCAAGATCCGTGGGCCCAGCTCAGTCCTGTGTGGCTGGTCAGTGCAATAGACCTGCAGGTGTGGCTCTTTTCACTCTAAGACTGGCTTCAGGACAGATCCTGCTGATGAGCCCAGGGCACCGCCCTCAGTTCTCCAGGAGAGTGCACCGGAGTGGAGCCAGGGGGATGTGCCCAACTCACAGCACAGCGGCCACGCACGTCCAGTCTGCTTGCAAGGGCAGTGGAGAACCGGGGGAAGTCATGGCCTTGGGAGTGTCCTCTGATGAAAAAGAACCTGCAGGCTTATAAAATAACTTTTGTGTGAAACGTTGGTGTGTTGAAAAGCAGTTCTGTGTGCTTTTCCCCTTGGTGTGGATCAGCAGTGCTGAGGCAGCAGGCGTGACACAGAAGTGTGAGCAGAGATGGTCTGGAATTCCCAAACTCCAGGGAAACTAAAGGTGACAGCCAGCCTAGTGAAGAGGACAGGAGTTGGGGGCCGGTGGCGGTGGGGCAGGAAGGTGCCTGAAGGCAGCAGCGTCCCACCTGTGGTGGCGGCAGCCCAGCAGGTGCCCCTTGTCGCAGGGACCTAATCCTGGCTCCAGCCGGGTGGTCAGTGGAGCTGCAAGGTCTTCTGGGTGAGGAGACCCCACAGTCCTGAGCTGTTCTTTTCTGTGTTTGGTCATCTCCCCCCATCCAAGGGGAGAAATCTAGATGAGGTTTAAGAATTAGTGCTTTAAGAATGTGGATCTCGTAGTTGAGATCTTGGAACACATGTTTTCAGCACAAGGTGTTAAGGTGAATGGAAGAATTTAACGCCTTTTCAAGGAGTGTATCTCCATGTGGGCAGAACTAGAGAATAAATGGGTCTTAAATAAAAAAATTTTTAAAAAAGATCTTGCTGTGATTTATGTCAAAGAGTGTTCTGCTTATGTTTTCCTCTGAGAGCTTTATAGGGTCTGACCTTACATTTTAGGTCTTTAATCCATTTTGAGTTTATTCTTGTGTATGGTGTTAGGGAGTATTCTAATTTCATTCTTTTACATGTAGCTGTCCAGTTTTCCCAGCACTACTTACTGAAGAGACTGTCTTTTCTCCATTGTATATTCTTGCCTCCTTTGTCATAGATTAGGTGGCCACAGGTGTGTGAGTTTATCTCTGGGCTTTCTATCCTGTTCCATTGATTTATATTTCTGTTTTTGTGCCAGTACCATACTGTTTTGAATACTGAAGCTTTGTAGTATAGTTAAAGCAGATCTAAGTTAAATGGAAGTTGGGGGAGGGCTGTTAGGGAAGGCTTTTTCAAGAAAATAATGTCAAAGTTAGGATTTGATGAATGAGTAAGAATTAGCAGAGCAAAGAAGAGGGAAAGGGTATATGACAGGAGTAGCAAGCAGGGTGGCAGCAATTTAGGTACCAAGAAGAGCACAAAAGATTCTAAAGTGAGAGAGAATATGGGAAGTTGGTTTGAAAATTAAGTAAGGCTGATTCATTCGGTGTGGAGAAAAGCAGCAAAAGATAAACAAGAGAGTAAGGGCCCAGAACATAACCTTATAAGGTCATACTAAAGAATTTGGATTTTTCCTAAGTGTATTTAACAGACTTATCAGGTGAGTGACCTACTCAATCATATTTACCTTTTAAAAAGATTATAAAAAAAAAATCACTGTGACTGCAACATGGACAATGTAATAGAGAGGGGCAGGGCTAGGGCCACGCAGATAAGGGGAGTGTGATTGTAATACAGGAGAAAAATGGTTGTGGTCTACTCAAGAGTAGTAGCTGTGGGAATGAAGAGATATAGATAAAATTGATTATTTTAGCCAGGGTGAATAATGGATGTGGGAAGATTAGGGAGCAGGAGAATCCAAAGGTAACTGGGCAGATAGTGGTGTGGTAGTGCCAGTGCCTGAGATAAGGAGACCAGGAAGAGAGTGGGAAAGAGAAAATATAAAATTAGGACCTTGTTATACTGGAGGTGCCTATGTGACATTAAAGTGGAAATGTCCAGAAGTACCCAGACCTAGAGTTCAAAAGGAAGATATATATGAGGGAATCAGGAACATACTGATGTAACTGGGGTCATAGGAGTGAAGGAGGCTGCTCATTGGAGTGTTTACAAAGTGAAAAGGGAAAAAAGCCCCAGGTAGAGCCCTAGAGAACATTTGAGAGAGGGTAAGCTACACTAAGGCAAGAAGTACTGACACAACTGTCTTTTGTTAAAATTGGTGTATAATTGACATATAACATCATTATATTAGTTCGGGTGTACAACATAACGATTCGACATTTATAAGTATTGCAAAATGATGCCCACAATGCCCATCACCATACAGAGTTACAAAAATTTTTTTATTGTGATGAGAAATTTTCTGTCTTATTTACCACTATATCCCTGCCATGCAGACAGTATCTGTCATATATCAGTGGCTCAATCAATTTCTGTTACACAAATAACAAAGGAAGAAAAAAACAAAAATAAGACTGAGAAGGAGTAAAGAGGGGAAGATCAGAGTACTTGTCTTCTGAAGGGAAATAAAGAAGGGAAACCAGAGTACTGCAGTATCACTGTAGCCAAGGAAAGAAAGTAGGATAGAAAGCTTTTCAAGGAGGGGAAAGTAATTCTGTCAACGGCTGCTAGTAAGTCAAGATAAAGACTGTTAGATATTATGAGTGAGCTTTGTTTCACTGCTGATGAACTCTTTCGACAAGTCTGGCTCCTAGGGAGGGAAATGAGATAAAGGTTTTTTTGCTGTTGATTCTTTAAGATATTAGTGACTTCAGCATGTTTGAATACTTTTGGGAATAAACTTGAAAAGAGATTAAAGAGAAAAGACAAACACTTACCAAAGGGATGGGATTCGGTACACAGATAGAATGATGCCTTTTTTTTTTTTTTTTTTTTTATGCGTTACGCGGGCCTCTCACTGTTGTGGCCTCTCCCGTCGCGGAGGACAGGCTCCGGACGCGCAGGCTCAGCGGCCATGGCTCACGGGCCCAGCCGCTCCGCGGCATGTGGGATCCTCCCAGACCGGGGCACGAACCCGTGTCCCCTGCATCGGCAGGCGGACTCTCAACCACTGCGCCACCAGGGAAGCCCAGAATGATGCCTTTTAATAAAAGGTTAAGATCTTTGATTCTAAGAGGAAGTAATGAGTACAGTAAGAATAAAGATGCATGTGACTCTCTAGGTTTGATGGCGCTTGGGACACAAAGAGCATGTGATTCTGTCATTAGCCAGGGAAGACTTCAGGAAAGAAGTAATGATTAAGAAGAGACCTAAAAATTGAGGACTAAGTATTATTCAAAGCAGTATGCTGGGGAATGTTCTAGTCAGAGGAAACTGCATATTTAGAAAAGGGCTGAAGGGAGATTTTGTATTAAATAATTGATATATTTACCAATCCTGAAAACATAGACTAGGGAAATTAGCTTGAGCCTGGATTTAACCCTTGGCTAAACTTCCTTTACTCCTCAAGCTGCTGCTGATAAAGTTCAGGGAATACTTTCTACCCTAAGAGGCCACTCTAGTTATCCCAATCAGGACTTTCTCTAACAATTATGGATTAGAAATATTTGAAAAACTGAGCACTGATTCATCAGCCTGTCATTCAGCTATGAATCAAACACTTTTTGAATAACTACTAAGTTCAAGGCACCATCCTGCATTCTGAAGACTGCAAAGAGAATAAAGCATGTTGTGTCACTCTCAAGGAGCTTAAGTCCCTTCATGGGTAGAATAAGTGAAATGTTACCTGAGGCCCAGAGCCCAAAGCAAATATTTACTCCTTCTTTCTACCCCTTATTCCCCATCTTTCTGTTGTCTTATGTCTCTATCTACATATCTCTCACTGATCCCTCCCCTTCTTCTCCCAACCTTGCTGGTCATAAAATTAAAGTATAGAAAAATTTTAATATTTATTCTATTTAGTAAACTCCGTTTCATATTTCTAAGACCTTTAAACAAAAATCAGGTAATGTCAACATTTTATATTCTAAAGAAAAGAAAATAAACTAAGTTATTTCTGTAAAAGGTCCTCAATGATTTTTTTCCCTATATGTCATTGGTCTCCAAGAAAATACAGAAGACATTTGGGGACTTAACATTTGAGGACTTAACTCTCAGTAAATACCCCAAAATGTTCATGTAATATAATTTTAATTTTGCTGAAATACAGTTATGGTTATGAGCTGTGGTATTCAGGAACAAGTCACCAATATGGTGAATGAGTCTGACAACTGTCCAGAATCCAATCTCAGCGTAGCTGTTCTGTTCTTTCTTTTGTCTGTGTGTGTGACATAACTCTAGTAAATGAACTAACCACAAACCAACAAAAACCCATTTTGTTTCTTTGAGGAAAAAGAGCCAGAAAAGAAAGTCAATTGCTACTGGCAGTGATAATAGTAAGTAAAGGAATCTAAGAAAATTACTGCGTTTGCAAATGTGGGGGATTTGAAAAGATCTTGGAACACATTCCTTAACAAAACATAAACTGTCTATTGTATTTTCCTCCACGTCCATGCCATTTTCTAGCAACATGACAAATAATAGCCGGAAAATTAACTGGTCTGAGACCTGGAATAACTATCAGAGTTCTTAAAGATTTGATAATCAACTACAGAATTAAGGTATTTAATCACACCATTAGACTCAAAAGACAAGCTAGGAAAAAGAAATGCCAGAGTCAAAAGTTATTGCCTTACTAAAGGATAGCATGTTAACGGTTAGAGGCATGGACTAAGAAACCTAAACCCTAGATTGGAGAGCCTCTATTTTGCCTCTTAATATCTGTGTACCCTTTTGAAAGTCACTTAATTTCTGTTAGCCAGGTCCTTGGAGAAGCAGACACTAAGATGGGATAAAACTTGCGAGGATTCTGTCAGTGCAAATACCCATGAGACAGAAAATGGGAAGGGAGCTGGAGAAGGTTGGGAGGGTCATCAGACCATGATGCAAGTCTGAGCCTGAATGAAAGAAAGAGTGAGGAAAGGTTAGGAGGAAGCATCCTAGACAGTTTTAGGAAGGTTTGGCAAGGCCACTGGGGAGTCCTCAGGCCAAAGGTGGCTATTACGGGAATCCCATGTCCCTCAGGAAAAGGTCTGTCTGCCACTAGCTGTCAGCAGCTCATGGGAAGCAAGGCTTTGGGAAAAATGTAGTAACAGATTTCACAGTCCAGTAGCAGGGGCCCTTGGTTAATTATACTCCCTGCATTTGGAAGTCTTCAAGTTCCATTCTCACGGCCACCACAACCTCTTCTGATTTTCACATCTATAAATTCTCTATTTTTGTCCTTCCTACTTTACAAGTTGTCCCAAATATCATGATAGGCACTAGGGATATAATGGTGAAAAAAGAGCAACACGGTCTCTGCCCTCAGAGAACATACACTCTAATGGAAAGATCCAGAGAAGCAAAGAGGCAATTAAATACTGTGTGGATTAATCAGACTGTCACTCACCTACAAATCTAGACTTCTTAGTATGACATACACAACAGTATCCTAAATTATTTTATCAACCATTCTCTTACTATCTCCTCAGTACCCACATACCGTAGATGCTCCAGCCATCACAAACGTTTTTACTCACCCCTGAATATACTGATTCACACCTCCATGCTTTTACATATATAGTTCTATCTGGAATGTGACTTCTGCAAGATCCCACTCAAACGTCAGTTGTCATAAGCCTCCTCTAACCCTAGAGCACTGGTTCTCAACAAGGACAATTTTATTCCCTACCTACCAGTGGAGCATTTGACAATGTCTGGAGACCATTTTGGTTGCCACAAGTGTGTGTGCATGTGTGTGTTGGGGGGAGGGGTGGAGAGGGAAGGTGAGCTACTGACATCTAGTGGGTAGAGGCCAGGCTTACTGCTAAACACCCTACAATATAAAGGACAGCCTTCGCCCAGTCCCCAACAAAGAATTACCCAGGGCAAAATGTCAAAAGTGTAAAGGTTGAAAAACTCTGTCCTAGAGGCAGTTTGTCATAACCTCGTCTGGGTTCATGAAGCATTCTGACCTTACTCACAAGGCCTTTGTCTTTCTCTGAAACAATAAGCTCCTATAAAACAGAAGGTGATATTCATCTTTCATATCCAATGACCTCACATGGTCTCGTCACTTTTACAAATTTGTCAAAGTAAAATAAAGGTATAAGTCAGTGCACTGGTGGTACTCAACAGGTGATCTCATCCTGGCTCTACCACTTCCTAGCTGTTTATCTTTGGGAAAATTATTTAAACTCAATTTCTTCATCTGTAAAATGGGGCTCACTGCAATTACTTCATGTACAGGTTATGAGGGTGAAGTGACACATATATGAAATGCCTAGCTATGTATGACACATAATGAAAGCTCAAAAGATATCAACATTGCTGTTCCCATGACCTTTTAGGTTGTCAAAAGAAGCAAAGGGAAGCTAAAGGTGGGAGCAGGAGGTAGTGAGAAGAAATTTTAGAAGCAAAAAACATTAGTATTCAGCAAGTCAATTTTAAAAGTGATATATGTCTGCCTTTCCCTTTTCAGCATTTTTCTCATCACTCATTGGGTTTAAGGTAGTACTTTGTTTAATATTTATTTGTAATTCAGAGCAATGCTATAATACTTATTTTAATTCAAAATACTGTCCTTGCTACTAAAATGAATTTAATTTAGGTCACAAACTTAGTTTATCTAAGGGCAGTAGCACTGTATTCTAAGTGAAGTATCACTAATTTCACAATTTTATACATCAAATAAGGAAGACACTGGTCTGAATTTTCACAATGAGTATAAACCTGAACATCTGATATTATGGGATGTTAAGCTACGATATATCATGCGTTATGTGTTAAACAGCACTTATGAATGTTCATTCAAGTAAAAACTGGTGATGGTGTGAGAGGCTGATTTTGGCAAAAATTGAATAACAAAGTTCTGGTGAACAGTGGTTAATGTTTAGCATAGAGCCGTGCACATAGTACATGTTCAATAAATAGCTACTGAAATAAATCCAATGAAGGAATCCTCAGAACTGGGAAAATTTACGACAGTCCAGATTGGCAATAGTATTAGTACCTGACAGAGTGGTTCCAGTTATCAATTCTCACATCTTCTCTCACCAAAACTGCTGAAATCTGTTTATGGGAAAATATTTTTCTCATGAGAAGAAAGGGACTTTCAAAGGCTGTAGCAGCCAGTTAAAACTGCAAGAAAGGTAAGCTTCTATATGCCTGCTGCTAGGGAAAGAACTGGTTGTTGATGTCTTCAAATTTACTGGCCACCTCTTGTTCCAATAGTAGTAAAACCTGCATATGAAGAGTGAATGGGTTTTTTTTTTTTTGGCTGCATTGGGTCTTTGCTGCTGCGTGAGGGCTTTCTCTAGTTGCGGCGAGTGGGGGTTACTCTTCATTGTGGTGTGCAGGCTTCTCTTGTTGCTGAGCATGGGCTCTAGGCATGCTGGCCTCAGCAGTTGCAGCATGCGCACTTAGTAGTTCTGGCCAGCAGGCTCTAGAGCGCAGGCTCAGTAGTTCTGGCGCATGGGCTTGGTTGCTCTGTGGCATATGGGATCTTCCCCGATCAGGAACCGAAAAAGGAAAAAGAAATGCCAGAGTCAAAAGTGCCCTCTGCACTGGCAGGTGGATTCTTAACCATTGTGCCACCAGGGAAGTCCCGAAGAGTGAATGGTTTTTGTCCACTTGGTTCCCAACAGAGAATTTCAGCCTTTAGAAGCATCTCAAACTTGCCACTCAAGACCTATTTCAGTATTTCTAATTTATGAAACCAAAATTTCAGCCAAGTGGGACATTAAACTGGAGAATACATTTCAAAAATAAGATGGAAAAAAAGGATTTACCTTATTTTACTTTTACAGAAAACATCTATTCCAGAAGAGAGGATTGATTGGTATAATAATATGCACTTGACCTTTACCAAAAAAACTATTCCTAGCAAAAAAACTATGCCCCAATACAATCTTCAGTAATAAACTTAACTCCTATGCCTAAACCTACTTTCAGATATTAACTTGGTAGTCATAATAATAAATCCACAAACTGTAAAAAGCAAACTCTCATAAATATGTTTCTTTTTTTTTCTTGGTTTTGAACTGGCATGAGAAATAATAGAAATTCACTTTGCATATATATCATTCATTCCTGTGGTCACAAAAAAATGTACCATCCAGGGGCTTCCCTGGTGTCGCAGTGGTTGAGAGTCCGTCTGATGATGCAGGGAACACGGGTTCATGTCCCAGTCCAGGAGGATCCCACATGCTGCGGAGCGGCTGGGCCCGTGAGCCATGGCCACTGAGCCTGCGCGTCCGGAGCCTGTGCTCCACAACGGGAGAGGCCACAACAGTGAGAGGCCTGCGTACCGCAAAAAAACAAAACAAAACAAAACAAAACAAAACAAAACAAAAATGTACCATCCAGACCACAAATTAGGTACTATGCTTTTGTTTTCACTTTAAAGAATTATGAAAGGCCCCAATTTTTGGTGAAGTCTTAATTTATCCAGATTACATACATCACAACATTATTTAACCCAGTCAATACATTCTTCAACATTTACTTATATCATGCAATCAGCTTCTTCAAGATAAAACTGTTTTGAAACCAACTCAAATCTCTATTAGCTTTGTATTTGGAATTACTATGAAGCATGAAACATAAAACATCCAAGAACTATTTTCTAATCTCTTCTCTAAAGAAGTACTATTAAAAGCAATGCACCTAAACAAAACTTTATTATTCTAATTCATAGGAAGTCAGCGTTAAAGTTTACTTATATTTTAAAGGAAATTATATTTTTAAAATCCTTCCTTATATATAAATATATATACATATAGGCCAAATCTTTAAGAATAAGATTTATTTCTGGAAAATAACCAACTATTTATAATACTTATAATTTCACAGATATAATACTACTGGAAATTTTCTGAAAAAAATCTGGCTTTATTATGTTAAAAACTATCTTAAAATGATCACTTTTACTATATATAATGTTCTCTTTGTCAGCAAAAAATATATCAGCATTTATTACTCCCATATGACTTCTATAAAAAATTTTGGTTACAATAATCAAAATGTAATGTAAAATAATTTCTTATTACATTAAGAATTTATTTTGAATTTTATTCACTTTTTATACAGCAGATTCTTATTAGTTATCCATTGTACACATATTAGTGTATATATGTCAATCCCAATCAAGAATTCTTAAAGGGTACATAGACTCTAAACTTTCAGAGCAGTTAGCACTCTCAAAAGTATTCTGGAAAATGCACTGAACTATAAGATCAAATATAGCAAGTGGCTATTACAGTTCACTGATGTATCAAAAGCTTAGAAAATGAATATAATAGTGTTAGTCTTTCTTTAAAAGGCTAATGTCTATTAACAGCTAAAAACAGGGCACAGTAGGGGGTTAATATGTTGTTGTCTGAATCACTTTCATCAGTTTAAGTACCTATTAGTCCTTATTAGCAATGTGCTAGCAAGGTGCTATTGGTCTTTTAAAGTCTATTCTGCTTATTCTTAGTCTCTTTGCCCAGATAGATTCTTTGGCAATAGTATTTGAAACATAAAGTTTAGATATGTATTTTCCTTTAGCTTTTTGAATTTAAGATTTGTATTTGAAAAATGTTTTCTCCTTTTAGGACTCTGTTCAAAAGTAATTTAAATTGTTCAGCACATCTGTACACCTAATCTGTTATTATCTTATAATTTTCAACAGTATTAAAGTACTCTCCAAAATTTCTCTTAAGGGTAGATATCAAGATGAATCTTCTCAGAAACCAAAGCAATTCATGTGCTCTCCTAAGTAAGTACACTAATGCAGAACTGAGTAAGAAAGCAATGTTCAGAAAGTAAAACTGGACTGTTTATTAAACTAACTTAGTTCTAGCATAACCAATAGTTATTCTTTGGGTATCATAAATGTATTGTTTAAAAACTAAAATTCAAATAAAGAACTGAAAAACAACTTATTGTCAAAGTTTACTAAACCTAGTTTCAAGGATCAAACTTTGAATAAAATCTAACAAATTTTTTTTTGTAATAGTTTAGAACAGAAAAGTCATTTTGAGGAATTCACATTTGTGCAATGACCAAGTGTAGTGTAGTAATTTTAGAAAGCTTCCTAGTTCTAGCTCTACCAGTAATCAGCTGGATAATCTGGAGCAAATTATCTCCCTCTCTTGACTGTTTTTGTTGGGGGGTAGTGTTGGGAAACTGGGAGATAGAGAATCTCTAAGGGGTATTTCATCAGCTCTACAATTTAGTGTTTCAAAAGAAAAAGATTTTCTCCTTTTAGGACTATAGTCAGAAGTGAAATTAATGTAAATTGTTTAGCATACCTGTATGCCTCATCTGTTCTTGTTATTTTCAACAATGTGGAATGTACTCTCCTATTAAAACTAAACATACTTGGACATTTTCACTTATCCTGTTGAAGCGGTTCAGAGCAAGTCTCCCCAAAATGTGTCACCTTGGCATATGGATTATTTTGAGCTACAAGGTAATAGAGACCCTGTGGACTCAAGAGAAACTTTTGCCCCTCACTTAACTACCAAGAAGAATTTAAATTGGGGGTCTTTCCCAGAATCAGAATTATTAGCAGAAATAAATTTTATCTGAGTGACTATATCTGTATGGCAGGGCAAACATCTAATTACCAAACATCTGTTCTTCTTATTATCCTGTGAAATGTCCTTCCCCTCTTTGATGCCACAGACCCTTTTCCACTCCTCCTTAGCTCAGGATAGCATATGTACAGTTGACCCTTGAGCAACCTGGGTTTGAACCACGAGTCACCTATACATGGATTTTCTTCAATAAATATACCTGTACCTGCCAGTTCCATACCCACAGATTCAAACAACTTTGGATCATGTACTATGTTTATGATTCTCAGTTGGCAGAATCCACAGATGAGAAATCTGCAGATATGGAGGGCTGACTGAGACGAACATTCAAGGATTTTGGCATCTGCAATAAGTCCTAGAACCAATCCCCTGCAGATACTGAGTGACAACTGTACCTCACTTTACCTGTCTTTGAACCTCTCATGTATGTGAGTTTCCTGTATGTACAAAATTTTATTTTCTCCTATTAATCTGTGTCACATCAATTTGATTATTAGACCAGTCTAAAAAACCTCTGAAGAGTAGAGGAAAATTTTTCCTTCCCAACACTTTTGGCGAGCCAGCCAGGAGATCTCACCCAGTTGGGCACTACTCATTCCCAAGCTGCTGAAGTAGGAAGATTCTGGGACCTCTGACATGAGCCAACAAAAGGTAAGAATTCTTACCACATCAGACAGCCGGATCTCTACCTGCAGAGTCTGGTGGAAGAATGGTGGTGAAAGTCTCATTTTCTCCCTTTCTCAATTTAGATTAGCAGGAAAAAATACTTATGGAACTAGTTCCTTCAGTTTAGCAACTCTTGGTTATTTGGTATGAGTACTCATGGATTTTGTTGATCCTTTTCCTCCCAGAAATGGTCACTGTTTTCTTGTTCTATGTCTTAAGAGCTCGGCTTTGTGACTAGTGAAAATATTCTCTCTGGTCTCTGCCATCCAGGAGGTGCACTTACCAGGGTGCACCTGGTGGCCAGTTGAATAGACTAGGGTTTGGAAAATCTCTTTGTACTGGCTGTGCCAGTTCTCAAAGGAGTTTGTCCCAGTCCATAAGGGGCCTTTGCCATCTCAACCTTCATGGCTTTCAATGAAGGACTTTACTTTTTAGACTATCTTTGGAAGTGAACTTTCTGAATCTTATAAGGGCTGCATCTTTTTGCACTCTCTTATGGGACACCTCTCTCGTCCCTGGTTATGCCATAATAAGAAGGCTTATTGGTTTGAGTCACTATTGAGATTAAATTGACTATATTTGAAGACAAAACTTTTTTTCTTTCAGAGAGATCTCTTATCCTAAACAACTGCATACTGAAAGACAAAGTTAAGTGGATACAAAGAAGTATAACAGCTAGCCTTAGGGACTCCCTTAACAAAAGAATAGAAATTAAACTCCACATCCAACATAAATTCCCCCTTCTGAGAATCCAAAGAGTTAAATGCACCATTTTCTGGCACACCTGCTATTTCATGTCTAAGAACTGCAGTTCTGGAAGCTGTAGACATCTTTTTCAAAAGGCCAACACCTTACCAAGCTTGTTTTCTGTTCTGAGAACTTGGCCTGGTAACCATCAGGCTGAGGACTCCGAAATATGGCTGGACAGAAATGTGGGTTGAACTCCATTTGTGGCTAGGGTCCTACCAAACTGCTGCCAGCACTCAGGGGAATTACAACCTAGAATTACAATGGCTATTATGAGGAATTGGATCATCCAACTGGATAAGATAATTCAAAAAGTGCACTTAACCTACAGATTGGGAGAAAATATTTGCAAATGATGCAACTGACATGTAGCAACATGGATGGATCTAAAGATTATCATACTAAGTGAAATAAGTCAGAGAAAGACAAACATTATATGATATCACTTATATGTGGAATCTAAAAAGTAATACAAATGAACTTATTTACAAAACAGAAACAGACTCACAGACATAGAAACAAACTTACGGTTACCAAAGGGGAAAGGGGAGGGGGATAAACTAGGAGTATGGGATTAACAGATAGACACCATTATATATAACGTAGATAAACAACAGTGATTTACTGTATAGCACAGGGAACTATATTCAATATCTTGTAATAACCTATAATAGAAAAGAATCTGAAAAAGAATTGTGTGTGTGTATGTGTGTGTGTGTGTATATATATATATATATATACACACACACATATAAATATAAATGAAACACTTTGCTGTACACCTGAAACTAATACAACATTGTAAATCAACTATAGTTCAATGAAAAATAAAAAGTGCACTTAAAAGCAAGGGCTTCCAAATCAAATAGAATGGGATACCTATTTAACTGGTATGCAGGAGCCTCAAAAAGACTTCAAAATCCCAAAATAGCTTCACTGAAAGATCTGTTATAAAAGGCTTATGAAAAATGAAGACATGGGAGCTACCTAAAACAAGAGGACACTGAGACTAACGTTACTCCTAGGGTTCCCCTCTATCCTTTTCCTAATTTCACTAATTCTCTATCTGAATTGCCTTTCCACTCTGAAGAGACTATTAAACAGTTACCTTTTAAAGTAAGACCACTTGAGGCTACAGGTGATCCTCTTTAGATATCTTTCACTCCTTAGCCAAAAGCCAAACTAAGGACCATAGTTCAAAAGAATGTCTTAAAGCAGAGAGGATCCTCAAAAGTTTCTGTAAATGGATTACTTTCTGAGATTAGTGGATAATAACACGGGCAGAAAATAAGATGAGGGGCAACTGGTCTGACTGAAGTTGTGCCCATAGCTGATATTCAGAGCCTGACAGAAAATTTTTTATGCCTTCTCCCCTACGTGATAATAAAACTATGTACCCAGAGAGAAACAAGCAAATTGAGAATAATGTAGGTGGATGGGAGGATCAACCTATGACATCATTTAAGTTACAACCCAAATCTTTTGAGGACAAATCATTGCAAAACTGGAAATGCTGCTCTAGAGGCCCATTCAAGTTCCACCCATCGCCAAACCTCCCCTATTAACTAAAAACGGCTTGTAACCTCTCTGAGAACTCTTATCCAGACCATCCCCAATACCTCAGAATGAAGGGAAAGAACAGAAACAGAGGCTTTAAAAAAATACACAGTGCTGGACTTCCCTGGTGGCGCAGAGGTTGAGAGTCCGCCTGCCAATGCAGGGGACGCGGGTTCGAGCCCTGGTCCGGGAAGATCCCACATGTCATGGAACAACTAAGCCTGTGCACCACAGCTACTAATCCTGCACTCTAGAGCCCATGAGCCACAACTACTGAAGCCCATGTGCCTAGAGCCCACGCTCCACAACAAGAGAGGCCACCGCAGTGAGAAGCCCGTGCACCACAAAGAAGAGTGGCTCCTGCTCGCCGCAACTAGAGAAAGCCCGCACACAGCAACCAAAGACCCAACACAGCCAAAAATAAATAAATAAAATAAAAAAAAATACACAGTGCTATAGAAACACCCTTGCCCAAAATCTAGTTCAAGGACAAATACAAATCTTAGGTGCCTTCTCATAGATATTTGTTTCTAAAAAAGCTTAAGCCATCTGAGCAGATAAACTTAACTTATTCCAACTGTTATTTATGACTACTGAGTTTTGTAGTCATACCTGATTCATGGGAAAAAAATTTTTTCATAAGATCTCCATTTCTATCTGTATGTTTATTGTATGTCTATCTATGTATGTTATAGACAAGATACTTTTTTTTTAACCTCTGAATGGTATTGCCAAAATTCACTTATAAAAGAGCACTATGTAATTGGCATAAAATCAAACTTTTATAAATTAAGCATTTTTAAATCTCAGAAACACATCAGAAACTAACTCAAATGTTTTTTCAAGTTCCTGTGATCTATGATCATTTTTGGTAAATAAGAGCTAGTTTAAGTTCGTTGGTTTATTAATACAAGCATGTCATTTAGAGGTATCAACATTAAGTATAATACTTTCATTCTTCCTAGGTTTAAAGTCAAATAAGTTCATGATATCTGTTACAAAATTTGTCAGCCAAAAAAAAAAAACTCAGGATGATGACTGACATTGCCTAAGTTCTGATAAAGTTTTTGTAGGTAACCTGAACGTGACTGTTAAGAACACATGAATTAAATAAATGTAAATGAGGTAAGAGATTTAGGTGAACTTTTTAGTAATGAAAAAGTAATAAAGAACTTTCTTTTATGATTAAAGAGTTTCCCAAATCTCCTTGGTAACTTACACCCTTAAAGTTTTGCTAAATTAAGTTAAATAATGGTTAAGTTAAATTCATTGAATATCTAGGTCATTTCTAAATAAGCTAAAACACAGAAAAATTAATTACTAAACATAGGTTTATCTACTTTTGGATTTCTATTACAGAGAAACTAAAGAAAAAAAAATGGGTATGAGAAGCAAACATGTCTTCTGCCACAATGAAAGACTTTAATATTTAAAAGGGTACATGTTTCTAGAAATTATGAAATGTATTCATAAATTTGACAATCTAATGCCGGTTTAATAGTTCATAATTGCTTAATTCTTATTTCTCACTAGAAATTAAGGTTTCTAAGGATTAAGAATTCTAGTTAATGTATGTAATTAAGCCTATACATACAATATATAGGAAATAATAGGAGAAACAACTCTGTATGCAAGAAAACTAGGATATGTAATTAAGCCTATACATAAAATATATAGGAAATAATAGGAGAAACAACTCTGTATGCAAGAAAACTAGGATATGTAATTAAGCCTATACATATAATATATAGGAAATAATAGGAGAAACAACTCTGTATGCAAGAAAACTAGGATATGTTTTTGGCCAAGGAGAATATGAGATATGGAGATGTGTTTTTGCTGAGAGAGAGAGAGAGAGAGAGAGAGAGAGAGAGAGAGAGTTTTAACTTGTGTGGTCAAGAAGGCTAAAATAATGAATTTTATTGTAAGAGTTATGAAATTAAGCTTAAAAATCAACAGTGTCCTTACTTAAAACTGGAACTTAATTTTTTTCATCTGTTAAAAGGACAAAGTTCGGGCTTCCCTGGTGGCGCAGTGGTTAAGAGTCCGCCTGCCGATGCAGGGGACACGGGTTCGTGCCCCGGTCCGGGAAGATCCCACATGCCGCAGAGGGGCTGGGCCCGTGAGCCATGGCCGCTGAGCCTGCGCGTCTGGAGCCTGTGCTCCCCAGCGGGAGAGGCCACAACAGTGAGAGGCCCGCGTACAGCAAAAAAAAAAAGGACAAAGTTCTGTTGGACTATTGGTCATCTCCTGATAAGAGATTATGAAAGATTTTTTATCTTTTAAGTAATCTGCCTAGAAAGCCAAGATTTTGTGTATTTTAATTTTGTCTTGATCAGGTCTTTGATTACTTTAGGAAAACTGAGTCCTCAATACTAAAAGAGCTAAATTTTGCTTTCAACTGTGTAACCTTTTGTATTTGCCTTTGTAATCTTGTATTATCACTTTGGTCAAATAGATAATTAAGTATTGTTTCATAATGATCTGTGATCCTATTTAGTCAAGTGTCCAAACCTTTTAATATGTTTGACAAACTTCCCAAAACCAAATACTAAAGTCCTTCTGACCTCTCGCTAAATTTGGGATTTTTCAGAGGGCCCCTAAAACATCTCAAAGGATTTGCTCTCTCTTCTTATAAAAAGAGAGATGCTACATTAACTAGGCTTATTTGGTATGTTAAATTACGTGGTAAGCATCGTCAAATAAGTGATGCTAAAACCTTCTTACATTACATTTGTGTAGATCTATGTTATTAACATAATTGCTCCTGAAATAATAAGAAATTCTTACAAGTCTGATGTGTCTTGGTATTATGTTATAGCCATAATTCTAGTTACTATCCTAAAATGTTGAATGTCACAGAAATAACCAAACTTCCTGGTCAATTCCATTATAATGAACTCTCATCAAATCTGTAATAACGTATATTTAAATCATTTGTTATTTACAGTTACTGTTGTACTCTGATGTTTTACAAAAATGTTCCTATAAAAATAGTCCTGTAAAAATGTTTCATCTTCAAGGAGATTCACAGAAAAGACCTGAGAAATACTCTAGAATGCAGGTTTTTGATAAGTTTAGGATCTATATAACATGGAACTGGGTAAGAAATACTAAAACTTTAATAGAAAACTGATTCATAAAGCTGCTAACCTAAGATGAAGATCAACAACAATTAATTACAAGAGACTACATGAGCTAATAAGGATGATAATTTTTATGACTTCTCATGCTGGTTCTCTAATGTTTTGTTTTCCAGATATAAGGAAACCTTTCCTCTTAAGCTCACTATGACTTTCAGCAATTTGGTAAATTATACCTTTGGAAGCAGAACTGAATCATTTCTTTCTCCCTATCCGATCCTTCCAGAATTTGGAAACTCGTAGTGAATATTCTTATTTACATGGCAGTATAGTTATTTGCATAACTTCAAAAGGAATCTACTCTACTTATAACAGGATACAACTGGAAACACTGGTTGTATTGCCAAGGCTTTGGCTGGAATGTCATGTTTGAGAACGCCCATAGACTCAGGTATGACCAAACAGCTTTAAGGAACTAAGACTGACTTTATAGAGACAATAAAGCCCCCTGGAAAAACAGCTTGGTAACTTGCTTACAGGGTTCACAGCAGCCTTACCAAATGGGTCAGGAAGGTCACTTCCTGGCAGGTACAGATACCTTGGGATTTTGGGGGGCCTCAAGAAGGGAGAAATTCACCCAAGTCTACAGGTATTACATGAGAGTCTTATGACAAGCTCTTGGCTTGGCTTCCTGGGCTTGAGAAGTAATATTTTAAAATTCCATCTGAGACTCCTTTTTTTTTCTTGTAATAACCTATTCTTTTTTTTTAAATACATCTTTATTGGAGTGTAATTGCTTCACAATGCTGTGTTAGTTTCTGTTGTACAACAAAGTGAATCAGCCATATGCATACAAAAAATATGGAACACTTCGTGAATTTGCGTGTCATCCTTGCACAGGGGCCATGCTAATCTTCTCTGTATCATCCCATTTTCAGTATATGTGCTGATGAAGCAAGCACTGAGACTCCTTTTGAAAAAGTTCTAGGAAAGCGGATTTAAAAGAGCCTATATGATCAATTGCTATTATTGCTACACTTATGTAAATAACCAGAACAAGTTTATTGAACTTAGACTTATTTTGCAAACAAGGTAGTCTTACTTTGGCTAACTTTAGTTAAAATGGAGGTAATTTTAGAGAAAAAATTATGTTTCATTAATACACCTTTGTGAATATTAGATTCTATACTGTTTTTTTTTTCTTAATTGGGGTATAACTGATTTACAATGTTGTGCTAGTTTCAGGTGTACAGAAAAGTGAATCTGTTATACATACACATATATCCACTCTTTTAGATTCTCTGCCCCATACACCATTACAGAGTATTGAGTAGAGTTCCCTGTGCTATACAGAAGGTCCTTATTAGTTACCTATTTCATATATAGTAGTGTGTATATGTCAATCCCAATCTTCCAATTTATCCCTCCCCCCCCATTAGCCTCCAGTAACCATAAGTTTATTTTCTACAACTGTAACTCTATTTTGGTTTTGTAGATAAGTTCACCTGTAGCCTTTTTTTAGATTCCACATATAAGTGATATGATATTTGTCTTTCTGTGTCTGAGTTATTTCACTCAATATGATAATCTCTAGGTCCATCCATGTTGTTGCAAATGGCATTATTTTGTTCTTTTTTATGGCTGAGTACCTATAGGTGCATGTATCTTTTCAAATTATGGTTTTCTCCAGATATATGCCCAGAAGTGGGATTGCTGGGTCATATGGTAGCTCTATTTTCAGTTTTTTAAGGAACCTCCATACTGTTCTCCATAGTGGCTGTACCAATTTGCATTCCCACCAACGGTGTAGTTGGGTTCCCTTTTCTCCACACCCTCTTCAGCAGTTATTGTTTGTAGATTTTTTGATGACGGCCATTCTGACTGGTGTGAGGTGATACCTCATTATAGTTTTGATCTGCATTTCTCTAATAATTAGTGATGTTGAGCAGCCTTTTTTTATTATCAATCTTACTTTTTTTTTTTTTAGATGTTGGGGGTAGGAGTTTATTAATTTATTTATTTTTGCTGTGTTGGGTCTTCGTTTCTGTGCGAGGGCTTTCTCTAGTTGTGCCAAGTGGGGGCCACTCTTCATAGCGGTGCGCGGGCCTCTATTGCGGCCTCTCTTGTTGCAGAGCACAGGCTCCAGACCCGCAGGCTCAGTAGTTGTGGCTCATGGGCCTAGTTGCTCTGCGGCATGTGGGATCCTCCCAGACCAGGGCTCGAACCCGTGTCCCCTGTATTAGCAGGCAGATTCTCAACCACTGCACCACCAGGGAAGCCCCTGTTGAGCATCTTTTCATGTGCTTTTTGGCCATCTGTGTGTCTTCTCTGGAGAAATGTCTATTTAGATCTTCTGCCCGTTTTTGATTGGGTTATTTGTTTTTCTGATATTGAGCTGCATGAGCTGTTTGTATATTTTGGAGATTAATCCCTTGCTGGATGCTTCGTTAGCAAATATTTTCTCCCATTCTGAGGGTTGCCTTTTTGTTTTGTTTATGGTTTCCTTTGCTGTGCAAACGCTTTTAAGTCTAATTAGGTTCCATCTGCCTATTTTTGTTTTTATTTTCATTATTCTAGGAGGTGGATCGAAAAAAAATCTTGCTGTGATTTATGTCAGAGAGTGTCCTCCCTATGTTTTCCTCTAAAAGTTTTACAGTATCCAGCCTTACATTTAGGTCTTTAATCCATTCTGAGTTTATTTTTGTGTATGGTGTTAGGGTGTGTTCAATTTCATTCTTCTACATGTAGCTGTCCAGTATTCCCAGCACTACTTACTGAAGAGACTGTCTTTTCTCCATTGTATATTCTTGCTTCTTTTGTCATAGATTATGTGACTATAAGTGCATGGGGTTATCTCTGGACTTTCTATCCTGTTCCACTGATCTATATTTCTATTTTTGTGCCAGTACCATACTGTTTTGATGACTGTAGCTTTGTAGTATAGTCTGAAGTCAGGGAGCCTGATACCTCCAGCTTCATTTTTCTTTCTCAGGATTGCTTTGGCTATTATGGTCTTTTGTGTTTCCATACAAATTGGAAAATTTTTTGTTCTAAATCTGTGAAAACTGCCATTGGTAGTCTGATAGGTATTGCACTGAATCTGTAGATTGCTTTGGATAGTATAGTCATTTTCACAATATTCATTCTTCCAATCCCAAAACATGGTATATCTCTCCATCTGTTTGTGTCATCTTTTATTTCACCAGTATCTTATAGTTTTCTGAGTACAGGTCTTTTGCCTCCTTAGGTAGGTTTATTCCTAGGTATTTTATTCTTTGTGATGAAATGGTGAATGGGATTGTTTCCTTAATCTCTCTTTCTGATCTTTCATTGTTAGTGTATAGGAATACAAGAGATTTCTGTGCGTTAATTTTGTATCCTGCAACTTTACCAAATTCGTTGATGAGACCTAATAGTCTTCCAATAGCATCTTTATGATTTTCTATGTATAGTATCATGTCATCTGCAAACAGTGACAGTTTTACTTCTTTTCCAATTTGAATTCCTTTTATTTCTTTTTCTTCTCTGATAGTCGTGGCTAAGACTTCCAAAACTGTTGAATAAAAGTGGCGAGAATGGACATCCTTGTCTTGTTCCTGACCTTAGAGGAAATGCTTTCAGCTTTTCACCACTGAGTATGATGTTAGCTATAGGTTTGTCATATATGGTCTTTATTATGTTGCGGAAGGTTCCCTTTAAGCCCACTTTCTGGAGGGTTTTTTTTTCTTTTATCATAAGTGGGGGTTGAACTTTGTCAAAAGCTTTTTCTGCATCTATTGCAGTGATCATACGGTTTCTATTCTTCAGTTTGTTAATGTGGTGTATCACGTTGATTGATTTGTGTATATTGAAGAATCCTTGCATCCCTGAGATAAATCCCACTTGATCTTGGTGTATGACCCTTTTAATGTATTGTTGGATTCTGTTTGCTAGTATTTTGTTGAGGATTTTTGCATCTATGTTCATCAGGGATACTGGCCTGTAGTTTTCTTTTTTTGTGACATCTTTTTTCTGGTTTTGGTATCAGGGTGATGGTGGCCTCATTGAATGAACTTGGGAGGTCCTCAGCAATCTTTTGGAAGAGTTTCAGAAGGGTAGGTGTTAGCTCTTCTTTAAATGTTTGATAGAGTTCGTCTGTGAAGCCATCTGGTCCTGGACTTTTTGTTTCTTGGAAGATTTTTAACCACAGTTTCAATTTCAGTACTTGTGATTGGTCTCTTCATATTTTCTATTTCTTCCTGGTTCAGTCTTGGAAGGTTGTGTCTTTTTAAGAATTTGTCCATTTCTTCTAGGTTGCCCATTTTATTGGCATATAGTTGCCTGTAGTAATCTCTTATGATCCTTTATATTTGTGTGCTGTCAGTTGTAACTTCCCTTTTTCATTTCTAAAATTGTTGATTTGAATCCTCTCCCTTTTTTTCTTGATAAGTCTGTCTAAAAGTTTATTGATTTATCTTCTCAAAGAACCAGCTTTTAGTTTCGTTGATCTTTGCTGCTGTTTTCTTTGTCTCTATTTCATTTACTTCTGCTCTGATCTTTATGACTTCTTTCCTTCTACTAACTTTGGGTTTTGTTTGTTCTTCCTTCTCTAGTTGCTTTAGGTGTAAGGATAGGTTGTTTGAGATTTTTCTTGTGTCTTGAGGTAATATTGTATTGTTATAAACTTCCCTCTTAGAACTGCTTTTGCTACATCCCATAGGCTTTGGATTGTCATGTTTTCGTTGTCATTTGTCTCTAGGTATTTTTTGATTTCCTTTTTGATTTTTCCAGTGATCCACTGATTCTTTAGTAATATATTGTTTAGCCTCCATGTTTGTATATTTTACAGGTTTTTTTTCCTGTAATTATTCTTATCTTATAGTGTTGTGGTCAGAAAAGATGCTTGATATGATTTCAAGTTTCTTAAATTTATCAAGGCTTGACTTGTGACCCAAGATGTGATCTATTCTGGAGAATGTTCCGTGAGCACTTGAGAAGAGTGTGTTCTGCTGCTTTCAGATGGAATGTCCTATAAACATCAATTAAGTCTACCTGTTCTAATGTCATTAATGTCATTTAAGGCTTGTGTTTCCTTATTAATTTTCTGTCTGTATGGTCTATCCATTAGTGTAAGTGGGGTGTTGAAGTCCCCTACTATTGTAAACTGGACTGAGTCCTGAATTCTTTTAATTTCCTCCAATATTTGGCTACAACTCTCCAAACTAATGTTTACAATTTTTCTCCCACCCTTCTGATTTGGAGTCATTGAGAACTAAAACTGCCATTTTTCCAAAGCCATACAAGCTAAAGTTTGACAACTTGATACAAACTTCAGAGAAATCACAACAGCTCATGTATGGACAATCTTTGTGCCTACTGCTGTATGGCCATTCAAAACAATCACCAAAGACATACAAACTGCAAACCAGGAAAATCTATGAGATTGTCACTGCCTGCCCTCACTCCATCTGAAGATGCTTAGAGACAGACATCTAGAAATTCTCAGCTGCCTGCCTTCAGAATTCAGAAATTGGGATTACAGTCTGCCCCAATTAACTATTATTTTTCTTTTATTTCCATAAAAATGCCTCTTGTTAAACACCTGACTGCTTGCACCATAGGCCTACCTTGGGAAACCCACCTGCATCACTGCCTCCTGAAATGAGACACAACTGTTTAACTGAACTGACTTACTCGCAGGACTAAGACACTGATTCAGTGAGATAAAGTAAACTACCAAACTCAACTTCCGGACTGTGAAACTTCTTGGGGAAGTTGCAAAGGTGGGACGGAAGGGGTTCCAAATGAGCCTCCCTAAAATGTGCCACCTTGGCATGTGGATTGTTTTGAGCTAAAAGGCAATCAAGACCCTGAAGACTCAAGAGAAACTTCTGCCCCTCCCTTAACTACAAAGAAGAATTTAAATTGAGGGTCTTTCTCAGAATCAGAATTATTAGCAGAAATAAATTTTATCTGAGTGACCCATCTGTATGGCAGGGCAAACATCTAATTACCAAACATCTGCTCTTCTTATTGTCCTGTAAATTGCCCTCCTCTCCTGTGAAGTCCCAGGCCCCTTTCCATTCCTTAGCCCAGGATGCCATATACACCTCATTTTACCCTTCTGTCTTTGATACTCTCAGGTATGTGGGGTTCCTGTATGTACAAAGTTAAATTTGACTTTCTCTTGTTAATCTGTCTCATGTCAATTTAGTTATTAGACCAGCTGAAAGAACCTTTAAAGGGTAGAGGAAAATTTTTCCTTCCCAACACAGTTTAATTCTTTCCAAACCAAAAAGATGTTAAACTGCATATTGACAAAACACTGTATTAAATCATTAGTGGAATTATAAATAGATAAAACTCTTTGGAGGGCAACTTACCAGTATCTCTCAAAATTTAAAACACATAAGCCACTTGAGCCAGTGAATGGTAGCAGAAAGTCACCCCAAAATAGGTCACTTTATCATACGGATAATTTTGGGCTGAAGGCAACAGAGAAAAAGCAGATACAAAAAAGTCATCTGCCCTCCCCAACTTACCTAAAAGCTGGACGTAAATTTCTAACAATGCCTTCCCTCCCCTCTCTACCACAAGACAGAAGTTAACCACCAGATTAATCACTCTAGACTCTTAACAGCCCAGAGAGGCACCAGAGGAATCTACATAGCAAACCTACTTATTAGCCCTTACCATACAATAGTTACCCCCCAAATATTTACCTTCTCACAATCTGCCAGAAACTCAAAGTCCTTTTCCTTTGTATTATCCCTTCTCTACAAATCTATTGTTCTTTTGTTAAGATGCTATATAAGGCCAAGTGCTAACCATCCTTTCGAGTTATTACTGAATATTCCTCTGTTTTTGTGTTAATAAACTTGTGTAGTTTCTTTCTTGTTAATCTGTCTTTTGTCTAATTTACAGGGTCCCAACCAGAGTATTTAGGAGGGTAGAGAAAAAAGTTTCTCCTCCCCTACACCAACAGTTCCACTTGTAGGAATTTATTCTACAGATATACCTGCACATTTGCAAAACTAAACACATACAGGAAAACTCACTGAGGTATCTTTCAGAATAAAATACTGGAACAATATAGAGGTTCATCAATAGAAAACTGGGTTTTAAAAATTATGTTATGTCCATACAGAATACTCTAAAAGAAATTGAGGTTGCTCTATATATCCTAATATGAAAGAACAAAAAATGCAATGTGCAAAAACAGTGTCTACAGAGTATATTACTGTGTGGTCACGCCACTCAAGGTGGCTGTTCTCTTGTTCTCTGTACATCCCCTGCTTGACCAGTGCCTGCTTCACCTACACCCTACTCACTGGACTGACCTTCCCGTATACTTGCCCCAGGGCCCAGCCAGTGATTGTTCTTATCAAAGGGGCAGTGAGGGGCACGCACCTCTGCTAGTTTCCCTGGTAAATGATAAGCCAACCTGACATCAATTCCCCCTGTAACTGGCAATCACCCCCTACCCCACCTCTGGTGAAGACCACCACCATGTCCTGCCCGCCATCTGCGACACACAGTGCGGTGTCATTCCAGGACCCTGCTTCAGACACGTAAGATTCCCTCTATCCATTAAACCACTGATGTCTCTGTTGCTGACTCCAGGCTCTTTCTTCGGTCTTGAAACTGGGCAAATACAGGCCTTGCAGGCCTGCAGGGTGCAGCCCAACAACTCCCATCTGTTTTTTGTTTTTAAAGACATATATGTAAATACTTGTGCATGTACAGAATATCTCTAGAAGGATACACACACACACAAATGAGTAATGATGTTGACTTTGAGAGGGAAAAACTGGGTGGCTAGTGGATGGGGTTGCAGACTCATGTTTTACTGTGTATCTATCTTTTGGTAACTCTGGAATTTTGTGCCATGTCTATACTGAAAATAGTTCAAAAGACTGTTTAAATATATTAAAGAGAGATGAAGGATACGATACTGTTTCTGTTCTCAAGGAACTTAAAATGTCACAGAGTGTAAATTCATTCATTTAGTAATATTTACCAAGAGTCCTTTTTTATACCAGGCCTCTGGGGGATATATCCCTGCCTTCATGGAGCTTACTTCCTAGAGGAGAGTTATGTACAATATTATGGTGGCCAGAGAAAGAGAGTATAGTCCAAGTAAAGCAATAATAAGAGAGCAGACTTCTGACAATCTCAATTTTCACATCACTATTCAGAAGTAAAAACAGTCTAGGTTCCCCTAAAATAGATTAGCAGTAGCAAAAAGAACAGTGACAGACGTAAGTACAAGTTACTAGAAGCAGGAACACAAAGAGATACATTAATGGCTGACAATATTACCTGAAAGCAAGAGACAGAAAAAATTTAAAGTAAACACGAAACCAAGCTATCACAATATAATTCAAGCATTCTCCAATTAGGGACTCAGTTACACTGCAAAGATGTTAATTATAGTCAAGTTTTTAGGATCTCAGTAGGCATGTTTTCCATGGGAAAATGCTATACATACTTGGTGTTAAGCTTCATAAACCATCCCACAAAAGGTTATTTAACACTATTAAGTATGTGCATGAAATACTTTCTACAGGATATGTATACTATGGATTACTATGCTTCTAGCAAGGAAAAAAAACAGAACGGATGCCAAGAGGTGGCGCAGTGGTTGAGAGTCCACCTGCCAATGCAGGGGACACTGGTTCGAGCCCTGGTCCGGGAAGATTCCAACTAAGCTCATGCGCCACAACTACTGAGCCTGCGCTCTAGAGCCCGCGAGCCACAACTACTGAAGCCTGCGCACCCTAGAGCCCGTACTCCACAACAAAAGAAGCCACGGCAATCAGAAGCTGTGCACTGCAACGAAGAGTAGCCCCCACTCGCCACAATTAGAGAAAGCCTACACGCAGCAACAAAGACCCAACGCGGCCAAAAATTAATTAATTAATTAATTTAAAAAGAATGCCTCCTAAATTACTGCAGGCCTTGCAACAGAAGTGGTGACTCTTCTACGGAGGGACTGGAACAGAAGCAGGGACAGAGTCTGTGGCAACAAATGGTTGGGATTAAGGCACGATAGGTTCATCTTTCCTTTCCTCCTTCTCTTTCTTCCACACCACCCCCATCCCCAATCAAAGAACAGCACTGAATAGGATAAGAGTGGAGAGGTGATGGGGAGGGTTAAAGAAAGACAGCATTCTTCCTTACGTCTGATACAGAGGATCAGATCTCAATAGGACACTGAAATGGAGAGGAAAAGAGGGGGTAAAAGTTAAGCCGAAAGCAACAGAATTTACAAAAATCAAACAAAAAACAGAGAGACAGAAAGAAAGGAAGGAAATCCCTAGCCAGTTCAGTAAAGGAAATCACTCCTTACATTATACATAGGTACACATCTAAATCAGGGATTCGAGAAATGGTATCAGTTAGCACTCAATTATAAGTAACACAATTTCAATTCAAGGGATTTAAACAGTACAGGGAGTTTTTGGCTCATGAAACTAAAATCCAGGGGAGGATCTGCTTCAGGGTTGCCTGATCCAGCAGACATATGAAATTTCTTTTTGTCTCTTCATTCTGTCACCCACAGTGCAAGCTTCATCTCAAGGCCAGATTCCCTAGTGCCAATAGAAAGCTACAGCCACAACCAATTACATGGAAGAAAGCACATCTGTCCCAGAATTCTAAGCAAGAGTTCTGAAGTGTACTTTGCTTAGATCAGCCTAAATCACCCTGAATCAATTCCTGTAACCAGGAAATGGAATCTGATTGGCTAGATTCACTCAGAGGACCATTCCTAAAGCTAGAAGTGGAGCAGTTTCCCTCAAAGAACATGAGCTATGTGCGTGTGGTAAAAAACGGTGGACACTGGAATGAAAATACAGGTATACATCAAGAGAAGAAAAAATAGATACTGAAGAGGCAGCCACAGTGTTCACCCCAAGATGTTCAAGATGAAGATTCAGAGTCATTGCAAAATATTATGTACAGTATTGCCCATTCAAAAGACAGAAAATCTTTAGAATCATTCTTCTTACAAACAAAAGCCAAATTGGCTCCTGAGACTACTTCTACTAGTACTAGAAATGCTAGTTTAAAAAGAGTAATATAAATACAGAAAATAAAAGATCTATTTGAGACCTATATACTTTCTCATACCAATAGAAAATACAAAAGATGATATAAATAAATAAAAATTAAACATCTCACCCTTGGTTGGGGAGGACAGGTAAAGAAGACTGAAAGTATGTATGTCTGCTAGATTTTTAAACCTATGGCAGTAATAATTACAAAAGATATGGTACCAGATTAAAAATTATCAACAATAAATTAAAATCTTTCTCTAGAAATGCTGTACCAAACTTAAGAACTTAAGGTATCATGAATGAGAATTAACAGAAATCATTATCTCAAAAAGATTCTGTACTCCTATGTTCACTGCAGCATTATTCACAATAGCTAAGACATGGAAACAACCTCAGTGTCCACTGACAGATGAATGGATAAATAAATGTGGCTTAAAACATAAATGTAAGTCTAAGAGAGGAGGTCTTTTGCCCATTTTTCTTTAGGTCTTCTGTCCAGTTTTTGATTGGACTGGTTTTTTTTGTTATTGAGTTGTATGAGCTGTTTGTCTATTTTGGAAATTAAGCCCTTGTTGGTCACATCATTTGCAAATATTTTCTCCCAAGCCATAGGCTGTCTTCATTTTGTTGATGGTTCCCTTTGCTATGCAAAAGCTTATAAGTTTGATTAGGTACCATTTGTTTATTTTTGCTTTTATTTCTATTGCCTTGGGAGACTGACCTAAGAATACATTGCTATGATTTATGTCAGAGAATGTTTTGCCTGTGTTTCGTCTAGGACTTTCATGGTGTCATGCCTTATACTTAAGTCCTTAAGCCACTTTGAGCTTATTTTTGTGTATGGTGTGAGGGTGTGTTCTAACTCACTGATTTTACATGCAGCTGTCCAACTTTCCCAACACCACTTGTTGAAGAGACTGTCTTTTCCCTATTGTATATTCTTGCCTCCTTTGTTGAAGATTAATTGACCATAGGTGTGTGGGTTTACTTCTGGGCTCTCTATTCTGTTCCATTGATAAATATGGCTGTTTCTGTGCCAATATCATGCTGTTTTGATTACTGTAGCTTTGCAGTATTGCCTGAAGTCTGAGAGGGTTATGTCTCCAGCTTTGTTATTTTTCCTCAGGATTACTTTGGCAATTCTGGGTCTTTTATGGTTCCATATAAATTTTAGGATTATTTGTTCTAGTTCTGTGAAAAAAGTTGTCAGAAATTCGATAGAAATCACATTAAATCTGTAAATTGCTTTGGGTAGTATCACCATTTTAACAATGTTAATTCTTCCAATCCAAGAACATGAGATATCTTTCCATTTCTTTGAATTATCTTCCATTTCCTCCATATTAATGTTTTATACTTCTCAGCATATAAGTTTTTCACCTCCTTGGTCTGGTTTATTCCTGAGTATAAAAAAAAATGTGTACACAGACACACACATACCTACACCTACACACCTACATACCCACACACACACACACCCCCACACACACTGGAGTATTATTCAGCCACAAAAAAAAGAAGGAACTGCTATTTGGGCCAACATGGACAAACTTTGAGGGCATTACGCTAAGTGAAATAAGTCAGACAGAGAAAGACAAATACTGTATGATCTCACTTATATGTGGACTCTAAAAAAACCACACTCATAGTTTTGGTTTGGTTTAGTTTGGTTGCCAGAGTTGAGAGATAGAATTGGGGAGAATTGGGTGAAGGTGACCAAATGGTACAAGCTTCCAGTTATAACATAAATAAGTACTGGGGATGTAATGTACAGCATGGTAACTGTAGTTAACAATACTATATTGTATATTTGAAAGTTGCTAAGAAAGTAGATCTTTAAAGTTCTCATCAGAAGAAAAAGACTGTAACTACGTGAAGTGATGTTAACTAAACTTATTGTGGTAATCATTTTGCTATATATATATATTGCAAACCATTATGTTGTAAACTTTGAATAAATATAATGTTATATGTCAATTATATCTCAATAAAACTGGAAAAAATTAAAGAATTAACATAACATGGAAAAGAATCATTTAGAAATATTGTTGGTCTTCTTTGGCCTCAGCGCCTGAGCAACCCAGAACCAAAATGGTTTTCAGCACCCACTATACAGACTGCTGTCTGCAGACCTCCTCTCTCAGCTCCCAAGCATGCAGCATTGAATGCACAGTCCTGGAAATGGATAGGGTTGCCCTTTCCAAGGGAAGCCCCCTTCCCACCACGTAAAAACCCTGGGCTGCCTGAGGGATATACATTATTCTACACAAGGAGGAAGGAAGTGATTAAGCATGTGGTTGTGGGACTGGAGCCTCACATCCCCTTTACACTCTTTATCTGTGGGGATGCTTATATTAAAAGATAATCAGGACTTCGCTGGTGATTTGGGAAACACCAAATCAGGTATAAGGTAACCACACCTCTCCAGCATTCATTATTTGTAGACGTTTTGACGATGGCCATTCTGACTGATACGAGGTTGCACCTCATTGATTTGCATTTCTCTAATAATTGGCGATGTGGAGCATCTTTTCATGTGCCTGTTGACCATCTGTATGCCTTCTTTGGAGAAATGTCTGTTAAGGTCTTCTGCCCATTTTTGATTGGGTTGTTTGTTCTTTTGTTGTTGAGTTGTACGAGTTGTTTGTATATTTTGGAAATTAAGCCCTTGTCAGTCGCATCCCTTGCAAAGATTTTCTCACAGTCTGTAGGCTGTCTTTTCATTTTGTTCTTGATTTCCTTTGCTGTGCAAACGCTTGTAAGTTTGATAAAGTCCAATTTGTTTATTTTTGATTTTATTTATTTTGCCTTGGGAGACTGATCTAAGAAAGTATTGCTACAATTTATTTCAGAGAATGTTTTGCCTACGTTCTCTTCTAAGAGTTTTATGGTGTCATGCCTTATATTTAAATCTTTAAGCCATTTTGAGTTTATTTTGTGTATGGTGTGAGGGAGTGTTCTAATTTACATGTGGCTATCCAGCTTTCCTAACGCCACTTGCTGAAGAGACCTCTTTTCTCCATTGTATAGTCTTGCCTCCTTTGTTGAAGATTAATTGACTGTAGGTAATGGGTTTATTTCTGGGATCTCTATTCTGTTCCACTGATCCATGTCTGTTTTTGTTCCAGTACCACACTGTTTTGATTACTGTAGCTTTGCAGTATTGTCTGAAGTCTGGAAGGATTATGCCTCCAGCTTTGTTCTTTTTCCTCAGGATTACTTTGGCAATTCTGGGTCTTTTGTGGTCCCATATAAATTTCAAAGTAAACAAAAAAAAACCTTTAAAATCATGTCAAATAAATAAATAAATAAAATACCTAGGAATCAACCTGACCAAGGAGGTGAAGGACTTATACACTGAGAACTATAAAACACTGAGAACTACAGAACACTGATAAAGGAAATTAAAGATGGTTCAAAGAAATGGAAAGATATTCCATGCTCTTGGATTGGCAGAATTAGTATTGTTAAAATAGCCATACTACCCAAAGCAATCTACAGATTTAATGTGATCCTTATCAAATCACCCAGGACATTTTCCACAGAACTAGAACAAATAATCCTAAAATTTTTATGGTCACCTATTTTTAAAAGTTAGTAGCAATATTCATTTCAGCGATGGAGGAAAAAACTGATTACGGGAAAGTGCAGTGTAGTCTGATGAACCAAGTAATGTTTGGGGAAATTTTTCCATAAAGGTATCTTTAAAAATAGTTTCAGCACTTATAGGGGTTTCACCTCTGGGAAAATATACATGTGAAATACTTTATTCACTAATAATATAAATAAGGTGTTAGAGTGATTCTTCTGTTAGAATTACCTAAAAACAATTCAAAAATCTGTCTCCTTTTTTGACATAACCTGAGTCACTGCTAGTCACCCCAACTTAAATTCTACATTCCAACCAACAAAACATCTTGCTGATGTCACCTGGATCTCAACTCTATCCTCAACTCCCATCCAGTCATTCAACAATGCTGAGCACCTAGTATATACTAGACAGTATGCTAAATGTACAAACATGGAGAAAACAGTTTTGCACTTCCAGAAGCTCAAAGAGGTGTACAATACTTCTAAAAGTATGATTAGAAGAACATCTATAATAGAATTATGCAAAGGCATTGTAAAACGTACAAATTCTTGGATCCTGCCCCACACTTACAGAATTAGAATCTTAGGGGGTAAAGCCTGAGTAAATGTGTTTTTTAAAAGTTCCCACGTTAAAATTAAAAATTAATTAAATGTACCCAAGTTAATTCTTTACATAATAATGTTTGAGAATTATTGTTATAGTACAGTAGTTCTCAAACTCTTTGGTCTCAGAATACTTTTAAAAATTACTGAGAGCCTATGATTCTGATTGGCACTAATTCCAACATATGAGTTTTTTCCCCCCACACCAAGCGATTCTCTGACACCAGTTAGGTGTCCTACAATTTAATCTACTTAAACACTATCTACTTAAAGACAGTACCAGATTCCACGGATTAAGGACTCAGTCCCACAAGATGCACCCACTTTGGATGCCAATCAGAAGCCCAGGTTGTTACCTATGCTTCTGACCAACTGGCTATAAATCAGAGGTTCCCAGGAACCACTCCCTGACTTGGATTAATTTGCTAAAGCAGCTCAAAGAACTCAGAAAACCAGTTTACCCACTGGTTTACGGGTTTATTACAAAGGATATTAATCAACAGACAGATGTACAGGACTGGGTCCCAAACACAGGAGCTTCTGTCCCTGTGGAGTTTGGAGCTCAACATGGTGGTATGGATGTGTTCTGGTTCACCAATCTGGAATCTTGTCCTTTTGGGATTTTATGAAGGTTTCATCAGAGTGGCAGGATTGATTAAATCACTGGCCATCAGTGACTGATTCAACCTCACGGCACTTTCCTCTCCCCAGAGGTCAGGAGATGGGACTAAAAGTTCCAACTTTTTAATCATGGTTGGTTACCCTGGCAACAGCCCCCATCCTTAGGTTACCCAGGTGCTTTCCAAAATTGTCTAATTAACATAAGACAACTTCACTACTCTCATCATCGAGGAAATTTCAAGGGTTTTAGGAGCTCTCTGTCAGGAATGGGGAGGAAGACGAAATATATATCTCTTACTATAAATTACAATACCACAGGACCTCAAAGAACTTTTGGTTATGTGAATTATATACATTAATATTTATTGTATTAGAAATTAAAACTGGGAAATCACAAAAATATTTTAATTAAAAATGTAGTATTTGTTAATTCACTTAAAAACAACAAAATAGGGGCTTCCCTGGTGGCGCAGTGGTTGAGAGTGCGCCTGCCGATGCAGGGCACACGGCTTCATGCCCCGGTCCGGGAAGATCCCACATGCCGCGGAGTGGCTGGGCCCGTGAGCCATGGCCGCTGAGCCTGTGCGTCCGGAGCCTGTGCTCCGCAACAGGAGAGGCCACAACAGTGAGAGGCCCGCATACCGCAAAAAAAAAAAAAGAAAACCAACAAAATAAATGTACATGTTAACAAAAATAACCTATTTTATGAAAAATAACTATATTTTCCAAAACGAAAGAATGGCAATTCTTCACATTTTTGCAAATCTTTTAAATGTCTAGATTAACAGAAGCATCTGGATTCTTATATCTCCTTCTTCATTCAATCTGTTACAATATCACATATCATTAGTCTTTGGAAAACTCCACTATACAATTCTGTGCAAATGAAAGTGAAAAAGGCAAACAATATCTCAGTATTACTATGAAAATAACTTTGACCTTGCAAACACCCTGAAAGGGTGTCAGAGACCCCCAGGGTCCCCTGGACCATACTTTGGAAACCAACGGTCTAATGAAAGGAACAGATTACAGTTAATCCCCCCTTATCTGAGGTTTCAGTTACCCACAGTCAACTGCAGTCCGAAAATATCAAATGGAAAATTCCAGAAATAAACAGTAAGTTTTAAATTGCATGCACGTTCTGAGTACTGTGGTGAAATCTCATACTGTACTGCTTTGTCCCACCCAGGATGTGAATCATCCACACTGTATACACTACCCACTCGTTAGTACAGGAAAAAACATAGTAGATACAGAGTTTGGTACGATCTGCAGTTTCAGGCATCTACTGCAAGTTTTTGAACATATCCTCCATGAATAAGAGAAGGCTACTATACAAAGTTCTTTGAGAACACAGAGGAGGGAGACAGACAGGAAACTTCTGCAGAGGTGGTGACATCTCCTGAGACTTGAGCCCAAATCCTTACACACTAGGTAGGCCCTGTAGGATCTATATCTTCTCCCTCCTACTTTTCAAGGTGTCTCCTACCCCTCCTCCTCTTTCTCACTTGGTTGCTCCTCCTCAAACTGGCCAATCTTTCTCTCTTCTTCAAGCCTCTGTATCTACTGTTCTTTTGTCTGAAAGGCTCTTCCCCCATACAGTCCATGGCTCTTCTTGGCCATACCTGGCCATCATGAAGATTAAGGACAGCTATACCCTTGTATACCTGTAATCCATTCAGGGCCCATTCCTTAGAAAATTCTGCCTTATACTAACTGTTATATATGTGCACTAGAAGCCATATTTAACAAAGTACATGGTAGCATCATTTGTAAAAGTGGAAAAAAATAAAACTAAATATCCATCAACATGAGAATGAAACAAAACACTAGTAAATTCATGCAACAGAATGAATTAGAGCTGAATGTTTCAACATGAATAAATCTCGAGAACAGTAATATGCACAAAAAGTAGGCTAAAGAAAGATTCCTACAATATGACACTACTTATAGTTTTTAAATTTTAAATTAATCTATATTTTGATAGGTAATACACAATTCAAAATTATAAGAATTTCCTCCCTTCCCTGTCCTAGTTATACAGTTTCTCTCCCAGGGACAACCAACGTGACCAGTTTCCTATGTATCCTTCCAGATATATTTTATGTTACACAAAAATATAAGTGTTTTTAAGTGTGCAGAATACTTTAATATGGTTCATGTATATCTACATATAAAATAGAAGTTTAAAAATATGTGTGGAAATGATAAAGACCAAATTCAGAATAATAATTACTAACAGGCAAAGAAGAAAAGGAACAAACTCAGAAAGGGGCACTTCAAATGTACCTGTATTGTTTCATTTCAGGTTTATTGTGTTTTCTCTAGACTTTTTTCATACATGAAATAAATTTTTTTCCTTCATAAAAATAGATGAAAAGGATCAGATTTGAGAAAATAATCCGTTTGGTGTCAGACGGAGTTTGAAACCAGAGCATACTAAGGACATAAATTCAATACTTTAAAATGAGTCTAAAGCTCAAGAGAAAGCTGGAGATTGGGGATTTATATAAAGAGATACTTGCAGTTCTAAGAATAAATATTTAGATATATTCACCCTATATAACAGAGCACAAGTTCCTTAAGGACTGGGCCCAAAACTCTGCCATATTACGTTCCCCTGAAATATCACCTACTGCCCATAATGAGATTTCAATTTACCTATATCCTTACTATTTTTCTTAGGTTTCAAAAATAACATCCTGGTATGGGTGAGCCTATTTATGTAAGTAACTTAACAATAGGCAGTTACACCACACACACAAAGACACACACACACACACACACACACACACACACGTCTATTAAATTAGAATCAAAGGGAGACAGTGTTCTGGTTAGTTCTAGGTAAACTACAAAGCCTTATTTATTTTTTTAATTAATTAATTAATTCATTCATTTTTGGCTGCATTGGGTTTTCCTTGCTGCATGTAGGCTTTCTCTAGCTGCAGCAAGTGGGGGCTACTCTTCATTGTGGTGTACAGGCTTCTCATTGCAATGGCTTCTCTTATTGCAGAGCACGGGCTTTAGGCACGTGAGCTTCAGTAGTTGTGGCACGCGGGCTCAGTAGCTGTGGCTCACGGGCTCTAGAACGCAGGCTCAGTAGCTGTGGAGCAGGGGCTCAGCTGCTCCGCGGCATGTGGGATCTTCCCAGACCAGGGCTCAAACCCGTGTCCCCTGAACTGGCAGGCGGATTCTTAACCACTGCGCCACCAGGGAAGTCCCTCAAAACCATTTTTAGATTGAACTTATTAATAATTAAGAATGTTTCTAGGGCTTCCTCAGTGGCGCAGTGGTTAAGAGTCTGCCTGCCAATGCAGGGGACATGGGTTTGAGTGCTGGTCTGGGAATATCCCACATGCCGCGGAGCAACTGAGCCCCTGCTCCACAGCTACTGAGCCTGCGCTCTAGAGCCCGCGAGCCACAGCTACTGAGCCTGTGTGCCTACAGCCCATGCTCTGCAACAAGAGAAGCCACCACAATGAGAAGCCTGCGCACCGCAAGGAAGAGTAGCCCCCAGTCACTGCAACTAGAGAAAGCCCGCGTGTGACAACGAAGACCCAATGCAGCCAAAAATAAAAAAATAAAGTTATAAAAAAGTTTAAAATGTTTCTACAATAGACTAGTTTCCTTTCTAGGTAAGAAAAAAATCCTGCGAAACTGTTAACTTTTAAAGAAATCCCTGATATAAATATATTTTCTTATCTTTCATTTCTCCAATAAAAATACTATCCTGACAAAAGTCTTTGAGGACTGTGATTACTTGCAGCCGTTTTATTGCTCTTTTTTTTTATAAATGTATTTATTTTATTTCATTTATTTTTGGCTGTGTTGGGTCTTCATTGCTGTGCACAGGCTTTCTCTAGTTGCAGCAAGCCAGGGCTACTCTTTGTCGTGATGCGCAGGCTTCTCATGTTGCGGTGCACGGGCTCTAGGCATGCGGGCTTCAGTAGTCACAGCACGTGGGCTCAGTAGTTGTGGCTCATGGGCTTAGTTGCTCCATTGCATGTGGGATCTTCCCAGACCAGGGCTTGAACCCATGTCCCCTGCACTGGCAGGCAGATTCTTAACCACTGCGCCGCCAGGGAAGCCCTTTATTGCTCTTCTGTAGTTTAACTGGAGTATTCAGCAACCCCTCTCCTTTCAAAGTCTCTCACTTTTAGTGATAAAAGCAAACTTCAATTATAGGAGGGGGAACAGACTCTTGAGCTGTTCCCCCTCATATAACTGACCTCTTTTCTGGTTTTCTCCATTCCTCAACTCAATTAGCAAATATGTATTAAATGCCTGTTTTGTTATAAGCAATGTATTATACACCATTCCTCTGGTCCCTAAAAAGATGAGAAGAACTGCTTGGCCTTAACAAAACTTTGTATATCTTACATAGTGCAAAGTCCTTAGAACTTAACATCCTAGGTTTGAGATGAAAATTACTGTACTAGTAACCTAAGTTGAATTACACTTCAGTAGAATTACAGGTCTTCAAAAGCTTCATAGAGTACAGACATATTTCAGGTAACGGATGCACATTAAAAGCATGTCATTTTAGTACTGTTCAGAAGCTGAGGATCATTTAGTGAAAAAATAGATGCCTACTTGTTTATAGACAAATAAACCCTGAGTTAAAGCATATGTATACACATAAGGCTCCATAAAATATTTCTTTAGCACAGGTGAAAGGATATCAACAACAAAGAGGGAACTCAATTAAAAACAAAATATTAAGGAGAATTTGAAAATAATTATAATCTAGCATTAGCATTGTAGGGATGTCTTCTGACAGTTTTGGTGAATCATTTATAGAATTTAGAATAAGGGCTCTTAAACACTCACTCACTTGACTACTCTTCCCTACAATAAACTTTATGGAAGTGCAGTAAGAGGGAAACTGGCCTTGACACATTGTTTTCTCTACGTCTGCGTCTCTATTCTCACCCGGCAAATAGGTTCATCTGTACCATATGTCTAGATTCCACACATATGCATTAATATACGATATGTTTTTTTCTTTCTGGCTTACTTCACTCTGTATGACAGACTCTAGGTCCATCCACATCTCTACAAAGGACCCAATTTTGTTCCTTTTTATGGCTGAGTAATATTCCACTATATATATGTACCACATCTTCTTTATCCATTCACCTGTCATTGGACATTTATGTTGCTTCCATGTCCTGGCTATTGTAAATAGTGCTGCAGTGAACACTGGGGTACATGTGACTTTTTGAATTATGGTTTTCTCAGGTTATATGCTGGGTCATATGGTACTTCTATTTTTACTTTTTTAAGGAAACACCATTCTGTTCTCCACAGTGGATTTATCAATTTACATTCCCACCAATAGTGCAAGAGGGTTCCCTTTTCTCCACACCCTCTCCAGCATTTATTGTTTGTAGATTTTTTGATGATGGACATTATCTCAGCAAGATCTTTTCTGACCCACCTCCTAGAATAATGAAAATAAAAACAAAAATAAGCAAATGGAACCTAATTAAACTTAAAAGCTTCTGTACAGCAAAGGAAACCATAAACAAGATGAAAAGACAACCCTCAGAATGGGAGAAAATATTTGTAAATGAAGCAACAGACAAAGGATTAATCTCCAAAATATACAAACAGCTCAGGCAGCTCAATATCAAAAAAACAAACAACCCAAATCAAAAAATGGGCGAAAGATACAGTATTTTTTAAGGTGTTAAAAATACAGGGTCACTGATATAAACAGAGATATTTTGCTGGGGCTTCAAAGCAGGGAATCAACATCTCAACAATTTAAAGAAAAATGGGTCTTCCCTGGTGGCGCAGTGGTTGAGAGTCTGCCTGCCGATGCAGGGGACACAGGTTCGTGCCCTGGTACGGGAAGATCCCACGTGCCGCAGAGCGGCTGGGCCCGTGAGCCATGGCCGATGAGCCTGTGCGTCCGGAGCCTGTGCTCTGCAACGGGAGAGGCCACAATAGTGAGAGGCCCACGTACAAAAAAAAAAAAAAAAGACAGCAAGGGACTTCCCTGGTGGTTCAGTGGTTAAGACTCTGCGCTTCCAATGCAGGGTACATGGGTTCAATCCCTGGTCGGGGAACTAAGATCCCATGTGCCGTGTGGCACGACCAAAAAAAAAAAAAAAGTTTAAAAGAAAGCAAGTTCCAGGGTCTCTCCTGGAGAGACTACACTGTTTATACTTCTACAGAATGATCACGATGATAATAATGACAGCAGTTAACATATACTGAACGTACATATCAGGCATTTGGGCTTAGTGCTTTAAATGATTACCTTACAATTCTCTGAACAACAGTACAAGAAAGATAATATCATTAACCCATTTTCCAGCTAAGAAAACTCGGGCTTTTAAAGGTTAAATAACTTGCTCAGGGTCACCTATGTAGTAAGTGGAGTCTGGGATTCCATCTGTTTAATTCCAACTGCAGCAATGACTATACTATTATGCTGTCACATCATAATCGATTCAGTAGCTCCCTACTGCTTTTCAGGTCAAAAACCCTTATAGAGTAAGGCTTCATCCATGCCTTTGTTCACTGGAAAGACTTCTGTTGAGCATTTATTATATGTCAACACCATACCAGGTGCTTCAAAGATAGAGGTTCTGAGTGAGGCTGCTAAATAAGTGATCTTTGGATTAGTCATTGTTATTTTAAAATGAGCTCTATTTGGGCACATTAAACAGAATCACAGTTGGAATTATGTTCTTGTATAATTGTATTATTGGAAATGGAATGTTGGAATAGGAAGACCACACATCTAAGCACTTATATCCTAAATAGTTCTGGACTACTATTTTTTTAAATATCTTTATTGGAGTATAACTGCTTTACAATGGTGTGTTAGTTTCTGCTTTATAACAAAGTGAATCAGTTATACATACACATATGTTCCCATATCTCTTCCCTCTTGCGTCTCCCTCCTTCCCACCCTCCCTATCCCAACCCTCTAGGTGGTCACAAACCACCTAGCTGATCTCCCTGTGCTATACGGCTACTTCCCACTAGCTATCTATTTTACGTTTGGTAGTGTATATATGTTCCTGCCACTCTCTCACTTTGTCACAGCTTACCCTTCCCCCTCCCCATATCCTCAAGTCCATGCTCTAGTAGGTCTGTGTGGACTACTATTTTTAACAAAATTTTCCAACCTGGCTTACTACAAATTTTTTAAATTTTCTATCAAAAAAAAAATGCAATGAAAACACAGAACACACCTACATGCACACACAGGGGTCGAAAGATCTTTCATTTCCACATTCAACTTGCAGAATAATACAGGTTGTGCTGGGACAACCATGGTCATGAGTGGCCTTAGCTTTCCTCCTTTCCAGCTTAAAGAGACATCTGGTTGCCAGCTGTGTAGCTCCTACGAGTCAATGCTTGCCAAGTAGTTGGCAGAAGGTGGGGAAGAGCTGACCACCTGCAATCCATTTTGACAGTGACTCTGACCATCACTTTGGAGAACTGGATACATTACAGACATTCCAAAAGGAGTTGGCTAAATTTCAAGGTAGGAAGTTGGCCATTTTGGCTGAACTTACTTTAACTCACATCAAAGTACTATGATGTGGAAGAATAGGGGAATACACGAAAAGGTACAAAGCTACTAAAGCTTACAAGAATAATTTACAAGGCTATGTCCCTAACCTCTCCCAGACACTGTCCACCATATTTCTATCTATAATTACTTTAAAAAGGGGAAGCGTATATACAACTACAGCTAAACAGGTAAAACTATATCTCCATGTCTATGTAAGTACATGTGTCATTCATATTTTTCACTTTTATGTCAGTATAAAATATATAATTCGCATAATATACATAATGTACATCACTATAACATGTATTATATATATAAATATGTTTGTCACTATAACATATTATATATATAAATATATATAACTGTGGCGATTTTACTTACCTTTTATGTTTTTTTATGCCTGCTGTACAATATATATGTTATATATATCATACACAGTTGTATATTAGAGGTATGGGTATAAACAAACTTAGGAAGATGCCACAGTTTGGAAAAGGTGCTTGCTTTATTTTAAAAAAAAAAAAATCAATACAATTTCCCCACAGATCCATGATGTAAAATTCTATAATCAAGCCTTGTAGATTTGTAATTATGGTATGTCAGCTACATTTAAACAAGAGTGTTAAAAGATTGTTAAAGTTAAACTAACACAATTGCAGTGTGAATTGTCCTAGTCTCATTCTAATCTACTGGTGTCACTTCCATTTAATCAGAGGAAAACTATGGGCCAATGTCAGTGCTATTTCCAATGCCCTAACATTCTTTGTTCACATTGGATTTTAAGCCATTACCAATTTAAAATGGTTATAAAAAGATATATTTCAGAAAGCATTTTTAATGAATTAATTCACTCACCAGTGGACATTTTTAGCAGGCTTTATTGAAAATAAGTTGGCTTTAAAGTTATTAAATAACCTTTTATGTTAAATGAATGAAAACATTTTGTTCTTGCAGAGGAATTTCTTGAATTTATCATAAATACAGCTTAAGAAGAGAAAAACCCTTATTTTATAAACAGAAATCATACTTGGAAACTTATGGTAGACATATGTCATTTAGCTGAAATAACATATCAGCATTTAAAACATCAAGGCTATTTTTTTCTTCTGCTTTAGTGAAAAATGGGGGAAAGACAGTATCTTCAAAAAATGGTATTGAGAAAACTGGACAGCTGCTACTTTCTCATACCATATACAAAAATGAACTCACTATGGATTAAAGACTTAAAATACCTGAAACCATAAAACTTCTAGAAGAAAAAATAGGCACTACGCTCTTTGATGTCAGTCTTAGCAAGATCTTTTTGGATTTGTCACCTTGGGCAAGGGAAACAAAAACAAACAAATGGAACTAATCAAAGTAAACACCTTTTGCACAACAAAGCAAAACTATCAACAAAATGAAAAGGTCACCTACTCAACAGAAGGTATTTGCAAACATATATCTGATAAGGAGTTAATATCCAAAATACACAAAAAACTCTCATAACTCAAGATCAAAAACACAAACAACCTGATTAAAAAACAGGCAGAGTACCTGAATAGACATTTTTCCAAAGAAGATATACATATGGCCAACAGGCACAGGAAAAGATGCTCAACATTACTCATCATCAGGAAATGCTAATTAAAACTACAATGAGATATCACCTCACACCTGTCAGAATGGCTAGTAGCAAAAAGAAAACAAATAACAGGGCTTCCCTGGTGGCACAGTGGTTAAGAATCTGCTCCGGGAAGATCCCACATGCCGCGAAGCAACTAAGCCCATGCACCACAACTACTGAGCCTGTGCTCTAGAGCCCACGAGCCACAACTACTGAGCCCACGCGCTGCATCTACTGAAGCCGGCACGCTCTAGAGCCTGTGCTCGGCAACAAGAGAAGCCCGCGCGCTGCAACGAAGAGTAGCCCCCGCTCACCGCAACTAGAGAAAGCCTGCGCATAGCAACGAAGATCCAACACAGCCAAAAATAATAAATATAAATAAAATTTAAAAAAGAAAACAAATGTTGGTGAGGGTGTGGAGAAAAAGGAACCCTTGTGTACTGCTGGTGGGAATGTAAATTGGTGCAGCCACTATAGGAAACAGTATGGAGATTCCTCAAAAAATTAAAAATAAAACTACTATACAATCCAGCAATTCCACTCTTGAGTATTTATCCGAAGAAAACTAAAATACTAATTCAAAAAGATATATGTACTCCGATGTTCTCTGCAGCACTTACAATAGCCAAGATAGGGAAGAAACCTAAGTGCCCATGAACAGATGAATAAAGAAAATGTGATTGATATATATATTTATAATTACTTATACATACACACACAATGGAATATTACTCAGCCATAAAGAAGAATGAAATCTTGTCATTTGTGACAACATGGATGGACTTAGAGGGCATTATCCCAAGTGAAATAAATCAGACAGAGAAAAACAAATACTATGTGATTTTACTTATATGTGGGATCTAAAAAGCAAATGAACAAACATAACTAGACAGAAACAGAATCATAGAGAGAACAAACAGGTGGTTGCCAAAGGGGAGGCATGTGGGGGGAAGAGAGAAATAGGTGAGGGAGATTAAGAGGTACAAACTTCCAGTTACAAAATAAATGAGTCACAGGTATGAAAGGTACAATGTGAATATAGTCAATAATTATGTAACATCTTTGTATGGTGACAGATGGTAACTAGACTTATCGTGGTGTTCATTTTGAAATACAGAAATGTCAAATTACTATGTTGTATATCAGGAACTACCACAGCGTTGTAGGTCAATTATACTTCAAAAACAAAAAAAACTCATAGAAAAAAAGATCAGATTTGTGGTTACCAAAGGTGGGGGGGGGGGGGGAGAAGGGGAATTGGATAAAAATAGTCAAAAAGGTACAAACTTCCAGTTATAAGGTAAATAAGTACTACTAGGTATGTAATGAACAACATGATAAATATAATTAACACTGTATGTTATCATGAAAGTTGTAAGAGTAAATTCTGAGCTCTGATCACAAGGAAAAAATATTTTTCTATTTCTTTAATTTTGTATCTATATGAGATGATAAATGTTCACTAAACTTACTGTGGTAATAATTTCATGATGTATATAAGTCAAATCATTATGTTGTATACCTTAAACTTATACAGTTGCTGTATGTCAATTATATCTCAATAAAACCAGAAGAAAAAAAATCAATGCTGTATCTTCTACTTTAGAGGAAAGTATTTTCTAAATCACCAATAATTTAATACAGGAAAAAAAGCTTCTCTGGCAAAACTTCATATTTACAGGATGCATTTAAGTTTTAAGTAAAGTACAACATTCAATTCACAGTTGTACTATCAGCAAATAGTCTCCAAATAATCACAGCACACACAAAACAGTGCTATGTTAGCTACTTATGTAAGTACTAATACGAATCACCCTGGTTTGCTTGGGACTTTCCCAACTTTAGGACTGTAGGTTCCACATCCTGGAAACCCTTCTGTCCCAGGTAAACCCAGACAACTAATGTCAGCGAGACACTGGGGGGTGGGAGGTGGGGGAGATTTACAGTTCTGCACTGGAGAAGAAGAAATTTGGAGTCATATCTGGTAACTCCTTGCTAGGGCTGCCAGATTAGCTGTGCCCAGTCACATATAAGTAGGTCTAGCAATCTGGAACATGGATTCAAATTTTTATTTTTTTTTTTCACACACACATACACACTTTATTTATTTATTTATTTACATTGAAGTATAGTTGACTTATAGTGTTGTGTTAGTTTCAGGTGCACAGCAAAGTGATTCAGATATACATATACATATATATGTTCTTTTTCAGATTCTTTTCCATTATATGTGATTATAAGATATTGAATATAGCTCCCTGTGCTATACAGTAGGCCCTTGTGTTTATCTATTTTATATATAGTAGTGTGTATATGTTAATCCCAAACTCCTAATATAAGCCCTTAAATTATCAAGGATGAACAAAAAGGAGGCTGTGATTATTTCAACAGAAAACTCGAGTAAATCTGACCTTGCTTAATACTGTTTGGCACTGATCATTCAATTAATCTCAGTAAACTTAGGTCAGGTGGCTATTCCATGCCAGGCACTGAAGACAGAGCAGTGAACAAGACAGTTTCGTCACTGATGTCACTCCCAGTCTCAAGGGAAGATAAGAAGATAAAGAAAAATATTCCACTGATGTTGGTGTAATTTGGTAAAGGATATTCAGTCTCATTTGTTAAATATTTGTCGAACATCAAATCTTTAAAAACAGCCTGCAAGACCCAAACCTACCAACTAATACCCATTAACAAGGAGTCACATGTGAACACAGGCTGCTGCTTGAAGAAACTTCGTATATTACCCAGCCCCTAGTGCACACATATCTCTAATTCACAGCCAGAATTAGCCCTAGAAAAACAATCCCATTGCAGGGGAGGAGATATTTGACAAGTCCTACGAGTCAGGAACTCAGTACGGAGTCAGACTCATGGCTGTCTAACTCTCACCTTACAAGCCATTCCTAGTAACTGGACTCTCCTGTTTCTAGGGGTCTAACCTCTCTCTTGAAATCTATTTCAGGAAATCAGATCCTTTGCCTTTGTTACCATGTGAAATAACAAAGTTTCTCTAGGACTAGAGCACTGTGAGGCTTCTGCCTATTTCCTTAGGGTCTAAAACCACCATTTTGCCAACATGCTGAAATGCGCATCTTCCACTCATTGTTTGATCTCTCAGTTGCCAAATACCACCTTTTATTTATTGCCTGTTTCCATACTCCAGTAATATTCCATCTGCCTGTCCACATTTCTTCCTAAAACCCACTACAGGGAACTTTCAGATCACCTGAAGTATTTTAGCAGATTTGATTTGATTAGACACTAAACTCTAAGAATCTACCCTCCCAAGCACACAGCCTACCCAAACTGAACTCTAGGACTAACACCTAGAATATATTTCTAAATGGTTCTGAACTCCTGGAAAGAAAACTGAAGGAATTCTGGGCTTGAATGACTTTAAATCTCTTTTTCCAAATAAAAGTTGTTACTTCTGAAGATAAATGAGGTGATGGGAAATGAACATCTTGACTAGAAAAAAGGTGCTGAGAACAGAAACTGAATTTTAGACCACTGCTTTAAGAAACCAATGCACAGAATGCCGTTCACAAAACCAAGAACATGTCTGAATCATGAAACTAACTGAGAAGTCTTTGAAACTAAATTTGGAGGAGAAAAAATGCATACCTTTTTATTATAAAAAATGTTTAATATATATAGAGAAGAATATAATGAAGATCCATGACCATTCATCCCCAACAATTATTAACGTGTTGCCACATCTGCCTCATCTATTTTTTTCCTTTGCTGAAGTATAATGTAGAATTTTAAAAAAAACAGGATACTAAGGCAGAAGATGGAAGGAGTCACAGTAAAATAATTTTCAGGAGAATGTCACAGGAGAATAGGGAACAATATTTATGGATTTAGAGAGTTATCTACCAAGGCAAAATATGAGTAATAAGCAGCTAAAATAGAAATTTTAGGTTTTTTAAAAACCATATCTCATTTCAGTACATATGGGAAAGCTCTACACCAAAATGTCAACAGAAAAGCCATGAAAAAAATGTACAGTAGGCATTTCCATTAATTTATAAGCAATTTGAGATATTATGAAGTAAATTATGAGGGGATTTCATAAAAATGATAAATTTACTTATGTATGAAGAATCAAAATTAGTGTGATAATGCTCTATTATTGAAATAAAATGAAAACAAAACTTTATTTCCAAGCAGTTTCCATAAGTACTTAAGAATTTTTGAAAGCCTGAAAACTTAAATTATTATCTAAATGAGTGTGTCTTCCCACAAATAACAAATGCTGGTGAGGATGTGGAGAAAAGGGAACCCCTGTACACTGCTGGTGGGAATGTAAATTGGTGCAGCCACTATGGGAAACAGCATCGAGGTTCCTCAAAAAACTAAAAACAGAACCACCATATGATCCGGCAATTCCACTCCTGGGTATTTATCTGAAGAAAATGAAACCACTATTTCGAAAAGATACATGCACCCCCATGTTCACAGCAGCATTATTTACAATAGCAAAGCTATGGAAGCAACCTAAGCGTCATTCAACTGATGAATGGATAGAGAAGATGTGATATACGTACACACACACACACACACACATATACACACGACAGAATACTACTCAGCCATAAAAAAGAATGGAATTCTGCCATTTGCAACAACATGGATGGACCTACAGGGTATTATGCTTAGTGAAGTAAGTCACACAGAGAAAGACAAACACTATATGTTATCACTAATATGTGGAATCTAAAAAATAAAACACACAAATGAATATAACAGATCAGAAACTGACTTACAGATATAGAGAGCAAACTAGTAGTTACCAGTGGGGAGAGGGAAGGGAATGGGGTAGAATAGGGGTAGGGGATTAAGAAGTACAAACTACTACATATAAAATAAATAAGCTACAAGAATATATTGTACAGTACAGGGAATACAGCCAATATTTTATAATAACTTAATGGAGAATAATTAATAAAAAATTTTGAATCACTGTTATACACCTGAAACTAATATTGTAAATCAACTATACTCAATAAAAGAGTCATTTCTCATGACTTTTAAAGCACTCTTCATTATACCCTGGTACTTCTGCCAAACAGATTTATGAAAATGACATAACCAAAGTAAGTCTAACAAAAGTGAAAACAGAACTTGGGGGTAATAGGGCAAATTATATTTTCAATTACACATCTCAACTCCCCTTCTATTATCACACATTTAAAAAAATACTCTTCTGGGGGGCACTGTAGCTTAAAACAAAAGGTTGTAGATCAGAAATCCTAGTGCTTTTCCCTGCTCTGCCACTAACTAGCACAGTGACCCCGGACAAGTTTACTTTTCCTATTTTAACTTCATTAAACCTCAGTTTCTCATCTGTAAAATGGGAATACAAACCATAGTATTAGTTAACATTTACTAGTACTTACCACATACTGTTAAACAGAACAGCATTTTTTGGAACAACTGCATGAGGCGGGTACTTACTCCATTTTACAAACCAGGAAACTGAGGCACGGTGCAATGTAATATATTCAACAATACATAATATATGTTAGAATCAGGACTGGAACCCAAGCAGTCTCACTTCAGAAAAGGCTGTACATTTCACTACTACTCATCCTATCTCCTTACCGCCTTAACAATAATGACAGCTTCTGGAAAGCACAGTGCAATGCTGTGCTAAGCCGCGGAGGCAATATCTTAAAAAGTGTTTATTCTCCCCTTTGCCTTGTCCTTCCTCTGGTGAAAATATCAACACAGGGAGGAAAGGTGGGCAGAGGAAGAAGCGAGAGAACTAGGATTAGACATGTTTACTGCCAAATAACCTACTTCTTCAGAAGGCTGTTCATCTTTTCTCTTGGAATGCCTCATCAAAAAGTTTCATCTTTTGGGGTCTGAACAATAAAGGCCTAATAGGCACTCCACAGCGGTGAGAATGACGGCGAATTACAGGACTGGCCTACACAGGATAGTTACTTGAACAGCACCCCACAAGCTCCGGGGCGAGCCTCGGGGAAGCTAGCCGGGGAGTGAGGCCACAGAAGTTTGTCGAGTGTGCTGGAAGTTCACGCCGCAGTTCTTCAGACTGCGAGTCCCGCCTGCCATGTTAGATGACAGGGCGCCCGCAAGGTCCCATTTCTAATGAGGGCCGGGCTCGCAGCGACCCCCTAAACTTCACAACGGGCTCGCGCGTCCACGTGAGCGTAGGTAATGGACCGGAAGCGCCCCCCACCAGCCAGGTTCCGCAGGGAGACCCGGGCAGCGCACTCGGAGATACGACCCCAGCCCGCCCCGCCCTCGAGAGCCGGGCCGCCGCCCCTCTGCCTCCCCGACTGCGGGCGCCGGAGGGGTGGGGCCGCCGCGACCTTCACCGCTCCGCGTCTAGGTTTTGGAGGGGGCAGGCGCGGAGAGGGAGTGCCCCGGTCCGGTGACTTGGGCACCTGCGCGCCCCCTCCGTTCCCGCCTCGTCCCCACCGGCCGCGGCGCCCCAGCTGAGGCCTGGAGTCCGGGGCCCAGCTCGGGCCTGCGCTCCGCACGGCCTCTCGGGCCGCCACGGGGCGAGGAAGAGGAGACGGCGGCAGCTGCGCCGCTCCTGGCTCCTTACCGCTTCACCACGCCAGTTTTGATCTTGATCTGCCTCACGCGAGGATCGGCCATGGTCCCTCGAGCGCCGCGGGAATGAGTGGCGGAGAGCCGGGGTAACCTTTGAGGGAGACTAAGCGAAGGAAGCGGGTCTGTTGGCGTAGCCGGCGCGCCGCCTGGCGCGGGCCGGCGCGCATGCGCACACTCCGGCGCGGCCCCGGAGCCACGCTGGCGCTGCGGCCACACCCGCTGGGCGTGGCCCAGGGTCGCGAGCCAAGGGCGGGGTCACCACTCACCCACCTCCACCGAGTTTCCCGCTCGCAGAACCTGGCTTGTCTATCTCAAGTAGCCCTCCTTTTTATTCTTGAACAGCCCTCCTTTTAGTGTGAATACAAGTTACACTTTTCCTGGTCTCCACAGCCTGGGCGTTTGGGGAAACTTGTGTCTCCCCGGATAGACTGGTTTGGCCATGACATTGCTTTGCGAGATTATCCGCTGAAAGGACGGAGTGACCTAAAAATTGAAGATATTTTCGGTGTCATTATCTTATGTCAAATGGGGTAAAATGATGCAGGTTTAAAGAAATAAACTACCGTCATGCACGCAGTTAAGAAAATCCTTACCCTCCACCTCAGACCTCTGCAAACAACGTTTGTAGATAAATGCACCTAACAAAAAAAACGACTATAGGACTTATTCAAAAATCATTACCTCGAGTAAATGTTAAATATCCAACTTACAAAAATTGTGTGGCATAAAAAAGCTTGGGCTTCGTGGTCAAACAAACCCACTGACCTTTGGTATTAAAGGGGTTTTACCCTTTAATAGCTAACTGACACTGGGCACATAGGCCACCTAACCTCGCTGCTGAGGCTTTTGCCTTGTATGCAAAATAGAAATAATGTCCACTTTACAGAGTAGATATGAAGGTTAAACCTCAATGCCTGACATAATACTCAACAGCTTTTGACTATTTTATATTTTCAAAAAATGTGTCTATTGCATAAAATGAAACAAACCTCCAGTGAGCTCTGGCAACCTCTTCCCGGCGGAGTCCCCCAAGGAACGCAGGGCAGAGCCTCCTTCCTTTTATAGTTTCTTGGTATCATTCTTCAAAGGCCTCTCTTTACCCTTCCCTACACTTGATTCACTCCTTCTGGCTTTTGTGACTAGCTCTGGACAGTTCAAGACCCTGCCAGTTCAGGAACCTTAGTATAAAACCAAGATCAAAACCCACCTCCCAGAGAAAGTATACCACGACTGACCCCTGCCCATTTAATGCTCCCTGGATACTTTGGAATCACCCAAAATTAATTTTTATTTTTGGTATATTTCTTTTTTAAAAAAACAAATTTATTTATTTATTGGCTGTGTTGGATCTTCGTTGCTGCATGCGGGCTTTCTCTAGTTGCGGCGAGCAGGGGCTACTCTCATGGGCTTCTCATTGCGTTGGCTTCTCTTGTTGAGGAGCACAGGCTCTACGGCACGTGGGCTTTAGAAGTTGTGGCACGCAGGCTCAGTAGTTGTGGTGCACAGGCTTAGCTGCTCCGCAGCATGTGGGATCTTCCCAGACCAGGGATCAAACCCGTGTCCCCTGCATTGGCAGGCGGGTTCTTAACCACTAAGCCACCAGGGAAGCCCTATTTTTGGTGTATTTCTTTTAAAAACTATTGTTTGAGTCCTTCACGAGGGTGTGCTCACTCTCTTCGTTGGGTTATAAACATCTTTAGAGGCAAGAATCTTGTCTTCTATAAATCTTCCTCTCCTAACTTCCACCTGTGTTCTGTACACAGCAGGTGTTAAATTCAGTAAATACTGTCATCTGACTGGTTGGCACACTGAAATAAACTTCAGGTGACACAGCAGACCTATGAAATACTGGGGGGTGGCAGGGCGGGGGAGGTCAAAACAAAACAAAACAGAAAAACCAACAGACTCAACACAGCAAAATGCTACAAACAGGAATCCAGTAGATCATTAATATAAAGTTACTGGGCAACCTCTTAAGGCAAAGAAAAAACAGCAGTGAAACCCACACACCAAAAGATTGTGCTGATAGGGCTCTTGCTATTGTCAAGGATCTTCCTTTAGTCAGGCAACAAAAGACTTGTAACTCTTCATACTTTCCTTTTTGCCTTGGTTTCCAGAACCTTAGAGCTTAGTTTCGCACTGATTTGCAGGATTTCCCTCAGCCTAAGTTTTTTGATGTAAATACCTAATATCTCCCCAAACCCCCAACTCTACCTCCACCCATTTGCTTTTCTTCTCTTTGTTTTAATGATTTCTATGTGTGAACCAGTAATAAATAAATGTAACATACCAGCCAAAAGACCTGTATATTTCTATATTTATATGAATGTCTATCCTACCGTATTCTTAGTTTCCTATTTAGAACCTCCCAGATGACTTATTTATTTATTTTATTTTATTTTATTTATTTTTATTTTTTTCTTTTGGTACGCGGGCCTCTCACTGTTGTGGCCTCTCCCGTTGCGGAGCACAGGCTCCGGACGCACAGGCTCAGCGGCCATGGCTCACGGGCCCAGCCACTCCGTGGCATGTGGGATCTTCCCGAACAGGGGCACGACCCCGTGTCCCCTGCACCGGCAGGCGGACTCTCAACCACTGTGCCACCAGGGAAGCCCTGACTTATTTATTTAACAAACACTTTGTATGGGCCTTAATAAGGGATACCACAGTATCCCAGCATATAGCAATGCCTGGCATATAGTCAGTACTCAATAAATATTTCTTGAATGAATAAATGCTGCTTTAAAACTCTTTTTTTCCATTTAACAATATGTCATGGAGCCTTCTCATTTCAGCAAAAGAGCTACTAAGATAATCTGAAATATCCTATCACCCCCCGCCCCATACACACACATACCATTTTTCTCTGGGCCTTGCTCCTTTGGGTCTGGACTTTGAGGAGGTAAACCAACAAGCGGTCATTTTTGTTAGTATGGGAGAGGAGGGCTAACTGTAAGGAGGCCTGCAACATCTAGGCAGGGAGATGCCCTAGGGTATTTGGAATAGAAACTATGTAAGCTGCATTTCTCACTGTTTGACACTCTTCTGTTCTGTTATCCATAAATCTTAATTGAGTTCTGTTTAAGTATTCTAGCCTGGCCTCAGGTGACCTATAGGAATGACTCTGTAGGGGACTCTCTAAGGGATAAGTTTATTAACATTTGAGATTGAGGGTTAAAGAGATCTGAGAGATCCTCAGGACTGGGTGAATCTAGTAGAACAAGAGGAAAGTCTAGCCATCTCATCTGTGAGTGGCAATTCTCCATTGCTAATAATCTTAGAGGGTTGAGGTAATATTTTATTAAAGAATGCTGCAGATTCCCTTACAAATACAGGTTGTTTTCCCCACACACTTACAGAGCTATAAATGTAGTCTCACCATCCCTTCATGTCATTCTCTTCCAATTGACTCCAAGCTCCTCAAGATTAGAGACCATATCACATTCATCTTAGTCTCCCCAGCAGGAAGCTTAATGCCTAATGGCAAGTAGATGCACAGTATTTCCTGAGTTAAATAAAAGTCAAATATGGGACTGAGATAGGTTTCTAATTTTGATGAAAGCAAGAGACCGGCCATGCTTTTATCAACAGTACTTCTTTGTTTAAGTAATCTCTCCAGGGTGTCTTCTCCAGCTGGCCATCTTGTTCTATGAAATGAAATTACAACATCAGAGCAACTGCACACTAGGCCCCATAGCCCTAATAAATGTTGTTTTAAGCCACTAACTTTGAGGTAATTAATTCATGATGCATCCATAGATAACTAGCACAAAGGTTATGCATGGGCTCCTTTTCATCAAGGCTGATCTAGCTACTATTCCTGCTGAATAGCTAACATGCCAGCAGTAAAGACCAATTTTGACCTCTTAATATGGCACCATTCCAAGAGAAGATTATTTGGTGGCAGCCTGATTATCTGGTGGACCCCTTCCACCCTGGAAAGTACAGTGTAGCAGCCATGGGATTATACCACTCAGGTCTACCTTCAAGAGAAACTTCTGTGGGGAGCATAGTTGACTGTCAGCCTTAAAGTTCCACAACTTTGGATTCACATATTTACCCCAAGTCCATACTTCCATCCCAGCCAATTATTGAGCTAGTAGAGGTACTAAAGCCAGATGATTCCTCTATGGGAAACCTTTACTTGGGAACTCCCTATCAAACTTTTCAAGATTTTATAAGAACTGCATTGCAGTCTGAAGCTTTTTCTACCCAATCTTTCCTTCCTCTTTCTTATTACAGGTGTCAGACCACCTGCTTTGCAGTCTGAAGGTTCTCCCTGCCACTTCTGCTCTCTCCCACCACATTTTTCACAGATGTTTACTCCAATCAATTCTTGTGTGTCTAATTCCTATCTTGGCATCTGCTTCTTGAAGGGTCTAAAATGACACAGGCAATGATTTATCCTTATCAGAATTGACATCTATTCCAGATATGGATTTGTTTAATGACATGGTAAATTCATGACTCAACATTGCCTAAGATCAAAGGAAATGTAACAGTGAGATCACAGAATCCACTGGTCTTATCATATGCCTCATCACCTAGAAGCAACAAGCTTAATAGAAAATAGAATGGCCTGTTAAAGACTCAGCTAAAGTGACAATTCAGGGATAGTACACTTGGGATTGGGGCACCATTCTCCAGGATACGATATATGTACTGAACTAATAGCTGACATATTGTCTCTCAATACATAGAATACATGGAATGGAACCAAGAAACCAAAGGATGGAAATAGGATAGGGACCTTTCACCATCACATCCAGTAATCCACTTGTGGAATTTGTTCTTACAGTAATCCATGCCACCTTAGACTCTGTTAGATTAGAGGCCCTAGTTCCATGGAGAATGCTTCTATGATAGGCAATAGCAAAAATTCCATTGAACCTGAAGCTATGCCTACTATTTGATTGCTTTGGACTTTTCATATGAGTGGATCATCACGCAAAAAAAGAACTTACTAGTAGTGGAACTTGATCCCAAATTCCATAAAGAGCAAGGGTTGCAACTTCACATGATTGCAGAGAAGAGTGTCTGGAATTATAGGAGCATTCATTAGGAGTGTTGCTGTAAGTCACTAAGTTTGTGGTGATTTGTTACAGCAGCAAAAGGAAACTAAAACACCCACTGTGGACTGATGTCACCTCCTGTGGCCCAGCCTTCTTTTCTCTCCCGAACAGTGTTTCTACCAACCCATAAAGGTCAGGCCGGGGCATTAGGTCATACCACTTCTATGAACCGAATGCATAACTCTTCTTAGGAAGCCGTGGAGAAAGGTCAGGTTTCAACAGAGTCTTCTAATGGTGAACATACACACACCCTATAATCCACAAATTCTTCTCCAAGTACAAATGGCTTATGTTTCCGAAAGAACATGTACAAGAATGTTAAGGGAGGACTATTTACCAACAGTCAGAAACTGTAAACAACATAACTCTGTGGCTTCCCTTTTCACTCTCTGAATGGTATGTTAGATGAACAGAAGTTCTTGATTTTAGATTTAGATTTTAGTAGTCCAGTGACTACATTCTTCCCTTTATGGTGAGTGCTTTTTGTATTATATTTAAGAAATCTTTGTCTACATACATCATGAAGATAGTATCCTATGTTTTATTACAGAAGACTTTTTTTTTTTTTTTTTTTTGCGGTACGCGAGCCTCTCACCGCTGGGGCCCCTCCCGCCGCGGAGCACAGACTCCAGACGCACAGGCCCAGCTGCCACCGCGCACGGGCCCAGCCGCTCCGCGGCACGCGGGATCCCCCCGGACCGGGGCACGAACCCACGTCCTCTGTATCAGCAGGCGGACCCCCAACCACTGCGCCACCAGGGAAGCCCAGAAGACTTATTTTTTTACCTGTCACATTTAGATCCACATTCCACTAGAATTTATGTATGGTGTAAGTAGAAGTCAATATTAAATTTTTTACCATGTGAATTGATCACTATTTAAAGCCTTCCCCATACTATGTTTTCTGCTCTATTTATTTTTTTTTTATTTTTTTTTTGCTGTACGTGGGCCTCTCACTGTCGTGGCCTCTCCCGTTGCGGAGCACAGGCTCTGAACGAGCAGGCTCAGTGGCCATGGCTCACGGGTCTAGCCACCCTGCGGCATGTGGGATCTTCCTGGACCGGGGCACGAACCCGTGTCCCCTGCATCGGCAGGTGGACTCTCAACCACTGTGCCACCAGGGAATCCCTCTGCTCTATTTATAAATTGTTAAGGGCATCTATGGTAGATACTATTAACTGGCTTACTAAACACTCATTCCCCAAACTCTTCTTCTTACCTGTTTCCACTGTAGGGCTTATTCTCTCAACCTTCCTTGCAGCTAGAGGTGGTGAGTTAGATATAACTGGAAACAGGTAGGTGGTTGATGGAAATGCTTTGGATTTCTTCATAAAAGGAACAAATACAGGGAACTGCCCCTTTCCCACTTCTTCAATGAAAGTAGATGGAACAACTGGACTTAAAACATCCACCTTTCAATCATGAGGAAAAGACAAATATTTCAGAGACACCAGTCATGACATCATTGAGCTGCTGAGCAAAAGCCAGTGGCTGTCCCTAGTCATCTTACGTGAGAAAAACAAATCCTTACATATTTAACTACTGTTTATGAGATTTCTGTTACTTGCGGCCCAAAGGAATTTCTAACTAATACAAAATCCATTAGAACTCCATGTGTATGTCTTTGTTTGGGAGCGGGGGAAGATATAGCCATTGGATTTTTGGAAGAAAAATGCCTATGAAAACAAAAATATCTCCAATTGTGGCTTTCATAATGTGCTGTATTATCATTGTATGCATGTATTAAACATGCAACTTAAATGGCCACAGGTCACAGAGTATGGAGGTCGGAAGGCTGCATGTTTTAGACAACAGGAGTTCTACACAGGCATCGAGAGAATATTATCCTTTTGTCAGTGACTTACAGAGGGCCCTATTTACAGCTGAACAGGTATCTGATATAACAATTCATTGCTCTGACACATATTGCGATCATGATGTGCAGTTTTTAATGCATCATGTTACATTAGCTCAGCCTATGGTCTAATACTGTGTAACATAAATTTCACCAAAAGGAATGACATTACATGACACTGACTTTTAAAAGACACACACTATTTTTTCAGATCACATACCTTTTATCCATGAGTGCCCAAGTCAAAAATCAAGCTGGCAGACAAAAGTGGCATGAATGTGTAGCCTCAAAGCAGCACACATATCTTGAGTAGTTTTGCACATTTCTACCTGTAGTCAATGATTCCATTCCATTTTTATGTTGAAATGCATGAGCAAAATTAATGGACCTTTTTTTGTCACCTGAAGTACGACTTTTATTCAGGGTCAATCAAGAGAGACCTGGAAGGTGTTTCTGGATTACACGCTATAGATAAAATCTTTTTATGTGTTTATCATGAACTCTCTGACTGTTCTATTTGAAACTCTCACCAAAATATTTATGACTATTTTATTTGTATCATATCTCGGACACATTATTCCTTTCAGTAAGATATTTTTCTTAGGTGTGAAATATTTTCAATTGTCATTATATATTCTTTTTTTGATATTAATTAGAAGCACAACAAAAAAAGATAAGGTTTTTGGACAACATATTACAGTTTCTAGATTACTAAAAGAATATTCTAAATACTGGGTCACAAATATCCATTCATACAGGTTTTTTAATTTAAATTATTTACCTCTTTTTGAAATTATCTTCTAACAGAATTTCTTATCCATTACAGTAAACTACTTAAGGCCTAGAGAATTCTTCCTGTGTTACAAACCTAAAGTAAAAAGAAAAATTAAGCTATCATCCGTGAAAACTTACTAGAATTCTGCAGAATAGTCTGCTAATGGGAAGAGAGTCTGTGAAATGGCTTTTCCCCTAGCATTTTAAGGTAATATAAAGATATTACTTCTTAATTGAGGAGAGGAATTTCAACTTCCACAACTTCAATTCTAACATTACTACCCTAATATATATATATATATATATATATATATTTTTTTTTTTTTTTTTTTTTTTCGGTACGCAGGCCTCTCACTGTTGTGGCCTCTCCCGTTGCAGAGCACAGGCTCCGGATGCACAGGCTCAGCGGCCATGGTTCACAGGCCCAACCTCTCCGCGGCATGTGGGATCTTCCCGGGCCGGGGCACGAACCCGTGTCCCCTGCATTGGCAGGTGGACTCTCAACCACTGTGCCACCAGGGAAGCCCTACTCTAATATTTAATTACTGTATTGTTATTTAATTATTACTACAATTATTTCTGTTCCCTTATTACCATATTTTTCGCACACCCTTGTGTGGGTGTGATTGCCATTTAACCATATAGTTGTGATTTTTAAGAATTCTTTTAGTATAAGAGTTATATGCTTCCAAACAGATAACTAATAAGAACCTGCTGTATAGCAGAGGGAACTCTATTCAATACTCTGTAATGGCCTATATGGGAAAAGAATCTAAAAAAAAAAAAACAGTGGATATATGTATATGTGTAACTGATTCACTTTGCTGTACTGAAACTAACACAACATTGTAAATCAACTATACTACACAAAAAAAATTTTTTTCAAAAGAACTAACCACCCCCCACCCGCCACCCCCAGCAAAGAGTTATATGCTTCCAAGTGATATGGAAGCTTTAGAGTGGATAGAACTTAACCAATTCCCCTTGGCTTTTTAGCCACACAAGAAATCAGAGTAACAGAATTCAATAATAACCTTGGTTAAATACAGTAAAACAACTGGAAGTCTAATATGACACCAAGTAACCAGTAATTAATGATTAATTTTTTTTCCCACTTTTTACTCAAATGTTTTGGTATTTAGTCACACAGTGACTGCTCCTGAAATGATTACAAGCAGGAACTGGGGCCTCAGTGACACATTCTTACTGGAAAACCTTGAGCAATTTACTAATTCTCTCTGAGACTCAGTTTCCTCAACTGTAAAGTGGAGATAAAATATCTGCCACATAGGGTTGTGGTGGATGTGAAACTTATATAAGACAATGTATGTGAAGGATTTAGCACAATGCCTGGCACATCATAAATACTCAATAAATGGTAATTATTGTTATTACCTTAACTCATGTGGGAAAAGAAAAAAATTATCCAGAATTGATGCTCTTTATTAAAATTATATTATGGAACAAGTTTACTTTTTTTTTTTAGTGAACTAGCAAAGGATTCCAAAGCAAACGAGATATAAATATTATTGGAGTAATCTATTACAAACAGTAAAGGAAAGGAATCCTCACACGTTAAATTTATTATTGGCAATTTGCATTATTAAAATATCCTTTCAATGAATACATTTAAAATATTCTGTGTAAACTGTGTATTTATGCCTATCAGGTTTAATGCCAGCTATATACCTTTGCAAAAGGTATAAACTTTAAATTTTTCTTCTGAAAGCCTTTAGGTACGATAAAATGCAATAATGTAAATAAAGATACAATTCTTAACATGTAGTAAGTACTTAATAATGATAATTGTTATTATTTCCAAACAGGGCAGAGTCTATGCACATGAACTTTGATCACTCTGAAGGGCATATTGTATATTTTTAAAATACTTATAACAATATTTAAAATAGTGCCTCTTAATTCAGCCTATATTTTTCTTCTAGCACAGAAAAAAATTCAGGTAAGAAAACTGCAAAAAGGTAAAGGAAAACAAAGATGAAAATCAATAAAATTACAGAAAAGGCATTATTAGTGTTCAATTCTTTATTTAAAGAATGAGAATTCATCTTTGCCAAATCATTGGAGAACAAACACTGGGAATGCAATATTGTTTAACTCATATTAACTAAAAAGTAGTGCCTACAAGTAAAGACTGATATATAATTTAAGTTGTTTGCACTATTACACACAGTGGAATTTTGCTTTCCTTTCTTTATAAAAGTTAATTTCCATAAGAAACGATGGAAAGAAAAATCAATTTTACAAAAACTGCTTTGTAAGTGGTTGGTGAAGTTTGCTTGGATACCACATTAATCAAAGCAACTATGTTTTAACTGTTCTAACAGGAATCAAAAATAGTAGAAGATAATAGTAGGGGAGAACATTCAAGACACCTTGTCTTTCTGGACCATAATGTAGCTCTCAGCTACAAAATGATAAGAGTATGTGGTATGGACACTTTGTGAATTATTCAAAAGGAGAAAGGGAAGCTTCAGAGGAAACTACCAGCTCCCAGGGGCTGTTGCAAACTGTTTCAGCTGAACACTTACTGTGCCCTTTAAACTAACTTTCTTTTTTTTATAAATTTATTTATTTATTTATTTGGTTGTGTTGGATCTTCGTTGCCGCGCAGGCTTTCTCTAATTGCGTCGAGCGGGGGTTTCACGGGGGTTACTCTTCGTTGTGATGCATGGGCTTCTCATTGTGGTGGCTTCTCTTGTTGCAGAACACCGGCTCTAGGCACGTGGGCTGCAGTAGTTGCAGCATGCGGGCTCAGTAGTTGTGGCTTGCGGGGCTCTAGAGCGCAGGCTCAGTAGTTGTGGCGCACAGGCTTAGTTGCTTCACGGTATGTGGGATGTTTCCGAACCAGGGCTCGAACTCATGTCCCCTGCCTTGGCAGGCGGATTCTTAACCACTGAGCCACCAGAGAAGTCCCTAAACTTTCATTATCCGCATTTTTGCTTTTGCAACCAATTGGAAATTGATATAAAACTACAAAGACAAAACAAGAGTGAAAAACACAGATGAATTTAAAATAAAGCTAGGAGCTGAAAGAAAATGGAGGGCAGGAGTGATTTGAGAAAAGGAAAGAAAAAAGGGTGGAAATACATTTGGGGTTAAATTGGTCCAAAGGGTGTGCTCAAGGTACTATAACCTTACTGAATTTCTGTCTATTGGTTCTGTCTGTTACAAAGAGAGGAATGTTGATGTCTCCTACCATAACTGCAGATACATCTCTTTCTCCTTGCAGTTCTGCCAACTTTTGCTTTGTATATTTTGAAGCTCTGTTATTGGCTGCATTCACATGTAGGACTGTTATATCTTCTTGGTGAATTAACTCTTTTATCAGCCTGTAATGTCTCCCTTTATCCTTGGTGATTTTCTGTGCTATGAAGTCTACTTTGTCTTATCTTAGTACAGTCACTCCCTATTTCTTTTGATGAGTGTTCATATGGTATATCTTTCTCCATCCTATTACTTTAACCTACTTATACAATTATATTTGAAGTGAGTTTCTTGTAGACAACATATACTTTGGTCTTGTTCATTTACTTTTTTGCTGACCATTCTATCTCTGTCTTTATCTGATGTATTTAAACCATTTACATTTTTTAAAAAACATTTATTTATTTGGCTGCACCGGGTATTAGTTGCAGCACATGGGATCTTCATCGTCGGTGTGGGATCTTTAGTTGTGGCATGCGGGATCTTTAGTTGTGGCATGGGAACTCTTAGTTGCAGCATGTGGGATCTAATTCCCCAGCCAGGGATCAAACCCAGGCCCCCTGCATTGGGAGCACGGAGTCTTAGCCACTGGACCACTGGGGAAGTCCCCTAAGCCATTTACATTTAATATAACTATCATATGGTTAGATTCAGGTCAACCACTTTATTATTTATTCTCTGTTTGTCCCCTTCATTTTTGGTTCCTCTGTTCCCCATCTTACCTTTGCTGTCTTCCTTTAGATTATTTGAATATTCAGTATTTCATTTTAATTGATCAATTGTCATTTGGGCTATATCTCTTTGTGTGTGTGTGTGTGTGCGTGTGCGTGCGCTCCAGGGGTTATAATACATATAGATAACCATTTATAGTCTACTTAGAGCCAGTATTTTACCACTTTAAGTAAAATGCAGATGCCTTACAACCATATTGGTCCCTTTGTCTTCCCACTTTTATGTTACAGTGGTCATATGAACTACATGTCACACACAGAAAATGATGTCTAGACATCTGGTGTCTTGGGAGGTAATTTACGTTTGAAAAAAAGAGGATTATTAAGATGACTATGTGAATGAGGTAAGACAAAGATTAGAATGGAGGTTTTACTGATGGTAGTGTTAAGACTGTAGTAAGGAATCAGGAGTTAAAATACTTTAAATATGCAATGTCATTTGATTCAAATATCTTTGGTGTTGTGCTTGGGAAAGGGAAGGGTGTGGGTGATGGGGAAGGTTGCATATGTTGTAATCATAGTCCTCAAAAAGGCCTACGACTGGGATTTCCCTGGTGGCGCAGTGGTTAAGAATCTGCCTCCCAATGTAGGGGACACAGGTTCAATCCCTGGTCCGGGAAGATCCCACATGCCGCAGAGCAACTAAGCCCGTGCGCCACAACTACTGAGCCTGTGCTCTAGAGCCTGTGAGCCACAACTACTGAGTCTACATGCTACAACTACTGAATCCCGCGTGCCTAGAGCCCATGTTCCACCACAAGAGAAGCCACTGCAATGAGAAGCCTGCGCGCCGCAACTAGAGAAATCCCACGCGTAACAACAAAGACCCAACGCAGCCAAAAATAAAAATTAATTAATTAATTAATTTTTGAAAAATGCTTACAACTATTTGGCTGCTTTCATATACTATTAATAATGAAATACTTTCTAGAGAAAGAAGGTGCAGGGAGCAATTTCTCTGAAATAGGTGATAGTTGGCTCAGTGCAGAAGCACAAAAACAGACAGTTATTTCAATAAACCCTGCACTGAGCTAGATCTGTGTTACCTAGACCTGTGATGGAGGGAGGTTCCAGATTTCAGGGAAGATTAAGGGAATTTATGCCATAAGCTAGTGGTCAGCTGGTAAGGTAATTCTGCTTAAGAAGCTTTCCTTTTCAAACTGGGATATACTAAACAGATCCAAAGCAGCTACATTTCTCAGCAATATTCAGCAATCCAAGCCTGAATAATTACATAAAGCCAGGATTTTTAAATTCGAATTTTGGTTTAAGCCTTAGTACTGCTTATTTCTTTGACATACCAGCTAAACTGTTTCTTCTCTTGGAGACAACTTTTGGCTACAGACTGTTCAAAACTTGTCCTTGAGTTGTTTTTCCTTTGCCCTCTGGCTGCCCCAGAACCCTCCCAGAAGAAAGCAATTGTTAAGCCATGCACTCTTCCCCTAGAATATCCTTTCAAGCTTTTCCTCAAGCCAAAATAACAAGCTTTTGACAACTCAGCTCTAAGAAAGCCCCAGAGTAAGCACTCAATACTATGGAAACAATCATCTGACATCATTCCAGTAAATCCATCTTTGAGCTATGCAGTTTGTTTTACTGTAATGGTGTTATTTTGGGATTTATTGGCTTCCAGAACTAAGAAAAAGACATAGAAGCACTGTGAACAACTGCTCAGTTATAAAGGGGGAAAAATCAAATACCTACAAAATGTACCACTCTATTGTTCATTTATTTCTTCTAGTTTTCTTCCTATTTTGACAGGTTATTTGATGTGAACTCATCTTGGTTTTGGTTTTTTTGCAAATCATATATATAAATTCTAAGATATGAGTAAATATCTTCTTGCCAATTTCAAGAAAAGAAAGAGCAGAAAAAGTGCAGCCCATATACATCTGTATCATTCAAGATACAGTCAATAGACAGAAACCATACCAGTTACTAGAACAGAGGCAATATAATTGTTATCTAAACTAAGTAAAGAAACAGGCAAAATGAGGTGTCACAGAGGTAGCAGCTGTGACAAGCATTTACCAGCCCTAGAACTGGGGAACGAAGAAAGGGAGTTGGAATTATTAAAACTTAGGAGCTCAGAGGAGGAAGCTGACCTTGGAAAAGAGGATCTCAGTCAGCTTACACAGGTATCTCTGAGAAGGCAGGATGAATTTGGTTCTGCAATGTTAGGAACAACTCAAAACTGAATTGAGCTGCTGCTATAGGAAGGAACTGAGGCTGTTGGGATTAAAAAAAAAAAAAAGGTGATGCTAGTGTGATATGATGCTCACAGAAATAGGGAACATTCAGGAAGTACAGGAATGTGCAAGTCCCTTCCTCCTCCTCTAGCATTACAGGCTCCCTGACAAAGAAGAAATGTAGTTTTCAGAATTCTAGACCCAGCATCATGTTGCAAAGTATAAAAGGGTGGGTTTGGATGTGAGAGATAAAAACTTAATAAGTGAACATTTCAACAACTTATTCAAATTGCACTGAAATTAAGCAAGGTGAAGATATCAGATAGATTGGCTGGCTGCTGCTGAGGGGCTCTCAGGGAATCACCTTGGAAGTGTTCCCTTCATCCAGGATTTGGTCCTCAGCTTTGCAGGTCCAGAAACTCAACTTTGTCAGAGCACCAAGAACTGATGGAGCTCAGAGGGATGGGGTCACATGATCTGACTTACAAGAGACAGAAGAATAAACTCAAAGGCTAAGGTATTAATTTAGAGTTGGAAATACCACTGCCTAGATGTTTAAACTGGTACACAAATCCTTTCATCTGCAGAAATATGATGTCAGAAGGTAACTGATGGTCATGGAGTGAGAGTGGGAGAGTTAGCTGAATGTGCTCCATGGCTCTAGAGTTGGCTGATGCCATTACAGAGATGTGCTGGGCAAACTGACCAGATATCACATCAGCCAGTTAGTGTCCTCATCACTTGTATAGAGGTAGACAGAGCCCCCCAAAAGCTGACTCTTTCTCTCATCTTTCCCTGGCTCCTGGCCTTCAGCTAGTATCTTTTCTTCAGACAGTTAATATACATAGTTATAATTTTATTTGTCATTGGTAGATGATGGTCTTAGACAAGTTATTAAATCTTTCTGAGTATTTTCTTTAGATGAGGAAGAATAATCTCTATGTCATGGGGCTGTTGTATATATTAAAAGCAGTAGTCCATGTACATACTCATAGGACCATGTCTAAAACACAGGAAGCTCTCAAAACATGTAAGTTCCACCCCTACTTTTTATCCTACTTTGATTATAGTAAGACATTCTGCTCTTCTGACATATGTTTCCCTTTAAAAAGATGAGTTAAGTGGCTATATACTATTCCATTGAAAGGATGTATCCTTTTATTTAACCAGCAGCTATTATTGGGCAGTAAGATTGTTTCTAATTTTGTGTTATTACACATGGTGTTTTATTTCTCGTATCATGCCAGGCTAAATTCCAAGATAGATACTCCCACTGAAAAAAAATCGACCATATTCAAAAGCATCAAGGAGCAGGGAAATAAAAAATATCCAGGCCAAATACTACATGAAGGCAGAACTCAGAAGAGCAAATGCAAACAAACAAAAAAAATCTTAAAAGTAGCCAGAGATAAAAGGTAGTTTACTTTGAAAAAGGCAATGGATAAAGATCTATGCTCCCTAAGCCCACAGTGGATGCAAGAAGCCAGTGGAATGATATCCGCAATGTGCTAACCTATATTCACTAGCATCTCCTTTGGTGTGGGTCTGCTGCTAGCTCTCTCAATGTGTTTAATCTGAAAACACCTTTGTTTTGCCCTCATTCTTGAAAGATATTTTCACTGGGTAAAGAATTTTAAATTGATAGTGTTTTATTTTCTTGGCACATTGATATTTAAACACACACACACACATATTTATACTGGAAAGAATGTAAGCTCAAATAGAAGGTCTGAAATGAAAACAAATGAAGAATAAGAAAGTGGTAGTTATGTGGGTAAATTTTAAAAATTAACTATAAAACCACAACACATGTACCAATCTTTGTAAATAATATACTTAATTTCCTACTGTAAAATTAAAGATCTTAGAACATTTTAACTCCATTTATCCCCCTTATGATTTCTATGCAATTATTTTAAATTGCTTACATTTTAAAACTGAGTAAATGACAGTAATTTAAAATTAAAATATATGACAACAGTTTCATAGAAATCATGAGAGGAATAAATGGAATTAAAGTGTTCTAAGATCTTGTATTCCACAATAAGAAAGTAAACAGCCCAAATGTTCATCAAGTGATGAATGGATAAACATTCATCATAAAACATATATTATAAAATTTAGTATATCCATATAATGGTTTATTATTCATAAAATAAAAAGAAATGAAGAATGAAGTACTGATACGTGTTACAACATTGATGAAACTTGGAAACGGTATGCTAAGTGAAAGAAGCCACTCACAAAAGATCACATTACATAATATCTGTATGAAATGTCCAGAATAGAAAATCTATAGAGACAGGAGGTAGATTAGTCAGGGGTGAGAGGTAATGGGGAGGTAACTACTGATGGATATAAGGTTACTCTTTAGGGTAATAAACATGTTCTTAAAATTAGGTAGTGGTAATGATTGCACAGCTCTGTGAATATACCACATACCATTGAGTTGTACACTTTAAATGAATGAATTATACGAAATATGAATTGTATCTCAATAAAACTGTAATTATAATGAATACAATAAGATACCATTGGGAAAGCCTGTCTCATGTGTATGGTCTTTCAATCCCACATAAGAATGGGCCTTGGGCCTGGAACACTTCCTTACCAAGAGATAAAGAGCCCACACAGCCTGTGCTGGGCTTAACCCCTTTTGAGGGATTATCTTTCCCTGTTTCAGGCTCAGTGTGTACTCCTTTGTTCTGCTTGAGCATGTGTGTCAATGACCTCACTCCACGGGGGTCAGGGTCCTCCCGCTGTGGCACAAGAGGGCCAACTGGCATGTAGGCCAATTGCCCTGCATTGGCTGCTAGGGGGACTCTCTAGTCATGGGGAACAAACACACATTATTAGAGCTGATTTTACTCTTTTTTCTCTTTGTGAGTAAAAGCATTCCATACAGTGCTTGACTTGTGTTTTCCTTGGTGACCCCAGCACCAAGATACAATGGGCAAAAGTATTTGGATTTCTATTCCTGGTAGCTGGCATTGTCATAACCTCGGCTATCCTCCATGTAGTTGGAGTCCCCCCACCTCCACCCCAGGTACTGGTGACTGGTGCACAGTGTTCTGCTTGACAGATCCCATTCTTTACCTGAGGGTGGCAAAAGTGAAAATGTCTGACAATTTCAAGTGCTGAGGATATGGTGCAACTCAAACTCTCATACATCAAAATGTAAATTAGTAAAAAGACATTAGCATTTTTAGGAAAGCTGAACATATGCTAATCTAGCGGTTCTCTTTCTTCGATTCTACTCAAGAGAAGTTCTTGTACACGTGCGGAAGAAAATGTGAGTAAGTGTTTTTAGCAGCCTTGCTCATGATAACAAAAATAAAATAGATAATTAAATATCTATCAAGATAGAGGAGATAATATTACACAGCAGGAGAAATGAATGAACTGAAACCGCACCCATCAACAATGAAGAATCTTAAAGATGTAATGGAGAACAAAAGAAGCAAATTATAGAAGAACACAAACAGTATGATTGCATTTATATTAAATTTGAAAACAGACAAAACTAAACATTATATCATGTAGAGATATATTCAAAGGTGGTAAAACTATAAAGGAAAAGCAAAGAAGTGATTGTTCAAAGGTTAGGACGATTGTTACCCATGGGCCTTTTCCCTTTGGGAAAAGGCACGGGGGAGAAATGTTTTACTTGTTATCCTGGATGGTGGCTACACAGGTACTTACTTTATTACTAGTCTTTAAAGTAAAAAGTAAATTCCAATGTTCTGTGCATGTTTCTGTATATAAGGTATACGTCACAATAAAACAAAAATATTTGTTAAGTGAATTTCCTGTTATATAAATCCTTGCACATCTCATGATTTCATTAAGCTAATTTCTTAGAAGTTGAATAACTGGGTCAAAAAATATTAATACATTCAAGACTTTTATTGTCTGCTGCCTATACCACCCAAAAAGATTGTACCTATTTCCTTTCTCACCAGTAATGCCTCCGAGCCCCTGGCCACATTGCTTGAAAAAGTTGTTACCCTTGTTCTGCCCATTTTGCCACATCCCACTCACTCCTTAACCCTCTGTATTCTGATTTCCAACCCAACTCTCCATTAAAACTCTCTCTTTCTGGTTATCTGGTAATAGTAATACCAGATTACATATTACATAATAGTAATACCAGGGTACATAAATAGTACCCTCCTATTTATGAAATTTGGTGGTTACTTTTCTTCTTTTGAATGATTTAGAGTTTAGCCCTAAAGACTTTTCCAGGTGGCTAACATCAGCCATCATGCGTAGCTTTTAACTTTTTTGATTCTTGGGTCATTTGGCTCCCAGTTCTTGGAGAATCTTCCTGTGGTTTCCCATGAACTGTCTCAATTCCAAAGGAGAAAAATAGTTTTAAATAGCAGATAGAATTCTCATTTATCATCATCACCATCATCATCACAAATGCTCATTATTATTACTCATCAGCCAGCTTAATAAATGTTGGAGAAGTCCATTGACTGACAATGTTTAAGTACTGTGGTAGCTAGTAAGTAAAGATGAACTCCAACACACCAGGCCTCCTGGTATTCACATTCTTGTATAGTCCTCTTCTACGTGGAATCTGGGCTGGCTCTGTAACTTGCTTTAATCAAAAGATGTGGCAGAAGTGATGTTGTATCAGACCTAGTAGTATGCGCTAGGGCCCGGCAGCTTCTGCTTTTGTGCTGTTGGGAGCCGTAGGCCACCACGTAAGAAGTTTAGCTACTCTGCTGAAGAAACCACATGGAGATACAGTGTGGAGAAGCCATAGGGACAGGGAGAGGCCCTGAGACTACATGAAAGAGAGAAGCCTAGCCATCCCAGCGTCCAACTGGATCCAGCCTTTTAATCATCCCTGCCAAGCACAAAGAGATGTAAGTGAAGCCATTTTGAATGTGCTAGGACTAGCCACTGTCTGACAGCAACTACTTAAAAAACTGCAAGAAAGACCAACACAAGAACCATCCAGTTGAAATCAGTTAACTTATAGAAATGTGAAGAGTTGAGGAAGACGGCGGAAGAGTAAGACGTGGAGATCACCTTCCTCCCCACAGATACATCAGAAATACATTTACACGTGAAACTGATCCTATAGAACACCTACTGAACGCTGGCAGAAGACCTCAGACCTCCCCAAAGGCAAGAAACTCCCCCACGTACCTGGGTAGGGCAAAAGAGAAAAGAAAAAACAGAGGCAAAAGAATAGGGACTGGACTTGCACCAGTGGGAGGGAGCTGTGAAGGAGGAAATGTTTCCACACACTAGGAGCCCCTTCGCGGGCGGAGGCTGCGGGTGGCGGAGGGGGGAAGCTTCGGTGCCGCGGAGGAGAGCGCAGCAACAGGGGTGCGGAGGAGAAAGCGGAGAGATTCCCGCACAGAGGATCGGTGCTGACCGGCACTCACCAGCCCGAGAGGCTTGTCTGCTCACCCGCCGGGGCGGGTGGGGCTGGGAGCTGAGGCTCGGGCTTCAGTGGGAGCGCCGGGAGAGGACTGGGGTTGGCGGCGTGAACACAGCCTGAAGGGGCTAGTGCGCCACGGCTAGCCAGGAGGGAGTCCGGGAAAAAGTCTGGCGCTGCCGAATAGACAAGAGACTTTTTCTTCCCTCTTTGTTTCCTGGTGCACGAAGAGAGGGGATTAAGAGCGCTGCTTAAAGGAGCTCCAGAGACGGGCGTGAGCCGCGGCTAACAGCGCGGACCCCATAGACGGGCATGAGACGCTAAGGCTGCTGCTGCCGCCACCAAGAAGCCTGTGTGCGAGCACAGGTCACTATCCACACACCCCTTCCGGGGAGCCTGTGCAGCCCGCCACTGCCAGGGTCCCGTGATCCAGGGACAACTTCCCCGGGAGAACGCACGGCGCGCCTCAGGCTGCTGCAACGTCACGCCGGCCTCTGCCGTCGCAGGCTCGCCCCGCATCCGTACCCCTCCCTCCCCCCGGCCTGAGTGAGCCTAAGACCCCGAATCAGCTGCTACTTTAACCCTGTCCTGTCTGAGCAAAGAACAGACGCCCTCAGGCGACCTACACGCAGAGGCGGGTCCAAATCCAAAGCTGAACCCCAGGAGCTGTGCAAACAAAGAAGAGAAAGGGAAATCCCTCCCAGCAGCCTCAAGAGCAGTGGATTAAATCTCCACAATTAACTTGATGTACCCTACATCTGTGAAATACCTGAATAGACAAGGAATCATCCCAAATTGAGGAGGTGGACTTTGGGAGCAAGATACATTGTTTTTTCCCCTTTTCCTCTTTTTGTGAGTGTGTATGTGTATGCTTCTGTGTGAGATTTTGTCTGTATAGCTTTGCTTTTCACCATTTGTCCTAGGGTTCTGTCCGTCCGTTTTTTTTTTTTACTTAAAAAATTTTTTTTAATAATTATTATTATTATTTTTTTTTGTGGTATGCGGGCCTCTTACTGTTGTGGCCTCTCCTGTTGCGGAGCACAGGCTGTGGACGCGCAGGCTCAGCGACCATGGCTCACGGGCCCAGCTGCTCCGCTGTATGTGGGATCTTCCCGGACCGGGGCACGAACCCGTGTCCCCTGCATTGGCAGGCGGACTACCAACCACTGCGCCACCAGGGAAGCCCTATTTTTTATTTTAATAACTATTTTTATCCTATTTTCTTTTCTTTCTTTCTTTCTTTCTTTCTCTTTCTTTCTTTCTTTCTATTTTTTCTCCCTTTTATTCTCAGCCGTGTGGATGAAAGGCTCTTGGTGCTCCAGCCAGGAGTCAGTGCTGTGCCTCTGAGGTGGGAGAGCCAACTTCAGGACACTGGTCCACAAGAGACCTCCCAGCTCCACGTAATATCAAACGGCGAAAATCTCCCAGAGATCTCCATCTCAACGCCAAGACCCAGCTTCACTCAACAACCAGCAAACTACAGTGCTGGACACCCTGTGTCAAACAACTAGCAAGACAGGAACACAACCCCACCCATTAGCAGAGAGGCTGCCTAAAATCATAATAAGTCCACAGACACCCCAAAACACACCACCAGACATGGACCTGCCCACCAGAAAGACAAGATTCAGACTCATCCACCAGAACACAGGCACTAGTCCCCTCCACCAGGAAGCCTACACAACCCACTGAACCAACCTTAGCCGCTGGGGACAGACACCAAAAACAACGGGAACTATGAACCTGCAGCCTGCAAAAAGGTGACCCCAAACACAGTAAGATAAGCAAAATGAGAAGACAGAAAAATACACAGCAAATGAAGGAGCAAGGTAAAACCCCACCAGACCTAACAAATGAAGAGGAAATAGGCAGTCTACCTGAAAAATAATTCAGAATAATGATAGTAAAGATGATCCAAAATCGTGGGAATAGAAATGTGAGAGTTAACAAATTGTTGTCTTAAGCCACCAATTTTTGAGATGGTTGTTTACACAGCAACAGAAAATGGAAAAACTCCCCTTCTATATTGCCCCTCATGTTTAACTGGTGGGATATAGGCAGAGCTTTTCCTTGATCAGAAGTAAAGCTTGAGATCTTTATAGGCTGAATTAAGTATATCTCTCTGCAAAAAAGGGAGACGTCCTAGAAAGCAATAGTGAGAGTTTACATTATATAAAGAGGTAACATTTGAACTAAAACCTGAAGGATGCGAAAGATCCAGACATATGGTGAGCTGGAGGAAGGGCATCCTTAAAACAAGTGGAAAGACCCTGAGATGAGAAAAAACTCAGTGTACTCTTAAAACTGAGAGAACTATCTATAGGAGCAAAGTCACAGAGTCAGGGGGAGCCCAGTAATGTTGGTTCTGTTAGTGAACCTAAACCTTAGACATTGAATTCTTTGTTGAGCTTAGTCAGTGACAGTAATCTCTTTACTCCCATAGGGAACAGAACAAGGTGGAGGTGTCTGAGGAGTTTAACTAACATGATGAAGATATAAATTAGAAAATCAATGGTCAGGTAAACCTATTTCTGAGCTGGGGCCCATTCTGTTGTGACTTCTACTCCACACGAACACTTTCTATCTTAGTAGACACCTTCTCTTGTATATCAGGGTAAAGTGCAGGAAATAAAAACTACTCTAGGTATTTTCAACAAGAAGGTATTTAATGCAGTGAATTGGGTGCTTAAAAAAGTCATTGGAAGCAACTGACATGTCCTTCAGTAGGTAAATGAATAAATAAACTGTGGACATCCATACAATGGACTATTATTCAGCACTAAAAAGTAATGGCTGGGCTTCCCTGGTGGCGCAGTGGTTGAGAGTCTGCCTGCCGATGCAGGGGACACGGGTTCGTGCTCGGGTCTGGGAAGATCCCACATGCCACGGAGCGGCTGCGCCTGTGAGCCATGGCCGCTGAGCCTGCGCGTCCGGAGCCTGTGCTCCGCAACGGGAGAGGCCACAACAGTGAGAGGCCTGCGTACCGCAAAAAAAAAAAAAAAAAAAAAGTAATGGCTATCAAGCTGTGAAAAAACAGGAAGGAAACTTAAATGCATTACTACTAAGCATAAGAAGCCAATCTAAAAAGAGTACACGCTGTATGGTTTCAACTACACTCTGGAAAAGACAAAACTATGGAGACAGTAGAAAGATCAGTGATTGCCAGGGGTTAGGGGGAGGGAAAGATGAATAAGTGGAGTGCAAAGAATTTTTAGGGTGGTTAAACCACTCTGTACGAGACTATCATGGTGGAAAATGCCATATTACATTTGTCAAAATCCACAGAATGTACAACACCAAGAGTGAACCCTAACGTAAACTATAGGATCTGGGTGACAGTGATGTGTTATATATACAATGATAGGATTATCGACTGTAACAAATGTACCACTCTGGTGCTAGGATGTTGATAGTAGGGAAGGCTGTGGGGAGGGTGGGGAGGGGAAAGGGGATGTATGGGAACTGTTTGTGTTTGCCAATAAATTTTGCTGTGAACCCAAAACTGCTCTAAAAAATAAATTCTATTATGAAACAAAACAGAAATCATTGCAAAGGCCGGAAAAGCAGGTATCAGCCCGGGCCTCCTGAGATGATTTCCAAAATAACAGCTAGTTCATTCCCCAAATGAACCAGCCCACCAGGGATTGCCTCCTCTGCCAGTGCCAGCAAGGTGGGGAATCAGGAGGCCATTAGTGGAACTATCCAGAACACACCACTGTAGCTGTAGTTCAGAGACAAGGAAGTTGCCACCCCCACAGCTCTTAAAGCTTGTCCAACTCTTGAAGCTGGAGACGGAACACTTGGGGATGCCCCTGCATAAAAACCCGAAGTCTTCACGACCTCAATTATCAGCAGAAAACATCTAAAAACAGTAGAAGGATGGCCTGTCTTGCACATCTCCCAACAGTGCAAATAACAGGCAGAACATAATTTGCATGTAGAATGACAGCTACAACAGAACCTAGAAAATGGAGTGTTTAGCTTTCCAGACTCAGCTCTCTAGGAAAGCACACTGGAAGGAGGAATGGAGGCCACAAGCCCATTCTTCACACCTAACACAACCTTTTTTGACCTGACTGTCCACACCCCAGCCCCTGGGGTGCATGAGGGGTGAAGTTGCACTAGCAAAGCCTCCACCACCACCATGTTCTCTATCCAGTCATAGAAACCAAGAGATTTCTCAGAAGGTGAAGGTAGGAACCCTCTCCCACCTCTGGGTGAATGTACCCTGCCCTGTCAGGCCCGTCATCTCATTCTCTCCCCATTGTGTTGCGGCAGCCATGAGGATGTACCTCAGAGACCAACAATGACAGGGAGTTAATTAACCAAGGATCCAAACTGATATGCTAAGAAATTCACCATCACATTTGCACCAAGGCCATGCAGCAGAGATACTAGGGCAGCCTATTCCTGGGAGGCATGGGACTCCTCTGATGGCCAGCTTCGGCTCAAGGACTCCCCGACAGCCTTTCCCAAACCTGTATTACACTGCAGGAAGTCTAGGATGCTTCCACTCAACCTTTCTTCCCTCTCTGCTTCACTCAGGTCGGACATGCATCACAGTCTGATGGTTCTCTCAGCTCCTTCCAATGTTTTCTCACAGGCATTTCCTCTAATCAGATCCTTGCTCATTCAATTCTATTTTGGTGTCTACTTCCGGGAGAAATCAAACTAACACACATGGCTTGCCCATTCCAAACTCAAGTCTTTGCTCTCTGCTCCTGCCTGAACTCCTACCTGCAATGTTCTGTCACATCATCTCCACCTACTCAAATCTTATCCATCTTGTGGACACAGTACCAATCACACCTCCTCCATGAAGTCTTCCTACCTACCAGTGTTTACATGGACCATGGACCTGTCCTTGTCCTCCCAGATCCACACATGTTTACAGGTCTTCTATTTCCTGTTTCAAGGATGTTGAGCATATATTTAGCTTCCCTGATATATGAGGACAAGGAATAGGTCAGACATTTCCTTGTTAACCTCCAAAGTGCTTTTTAATGGTACAGAGGACAGAATACAGTGGCTCTATTAGAATCTTGTTGAAATGATCAAATAGAATTCGATTGAAATGATCGAATACAATTTCTTAAAATTTAACTTAAGAAATGAAAATTCCAGCAACAAACAGAGGCCCTTTTCCATCTAATAAGCTGGCTAAGATTTTAAGGAGCACTGGAAAATGAGGGCCCCTCATTAACCTTTGGTGATTTTGTAAAAGGACATAAACTTACCTGAAGCCAATTTGACAATATGTAGAGGAAGCCTAAAAATGCACCTATTCTTTAATTCAATTATTCTATTTCTAGGACTATATCCCAAAGGAACCTTTAAATTACAAAGATGTCCGTATAACACAGGTGGGGCTAAGGCAGGTACTTTTTGTTTTTTTTGGTTTTTTTGCTGTACGCGGGCCTCTCACTGTTGCGGCCTCTCCCGTTGCGGCACAGGCTCTGGACGCGCAGGCTCAGCGGCCATGGCTCACGGGCCCAGCCGCTCCGCGGCATGTGGGATCCTCCCGGACCGGGACACGAACCCGTATCCCCTGCATCGGCAGGCGGACTCCCAACCACTGCGCCACCAGGGAAGCCCTAAAGCAGGTACTTTTTATGAGTGGGCCTCTACACAGAGAAACAGACCCACAAGGCAGAGGTCAAACCCAAGTAAGCTTCTCCTCCTCCCTTTCTCCTCCCTCTTCCCCCCTCCTCCTCTCCCTCCTCCTTCTCCCCCTCCTCCCTGTCCTCCACTATCCCTCCTCAATCCTCCTCTTTTTCCTCTTCTTCTCCTCCTCCTTCTTCTCCCCTTCCCGATAATTAAGCTTTGATTCCACTTCTAGTGATCCCTAGACCCACTGGGAAAAAAATGAGAGGATTTCTAACCAAAGAAGCTACTACAGGCTTTTTACACACCTTCAATTTTTCTCAAGGGACCTGGAGGAATAGGGTGCACCTCATCTATGAGATACTAAACCTGCCCCCATATGAAAACCGGAGGTCAATCTAGTTAAATAACTGGTAATGCTGTGTGTGTGTGTGTGTGTGTGTGTGTGTGTGTCTGTGTGTGTCTGTGTGTGTGTTTTAGGGGGATTGTTGCCTGATCTGATTTAAAATGGGCAACAGAGGGGCTTCCCTGGTGGCGCAGTGGTTGAGAGTCCGCCTGCCGATGCAGGGGACGCGGGTTCATGCCCCGGTCCGGGAAGATCCCACATGCCGCAGAGCGGCTGGGCCCGTGAGCCATGGCCGCTGAGCCTGCGCGTCCTGAGCCTGTGCTCCGCAACGGGAGAGGCCACAACAGTGAGAGGCCCGCGTACTGTGATGAAGAGCGGCCCCCGCTCGCCACAACTAGAGAAAGCCCTTGCACAGAAACGAAGACCCAACACAGCCAAAAATAAATAAATAAATTTATAAAATGGGCAACAGAATTGTTCTGTGCAGACCCAGCCCAGCCATGCTGTAACCTAAGAGTCTCCCCACCCAGTTTGAAGGTTTTAGGTAAAAGGCACTCTAATTGCTTGAATCCAGGTCAACTAAAGCAGGTGCCCCCCCACCTGCCAGACTGGCAGGACTTCGGCCCTTTCCATTCCTTACAACTCTCTGTTGGATTTTCCAGAAGGAGGGCTGGATAGCTGATGCATAATCAGAGTGCCAACCTCCTCTCAGTGGTCCCTTGCTTCAGCTCCTGCTCGCTCCCTTTCTGGCCCTGGAATTTCAGGTGTTGGTACCAGGGCAGAAGCTCTCCAGGACCCTTCTCCATTGCTCCCATTAGTATTTCCTCACAATATCTGCCTTTGGGTCTCCACTGCTTACCTTCCTCTCCATGCTGCGGGAAAGCACCTTACTCTTCCTGGCTCCCTCAGAGGAGGTCACTTGGCAACAGGAACTGATGCTCCTAGACACATCCCTCTCAGTCCTGCTCTCCTTCTGGGACCCCTGGACCATCCAAAGGGAGCTAGGATGGGGAGCTCTGAGTACACCTGCACAGCACTTCCTGCTTCATGACGCTCTTCCAGACTCCTGAATTCATTCCTGGTGATTTTCCTCTCAGCAGCACCTTTTCCCTCCCTGCTACCTGGCTTCCACTGGGCATCATACACATGGCTAGAGTTCTTTGCTATAAACAGATATCTAGCCAATCTGGGGATGTTGCACTTTTTCTATCTGAAAGAGGCCATGACTAGGTCCGTCACTAGAAAGCCCATGAGTGGACATAAATTGAAAACTCCTTGGTTCCACAGTTTGAGCACGGCTCAGGGGAAGTTGCTCCAGTGCTGGCACAGCAAGAATTTCAAGACCCAGTTCCCAGACAATGGGATGGGTGACACGCATTAATGCTTTACATGGTGGTAGGTGTGAGTAGGTACCAGACCATTCCAAGCTTTTATGACCCGGTCATGGATGGCATGCAAGCTACCACAGTAAGTGGCAGAGCTGTCCTCAAGCCCAGATCTTCTGACCCAAGACTCAAGTTATCTCAGCTCAGGTCAGGCAAGAAACCTCACTATCAGGATTGAGCCTTTTGCTTATTTGTTGAAAACTCAACAGTTTTCTTAGGTCTTTACCTCAGGTCAATGCTTATTTATAGATCTTGTATTTGTTTTTCCTGAGAGCTTGAATAACAAGTAGACCTTGCTATTATACAGGTTTTCCTTCCCTATAAAATTTGATAGAACAATAAATATGATGCCTAATATTTTCCTATAAATTTCTAGTTTGGATTATTTCAACCTTCTATTTACTTTATTTTATTTTGTTTACTTTATTTGTATTTACTTATATCATTTTAAGCCACTTTATACACAAATTGATAGTATTATTTTTTATAGTATTTTTAAACCTGTCATTTTTTATTGCTTTTGAAAAAATTTTAGGGAATTTTCATATATGTAATCTCATCTGATTATCACAACAAACTGAATCAAAGTAGATTTCTTCACTTCCATTTGAAAATGAAGAAACTGAGTCACAGAGAAATTAAGTTGATTTGCTCAAGGTCACAGCTAATTGGTAACAAAGCTAGAACAAGGATCCTACTTCTGATTCTCCCTTCAAGCTTCTTTCTTTCACTGGACCAAATTAGATCACACTGTATGGACTGAAGTAAACAAATCTCATTCCTGGCCCTGCTTTCACTTTTTAAACTGGCTGAGACAGATTGGATTGTAAAGGCTATGATCTTAAACTTGATGACTACAGAATGTTATATTTTAAAAATGGAGCTTCTAGGAGAGCAAAGAAAACCTAGGTTCTCCCAAGTTGCCAGAGCACTGTTGCTCAGGTATCCACCACAAGGGCAGATAAAAGCAGGGAGAAGAGTACAAGGAAGCCCATTTGAACTTCTGCCCACACTCCCCGCCCCAAAGATATTCCCATTACCTCTTCATTCCAGGAAGCTTCAGGAAGTTGTGGGCCCCATACTGCACACCAGCAGGGCATAAGTTTGACGAGAGAAAGTGGGAACCTCCCTGTACCTGAGGGTGCCCTTTGGGTTAGTTACTTCCCCAAGTGCCCTTTCTTCTGTATTCATAAGATGTGTACCCCGTCCAGGTCAATGGCAGCTCTCTGGAGTCTAAATAGTGAGTCTACAGGAAAGTGATGCAGAATGGAGAATGAGTATCTAGGACCTGCAGCCACAAAAACTGGAACACTCCTGGGTACAATGACTCCTTCAGGAATTATTTTAAACTCCACAATACTTAATTTAAAATAAATTGCACAAAATTGTCTTCATTTTCAAATTAAGAATTGCAGCTTTAAATTCAACTAAAATTGTCCTGGAGCCCTCAAGTAAGCATTTGATGTTATGGCTGACTGGCTCACAACCCCAAGTTCTGAAAAATACAAATATGGCTCGCTCAGAATAAAATATGCTAGGTTTACTTTTAAAGAAATCATTATTTGATGAAGTTCAGTCCTTCGTAGATGGAAAGGAAACTCATAGTCTCTCGGCAGCAGGACACACAGGCCAAGCTATTTTTCTAGTCTGAGAGTTATTTGTGCAATAAGCCACACAGAGAATTACCCTTTGATCAATAGGATGGATTTGTAAGATGTCTGACTGGCATTGCGTTGTGGCCAAAGGACAGAACTTTTCTGTGCAAAACACTTGTGCACACAGGGGTTGCATATATGACCTGACTTGGAAATACAAAATACAAAAGAAGGATAATTGTGTTTCAAGGTATAATTTATATTTTATTTAATTCTACTTTGATTTTAAAATAAATCAGTAATTAGAGCTTCCCATCCTCATGCAGCTACACATTCAGAACAAGATCCTTGTGCCACCTTCAGAACCTGGGATCCCAGGACAAAGGTCTGGAGGCTTTGGGACCTTTAGGGGGAAGGGAATGCTATAGGAACATGTACAGTGGAGGCAAACCATTTAAATATGTCCTAGACTGTGCAATGGGATTTAGTACCATTGTGATTAAATAATACATTCTGTGCATTTACTCATAGCCACTCTCCATGCTGTCTCCTATAACTGCTCGTATACAAAGTAGAGGAAATCTCAATAATATACAGAACTCTGTTTCATTTCTTTACGCTAACAGTGAAATATCAGAAAAACAAAGTAAAAAAAATTCCTTTTAAAAGTGCATCAAACAAAATACCTAGGAATAAACTTGACCAAGGAGGTGAAAGATTTATAACCTGAGAACTATAGAACACTGATAAAGGAAACTGAAGGCGATTCAAAGAAATGGGAAGATATTCCATGCTCTTGGATTGGAAGAATTGATATTGTTAAAATGGCGATATTACCCAGAGCAATCTACAGATTTAATGTGACCCTTATCAAATTACCCATGACATTTTTCACAGAACTAGAACAAATAATCCTAAAATTTATATGGAACCATAAAAGACTCAGAATTGCCAAAGCAATCCTGAGGAAAAAGAACAAAGCTGGAGGCATAACCCTCTCAGACTTCAGGCAATACTACAAAGCTACAGTAATCAAAACAGCATGATATTGACACAAAAACAGACATATGGATTAATGGAACAGAATAGAGAGCCCAGAAATAAACCCACCACCTACAGTCAATTAATCTTTGACAAAGAGGCAAGAATATACAATGGAGAAAAGACAGTCTCTTCAGCAAGTGGTGTTGGGAAAGCTGGACAGCCTCATGTAAATCAATGAAATTAGAACACTCTCTCACACCGTACACAAAATAAACTCAAAATGGCTTAAAGACTTAAATTTAAGACATAACACAATAGAACTCCTAGAGGAGAACGTAGGCCAAGCATTCTCTGACATAAATTCTTAGATCAGTCTCCCAAGGCAAAAGAAATAAAAGCAAAAATAAACAAATGGGACCTAATCAAATTTATAAGCTTTTGCACAGCAAAGGAAACCATCTACAAAATGGATTGGGAGAAAATATTGGCAAATAATGTGACCGACAAAGGATTAATTTCCAAAATATATAAACAACTCATACAGCTGAATATCAAAAAAACAAGCAACCCAATCAAAAAATGGGCAGAAGAGCTAAATAGACATTTCTCCAAAGAAGACATACAGATGGCCAACAGGCCCATCAAAAGATGCTCAACATCACTAATTATTAGAGAAATGCAAATCAAAACTACAATGAGGTATCACCTCACACCAATCAGAATGGGCATCAACAAAAAGTCTACAAATAATAAATGCTGGAGAGGGTGTGGAGAAAAGGGAACACTCCTACGCTGTTGGTGGGATGTAAATTGATGCAGCCACTATGGACAACAGTATGGAGGTTCCTTAAAAAACTAAAAGTAGAGTTACCATATGATCCATTAATCCCACTCCTGGGCATATATCTGGAAAAGAAAAAAACTGTAACTTGAAAAGATACATGTACCCCAATGTTCACAGCTGCACTATTTACAATAGCCAAGACATGGAAGCAACCTAAGTGTCCATTGACAGAGGAATGGATAAAGAAGATGTGGTACACACACACACACACACACACACACACACACACACACACACACACGGAATATTATTCAGCCATAAAAAAGAATGAAATAATATCATTTGCAGCAACATGGATGGACCTAGAGATTATCATGCTACAAGTAAGTCAGACAGAGAAAGACAAATATCACATGATATCACTTATATGTGGAGTCTAAAAAAATGATACAAATAAACTTATTTTAAAACAGAAACAGACTCATAGACATAGAAAACAAACTTACAGTTACCAAAGGGGGAAGGGGGAGGGAGGGATAAATTAGAAGTTTGGGGTTAACAGATACATACTACTACAGGGGCCCCCAACCCCTGGGCCAGAGACTGGTATTGGTCTGTGTCCTGTTAGGAATGGGGCTGAACAGCAGGAGGTGAGCGGCGGGCAACCAAGCGAAGCTTCTTCTGTATTTACAGCCGCTCCCCATCACTCGCATTACCACCTGAGCTCCACCTCAGATCAGTGATGGCATTAGATTCTCATAGGAGTGTGAACCCTACCGTGAACTGCACACGCGAGGGATCTAGGTTGCATGCTCCTTGTGAGAATCTAATGCCTGATGATCTGAGGGGGAGCTGAAGCAGTGATGCTAGTGCAGGGGAGCGGCTGCAAATACAGATTATCATTAACAGAGAGAGGTCTGACTGCACAGAGACCATAATAAATCAGTTGCTTGCAGACTCATATCAAAACCTTATCAGTGAGTGGCAAGTGAAAACAAGCTCAGGGCTCACACTGATTCTGCATTATGGTGAGGTGTATAATTATTTCATTATATATTACAGTGTAATAATAATAGAAATAAATTGCACAGTAAATGTAATGCCCTTGAATCATCCCGAAATCATCTCCTGCTCCCTAGTCCATGGAAAAATTGTCTTCAATGAAACCGGTCCCTGGCGCCAAAAAGGCTGGGGACTGCTGTACTACTCTATATAAAATAGGTAAACAACAAGGTCCTACTGTATATCATAGGGAACTATATTCAATATCTTGTAATAACCTATAATGGAAAAAAATCTGAAAAAGAATATATACATTATACATATAATATATAAATAGCTGAATCACTTTGCTGTACACTAGAAACTAACACATTATAAATCAACTATATTTCAATAAAATTGATTTTTAAAAAACAACAAGGTAGAGGAACTGTCTATAACTGTAGCTATGCCATCTCTATCTTTAGCCATCACTTTATTAAGTCATCCAACAAATAAATTTTAAACACAGTGGTGGTCTGGGCATTGGGTGTGGCAGGTGGGGATAGAGACAAGAGCAAGACAGATGATAGTTCTTGCCCTTGTGGAACTTAGAGTCAAGCCTTATTTAAAAAGACAAACCAATTTTAAAATGAGCATTTCTCCAAAGAAGATATACATATGGCTAATAAGGACATGAAAAGATGCTCAACATCATTAGTCAAAAGAAAACAACGATTTAACACTTCAAACCTATTAGGTGACTATAATCAAAAAGACAGATAAAAACAAGTGTTGGTGAGGATGTGGAGATATTGGAACACTTATATGTAATGTAAATATGAATGCAAAATAGTGCAGCCCCTTTGTAAAACAGGTTGGCAGTTCATCAAAATGTTAAATATAAAGTTACCATATGACCTAGCAATTCCACTCCTAGGTATATACCCAAGAGAAATGAAAAAGCGCAAAAACACTGTCCACACAAAAACATATAAGAATGTTCATAGCAATATTATTCATAGCAGCCAAAAAGTGGAACAACTCAAATGCCCACCAACTGATAGGTGTATAAATAAAATGTAGTATACCCATATAATGGAATATTAGTTGACAATAAAAAGAAATGAAGTACTGATACGTGCTACAACATGGATGAAATGTGAAAACATTATGCTGAGTGCAGGAAGTCATTCACAAAAGACCATATATTGTAGGATTCCATTTATATGAAATATCTAGGATACGCAAATCTATAGAGAGAAAATAGATTAGTGGTTGCTAGGGCTGGAGGAGGGGGAAGTATGCGGGGTGACTGCTAATAGGTCTGTGGTTTCTTTTTGGGGTGATGAAAATGTTCTAAAATTGATTATGCTGATGGTTACACAATTTTGTGACTATACTAAAAACCATTGAATTGTACACTTTAAATGGGTGAATTATGTGTCAATAAAGCTGCTAAAAATATATAGCAGTAATATGAGGAACATCTGTGTAACAGACATTGTATTCCACTATTGTTAATATTTGACTTTTTAATTTGAAAAAAGTGTGCGCTATTCTTGGAAGCATCCTTCTGATATATTATGTGCTGCCTCTGTCAATTATGAAGTGCTATTATTAATAAAAATTAATTATGTTACCTACTTTGAGGAGCTGCCATTAGAAAGTGCTTGAGATCAGATGGGCCTTATTCCAGTCCTCTGTGTGAAACATAACTTTCAGGGAAGAGTAAGTTTTTTCTTCCTCAGGATAGGAAGGCACAGACATATTCAATTTTAGTAAAATAATCTTACAGACTATCTGTGGGGACCTTTTTGATGTGAAATTAAATTGTGGCACAGACAGATTTTATTACATTTACATGGACCCATAAAATAACTTTTATGGTTCCCAGTGGTGCAAATCCTCCTTAATTTTGTTAATTATTTCCCCCCAGTTATCCTTAGCCATGTCTGCTAATTCAGTATTGATCTTGATACTAAGAAATGCTATGGTCTTAGAACTTCACTTGACTCCCCACTGACAAAAAGAACTAAGGAAGCAGATCTTACCCAAGGTAATGTTTTGGACAGATTCCAATTAATATTACAGCTAAGGATGACAATGTCCTTCCCTACAACGTTCTGACTTGCTGTTCAGAGCTGGACTCATAACCCAGAGCAAAGTGTTAGGATCTGTCCCAGAAAAACCTGAGGAGGAGAAGATACGTACCCCTGTATTCTGGTGCGCCCATCCCTCTCTTGTTATGCATACCCTCCCACCACCACCCCCAAGGCCTTCAGGCTGAGCCTGGAATCTGATCTGTTATTCTGATTGTTTCTACTTTCCTCTGTATTAATCCTTTCCACTTAACCTATTCACATTGTAATTGGAATTTTCTGAAGAAAATGTCTTAAATTAGCTGCTCTTAACTGCACTATTCAGCAAGTAATTTGTTACTATTGATGGTTATATTACTGATGTTTTTTAAATGATTTGCTTTTTTAAAAAAAATAAATGAGAACATGTTCAAGGTTACCTTCTCACTCTCAGTTGCCTCTGGATATGCTTTGGAGTGGAGGAGGGTGCAGTTACTGCTAACACAATGGGAATGAGATAGAAGCCTCCATCCAGAGGGAGCGACAATTGCCAATGGACCTTACCAGTAGGTTCATTTTACTTTACCAAGCATTTGTTGAATGCCTACTATATACAAAGCATTGATATGATATTAGTTGCTTTTTCAAACTAAAACATCAAGGTACCTTCAATTTCTGGGTCATGCAATTAATTCCAACATGTTAAAGGACTTTCTGTTTTATGATACATAATTACATAACGTAGGCCTCTTGTGAATCTTAATTCTTTCATTAACTTACCTCATTTAACTTATTAGATACCCATTTATAGCTTTGTAAAATGTACTGTACTTAAAAGTAATAACTGCAGCCCTTTAAAATATTTTAGAATTCATTCTTTTCATTAAAATCAAACTAATTTCTCCTTCATCCTGTCTATTATTTTGAAATATTAGGGCTATGCTACTTAGGTTCTTTTGTCTTTATTTTTTCTCTATTGTATGATCAGTTCCCACAGGGCATCTAGTGTTGTAATGTAGATCACACAGTCTAGGACTCTGGTTGATGACGGTAGCAATTAACCTGCTTAATATTCTCTTCTCTCCCCCCAATGACATGGAATAATTAAGTGGTGTGTTTACATGTGTGTGTGTTTGTGTGTGTGTGTGTGTGTGTGTGAGAGAGAGAGACAGAGACAGAGACAGAGACAGACAGAGAGGTGGGATAGGGTGTGTTGCCCTGTCAGAAGCCAAACTCGGGGTATTTTGTGAAGTCAGCAAATTTTCCTCTACCTCCACTAGTTTCACTCTTTTCACTCCTGGGTGGTAGCCTCTGGTCCCTCACTTCAGCCACCTGTGGCTCTCTTCCTCATCCTCTTATTAAAATACTCTCAAATCTTGCCTTTATAGAATTACATAGAAAATCACTTTTTAAATTATTTTACATACTTACGTTTAATAGGCAATTATTTTTATCTCTTGCTGCTTAATAAACCAGCCCAAAACTTAGTGGTTTAAAACAACAACAATTTATTATTTTTCACAATTCTACAATCTGGGACAAGCTCAGCTGGGTGGTTCTTCAACTCCACGTGGTGTCTGCTGGGGCTGGAACATCTAAGGGCTTCCTCACTCACTCACCCGGTGCCTCCACAGGGATGGCTGCAACAGCTTGGGGCTGGCTGGGCATCTCTCTCTCCATATGGCATTTCTATGTGGCTAGCTTGGCTTCCTCGCGGCACGGTATTCTTAGAGTGATTGGACTTTTTACACGGTAGCTGGCTTTTTTCAGGGAGGAAGCAGAAGCAGCCAGTCCTCCTAAAGGCTAAGGGTGGACCTACCACAGACACTTCTGCCAAAGCATTTCCCAAGGCCAGCCCAGATTCAAAGGGAGGAGAAACAGACTCCATCTCTTGAGAAGAAGATTGGCATACACGTACAGGACAGGAAGGAACTGGGAGCGGTTATCTTGCGTATGGTACAAAATTCAAACGGAACAAAGTGGTACACAGTGTGAAGTAAGTTTTTTGGGGAGTTACCTAGTGGCATAGTGGTTAAGGATTCCGGGCTTTCACCGCCGTGGCCCGGGTTCAGTCCTGGGTAGGGGAACTGAGATCCCACAAGCCTCACAACGTGGCCAAAAAAACTGCCCCCCCCAAAAACCCCCAAAAACACAACACAGTGTGAAGTAAATTTTTTTGACACCCCTGTCCCTGAGGCACCAGGTGCAACTACTGTTATACTTCTTGAGTATCCTTCCAGAGATAGCCTATGCAAAAATAAGCGTATGCTTTATGTATATACTTTAATATATATTTCTTACATAAATGATGTTTGCTACAGTTTTTTTTTTTTTTTTTTTTTTTTTTTTTTTTTAGCGTTACGCGGGCCTCTCACTGCTGTGGCCTCTCCCGTTGTGGAGCACAGGCTCCGGACGCGCAGGCTCAGCGGCCATGGCTCACGGGCCCAGCCGCTCCGCGGCATATGGGATCCTCCCGGACCGGGGCACGAACCCGCGTCCCCTGCATCGGCAGGCGGACTCTCAACCACTGCGCCACCAGGGAAGCCCTGCTACAGTTTTTTCCCCAATGTCCACACTCTACTTTTTCATTTAATCATACATCTGGAGGTAGGTCTGTTCTTTGTAATGGCTACCCATATTCCTTTGGTGGATTTTAGCTGATCTGTTATTACCAACACTGTTTCAGTGAATATCACTATGTGTGTATATATATATTATATACGTATGTATATACATATGTATATATTTATTTATTTAAAAGATGTAAGTTTGTCAGAAAGAAAAATTCCTATAAGAAGAATTGTTGGGTTAAATAATATATGCATGTAGTGATACAGTGTTATTAGGTCAGTAACAGTAAAGCTGGGAGAGACCCCAAAGTCAGTGGTTCTCCACTGGGGGGAGTGTGGTATGGAAGGTTTTGTCCTCCATATGTGACTCTGCTTCACTTCCAGGAGACTTTGGTCCAGCCACCAGTGTTTACAATAATACTTCCTTTTTCTCACTTATTAAGAACCACTGTCCTAGACCAATCATCTCATTTGGCAGATAAGCATCCTGCAGGTCTGAGTGCCTGACTTGCCCATGGGTGCCCTACCACATTGTGAACAAACCAGTCTTCTGAGTGTCCCAGAAAATGAGCAATGAGCAGCCACTGCAGGACCACTTTGGTATAGATCAAGTTTGCCCAAAGGGTGTCCTCTGAGTCATGAAGCCCCCAAAGAGCCTCCCCACTCTGCTAAACATAAAAGGATTCTGTCTCTGACACCATAAAGCTCTTAGAAGAGAACATAGGCAAAACATTTTCTGACATAAATCGTACCAATGTTTTCTTAGGTCAATCTCCCAAGGCAATAGAAATAAAAGCAAAAATAAACAAATGGGAGTTAATCAAACTTACAAGCTTTTGTACAGCAAAGGAAACCATAAAATGAAAAGACAACCTACAGACTGGGAGAAAATATTGGCAAATGATGCGACCAACAAGGGCTTAAGTTCCAAAATATACAAATAGCTCATATAACTCAATAACAAAAAAAAAACCTAATTGAAAAATGGGCAGAAGACCTAAATAGGCATTTCTCCAAAGAAGACATACAGATGGCCAACAGGCACATGAAAAGGTGCTCAACATTGCTAATTATTAGAGAAATGCAAATCAAAACTTCAATGAGTTACCACCTCACACCAGTCAGAATGGCCATCATTAAAAAAATCTACAAATAATAAATGCTGGAGAGGGTGTGGAGAAAAGGGAACCCTCCTACACTGTTGGTGGGAATGCAAATTGGTGCAGCCACTACGGAAAACAGAGCCACTATGGAAAACAGCATGGAGGTTCCTCAAAAAACTAAAAATAGAGTTGCCATATGATCCTTCAATCCCACTCCTGGACATATATCCAGAGAAATCTCTAATTCGAAAAGATACATGCACCCCAATGTTCATTGCAGCACTATTTACAATAGCCAAGACATGGAAACAACTTAAATGTCCATCGACAGATGAATGATAAAGAAGATGTGGTACATATATACAATGGAATACTACTCAGCCACGAAAAAGAATGAAATCATGCCATTTGCAGCAACATGAATGGACCTAGAGATTATCATACTAAGTGAAGTAAGTCAGAAAGAGAAACACAGATACCAGATTTCACTCATATGTGGAATCTAAAACATGACACAAATGAACTTATCTATGAAACAGAAACAGATTCACAGACATAGAAAACAGACTTGTGTTTGTCAAAGGGGAGGGGGGTGGGGGAGGGATGGATTGAGAGTTTGGGATTAGCAGATGCAAACTATTATATATAGAATGGATAAACAGCAAGGTCCTACTGTATAGCACAGGGAGCTATATTCAATATCATGTGATAAACCGTAATGGAAAAGAATATGAAAAAGTACATACGTGTATATATATATATATACATATATGTATATGTATATATATATATAAAACCAAATCACTTTGCTGTACGGTAGAAATTAATATATTGTAAATCAACTATACTTCAATACGATAAATTAAAAAAAAAAGGATTCTGGCATCAAGCGTATCTGGGAACACTGCAAGTCACACTCTCCCATTCAGTCAATAAGAGCAAAGAGACCCAGGAACCCTACTCCCAAGAAACCTGTTTGGCATTGTTTAAATGAAAGAATGGATTTAACCATCTGCTTCCTAAACTAATTTGACCAGAGCACCCTGTTTTTGTGATACCTGTCTCACTAACTGCCTATGGAAATAAGCTTTCTGAGAAACATTCTTTGGGAAATGCCGGTGTAGAAGAAAGTTGTTGGACTGGGAGACTGACTCTGCCCCCAACAACTCGGCAGTCTTGGACAAGTCAAAAATCACTCTGGGCCCTGGGCAGTGGAATTATCTATGGATGGTTCCCCCATGCCTCCACCATGCCGGCCACGCCATGCAGCATGTGGGATCTTAGTTCCCAGACCAGGAATTGAACCCATGCCTCCTGCATTGGAAGCACGGAGTGTTAACCACTGGACCACCAGGGAAGTCCCAGTATGTTTTTGTTTTTGCCTTCCTACACAGATGAGCTCCTCTAGTTGTTTTCCTTACTGAAGACAAGGCAAGATGTTGTGTCTGCCAGGGGACATTGAGGTGCAATCCATTCATTTGTTCCTTTGAATTCTTATTAGTCTGTCCTTCAGCTCAGAGTCTACTAGTGGAAGTGGATATGAGGAGTCTGGTTGGGCTTTTTGCTCAAGTCTTCCTGTTGCCACTGACATTACTCTGACCACCTATCCCAATTTATCCTGCTCTCAGATAAGAGAAAAAGCTGCAGAGTTCGGCAGGAAGCAGGTTGACCTCAGAAGAGTACATAGCAGGAGATGAACACGCTGAACTCTGTATCTTTGCCACTTCTTTTCTGGATAAGCCATAAGCAAATTTTGTGCTCAAAGAAGAATGATCTGGTATTCTTACATCAAATTCATATAACCTTTACAAATGAGAACAGATCTTCAAACCAGGTGTAGTGTGATTTGTTTTGACTCTTTACTGCATCCAACTGAGATGTTTCACGTATATTAATCTAAACACAATGAATCCTGAGCTGATTTGATGAGTGTAAGTTATTCCAGCCCTGAAATGAAGGGGCTGCCTTGTGTCAGAACACACAGATGCATAGGCAACCAAAAGCTATCTAGCTAAATATCTTTTTTATTAATTGGAGCTTCAGAGGTAAAATCTCCTTCTCAGGGACATCAAGGTGATTTGTGACACTCTCCATATACCTTTAGATTCACAAACCAATGAGTACATCACACCAATCTCTCGTTTTCTCATCAGTGGCAGACATAAAACACAGGTAATCTTCATTTTACTCAGATGTTTCAGTTAACTGTGAAAACCTCTTGGCTTATATTACATAGCATTTGTGAGTAGTTCATTTTTTTTTTTCAGTTTAAGCATCAACTAGAACACACACTTAAAATCTTGTTACATTTCTTTTAGAAATCAATACAATTAAATGGTTGAGCTGACTGTACTAAAGACAAAAAAAAAAAAAAAAAAGAACTGTAAGGAAACCTGAGATCTGTCTTTTTTTCTGTCTTCCCAGGGGTCCGGTTCATAGTTTAGAAAGGCAGGATCCGTTTTTACATTCACCAAGTACATACGGTCCTGAAAATGGGAAATCCAAACATGTTTGTTTACCAAGAATTTACCTCTTTGCACACAGTTTTTAAATTTTATTTATTTATTTTATTTATTTTTTATTTTTGCTGCGTTGGGTCTTTGTTGCTGAGCCCGTGCTTTCTCTAGTTGCGCAGAGCGGTGGCTACTCTTCGTTGTGTGTGGGCTTCTCATTGCGGTGGCTTCTCTTGTTGTGGAGCAGGGGCTCTATGTGCACAGGCTTCAGTAGTTGTGACACGTGGGCTCAGTAGTTGTGGCTCGCGGGCTTTAGAGCGCAGGTTCAGTGATTGTGGCGCACAGTCTTAGTTGCTCCGCAGCATGCGGTATCTTCCCAGACCAGGGCTCGAACCCGTGTCCCCCACATTGGCAGGAGGAGTCCTAACCATTGCACCACCAGGGAAGCCCTGTACACAGTTTTAAAATCACTTCCCTTATCTATATTTTTCATCCTTAGCCCCTACAGCAAAGTACAGAAATTTAGTGAATTTTTCCAAGTTAACCTGCAAAATACTTACAATCTTTTTAAAATGCTTTAAAAAATCCTATGTTTATTAAAACAACAACATATCAAATTTAGATTATCTCATGGACACTTTGAGAACTCATGAGCTTAAGGTTGTTTTGTTTTGTTTTGTTTCCTGAGATTTGAGAATATGATGAATCTTAACATCTTTAAAATTATTTTCTTAAGTTTCACACTGCCTCTGGAACTAGTAGAAACAGAAGACATTAAGTTAAATAAGTTTTAATTTTATCATGTTGACAGCAAACAAATGGCTTTAATTGAATTGAGTGTTAACTTGTTTTTGTTTTTTTGACTGAATTGATGGAAACAATTGGCTATTTTAGCATCACGCAGATATAAGTTTAAGAAAACTGTATTATAAAATGTTACACCAATTAGACTCTTGGAAAATTACATATGACCACAGCTTAATAATTACAATTTTGTGGACAGTTTACAAATATGGCATCTTGAACAGTAGGTGGTAAATAATGGCTCAGACTAGATCCAACTCTTATAGCCCTTCTAAAATCAACTGTGATAGAGCAGTGAGAGGTGTCCTCTCCCTTTGCTGTCATTATGAAGATGTAATTCTGTTACAATTATTTAATCCCAAAGGCATTATCACACCTGTTCAGCAGTTTTCAACCATTCACTAAAATGATGTAGAACTCCACTGTGATAAATCTCAGAGTGATTTTTTTTATTAAAGTTTCTTTAAAAGTATTATGGCTGGAGGCTGATGAATTTAAATAAATGTTTGGAGAAACTACATAAATAATTATATAAGGAATGTGTTGTTTTAGGATTTGCTCTTTCCCTTGTCTGAACTGTGTGTAACCTTGAGACACAATTACAGAATTTTAAAAAGTCACTGAAATCGGGTGGCGCAGTGGTTGAGAGTCCGCCTGCCGATGCAGGAGACACGGGTTCGTGCCCTGGTCCGGGAAGATCCCACATGCCGCAGAGCAGCTGGGCCCGTGAGCCATGGCCGCTGAGCCTGCGCATCCAGAGCCTGTGCTCTGCAACGGGAGAGGCCACAATAGTGAGAGGCCTGCGTACCGCAAAAAGAAAAAAAAAAAAAAAAAAAGTCACTGAAATCAAATCATATAGATCAGATTAAAGGATAATGGATTCATAGAATGTGAGCACTGGAAGGGAGCTTAAAGAACTTCTAGTTCAGTGGCTCTCAAAATTTGGCATGGATTTTGAGATTCACCTGTAGGGTTTGCTGAAACAGAGGGCTGGGCCCCAGGCCCAGAGGTTCTGATTCAATGGGTGTGAGTGGGGCTTGAGAATTTGCATTTATCACAAATTCCCAGGTGATGTTGATGCTGCTGGTCCAGGGACCTCACACTGAGAATTCATCCAATTCATTTTATAAACATGGAGGCCAACGCTTAGCAAGCTGCGCTCAGACTCCTCCACTGAGACTGAGCTGGTGTTGGGGAAACACACCTAACCACAACATGGTTGGGGCATGGAGAAGACAATGCCCAACAGTCATGGCACCAAAAAAAAGCATGGCGATCTGGCAACAGCAGACATCTTGGAGGAATGATGGAATGGGGTGTCAGATACATAAAAAGGGCACAGCAAAGGAACTAGAAACTTGAAGTCAGATACTGTTTGAAGGTACAAGAAAGTAGGTGATCACCATGATGGGGGTGGGGGGTAGTGGGTGGTTAGAAGTAACTACTTGGATGTTCAAGAGTATCTCAGAGAAAATGCTTACTCCCTCCACCCCAACAAAACCTGACCTTGCTCATTTCCAGAAACAGCACCCCATCTACCTAGAGGCTCAAGACCAAGACCTGGAGGTCAATCTGTTTCCTCCTTTCCCTTATCTCCCACATATAATCCATCAGTAATCCTGTCATTTCCCTCCAAAATATATCCCAAATCCATCTATTTCCCTATCGTCACAAGTACCTCCAAATCAAATCACTGTCACCTCTCCAGAGGATCTGCAGTTTCCTAACTTGTTTCTCAGCTTCCACTCTTAGCCCTCTATAATTCATCCCCCACCCCTCCTGCGGCCAAAGTCACCCTTTAAAAACAAAGTTGATGGGCTTCCCTGGTGGTGCAGTGGTTGAGAGTCCGCCTGCCGATGCAGGGGACACGGGTTTGTGACCTGGTCCGGGAAGATCCCACATGCCGCAGAGCGGCTGGGCCCGTGAGCCATGGCCGCTGAGCCTGCGCATCCGGAGCCTGTGCTCCGCAACGGGAGAGGCCACAACAGTGAGAGGCCCACGTACTGCAAAAACAAAAACAAAAAAAAAAACAAAGTTGATCACACCACTCCTATGTTAAAACCCTTTAGTGGCTTTCTATTGCATCTCGAACAATATCCATGGTCTACAAGGCCCTACATGATCTGGCCTCTGCTTACCTCTCTGACCTCAACCCCTGTTACTCCCTGCTTTCTCATTAACTCCAGTCACAATTTTCTTTTTGTTCTGAGAACATAACAAGAACAGTTCTGTATGAGGGCTCTTGTACCATCTATTCCTGCTGCCTTGAATTCTCTTTCCCCTGATCTTCACCTGGATGATTTCTTGTTTGTTGGATCATGGCTTAAATGTCACCTAGTCAATGACTCCTTTGTGACAACCTGATCTAAAGTAGCCCCCTTCCATCTCTCTCTGTTAAATCAATCCATTTAATTTTCTTTTTAGTCCTCATCAATGTCTAAAATTATCTCTGTTATTGGTCTACTTTTTATTGTTTTCCTCTTCTACCAAATATAAACATCAGGAAGTAAATCTGAGCTTTATTTGTCTGGTTCACTGCCATATCCCTGGTGTTACAGAGTGCCTGGAACAAAGTAGGTGTTCAATAAAATTTCTTAAATGAACAATAGGACTCTAGTCATAGGGGTAGGACTTCCTGGCAACTTCACTGGCAAGAAGGCAGAGCCTAGACTCAGTGAACAATCCATTCACTAGACCTGAAGGATTAGATGAAATGTCCAACTTAGGAACAAGACAGAAACTTTATAGCAAGACTGGATTCAAAACTGGTTAACAGCAAGGAGAATTTGGTACTGAGGCAAGAAGGCCAGTTTGCTCAAAGCCAATTCACTGAATGCCACATTTACTTGTTTCTTTCAACTATTTTAGATTGACTTAATTCTGTCTTCGTAATGACGTTTGAAAGATTTTAATTTCCTCTGTCTACTTGCTGCTGCTGAAGTTGGAGATGGGGAGAAAACTGAGGGAGAAATTGAAGGGTATAAAGAGAAGTTATTTTAAAACATTTATTACACGTGAATATTTTTTATGAATATACTATTCATCTCTTTATTGTTAATAAGAATACATTTGTAGGAATTTTTCAAACTCGGAGTGTATTTAAGAATATAATTTTCATGGGGCTTCCCTGGCGGTGCAGTGGTTGAGAATTCGCCTGCCAGTGCAGGGGACACGGGTTTGATCCCTGGTCAGGGAAGATCCCACATGCCACAGAGCAACTAAGCCTGTGCGCCACAACTACTGAGCCTGCGCTCTAGAGCCCGTGAGCCACAACTATTGAGCCCACGTGCCACAACTACTGAAGCCACACGCCTAGAGCCCGTGCTCCACAGCGAAAGAAGCCACCGAAACGAGAAGCCCGCGCACTGCAACGAAGACCCAACACAGCCTAAAATAAATAAGTAAATAAATATTTTTTAAAAGAATATAATTTTCATGAATATATATATAAGAAAAATGGGTTTATAAGAAAAATATGTTCATTGTTGGTAGTTGCCATCTTGATTTTCTCTTCTTTGTCAGTTATTCTGCCTTGGTCAGATAGTTGTCTCCTATTCTCAGTGGGGCTCTCTGCCTCTGAGTTTCCCAGTATTCCTCTAGAATATATTGTTATACTTTTAATTCTTAAACTGCTTAATCAAGATTCTTAGAGTCTGTGAGTTATGGAATTATTTTGTTCATAGGCCACCCAAGACCCAGCAAAGTCAGGAAAAGCCACTGAGCTTGATCTGGCTTGAGATTTGGGTTGGGAGGATTGAACACAGAACATGGGGTTATTACTTTACTGCTGTTTTCAGGATGCCATTGAACAGCCTGACTAGGACAGGGATGCAGTTGGCAGCACCACTCCTCAAACAGTCTATTTGGACACTGTGGAGCTGCATTTAAGCAATTCAAGTTGCCACTGTCCACAGGGTGGAACAAAGCTCCTCTGATCTGAGTACTGTGGAAAAGGCATTTGGGATGGAGGTGAGACTGAACTCCAAAGAGCTGAGCAACAAAAATCAAAACTGATCCCATAAAGTACAAATGTGTTCAGTTTTTTTAAAAAAATTAATTAATTTATTAATTTTTGGCTGTGCTGGGTCTTCATTGTTGCGTGCAGGCTTTCTCTAGTTGCGGCGAGCGGGGGCTACTCTTTGTTGCGGTACACTGGCTTCTCATTGCAGTGGCTTCTCTTGTTGCAGAGCACGGCTCTAGGCGTGCGGGCTTCAGTCATTGCAGCACTTGGGCTCAGTAGTTGTGGCACGCGGGCTCTAGAGCGCAGGCTCAGTAGTTGTGGTGCACAGGCTTAGTTGCTCCACGGCATCTTGCTCCACGGCATCAGATTGGCTTCTTTCACTTAGGAATATGCATTTAAGTTTCCTTCATGTCATTTAAAATTTTTTATTTATTTTTATTTTTGACTGTGTTGGGTCTTCATTACTGTGTGCGGGCTTTCTCTAGTTGCGGTGAGCAGGGGCTACTCTTTGTTGCAGTGCGTGGGCGTCTCATTGCGGTGGCTTCTCTTGTTGCAGAGCACAGGCTCTAGGTGCACGGGCTTCAGTAGTTGTGGCTCGTGGGCTCTAGAGCACAGGCTCAGTAGTTGCGGTGCACGGGCTTAGTTGCTCCACGGCATGTGGGATCTTCCCAGACCAGGGCTCGAACCCGTGTGCCCTGCATTGGCTGGCGGATTCTTAACCACTGCACCACCAGGGAAATCCACAAATGTGTTCAGTTCTGGTGGAAGTTTATTCGTTCTATACTCTGTGGTTATAATGAGATATTAATTCAGAGTTAACGTCCCATAATTAAAAGTCCACTTTGGTTACATACATGACAGACTATCAGAAAATACATTTGATCTGGCATTTTAAAGGAAGGACTACTTAGCATTTGCTTAGTTCTCACAAAAGGAATGAATTTTTTTCCTTTAGAAATCCTAAATGTCTGTATGTTCCTATATGTAGATTTGCATGATTTAGGGTCTCATCTGAAATAGACAGCTTGACTTGATTGACTAGGTTAGGCTGGTTTTTATGGGGCTTTGCATCTTTTCTTTTTGGCTATTTCAGTATCTGTGACAAATTTGCCAGAGATGAGAAAGGAGAAATAAAATAAAAACAGAGTGAAACCTAAGATTTCCTTTTGTTCCAATGTTTAAAATGCTGGTAAAAGTTTAGCATATGGGCTGTCCATATGCATTTGTATGAATGAGGTTACATCTGTCTAAAGATGGGCATATTGAAGCACCCTAAAGGCAGAACATTGTGTATATGTGTGCATTGGTGATTATAAGAGAAAGAAACTGATTTCACAGATATTAATTTTTTTTTGGTAGGGATTTGAGAAAAAGTGACTTAAGCTTCTATCAGTTACTTGTTTGTTATTAGTGATAGGTGAACAAGAACTCTGATGGCATGACTCAGAGCAAGTGAGGACTAAAGAGGCCTGTCTCTAAGGAAGAGATTTTCTTTTTTTGCGGTACACGGGCCTCTCACTGTTGTGGCCTCTCCCGTTGCGGAGCATAGGCTCCAGATGCGCAGGCTCAGCGGCCATGGCTCACGGGCCCAGCCGCTCCGCGGTATGTGAGATCTTCCCGGAATGGGGCACAACCCGTGTCCCCTGCATCGGCAGGCGGACTCTCAACCACTGTGCCACCAGGGAAGCCCTAAGGAAGAGATTTTTAACCTGGTTCACAGGACCATTTGAGGGATCTGTGAACTCTCCAAAATTGTAGGCAAAATTTTCCAAGAATGTGAATATGTGCATTTTTCTGAGGAGTAGGTGTATAACTTTTATCAGATCCTCAAAAGAATCCATGACTCATAAAGGCTACGCCCCACCCACCACTCTTGGGAATACCAGCTTATGATAGTAACCAGATGTTAGGATATCGAGCATTGGGGCACCTAGAGTCACGCAAAGTCAGTGACAGGGAGCCTGGTTGGTTACGTGGCTTTCTTTGGATGGACACATTGATGGTACTGAATTCGGACAGAAGTGAAGATCTGGGACATCGTGTTACAGGCTGCATCCCCTCCACCTTAGCAGAGATTTATGAGGGCAGGTATGAGAGCTGGATTTCTATTCATTGAACTGAGGTGGGAAGAAGACCAATATGCTGACCAGACAAATACTAGAAAGATTAACTGAAGCAAAGCCTCCAACTGACCTCAGACAACAAAGAGAAGTGGTCAGGGTAGCCCACCAAGTAGTATTTTGAGTCTAGGTCTTATCTTGCTCTCAAGAGACATAATAGCAAATAGAAATAAACCCTGCAAAAATGCAGCTGCTTCCTCCTAGCAGATCAGTCTTTCATGTGTGGACACAGCAAAGAAAGAACTATAGGACCCAATGTTACCTTTACAGTAACACTATTTTTCCACTTTTAATTTCAGCAGCTACCTATAGAAGTTATTTCTTAAAGGTACTCTTTGTAGCTCTTGGGTTAGGAAGATGAAAAAGATATTCTTATTCAAGCAAAACAGAATTCTGAGAAAACAGACAATATAGGTGCATCTTGCTTTGTGCAAGATATGAGTCCCCAGAAAGCTGTGTTAAAAGAGAACGGCTATAGGGTTTCCCTGGTGGCGCAGTGGTTGAGAGTCCGCCTGCTGATGCAGGGGACGCGGGTTCGTGCCCTGGTCCGGGAAGATCCCACGTGCCGCGGAGTAGCTGGGCCCGTGAGCCATGGCCGCTGGGCCTGCGCGTCCGGAGCCTGTGCTCCTCAACGGAAGAGGCCACAACAGTGAGAGGCCCACGTACCGCAAAAAAAAAAAATAAAAAGAGAACGGCTATAGATCAAAGCGTATATCAAATGCAAGAGAAAAATGAAGAAGCTTGAGACTAATTCCCCAGTAAGAAAGAAATTATTCTTTTTCATAATGCTAATAACGACATCCTTTTGTCTATGTTGTAAATATAGACTGCTATAGCTGTGATTTTCTTAAGTCAGGGTATACCCACACCCATAATATGTGTGTATATATGCATAGAGATTCATCACTATATCCTTAGCATTAATGTTCGTGTAATTTAAGGATGTGCACTTTCTACTTTGTGAATCTTTCTGTCCTGTAAAGGAAACGAGTTCACTCAACTACACACTATCAAGTAGACAGGTAATCAATCAGTGATCACACATATCAGTTCCAGCTGAGCTCCTGTCTATTGCTAAGATGGTTACAATAACCTCTAACTGTTCCATGTAAGTAGAAATGGTCTCTTAGACATCTACACCAAAGGTTCGCACAAGGAAGCTCAACCCGCCAGTGGCAGTAGCATTAGGTTTTTTTTGTTTTGTTTTGTTTTTTCCAAATGTGTCTTTGTCAGCAGTATTTTTAAACATGGGTCTTATCCTGTACTATACTTTATTGCTAAAAGCATCTTTATTCTCAGTTTCAGGGATAAAAGGCGATTTTAAGATGTCATCATGGGAAGTAATGCTTCAAGGTTTTCATGACAGGACATAAAATTAGATTTTAAAATATCCAAAATAGGGCCTTGCTCATCAAGATGAGGACTTTAACCTGGGTTTCAGGCAAAACTCTCCTCCTACCACTATTGCTAATTGATTGAGGAAATACTTTCAGCTTTTACAGAATATTCACAAACTCACGCCCACACGCCTTTATTTACAAGCTGTCCTCAGCTGGCTTCCTTCGCCTTGCCTCACACGAGAAGCTTATTGTTATTCGGAATGCCAAATTCCAAACTGCTGTGGGAGTGGTCTTCAAAAGGTTTGACCTATGCCAGCTGGAGAGATGCCGTGCCCTCCGCTTACTGGGGTATTGTCCCACAGAAGGGGACTACCCAGGACCGTGGTTTCTTCCTAGGTACATGTCAACAGCTACTAATGGCAATCAGATCAGGGTAGATTTACTAGTACAAGAAAGAAAGAAATGTTTCCCCTTTGCATGGAGAAGATGGATAGTCCAGGGATTATGTTTGCTCAGGTTTTGGAATAGGAAACCTCATTATCAAAGTTAAGCTCTTCAAAATCATACGTGTGTGGTTGAGAGGAGGGGGTTCTATAGATTTGGAAAATTAGGCACTCCACGTATGTTTTTCCTAAATTCTTACTATGTGGAATAGGCGAGAAAACAAAACAGAAAGCATGATTCCTTCCTCAAAGATTGGGGAGGCCAAATACTCAGGAAAGGCAGAATCCATGCTTGGTCCTCTGATTCACACGGCCGATAGCTAGGGCTCTCTGAGCTGTTAGTTTGTAAGTTTTATCCATGAAAATCAGTAATGATCATGCTACCTACAACAGAGGACTGTTTAGGGATTACATGTAAAGAATTTAGCAGGTGCCTGGTACATAGCAAGTGCTTAATAGTATAATTTGAAATAGGAAAACTTGAGGTCATGTAAAGACAAATAATAGAAAATAAACATTAGCATCAGAACAGAAATTCTAAAGTTTCAAGAGACACATGAACAAAATATGTGAAATGATTCAGAGAAGAAAATGTTATTTGAGCCACATTTGGAGACCAGAATGGTTTCAGGAAATCTCACTGGGAACTGTTTGGGGTAAATTGATGTATCACTGTTTGGGAGACTTGCTCAGGATCCTCCTTCAGAAATGTGGGCATAAAATGATCAAGTCCTAGCCTAGGGTAGTGGTTGTGAACATGGAAAGGAAAAGAAATGGCAGCACCAACACTGATGAGAAAGAGCAGAAACATTCTTTAAATCAAAGGAATTTCTCCTACAGTTTGGAAGGCAACTAACTGCCGGAAATAATGAACAGAATGAGGCAAATAGAGTACATTTTATAAAGGTTCTTTTTCCAAGGAGCCCAAAGCCCAAAGTTATAAAAGTGCTATACTTCTCGGGCTTCCCTGGTGGCGCAGTGGTTGAGAGTCCGCCAGCCGATGCAGGGGACACGGGTTCGTGCCCCGGTCCGGGAAGATCCCACATGCCGTGGAGAGGCTGGGCCCGTGAGCCATGGCCGCTGAGCCTGTGCGTCCGGAGCCTGTGTTCCGCTACGGGAGAGGTCACAACAGTGAGAGGCCAGCGTACCGCAAAAAAAAAAAAAAAAAAGTGCTATACTTTTCAAAGTAGGGCTGGTGATGTAAAAATAGAGTAATAAAGACTCAGAAGACATCTGTTTACATCCTGCTTATTTCCAACACAAAGCAGGAGAAATACAGGGTAAAGGAATAAGAGGAAGTAATTCCATCACTAAGATAGGTATCATGCTAAGGGTGGGGTTTAGCTTTGAGCTTCCTGGCAGTCAATGCAAAAGGGAAAATGAATCAGTCATGTGGTTTTTCCACTCCAGGGAGAAGGAAGCAAACCAGATCTTCTGGAACAGGAAGTATTATCATGTCTTTAAGGTCTGAGAAGATGTAACTATAACTAGCTTGCTCCCAGTTTAGCAAAGGGACAAAAACTTAAACTTCAGAATTCTTTTGAAAAGAATAAATCTAGTGGGCTCAGCCATATTAAGCAGTCTCTGATAATTCACGCCTTACTCAAGTTCTCAAAGGGATTCAGGCCCATCAGTTTTGGGTAAAACAATACACGCACATTGTTAATCCTCAAGTACATGCCTTGTCTAATCCTAGATAGAAATGAACAGTCTATTAATTCCTTTCTCCAGCTTCAGTGAGTTATGGTCCTCCTCATTTTTTAATTTTTAAAGGTGGGGGACAATTCCATCAAATAGGAAAGAAAAGCGATCAGGGAGCTTGCTCCTGCTGGGGATAGAGAGGGTGGCCAGAAAGGTTAGTGGCCCAGACTGAAGGGTCCCAGCCACCTTGATACCCACCAGGGCCTTTCTCCAGCTGCTTCCTTCATGCCAATCGAATCCCTTAGCAATCCAAATTTCCTTGGAGGGGTAGAGCTAGTTCCTCCCGTAGGCCTTCAGCTACCCTCCCGAGGAAAGAGAAGGGGAGAGGGAGAAAAGCACAGAGAGAGGGCTTGGGAGGGGGGGGGAGAGAAAGGCAGCTGTTGTCTGTACACTTCAGTCCCAAGTTGGGGTGGAGGTGGGGCGGCAGGGCTGCATTTTTGCAGCCCATGTGAGCAGCGCTCTGCTGTGGAAATCTAATTTGACAGAATGGGTAAATAAAATCAACTGTCATCAACTCCCATTTTATTTACGAGGCGAGGCCAATGTTTTTTAAGCATCAAACGAAACAGCTTATTGGAAACAGATTTCAGAACCACTCGATAAAGGTAGCTCTGCAAGTTAGTTTGGTTTTAAATGCCCAAATTCAGTGCATTATTTGCAAAAATGTCTTCAGCGAGCCTAAGACGATACATTAGCGAATACATTTGGCTGTCCAGCACCACCTCGCTGGTTCTGGGAACTGGGCTCTCCCCGTGAAGGGACCCCCTCCCGGTCCCCCCGCCCCCGCATTCGGGGCGGGGGTCGCACCTGGGGCCAGAGGAATGGGGGGCGGGCAGGCGGCGCCTCGCTCCTTTCTCCGCCTGCGTTCCTGCCTTCCTTTTGTTTGGTTGCCTCCTCTTTCCCCTTGGTTGTTGATTATTAGTATTTTCCTAGTTTTCCAAACTAATAAGTGCCACTATCAGGCAGTTGGAAACTCTCGGAGGCTGCAGGCTTTGCAGCTCGGCCTTAATTGATATTGAACGAGCTGCTGGTAGACGGGAACAGGGCCGCTGCTGGATAATTTGCAGTTTAATCAGCGTTTGTAATGAGAGCGGCTGATTAGGGCTGTTGGAAATAAAAGAGAGTTACAAGGAACGTCTGTCAGAGTCCGGTGATAATTCAGGACTAATTGTGGTGATTAGCGCAAACTGGATGACTTTGGGCTTTGCTAATGCAAAGAGAAACGTGCAGGCTCCAGCCAGGGACCCCTTGGAGAACAGTGCACGAGCTGCGCGCAACTTTGTTGAGCCGTTTTCCTGCGAGACCCCCAGCGGCACGGGGCCGGGGGAGGGGCTGGGCGCCCCCTGCGCTGCCGCGGGGCCTGGAAGCAAAGGGGTGGTGGCCTGGCCACCCCCGCCCTGTCCCGGGGCGCTTTCCGGAGGCCAGCTACGGCCCCGTGGACGCCGCTTGCTGCTCCACCCCATTCTCTCCACTCCGGGGAGGCACGCGCGGGGGGCACAGCCCGCTCTCCCCTGACCCTCAGCTCCCGCCTCCACCCACCGCGCTCCACCTCTAGGGGAGCATCCGTCCGAGCTGGCGGGGCTGCCCCTACTCCCCTCCCCTCCCCGGTTGCCTCCTGCTTCTTCTCCGTCTCTCTGGTCCTCTAGGCCCTCACCTGACTCCCCAAACGGCTCTGCCCCCTCCTCCACCCCCAAACCCTTTGGCCCGGGTGGGTGTCCCGAGGCCTGCGCCACCCAGAGCAGCAGAACCTTCGAGTGCCCTGGGGAGAAGAGAACTACCGCTTATAAATGGCCGGAGTTCTCATTATTGAGGAGTTTCATAACTCTTTAATTCATTTTTAATGACGGCAATAAACATGGTAGTCATTTTGGAACAATAGCTAAAAATCATAGGGCCATTACTGTCCATTAAAACAGTGTTTACAGTTCAATGGAGGTTCATGTGCCCCGTAGTCATTCATATCAGCCAAAGGAGAGATTTATAGGTCGGAAGAATGGTTCTCTTTTCATTCTTTATATAACATAAAGCTTATTGAGCAAATAGTTAGAAAAAAAAGTTCACTTGGCTTTTAATCGTGTGAATGGGGATTAAATAAGGAGATGTTGTCTGGCACCTGATTTCTATTTGATCAATAAATCATCAAGTGCCTTAAGTGCTTTATTCACGATCAGATTAAATGAAAAATACTTTAACCTGCGTCCCTGGTGTCGGCAAAGAAAGCTAATAATATTTTCTGTTATGTTTCCATTTAGGCATTTAACACTCAGAAAAATCTACTAGGTCTTGCTCTCGGTCTTTCTATTAGAGATACCACATATTTTTCCCACATACCTACAGACACAGGAAATTCTCACCATCCAGGGAGAGCTTACTTGTTGGGGGATGAAAAAATCTAACTAGGCTCGCCTAATACAGTTTGCCAGAATTTCTGCCCCAACTAATATGGCTGCACGTTAACATCAAGGTGGAGTTAACGGGACTTAGGCCCTTGCCGACTGGGTTACAGGATTGAAATAACGTTTTACCTGAGTGTTTGCCCTTTTCTCTTTGAGTCCAGTTCTTAATACAATAATAAATCTAAACGATAGGCCCAAAGGGACAAATCTCTATTATTTCCCAGATTTTCCTGTCCTAGATTAGATATTATCTAATATGATATATTTTACACAGTCCTTCCCTGCCTTTGGAGGAACTGGCCGATCAGAAACGCTCCCTTCCTCCACTGAACACTTAGAACCAGAACCACAAGGACTGTATTTGATAGGATAATAGAATTAAAATATCGTGTTTTGATACCATGTTATTTCACATGTGTCACAAAAGGAAGCATTTTCCTTCGTGTGTACATTTTGGAAAGATTTTAGCCCCTTTAATGCCTGGCTTGGAAAAAGAAAAAAAAAAGCAATCGAGTGATATTTGTGAAGTTTAATTGCTAACTTAGCAGCTCGGTCACACCTCCCAACCCATTAGATGATGAAATCTCACCTGGTTAACGGATACAGCACTGTGGCCTCAATGGTGAATGCCTGATTATACAGCCAAGCTGCTAATTTACCAAACCCCCCCGACCAGGGAGGCCTGGACGGCCACCACTCACTGTATTCATGCGGTAGCTAAGAGGAGGAACCGTATTCCCTGAGCCGCTTTTCCAGCTACCCGCAGAATGAGAAATGTAAAATTAGTGGAGGTGTGTGCATGAAGGGAGCCGACCAATTAGCAAGGCGCGGGAGCCCGCTGGCCCACAGGGGTTCGGGGAGGGCGAGTGGGGAGGACCGGGGCGCGAGGGCAAAGGGCTCCCTTCCTCGCAGCCTGAGGTTTGCAGGCCTCGGCGGCGGCGAGGTCACCGCTTGTGCAGCGGCCCCCGCTGCAACGGCGCCCAGTTAAGAACAATGCGTTTCCTACCAGCCCTTTACAACGTGCGGCCTTTCCGCAACTCGATACCACCCGGACTCCAGACCCACGATGCGCCCTGGCGCGCACACACACTTTGTCTTTTTTTTTTCTTTCCAGTTTGGCCCGACAAAAATCATGTTAAACATCCAAACACAGCAAACTCAGCAACTGGGTAGCATCTCTACAAACAGGCCTCAGGTACTAGGACATAGATTTTAGAGGGAGGGGTCTGAAGCCTTTAAGTCCCTCTGCCTAGGGCCCTATCTGCATTCTCTCCTCTCTCCCACCTCCTCAGCTCCTAACTCTCAAACAGCCCCCAGCTACTCTTCTCGGTGGCTGCAGGGCTTGGCTGCTGAGTGCCGTGCAAGGCGTGCGATCTGCGTCTCCCTCCGCCTGGGTGGGGAAGCGCCTAAACTGGGTATTTACAACAGGAGTGTGCGCACGCACCTCTGCCTGCGAAGGCAGGTGTCTTTGTACAGCTTCTGTTAGATGCAAGTGGAATTAGATGCATTTGCGCAGGTTCCAAAGCCATCTTGCAGCCAGCCGGGTTGTTGGTCTCAGATTGAATGAGGGGGACAAGGAGAAAGGAGCTTTACGGCCACCTTTACTTCCTCTCCTTCCAGCTCCAGGTGGCAACCCAACACTTTCCCTTCCCATCCTCCCTTAAAACCAACCAAACAGTTCACAAACCCTTATTTATTTATTTGTTTGTCTGTGGTTATTGCCCATGTTATTAATTGCACCCGGGCCTTCCTTGCTCTTTGAGAGAGCAGCGGTATAAATTGGCTCTAATAAATATTAGCCGCTAGATTAGGCGAGGTGAAGCTGGCATCGCGCTCTATTTTCGACCTGTAGCCTCTGCGAAGCCGCCAGTTCTGCGCCAGATTAGCCCCATCCATCCAGTGTCAATGGTTGTCTTGTTGAGAAAATCAGTGAGTAAACAGGGCTGACAGAGAGGGGGCCCAGCTGATTACTCATACAAATAGACTGCAAACTCCTCCAGGAGAAGCTGTTTCCAGAGATGGGTTTCTCGCATTGACAAGGCTGCTTCTCCCAGGATCCTGTGTCCTGCTGTTCCCACTTTGTCCTCCATCAATCACACAATTGTGTCCGGGATGTTTTATAGAGTCACTTAATATCCCTGCCTTCATCTCTATTCACTTAGAGAATCATCTGCCATCAGGGCTAAAGGCTTTCTGCAGGATGAGACTGGCAACACACCCGGGCAACAATAGCTCTGGTGGAAGCAGGACCCCAAGCCCTTTCTGATGCTAATAGAACAGCCCCAGGATGTTCCAGTGCAAGGCGGCCTTTATTGAAATCGGCCATTAGCCCTTTGTCCACTGCATTAAATTATCCCCTGGACTAGTCCATGATAGGGGTTGTGGAGGCCACAATAGATTTTCTTTAAAAATTATTTCTTTTCCCCTAAAGTGGTTTTGGGGTTTGAGAATTGGTTGTGGTGAAAGTCACGCATAAATGCTTTCTCTCTTCTTTATAAGAAAGGGGGAAATATTTTCAGGCTCAAGTGCATAGGGTAAATTGGGCCCGTATTCACTTCTCCTATCTTCTGCAGTACTCTGTCCCAGGACTGCCCCCCTCCCTACCCCACTGCCTCCAGTCAACCAGTACACTCTTGATAGGGGAGGATTAAGTGAAATTTAGTTTTAGTCTAAAGGCACAGCGCCCTTTAAGCAAAGAATTTCCACAAATAAGAGGCCAGCTGGATACAAAATCACATTTTACGAGGGAAATTTAGACAGAAGAAGGAATTACAAGGTATCAGTCTTTAAGTGACCCATCTACAAATTAGACTGCTATACAATTAATCAGAAAGTTAATTAATGAGCAAGTTACTAATTACAACATTTAAAAACAGTGGTGTTTATAGTGCGTTAGTTTAAGAAAAGCCCCTGTAGTAAATTGGTCCACACACTGATCTCATAACTGGTAGTGGAGGTTAATATACTACAGATGTATTATTTCTTTTGTATAAGTTCTAATTATGTTACTACTGCATTCCATACCTATAACTGTCAGAATTTTACAGTTAATTGGAAAAGTTGGCATCAGAAAATATAACCAGACTAGAATGAGAAAACTGTGACGTATGTCTACAGATTTTGAGCTAGCTTACATTTACTTTTGTCCTGGTCTGGGACTTCAGGAAGGCTAGTTATGTTTTCCGATTGCTCTCTGGGAGTTCAAGATTTCAGAGCCTCCTTCTTATAAACCTTCATAAGGTTTATGATTTGCTTTGGAGAGTTAGCTTAGGGCTGAAAATTGAGGGCCAAAATTAGGTTCTGGAGTTTGAACTCCTGAGGCTTTCCCCTCACTAAAGTGTAGCAATATGTCCAAAAAGTGAGGTTTGTTTTTTTTTTCCAATCACATGTTTAATACTAAACATGTTTAATATTGTCCATTAAAACATGGATCGCCACTGCGAATTTCTAGAACATTTGCAAAGGACAAATGCCAAGTTAATTTCATTAAAAAACAAGGACACAGTCAGGTGACCTGAACATTCCCTCTGTTTACTGTATTTTCCACCTGACTAGTCCCTAAGGCATCTGCCTTTCTGAGAGGCTAAGGATCTCTAAGCCCTCCTTTCCTTCACAATCTCTGTGGCCCCAAGAGCCCAGGCCCCAGGCTATACCAAGGGCTTTGCTTCTCTTTGGAAGGGAAGGCAAGTTTTAAAGCTTCTGGAGTCTCAAGGAGTAGAATCCCTATCTCCCACCCCTTTCCATTGTGTCAATCAAAGTGCCAAACCAACCAGCTTCTCTGCTGAGGAGACTGTGACCTGCAGGGCCTGCCCTTGCAGAAGGCCATCCTCCACTCCCCAACAGTGGCCTTCTCTGGGGAGGGTACAGGGGTGAGAAGCTGGGCAGGACGGAGGAGGAGGAGGCCTGCCCCATAAAATCTGCTTTCCTTCCATTCCCTGGGCCTTCCACATCCATCTCGAACCATAACCATCCCAGGTCTCTCTTTGGAGTGGGTACCACCCAGTTAACATATTTCTGGATGTTCTAGATTCTTCTAAGGAGAAGGGAAAACTCTGAGGCCAGATAGGGAGGCAGATAAAGGCTTTCCAGAAGGAGGTCTCACCCAGTAAGCAATCAGCTTTGATCTTTAGCCACAAGGGAAGGTGGTAACACACACACACACACACACACACACTCATACATGCAGGTTACCCCAGCGAGGAGAACACACACAGGTAATTTTAATGAAAGAGGCTCCTGTACCACGTTATTAGCAATAAATCTACACATTCTTTGTTGGTTAAAATCATTATGATCATCATTGCTATCATTACTGAACTCATTATTCTTGTGTTACTATCAGAGTAGATTTATGATAATACCCACCATTACGCCTGAGTTAAAGAAGGTGTAAAGGTTTGATTAATAGCTGCTTTCATGTTTTAATACTCGACATTTTCTCACACTTTTTCTAAATAAGGACCATGATAATTACAGGCAGTAATTACTGCTTTTGTTAGGAGTGTGTAATTAGCCACATATGCATTGTTCTTAAAAAAACAAAAGGACTGGTTCCGGAGCCAGGCCACAGGTCCAAGGTGGGCAGAGTTTGGACAGGTCACAGCCGGGTGCTTTGACAAACGGAGAGATGGGTCCACAGCTCTGCCCTGCCAATACCTTCCCCAGGACACCAAGAATTGTTTTGAATGAATCTGGGTGAAGTTGGAAATGTAATATTCAGAAAGGTTTACAGCGAAGGGTGGTTATACCTGGAGATATGCGGGTGCCTGGGATTCCCTCCTCGAGGGGCAACTCCAGCCCTGCGTTAAGGCCTCGGCCTCACGGCCTCACGGGTCCAGCCTGGGGATATGTGGCGCATCTCTGCGTGCTCCAAGCTACAAAAATGCCCGGACCCTGTCTCCTCCCGCCCAGCAGACGCCAGGCCTGTGTCAGGCCCTGCATCAGTCATCCTCCCCCTCTGAATTAGCCCGGGAGCTTCCCCGGCCTCTGGGCTCCCAGACTATCTGTCCCTTAAAGGTTACACGCTGCCGTGCCTCGCTTTGTCTTCCTCGTGCCCTTTCCTGGCAAAAATGGAGACATCACATCCTTGCCCAGCCCCGGCTCAGTATTTATGAAGGTTTTCTGACAAATAGGCAGGCTGGCCACGCATGGGTGACTGCCTTCATTCCGCACTTGGCTTGTTTACATAGGACCAGCACCATTTCCACGGATTAAACAAATCACAGGGAGAAGGAGACATTTATAATCCGCCAACGAGGCCACAAGGCAGTTAGAAAAAACTGTGCTAGTGAATGTGTGTGCGGGACTGTGCAAAGGGAAAACGAATGCCCTGTCCGCGAGGCTGACCTTCGGGAGAGGGTAATTCTGGCGATGCGTGTGTTTGTGCCCACGCGCGGGGCACACTCGCAGAGGGGCTGCGTGGATTCGTGTGTCAGGGAGACTCTTGGTTAGAGTGACATTGAATTACCCCTGCTTTTACCCGTCCCGAGGACACACACAAAGGCCAGGGAGAGAGGGTGCGCGTTCCCCTACCTGGAGTGTGTGCGAATGTGTGTGTGTCTGCCCGTGAGACACTGTGCACACGCCACCGTCGCGGGACCCCAGCCAGCAGTTAACCCTTGGCAGGCTGGCCGGGAAGAGAGGAACTCCGAGGGACCGCGGTTCTGCTCTCCCCTAGCATTATACCCACCCCGGCTGTGCGCGGCTCGCTCAGGCCTGCCTGGCGTTCGGGCGGCCCCGTGTGTGCGCGCGCGTGTATGTAGGAGTGTGTCTGGGTGGTGTGTATGTAAGACAGAACGTGTGCACTTGTATGTGGCGTGTGCGTGGACCACCGAGTTGCATATGTGGCGTGTGCATGTATGGTGTAGATGGGCACTTGTGTGCTGTGTGTGTCCGTTTGCGATGTGCGTGTGCATGTGTGTAGGACGCGCATGTGGCACGAGTGTGTGGGCTTGTGTGCGCGCATGTATTTACACTTCCAGAAATCAGATCATTTCTAGTATTGCCCTCGCTTCACCCGGAAGTATTCACTGATCCCTCCAACCAATTAAATAAAAGCAACCGGGCGGAGTGGGCCTCCGACGGCTCTGCACTAGCTTGCGGAGCTGAACACTGGGTCGGCGGCCGCCCCAGGTGGAGGCTCTGGCTCCCGGCTGCCGGCTGCCGGTCACCCGCCGCCTCCTCGCGGCGCCGCCTCCGCCGCGCGCCGGGCACCGCCAGGGCTTGCGTGACACCAGGCACCGGCCCCGGGCCACGGGAGGAGGACATACCCTACAAAATAGCAATGGTTCTGAGAAAAGGATCACAACAAAATATTGAATAAATTCCCTTTTAATTTATTTGATCATTCCACATTACGGGGCTATGAATTGCTCAAATTTGATAACAAGTACTCAATTCAACTCATTATGTAAGTTAAATTAGACTTCGATAAAATTTCAGTGGCGCGCAGTGGTTCCTCGAATGAAATGTAATTTGTGCAAGAATTTGTTGTATCTGTCACAAATATTTCCAATTAGCGACCGTAATTATTTGATAGTTTCTGCAATTATGGCTTAAACGGGTGAATTTGGGACTGTGGAGGACCCTAATTGGCCTAAATTTGATATTTTGCATATTTGCATAATGAGGAAATTGGTAGAAAATTGTGTTCATTCATTTGTGAAAAATCCTATGAATTTTATGAATTTGAAAGCTCTGTTTGTGCAGACTGTGACTTTGCCTGCTGATCCCTGAGGAGCTGACGCTGAACGCCTGAATGGGCAGAGCGCCAACTCTGCTGCTCTAGGAGTGGGTGGGGAGGGAGAGGAGGAGGGAGAGGGGGAGGGGGAGGGGAGGAGAAGGAGGAAGAGGAGAGACGAGTCGGGGGGCAGGCTAAGGTAACGGTGGGCGGAGGAGCAACCACAGCGCATGCCCTGCAGCGGGCCCGACCGCGGGTGGAAGACCCCGGTTCACCTCGGGCTGTGGCGATGGATGTGACGGGGGTTGCGTGGGGTGTTATCTAGCCCGGTTATAAGAGGCTGCCCTGTAGCAGAGCTGCGCGCACGAACACACACACACCCGGTTATAAGTGGCTGCCCTGTAGTAGAGCTGCGCGCGCGAACACACACACCCCTTCTTCTCAGTGAGAAATGTACCCAATCCGCCAGGTGGAAGGGGTAATTGTGGAGGGGTGAGGTCTTGAGATGATGGTAACTGTGCACTTGTTTAAGTTAAATTGCCAAAGCTTCTCCTCTCAGTAAAAATGTTTGATCTATGGCGCTGTCAATTTAAAGTGTTTAAAGAGAAGCAAAAGCATAGATTTTTAAGCTGCTTTGCCCAGCACCCATTCATCATGCATCAGGGATTTTAAAGTTTCATGGTTGCTGTGGTTTAACAACTCAACTCTCTGACACAAGAATCTGGAAGGAGGAAATAGCTCTGCAGTCAGAGGCATATGACTAAAGGAAAAAGATTATGTCAAAAAATAAAACGCACAAAAATACTCATTTCTTTTCATGCAAGGAGAGGGTGTTTTATTTTGAGGGGAGAAGGTATGTAAGTAATTATAAGTAGAATTGAAACCCACTTTTAACCAAAAATTACTAAAACAATGCCACCAATTTCTTTGCAGGAGGGATGTGGGAGACAGGGTTTTGAAAGAGAAACAAAACAAAAACTCAATACACTCCATCTCCTTTGTAGTAAATAATGGTTATCCCCAAGCGTTTTGTTGCAAATATCCTGTATTTTCATCAAAACCGATAAGAAAACGTCATCCTCTATGTTTCTTGACTGTAACATTTTAGATACTCCCTTAATGTCTATAGATCTTAGATGCATAAAACCGACCAAAACAGACTCATAGTGAAGAACATGATATCTGGCTTTGCAGTTAAGTGCTCTGTAAAACTGCTCGACTTGTGAACATTACTTTTGCTGGGAAGGACTTTCTTATCTACATGGAATTGGGTAATGTGAGTGTCTAACAGGCTATAAATGCTTAAGTGCTTTGTTTCACAGTGCATTTTCAGTAAAGGTCAAAATAAATTCATCTTCCTTTAATGCAGTATTTATGTTTGTGCAGGGTTTGGAATAAAATTGCCATTAAAAATCTGTATGAAAAAAATGAATAGGAATATGGGAGCTGTGTCTTTGGTTTGGCTTTTCATGGATGGAAGCGTATCATTTGGGGATAGAAATAAACCAATTAGCTACTTAAGATCGAATTTAAACAATGCAAAGATATTATTTTACTAATATTTAAGAGAAATTAAATGGGTATTTTTCAATTTTCAGTATTCTTGGAAACAGATGACCTTAGGGCCCAGTGATCAGGAAATAGGGGCAATAATTTCTTTGCCCATCTCACAGGGTTTTTATAAAAGATCAACAAGAATATTAGTTATTAAGTCTCCTACTATTGTATTATTATTGATGGTATCATCATTATCATCAGTAGCAGTAATAGTATTTTTTTTTAAATAATTTAATTTATTTTTGACTGTGTTGGGTCTTCGTTGCTGCACGCAGGCTTTCTCTAATTGCAGCGAGCAGGGGCTACTCTTCGTTGCGGTATGCGGGCTTCTCATTGCGGTGGCTTCTCTTGTGGAGCATGGGCTCTAGGCACACAGGCTTCAGTAGTTGTGGCACATGGGCTTATTTGCTCCATGGCATGTGGGATCTTCCCAGACCAGGGCTTGAACCCGTGTCCCTGCATTGGCAGGCGGATTCTTAACCACTGTAGCAGTAACAGTATTGCTGTGACATTACTATTAAGCTAAGATGTGAAGAAGGATCCTGGGGGCAGGGTTGAAAATGAGCCCAGGTGGCCTTTGAAAGGGGCAGGTCATTCACATCTCCTTGTAGCTTACACACATGATCAGCGATCACCATGAGTGGAGTCATCCTCAAACACAAAGGATAATGGTTCATTCTCTTCCTCATTTAACAACACATCGTGTTAAATTTGGGGATTATAGATACTATTTATTTAACCTGTTCAAGAGGTCATGAAGCACCATTTAAGAGCTGAAATTAAGGCCACCTCTGATCACTGGGGTGAATAAGGAACACAAAAGAATATCAAATTGAAGAAGCAGGATCTGCTTCAAGCTTAGGTCCAAGCCACAGTATTAATGTTTGCACTTTTTTGTGGGTTCATTTTAAAAAAAGAAAATTGATCAAAGATTTTTGTGGAAGTATTTTCAATGTTATACATTACTGGTATCTTTTTCTTTATGTGGCTATGTCTACAGAAGTATTTGGTTGTGCTTATTAATATGACAGTATCCCCACTTCAAAAGCTTTTTCAGAATGGTTATGGTATAGAATCTTAGTCATTTTGTTGTCCACATAACCTAAACCTCCACGGTAAAGATGTTTATAAAAATTGGGATTGAAAAAAAAAATGACCACTCAAGTTCCTTCAGCTCTGTTCCCTTCCCCTCCCCCCTTCTCCACCCAGGAAATACTCACTGTCATAGCTCCACATAGGTCAGGACCGATTTGTAAGGTTTAGGGCTGGAAGTATAATCATTTTCCAAGTATTGGATCTGATTAAATCCATAAAGAAGGGGATTCTGGTGGGTTATGAGACTGTGGGAAACGATGGCCCTCCCATGCCCAGTCCCCACCCCATGATCAAGAGTTTCCTGGGGGCTTCCCTGGTGGCGCAGTGGTTGAGAGTCCGCCTGCCGATGCAGGGGACACGGGTTTGTGACCCGGTCAGGGAGGATCCCACATGCCACGGAGCAGCTGGGCCCGTAAGCCATGGCCGCTGGGCCTGCGCGTCCGGAGCCTGTGCTCCGCAACGGGAGCGACCAAGGCAGTGAGAGGCCCGCGTACCACAAAAAAAAAAAAAAAAAAGGGTTTCCTGGAGGAAGTCAAGTTCTCTGCAGTTTGTAGGCTTGCTCTCAGGCAGAGGAGGAGAGGCTGAAGGGAACAAAGCTACAGCAATCTCACTCTGGGAACCTGGCTCTTGGTCCCTTACTCTGAGCATGTTGAGTCAAAGCATTCCTTTACCAGCTCCCTTTCACATCTCTCTAATTTGCATTCAAATGTATGCTCAGAATAAGTGTTCATACTATAAAAACTGCTGAGAAGTGGTGAGATAACAAAAACTCCTAACCTGATGTGTCCATAAAATGTATTTTAGAATTTTTATTTTAAAAGATTATTCTTATATGTTTTCTTTCATTGCATCTGTTTCTTCCTCTACTTTCTTACCACCAACCATTCTATCGAGGCCATCAGCATTTCCAACTTGGATGATTGCAGTAGCCTCCTAACTGTCCCCTTTGGCTCTAGTCTCTTCTCCAACCAGTTCATTGTGCTTGGGACTGACAAGTTAATCTTCCCAATGCCCTGCTCTTGTCAAATCCCTCTCCTACACTAAATATGCCGACAGCTCACCTTTTCCTAAAGGATAAAGTTCAAACTCTGTAAATCGGTTTTCAAGTCTTTCCACAATCTGGCTCTAGCCTTCATGTCCAAATATCTCCCCCTGCTCACCCACTGAGCCCTGTCCAGTGAGGTCTGTTTCAGAACACCTGTTGTATACTCCAGCCACACTTTCCTCCACCAGGAATACTCTCCTACTTGGTTTGCCTGTTTCTCAGATCCAGCCTAATCCCCACCCCTCTGTGAATTCACTTCTTCATTCATTAAACATTTATTGAAGGTGCCAGGCACTATGCAAATTGCTGGGGAGACAAAGATGAATAGACCAGCCACCATGCCCTGATGGAAAAGACAACCATGTAGTAGGTAAATAACTATAAATCCTATGACACAGATACAAAGTGCAAAACAAAGGACCAGTGCAGTTATTGCTACTCATTCTAAATTCTCCGTCTTTTAAAACCCATCATGTCCATTGGAAGCTCACTCTATACTGCTTTGTACTGTTGGTAAGTTCCTGGAGAATAAAAGGCTGTCTTTCCTTTTGTGTCCCTCTGAACTCCCAATACCATGCCTTGGAACAGAGACATTAATTAATTGATAGGTGGGCATGGTTGTAGTTGTATAATTGCGAAATTCAGTCACATGAGTCAAACCTGGTCCTTCTGAAGAGTGAATGGACCACCATGAAAAATAGCTGTGGCCTCTCTCCATCACACCATATAGATGATCTGCTCTTCCTACCCTCTGACTCTGTAAGAACCCTTAGAGGTATGGTTAGGGCCACAAGTGGGCACCCAGAGTTGTGGATATAACTTTATTCATGACAGCTTATCCCAGATGTTATAGATTATATAACAAGGAGCCAAAAAATAAATAAAGGGAATTTAAATAAGTTAAAAAAAAATCCTCTCAGTTGCTGCTGTCTTAGTACTGTCACCCTGATAACTGTCACTCCCCCCACATCTTTACCACCACACCACCATCCCCACTGCACTGCCACAATTGTCAGTAACAGAACTTCTTTATCATGGGCCAATCTGGTGGCATATACCATACACCCATCATTATTGACAACAATAGACACTGACTTCATAAAGACTGTTATGGGACCCCCCCCCCCTTATAACTCAATGCAAAGTAGCATTATGCTCAGGTAAACACAATCGCACAGATAAGTAAGGTACAACTCACCTATCAATAGGCACAGAACTAAAAAGGTAGTAGACGAGATTTAAAATTCAAATTGTTGACACACAAGCCTTTTCGTAAAATTAGGAAATATGATAAGTATTAGAATATCACTTGTTCAAGGTTGGAGTAGTCCCACCACAGGCAGATGTGATAGATCTTCATACCAGTGATATTAAATATGAAGAGTCAAAGGACATTTTTGTGTTTGTAGACACATCAGGAAGACTGCTTGTTAAGAACAGGGAATGGGCCAGCTTGATCACTGTCCATGTTCCTGCCTAGCCAAGATGCGTCTTGGACTAACAGGCATGAAAAATCAAATCTAAATTTCCTAGGGAGACTTCCAACTTCACATGGTGGATCAAACATATGCATTGGTCTCCGCTCTTCTTTGAAGACCCTTTAAAGTGATGGTAAAGAAAGAAAGAAGGCACCAACCAAAACAGCCAAGAGCCAGACAGGAGGTGACAGCAGAGGAGGAAAAGCAAGCAAAACCTTGGAAGCTAGAATGCAGAAGTACAAGGAGTAACTGACTTTGCAGACCTCCAAGTCTGAGACTTGAGCCTGCAGTGGGCGAAACCAACAAGGAGCAAGGCAGCTCATGCCACAGAAACCTGGAGAGGAGCAGTCATCTGTCCACTAAAGGTGGTAGTATGGGGAGGGGTTGCAAACAGGAGGCGTGGGTGTATCTTTTAAAGATAAACAAATCTCCCCAAACCCCATCTCCCTAGAAGTAGATTAGAGATTCTTCCCTTTGGAGATGTTGAACCAGAAAGGATTTGGGGACACCACCTATTGGGGTAGGGATGAGGCAAAATGTTAGAAACAGAGGAATGATGTGAAAGTCTACATATTAGATGGCGAGATCTCCAAACCCTCTTCTATTCCTCTATTTGGCTCTCAGCTCACTGGGAGCCAACATTTTTGCTTCTCAGGAGGGAATCTAGAGGATTCTTCTCTCATAAAATTGTCTTCTGACACAGACTTTGGAGATCCCCTAAGAAAAATAGCTGGGTCTCTACCTGATTGTTGTACAGTCAAGCCCACCAATCAAAAGCCCCACCCTGCACTTATCATCAGTATTTTGTGCTTTATTTATTTATTTATTTTAGCACCTCACTTTTAAATATGATTAGACAACCAAAGCCCATTAGACATTTGAATAAATCTGCTAATGGAACAAGCAAAGATTGAAACAAACACTGAATAAAAAAAGGAATTTGGGAAAACAGACCAGAGCATAAGCAACTTAAAGGAAACAAACAAACTATAATTACTGGGAGTATGAAGTCACAAAACAAGAACAAGGGGACACTAAAGAGAACATTCAGAGAGTGAGAAGAATGCTGGGAATTTAAAAGTATAAGAGCAGAAGTAAAAGATAAAATAGAAGGGCTGTAAGACAAAATTGAGGAAATCTCAAAGAAGATAGGTCTTTAAAAAAGAGATGGAAGACAAGAAAGAAAAGATAACTAGAAAAAACAACAGGAATTCTAGAAGTAGAAAACAGAGAAAATGAAAAGAAGAAAATGATTAAATAAATGATACAAGAAAGTTTCCTAGGGCAGAAGGGTATAGGTTTCCAGATTGAAACTGGAGAATAGTGAATTTCAAAAGATTTTAAGCAAAGCACATTATCACTTTTAAAGCGTTGGAAGTAGTTACCTTTGGGGACCAGGACAGAGGAGGGAAGTGTGGGGCTGGGACGTTGAGTTGTCATTATAAGCCTTGTAGTACAATTTGACATTTTCATCAGTTACATGTTCCATATTGATAGAAATAAAATTTATATTTAAAAGATATGTAATTAAGTTTGCTAGTGAGAAGGAAACATAGACACAGCACTGGGGAAAAGGAAGCAAATATTAGGACTTGCTTAGAAATATATATTACCTGACATTATGGAACCATCAGCAAAGTTTAGATCCCATTTCTAAGATTTTACTAATGGTTTTCTCACCCCTAACACCTGCACTTTGGCTTGAATAGGAGTGTAAGGTCTGAATGCCCTACTCCCAGAATGATCAATAGATACTAATTTGGATTGTGATTCTTTTTTTTGTGATTCTTCTTAAGACCCCTTTTGAGTCAGTTCTGCCATTGATGACTGGGTGACCTCAGGCATGTTGCTAATCTCTCTGGACCACAGTCTCTTGTACATAAAATTAGGAGTTGGCTAAGATTAGAAGTCACAAATTGGCAGCCCAGAAAGTAAATCTGGTCCGCAGATGCATTAGGCCCACACAGTGTTTTAAAAACATTAAAAATTTGAGGTATATCTGTCTTTTCTTTAAAAATCAGAAGATCCTGGCAACAATGAACCCACTCTCCTTCCTAGCAACAACCCACTGGGACTGATGGGGCAGATACCGTCCAGGATACCAGAGGCCCCTCCTGTCACCTGCTGAGCTCCACTAGGTATTTGAGTTTGAGGCCCCTGGGCTAGATCATTGTTTAAGTCCCTTCCAAGTCTAACATTTCATTCATTCGTTTGATCATTTATTCATTTAATGACTTTTCACTGAACACTTTCTATATGCTACTACATTAGACACTGAGGACACAAAGATGAATAAGAGTCCTTGCTCTCAATGAATTTATAATCTATGGGGAGTGCTAAAAAATATTTTGTAAAAACATATTTACCGAATGTCTGCTAACAGAGGTCAGTACCATGTGCAGTAGAATCTCTAGGATGGATCGTTTTCAAGGGAAAGATAGCAGGTCTTTACAGAAGCTGCTGCTATTTGAACTGGCTCTTGGAATGCATGAGGTGAACAAAGCGAACAGCTGAGGTCTTGTGCTTGAAGCAGTACGTGGACTAGCAGACCATTCCTAGTCATATATAATATTCTACCAGAAAACTTCAGGGACACTTTGAACCCCAGAGAAAAAAGCTGGGGATAAAATATAATGTTAACGTGTGTCAATGCCCTCCAATCAAAGACCACTGGGAACAAATGGGTTTTGCAGACGTATTGCACTGGAAGGGAACACGCACCATGGAGAACCATGAGGCATCTCAGGAAAAGGGGTTAGAAAGAACTTGTTGGAGGATTTGGACTTGTATTAAACGATTTGGGGACGGGTTCAAGGAAGTGGGGCTTGGATTTGCATTGGATGCTATCAGGAAGTAGAGTAAAGCTTGATCGGGTATCTTAAAAAAACAATCTTCTCTAGAAGATGAGAAGAGTGAAGCACGGCTATAGCTATAATTGGCAAAGAAGCTGCTGTGACTCCTATTAGCCAGACAGGGGAATGTCTGGCCATTTTTGTGGTTTGGACAATGTTCTTGTTTTGTTTTCGTTCAGCTATAAGGAGGTCTTGTTTTGTCTAGATCCATCATGGTCACAGAATGGCCTTGTCCAGTGCTGGTACTCTGTGAAATTGTTTATGTTCGACAGGAGAATATCAAGGCCTGGCTGTGAGGGCCAGGCCAGCTCCCCAGGTCAGAGGCAGCTTTTCCTTGGCTCAAGTGTTTGTGTCTTTGAGAGCTTCAGTGGCCACAAAGCCTTCTCTCAATTTCTCTCTAATTCTCCATTTGAATTTACCTTCAGTTCAGGCAGACTTATTTGTCCAACGCTGATGGACTGTGTTTAAGAGCTCTGCATTGCTCCTCTTCTTGGACAATATCCATGGTCAGCCCTGACCCTGTCCTGGACCAGGTCTCCATGACCTGGGATCACGTGGCCGGATCTACTCAGACCTCTTTGCTTATTTTCGTGGATGGAGACAAACAACTTCTTTCTGCAGAAATATTGGGCTGCCCTCTTGTTTACTAGCTCCTTAACTGCATTTTCATCCAAAAAATGTTCACATTTAATAACAATGCATGAATTTAAGGCTCTCAGACATAGAAATGATGAACCAGGTCTCCTGTCACCATTTCCCCTGAGCCCAGTCCATCTTCTCTATCAGCAGAATCATTGTCTGAAATGTCTATTTAAGCAGTCTCTGCCAGTTCCCTCCCTTCCTCCTCCTGGAGAGAGAGTGAGCTCCTTATCCCAACACCCAAGGGTCAGCCTACCTCTGCCTGTTCACCATCCTCACACACCCAGCAACATCCCAGCTGGACGTCACGCCCACCACTCTTCCCTCTGCTTTGCCTGCCTCAGAATTCATTTTCGCTGAGCAGCAGAGTTAGTAACTCCCGGTCTCTCTTTTATTGCACTTATTTTTTACATATCTAGGACTGCGTGTGTCTTGTAGGGGCTGTGATTTTGATCTGCCTCCCTTGTGGAAGGTACTATGTCTTGGGATCCCTAGTACCTGGCATATAGTACTTGCTCTAAGAATGCATAAAAGAAAGTTTGTATGTATGTTTGTACACACACACATACATATATACACACACACATATACAGAGGAGGGTCCCTTCTACGTCATTCTACTGTGATAGGCCTCAGCCCATGTTAAAACACTTCCAGTGGAGGGAAACATCGCTCGCTCCTAAGGTGGTCTATTTTAACTCTCAACAGTTTTGTTAGAAAGGTCTTCCTTACATCAGTTCCAGGATTTGTCTCTCCCTCAAATCGAATTCCCTTTCAAGCCTGTGAAGTTAGCACTATGGCCTTCCTGTCTTCTCTTTTCCCGGAAGACACTAGGTTTTCACTGTCTGGTAAACACATTCCTCTGGATACTTTCCACTTTGTCTACACCCTTCTTAAAACACAAAGCCCTAAACTGGGCAGAATTTTCCAGATGTGGTCTGAACAGTTCAGAGTACAAGAGAACAATCAGCTCCCTCATTCTAGCCTAATATCCCATTTGATTATCTGGCCCCATTGCCCGTGAGTTTACAGTCAGTTCAAACCCTTTGTCTTTCGGAATTGGTAACTGTTTTGTAAGTGCTGTGGCTAATTCATGCCCTCTCTCAAATTCACTTGCACAGTTGATTTTTGGGACCCATGGGTAGAAACTTGCATTCATCCCAGTTACATTTCATCTTGTTATATTTAGCCCATTATTGTATTCTTGGCAAGGACTTGTCGCATCCCAGATCTCATCCCTGATGGGCGTCACCCGCAATTTTGTTGACCCTGCTCTTTCTACACCATCTTCCAAGTTGATACAAAATGCTAAACAGGACTGGTTACAGGTCAGAGCCCTCCTTGTCCTTCTTCCTTATTTTTCTTTCTCTTTCTCTCTTACACTCTGTTCTCCCTGTCTTGTTCCAAAAAGATGCAAAGCAGCTCCCTAGGAGTTAGTACTACAAACTCCTTCCAAGATGACATGAATCCAAATGAGCACCTTTCAGGGTAGTCATTTAACTGGTTATGGATCCATCTCACTGTCTTGGCATCACATCCAGTGTTTTCTCTCACGTCCACAGGATACAATAAGGGGCACTCCCTCCCTAACTCCAGACTTATTAGGCCTATCATAGTTCTGTTCAGAGACAGACATGCTTTGTTGGCTGCAACTTGTCCTGAAGACCTAGAAGCCAGTTTTTTCTTCTAGGAGCTCATGGTCCATCCCTTTGGTGCTCTGTAGGAGATTCTCCTTTGGGACAGACAAGGTCTTCTCTTTTTTGACAACCTCAATTTACACATTTCCTGTCTTCCAAAACATGAAAAAGAAAATACTGGTATCTGTTGAATAACTATAGGTAGTAGCTCTAGAGTGGCATTTTCTTGAAGTTTTTGTTTTGTTTCTAAAAAGGAAGTTGAATTTCAGCTGGAAACTCCATAAATTTAAGGCACCTCATGGGGAGCACACCAAATGCAGACTTAAGACGTTGAATATAGTTCAGTGAAGATCTTAGGCTCTCTAAACCTGCCTTAAGTTACTTTCGGCTTCTCTACTTCCCTTCATTCTTACCTGCTATAGCTAAGAGCTTTGAGGAACACCTTGGTGACAGGGATAGTCTAGTTCAGGGAGTAGAGCCAAGGCCCGAGGCCTATAAATGATACTAATCAATGATCTTAAGTCACCCCTTAATTTTAAAAGGCCATATGAAATTTAATACATTATTTCAGATTCATGAACACTTTGCTCATTACATTAGTCTTGTTAAAGGAGTCCATTATTTTAGAAATCTTCTTACAAGAGAGCTCTTTGTCACTGCAGAAAGTTTTTCACGGATTGCTGGAGCTTGAGGGGACAGGGGCATTCTCTGTACCTTCTGCTTTCTTAGGATTGTAGAAGGTTAATGAGGAGTAAAAACTTTAAGCATCATCTCATCAAACCCCTCAGGACAGGAAACTCAAGCTCAGAGAAGTAGAAGGGACTTCCCAAAGACACACAGTAAGTAGCAAAGTCAAGACGAGAACCTCAGTCCCGTGAGGCTGGGCGCTCTTTCCCTGACCCCCACCTTCAACCCATGAGATCTGCTCACTGGACTCTCGGCCTCTCTGTCCCTTCAGGTTATAAACCATGGTCCCCAGAGATGAGGTAAGGCTGGGCAGGCCTCCCACTGAGGAACAGCCTACATTGGGGCACTGTTCATATGGACAGCACTAGGATGCCCTGGAAACGAGGTGGCTCTGCCCTCCACACACTTGCCCTCTAGAACTTCTGCATACCACACATCTGACTGCTGCTCTGGAGGGAAGGCAAAGGCACCCTGGGGGTGGCTACGATGTGCAGATCACCCACCGTGGGCCGGGACAGTGCAGCCCTATCTTCATGAAGTGAACCACTGGGCTGGGAAGATGGCCAGGGAGTCAGACCACTGCCATGCAGTGTGCACTGCAGGAGACAGGGCTATGGGAGGCACACAGGAGGGGCAAAGACTCAGCTGTGGCGGAGAGGGCGCTAGGAGGTCCCCTAGGTGCAAGGAATGTTTAGGCAGAGTCGAGGCAGACATCGTATAAGAGCACCCTTACAACAGACCCTTTACAATAACCTGTGTCCCTATCTGGGCACCTTGTGAGAAGGGTCAGATCTGGACAGGCAGTGTTTGAGGACAAAAAAGTCTGAGGTTTCTTTAGTCTCCAGCCACCACTAGCCAGGTAAACAAAGGGGGCCACAGCCCATCGTCAGTAAGGATATTCCAAATTGCAGGCTCTGAGGTGAAAATACATACGCTCCAGAGTTCAAGGAGAAAGTGACAACTCTTTCAAAGTCACCCTATTTTCGTATCAGAGGGAGGTTTGAAAGTCTGCAATTTAAGAATCTGTCACAAAAGCAAGCACATGACTGAGATATTCAGATAATTCAGTCAGGCTCCTTCGTCTCTTCCTATTATCTCAACATGATTTATTATTTATTTTTTGGGGTAGCCAAATAAGAATAAATATCACCAGTAGGGGGAATAGATGTCTAAAAAACAAACCCAAAAATGTTTTTCTTATATGAAAATGGCTGTGCACAGTACTGAACGGTTTCCATATCAATATTTCTTTGTTTATTTCTGGTTTTGCTTTAAATGACACAAAGATCATACAAGGAAACAAAAATGTTAAACACGTAAAATGCACTTTTTAAGGGCATTTCGGCAAAAGAGCTTCTCAATAATAAATTTTTAACATTCCAGACCCATGTTGCGCTCTGTTCAATAATCCTGCAAACCCTTATTACAACCTCGGGATGCAACTCGTAGCTGGCACACAAGGTAATCATAGGAAATGACCTCCCCAGACGTCAAAAAAAACTAGGGGTCCAACTCTTGGGGGATGGCCCCCAGATTCTAGTTTGAAGCTAGAAAAATTGCCTTTGTCTATATCAGTATGAGTAATCTGTTTAAATATACGAACAGGTATTTATATATTATAGTTTGTACAGAGAGTTTAGATAATGTCTGTTTTATGAGGAACTGCATGGATCATGTTCTAATTTTCAAGTGTCTTTTAGTTCTCCCCTCCCCAGCCCCATTCTCTGACATGCCATAAACTGTAGCCACAGCCCAGCTCCTACTCATGTCTCCAGGAAACCTTCTCCTGATAACATTCTCCCAAGGCCAAGGGTTTGCTATAATAGAAGTCTGCCCACGGCACATACCGGTGAATAGACCAGGCAGATATACGCGGACAGGGGGACCCTGAGGAGAGGTGGTTGCTAGAGTTCACTCACCGTGCGTGTGCATGCCTGGTTATGCCTACCTGGTGTATGTATGTGTGTGTGTGTGATTACTGCCCAGTGTGGCTGACACTTTCTGTGTCCACAGCCACCAGCAGATGCCACCAGATTGCTCCCTAAATAATCAGTTATACATGCCAAACTTAATGAGCAGAAGACAAATCAGAGGTGGGATTAGAACACCAGGCCCCCGGAGAACTCCCCTCCCATCTGGGTTAAAGGAACAATTCCACAGGGGGAGGCAGCCTGGCACCCAGCTGGTCCGCTTTTGCTAAGTCCCAAGTATCTCCGGTCCAGAGCCTGGCTCGCCTGCTATGGGCTGTCCTAGGGCCTGCAGGGCAGAGGAGGAGGAAACTCAACACTCCTTCATTTATTTCTCTATTTAGGATGAGATCTTCTGTGCACAGGAGGAATTCACAGAGATTGAGCAGGAAAATCAGTTTAATTACAAGAGAAACCAGAAGAACGAGAAAATAGGTCAGCGTAAAGGCTGCGAGAAGTTCAGGGGGCAGGTGGGGTGTTGGTGACTGGGGGGAGGCCGTGCAGTTCTGCTTACCTCAAAAAACCCCGGGGGAACTTTCTACAAACCTGACTGCACTCACCTTTCTCTGGGCAGGGGCTTCTCCCTTCCAGGCCTGGAGAAAATCCTTCCTTGAAATCCCAAGCTCTTTTTGTGGCAACCTCCTGATTCTCTCTGAAGGCCACAGAAGCACGTCGGCAGGCTGAAATAAACTTGCGCACCTCATAAAAAGAACCAGTAATGATGCCACCATTTCATGGGATATTACACCATAATGATGATAATCCTCCCATTTACATCTGATCTTCCAAAGACTTAGTGAAATTAGCTTCCATGCCACCTAGCAGGGGTAATTTATGAGATAAAAAGGGAACCATTGAGAGATAATGTAATGAGTATTTACTGTATCCTTGATGGTGCTCTCACCACTGGGGAGAAGGGGAAGCTGGGTGGTGAGTTTAGACCACGGCGTTTCATCCTGGCGCTCAAACACCAGGGGCCAGGCTAGCCGAGCGCGCCCACGGCATCCCCCAAAATCCTTCCCAGAAATGCTATGCAAACTCATGCCGACGTTTGTGCTCACGGGCTGTGAATTTCTTCTGCCAACCTGAGCTGAAAGAAGCTAGAAAACTCTGCGTATTTTACTTTCAGAGTTAATGGGAATAAAATACCTCAGTGGATGAGTGCAGATGTGTTTGATACAAATAGTCATTTTCCTATTTGCTGCCTCATTGAGCATGATGAATGATTGGAGTCAGAGAAGCGGCGTGATAAATGGCAGCACCTTGGCTCCACTGCATGCCCTATTGATTCTCCTTCTTTATTACTCCTACAACCCAGCTGGTTGCTTTGCCCTCCCCACAAGCCGTTTCTTGGGGGAGGGATTGCTTCCTAGAAACCCAATTTATGGAGAAGGGGAGCGTGGCAGTTTCTTACCGTAGCAAAACCCCGTGTTTAGCTTTTGTTAACATTTACAAATATAGCCCCCATTTTGGTGACAGACACCTCGGCTGGGGAGGGGGCGGGGAACAGTCGGTCGGGGAGGGTTTCGGCCGTGTGCAGTTTCCTTTTTCTATTGCAAGGCAGAATATTTTAGCTGCCCGGTTTCTATCCAATTGGAACCCGCGTTTCTAAGTTCCAGTCGTAGACAAAACAGGGTAGACAAAATAACTGTCTGCCGGGTTTATCTGTGTGAGTATACCTATAGAGATATTTTCAGGTTATTGTCAGGGTAAAGCAAATGCCAGTTTAGATCTGTGATCAACCAGATTGTTTTGTGCTATCACAGTCTTAGTTATCCACAGACAACGCACACTCAGGCTCTGGTGCGTGTTAGGCCAGGCGAAAAGACAGTACATAAAAGTCTGGGCTCCATTAGCAGGGAGCTTTGTTTAGACCCTGTATGTCAGCCTAGTAGTTTATACGTTAAGTAAGAAACGGCAATCCTTCACAAACTGGGGAGAGGCCTCTTTTAAAGACATCAGTATTTCCAACTGTTTTGCTCAGATGTTATAACTTTTCTGTCTCCTTTTCATGGGTTGCCATATATCTCAAACCTTTTTGAGGGGCAAAATGAGACTCTGAAAGGCAGAGTCATTAAAAAGAACTTTAGGGCTTCCCTGGTGGTGCAGTGGTTGAGAGTCCGCCTGCCGATGCAGGGGACACGGGTTCGTGCCCCGGTCCGGGAAGATCCCACATGCCGCGAAGCGGCTGGGCCCGTGAGCCATGGCCGCTGAGCCTGCGCGTCCGGAGCCTGTGCTCTGCAACGGGAGAGGCCACAACAGTGAGAGGCCTGCGTCCCGCAAAAAAAAAAAAAAAAAAAAATGAACTTTAAAAATGAAACTAGTCCCTAAGGTACTAAGGCCTCTCTCAGGCCAACTTCCTTCATTCTCCAGCCTTCCTGAGCAGGGCTAGGGCTTAGCGAGAGGGAGATGCCGGGCCAGGAGTCAGAGGCCTGAGTTCCAGGCCCTATTCTGCTACTTCATGGCTGGGAGACTTACAAAGGGAAGGCGTGGTGAATTTCACTCTTCAAAATCTGTAAAATGGATAAGCTAATGTTTACTATTCGAGTATGCTTTGAGGATTAATTCTTTTAATTATGTGAAAGATGATACAAACCTCATAGCATCCTGTAAGGCATTATTATTATTAACAGAATTTGGTTGAAATTCTAGCATCCAGGATCACAAACACGCTGTCCTGTGTCATTCAATGTCAAATGTTATGTACTGCTCACCTTTAGCTTAATTGCAATGATTCTCAAACGATAGAGTGCACGGCAACCTCACGAAGAGTGTGTTAAAAATGCAGATACCTCTTAATGGGCGAGGAGTTTTACTTTGGAGTGATGGGACTGTCTTGGAACTAGATAGGGCGGGGGCTGCACCACATGATGAATGTACTGAATGCCTCTTTCACTTAAAAGTGGCTAATTTTATGTTATGTGAATCTGAATAAATTATTTTTCAAATGCAGAGTCCTTGGCTCCTCCCTCATAGATTCTGATTCAGGAAGTTTTGTGTGGAGCCCCCAAATCTTCATCTTAAAAAAATTCTGGGGCTTCCCTGGTGGCGCAGTGGTTAAGAATCCGCCTGCCGATGCAGGGGACACGGGATCGAGCCCTGGTCCAGGAAGATCCCACATGCCACGGAGCAACAAAGCCCGTGTACCGCAACTACTGAGCCTGCGCCCTAGAGCCCGCGAGCCACAACTACTGAGCCCACGAGCCACAACTACTGAAGCCCGCGCACCTAGAGCCCGTGCTCCGCAACAAGAGAAGCCACCACAATGAGAAGTCCGTGCACCACAATGAAGAGTAGCCCCCGCTCGCCACAACTAGAGAAAGCCCGCGTGCAGCAATGAAGACCCAAAGCAGCCAAAAATAACTAAATAAAATAAATACATTAAAAAAAAAATTCTGCCCCACTCTAGAATTGCCCCAAGCAATTCTGATGCAGGTGGTCCAATGACCAGGCTTTAGAAACCTGAAGAGAACACCTCCGGGGAAGTAAGGAATTTAATACTTTTGTCAGATAGAGGAAGACTGCTAGAGTTGGGCATCAATTAACTCCATAAGTTGTGTGAAGAGAACACTTAGAATTGAGTTGGGGAAAACCGATGTTCAGTGCTCAAATATCAATAGCTTTCAACATATTTTACAATCTTTCTTAAACAGCTTCTTGTGAAAGTAGACGGAGGAGCAAGCCCAGGGCCTACTTTCGGTCATGCCAAGCACAGACGCTGCTTTGGAAAACAGCATTTCCCAACAGGCAGATTCAGGCCTGATTCATTTCTGAAAATAAAATTCATGCTAACACTAGAAAGGGCCCTCTTGCTTTTGTCTAGTTGCACAGTTCTACAGAGTTGTGAGCCCTTGGCCAAGATTTGCCAAACGCCACTTATTTAGAAAACAGCCATCTCTGGTCACCACCTCACGTGGGCTGGAGGCAGTGTGATCTAATTGTCTACATCCTGGACCAATCTGAGCTCAGATATCCACTACCTAGGGGTGTGCTCCTGATGGAGCTATCTACCTTTTCACTGCTGATCTGCCTTGCGGAAATGCAGGGAGCCCAAACAGTAAATCCACTAAGAAGTATCATTTTAACAGAAAGCAGCACCATCAGGGGCTGGCCTGGTAGGTAACTTAAAGCCTCTCACAGTCCTGGGGCACTGGGGCATTCTCCCAGTCCAGCAAGGATGGGGGTTGGCTCTCTCCACATTAGCTGTTCATGTGTGAAGCAGCAACTAGTTATGTCCTACATCCTGTGGGAGTCTAGGACAGTAGTAGAGCTGGTTTCCTTTTTCTTTCTTTCTTTCTTTTTTAAATAGAGTCCTTCCCTCAAAAAATTAAAGATAGAATTACCATATGATCCAGCAACTCCACCTCTGGGCATATATACAAAAGAACTGAAAGCTGAGTCTCAAAGAGATATTTGCATGCTCCTGTCCATAGCAGTGTTATTCAGAACAGCCAAGAAGTTCTACACAGATGTCCACCAGCAAATGAAGGGAAAACCAAAATGTGGTGTGTACATACAATGGAATATCAGCCTTAAAAGGAAGGAAGTACTGACACCTGCTACAACATGGTTAACCCTTGAGGACGTTACACTAACTGAAATAAGCCAGTCACAAAAAGGCAAATACTATATGATTCCACTTACATGAGGTACCCGGAGTAGTCAGATTCCTCCTGGGAGGAGGAAGCAATGGGGAATTGTTATTCAATGACTATGGAGTTCCAGTTTTGCAAGATAAAAAATTCTGGGGTTGGGGGGGCTTCCCTGGTGGCACAGTGGTTAAGAATCTGCCTGCCAATGCAGGGGACACGGGTTCGAGCTCTGGTCCAGAAAGATACCACATGCCGCAGAGCAACTAAGCCAGTGCACCACAACTACTGAGCCTGCGCTCTACAGCCGGTAAGCCACAACTACTGAGCCCACGTGCCACAACTACTGAAGCCCACACACCCTAGAGCCCGTGCTCCGCAACAAGAGAAGCCACCGCAACGAAGAGTAGCCCCCGCTCGCTGCAACTAGAGAAAGCCTGCACTCAGCAACGAAAACCCAAGGCAGCCAAAAATAAATAAATAAATTTATTTAAAAAAAAAAAGTTCTGGGGATTGGTTGCACAACAGTGTGAATGTACCTAACACTACTGAAATGAACATTTAAAAATGGTTACGATGGTAAATTTGTGTTATGTGTATTTCACCACAAGAAAAATAAAAAAATTCTCCCTTCCTTCCCTCCTTCCTCCTTCCCCTTCCTTCCTTCTATCTTTTCTTTTTGCTTTCTTTCTTTTTTTTTTTTTTTGCGGTACGCGGGCCTCTCACTGTTGTGGCCTCTCCCGTTGCGGAGCACAGGCTCCGGACGCGCAGGCTCAGCGGCCATGGCTCACGGGCCCAGCCGCTCCGCGGCATGTGGGATCTTCCTGGACCGGGGCACGAACCCGTGTCCCCTGCATTGGCAGGTGGACTCTCAACCACTGTGCCACCAGGGAAGCCTTTTTTTTTTTTTTTTTTTTTTTTTTTTCTTACCTAGTAAAATATGAATACAATCTCATGGGCAAAGGGTTCTGGAAATACGGAAGTGATAATCCATCTTTATTCCCCTCCCTAGGCACAACTAATCTGCCATTTGATGTACATTTTCCCAGCCCTTTATCGGCACATTTTTATACACACTCATTTATGTACGCATACACACACATATAGGCATACGTTTATATATATATATATATATATATATATATATATATTCACACTTTAAATGGAACTCGATTTTTCCCATTGCTCTAGTCCTGGCTTTTTTTGCTTGAAGAACACTTTTACGGTTGGTTCTACTCTACAGGATTTCTTCAGGACACAAGAGGTCTCCTTAGCCTGCCTCTGCTGATGCCACCAAGCCTGCACACTCCAGAGCTGAGTGCACCAGTAGTTTCTGAAGGTGCCTACTGGCTCCACGTAGCAGAGGGAACACAGGGGCTGCCACCACCAGACCTCTCCTGGCTGAGCTGAAACTTCGGAGCCCATGCACCCACCAGCATGGCACCATCACTGCCAGAGCCAGATAGCTGGCAGCAGAAGGGTTTTCTGTTGCAAGCTACTCATTTCCATCAGTGCAGTGGGCTCTAGCACTAAACCTTGTCACTACTGCATGGGGTGGTGGAGACTTAGGGAAACAGTAGTCAGAGAAAGGAGCAACTAACTGGAGGCAAAGGGCTTTACCACCTTTATAAAATATGAACAACTGTATTGATCTGAGAAAGAACTCTCACGCTTTTAGCCTTTTCCAAATTGAGATGATAGCACTGTTATGCATTAAAAGATGTTATCAATCGCAAAGAGCAAGTATGGTCTTATACCAACTAATATCTGCTAAAATGTACCTGACTGCATTGGAAATGTTGCAGCAGACTGGTATAGCTGGGAATAATGAACCACTGCACCCCACTGAAATGTAATTACACAGCCCTCTTGTTCTTAAACCTATAAGGTGAAAGAAAGATGAATAGTGAAAGTAAAAACCGCTGACCCTTCAAACTTTAATTTACGTTATGCATTCACTCGCCCTTCTGATAGGTTTTAGAAAGGTCATAATTTAGGGTATTTTGCACTTGATAAATGATCTGTATGTTTGTGTTCACACGCACCGATTGATTTGTTATAGCCAAAATATTGTTTCTGTAACAACCCAAGGGCCCTTAACTAGACAAACAGCGAACTGGAATCCGAGGGGAGGCAGAGAGAAACCTGGGCCTGCCCGGAAGGGGCCGGCCTTTGCCCAGAGACTCGGGGATGATGGAGTGGGTAGGCGCCAGTGAGGATACAAGGGCGAAGTTGTGGGAGGAGGAGGTGGTGGCCAGAGCAGACAGAGCCTTGGTTCTCGGCAGGCCCTGGTCATGGTCTCTTCAAACCCTCTCTGCCTGGTGTGGGTGGCTTCCACCGCAGCCCGAGCAAGTCTTGTCAAGACTTTCAAGTTGAGCTCCCTTTGGTGCAGAGTAAGCCAGCAGGGTTGTGAGAGCAATTTTCCCGCCTTTCCAGCCTTGGAAGAGGCTCTTGTTTCCGGGCCCAGTTGATGCATTATGCATCAGGGCTGCCTGCAACTGACAGCCCCTCAGCCAACGTCGACTTGAAAAGCAATGGTGCTAATCAAAGCCGACACATTTGAATGTCCAGACACACACACAGAGAAATTTACTAATCAAAAAGTGTATTTCCTAGGGCTGTCTCCAGAGAAATCCACGGGAAGAAATTGGAATAATTTATTAGCTTACAAGTTTTCGTTGACAGTTAGCCCAAAGCTATTTATCTCTGTAATAGAGAACGTCTCCAATGTGGCAAAACTGACCAAATCAAACAGCTTTGATCAGAAAATGAATCTGGCAAGCCTGCCTGTCGGAGGGTCCCAGGAGAAAGGGGGGAAACAAACAAAAAGATTTAACAAGTGGTCAATAGGAGAAAGAGAAAGGGATTTGGGAGAAGAAAAGAGCGAGGGAGAAAGAGGCAAAGAGAGAATTTTGCAAAGCCACAGCCCCGGCTCTGGAATGAATTGTTGAAGAAATAAATGATGTTTCACATCATAACATTTAACATGGTGTTTGTGCATTATCTGAGCCCTGCAGCCCAAACTGAGATGTGTTCTTTATGGTAACAAGATGATGACAAACTACAGAGGGAAGAGGTCTGCTGCTGGTCATGGCAGTGGGGAAATAAGCACAGGAAAACCCAGGGGCTCTCCTGGCCCCAGGATGAGCATTAGCCCATTTCTTCTAGAAGGGAACAGTGATGCTGACTTTACCCAGTGTGCCTCAGGAAGCACAAAGTGCTTGCCCATCAAGTACCAAGCTGGCCGAAGGATACTGTAACCATGTGTGAGTCCAGAGGTAGGGCCCACCCGAGGCCCCTCTCTTCTTCCTCCTCTCACGGGCAGTGCCAGGGAGATCATAGTGGGAGAGACCCAGGTGGTGGGAGAGTGCATCGCTGCTTTCTATCTTAATCTCTTCTTCCAAAAGGCATACACATTGCAATAAAGGGAGAGCACCAAATACAGCTTTCAAGCCCCGTGGTAGATGGATAAACAAGATAGCAACTATGAACTAGGGGAAAACCCTCGACGCATCATAGCCTTACTTTACATATTAAAGTGGGTCTCTCTATCATAAAGGGTGACCAACTACCACCTTTCAATCCCAGATTTGCCCAGATATCTTCTGTTATGAGCAACACTCCACTGCTAACAGCCAAATGCATTCACTGGCAAGGGGGTTGCTGTATTTGTGATTTGGAGGATGCTCCAGCAGCCAATATATTTGTCCCCAAAATGAGTGCTGAAAAACCATAATCAACATCACCTTTATTCTACAGAAAAGATTTGTGTAAGCTTTTTGTGTTGATATGCATTAGAAAATCATGGTGAAAGGTTGGCAATAGTATTTGTCAATAAAGAAAAATGCTAAACTATGGAGAAATGCTTTCATACCAGGACCTCTGGGTTAGAATTGTTTCATGAGGACATTGTATGATGAAGGCTTGAGAGCGTCAGGCAGACATAAAAGGGAGCACCAGCTCTGAAGTCTAAGAACCCAGCTGGGACATTGTCTGTGACCTCCATTCCAGCACACACTTTCCTTCTGTGTGTGAATCATACGCTTTGCCCTGGATTATTACTACCTGCATAGCAGGGTCTGTTGTGGGAATCAAAAGAGACAATTACCAGAAAGCACTTTGTAAAAGAATTCAAATCCTACACAAATTGCTACTGTTTTGTCGTGGGGGAAGGAGGGGACGATCAGTCATTTGCTTGATCAACCAAGTCCAACTTAATTGTGGAAGATCCATGTCGGAAAACCAAGACACATGCTCTGAGAACTGGCCCTCCAGACATGATCCTGGGTGTTTTCCTTGGTAACAGGGCATCATATCATTTTTCTCTTCTTCCAGAGAATTGAGTTAGAACCTCATAAGAAGGCACTGGCCAAATACCCAATGCTTCTAGGGACTGTCTCCTTTGGGCTACACACCCTTGCTCAGACATTTGGGGGAAAGATAGAGTTGGCTTTAAATCCTTTCAGGCTCCCAATTCAGGTTTAAGTCCCCATGTCTGATCCATATGTCTGTGTGTTCTTGGAGCTATAACCCCTGGCTAATTGAGTGCTAAAGGTGGATCAGCAATTTTGCTTGATCAACCAAGTCCAACTTAATCTGCTCCGTAAAAGGACTTAGTGGACAGTATCTGAAAGTGAAACCATTCAAGCCAGACAATCAACTTGGTTTTGTTGATATTTTAGAGGGGCGCAGGGGAAATAACATTTCGGCCGGTCCTAGGTTTGTTTCTATGATGGCAAATAAGGCAGTTTAGCTTTATTTGATTAAAATCTGCAGCCTGTGTTGTGCAGGATAATGGGTTAGCTTGGGTGTTTGGATCAGGTCCTCCTGTGAATGCATCAAGACTGTCCTTTGTTGGGGCTTCCCTGGTGGCGCAGTGGTTAAGAATCTGCCTGCCAACCCAGGGGACACGGGTTCAAGCCCTGGTCTGGGAAGATCCCACATGCCACGGAGCAACTAAGCCCGTGGGCCACAACTGCTGAGCCTGTGTTCTAGAGCCCACGAGTGACAACTACTGAGCCCACGTGCTGCAACTACTGAAGCCCGCGTGCCTAGAGCCCGTGCTCCACAACAAGAGAAGCCACCGCAATGAGAAGCCCGCGCACTGCAAGGAAGTGTAGCCCCCGCTCGCTGCAACAAGAGAAAGCCGGTACACAGCAACAAAGACCCAATGCAGCCAAAATAAATAAAAATAAATTTATAAAAAAGGAAACATTGTCCCTTGTTTACAAGAATTGCATTTTAATACCAATCCTGATGTTATGACAGCCACACTGCACAGATTTGCCAACAGCTTCCCTTGGAGTTGCTCTCAGAAGCCATCATGCCTCCGATCCATGTTTTATGCTCTGCCTGGAAGCGGGACCAGCACACTACATTCTGCTGTATCCACAAGCCCCTTTGCCCTAGTCTTTCAGTACTCCCACATCTTGCCTGCTTGGGACCTCTGCATTGCTGGTGTGTGCCCTTATCTCTGGCAACACAGAGCAGCAAAGAGGTTCTGTCCAATGGTCTTGCTGTGTAGTGTGATGGGAATGTGACAGGAAGCTGCTACCAAGGATCAGCTCCAAAGTGGGTTAAAAAGGCTCAAGCTTTTTTATAGTCAGATTTCTGCCTCCTCTACCTTGAAATGTTTTAACACGTATAAAAGCCGCTGGCTCTTCCAATTAGGAGATCACTGAAATGTTTCCTGATATGAATTAAAAATTTTCTCTCTTGGGTAACTGATAAAGTGTCTAATATTGGAGGCCCAGATGAAGGCTCCGAGAGTTTATCAGAAAAAGACTTCGGTCTTCTCAAGGTGTTCTTGAAATCCTGACCAAGTAATTCTGTCAGATCTTAACCTAAGAGGGAAACAAAGAGCCTTAGGAACCAAACGCTCAAATCGACAATGCAGGAACTTCCATCTTGAATCCAGAGGTTCTGGAAACGCTGTTTTTCTTGAAACCTTCCCTAATGCTATCTGATATTTAGCAAACAGACTTAGAGGAAAGACAGAGGTTGAGAAGGTGAGGAAGGTTTAAGTGGAAGTGAGCCAGACAACGATTTGGGGAGTTGTTGTCCTTAAAAAACACTGTGATTTTTTTCACAAACAATTTTCCCCATAAATCCATCTAACTATAGAATTAGGTTATAATTGGAATTTGTGAAAATTTCCTCTGCTTAAAATTGAAATGGAACCTATAAATGCCACTCCCAGGGTCCTGATCTCCCACAAACCTTGCCTTTTCTTATTTTTTTTTTTGTACAGCATAATGAATTTTATATATATTCATTCCATCAAGACTTCAACTAGATTCCAGGCGTTCAAATTTCTTTCGACCTTAAAAATTCTACTTCAAAGCCATTAAATTAACTGAAATGTTTAAATGGCCCCAATTAGCTTTAATTATATAACTATATAGTCAGTAAGAAATGAACCTATATAGATAAGAACCTAGTGGAAAGAAAGAAAATACCCATTCTAAAGCTTGGCATGAATTAGTACTCAGACATCACAGGAAAACTTAATTCTCCCTTTTAAATGAGGTTAATAGGTTCCTAAACACATCCTAAACACGATGGGAATATTTCCCGTAAATACTGACTATATTTCAGGGGGTCACCATAAACAAAGAGCTGGCCACAGACCCCTCTCTGGATCAGGGAATTCTTTCTACAGAATTCAGTTTTATAGTTCAATTCATTAATAACCATGTTCTGAACAGAAGAAGTCTAACCCCAACCTTGCTCCTGAGACTTCAAATGAAGCACACTTTAAAAGCCCGGTTCACAAAGAGAATCTTCCAGACACTTCTGTTCTAACCAGAAAAAAAAAATTTTAATGTACTAGTTCTGCTCAATCATTGCCCCCCTCCATCCTCAATTTCATCATCTTATTTTTATTATAACAGTTGTGTGTGTGCAGAGGGAAAGGAGAACATGGAGAAAGGCTGCTCTAAAACCTCTGTGCATCTATTAAGAGGTCCCGGGTTTTAAAGAACCCTAAATGTACAGGCTCTCAGGCCCCATGAGATTCCGTACAACACAGTTCCTTTAAAGAAGTCGGAAGGGATGAGAAAAGGCTGGACAGGAGTTTTAGGGTTTTTCTTTGTGTTTGTTTCTTTTTGTCAGTGGAGAGGACTCTACATGTGGAATCAACCAACAAACATTTTTTTTCCAAGAAACATTTTCAAGCTGTCCTATGATCTACCTCAGACAACTGATGCTCACATTAATCCTACCAGGCTGAAAATGCCATCCCTACTTTCCAGATAAAGGAGCTGGAGCTCAGGAGGATTCAGTGTTGGACCTGGATTATACTGCCAGACCTGAGAGAGTTGTGATGGGAACCTGGATCTCTCTGACGCCAAGTCCACTCTGCCACTGCCCTTAGGGAACAGAAAAGAGGTCCTGGTTTATCCTTAAATGAGAGATGCACTCTTTGCTATGGTCACAAACACTATCCTGCACCTTGGTCCATCCTGCCTGGTGTGTACCTGTGATGGTAAGGATGGGTTAGATATGCTATGAAACAGTCTTGTTCATACTACACATCTGAAGCAGATTGGCTGGGAGGCTGTGCATCCCATAGTCACCCAGGGATGTAGGCTGACAGAGGCTCTACCATCTTATTAAGCCAAAGTCTCAATGCAAACTTTCAGGAGTCACTACAGCAAGGGAAGAGAGCATGGACAATTACAGCTCAGCTCTTAAATGCTATTACCCTATGTAAGGCGAGACTCCATTAAACTCTTAGAGGAAACCATAGGCAGAACACCCTATGACATATATCACAGCAAGATCCTTTTTGACCCACCTCCTAGAGAAATGGAAATAAAAACAAAAATAAACAAATGGGACCTAATGAAACTTAAAAGCTTTTGCACAGCAAAGGAAACCATGAACAAGACCAAAAGACAACCCTCAGAATGGGAGAAAATATTTGTAAATGAAGCAACTGACAAAGGGTTAATCTCCAAAATTTACAAGCAGCTCATGCAGCTCAATATTAAAAAAACAAACAGCCCAATCCAAAAATGGGCAGAAGACCTAAATAGACATTTCTCCAAAGAAGATATACAGATTGCCAAGAGACACATGAAAGAATGCTCAACATCACTAATCATTAGAGAAATGCAAATCAAAACTACAATGAGATATCATCTCACACCGTCAGAATGGCCATCATCAAAAAAAATCTACAAAGAATAAATGCTGGAGAGGGTATGGAGAAAGGGAACCCTCTTGCACTGTTGATGGGAATGTAAGTTGATACAGCCACTATGGAGAACAGTATGGAGGTTCCTTAAAAAACTAAAAATAGAACTACGATATGACCCAGCAATCCCACTACTGGGCATATGCCCTGAGAAAACCATAATTCAAAAAGAGTCATGTACCAAAATGTTCATTGTAGCTCTATTTACAATAGCCAGGACATGGAAGCAACCTAAGTGTGCATCAGTAGATGAATGGATAAAGAAGATGTGGCACATATATGCAATGGAATATTACTCAGCCATAAAAAGGAATGAATCTGAGCTGTTTGTAGTGAGGTGGATGGACCTAGAGACTGTCATACAGAGTGAAGTAAGTCAGAAAGAGGAAAACAAATACCATATGCTAACACATATATATGGAATCTAAAAAATAAATGAAAGGTCATGAAGAACCTAGGGGCAAGATGGGAATAAAGATGCAGAACTACTAGAGAACGGACTTGAGGATACGGGGAGGGGGAAGGGTAAGTTGGGACAAAGTGAGAGAGTGGCATGGACATATATACACTACCAAGCGTAAAATAGATAGCTAGTGGGAAGCAGCCGCATAGCACAGGGAGATCAGCTCGGTGCTTTGTGACCACCTAGAGGGGTGGGATAGGGAGGGTGGGAGGGAGGGAGATGCAAGAGGGAAGAGATATGGGAACATATGTATATGTATAACTGATTCATTTTGTTGTAAAGCAGAAACTAACACCATTGTAGAGCAATTATACTCCAATAAAGATGTTAAAAAAAAGGATGCATGTCCTATCAGGCACAGGGAGCTGGGTTTGAGTCAGTAACCAAGGGAAAGAATAAATGGACCTTAGGGGGTAAAGGACTTCTGTCTTATATTAGTGTAAAAATTACACTAATCTAGTATTTAGATAACAATATATTATAAACATATTACTATGTACTTATATTTTGTAACATAAGTATATTATAAAATAATTTAAAACAATAATTTATAACAGGAAAAGTCTATGTTAATATAAATGTAATACATGACTTTATAGAAAATATAAATAATACATACCTGTGTAAAAACCATAAATGTCACCAATTACCCTACCACCAAAAATTAATTGATGTTAACATTTTGGGAGACTGTCTTCAGATCTTCTTCTATGCATATAAACAAATAAATAAGCAAACAAATAACTAGATATATTGACCATCCATTCACACTTACTGTATAATCCCAATGGAAAGAGAACATGCTTCTTTTCCAATAGTTCTAGCAATAGTCCCAGGGCCAACTCTCATTGGCCCAGCTTGGATTATGTACCTACCCCTAAATCTAGAACACACAAAAGCCAATTTAACCTATAAGATATAGGTTAAAACTAAATATATACTTTTTTGAGTCATTATACTTAATGAAATAAATGAAACCATGCATGTGTAAGTTTTTTGCAAATGTAAGTAATTATTAAAATCATTAATTATATATGATATTAATATCATCACTGCCCTTTCTCCATTGTCCTTTTTCCTCTCCTCTTCTTGCTTTATCTGTTTTTCTGCTTTTTCCTCTTCCCACCAGATCTCCATCATGTCTGGGTTAACTCGGCTGTGGTGGACTAGTAAGGAGACCAAATGCTATTTATAGCGGTGTTTCCTTGGGGGGTGTGGTGTGTGGCGATCGATATGGGAACACACCATTAAGGGATACTTCTATCTCTCATTACAGCCAAAGTGGCTTCTGAGAACTTTGTCCATGGTGAGGAAGAATGTAGAGAACGTGCTCCTCTCTCCTGGCAGAGACAAGCCCTACCTTTTACACCACCTGGTCAACCATTTAGGCATAGATTTGGTAGGATAAGAGTTTGTTACTCAGGGAATATCTGGGATGATGCATTCCTGTCAGTAGACCTACAGAAGGACATTTCAGCTGGAGAGAGACCAGAAAAAAACAATCAACCCAAATCCTGGAGAGGACATCGAAGTGAGAATTGGCATTTTAGTTTGGCAAACTGAAGGTTGGCAACAGGTCAGGGACTGTAAGGACAGAGTGTCATAAAGTCCTTTGTGGAATCTTGGATAAGTGAAATAAGTAGTTTGGAAATAATTAAATTCCTACTTTAAAAAGTGGGTGGTTGACAACACATGTACATTGGAATTGAATAATTAAGTAAATGAATGGCAGATGGTGGGAGCCAGGTTTCTTATTGTTGGAGTAGATGTTTACAGACAAATAGAGAAGGCTAGAATGATCCATGTGGTAATGAATTAGAATTGAAGACATGAGTGGGAAATCATGCTTAACTTACTATCGATACGGATGGTTACATATGGAAATATTTATAGATATACATACATACATGGGTTACTATACACATCTATTTCCTTGCTATGTCAGCTGAGAGGATGTAGAAGCAATGACATCCCAGTAGCAACGAGCACACCTAGCACCCAGATCTTGGTTTCTAATACCATTCTCCAATAAAAGGACTAGGTCACCTTGGAGAAATGGTTGATTCTAGAACTGGGGAAGGAAATATACAGGATGGTCCAGGAGCATCTTATAATGCCAGAAAGTAAGGAAGTACTCAAAACTCCACAATGATGGGGGGAAGTGGTGAGGTAGAGAACACAAAGGAACACGGGAGCCAACTGAAAGGACTCCTAATGGCTAAAGCTGTAACAATTTGAACAAGAAAATAAGATACTATCGTATTATAACCCAAAGTATAAAATGAATATTCATGAGTACATACCAATATGAATAAATAATTGAATAATTAGATAAATGAGGGATAATAGATAAGTCTCCCATATGGAAGTATTCCAAATAACCTGTGTAGATACTCTCTGTCTTCAAGGAGGTGAAGCATAAGTCCTCCATCCTTAAGCTGTAGATTGCCCGGAGTGACTTCCTTCCAAAGAGAACAGTATGGAAAGGAGTGGGGGGAGTGACTTTACAGTGCAGAAGCCTGTCAGATACTACCTTAGCCAGGTCATCGGGTCACCAGCAACAGTAACAAGTCGTGTCGATATACGTACTCGTGATGAGAACAGTGCTTTGCCTCTGTGGTCTTCCTCCCCCCAGAATCCATACTCCAAGTCAGATCATGAGAAAAAACATCAGACAAATCCCAGCTGAAGGTCAGTCTACAAAATATCTGACCAGTGCTCCCCTGCACTATTAAAGTCATCAGAAACAGGAATATTCTGAGAAACTGTCACAGTCAAGAGGAGCCTAAAGAAGCATGACAACTAGATAACATAGTATCCTGGATGTGATCCTGCAACGGAAAAAGGAAATGAAAAAAGACTGAGGGGCTTCCCTGGTGGCACAGTGGTTGAGAGTCCGCCTGCCGATGCAGGGGACACGGGTTCGTGTCCCGGTCCGGGAAGATCCCACATGCCGTGGAGCGGCTGGGCCCGTGAGCCATGGCCGCTAGGCCTGCGCGTCCGGAGCCTGTGCTCCGCAACGGGAGAGGTCACATCAGTGAGAGGCTCACGTACCGCAAAAAAAAAAAAAAAAAAAAAAAGACTGAGGAAAACTGACTAAAGATTGGACTTAGCTAATAAAAAATTAAATAAATAAACAAACAAACAAATAAATCAATGCTCTTACCCTGAAGTGACAGAAATCCATTCACATTTCGTTGGCCAAAGCAAGTTACATGTTCACACCTGACTTCAGGCCAATCCTCCCATGTGCCCGGAAGAAGAGAACCAGAAATTTCAGTGAGCTCCAGGCATGTCTACAACAGTACTCTTATTCACCAGGAGCCCGGGCCTTCACCCTAGTACTGGCTCTGCCACTTGATAAGCCTCTTAGCCTCACCGGCTCTACCTTCCCCCCTGAAAGTGAGGTTCTGGGATAGACAGTCACCCCTCTGATTCCGTACCAGACCAAATCCATTACCCCCTGCTAGATCTCAGAGCCCACGCGCTTCAGAGCAGGTCAGTGGGGTCAGCTCCAACTCGAGCGCGTGGCTCAGGGAAGATCGTGCAGGGTGCTGTGGAAATGGACTCATTTGTGCACACAACAGGGAAGCCGACTAGAGTCAGCCAGTTCTTAGAGTTTTGAGAGAATCCACACAAGCATGATGAATGTGTCAAGGGATTCTGTGTCACAAAATATACTTTGTTAACTCACTTCGACAAAGGCATTTTAGTTTTAACTGCTTGTGACAGCAGCTCACCGTTTACTCATAAATGTGTCCCACATACAGGTGTTACCCATTTTGTATCATAGATGTGTTCCTTAAAAGAAAGGCGGTATATAAACTACATGTTCAAAAAATATAATTACTGCATGCATTTATGAAAAAACATATGACGAAAGTCTTTGAGAAAGGGTGAAAAGATCATCCCTAGTTTTACTTTTTCTCTAAGATGTTCCTTGATGACACCCAGAGCCTCTGGCACAGGGCACAAAGGATAAAGACAGTCAGCAATATTTGTGAGTGAACAAATAAAACTCAGTTGTTCGTCTGTGGTTGACTTGCGTTTTCATAAAACAGTAATGATACCTGACACTTATATAGCACTTTCCAGTTATAAAGCCTCACATTTTCCTGGGACAGGTAAGAGCATAAACTTTGCTGTCAGGCTAGAATTCTGATCGTAGCTGCAAGCTTGGTCACGTTACTTCACCTCTTGGAGCCCCCGTCTCATTTGTGAAATAAGAGCAATGCCAGCTTCTCAGGATTGTTGAAATGGTATAATGAGATCAGTATGGTAACATGTCTAATACAGGACCTAACATGGATAAGATGCTTCATAAAAGGTGATTTCTCTCCCTATTCTGTGAGGCAGGAAGGGGAGGTATCATTACAGCATAGCACGATGGTAATGACCTGTGCTGGGCATGACTCACATTGAAGTAGGAAGGGGCAAACATAGAAGTGAGGAGACCAGCTGAGAGGTGTTGCCACGGTCCAGGTGAAGGGTGAGGGTGGTTGGATTTGGTGGTGGCAGTGAAAAGAAGAGACATGAATGAAATTGTGAAACAATTTAGGAATAGAATTGATGGGATGTGGTGATGAATTTGATATGCAGAGTGAGAGAGAGAGATGACTCTCGTGTTTCTGGGTGTCTGAATTGATTTCCTAAGATTTGGAGGAGGGGCAGAGAGGCAACGGGGATAGGAAGAGTCTGGTCTGGCCATGTTGCATTTGAGAGGCCTCTGAGACATCCAAGAAGAAGAAGTCATTGGATATAAGAATTTGGAGCTTAAATACATATTTGGGAATCCTTGCCACCCAGGCGGTATTAAAGCAGTGGGCTGGTGAGATCATCTAGGGAGAGAACATAGAAAATACTGAGAGGAGACTTAGGGCCAAGCCCAGACCTCTGGACTAGGGAACGAACTGGGGAGAAAACCAGAAGAATAAAGTGTCACAGAAACAAAGAAAGATTCAGTGCTTGGGAAGGAGGGAGTGGTCTGTTCCACCTTGAGAGGTGAGGTAGCTTGAAACCTGAAAGGCATCACCAACTGGGACCACACGGAAGTTATTTGTGATGCTGACAAGAATGGAGGGTGGAGGACCAAGCAGGAAGGGACCACAGAACTGAGAATGGGACCTGAGGGGAAGACACAGTGCTCTGTGAACATCTCTGAGAAGCCTGGATCTGAAGGAGAACGTAGAGAGAAGGGTTTGAGGAGCATATGGGACAGGAGAGATAGCTTATTGGTTTCGTTTTGTGTTGAGAAATGTGAGAGCACATCTGTATGCTGAGGGGGAGGACCCAGCAGAGAAGGCAGGAGAGAAGGTGCTGGAGTGAGGAGAGCACCCATGTCCAAGGCCACCAGGCACCACGCTCTCTAACCGGCCCCAGGTACTGTCTCCTGCCTGAGGCACTGAGAGAGGGGATTTCTCCAGAGCCTCTTGGCACTAGGGTCCTGCAGAGCTTCTAAGGGCCATTCACCGGGCAGCAGAAAGAAACAGAGGCTCTTTCCCACTGCCTAGAAGTGGAGGAAAGAGAAAGATGAAAAAGAAAAGGGCAGAGGGGGAAGAGAGGAAGAAAATAGAAAATGGAGATGGCCAGTCCTCCCCTGCGCCCAGGTGGTCGGGAAGCTGGGAAGCTGAGCTCCAGATGACCTGGGGGCTCTGATGCCTCAGAGGGCCGTCTTCTCCAGCTGAAGCCCAAGACTTGCCCAGCCTCAGGAGGCCAGTTGTCAAGTCTTGGCTTTCCTTGCAGATCTCAAAGTCTTGTCAGTCCAGAGAAACCTCCAGGGTGGCAGCCACTATCCCAGAGCTGAGAAACCGGACTTTCCTCTCTTTGTACCTCCCAGCTCCCCACCTAGGTCTTGAGCCACAGAAGGCTGTATGATTTCAATGAATTATCACAAGATGAAAGTGTTTTGCCTTCCCACCAAATCGGTCACGTTTCCTGTAGGCAAAGAGGAAGCAGAAGAAAAAAAGGCTGGCCCCTGGCACGATTCATTCACTCTCTGAGGCATGAGATTTGATTACCAGTCTTTTAACACGCATGACAGCAAACGTTACTATTTGCCACAGAATTATCTGCTCCCCTTTGAAATTCATCTACCATGTCAGGATCCTTGACCCCCAGAGGCATCTTTGATGCCACAGGCTGACTTCATGCCACTTACTGCTGCTGCCTCCTGTTAGCAACAACGCCTTTCTTGAAATACAAGACATTAGGACAAAGAAGTGCCTGATTTCTGGGAGTATATATTACAGTTCACTGAAGCACCTGCTTACTTTATAAAGCAGCCAGCTAGCCACGATTCTTCAGCCTCTAACCTAAACCTTCTGTCACTCTTCTGATTGGCACCCTCGGATCATTGTTTTTAAAAGTACATTAAAAAGAAAAAAAAGAAACCACCACCAAGTATCACTGGTTAATACACTTATTCTCTTCCACATCGTTCTCCGCTTTTCCTGTGCTTACAACTAGACCAGAAAGAAGTCCAAAGTACGACCGTTTTCTAACTTCTGGGTGGTGACGGGCTTGGAGACGACATGTGATGCTGTTGGCTGGGGGAGGCTGAAACTAGAATTTAAAAAGCAGGAGCCGCCCCTTGACTTCCATCTCTGGAAATTCAACGGCCACCTCCACACTGTCTCTTCTGATACCCATCATAGTCTTGAAACCCATTATTCAGCATAACATCTTTTAAATTGTTGACAGGAGCCACTTTGGAAGAGTGTGCCCCCTGCTCTCCTTTTACCTCCCTCCAGCCTCCCTCCCTGATGGGCCTGTGCTGGCTCTTAGGGCGGCTTTCTTCCTTGTTGTCCAGCTACACCTGGCATAGTGCTTCTGCCCTCTCATAAGGCCATTTCAAAATGCTCTCTCTTTACAATGTAAGCTTTTCTTGTGCTGAAACCCTGTCTTTCATTTGCTCTACAAAGCTCTTGTCACACCGCATAATATATGCTAGACAATGGAGGCACAGAAGAAATAACAACTGAACATAATCATCCACTATGGAACCACTAATGAATTGTCTGCCTTTGGAGGGCTTCTTACAAACTAAACTACAAACGAGGATAAAGGGCAAGGCTGAGGAAGAGTCAATAGAACCTCACAATGTGAAGACTTAACCTCTGTCTCCATCAACTCATTAGGCTTTTGAGTTTTTCACCACCAGAACCTTCTCTACTTCCAAGGGCCAATGTCTGAAATGTCTTGTCAGAGCTTGGCTAAAAAAAAAAAAAAAAAAAAAAAAAGAATTGCTTTTTCTCCATGTTAAGATAAAACTTAAAAGCCACAGTTCCTGTTGGAGATTGTTACACATTTTGCGAATATGAAATCAACATTGCTACATAAATGTGTGATGAAAAGAAGCAATTGTGTTGTAACCAATTTTTTAAAATTCCACAAAGACAGTATCTATGATTTAGGCTGTTCCTGCCATTTTGACAAGTGTTTTTATTTCTTGGTGTATTAGGTTAATGTTCAAGGTCCATGCTATTTTCAGCTTGCAAAATTATGTCTAAGTGCTAACATAAGGGAAATCAAATCTTATATTTTAGTCTGCTTTGCTTCCAATGACTGGAATCAACATATCCAACCATTCACACAACACTTCCTGAATGGCAAAATAATGATGTTTATTCTCCTACTATTAGTTGAGGGCTTACTATGACAGGCATTGTCCTAAATGCTATGATATATTAGTTTTATCTTCATGATAACACTATGAGGTAGCAATATTTGTACCCTCAATGGTGAGACGAGGAAACTGAAGCCCAGAGAGGGTAAGCAAGCTGACCACGAGTGAATTTACCTCCAGAACCTAGGCTCATCTTGACTAATACCCAACACTGCCTCCATCATGGAGAAATTACTGGTGACACATGAGAAGACTGAAATGACCAATGAGGTTGATATTTAGAACGGGTATGAGGCCAGACTTGTAGAGAGATTCTCCAACTTTTCCCGCCTGACGTCTGTTTCCAGTAGGGCCCTCTTCTAGAAACAATGCACACACCCTCTCCTCACACATCCTTAACATGGTTCTTGAGGACCTTCACATAATTTTACATGACCCAGTACCTCGGTTGCTGCTCTGCCCATAGGAGTTTATGCCAGAGATGGGCACCTTCATTATTTCATTTACCAAATGTTTAGATGTTGATGTGAGAGGACAGCCTGGGGAGCAAGAGGTCGGGTATACTGCTGAGGGGTGCTTTGCTGGCGTGTGAAGCCCTGAAGGGACCATAATTCAGCTTGGCCAACTTCACATTTTTAACCCAGGGCCAGGCCTGAACGTAAAGCCTGAATTTTTGATCCAGTACAATTTCATAAAACAAAACCAAACTGAAAATAAACAAAAACACCTCCCCTGAGAAAATCTATTTATTTCTTACTTCAAAATGTACTTATATGTGAAGTATCTTGGAATGAATATCCATTAATCAGAACACAACTTTTATTATCTTCTAAGAATATGCCTCTTTTTACTGACACTCTAAGGCAAATTCAAAGGACTGCAGTGAGCTCAAAACCAAATTTTGTAGAAGGGGCTTCTGATAGCTATCAAATCTTCTTAAAAAGTACTTTACAAGGTCTTCTACTACATCCCCTTTCAATAACTGGAGGTGCAGGGACTTCTTGCACAGCAAAAGGTTATGTGTTGAGGTACCTAGAACCATCCATACCATATTTATTTATTAATATTGCTTCCTACTGGGTGAGAGAGTCGAAGAAAGACAAGAACCTGGTCACTGCCCATAGGCAACTGGTCAGTAGATGGGAAAACCAGGCAGGCTTTCAGGATATAATCAGAGAACCATTTCAAGCCATTTCAATAATCAAGGGTGTTTGGTTCTGACTGTCAAAGAATTCAGGGTTAGAGGAGTACTTTAATCAAGAGAAGATGCTTGGGCTTCCCTGGTGGCGCAGTGGTTGAGAGTCTGCCTGCCGATGCAGGGGACACGGGTTCGTGCCCCGGTCCGGGAAGATCCCACATGCCGCGGAGCGGCTGGGCCCGTGAGCCATGGCCTCTGAGCCTGCGCGTCCGGAGCCTGTGCTCTGCAACAGGAGAGGCCACAACAGTGAGAGGCCCGCATACCACAAAAAAAAAAAAAAAAAAAAAAAAAAGAGAAGATGCTTAAAGGCAGAAGTAGTAATATATAACATTAGAATGATTATTCTAAAATTATCTGTGTGGTAGCAAGAAAGCTGCATACTTTTACTTTCCATATTTGGAAAGGGTGTCTACAGGGTGAGTGGTTCCCAGTAAACCAAGTAAGTAAGGGCAATGGGAATAATTTGCTGTGAGACTCCAAGTAAGCTTATTTCCCTCTCTGGGCCTCAATTTCCTTGTTTGTAAAAGATGGGGTTAAACTGGAAAATTCTGTGGGTCTCTGCCAGCTCTAACATCCTATGGTAAGACTGTGTCTCCATACACAGCAGTAAGACAGATCTTCAAGCTGTCCAACTTTTGGAAAGGTCTACTCAGCAAGGGAGGGTGTACCCTGACTATCCCCTGAGGGAGGCAAGTGATGAGGACATTTCCCACCTGAAGGTCCTGGGGCATTTTCATACAATGCTCAGAGCAACCTTTTCTTACCTTGGTGCATCTTCTCTGAAGGGCTTCATCATACTTCAGGACAATGGCATCCCTCACTTCTGCAAATTCTGAATTCTAGCAACATCTTCACCCTCCCTAATTTTTAGGTAACTTGATGGAGTAGACTAATTTTCTTTCTAGATCCATGTGCTCTCTGAAGCACATGAGCTCTGATTCATGAGCTCTCCTAGGAGAGCTCATCTGCTCTCCTAGGATCTCTGTTTCTTTCTCATATTCAGACTGAGTTAATCAATTTTACTATCACCCACTCGCCAGTTGATTAAATCCTAAATTTTATCACCAGAGTATTTTGGGGAGATAATATGTTATAAAATTTAAAGTAATTTTTTTTAAGATATTGGGAGTAGGAGTTTATTAATTAATTAATTTATTTTTGCTGTGTTGGGTCTTCTTTTCTGTGTGAGGGCTTTCTCTAGTTGTGGCGAGCGGGGGCCCCTCTTCATCGCGGTGCGTGGGCCTCTCGCTATCGCGGCCTCTCTCGTTAAGAAGCACAGGCTCCAGACGCGCAGGCTCAGTAGTTGTGGCTCACGGGCCTAGTTGCTCCGTGGCATGTGGGATCCTCCCAGACCAGGGCTCGAATCCGTGTCCCCTGCATTGGCAGGCAGATTCTCAACCACTGAGCCACCAGGGAAGCCCTAAAGTAATTTTTAATTAACATCATAATATGCTCATAATTGCATTTTCCATAAAAGTCTTTAAACTTATGGAATCATCATATAAAGCAGAGCTTGAACCCAAACACTTATCACTGGACTTCCTGAAAATATGATAGATTTCTCACCTTACTTATGTTTTTTTAGCGGCTTTCTTTACATGAAGCTAGGAGAAATGATACTGATATATTTTGACATTTTTCCAAGTATAGTCCAAATAATACCATACAAATACAGAAAGAGGATGTTCCTAAGCTCTGTAGTAATTTGTATTCGATGCATGATATTGAGAAACAAGCTTCTAGAATTAAATTAATTAAATAATTAAATATCACATGGTTAATGTCTAGGTCTCTGTCCTGTTAGCTTAGTATACTAAAACCACAACCTTTATTTTCAACTAGCTACAAAAGTCATAGACTACAGTTTCTCGTAACATCCCTTTTGGACAGAAAACATACTTAAGTTATTCAGTCTAAGAGCGTATTTGCTTCTGAAGATGTTTATGTGGCCTCTGGAAAAGCCTCAAGTATGCCATAGGGCAGATTTGCCCAAACCAATTTGGCTTTTTTGACTGACTTCAGGGGCCAAGAAAGAAAACATGAAGTCAGTCTAAACATTGCTTTATATGTTTGTAAACCAACTTCACCAGTCAAATGGGCTAAAACCATCAAACCAGTTCAGGTTTGTGGACAGTCTTCATTTAAATCCTAGTAGAATGGAAGTGGCCCAACATTCCCATCCCTTCAAATAACAACAGAGCTTGGCTCAGGCCGGAACAAACCTCAGAGACTGAACTGCTCACGTAACACAGGAGCCCGTTCGCTAGCAGCAACAGCACAGGGAAGCCGGGGCACCAGGCACCATCAGGCCTGGGGCCTCCAAGGGGCACCTTTTGATTTGCAGGAGTGAGTTGCTAAGAGGAGGTGAGACGCTCTGAATCTTAACATCCCTGCTCAGTGGAGATTTTCCAAACAAATGCTTTTTTCTCTTGCCCAGTAATAATTCCACATCTATTCTATATATTCTTGAACACTCACACCTGTTGACATTTTGCTGTCACAAGAAAAGCCCTGAGAGAGGAGAACCCATTGAATTTATCTGTGCTTTTAGTGATTTCTGAGAGAAAGGTGGTATTGCAGCAATCCATTGAAGCCGCGTACTATAGCAAAGCTAAAAGTCTGTCACACAAAAGCACCACCTGTAACCACTCTTTTGAAAGGCAAGTCCTTGGCAAACAATGGCCCGAGTGAACCAGTTTAATCAGGCAGGAGTCAAGATCACTGAGACATAAATTAAGCATTCATCCTTGAGTAGCAGCCAAGCAGCCAAAGCCTCCATAATCCCAATTAATCCCATTTTGTGTGGTTGCCCTTGGGCCAAGGGCAGAGGGGAAGAGAATTTGCACATGCTGGTTCCGCATCAGCTCTTTACCTGTACAGGGGTGGGTCTGTAATAAAGGAGGGCACCTATGCAAGGGCTCCTGTCCTTATGTTGTAGCAGTCAGAGTCCTCCCCCCACCTCCATCCCCCTCAGCATCTGCAATGTGTCAGCAGAACTTTCTTCAAGGACATCCCTCACTTTTGGAGAGTTAGATGCTGGGTCTCCTTTGCAGACAGACGTGACTGTCTCATTCTCCTTTGTTTGTTCAACGGCATTGACTTCCCATCACCTACTCTTGTGGTCACACAGAGTGAACAAACGCTCCACAATCCCCCTGGAACTCATTTTTGCCAACTGATTTTCCATTCTGGAGGAGAAGCTGACTTGCTTCCTAGGGATAGGAAATTTCCCTCCAGAGACCAGCTGTTGTGTCCACAGACAGAGTCAGCCTAATGGGACCACTGCTTACCTCTCTTGCTCTTTGTGGCATGGAAACTCGGTCTACTCTCTGCAAACACGTCCTCATCTTTGCTGCAGTCACTGTGCTCGGGCCTCCAGGCCCCTTCCCACTTTACCAGAAGCCAGTCCAGACACCGGCTGTGTAGAAAGGGCTCTGTGGTGGCTGGCTGGCCACCAAAAGCCTTCCCCCTTTCTGTGAACATCCTAGCAGACCCCGTGTCCCAGCTTTCCTTATAGTTGAGGGGAGGAAGATGACATATGACTCGGTTCTCTCCAGCAGAACAGGAGCACAAATGGTGTGCACCGTCTCTTGCTTTGGCCCATACAATCCTCCTGAACAAGCTCCTCCATGCCTGTTCCCCTTTTCTGGCTGACTGAGATGGAAATGCACCCCCTCAACTCCCCTGCCCCGTATTCTCCTGGAAGCCAAGTTTTAAAGATGGCAGTGTCACCCTCAGCCTGGGTCCCAGAATGACGACAGCGTACAGCCACATCTCCCCTTGCCTTTTCCAACAATACTTTTCCAATCCTACCACACTGTTAGGTGAGCAAGAAATAAGCTTCCATTGTGCTGAGCAATTCTATGTGTGGGTCTGTTCATTACGACAGCCTAATCTACCCCAACCATACAGGCTCAAAACATGTCAGCTTCTGGACACTCTGTAGGGCTCTACCACTGGACCAGCAATCTCTGACCACAGATCAGGGGAAAGGGAAGAGAAGTTGTGAGGGCTCCTCAGCACAACCCTAATCCTTCAACCCTGAGCTTCAGCAATTCCCTGATGGTAATGGGTCTCTATTCTAGTAACTCTGTCCACACCCATCTCTTCCTGTAGGTGAGCCCTTAGGTCCTTGGCCCTGATGGTGGGCTGGGCTCTGAGGTTCTTCTCCAGCTGGAGGTACAGGTCTTTGTGGCTCTAGATCAGCAGAGTCATTTGTGACTCAGGCTTACGAGTCAAGCCCACCAAAGGTGACGGAGAAGTAAGCCTTAACTTTTGGTGGAAATAAGAGCTAAGAAGAATCAGCATGAATCTCACTTCTGGGAAGAAAGAAAAGCACTGAAACTTTCCACTCTAAGTCACATTTAAGGAGAATGAGGGTCTGTGGGCCCTTGTTTTAACTGCAGTGAGTCCTTGTCACTTAAAGTTTTCATTTTCTGAGGAGTGTCAAGTTTAATTTCCATTATTTCAGTTAATTGTTTAAAAATAAATTCGATAGAAATAAAAATAATGTCTCATATTTATTTTTGAAGATGTTAAGTGTTAAATTTTTGGAAGAAGAAATAGAAAATAGTATCCTCATTTTCATCACCAATATACTGGTGTCAAGAGATTGGACTCAGGGATTTTTTTTTTTTTTTTTTTTTTTTGCGGTACGCGGGCCTCTCATTGGTGTGGCCTCTCCCGTTGTGGAGCACAGGCTCCGGACGCACAAGCTCAGCGGCCATGGCTCACGAGCCGAGCCACTCTGCAGCATGTGGGGTCTTCCTGGACCGGGGCACGAACCCGTGTCCCCTGCATCGGCAGGCGGACTCTCAACCACTGCGCCACCTGGGAAGCCCGTGGACTCAGGGATTTAATTAGCACTAAGAATAGGACAAATGGGACATGAAGCACTGTAAATAGTGTTCAGTACAAAGAAAAACCACCCGTACTTCAAGTAGATAGGGCTGTTTCTTCAAGAAAAAAAAATGTATTAACTTGATTGGAAAGGATCCGACATGTTAACAGGCAATATAGAGAAGGTACAGCCAAGAAAAATCATTCACTCATAAAAATCATTATTTAAGAGAAAAATGTTGTTTTACTCAAACTCATTGATACTCATTTCAGTGTTGTTTTTTGTTCTTTTTTCTAAACTCTCCATTTGTTGATAAGAAGTTACAAAGCAAGGAGAGAGGCAATATGCCCCTGCAGATAAGTCAGCTCCCTCTAGATGGGTAGGTAACCCAGTTAAAACTAAGTTGTTCCTGGTTATCTCTTACATTGCTGGTGGGAATGTAAGTCTGATGATTTCTAAAAAAATTATACATTTACTATATGACTCAACAATTGCATACTGGGCATTTGTCCCAAAGAAATGAAAACTTTTATCCACATAAAAACCTATACACAATTGTTCATAACAGTTTATTTGCAGTAGCCAAAAGCGAGAAACAACCAAAATGCCCTACAATAGATGAATGAATAAACAAACTGTGGTATATTCATACAATGGAATATTACTCAGCAATGAAAAGGAACCAACTGTTTTTGTTTTTGTTTTTGAAATTTTTTTTTTCTTTATTGGAGTATAATTGCTTTACAATGGTACGTTAGTTTCAGCTTCACAACAAAATGAATCAGTTATATATATACATATGTTCCCATATCTCTTCCCGCTTGCATCTTCCTCCCTCCCACCCTCCCTATCCCACCCCTCCAGGTGGTCACAAAGCACGGAGCTGATCTCCCTGTGCTATGCGGCTGCTTCCCACTAGCTATCTACCTTACGTTTGGTAGTGTATATATGTCCATGCCTCTCTCTCGCTTTGTCACAGTTTACCCTTCCCCCTCCCCATATCCTCAAGTCCATTCTCTAGTAAGTCTGTGTCTTTATTCCTGTTTCACCCCTAGGTTCTTCATGACATTTTTTTTTCTTAAATTCCATATATATGTGTTAGCATACAGTATTTGTCTCTCTCTTTCTGACTTACTTCACTCTGTATGACAGACTCTAGGTCTATCCACCTCATTACAAATAGCTCAATTTCATTTCTTTTTATGGCTGAGTAATATTCCATTGTATATATGTGCCACATCTTCTTTATCCATTCATCCGATGATGGACACTTAGGTTGTTTCCATCTCCGGGCTATTATTGTAAATAGAGCTGCAATGAACATTTTGGTACATGACTCTTTTAGAATTATGGTTTTCTCAGGGTATATGCCCAGTAGTGGGATTGCTGGGTCATATGGTAGTTCCATTTGTAGTTTTTTAAGGAACGTCCATACTGTTCTCCACAGTGGCTGTATCAATTCACATTCCCACCAGCAGTGCAAGAGTGTTCCCTTTTCTCCACACCCTCTCCAGCATTTATCGTTTGTAGATTTTTTGATGATGGCCATTCTGACTGGTGTGAGATGATATCTCATTGTAGTTTTGATTTGCATTTCTCTAATGATTAGTGATGTTGAGCATTCTTTCATGTGTTTGTTGGCAGTCTGTATATCTTCTTTGGAGAAATGTCTATTTAGGTCTTCTGCCCATTTTTGGATTGGGTTGTTTTTTTGTTATTAAGCTGCATGAGCTGCTTATAAATTTTGGAGATTAATCCTTTGTCAGTTGCTTCATTTGCAAATATTTTCTCCCATTCTGAGGGTTGTCTTTTCGTCTTGTTTATGGTTTCCTTTGCTGTGCAAAAGCTTTTAAGTTTCATTAGGTCCCATTTGTTTATTTTTGGTTTTATTTCCATTTCTCTAGGAAGTGGGTCAAAAAGGACCTTGCTGTGATTTATGTCATAGAGTGTCCTGCCTATGTTTTCCTCTAAGAGTTTGATAGTTTCTGGCCTTACATCTAGGTCTTTAATCCATTTTGAGCTTATTTTTGTGTATGGTGTTAGGGAGTGATCTAATCTCATACTTTTACATGTAGCTGTCCAGTTTTCCCAGCACCACTTATTGAAGAGGCTGTCCTTTCTCCACTGTACATTCCTGCCTCCTTTATCAAAGATAAGGTGACCATATGTGTATGGGTTTATCTCTGGGCTTTCTATCCTGTTCCATTGATCTATATTTCTGTTTTTGTGCCAGTATCATACTATCTTGATTACTGTAGCTTTGTAGTATAGTCTGAAGTCAGGAAGCCTGATTCCTCCGGCTCCGTTTTTCGTTCTCAAGATTGCTTTGGCTATTCGGGGTCTTTTGTGTTTCCATACAAATTGTGAAATTTTTTGTTCTAGTTCTGTGAAAAATGCCAGTGGTAGTTTGATAGGGAAGGAACCAACTATTGATACATGCAACAGCCTGGATGGACCTCAAAGGCATTATGCTGAGTGAATAAGTCAATCTCAAAAGTTCAAATACCATATGATATGATTTATATAGATAGCATTTGCAAAATAACAAAATTATAAAGATTAAGAACAAACTAGTGGTTAGCAGGGGTTAGGGATTGTAGGAGAATGTGGCGTAGGTAGAGAAATTGGTGAGAAAAAATGAGTTTCTAATTCCCACCTCACATGTTACATCTAATTTTTAATGTAAATTATCAAATATTTCTAACTCTATTTTTTAATGTGTGCTAAATATTTTTAAAAGGAGTAACCGAAGCCACTTTCAGAATAATGGTGATGTAAAGCATATTTTCCCATATGAAAGAGGAGATCAGATGATCTATTTTAGTCAGGGGCTTCAAAAAGTGAGGGGGACACTCCAGGGGGTACAGAAGACAATCAATTGGATAGCGGGAAAGAAGTATTAGAATACTTAGAATTTCTATTTAGTGCATATCTTATGCATTTAAAATTTCTATTTTGGAGTATATGTTATGATGTATATATTAGTTTCATAGGACCAGTGTATCATTTACACATAAGTAAATGTGACTATGGGGATGCAAGCTCAAAAATGTTTTCTTTTTTTTAAAAAAAAAATTTATTTATTGGGCTTCCCTGGTGGCACAGTGGTTGAGAGTCCGCCTGCCGATGCAGGGGACACAAGTTCGTGCCCCGGTCTGGGAGGATCCCACATGCCGCGGAGCAGCTGGGCCCGTGAGCCATGGCCGCTGAACCTGCGCGTCCAGAGCCTGTGCTCCACAACGGGAGAGGCCACAACAGTGAGAGGTCCGTGTACCGCAAAAAAAAAAAAATTATTTATGTATTTATTTTTGGCTGCACTGGGTCTTTGTTGCTGCGCCCGGGCTTTCTCTAGTTGCAGCAAGCGGGGGCCACTCTTCGCTGCGGTGCGCCAGCTTCTCATTGCGGTGGCTTCTCTTGTTGCAGAGCAGAGGCTCTAGGCACGCGGGCTCAGTAGTTGTGGCTCATGGGCTCTAGAGTGCAGGCTCAGTAGTTGTGGCACACGGGCTCAGTTGCTTCGCAGCATGTGGCATCTTCCCTGACCAGGGCTCAAACCTGTGTCCCCTGCATTGGCAGGCGGATTCTTAACCACTGCGCCACCAGGGAGGTCCCTCAAAAATGTTTTCCTGATAGGAGTGCATGAAAGAATCCTCCCTAGAAAGATGTCAGGAGAGCCATGTTTGTTGGTCCTCTGTTTACCCTCAACTGTTGGTCTTTTCTTCTTACTCAACTTGCACTTTCTGTGTGAGAAACCAACTCAAAGAGTTGTAACTGCTATCACTATGGTAAAAGGGTAAGACTCTTATCTCCAGACCAGATTACACTCCTGAGCAATCTTCAAATTCAACTGCCCACAGAGCATATTCTATCAGTATGGGCCCAATAAGCACATCCCCTCCCCCACACTCAAACTGAGCTCAATTTACCCAGCCTTCCTTATTTTAAACCCACTCCCTTTATTATATTCCTCATTCTTGTCTATAATTCACATGATCACCCTAGCTAGAAATATGGTGGTTATCTGAGATTCTTTTCCCCTCTCTCTTGAATTTTACGTCATTAATTTTTACTTTTTCATTATCTCTAAATTCCTCCTGTTTCAGCTCTCCATGTATCAACAAGGATAAATCTCACAAATATAAAAAAAAGTTGCAAAAAGATGCATAGTCCAGGGCTTCCCTGGTGGCACAGTGGTTGAGAGTCTGCCTGTCGATAGCAAGGGACACGGGTTCGTGCCCCGGTCCGGGACGGGTTCATGCCCCCGGTCACATGCGGTGGAGCGGCTGGGCCCGTGAGCCATGGCCGCTGAGCCTGCGCATCCGGAGCCTGTGCTCCGCAACGGGAGAGGCCACAACAGTGAGAGGCCCGCGTACCGCAAAAAAACAACAAACAAGCACATAAACAACGAAAAGACAGAGTCAGTTAGGGACAAAAGTGAGCACAGACATTACTACTAGAAACAATGGACTCACTGTTGTTTGCTGGCTTTTTTCTTTAGTGGGGGGAATGTAAATCAAAGAACAAGAAAACAACTTTTTAGTCAATCAAGACGGGTAAATGACACCTCCAAGGCTTTACACATTCAAGAGAGCTAATTACAGCATTAACAAATGCTTTACTACCACCAAGAGAAAGGACTAGCTGCTTCCATTTCTAATTTCCTTAAATACAGGAAAATTCATGAAATAACTTTATGCCAATATTGCTTGTTACAAAGCAGAGTTCATTTGTGTGGTTCTGGCAAAGAGGTTGTTCATCAATGTTGTGAATGTACACTAGAAGACATCTGATGTGAAATTCATAATTGAAATATGAGCAGTTTAGCATATGGATCCTTCACATCCACTTAATTGCCAGTTTAGTAATAATTTTATGTAATGAGGCATTATTAATAATACGTGAAATACTAAATTGACGTAATACCCTAAAAACGTAATATGACATTTGCCACTGAAAGAATATTATGATTCCAGGTGTCTTTACTACGATTTCCAAAACATATGTGATATTACATAAAATATTAATCTTTACAAACAGCTTGGTTATGATGTATTTCAAATTCATTCTCCAGGTTATAATTTCTTTTTTACAAAATGTGCAAAACTTTGTCCTTGTGGACTCACGTTGCAACTGTTGCTTGAAGCTCCCACCCCGTTGGGTGGTTGCCATCTCGCTCCTCCTCCTTTGAAGTGTCATCTGGTTCACCAGGAGGGGGAAGTGAGACGGAAAAGTAGGAAAGGTTTGTCCCAGTTCAAGCACTGAGTAAAAAGAGGGAAGCGGAAGCCAAATGCTCTCTATTGACAGACTCCTCAAAGTTTCATCACACCTCAGGGATTATTAAAATATCTCAATACAGGGCTTCCCTGGTGGCGCAGTGGTTGAGAGTCCGCCTGCAGATGCAGGGCACACGGGTTCGTGCCCCGGTCCGGGAGGATCCCACATGCCGCGGAGCGGCTGCGCCCAGTGAGCCATGGCCGCTGAGCCTGCGCGTCCGGAGCCTGTGCTCCGCAACGGGAGAGGCCACAACAGTGAGAGGCCCGCGTACTGCAAAAAAACCCAAAAAAACCCAAAAATATCTCAATACATTTCCTAAAACCTTCTGATTGGGGCCATGATTATCATTTGCATTTGCGAGGCCTGAGGGAGGAATGCAAATGGAGACTCACATACTGCAGGTTTACATATTTTAAAAGTTATAAGTGAAGCGAACAAACTATTAACTAAAATACGATCCTTTCTACCTTGACAAAAGTCTGTCAAAATGACAAAACAGAAAAATATGTAAAAAGCCTTGGTTTTTATATGAATTAAAAACAGGTAAAATATAGAATATCAAAAACAACTAACCCTGATTATTACTATTCTTTATTATTGTTATTCCACTGTTGGGCTATGGATGAGTAATGAAATAAAAATATATATAATTCATAAAAAATTAAAATTCAGTACACAAAATTTGCTTTCCTTGCTATTCTTTCAGCAAAATTGCTAAAGAGCTGTTATAATCAACATTTTAACATTACTTGTGTTCTATTGACAGTATTGACCTAAATGACTAAAAAGCAGAATGTCATTGTAGGCAGATGGAAATTCTAATATATTTTCATAATCTATATTAAATGCAAACATTCATATTTTTCATATATTTTTTCAAAATTTTCTAAAATATTCACAATTATGCATTAAACTTAAAAGGCAGAATGAAAATTAATTGATGGCTATCATTTAAATCCATTTATTTAAATAATGCTGAAAATTTTAATTTAACCCTTTGAAATTTTAATTAAATCTTTATAATTAAAATGTTTGTATTTTATAAGGACAAAACTATTTGCAGTTACAGCATTTTCTGTTCATCTGGTTGCCAGGGTAAAGAACGAGCATCACACTTCCACATGCGTGTCTAGACAAATATATCTATATACATCTACATAGACATACAGATTTAAGAGTGATACGATCAGTTAATACTGCAAAATGATCCTAAGGCATCATGTGCAACCGTTGCAAATACCACACGAGCTTGTGGACCAGGAATTGGAACGCAACTGGAAGAGAAGTAAGAAAATGGATGCTAAGCACTACTGGGAAACAACACTTCATAGTATAATAGTCTATTGCCTTCATGCTGACAGGAAGGATTTGACAAGTTAATTAATTTGTCCTTTCTCTTACCTAAGCGCTTTAGCCTCTTAAGTCTCCCTGCACTCAAAAGCAGTGTCTGCCTCTGAAACTGGCAGTGGCACAGCCCACGCATCTCAGCATTTGGATGCAGTTGCCTTTTGTTTTGAGGACACGGGGGTGGGGGGGGGCAGGCCATGTAGAAAAGTGTTTCCTGGGGCCTGGAAGGTATTAGCCATGTAAGCAGATATTTAGAGGTTAGGGTTTTTCTATGTCAGCACTGAGCACTGGATCCCAAGTGACAGAGGTACACATGTTCCTTGATAAATGTGTGTGTGTGTGTGTGTGTGTGTGTGATTGTAGGATCCTCTAAAGTGCAGGTTCCAGAACAAGACTACCCCTTGCCTGGCTCTAAGTGCAACACAGAACGTGGTACCTATACACAGAAAGAGTTTAATAAATGTTGCTCCCATACCAAATAATAACACTGCCTCAAAGAGTCTGAAATTTTCCCCTACATACTTCCCTTTTTGAGCCAGACTTTAGCTCAGATCTTTCTCCATCTATTCGTCGTGTGTTTGGGGGGGGGGGGGGGCGGGAGGAGTGGCCATCATCTTTAAAATTTTGTATCTATGTCCAAGGCTGGTTTAGCTTATCACATTGGTCTTGCCATACAGCATGTTATAGCACTGAAATTCCTCCACAGCATTTGTTAAGCAGTGGTTTTCCTGAACCTTATGTGTGCCTCTAACCCTCATATCGCCCACCTCCCTTCCCTGGGACTGACTTCCCAAGATCTCTACAGAGAATCTCCAAGACTCTGCTACAGTGCCTGAGCCACATGTGTGGCTCAATATTTTTAATATCACCCGTGTCAATGTCGTATAGCAGGGAGAAGTACAGGTGAAAGGGACAATGGGTTAACACCGTTTGCACTTGCATCAACAATATTTTACAGAGCATCATTGGTGGAACACTGGTAGGATATTTCTGGATGGCACCGATTTATCTGAATAATAGGAGGAGAAGAGATGCCCTTTCATTGTGAGGTTGGCTACTGAAATCTGATTCAGGGTCAGTTAGAAGGAGAGCTATTTCCATGCTGACAGATGTCCAGTAGCTTTTGTCAAGTGAGTTGGTGGCCTTTATCCAGTTCCAAGTGGCCAGATGTCCAAATCACTAAAATCACCATTCTAAGCAGATGTGTGATCTGATTAAGGTCCTTCTTGGGCTTTTGGACTCAGAGTTCAAAACTGAATTGGAGCAGAGATTGAGACAGACCTGTAGGGAAGAACTACAGCATATTCTGATTCTAAGACAAAACCAAATGCTTAAATGTACCCAGCACTAACCCATTTCGTAGAGTAACCTAGGATTTAATCTTCATGAAATATTATTATTATTTTTTTTTTTTTTTTTTTTTTTTTTTTTTTTTTTTTATGCGTTACGCGGGCCTCTCACTGCTGTGGCCTCTCCCGCTGCGGAGGACAGGCTCCGGACGCGCAGGCTCAGCGGCCATGGCTCACGGGCCCAGCCGCTCCGCGGCATGTGGGATCTTCCTGGACCGGGGCACGAACCCGTGTCCCCTGCATCGGCAGGCGGACTCTCAACCACTGCGCCACCAGGGAAGCCCATGAAATATTATTTTAGCACCTGTCGAAAAGTCTGCAAGAAAACAATTGCTTATTAAAAGTAATTGTGTTATTTCAATGTTGAATATTTTTTGTACTGAATGTTCATCAAAGGCTGGTGAGAGTGAAAGGAAGGAAGAAGAGGCTAACATAATAGGACATTTTCCAAGTTGAAGTCAGTTATTTTGATTTCCAAACCCAAGTTAGCCCAGCCCCTTCCAAGCCCAGATTGAGTGTGACCTAGGGTTTCTTCCAGAGCTTGGCCCAGCACCAAGAGTTTGCTATTATGAAATAGATTCAACCTTTATATGTATTTTTATACTGTCCATGTTCAGAGACAGATGCATCCTTACGGTTATACAGTTTGGAAATCTCTCTTTAAGAATATCAAATCATAAATTCAAAATTTGTAAGGCCCCAACCAGGGCTTTAAAAAGGGCCCCTGCAAGTAAGGGACCCTGAAACATAGGCTCCAGGAGCATCTTTGTGGACCCACCTCTGTCTAGACAGTTCTCCCTGTGTAGTAGGAACCAGCAGACTCTGTGGAGCTGTGACCTTCTTTTTTTTACTCCTTGTAAGTTCTTTGTTGTGCTATTGTGCCTGCCGTAAAGGAAAATTCAATTTGGGCAAAATCCACGAGGTTTCTGTAGCAGGAGAAAATGGATTTTCTGTCATTTAAAAGAGATCTGATTAAAGGGCCACTCCCATATAAAGTCTTGATGAAATGTGAGTCGTGTGGCCAGATTAAAAAAAAAAAAAAGGTAGAATCTGTGCTATTTTCTTTAAGCTTAAAAATGGGTATAGCTGGTATTCATATCTGGAAAACTCTTTCAAACCAACTATATAGTGTCAACCCCTGTACACTCTGAGGTGGTATGGGAGGGGGAGGAGGCCAGTTATTGTATAACTAATGTCTTATCCCCCTTATTGTGCCGTGTAAAGCAGAACATGGAGGGCAGGGATTGAAATGGCCGTGGTATCACTCAGGAATTTAAGTTGAGATGTTGTTTCTGAAGGTTTATTTCCATTTGCTCTAAAAAGATAAATTACAGAAACATTATTACATCCTTCCCTTTTTCTAAGTTTATGGGAGGCAGTGCCTTTGAGAGTCAGGTGGGAGTCCAAGTCCTGAGTGGGGCAATCCAAGGGAGATGGTATACAAGATTCTATGGGACAGACAAGGATGAGACAAAAGGGCCAGGCACCTTAGCAACCTGCTCTGTTCCTGGGCTGGACGCATGTTCTAGAGTCAAGAGGAGGCATCTGGGTCCTGGTGATGAAGGTGAGATAACTTGATTTTTTCATGAGTCATTTAGAAATATTTTTGGATTTCTAAATGTATCAATATTTCTTTTAACTTACTTCTTTTCATTAACTTCTAACTGTGTTGTGATAACTTTTCTTAAAAATATGTTGAGGGCTTCCCTGGTGGCGCAGGGGTTAAGAATCTGCCTGCCAGTGCAGGGGACATGGGTTCGAGTCCTGGTCTGGGAAGATCCCACCTGCCGTGGAGCAACTAAGCCCATGTGCCACAACTACTGAGCCTGCACTCTAGAGCCTGCAAGCCACAACTACTGAGCCTGAGTGCCAAAACTACAGAAGCCCGCAGGCCTAGAGCCCATGCTCTGCAACAAGAGAAGCCACCCAATGAGAAGCCCACACACCGCAACAAAGAGTAGTCCCTGTTCACCGCAACTAGAGAAAAGCCTGTGTGCAGCAACAAAGACCCAACACAGCCAAAAAAAAAGTTGAAACATATGACCTAGCATATCATCTATTTTGGGAAATGTTCCATATGTGCTTAAGAAGAATGTCTACTCTCCAACTGTTGATAGGAGAATTCTATATATGCTCATTAAATGATGGTTATTAGTTGTGTTCAAATCTTCTAAGCCTTCACTGATTTTCTGTCTGCCTAACCTATTGAAATCTGAGGAAGAAAAGGAAAACAACTCAGTTTTAAAGTGAGTAAAAGAATCATGCCCCCTGATTTCACACTACATTACAAAGCTATACTAATCAAAACAGCATGGTACTGGCATGAAAACAGACACGTAGATCAATGGAACAGAATAGAAAGCCCAGAAATAAACCCACACTTACATGGTCAATTAATCCATGACAAAGGATGGGGAAAAGACAGCCTGCCTCTTCAAAAATTGGTTGGGGACTTCCCTGGCAGTCCAGTGATTAAGACTTCATGCTTCCACTGCAGGGGGCATGGGTTCGATCCCTAGTCAGGGAACTAAGATTCTGCATGCCACACGGTGCAGAAAAAAAAAAAAAATGGTGTTGGGAAAACTAGATGGCCACATGCAAAATAATGAAACTGGATTATTATCTTACACTATACACAAAAATTACCTCAAAATGAATTAAAGTCTTTTGAATGTAAGACCAGAACCATAAAACTCCTAGGAGAAAACATAGATGGTAAGCTCCTTGACATCACTTTTGGTGATATTCTTTTTTAGATCTGACTCCAAAGGCAATGGCAACAAAAGCAAAAATAAACAAATGGATCATATCAAACTTAAAAGCTTTTGCAGAGCAAAGAAAACCATCAACAAAATAAAAAGGCAACCTACTGAACGGAAGAAAATATTCATAAATCAGTATTTTTCTTCCATTCAGTAGGTTAATATCCAAAATTTACAGAAGAGGTTAATAAAAGGAGTAAATATCCAAAATACACAAAAGCTCATATAGCTCAATAGTAACAGCAACAACAAAAAAAACAATCCAGTTAAAGATGGGCAGAGGTTCTGAATAGACATTCTTCCAAAGAAGACACACAGATGGCCAACAGGCACATGAAAAGATGCTCAACATCACTCATCATCAGGGAAATGCAAATCAAAACCACAATGAGGGCTTCCCTGGTGGCGCAGTGGTTGAGAGTCCGCCTGCCGATGCAGGGGACACAGGTTCGTGCCCTGGTCCGGGAGGATCCCACATGCCGCGGAGCGGCTGGGCCCATGAGCCATGGCCACTGAGCCTGTGCGTCCAGACCCTGTGCTCCGCAACGGCAGAGGCCACAACAGTGAGAGGCCTGCATACCGCAGAAAATAAAAACAAAAAAAACCCAAAATGAGATATCACCTCATACCTGTCAGAGCAGCTATTATCAAAACAACTAGAAATAACAAGTGTTGACGAGGATGTGGAGAAAGGGGAGCCCTTGAGCACTGTTGATTGGAATGTAAAATGGTGCAGCCACTATGGAAATAGTATTACTCAAAAAATTAAAAACAGAACTACCATACAATTCAGCAATTCCCCTTCTGGGTATTTATCCAACGAAAATGAAAACACTAATTTGAAAAGATATATGCACCCCTATGTTCATTGTAGCATTATTTACAATAGGCAAGATATGGAAGCAACCTAAGTGTTCATCGATGGATAAATGGATAAAGAAGATGTGGTATATATATGTATATAAATATATATACAATAGAATACTACTCAGTCATAAAAAATGAAATCTTGTCATTTGCGGCAACATGGATGGACATTGAGGGTATTGTTTTAAGTGAAATAAGTCAGATAGAGAAAGACAAATATTGTATGATTGCACTTATATGTGGAATCTAAAGAATAAAACCCAAACAAAACTCATAGATACAGAGAACAGACTGATGGCTACAAGAGAAGAGGGGGTTGGGTGTGGGCAAAATGGGTGAAGTGGATCAAGAGGTACAAACTTCCAGTTATAAAATAAATCATGGGAATGTAACGTACAGAATGATGATTCCGGTCAATAATAATGTATTGCAAATTTTAAAGTTGCTAAGAAAGTAAGTCTTAATTGTTTTCGTCACAAGGAAAAAATTTTGTAACTTTGTATGGTAACATGCTAACTAGACTTATTGCAGTGCCATTTCACAATGCATACAAATGTTGAATCATTATGTTGCAAACTTGAAACTAGTGCTGAATGTCAGTTATACTTCAGCTATAAAAAATAAAACAAAATGAGCAAAAGACTTGAATAGGTATTACACAGACTACAAAATATTTACAGCCAATACACATCCAAGAAGATGCTTAACCTCATTAGTAATTAGAGAAACATAAAGACTACAAAGAGATACCACTTTTCATTCATTTAATCTGCAAAATTCAACAAGTCTGACAGTACCATTGTTGAAAGGATATAGATCAGGAGGATTTCTTATATATTATTAGTGGGAGTATATAAAGGCACAACAACTTTGAAAAATAATGTGACGTTATTTTGTAAACATGAACATTTATATACTCCAAGGCGGATCAGTTCTGTAACCAAGAGAAATTCGTACACACATGCATCAAAAGATGTGTGTAAGGAAGTTCATTGCAGCACTACTTGTAATAGCAAAAAACTAGAAAAGATTCAAATACCCATCAACACGAGGACAAATAACTAATGGAATATGTTACAGCAGTAAATAATGAATTAACTATAATTAGCTGCAACAACAACAGATGGGTATCAGTAACACAATGTTACATAAAAAAACAAAAAATCAAGTCCCAGAAGTTACAAAGTTACCTACAGTTTGTACTACTTGTTTTATGAAGGCATATATATATATATACATATATATACACACACACACACACACACACACATATAATAAAACATTTATCCTATTGCATATACATAAGATAAACACACACTGTAGGACAGTGATTATCTTCTGGGGGTAAGGTGACAAGATAGGGGAGGAACACAAAGGTGGGTGTAAGTTATTGTCAGTGGTTTAGTTTTGGCATCAAGTGGTGATTTCATAGGTGCTTAATACATTACGAGAATAAAGAAATAAATAAAAGATAGCACCACACATGAACAATGAAGCCTATATATCATAAACAAGTAGAACAGAATAGTTCTGTCTGCTTGAGGTTCCATTTAAATGTAAATAAATGAAAGATAGGGGAAGGCCTGGGGAAAACCCAGATGTAATGAAGGGGTGGGAGAAACCCAAGCTTTAGCTGTCTGATTGTACTGTGAAGCATAATTTGGCTGGGTCTGCAGACATCTGATCCCCCCAGGCTGGGTTGATGGTAAACAAGTCTGATACTCTTACAAAACAGGTGCCTCAGTTCCACTCACGTTCAAGAGCAAGGTGGCTGTGATGATGCTATCTGTAGGAGGAGCCCTTTTCCAGCTCTCACCAGCCCCAGTTCACTCCTGTGTTGCCCAGCTCTCAGCTAACTGACAGGGGCTGAGGCTTTAGGAGAAGGATGGAGCCTATTTTTAATGAACTAGAGGGGAAGAGCTCAGGAAACAATTGTTCAACCTCACTCTTCTCCCACCTTCCCATCTCCTTCCAGTATCTTCCACCGGCCTCACAGAACAAATGGGGCTGCAGCTTCCCCCTGGAAGCCAGAGGGCAAAGGATGCATTGAGGCAGTCCGTACAGGTCAGCCTGCCAGGGCACAGAGCAGGCTGGAGAAGGGTGGGAGTAGATCTGAAGAGACAAGCAGAAAATATCCACCAAGGAAAAAGAAACAGAAGTGCTGAGGGAGGCTCCTGAGAAAGCTTCTGAAAGGGAGACAGACTTTTTAGCCATCTTTTCTCTTCTTCCTTCCTGGAATGGAGATACAATGCCTAGAAGCACAGGTATCGTATTTTGACCATGGAAGATGCAAAACACATTTGAAGAATGGTGAATCAGGAAGATAGAGAGAGCCTGGTTCCAAAGCAGCCGTGAATATAAGCTAGCCCCAGAGTCACTGTTACATAATAAAAAATCAAACAAACCAAACTTTTAACGTCAGGCTTCTGTTACATGAAGCCAAATGCAATCCTGACCAATTCAGATACCTTGCCAAAGTCTCTGATCAGATATGCTGAATTATTAAGTAATTTTCTATTCCTTCCAATGTACTAGATGATAAACATCATTTTGGAATCATTTGAGTTAACGTTTGAGACTTCATAAAAAATAGATTCATTCATCTTCATTTTCTAAATTTAAAATTAATTTAACTGATAGTAGAAATAAGCTGAAAGTCACTAATTTTTCTTTTATCTTCATATTAACTGACAGACAACCCAAAGTTTTTATTCATTTTTCTGGCTCATTTAAGATAGCTTATTTTGGGAGTAAATAAGGTGAGGTGTCAAATTTGTAAAATATGGTTAACACTTCTACCTAAAACAGTTGATTACCAAGTCTAAAACTATACTGATTTCTAATGCACCAACCTGTATAAAGACTTTTTACCTAGAAAATAATTATGAAAATATGGCAAGAAATAGAATAATATCACGATCACTCTTATGATTAAGTCAATTCTCTCCCAAAGACAAAATGAAATGAAACAGCTCTCTCATAGCTGAATAAACAAGAAAAGATAATATATAACAGATTAAATGTATATCTATTTATACATCTATCTATTAGTATGCCTTATATGATACATTAAATATTACTGAAAAGTCATACAACTTCTCAAGAGCATCTAAAATGTTTGAATATCAGTGAATATTTTGACTACACTAGAGAAGTTTGCCAGCTAAAGGAATTCAGCTAGTGGATTTTATGGTAAAGAAAATAATTACATTTGTAGTTAACTGTTTTATAAAATCTACCTCTTATGAATTGGGGCAAAGCTGTATATAGAAAAACCTGTGATGTGTGACTAATCTGAGTTCTTAGTCAGAAGCTTGTGAAAGATTTTGTAGCTCTTTGTAGACCAATTAGGTCTCACAGTCACCAGGGGCCTCTTTAACTGCATCTTCAAACCTGAAACTGTTGGTGGTTGATGCTCAGAGAAATGAGGTATCAGTGGTGTTGGTGACAAAACTTAGAGTGGTGGGTCATGGGCAGGATCTGTGTATGCCAGGGGCATTTAAAGGAAATGCAGACAGATGGAACGACGGCACACACCAACTTCCTTTGGGCTCAGATTGATAAAAATAGATTGACTCAACACACTGTGGTTTAATAACATGAAACTTTTCTTTGGAATTCTTACTGCATTATTTTGTGCAGCCCTTGTTATTCAGATCAGATCTCCCTTTATAAAACGTCTGGTGGGGGGGTGGGGGAAGACTTCCCTGGCAGCCCAGTGGTTAGGACTCCAGGCTTCTACTGCAGGGGGCAGGGGTTCAATCCCTGGTCTGGGAACTAAGATCCCACATGCCATGTAGCCAATAAATAAATGAAACGTCTCAAAAAAAAAAAAGTCTCAGGGGGATATCTAGTAAAAAATGTGGTTTTGGGGCTTCCCTGGTGGCGCAGTGGTTGAGAGTCCGCCTGCCGATGCAGGGGACACGGATTCGTGCCCCGGTCCGGGAAGATCCCACATGCCGCGGAGCGGCTGGGCCCGTGAGCCATGGCCGCTGAGCCTGCGCGTCCGGAGCCTGTGCTCCGCAACGGGAGAGGCCACAACAGTGAGAGGCTCGCATACCGCAAAAAAAAAAAAAAAAAATGTGGTTTTGGTTGCTGTCTCCGTGTAGCCAAAGATGGAGAAGGCTTATTACCTTTGGTCACCAACCATTCCCTTAGAGATATTGTTTGGATTAATCTTATATAGTAGAGACTGGCCAACTGTTCTCTTTTCCTCCCAGGCACTCAGTTAAACTATATTTCCCAGTCTCCCTTGGAATAGGTGCAGCCATCTGATAAGTTCTGCCCAGTGGAATATGGGCAGAAATGATGTACACCACCTTTAGGCCTGGCACATAGCAGTCCTCCCTTCTTTTTCTCTTATGTCAGCTAAACACAGGATCCTCTGAAGGCTTTAGACAATGAAGCCACTATTCTGCAAGGAGCCTGGGTTCCTAAAAGACTGTGGAGCAGTCTCCCTGCCAACCCTTATTGGATTGATGTGAATAGGGAAAAGAATAACAGCAAAGCTCATTAATGTGATACACCACTAAGATTTTAGGACCATTTGTTATAGCAATTAAAACACCCTGACTAATAAATCTTACGATCTGTATATGAAAAGAATATTGTTATAATTATCTTCTCAATTCATACATACAAATAAAAATGTGTGCATAGGCAACTTACTGATCATTCCAGTACAAGTCTAGAAAATACCCATTCCCTAATGACTTTAACATAGTTCTACAGTTTTGATAAGTATCAGACTTCATTTTGGGGGAACGAATGTCACAGAACTAAGGGCTTTCATTCATATTTTCTTCACCTGGAATCTACTTTAAAAACCATTCACTTCTTAGAAAATTATTCATTTTCAGTATTACTCAAACGATGATATCAATACATCAGAATATAAGACCCTGTCACCTCTATTTAACAAGGAAGAAAAATAATTGCATATGTAGTTTTTAATTGTTTCCAAAATCTTTTAAAACAAATCTTTTGGAACAATAAGAATAAATGCTTGTATCATTGGCATATGATCACAAGAAATACTTTCGTGATTGTTAAAACACTAATTACTGCACTTATGCAATCCTGCCATGGGTATCCTACTTTTTTTTTAAATTAATTTTTATTGGGGTATAGTTGCTTTACAATGTTGTGTTAGCTTCTACTGCACAGCAAAATGAATCAGCCATACAAATACATATATCCTCTCCCTTTTGGATTTCCCTCCCATTTAGGACACCAAAGTGCATTAAGTAGAGTTCCCTGTGCTATAAAGTAGGTTCCCATCAGTTGTCTATTTTATACATAGTATCAATAGTGTATACGTGTCAGTCCCAATCTTGCAATTCCTCCCACCCCACCCCTTTCCCCCTTGCTTTCCATACACTTGTTCTCTACATCTGTGTCTCTATTTCTGCTTGGCAATTAAGATCATCTATACCATTTTTCTAGATATCCTACTTTTACTATGTGCTCAATATATTCAGATAAACTCTAGCTTGCACAAATAGTTCTTGGAAATGGCTTATTCTCTCAAAGTCTTTACTCACCCCAATCCTGTACTATGCTATTTGACCAAGTTAAGAATGTTTGACCATAAGCATAGTGAGCTTCCAGTTATTTTTTCTCTTAGATGCTTTCAATCGACTACTCAGAGATTAGTTTTCCCTACACAGAGTCATTGAACTCAGTCATCTCAAAATAGCTAAAACAAAGCAGTATAGATCAGCTCCAGGTTCAATGGTCACACTGGAGGAGCACAATTCATTTGTTAATTAAATGCATACTATCTACACCACTGCCTCCAGTTAGCTTCAAATTTCTGTTTACAGGCTTGGTTTGCCTAAGAAGTGAAAATAAAATAGACACCTCCCTCTGCTCCTGCTAAATGGTCTTTCATGGAAGCTTTTCTCCCACTCCGAGTAGCAGATCAGCCCAGTAGCATTTTAATGAATGTCAACTCTGCTACTTGTTTCTCCCTACATCCCAAAATTAATAATATAATTTGATGGTAACATAATAATTTATATCAATAATTTGACAGTAGCACAATTTGGGGGAACAACCAACTGCCATATTATGATTCTACCTAGAAGCCCCAGGGATCAGCCTGATTTGGACCTAAACTTGTGGACAGATTTTGCCCTGGATATGACTTGAGTCTGCTCGATACTGAGCTCCCTGAAGGCAGGGACTGGATCTATTTGGCTTTCTGCTGTGTATGCAACACCTGGTGCAGGGCCTAGATTATAGCGGTTTCTCAAAAAATACGTTATAGAAAGGAAGAAGTATCAAGAGATAAGGCTAGAGAACCTCATTTTATATTTTTCTCTATATATTCATATCTATATAGATATTCTTTTTCAGATTCTTTTCCATTATGGGTTATTACAAGAGGAACCGGTAATTTTAAGTAAGGGATGCACATGAATACATCTTCATTTTTAGAAAGCTCCCTCTGGCAGCATGTGCCAGTTGCACTGGACTCCAAGCTACGTGAAGGGAGGGGACTCTGCCTGTCTTGTTCATCATTGGTATTCCCAGTACAGAACACAGGGCCTGGAACATATAATCTACTCAAGAGTTACCTGCTAAATGAATGAATTAAAAGTCCATGAAGCTTGTCTCTGAATCTTCCAGAAGAACAGAAAAGTTTCAGGGCCTCATGAGGAATTTTGACCTCCTCTAGGTTAGCCCTGTGATTTGACTTCGCTGGTCCTTGACCCTTCTGAACTTCTAAGAAATTCACCAGAGCAGTGAGACATCACTCTGATCTAGAGACATCTTTTGGACCCAACTAGACATATCTCTTGGGCCTAAAGTAGAACTGATTCATTCTCCAAGACATAGAGTAGGATGAGCCATCCTCCTTGAGAACATTTTCTCAAGGGACATTTGCAGGATGCCTGGAGGTCCTTGTCAGCCCATTCCCAAAATAACAGCACTCCAAAGGATACAAACCATAGGACCAGCAGTTAATTATATGGCTGATAAACATGTTTCAACCTTGAGCTCCCCGATGTGTTTCTGTGGGTCGACTAGGCAGCCTCTGGAGTGCTGACCTTTGAAAAATGGGCATCACAACCTGACATTTGAGGCTGTTCAGTGCCTCTGGTGTCCGCACAGTTCAATAAGTCTTGCTTCTCACAAAGCCTCCTCCCCTGCTAACCCTGACTGTTCCCTAACATAAATGAGAAAATTAAACATTTACTTTGATGAGAAAATAGTACTCTCTCTTCGACACTTCTTCACACCCTCACCGATGTGATTTAGTTATAGTTTTTAGTAGCTGTTTTTACACTTTTAATTATTTTGTAGAGTTAAAATACGTAATAATGGATAACTGTGCAATACATTAAATACTTACGGGTACATTGTGCCTTCTGTTATAATATAAAATCCATCTATTCTGGTTGATGGGTTTTAACCTCACACAGAATACTTTAAACTCCATTTGGACTTGTGCCTACAATCACCTTAGCAAAGTCTCTTAAGTAACTGCGCACAGCCTAATTAGTATGCATTACCAATTAACAAACTTAATAGCCGGCAGATTGATTAGATCCTCTGTTGCAGGGGCAGAGCTGAAGCGAAACAGAATGAAAAATCATGGCATGTATACACAGCAGCTTTGTTATTTTCTCAGATACCCTCCTCCTCCTTCACATTCCTTTAACTAATGCATGCATATGGTTCTGCATATCTGGTAAACCTGAGCTTTCCCTGACTCCTTCCTAAAGCTCATTCTTAAACAGAGGGAGTCCCTGCTTCCCTTTTCTTTGGGGGGCTCTGCATAGATCATTTTCACCCCTCTTCTTGCCCTTTGCGTCGCACTGAATTTTAAAGGACTGCTCCTCCCAGCCTGGTTATCCTCCCGGTGGTGGAAATGGGAGAGGAATACAAAGATGAGTGGGAAGCATGTGCTTTTTAACACAGAGGACCGCCCGGGAGTCACACTGGTGGGGCTTTGACAACCGTAAAGTGCTTCTAGCAATTATTTCCAAAAAGAATGGTACAAATGGACTGTCCTGTTATATCTTGTCTATTTTTGATGGACTGGAAATAATATGAATAAATGAAGGAAAATCTACATTCCCTGAAAGCGGGGATCAAGCTAAAAAGAGTCGCCAACTGCACTGTTCATAAAACACTTGTAAGAATTTTACACCTTCCATAAACTTTTGTCACAAAACTAAAAAGACTTCTGAAGACATTTCCAACACCATAAACTGTCACCCTGTAGTGCTGGTTTGGGTTTTATTTTTCTATTTTAAGCAAAGTAACGGTTCATGCCAGTTTTTCATTTACTAGCTGTTCTCGGGTATAGCATCTTTCTGCTTCTATGTGGGAAGAGTTATAATTAGGATGCGGAGGAGGCACAGAGAAGTGTTTTTTTTAAATTTTGAAGCAACCTATATGCCTGTGGTTTATTGACCGTTCCCTCCAAAATCATATCGGGCATAATCCCAGGAGTCCCAGGTCTAGAAAACTTTCTCTTGACTGTCCTTCAAAAGGAAGTTCCTGCCGGCCTCTCTGACTTCACCTCCTGCCATTTTCCTCTTAGTTCATGATGTTCCAGCTACATCAGTCTTCTCACTTCCTGAACACACAGAGTTCCTTCCTCTCACTTGCTTCTCTCAGCCTGGGATGCCCCTCCCTTCTGACGGTTTGCTTTTTCTTATCATGAAGGTCTCAGCTCAACTATCACCTGCTAAGAGAGGCCTTCCCCAATCCCCCAGTCTAAAGTAATGCCCACTCCCCTTGCCCAACCACCATACTCCTTTCATCACTCTATCACATTAATGTCATAGCTCTTCCACTGTCATACATGATCTTACTTATCTGCTTCTTTATTTAATATATTCATCCCTTCTAAGAATGCAAGCTTCTCACTGGGAAGGACTTCATCTGTTTATTCTTGGCTGTTTGGCTTCAACATTGAGCACAGTTCCAGCACATTTTAGGAGCTTAATAAATGTTTGTTGAATAAATTATGATTGAATAAATGAATAGTAAATGAATAAGGAGTGGGCATTAGTGTAAATGTGCATGAGAAGAGAAAAGGGGGTCAACACTGAGCCCAGAGTAACACCAACGTTTACTAAACGAGCCCACGGGCAAAGGGCATGTCTCCAAAGAAGACAGGCAAACAGCCAACAAGCACATGAGAAGATGTTCATCCTTAGCCATTAGGGATATGCAAATCAAAATCACGAGGTACCCACTAGGAGGGCTAGAATAAAAAAGACAGATAATAACAAGTGTTGGCAAGGATATGGAGAAATTGGGACTTCCATACATGGCTGGTGGGAATGTAAAATGATGTAGCCTGTGTAGAAAACAGTCTGGTAGTTCCTCAAAATGTTAAACATAGAGCTGCCATATGACCTAGTAATTCCACTCTAAAATACACACCCTAGAGAAATGAAAACATATGTCCACACAAAAACTTGTACATGAGTGTTTATAGCAGCATTATTCATTATAGCCAAAAACATCCCAAAGTCCATCAGCTGACAAATGCATGAATAAAACGTGGTCTACCCATACCATGAATTACTATTTGACCATAAAAAGGAATGGCAGGCTGACACCCACTACAACATGAATAAACCTTATGTTTATGCTAAGTGAAAGAAACCAGTCACAAAAGACCACATATTATATGATTTCATTTATATGAAATGACTAGAAGAGGACACTCTACAGAGACAGGCAGTGGGGAATGATACAGGGAAAAGGCGTCATCAAGTAGCATCAACCAGAGCTGAATCCCTCAGGGACCCCTGGGAAGTGGCGCAAACACTCGCCTCAGAATTGTCCTGCTCAGGCAAGGCAGGGTGCGTGTTCATACAGCGCCTCCCGCTTCCAGGGAAGTGAGCGTTCCAGCAACCCCCACTCACCCCCCGCCCCGGCCCCGCACTGGCACAGAATGGCCTTGAGTGGTCGGGGCAGATCCTACCTGCCGGCAGACACCGGGAAGCACCACCACGAGGGCCGAGGGCCGGGGAGGCACTGGCGCGTCCTGGAGGGCAGGAGGCAGGGAGGCTGGGCCCCGCGCAAGGCTGGGGAGGCAGCCTTGTGCCCAGAGCAGGGCACGTGGCGAGGTCAGAGGCTTGAGGAGGGTGAGGAGGGCTTCACACCTCTGGAGCCTGGCCTTCTGTGAGACAAACTCTCCGTTGTCCAAGCTGACTCAGCACGTAGCGCCCTCCCCCTCATCCCACCAACATCCCACCAACATCCCACGATCCATCTCCGCTCATTTCTTAAGCCCTTGTGTCTGCCGTTCACGTGTCAAGCCCACCAGCAATCTGTGAGACCCGGAAGGGTACGGGCCACAGCTGTGTGATCCCAATGCTTGACTGCTCCCACCTGAGAACAGAGCCTCTAAGATAACATGCAGGATAGTAAAGCTGTTTTAAAAGTTTTGTCTTGGGGCTTCCCTGGTGGCCCAGCGGTTGCGAGTCTGCCTGCCGATGCAGGAGACACGGGTGGAGGATCCCACATGTCGCGGTAGAGGCTGGGCCCGTGAGCCATGGCCGCTGAGCCTGCGCATCCGGAGCCTGTGCTCCGCGACGGGAAAGGCCACAGCAGTGAGAAGCCCGCGTACCGCAAAATAAATAAATAAAAGCTTTGTTTTGTCTTTTTACTCACTTTATGCCCAAATTAATACAGCTCTGTTCTCTCTGGGGTGGGGCTGGTGGGACTGGGGCCGGTGGAAAGAAGGAGAGAACTGGAGAATGGGCCGCAGAAATGGAGGGGAGGGGAGGAAGGGTCCGTCCCGTCCTAAGGACCGTGGTTTCCTAGCCACTGGCCCAATCACGCGGACTCTCACAGCAGCTATGAGACTTCCTCAAGGGTGGGGCTGTGTCACATTTGCTTTCAACCTCTGTGCTTAGGTCTCCCCTACTCTTAGGTTCCCAGTAAATGCTTTTCAGCTGAATTAGACTGATGGGAGGCAGCCTGAGGTGGTTAGCTTGCCCCAAGGGGCCCCTCCTGGGCCTGCTTTTCTGATTAGGACGCTTTGCTGCCTCCTGTTCCATTCACCTAACCCCTTCCCAAGTCCACTGCTCTCTTTCACCTTCATCCTCCCTTCTCCACACACGTACATGTACTTTGTCTTCTCAAACCTGAGGAGAAATTCATCTTCGCCTTCTCCAACCATCATACCCCTTTCTTTCTCAGGCAGCAGAAGCATTTCAGATAGGGGCTCTGATGAGTCCCACAATTCTGGATTTCACAGACCATTCATATTTCAGAAGACAGATTTGTGAAACAGACAAAGATTTGGTAACCTAATAAAAACATCAAAAATTGCCATCTATCAACACCATAACTTCGTACGAGAAAGGACATTTAACAACAGCCAAAAAAAGCCTTTCCCTGATAGGAAACACATACTTTCAGAGTGAAGTTTGAAGGATACTTTGAAAAGATCACACAGTTGGCAAATATATGATTTTCATTATTTTTTTTGTTGTGCTGTAGATTGGTCAAAATTTTGCTGAAGATCAGTGTCGAGACCCACTGGTCTAAAGTGATTCTAAGAGTGGAATTGGAATGAGAAGGAGCCAGCAAAAGAGGCTGAGGAGCAGTTAGAGAAACAGGAGGAAGACCAAGAATGTGGTGTCTGGGAGCAAGTGGAAAACAGTGTACCATGTAGAAGAGAATGATCACCTGTGTCAAATGCTGCAGACAGGTTAAGGTAGATGGTTATACATTAAATTAAACAAAATAAAAGACATTTGGAAAAGCGAAAAAAAACAAGAGTAGAATTTGAGGCTAGGGAAGTCATGGCTGGAAGGGAGAGGTATTTGGGGCCATATAAAGCCATAAAATAAACATGTACCACACCACCCGTGCTGTAGGGCTGGTCCTGATTAACAGCACCCACAGCTGGCCAAGCACTCTAGGTCCTTCTTTCTGCCCTCTACTTCCTAGGACCCTCACTTGCCTTCCACCTCAATTCTGACCCTAGAGCCCCCACTCTAGTTTGTTCTTCACGTCTCCTGGGTAACTTATCATCCCTTTCAACGTTTTATAATCTCACTGTCAGTTTAGAGAAATTAAGTAGTCCTCAGATATTCTGACAATATTCAAAATCTAATTTTACTGGAAGAACAAATCAGTTACTTGGGTAACTTGTACTACAGCTTTCCAGTTGTTGGCTTTTGCAGGTACTTAAAACCTAGTCTGCCAGAAACAATGTCAAACCCAGCAGCATTGAGCAACCTAGTGCCCAGATTACGGTCTTAAATACAATTTCTTACTAAAAGGAATCAGTGCTCCTTGGAGAAGTGACTGATGCCAGGATTATGCAAGGTGAGCCTGGAATACCTTGTCATACCAGACAGCAAGAAAGCTCTCAGAGACAACCAAGGTCATGTCAAAAGACACAAGAGCCAACTTGAAGGCACTCCCACTGCCCAAAGGTGAAAGAATCTGAGCATTAAAAAGGATAACAAGTATAATGTATTAAAATACATCAAATATATAAAAATCCATAAGTGCATAAAGTCAAAAAAATTGATAACGTCACCATTAGGTGAAAGGCCAACGGGAAACTTTATATGATGAATCAGGCTAACAGCCCCTCAACCTACTGGTCAGTTGTAAAATCACAAAAAGAGAGACAATGGGACACTATGTGCCTCTTGATGTAATGCAACAATGAAACCCACATGTTATGTTCAATAAAGTAGTCTTGACAGAAAAAGATAAATAAAAATAAAGCCTATATAGCTGATTCACTTTGTTATAAAGCAGAAACTAACACACCATTGTAAAGAAATTATACTCCAATAAAGATGTTTTAAAAAAATTAAATAAATAAAACAAAATAAAATAAAGCCTATATCTGATTAAGGCTCTAGATTTTACTATAGAATATACAGAGAACAGAAGAATGTGTTCAACTATGGGAATGCGTTTAGAAAGATCCAGAATATGGTATGTTTTATAGGAAATAAAATTTTACTTTATTAATAATAATTTTCTTTTATAGAAAAATTATCTGATTTCTTCAATAAATAAACAGCAAAAAATTAAAAGGAGAAGACCCAGAAATTTAAAAATTCTTTAGAGGCATATCAACAAAATGCAGAGTATGTAACCTGCTTGGATTCTGAGTAACAACAAGCCAACTGCAAAGAAGTTATGACACAACTGGAAAAACCTGAATACTGTTTAGATACATGATGATATTAAGGAATTGTTACTTTTTTAGATGTGATGATGGTATTGTGGCCATTTATGTTAAAAAAAAGGTCCTTATTTTTTTTAGAGGTGCATATTGAAGTATTTACAAGAGAAAATATCTTATTCGTCATTTAAAAAAAAACACGGTTGAAAAGGGGTTGTGGAAGAGATGCCTAGGTAAACAAGATTGGTCAGGTGCTAACTATTGAAGCTGCAAGATGGGTACATGGTGATTTATTATACTAGTTTCTCCACTTTTGTATATATTTGAAATTTTCCATAATAAAAAATAAAACCCTAGCTTCATGAAGGTTTTGAGTATCATGCTTTCCTGCCAGAACATCAGTGCTAGCATTTTACTCTGTAGGAATAAAACAAGTAAAACAAACAGCTTTTCTCCTACAAATTGTTACTGGGTATATGGTGACATGTAAGTCTGTGCTACTTGATTTTAATGTACTCCACAAATGAGACACGCTGAGACTTCCTTCAGGAAAACTTCATTGTTTATTTAGTAACATAAGGAGAATGGCAGTAAGGCTAGTGGGAGCGAAAAAGCTAGCTTCTTTTCTAGTCACTTTTAATAAAGGAGTTGGGGAGGGTAAAGCTAGTTTAACATAGGGCTTGATGTTTCTCATTGAAGCAGGTTAGGGCAGTAACAGTACTTACTGAGAACTTACTAACCACAAGTCACTGTGCTAAGCACTTTATACTGCATACGATAACACTACAAGAGACGTACTATTATCATCCCCATTTTACAGATGAAGAAACAGAAGTTTAGAGAATTAAAGTAACATACTTCTTCCACTCATAAACCCACCAAAGATAGATCTGCTTCCTACTGTGTGACCTTTGTCCGTTCTCTTCCTTCAGCCTCATAATTGCAGCTGCCATTTTTGAGTGCCCACTAGGTATTAGCAATGTGAAATTTACATACATCAATTCACTTTAACCTTCACTCAAACACCGAAGGGGTTTCCTACCATCTTCATTTTATAGATGAAGAAACTGAGGCTCAGAGAAATGACTTGCCAAGATGACACAGCTAGCAATGGAGGAGGGTTTCAAACTGACCCCAAAGCCTGTCTCTTGATCACTCCTTGTTATCTATGGCTCAAAAGGTCCCTCCTCTGTTCTCCACTACACTGCTACTCCCTCCCTTTTGGTACCAATGTCATCATATCATGCTCGTTCATTGGGGACAGGGATGGTGTCCATTCAGCAAATACCTATCAGGCACCTTATGTGCAGTCACTGAATCTTCCCCAGTGCCTAGCACGTAGCTGGTGCTTCATAAATGCCATCTGAACAGCAGCACGTTTCTTAAGATCAGCATAAAACAAACCACCACTTACAGTCAATATTTTAATATACTATGTAGTTATTCCCCTCTTCCTTGCCCAAAGTTCTTGCCTAAGTAAAATAGTATTGATCACACTGGAAATCATTGTTTTGGGTATGTTAAAGGCTGAACATTTTGAGGCAGAGAAAAGCCAAGAGGCTATTAAACATATGTTCTTTCCCTAGAGTTAGCAACATCCCCTTTAGATGCTTTAAACTTACAAATAGCCACTCTAACCCTTTTTAATTTTAACACTGCTGATAAGATATAATTGTTCAAAGTGGAAAAGAAAAAAAATCGCTCTTCATTATTTAATGCAGATGAACCAAATTGGAAAAAATTACGTTTCCTTCTCTGAAAAAGCTGTCTCCTATTTTTATCATCCTCAGTCCTTTGTTTTATATAGTTTATACTCGATTCAGAAAATGCCTGTCTAGATTCACTTTCTTAGCTTAAGTTACTAACTCCTTGTTCTTGTATTTGACACTAACTCAAATAGCCTTGAAACGATTATCCTCTTCATTCCCTTCAGAATTGTCTATACTTTAATGAGTTCCCACTTAATCTCTTCTTTGCCAAAGAATACCACTCTGATAGCTAAGATCCTTAAATCCCCAGGTGGCTCTCTTTGCCCTCTGTTGCTCCGTCTCCATTTCTATAATATCCTTTTATAATAAGGTGACTGGAACTGTGCATAGTATTCCAAATGTGGCCTCATCAGTCCTCGCAAAGAACCCAGATAATTCCCTGGATTTATAGTCAATCCCTGTTCTTAATCACCCCCAAATGGGGGCTATCACAGAGTGTTTATTGCCATTAAACTTTGAAAATATGAAATATTGAGTTTCTTTCTACTCCCATTTTTATCCATCCAAATTTCCAGTTTCCAAACACAGTGGGAAGTCTGGACCACTCTGGCAACTAAATATACATTTTTTTCCCCCCACAATCCTGGGGCAAAAAGAAAGTATACATATCCTTCAGGCCTGTTCACTGTAGCAGGCAGGAACAAGAGACTCTTTCTTCAGGCAGCCAATGACTGAAAGAGGATCCCTCCTTTGGGAGATTAACATTGGGTTTGTTTTGCACTGACCCCATCACTTCCTCCTCCATTGCATCTTCTTCAGAGGAGAGGGGGGGTCTAAAGCCAAAGATGACCCTGGAATGGAGGAAAAATAGCAGATGCTCCTCAAAGACGTACATTCTTGAGTAGAAAATTTGGTGAATTCAGGTTTTTGAAAAGATCCTTAGAACCCAAAGAATACAAATGCTTCAAATGTTTTTGCGTCTAACCTCGAGCGTGCACACCTGCACACACACAGGTACACACACACACACACACACACACCTTCTATATTCCAGCTATTCAATGTGAAACATGATCTCAGTCCTGTTGAGGCTTTAGTCTTGTGTGGGAGACAGACAATCAAATGAACACCTAAAGGAATACATAATCACAAAATAAAATAAGCTTTCAGAGGAGCCTGATCCAGTCTGAAGGACCAGGGAAGGCTCCCCCAAGGAAGTGATGGAACTGATATGAGTGTACAGTAATGAGTAAGAGGTATTGCACTGGCTTGGAGATAGGTGTGCGCTGAGCATTCCAGGCAAAGTGAACCACATGTGCAAAGGCCTTATGGCTTTTGGGGGAAATGAAACAATACCAATTTGCTGGAGGGCAGAGAGTGAAGAGAATGGTACAGAAGAGCTAGAGATAGGTAGGACCAGACCATGCAAAGCCATGGTAAGGATTTGGGTATTTTTTCCATGAGCAATGGGGAACCACTGAAGAATATAAATTAGGGGAGGGTTTTTTAAATTTTTGTTGGAGTATAGTTGATTTACAATGTTGTGTTAGTTTCTGCTGTATAGCAAAGTGAATCAGTTATACATATACATACATCCACTATTTTTTAGATTCTTTTCCCATGTAGGTCATTACAGAGTATTGAGTAGAGTTCCCTGTGCTATACAGTAGATCCTTATTAGTTACCTATTTTATGTACAGTAGTGTGTATATGTCAATCCCAATCTCCCAATTTATCTATTCTCCCCTTTCCACCCTGGTAACCATAAGATTGTTTTCTACATCTGTGAGTCTATTTCTTTTTTGTAAATAAGTTCATTTGTACAATTTTTTTAGATTTCACATATAAGCTGTATCAGATGATATTTGTCTTTGTCTGACTTACTTCACTAAGTATGACAATCTCTAAGTCCATCCATGTTGCTGCAAATGGCATTATTTCATTCTTTTTTATGGCTAAGTAATATTCCATTGTGGCTAAGTAATATTTAGAATATTAGAATAAGAATTTTTATAAGAATAAGAATATTTAGAATAAGAATTTTATGGCTAATATTCCATTGTGGCTAAGTAATATTCCATTGAAGATATACCACATCTTCTTTATCCATTTATCTGTCAATGGACATTTAGGCTGCTTCCATGTCTTGGCTATTGTAAATAGTGTTGCAATGAACATTGGGGTGCATGTATCTTTTTGAATTATGGTTTTTCTCCAGGTATATGCCCAGGAGGGGGATTGCTAGATCATATGGTAGCTCTATTTTTAGTTTTTTAAGGGACCTCCATACTGTTCTCCATAGTGGTTGTACCAATTTACATCCCCACCAACAATGCAGAAGGGTTTCCTTTCCTCCACACCCTCTCTAGCATTTATTATTTGTAGACTTTTTGATGATGGCCATTCTAACCAGTGTGAGGTGATACCTCATTGTAGTTTTGACTTGCATTTTTCTAATTATTAGTGATGTTGAGCATCTTTTCATGTGCCCATTGGCTATCTGTATGTCTTCTTTGGAGAAATGTCTATTTAGAAGGAAGTGACTGACAAGGGATTAATCTCCAAAATATACAAATAGCCCATGCAGCTCAATAGCAAAAAAACAAACAACCCAATCAAAAAATAGGGGACTGTTTTGAAAGCAGATTTGTGTTTTGAAAACTTCTCCCAGGCTGGCATGATCAGAGGATGTGGCAAATACCTGTGATGTGCTGTGCCACATCCCCTTGAGCCACCTGACTTCAGCACAGCTACAGTGGACAGTTCCACACAGCGCTACCAGTGTGCCATATCATTTAGAGTGGAGGACTAAGGGAAGCCCATATTTAAGGGGAGGGGAATGAGATTCTACCTGTTAATTGGAGGAGTGTCAAACAACTTGACATAGTAATATGCTTTGGGAGTGGACCCTATAAATGAATTCCAAGCTTTGTTTCATTTCCAATGTCAAGATACTCAAACGAGAGAACAAAGTCTTGCCTGGAATGCTCCTGTGAGGGTCTGATATTTACTTAACACATCAATATACATGACTAAATCTGTCTCTCCAAGTTATTCCTGCTCATTTTGGGGAGATTCCTACTTGGTACTAAAGCAGTGAGGAGGTAGGGAAGAACTGAGACTGTTAGTCTATCTAAGAGTCATGGGTACCAGGGAAAGCAGCCAACTCCTTCCTTGTGATAGAGGCTGCCTTAAGAGAAAGTAGAAGGAAAATTATATTAATAACATATTCAAGTTTTTGAAATTGAACTTAGAAATAGCGAGGTTCATGATTTATTTTTCAATATTTGTATTGACTACTTCGATCTCACAAATGTCAAGCCATTTATTCTATGGTTAAGGTGCTCATATTTTCAATGGAAGTATTTCCTTTTAAATGTTAAGAGACATCAACCTCGAAATCAATTCATTTTCTCCTTTTGTAAAAATTAGAATATCATAGCAGGACACAGTCTAATTGATGTTAACAGGGATCAGTGCAAAAAAGGAAACCCAAAGTCTTCTATCTGATTTTCCTTTTAAGACTAACAATTGAATAATAGTAGCTATTTTGAACTCATCTACGGTCATTGATCTAACTTGTCACAAATAAATCAATAGTCAATCAATATGCTCTCTGAACTAAACAATGAATTTGGAAACAGTCAATTCAAATCCTAACACCACCATGGTGACCCCACTCTAGCCACTTATCCTTAGTTAAACTGCTTTTCAGTTTAATCTGTCAACAATGGCACTGCTGTTTTTGCCACCACAAAAATAAGTTGATTCGTAATGTATAACTTCCAATGCATAGTTATTTTTTCCTGAGACTCTGGGCCTGTAATTCCAGAAGCAGCTAAGAGGAAGAAAATTAGGGTAATGTAAATTCAACATGTAGATTTATTCTGAGTGTGAACACCGGATGTCTTAGATATAATATAGGCAGTTGGAACTTTTCCATAAAAAACCTTATTCATTATCCATTATTCATTTAAATTAACATGAATTTTTAAACATTCTGGTTAACTCTTGCTGTGTAACAAACTACTTAAAAACTTAGTAGCTCAAAGCCATAATTTATTATTAGTACTATATACATCATAATTCTGTGGGTCAGGAATTCAGACAGAACAGTGAAGATGGCTCATCTCTGCTCTATGATGCCTGGGACCTCAGCTGGGATAACTCAGAAGAACAGGAGCTGGAAAGCTGTCAGGGTCTCTATCTCTCTCTTCTTCCCCTCCATCTCCTGCCCTTCAACATACACAACGTTCTCCACCTTCTCTCTCCATGTAGTTAGTTTGGGCTTGCTCACAGTACGGAAGCTTCAGAGTAGTCACATATCTTACATGACAACTGGGGGCTTTAAGAAGGAGTGTGCCCATGAACAGAAACCAGAAGATTTAAGTTCTCTTAAAATGTTGGCCCAGGGGCTTCCCTGGTGGCACAGTGGTTAAGAATCCGCCTGCCAGTGCAGCGGACACAGGTTTGAGCCCTGGTCCGGGAAGATCCCACATGCCACGGAGCAACTAAGCCTGTGAGCCACAACTACTGAAGCCCACGTGCTCTAGGGCCTGCATGCTGCAAGTACTGAGTCCCCATGCTGCAACTACTGAAGCCCGCACGCCTAGAGCCCGTGCTCCGCAACGAGAAGCCACTGCAATGAGAAGCCCACACACTGCAACGAAGAGTAGCCTCCACTCGCCACAACTAGAGAAAGCCCATGCGCAGCAACGAAGACACAACACAGCCACACACAAAAAATATGTTGGCCCAAATTGGCACAGTGCCACTTCCACCATATTCTTTTGGTCAAAAAAAGTCCACTCAGATTCAAGGGAAAGGAGCATAGATCCCATGTCTCAGTAGGAAGCATTTTGAAGAATCTAAGCCATCTTTAGTCCACCACACTTAATTATCTCCTAGTATGCCTTATAATGTAACAGACATTCTAGCTTCCGATAATGGAAGAGAAGCCCCTATTGGGCCAACCCTCATAAAGATAACAACTATGAACACTGGACAAATATAAACAAACAGATATCCGAAGGCACTGGAGAGCAAACAAAATCAAACACTGAAAGGGAGCCAACAACTGGAAGAAGGAATGGCACCGGAAAATTTTTTTATTTTTTATGGCTTTTTACCTAAGGGCCCTAGCCAGTGCCAATCAGAGCAGCTAACACTAGGATAGAAGGTCTAAAGTCTTACTGGCTTGAAGAATAAGAGGAGAAACTTCAGAGATAACACAGCAGCCTAAAAGTGAAGGGAGGATACCCTAAAAAAAGAGAGAGCCCCAAATTCTTCATATGAACTCTGCCCAAATCTCTGACCACTGAACTATTCATATATAGAGCAAACTCCAAGCAGCCCAGATAAGACAAGTGCTGAATGAGATTTCAGCTGCTGTCCAGCCAAGTTAGCTGCCTGTTTTATGTTTTAATAACAAAACAATAACTTTCAGAAGGACAAAACAAAATCCAGGGTCTTAATACTATATCATTCAATGTCCAGGATATAATCCAAATGTATAAGTACATTTAAAAATGTGACCTAGACTCAAGAGAAAATGAAATCAATGAAGATCAACCCAAAGATGACTCACAAATTGAAATTAGTAGACAGGGAGTTTAAAACAGCTGTTATAATTATGTTCAAGGACATAAAAGAAAATATGCTTTTAATGAATGAACAACTAGGAAATCTCAGCAGAGAAATGGAAACTATTTAAAAAAAGAATCAAATCAGAATCTTAGAAATGAAAAATAAAATATATAAAATAAAAATTCGCTGATTGGGCTTAGTAGAAGAATAGAGATGACAAAGAAAGAAGTCAGTGAACTTGAAGCTCAAGCAACAGAAATTATTCATTCCAAAGAACAGAAAGAAAAAACATTGAAAAACATGAACAGATCCCCAAGGATCTGTGGAACAATGTCAGAAAGTTTAATACATGTGAAATTAGAGTCCCAAAAGTTGAGGAGGGGGAAATGAAGCAGAAAAAATATCTGAAGAAAGAATGACCAAAATTGCCCAAATCTATTGTAAGACATAAATCTATAGATTGAAGAAGTTAAGCAAACCACAAGATGAATAAATACAAAGAAAAACTACTTCTATGTACATCATAGTCAGACTTCTGAAAACCAAAGATAAAAAGAAAATCTTGAAAGTAGCTAGAGAAAAATAGCACATTACACACAGAGAAACAATGATAAAAATTAGGCTGACTTCTTGTCAGAAACAATGAAGTCCAGGAGAAATATTTAAAATGCTGAAAGAAAAACACCACTATCAACCCAGAATTCTATATCCAGCAAAAATATTCTTCAAGAATGAAGACAAAATAAAGATGCTTTCAGATAAAAGCAACAGAACACCACGGAAAAATATACCTTATTAACTCTACTTGAACTTAATAACAGTCACTGTTAATTTAAAATATAATCATATTTATGTAAATTAATTATACTTCAATTAAAAAATATATAAACAGATTTTTCTCTTTGTACTCCCAACTGTTCTGTTATTCCATTTCATTTTGGCTAGCTTGCCTCTGTACACAAATTCCCTACTTCTGCCTCCTTTTTTCTATCAAAGAGTATTAAAAGCTTATTGACTGAACTGTAGTAAAGAGGTATAATTTTGAGCAAATACTCTGTGTCAGGATCCTTCTAAAGCTATTACATTTAATCCTTATCCTTATCAACAGTTGGCGCTGGTATTATCAGGACAAAATTACAGATGAGAAAATAGGCTGAAACTAATTATCAGTAATGTGTCCAAGGTCACAAAGCTAGTTAGTGCTAGAACCAGGTCCAGGTAGAGGTTCTTGATCTGCTTGAACAATATTTCATGGACACGTATATACAGCTTGAAAATTGACTATGTCCCTTAAGGATCCCTTCTAAGATCTGTTTATACTATTTGAGTAACTAACTCTTTTTTTTATTTTAAAGGCAAAATTTCAGGTTAGCACTCTGATTGAGTCTGTTAGTTGCCTGGTAACTGCCTGCCTTCTCCCCTTCCCCACATTCTCCTCCCTTTAGCAATAGAGAACACCCCAACGACCCCCAAACACAACACTCTATCTCCCAGCCTCCCTTCAAGCTACGTGTGGGCCATGTGACCAAGTTTGGGTAAATGGGATAGGAGTGGGTTTGAATATAACCAGAGTTCAACTTCTGATCAAGTACTTAAAGAAAAAACATTTGCCTTAGACTCCCTATTCCCTGTTTCCTGAGGGCTGGAAAATGCAAACATGGGCCCCTGCCTTGGACCTGGCAATGAAAGATACATCTGAAAGGCAACAGAGTCAACCTGTCTGCCAGTCTTCAAAGATGGCTCTGGGTGGCTGGACTGGGCATGGAATACCTTAAAACAATTTAAAGAAAACCAAAAGATTAAAAAATTTAAAGGCATTTGTTGAAAACCTGGGTATGTGGTCATCTCTGTGAATTTGGCATTTTACTTAACCTCTCTAAGCTGTTTTCCCATCTCAAAAATGGGATGATTATTTTACTTTCCTCACAGGGCTGGTCTGAGGGGGGAATAAGATCATGTGTATAAACATTAACACAGTGCCTGGCACAGAATTAGAGCCCACATGTGTTACACGTATCATGTGTCACTGGGCTAGATGCTATGAAAGATTCTTCAAGTACTGAGTGTCCTCAGACACTGCAAAGAACACCTGCTTAATGAACGCTACATGTGGAGATTAAGGACTTGCAGCTGCTAAGACAGGTGGTAATGATGTCAAAGGCTATGTTTTCATTCTCATTTGACCCCCCTTCTTTCTCACCATTCTCAACTCATCTCATCTCTCTTAAAAGAATGTAGCGTGGTTTAAAAACATGGTCTTCTATAGTTCTGAAGATTTTATACACACACACACACACACACACACACACACACACACACGCCAGGTTAATTCTTAGAAAATTAATATCTCATTTTGAAGCCAGCTCATTATGGGATTACTAAGATGGTAAATTTCTCTCAATAAAAGAAATTATTATTTTCCTGCTGTATTCATAGAGACTTCCCTCCCAGTCCTCCCCCAACCCCAATCTGAGCTTCTCTCAATTCTCCTTCAAAAGGATATGTGATAACCTGGGAAGCGGATAGCATGGGAAGACTGTTCAACATTCAATGCGTGTCTTCAGCACCAACAGAGGAAAGATTAGAAATATAAGCACAGCCCCTTGTTTATTGCAATTTCACAGCTGTGGCAAATGCCACAGAACTCAGGGTTGGTGGCAGGAATTAGTGAAGACCTGATAGTAATGTTTTCTTTCCCCTCACTGTCTCCTCTCTTTTCAGGGTGGCTGCCAGTTAATGCTTCTAATAAGTTAATTTGTAAATAAGGAGTAAAGGAAGGCCAAGGAGAGAAGGCTATGGGGAGAGCTAGGGCAGGGAGGGGAGGGCCAGACTGGCAAAGGGGGAGGAAAAACCAGAGAGAAGGGGATGAGAACATGGGAGAGAAGGGAAAAAGGGACAGAGGACAGAGCAAGGAACAGTTTGGGTAGAAGTGGAGTAGACTTTTATTTTTAATTTATTTTACTTTTTATTTATTTATTTTTGGCTGCGTTGGGTCTTAGTTGCTGCACGCGGGCTTTCTCCAGCTGCAGTGAGCAGGGGCTACTCTTCGTTGTAGTGCGCGGGCTTCTTATTGCAGTGGCTTCTCTTGTTACAGAACACGGGCTCTAGGCTCACGGGCTTCGGTAGCTGTGGCACGTGGGCTCAGTAGCTGTGGCTCACGGGCTCTAGAGCGCAGGCTCAGTAGTTGTGGCACACGGGCTTAGTTGCTCTGCGGCATGTGGGATCTTCCCAGACCAGGACTTGAACCTGTGTCCCCTGCATTGGCAGGCGGATTCTTAACCACTGCGCCATCAGAGAAGTCCCCAGAGTAGACTTTTAAAAGAAAAAGGGAGAAGAAAAAGTTGCACACATGAGGAAGAGCAGCCGTTTCAATTTCCTCTCTCTAGCAACGATACAAAGATGATGGGGAGAAATATAGCGATAATCTCAAAACTAATGAAGGAGGCAAATCTGAGTCTAGACTCCCTTTTTTAGCACCTGTTAAATTTGAAAGAGTACGACGTGTATAAATTCTAAGGTAGTCATCTCCCTGCCTTGCCGCCAGTCCTGCTTCTGGTGATACATTATTGCCTCCATCTTTAAGTCTAGGAATAACTCAGAGGAAGACAGACTCCAACTCCCCAAGCCTCAATTCTAACCTCCACAAGGGGCTTGACCACACTGGATTGGCCAGGACCTAGGAACGACTTAAGTAAGGGAGGTGCTGGGAGCCTAGGTGGCATGTTGGTGGAAACCTCACGTTATGGGGTTCTGACATCCTTTAGAATAGGGCCTCCTGCTTCTAGGATCCCTCATGACCCGAGGTTGATGTCCCATGCCTCTCCCCACCCAGGGGGCTTCTCGACTGCCACAGAAAAGCTGCACTGACTTGCCTCCCAATCTGCCATTCCATGGTGGGAGAAGGATAAAAGGGAAATGCAAAAATTGAGAGGAAAATGGACTAGAAAACTCAGGGATGAAAACAGGCTATGAAATTTGAACTCCAATTTCTAGGTACTTCCCCTACTCGTTCTGACTCAGCAATTATGAAGCAATTGACTTTAGAACAAACCATTTGTCTTTCAACAAATACACCAGGTTCAAGACCCAGAACAGGATAGTTGAAGGAAGCACATCTGGCTCTGTATTATTTCCCAATTTAAAAGACTTGTGATTTTTTTTTTTTTCTTTTGTTTGCGGTACGCGGGCCTCTCACTGCTGTGGCCTCTCCCGTTGCGGAGCAACAGGCTCCGGACGCGCAGGCTCAGCGGCCATGGCTCACGGACCCAGCCGCTCCGCGGCATGTGGGATCTTCCCGGACCGGGGCACGAACCCATGTCCCCTGCATCGACAGGCGGACTCTCAACCACTGCGCCACCAGGGAAGCCCAAGACTTGTGATTTTTGCAAAAGGTTCTGGATGAACAGCTTTGGGTAGAGCGTGGCTTTGCTTGTCACATGGAGTGCCAGGGTCCACGTTTGGGCTGCATGGCTTTATCCCTCCACCTTTCCAATGCCTTTCCTTTGAACTATTACCAGCCAGCCCCTTCTTCTGCTTTCCTCTCATGATCCAAATTCCCTCCACATTGGCAACCCCCTGAGAAAGCCAGGAGAACACTGCGTCTGCAGCCACAGCCCCAGCTCTGTCACCATAGGGAAGGCAAACCCAGAACCCTCCATCAGCCGTCTCCCTCCCACGGAAGACTGTCAGTCAGTGTCAGTGGGCCAAGAGCCTTTTACTGGCTCCAAACAAGCCAGACTCATTCCCAAGAACCAAGGAAAATGCTCAACTCTCCATCAGTAGCTTGAAACTTTCAGTTCCACTTGAGACAGATTTGAGTTGACTTGTCAAAATCTGAGATACAGTATGCAGTTGAATTTGAAAGGAAAAAGAGGGGGAAAAAACCCCAAGTTGTCCTATATTTCCTCCATGTGTGTTGAGTTTTAAAAGTATTCCCTACTGTCTTTTTCTACCTGCTCCCAGCGTAAGTAATCGATAACCTGGATAACTTTGGAACACCAGTCACCAGGCTGAAATTGAGCAGGTGCCCGTGGAAAGAGGCCATTGGCCATGAGGGAGAGGGGCAGTAGGGTACATTGGTTATAAGCACAAGGTCTGGAGCCAAACGTTTTGAGTTCAAATCTCACCTCCACTGTTTACTACTTCTGGGACCTTGGGAAGTATTTAATCTATGCCTCAGTTTCTTCAACTATAAAAAAGCAAGTGTTAAAAATGGTGTGAACTGAGTTGCTGTGAGGATTAAATAAGCCAACAACTGGCACACGGTAAGTACCCTACTTGTATTTATTACTCCTCCTCCACTACTACTACTACTACTACTATGTGTTCTGTGGGACATACAGGGGCCTCTCTAGTATGAAACTAGTCTTCCCAGTTGTCCAGGAGGAAGAGCCCTGGGTAGGTGACCCCATCTTCTAACTGTATTTCCTTTCTTTTAAAAAAAATTTTACTGAAGTATAGTTGACTTACAATGTCATGTTAATTTCTGCTGTAGAGCAAAGTGATTCCGTTATACACATATATATTCTTTTTCATATTCTTTTCCATTATGGTTTATCACAAGATATTGAACATAGTTCCCTGTGCTATACAGTAGGACCTTGTTGTTCATCCATCCTACAGATAATGGTTTGCATCTAATTGTCTTTCAGCTGTGATTACTCACTATAATAAAGAGATTAGAGGAAAGATGGGCAAAAAAGTAAGGTGGTCCTTCCCAACCCTGTTGATTAAACCTCCCCTACCCCGACTACAGACTCTAGGTTGATGGCTACAGATTAAGGGATTCCTAAGGGGGAGCACAAAGAAGGAGCTCACAAAATAGTTTTACCGATTATGTGACTGAGTTTAAGGTTGTGTATGGCACCAGCTGTCCCCAAATGAAATATCTGAAGCTAGAATCACATTTATTAGCACAGAATTGATTTACAAAACTCAAGGAGGGCACGGAATTCCTATGAACTGTAAATTAGTAAACTGCTTTTTAATCTACCATAAAAGAGCATTGAAAAGTCTTCTTAAAATCAAAGGGCTGCTAATTCAATCATAAACGCATTTACCCAATGGTGCTCAAGGCAAGAGGAAACCTTCAAGGCTGCGCAATTACATTTAAAACATATAATTTAAGAAATGATTTAAGTTTAATTACAATATCGAATGAAGATATGTGTTATTCTGAGGAGACATTGGCCTCCACATTAATATTTGCTTTTAAAAATATTTTTAAATGAAACGGCACTTTCCCCATATCGTGCTTCCTGATCATACCTACTTTTCTGAGAGCCAGGGAAGATAATGGTGAAGAAGATGGTTCCAGACACAGCTGTCCTCTTTGGGGCAGAGTGTGTGCCCTCTGAGCTACAGTGTGCAGAGGGGACTAGAGAGGGAGAGATTGAGTTGGCCTGGAATAGGAATTGCAGGCTACACACTACATCAGAGACAGAAACCTTTACAGTTCAGCAATCTGTCCCCGTGTGATAGATGCGGAAACCGAGACCCAGAAAGATGAGGTGACTGGCTTGCTGTTAGGGCCCAATGTCAGAACTGAAAGCCAGTTCTTCTCTTAGGTCAGTCTTCTTTCTACTTTACCAGTAGTTCTCAGGTTCGAAAGTGCTTAAGAATTACCTGGAGATCCTGTTTGATATGGTGGTTCCTGCCTCTCCTTTTCTGAGTCCACAGGACTAAGATGCGATACAAATCCAGGCAACATGGATGCAAGTGGATCCAGAGACCACACTTTTTTTAAATTTAAATTTTATTTATTTTTTATATAGCAGGTTCTTATTAGTTATCTATTTTATACATATTAGTGTATACGTGTCAATCCCAATCTCCCAATTCATCCCACCACCACCCCAACCCCCGCTTACCCCCTTGGTGTCCATACATTTGTTCTCTACATCTGTGTCTCTATTTCTTCCCTGCAAACAGGTTCGTCTGTACCATTTTTCTAGGTTCCACATATATGTGTTAATACACGATATTTGTTTTTCTCTTTCTGACTTACTTCACTCTGTATGAGTCTCTAGACAGAGACCACACTTTGAGAAACTCTGCTGTAAGTTGACTGTCTTACGGCAGATGCTTCTCAATCTATTAAGCCATTCAGCTAATCAATCCAGAAGTGAAAGCCCTTTGAAAAGTTGTACTGATGTACTTTCAATTTGCCCTGAAGATGCACTTCACTCCTCGGTACATTTTTCTATTCAAAATATGATCCATAGAGCAGCAGCAGCAGCATTATTACCTGGGATCTTGTTAGAAATACAGACTATCAGGCTCCACCCCAGACCTAACGAATCAAAACCTGCATCTTAACAAGACCCTTGGGTGATTTGAATGCCCAGCAAAGTTTGAGAAGCACTGATAAAAGGTCTACAAAGTCTTGTGGAATACAAAAACAATTTATCTTATTCTATCTTATGATTTTATGGGTCAGGAGTGGGGCCGGACTCAACCTGAGTGGTTTGTTCTGTTCCATGGTGACTGGGACCTCAGCTGGGGTGGCCCAGGTGTCTGGGGACAGTGGAACAGCTCAACTAGATCCGTATGACTGGGGCCTTGGTTCATCTCCAGGTGGCATATGCTGTGGCTAGAGTGTCCCATATGGTGTCTTCATTCACATGACTGGCATTTGGGCTGAAATGGGTGGAAGCTGGGGGCTGGTCAGCATTACTCTGTTTCCACTGGAGGTGGTCTCAGGGGACTCAGGTGCCTGGCTTCACTCAGGGGGGCTGTTGGGGAGGGGAGAGGGTTCCAAGAGACAGGAAGTGGAGGCCGCCAGTCTCTTAAAGCCTGGGGTCGGGACTTCCCTGGTGGCACAGTGGTTAAGAATCCACTTGCCGATGTAGGGGATGTGGGTTTGATCCCTGGTCCGGGAAGATCCCACATGCCGCGGAGGAGCTAAGCCCGTGCGCCACAACTACTGAGCCTGCGCTCTAGAGCCCGCGAGCCATAGCTACTGAGCCCGTGTGCCACAACTACTGAAGCCCACGTGCCTAGAGCCCATGCTCCGCAACAAGAGAAGCCACCGCAAGGAGAAGCCCACACAATGAAGAGCAGCCCCCACTCGCCGCAACTAGAGAAAGCCCACGCACAGCAAGGAAGACCCAACACAGCCAAAGATAAATAAATAATAAAAATAAAATTTAAAAAATAAATAAATAAAAATTTTTTAAAAACCCAAAGACATTCATTATATATATAAAAAATAAAGCCCGAGGTCAGAAACTGGCCCAGCCTCACACTGGTCGTGGAGTCACAGAGCCTGCCCAGATTCAAGGGGAGGGGATGTGGACCCCAGCTCTCCATGGGAGGAGAATTTGTGGCCATCTCCAACCTGCTTACTAACTGAACATAGGAAATGCTTAGAATTGTGAAGCACTTTTAGCCAATCTATGAGCAAAGAGCCAGGCTGTGAGGGCTAAACTGGAAGTAAAATCTGAGGTGAGAAAAAGAGAGACAGCTGGTAAAGACGTTACAGAAGATAAGACTCAATGGACTTGGAAGTGTGAGTAGGGGCTAGACAAGCTGAAAGAAAGGGAAAGGACTTTCCAGAGTAATTTCTAGATCATAGTAGCCTAAGGCTAGTTTTTTTGTCCCCGCTCCCACCCCCAGCCCCGCCCCTACCCCTGACTCTGGGCCTTAGGATAAGTGTGGTAGAATCCCACCACAGAACCGGTAGGTATCCTACCTTACAGGATACCACGTTGTCCTCTTCCCATAGTTACCTCCATGTAAATCTGCAAAGCAGAAACAGCTTCTCAGATTAAGGTTTCCAAAGAAATCTGAAATGTCCCACAGGCTCACCGCTCTCTTAAGCATTCAGAGAAAATCAGCAGCTTTGTACTATGTCACAGAGAGTGGTTTGCTCAAATCGGAGTCATTTCCTATCCAAAAAGGATCGATAATTCTAGGCCCTGATTTTCCTCTGCTCTAACTGGGAATATTATAGCCATCCTATAGGAAACAACCCTTAGAATGACCCTTGGATCCAGAGAAGGAGCCAGAAATATATGTACAAATAAGTAATTTTTTAAAGGCAGTAAACTGGGACTTCTCTGGTGGTCCAGTGGTTAAGACCCCAAGCTTCCAATGCAGGGGGCATGGGTTTGATCCCTGGTCGGGGAATTAAGATCTCCACATGCCGAGCAGTGAGGCCAAAAAAAATTTAAAAAGCAGGAAACCAATTGAACATAAAATAGGGCCCCAATTATATAAAAAATAAATATAGATAAAATAGTGGAAGAAGAAATGACAAAATGTTAACTGATTATTTCTGAGTTGTAAAAATTAGCATGACTTTCTCCTCTTCTCCATCTTTCAGTACGTTTTCCAAAATGAATAGTATTCTTTTCATAATCACAAAAGCCTATGTGGTCTAAAGATAAATTTTGATTTTCAAAGATGCTAAGAACCCTCCCACAGCAATGAATTCTTCAAAAACACAGATTTCACAAACCCTGTCACAAATCCTTCCAGAGACCTACATACAAGTATCTGCCCTGATAAATGCCAGTTCTGTTCCTCAAGATTTACTTGTCACGAAATCAAGACACACAGAATGAGTTATTTCAGAAGGAAATGTTCTGGGATTCTGGAAACAGATGATGCTTTCTTTCAGCCTGTTGTCATTCTTCTCCTTCATGAGATACTGTCGCCATCCCTCTGGATTTAACTCAGCTTGACAGTAGCCACATTTCTGTGTTGATCTTCATCTTCTCTTTTGGTAAAAGTCTGTAAATTGAGGCTCAGCTCACAGCTATTTCATACTAATCAGACGCTGGGACGCTCAGAACTAAGAATAGACCAGAGGTGCGGTAATGTGAAGCCGACCGCCTCCCTGGCAGACACGTTATGCTCCGGACCTCATCCTCATGAGTGCTGACCAGGCCATCTGCTCTCTCATTATAGGCCAGAGGGCCATGGCTCTCACTGCCTATCACAAACGAGCGGCAGCATAACCCTTCACTTGCTTTTCTTCTTTACTCCCAGTCTGCACTGCCGCTAAAATATTCTGCCTCTCAGCTGCCATTATCAGCGTCTAAATCACCCCTCGTCTAAGGCCCTAGTTTTCCGAGGGCAGAAACCACAGACTCAGCAGCTAGGATGTCATCAGCATACTCCAGACTACATCATCTCCTTCTGCCAACCTTAATACCACTATGGCAACCATCAACAGCAATACCCATGATTATTTCAGTAGAAATATTGAACAGATGTGACAGCCTTGTCAAATTCCTTTGCTGGTGTCCAACCACTCTGTTATACCTTTTGCAATTCTAAAATCTCTCTTCTGGCCATAACGGAGACAGCGTGCGCTGACCTCGTGAGCAGGAAACTATTCCTGTAGCATCAATTGGCATATTGAATACCGACTACCAACACCAGCTTACACATCTGGTGCTTTACAGCCTACTAATCATTTTCACACACATCCTCCTTTCGATTCTCAAGACAGCTGAGCCCACGATAGTATAACTGAAAAGAGCATGGACTTCTTGTCGGAAGTTTTAAGTTTCTGGGCTCCCTACTGCTTGTGAACCTTGAGCAAGTTCCTTTGCACTTGTTTCTTGTCAGTAAAATACTAAACCCAATTTGAAAACCAAATGAGATGGTACACTTAAAAATAACCAATTATGAAAACAGGTATTCAAACAAATACTTAAACACAAATATTCCAAATATTCGTGGTAGTATTATTCACAATAGCCAAGAGGTGGAAATAGTCCTAATGTCCATCTACAGATGAATGGTTAAACAAAAGGTGATATATGTATACGATGGAGTATTATTCAGCTGTAAAAAGGAATGAAGTACTGATAAGATACATCATGAAGGAACCTAGAAAACATTATGCGAAGTGAAAGACGACAGACATCAAAGGTCACACATTGCAATGATTCCTTTTATATGAAATACTCAGAACGGGTCAATCCATAGAGACAGAAAACAGATTTGTGATTTTGAGGGGCTGAGGAGAGGTGGGACTAGGGAGTGACTGTTTAATGGGTATGGGTTTTCTTTTGGAGATATGAAAATGTTTTGGCACTGGATAGAGGTGGTGGCTGCAAGACACTGTAATAAACGTCACTGAGTTGCTCAGTTTAAAATTGTTAATTTTATGTTATATAAATTTTACCTAAGTAAGAGAAATAAATTATAAAGCACACAGAAGTCCTAGTTAGTAGATCCCAGAGACAGAACAGTCTCCGAAAGATTAAGTGACATATGAAAGGACAAAAACTTAACAAACAAAAACAAGAAAATCAAAACAAAATAAAACAAAAAATCCACTCAGACTAGAATTTTCTGGTCTTCTTATGGGCCAGGTAGGTTTTCTTTGTGCCATTACTGCAATCCAGTTCTGTGTGTGGACATAGACACTTAAGTTTTTAAGATAGACACTTAAGTTTTTAAGACGTCACCATCTCCTCCTTTGAACTTTTATATCAACTCCGATGGCCTGTTGCCTAATCCAGTCCACATAGTGCCATATTCAGCATCCTCTTCTCCTTATTCACTCACAAAGACAAAATGATAATCTAGTCTAAAGAATGGGGTCTTTGGAAAACCAGAAGAGCTTCCCTCTTTACCTTGTCTAAAGAAAGAGAAAGTTCCTGAATGCTCAGTTGTAAGTTGAGAAGATAGTGAGCTTTGTTAGAAATGCATTACCTTGGGCCCCATCCCAGTCCAGCTGGATCAGAATCTGAATTTTACCAAGATTCCCATTTGATGTGTGTGTATATGAAAAGTTTAGACACATTGCTCTGGGGCTGTAGACTTGTAACAAAGCCCTACTTACATAAAGTCTGAGGATGCTGGAGATGTAAACAATAAGCTGTGTCGGGCCTACTGGGTCATTTGTTCTGAGTAGAAAATATGTTCATTTCAATCATCTTCATCAACATTTACTGAAAAGCTTGTGACCCGTGGAGAAAGCACATGGGCTATTCACTGAGTTATACCTAATTTCACAGATATGAGTAGCCTCCATGATTCTTCCGTACGCTGGAAACAATAATTCCAGCTCTCTAGTTTTCTAGTAATACCCCCAGTTCACAGGAAATGTCTACAAAGGCATTATTAAGTTATCGAACGTCACAGTCCATGGGAAATTTAGAGGTCACCTGGCCAGTGGTTCCTAAATGCTATTCCATGGACCAGTTCTGACTTGAATACATCAGAATCACCTGGGAACATTTCAAAACGGCAGAGTCCTAGGATACAGAATCAGCTCATTACATCTGGGAAGAGACCCTGGAATATGTGTTTTTATTTATTTTTTTATTTTTATTTTTTTTAATTTTTGGCTGTGTCGGGTCTTCGTTGCTGCACGAAGGCTTTCTCTAGTTGCAACGAGCAGGGCTACTCTTCGTTGCGGTGGGCAGGCTTCTCACTGCGGTTGCTTCTCTTGTTGCAGAGCACAGGATCTAGGTGCATGGGCTTCAGTAGTTGTGGCACGTGGGTTCAGCAGTTGTGGCACACGGGCTCTACAGCGCAGGCTCAGTAGTTGTGGCACACAGGCTTAGTTGCTCCGTGGTATGTGGGATCTTCCCGGACCAGGACTCGAACCCATGTCCCCTGCGTTGGCAGGCGTATTCTTAAACACTGCGCCACCAGGGAAGTCCTGGAATGTGTGTTTTAAAAAAGCTCTCCAGGTGATTCCAATGCAGTCAGGTTTGAAAACCACCTTTCTAGCTCAGGCCGTGCATCGCCTCCACAGCTTCCCCACCAACTCGGCCTAAATACCTTCAGGGACAAATACATTTCATTTCTGATAGCTAATTGTTAGAAAATTCCTTCCAACACATTGAGTCAGTACCAGCCTCTCTATACTTTTCACCTATAGGTTCCATCCTTTTGAACCATACAAAATAATACGAGTGTGTTTCAGATGTAGAGTCTCTCTTCAATACCATGTGACAGCCCTTCAAATGTCTGGCTCCAGGCCCTGTGTCCATCTATGTCTTCTCCCTAATAACACTTATTACCTTGAAGTCTATTTCATCCAGTAATAATTAAGTTACACACTTTCTTTTTCTATTCTTTTACTTTTAATCTGTAATAATTTACATGTATAGGAATATATCATTGTCTCTCATAAGACACATATAGCTAGATTTTTTTTAAGTCTAATAATTTCTTTAGTTTAGTCAAACATTACACATTTATTGTAACTACTAATCTAATGGGAATTATTTCTATCATATTTTTTGCTTTCCTTTACCCTGTTTTTTTTTTTCTCTTCTCTCTTTCTTCCTTCCTTTCCTAAATTCTACTGAATTGATTGAGTTTTCTTTATTACTTTTCTACCATATTGCCCCCACTCCCACACTTCCCTGAATTTGGAAGTTGTACCAGCTTCAGTAGTAACTCTTTAGAGGTTTTTTTTTTTTTTTAATTAAATAACAGGAATATCTAACAAAATATAAACTTAATCAACTTTAGTTGTTATTCTTAAAATTTTGTTATGAATACTTAACATAATCTAAAGTGAGTCAACATCTATTCTGCCTCCTTAACAAATCAAGGAACCTAGAATACTCCAACTCTGAATAATCACCTCCCGCCTTCCATATACTCATTTCCAATATTTTAGATTTATCATGCTTTCATACCCCCAATAAATTACTGTGGTTTCATGTCACTTCTTTTGTAGACTCACTCATATATTTGCTCCCCATTCTGTTCTTTATCTCAAGTTCTTCCTTCTGGGTTCAATTTCACCTTTCACTGATGATCTATTAGGAGAAAATTTTTTGTGTTTGTTGGAAAATGTTTTCATTTTCCCCTCACTCTTGTGTGATAAGTTAGCTGTATACATAGCTCTTGATTGGCAGTTATTTCCTCTCAGCACTTTGAATATATTATTCATTGTCTTATGGCTTTTGTTGTTGTAAACAAGTCAGAGACAGTCTAAATGTAGTTCCTTTATGGATTATCTATCCTTTTTCCTCTGAATGCATTAAGTATTTTCTCTTTGACTTTGGTGTTTGGCAGTTTTATTACAATGTGTCTAGATGTGAATTTTTTTATGCCTCCCATTTGGGATGCATTATACTTCTTGAATATGAAGATTTCTTTCTTTTATTAGTTCTGGAAAATTATTGCTATTATCTCTTCAAATGTTGTCTCTTCCCCTGTTGCTTTGTAGTCTCTTTAGGAGAATCCTATTAGACATATTTTTGACTTTCTTATTCTAAACTCCATGTTTCTAAATCTTTTTTTTTTTTTTGCGGTACGCAGGCCTCTCACTGTTGTGGCCTCTCCCGTTGCGGAGCAACAGGCTCTGGACGCGCAGGCTCAGCGGCCATGGCTCACGGGCCCAGCCGCTCCGCGGCATGTGGGATCTTCCCGGACCGGGGCACGAACCTGTGTCCCCTGCATGGGCAGGCAGACTCTCAACCACTGTGCCACCAGGGAAGCCCCTAAATCTCTTTTTTATATTATATTTTTTTATCTCTTCATGCTGCATTCTAGATAATTTTTCCATTCACTAATGTCTTTTCAGCTATGTCTAATTTGCTGTATAGCTTGCAGTATACAAGTATACAATTTCAAAAGATACATTTTTCATTATGAAAAGTTCTCTTTGTCTCTTTTTTCAGATTTTTCTCTTCTACTTTCTTGTCTTATTTTTATTCCTTCCTTTGTGTCTTCAATGTTTTTAACCAAACTTATTTTAGTTTTTAATAGGTCTTTTTATTACCTGAACTCTTGAATGTCTAATCCTGCCATAGTTCTGTTTGTTGATTTTCATACGTATTTTGTAATTTTGTGTTGCGAGGTCATCTTCTGTAGGCTTTATCTGGGAAGTTTTGCCTGGGTGAAGAGATGGTCCTTCCAAAGAGATTTTTGCTTTGGCTTTTGACAGTTGACTCAGAAATATCACCAATTCCAGTCGACTTTTATGTTAATTTCTGACCTTAGGGGTACCTAGTAATGCAATCAATATAAATAAGCCCCAAACCTGCACAAGGAGCAGATCCATCCTTGGGGGAGACTTTTTTTCCATCTCAAGCCCAGGTTGAGAGAGAAGAGTTTTCTTGTATTGTTGGACAGATTTTTTTTTTTTCTAGTGCATTATTTTTCTGAGGGTCCTAGATTTATGTAGAGATCTTGGTTCTAACTCCTGCCTCATATAAGACGCTTTTCCTTGTGTCTTTGTGGTGTTAACTGTTTGGTAAAATGCAGGGCAGCTCCAGTGTCAGCTCATAAACTTACTACTCTATTGTTTGGTTTTTGGCCCTGGGGTATTTCCCATTTTTTCTTGTGATGTCATCTATTCATTCAAAATGATTTTTTAAATATATTCAACCCCAAATTTCTAGGTGTTTGTGGCAGGAAGGCTTTCAATTCATCTACCCTGCAATATTGATGAAAATAAAAATACCCTAAGTGTTATCTGTATGCAACATTTTATTTTTATAATAACCAAATAATAATTCATCTCAGTACATTTTCTCAATGATATTCAACCATACTCCAACATTAAAAGGTGTATTTCCAAAACTTTAGGCTATACTAATCTCAAAATATGTCCAATAAAAGCAATGCTTTGTTATACCTATAAAGTATCCAAACGCAAAGTGGGACTGTTAAATAATGAGACTGAGTCTATAAGCTAAATAATTACATATTTTTGTACAGACACTATCTGCATATGTTCTCCAGTAAGTGAAAACAGAATTCCAAAAGTGAATTTTCCTCTTATTTGGTTACTTACTTTTTGGATGTAAATAACTTTATTGCTATACTAGGCATCTTAATTATTGAAAACAATAACAGCAACATAATCCTTTAATGAAAATAATACAGAAGAAGAAATCAGAAACCTAAACACCAAACAAATACTCTAAGGTTTTTTTTTTTTGTTTTTTTTTTTGCGGTACGCGGGCCTCTCACTGTTGTGGCCTCTCCCGTTGCGGAGCACAGGCTCTGGACGCGCAGGCTCAGTGGCCATGGCTCACGGGCCCAGCCGCTCCGCGGTATGTGGGATCTTCCTGGACCGGAGCACGAACCCGTGTCCCCTGCATCGGCTGGCGGACTCTCAACCACTGCACCACCAGGGAAGCCCAAATACTCTGGTTTATTTTTCTAAGTTTTGATATAGGGCAGAGAGTTAGCCAATATGGTTATTTCCTTCAGCTCCATCATTAGATTACTGTGTAACCCAAAACAAGCTTTCACTTTCTTCATGGCTCTGTCTCGGCCAGCTCTAACTTGTAACTTTACCACTGAATAACAGCGTAATCTAGGGAGAGCCTCCAAGGGCACAGGGCTCCTTTTCCTCTTCAATAGCAGGACTAACTAGTTCCACCTGGTTTTTAAGGTATCTCCATGTCTAAATCCCATGGTTCTAAATCCTGGGTAACAGACACCTGTACAGTACACAAGTCTTTTTTTTTTTTTTGGAATGTCTGTGTAAGCTGAGTGGGGATATTTTGTGTGGAACCACTTTATTTATCTACAAGTATATTAATAACTACAAATATGACCACATGTAAAGATGTGATGGCAAAGAACAACACAAGAACACAAAACAATGAACCAGAAAAGCTGGGCCTTAACAAGCCTTCTAAAAAGTTCAGATGTAGCCTTCTATAAAAACACCAAAATGTGTTCTATCTCTACTCAGTAAATATCATCTTCAAACCTCCCATGCTGTGAGAATGTACCTCTTGTTCTGTGGCTGCTACATTCCATATTAAACCCAAGGTCTTCTTGCTTCAAAGCACTTTAACCTGCACTCAGTCTACATTTATCACTTTTCTTAAAGTTATTGGTGACAAGACCTCAAAAGGATGTGAACTAAATGTCCACAAGTCCATACTGACATAAATAAATGATTAAGTAAATAAATAAGTAAATGGGAGAGACAAACTTCCTTACAGAAGAATTCCAACTAATTTATAGATACTTCTCCCTCTAGGAGCATGGGTTGGACTTAGTGACTTGTTTCCAAAGAGGAAAGTATGGGAAGGGTGGGGGAAAGACTTCACAGTGGAGGAACCTGACAAACACAGCCTCAGCCAGGTGATCATGATAAAATTCATGGTGATAGGGCTTCCCTGGAAGTGCCTTGGAACTACATAGAGGTGGTGATTATACAACATTGTGAATGTACTAGACACCACTGAATTGTTCACTTTAAAACAGTTAATTTTATGTTATATGAGTTTCACCTCAGTAAAAAAAAAGAAAGGGAATATAAGCTAAATGTTGGGTTTGATGAGTTTCAGCCAAGAGACAGATAGGAGAAAACAGATCTAGAGTAGCAGATGGACCAACCATCTTCCAGATGAATCCTTAGCAGGAAACTATGGAAAATGAGCAGAAGCTAGGAGTCTGCAGACAGGAAACGAAGAAGCTGTAACCTAGAAAAAGAGACATCAAAGAACTTAAGACTATTTTTCTAGGGAATGTTACATGGGTTATAATACCAAAAGAAAACTCTTATTTAAGTCAGGAACTATTTTTTATGCTCTTCAACTTTTCTCATGATATTTTCCCAATGATCAAGAACAGGATTCTCTATATCTAGAAGATAAATTCCACAAAGGAGACCATATCTATCTTTTTTGCACTGAATCCTTAGAGCCCGGCATGGTGCATGGTACGCCCTGGTAAACCCTCAAATAAAATTGATTAAATTTACAAATTTTTTAAAAATATGGGATATACTAATGGTAAAAATTAGTGGTAAAAGATTCTATTTTGTTTTAGTTATTTTTTTAACAAGTGTTGCCACTACAATAATTAATGCACTAGTTATTTTATATTATTGTTCATTAGTATGCATATTTTAACATCTCAGTGAACTATTCTGATGCAATCACGAGCTTTCGATGAGAGTTTAAAAGACTATTATAAACCAAACTGTATGCTTTATTTAACTTAAGAATGGGCAAAATAATTTGTTTTTAAACTTGTTCATTAATACAGTTGAAATTTCCCACTTCTTGTCAGTATTCCTAGGTCTCTGCCCATATTTGCTGATCCGGTAACTAGAATTTTTAAACATAAGCTCTTTGAGCTAAAAATGAAGATAGAGGGGCTTCCCTGGTGGCGCAGTGGTTGAGAGTCCGCCTGCCGATGCAGGGGACACGGGTTCGTGTCCCGGTCCGGGAAGATCCCACATGCCGTGGAGCGGCTGGGCCCGTGAGCCATGGCCGCTGAGCCTGCGCGTCCGGAGCCTGTGCTCCGCAACAGGAGAGGCCACAACAGTGAGAGGCCCACGTACCGCAAAAAAAAAAAAAACAAAAAAATGAGGATAGAGAACTATGCAATGTTAAGGATGCCATTTTTTGTATTATAATTCTACTTGTAATCATTTATGTGACAGTGACTATGAACAGCCCAGTCATTCCCTTCGGTGATTTATAGAGTAACACTGCATCTAGAGGAGACAGGTTAAGCTAACCTGCAGAGTTTAAAAGTTAAACATATAAAGGCTGAAACTTTCCTTTATGTAAGAGAATTTTGTAGAATAATGATGTACTTGAAAAGCAGGCTCTGCAGACAGACTGCCAGAGTTTGCCCCTCTGCTCCGTCCACCACTGTGTGACCTCTGATGAAAAACTGATTCCTCTAGGTTCATGTCCTCAGCTGTCAAGAAGGGTGACAACAGTACTGACCCCACAGTCTGCTTGTGAGGACTACTTAAGCTAACTTACCTAAAGAATGTAGAACAGGACTGCCAACTTACATCTGCCATTATTATTACTATCACCGACATGTAATATTGTGATAATAAAATGAAAAAGAGGTCTTTAAAACTATTTCCTCAAAGAACAAAGATTTTTCCTCAGAAACCAATAAGTTATTTAACACCAAGTTTTATTTTTGTACAAAGGATTTCCTGACGGGCTTATGCATATTTTCTATAAACAAGCACGTTGAGAATTTTAACAAGAAAGAGATATCAACACAGAAAGGAAAAACTATGATGGTAGACGGGAGATATGCTTCATTTTTAAGCTTGGTAGCAGCCAAGTATTTCAGCTTCAGTAATTACTGACCCCAAAGGACATCAATTTTAAAACATCACTCAAATATTATTCCATTTAGAGTTTTCAAAATACAAAGTTGGGGCCAGTGAACAAGCTGGTTTCTTTCTGAGATACATGAAAAATTAATTCCTAAATTACATGATCTCCTCTAAGATTAATTTTAAAACATTCTCAGGAACATATGAGTCTATAGAAATATTATAATTGTTCACAGATAAATACTATACAAATCACTAAGCCAGTAACATAAGAATCTATAAAAATAATTGTTGTATTACGCAAGTGCCTTAGGAATAATAACCTGAAGAAGCTTCTGTCACCTGGAGGAATGGAATTTGCTAAGTGAGATCTAGAACTGGAAGCCTGTCAGCAAGATTCCTTTCCCCAGTTCCACCATTTGCCATGCAGTCCAAGACAAAGCTCTCATTTTTGTTACGGCTCTGTATATCTGTCTCTAACATTTAAATGATATCTGCCACTTATTAACAGAGGTGCTGTGAGGATTCAAGAGATAACGTTAGTTAAGAATTCTGACATGCCCATAAACACAAAACATTATCCCTGATAAATATAATGGTTGCCGTGGCAGGCTCTGTTGAAGATGTATGGTGCTTGGCAATGGTGAGGGCGAAGATAAGCCATGTGAGAAGCTCCAAGATGACCTTGGTCCAGAGCTGGGAGTGGCTAGAGTGAGGTGGGCAGAGCCAGGTGGTGGCACTATACATAGGGTGCCTAAGGTCCTCTCTTAATAACAAAGCTTTAAGGTCACCTCTGTCTTCAGGTGCTGGGGTAGTTGGAGGTCAGTACAAGGAAGATTTCTTCTGCACTGGACAGTTCCCAGCCCAACCCAGTCCACCTGGGAGGGAAGAATGTCCTTCTCCCTCTCAACCTTTTCCAGGAGAAACGGAAGACTGTCACCAATGGCCTTTGTTCACTGTTTCAGAAGAGCAAAACTGAAACCACACTAAGCACTTCAAATCCTTCTTAAATATTAAAAATAATAAAGAGAGCAGTGGAGACTGTGTTTTTAATCACCCACATGCAAGCATTTAAAAACAATGACTTTTTTTTTTTCTTAATCTAAATGTGCTTCTCCAGCGTTGTGCATGGAAAAAAAGAAAACTTTTCATTTTCTGTCTTTGTGTTTTGGTTTTACAGGGACAAAATGTGAAATAAACTTCCTTAATTTTCACTTCAGTGTTTGCAGTTTAGGATTCCATTAATATATCCTTTCCCTGGGTTGTGCAGGGTCCTCGTTTGCAGTCAGTTCATTCTGCACTGATGTATATTTCATTGCCCAAGGCTTAATGTTGATTTATTGTCCATCCATAAATTAGAAAAATATGCTCTGGAATTCCATCCTGCTGAAAAGCTGTGCCTGATGTCAGGGGACTGGGTGATATTTAAGATGTCAGAAATACATATTGGATTAGTGTGCTTTGTTTCCCCACAACAGCAGGTGTTTAATCATAGCTGATGGCTGAAGTTAAATGCATTAGGACAGCAGCAGCCAGGAAGACGGAGTTTTTCTAAACCACACAAACTCCAGGATAAATAACTCAAAACTAATTGTGTGTCCACATCGTAGATACATTTTTATTTACTTAATACATTAAACAATGAAAATAGCCTCTGGCACTTAACTTCATGTTTAAGAGCCTGTACCAATATTTTATGTTAGTGAAGTGTTGGCTGTTTAAACAGAATTACTGTTTCCCTTACTCGCCCTCTGCCGGCTTTATATAAAATATTTTGTAAAGCAGGAATGAATAAAGGCTGAAATGAGTAATTCAAGGATAAGGAATTTTTAGGGTTTGCTTTTTTCCTGAATATAATTTGAATGCTTCTATCTGTCTAAATGCTCACTTTGCCGTAATCCAAATGATGCTCCCACATATCTACTGACCAGGCATTCTCCCTTCCTCTCTTTGTAAAGTACAGGTTCTCGTTGCCATTATGTTTATATTAATTAGAGGTCTATGTGAATAGAAAAATGATCAGTCTTGCTCTGGAGCAATTTAGCTGGAGGCTGGAGAGAAGACGCTTAGGAGAGCAAATATTTTCAAGGTGCAACCGGTGACCTGTAACAAGCTGGGGAGATTCATGGCCAGAATCGTATATTTTGACACAACAGTGATTTGATTAAAAGAGAAAGTAATGGGTTTAAACAGTCACTATGAGGATGTAGCCAGACTTTTGTAGCTTTTTGCAATTTACTTTACAGACCAGCGATGGAGCAGGAGAGAAGACCTTTGCCACTGAAAAAAAAAGGCCACTTGGATTTGGAAACAAACATAAACAACAACTGAGTGGTTGAAACTAGTTTTTTTTCCCCCTGTCCTTTTTGTTTTGTTTTCTTTTTAACACACATCCATGGAGAGGGAAGGATAATACTAAGGCAAAGAAAATATTGAGGTCACTTTGAGAATGGAATTCGATTTTATTTTTCTTGGCTATTTTTAAAAGAATTATTTTTTGGAGTCAGACTCCACTGAATCAGCCTGAAAGGAAAAGGGAAAAAATGTAATTCTCTGCATTTTGAGAAAAAGAAAAATTTATACTAGAAAACTGAAATAATTTATTTCACTTAGATAAGCAGTATGATCCCCAAGAATAGCTAACATACATAGGATCAGTGTAGCATCAAATTTAATTCTAATACAGTGGTTGAGAATAGTGCAGTGTGGTTTGAATTAAATAGGTTGAAAAGGGTATTAATGAAACATCAAGTAAAAAAGTGCAACTTACGAAACAACCTATATCGTATGATCCTATTAACGTGAGAACACAAGAAAAATAAAACAAAACAAATTGAAAGACATCCCATGTATGTGCATAAGTCCAAGGCTAACCATATCTCCTTTAGAAAAGGGTCTGAAAGCAAACAGAACACTGGCTATCCCTGAGAAGGGGATTTTAACTTTTTACTTTATATACTTTTGCATTGTTTGATTTTTATTTATAATGATAACATTTTGAGGTGTAACTTGTATGAATTAATTTCTAAAGAGTTCCAGTAAAGGTCTGTTTTTAAGGGAAAAAAGAGGCTTATTCCCTATTTTGATGCATATATCCTGCCTTAATCGAGATCAGTTGTAATTATTCTCATCATAACTATGTGTTGAGCGAAACAGTCATTGAATGTTATTATAAGATAAATCCTTTGAAGAAAAAGTTTTAAAAATTGCAGTCCCAATTAGGTGTTCACATGGCACAAACCTCATGAGTTCCTTAGTTTTCTCATTGGAAGCTCACTTGTTTTTCCTTTATCCCTCCATCCCCCTCAGCCTCAATGACCATGATCAGGTGGCTGCCTCACTCACTAAACATTTATTTTACAAGGCAATTCACATCCAAAAAGAAGATACTAAAAACATCAAGGTCCTATCACTGCTCTTTGTCTCAGAATTTCTAATAATAACATTCTCCCTGGTAAAATTTCTTGTTTTCCACAAGTCTGATTTTTAAAGTGATATTTTGGTGCTTTTGTTTTAAAAAAAGAATTTTCCAAAATGCATTCCTCATTTACTATAATCATTTTCATATATTTTAATATCTTTTCCTGTTTTGCAACTGCTGTCCCAAAGTTCTTCAACTATTTTAACCAAGGAGTGCCAGATGCTTAGGAAAAAAATTGATATGGGGACTTAAGGCCCTTGCTCTAAACTGTGTGCCATCCTTTCTAATATTTTTAGCCCGAGTATTGTTAAGTCGGGCTCCCCAGGAGCTATTGCCTCTGAGATGAAGAGGAAGATTTCTTGCAGGAGGCTTACTGGAGGGTGCTCTTGGAGTCACATCTGAAGAGGAGAGAAGGCAACAGGAATGGGTAGAAGTTGAGCTGCTATGCTTCCACCACAAAGGCCTCAGCTGATCCCACAGGGGTTCTGGAGCTGGGTGGTCCTGCAGAGGTACTCCCCCTTGTACCTCACACTGACCAGTCCTTGGATGCAGGCTGACCCTGGAAGGGAGTGTAACTTTGGGCAAAGCAGATGACATCCCTTTAGCAGATGACAATTCCTGGAAAGGAATGTGACTGAGAGCCTTCAGCAACCAACACTCCCAGCAGCTTCGGTCTTAAAGGGGGGCTCTGGGTAGTGCACCCCAAGTCCACCACATTCAGTTTGCAGGTTTTATTATCTTCATTTCCATCTACAAAGAACAATGTTCTTTAAACAGTGGCTAGAGCACCTCTCTAAAACAAAGGGGAAAAAGGAGAAACATTCCCTGTCGACAAACATGAGAGGACCATCAATCCAAGGCATTTTGGGTAAATGATGCTAAAAGTAGAAGTATGAAAAATATTCCATTGTTGTCATATAAGCAGTAAAGCAAGGAAAGAGAATGACTTAATGAGGGCCTTAGACTTAACATCTGAGATTTCGTTTCCAAATTTTCTTGATTCTCTCATACTGCAGGACTAGTTCTCTGGCTTATTTCTTGCATTTGTATCACAGAAGTAATTAACTACACATCCTATGAAGGGGTCTGGAGATGATTAACTAGAACATTCTATTATACATGGAATAGTATGGATCATACATGCATTACATCTAGTAGCTGATATTTTGGTCTGTAAGACAAAAGTGGAGGACATCAGGTATCCATGATTGTTTTCCCAGTTTTCTGTTCCAAAGAAACCTGCTTCCAAGAGGAGATGGTGCAAACGAAGTGGATTTGCAGAGCAAATGGGGAAAGTGGGCTTCATCAAATGCCCAGGGGCCAAGGAGGACACGGTCTGGACCAGGAAAAGTGCTATCCTTGTCCCTGTCAGCATATGGCAACATGAACCCTGACTCTGCCTTGGCAGCCTGGAAATGGATTGGGCATATTTGGAAGCAAATGACATTAATTAAGATTTGCTTAGGTATGTGGGAAAGAGAAAACATAAATGTTTTAAAAAGATTGTTCACAGAGATGTTAATTCAACCTCTGGTAGCCTAAGTAGAAAACACTTATGTCTGAAAAAGAAAAAGCTTGACATATTATGTTTGCCTAATATATTACCAAAAAAAAAAAGAGAGATTCCACAAGCATTGCCCAAACAGTAGTCCTCCTCAGACAGAATCATTTAAGGAAAATTCAAATCCTCCTTGTTCTAACACAGAAAAATGAAGGTACCTGAAAGAAATATCTGTTCCTAAACATCTCCACAGCATAACACCCCAGTCCATGTGTTTGTATCTATGTATATGGTTTGGCAAGGGCAGTAGATTCACATACACTGAATGGCAAAAATAGAGGTGGTAAATGCCTTGGATCCTAGCAAGATCTAGGATTAGGTCCTGGGATCGCTCATTCTTGGACTTGAGGTTTGGTCCCTCTCACTGGTTCCTTTAAAGTTTAACTCTTGAAGATAGCTTGTGTGATAAGAGTAAATGTGGAAGTAAGCAAGGACAGATGGGGGACAAAGAGGGGAATAAGCCAAAAAGCTATTACAACGAGGTGTCCCTAATAATAGTTGTAAGAGCTAATATAGGTTGAGTGCTCTCTGAGATTTCCTTCTCAGAGGGTTACATACATTACCTTAAAAAACATAGCAATAACCCTAAGGAGTTGGTACTGTCATCATCTCCATTTGTGCAGATGAGGAAACTGAGCCTTGGAGAGGCTAAGCAGCCATGTGGCACCGATGGGAGGTGGTACAAATGAAGCCATAGCTCAAGAAGGTGACTTCTGTGTAAGAGCTGCACCTCCCGTATATCTACGGACACAGGGCTGCAAGAGACCTGTGAGATCCAGAGACCACCTTGCTCAAGCCTCTCCCACGGCAGGTAAGGAAACTGAGGCCAGACCAAGAGACAGGATAGTAATCTATTGCTTCTGTGGTCATGCATGTTATCTCCCAGAAAGATACGTAATTACATGATAAATGATATTGTGGTCTGCAATGTTTCTATTTGCCCTGGTAATAAATCATCCTGGGTTTTGTGACCAGACCCACAGTCTCTTCTTTCATGTGGTTTGCAGAACTAAGCACACTGACCTAGCCTGCTAGAAGAAAACATTGTGGATCTTCAGATTCCCTTGAAAAGAGTTTCTGAGGATCCGCTGAACCACAGCCCAATTTGTCCTGGAGTTCTGATGTCGTCATAGGACAATGAGAGCAGCCGCTACCATCTACAACTGAGGAGACCTGGTAATGCCATAAAGTCTGCAGTTGATTTTCAGGAAGATCCTTGGTATTTCCAGGGACCTCAGCAACAATGTGGCCTACGTTAGTATTGAATTCATGGGATTAGAGCTATCCAAGGGCAGGGACTCAGTTTACAGATGAGGCTACCCTCAAAAAGACCCTAGCTCATCATTTTTATTTCAGGAGCAGGGAACAGTTCAAAACTTACCGTTTATTCAACTGTGGAACTGGGTTGCCCCTCTATGCTACATAACGTTACCAAGATGTACCTTAAGCCAATGATTTCTGGTCTTGACAAGGATCATTCTTTGGTCAGAAAACATAAATGGCTTGACTATTTCTATTCAAAGGCTGAAAAGCACCTACCTATGCTGAACAAGATCAGGTTTTCTTTTTTTTCTCTCTTAGAAGGAATTCTTAGCTGCTTCAAAGAATCACCATGTGTTTATTCATCACACACTGACGCAGCCAAAAGCTGGAGGAATTTACTGCATTTACTGCATTATAGTAGTCGCCCAGTAGTTTGGCGACAGATTCCGTGCTACCACTTATGGATTTTGAGTCTGACATTTTACATCCTGAAAATATGCCAAACCTGTCTCTTAAGCTTCGTTATTTTAGGATCATTCCCTGCTGCTACCTTTTCAAGTCTCCACCCTACACTTGTTCAGGAACACCTTGTGCTTTATTCAGGAAGAAGTCGTTGGCAGCAGCCACGCGAGCCTTCCTGCTTTGGAAAAGCCCCGGGTCTCTCTGCTCACCTTCTCTTGTCTTCCTAAACAAGAGACAGAGCTTGGGGTCTGGTGATGTCATTTTATATTGCTCAAATTTATTTAGCTTTAAATGGACACAGAGTACTATATAGTGAAACAACCTTGGGCGGTGAAAACCGGCCAACCTGTGTTTTGGATAAGACACTTAACTTCTCTGTGCATTTCTCATCCCCAAAACGAACATAATGATTCCTACCTCATTGTTAAGAAGTTTAATGATATAAGTGTACACTGCCTGGCATATACAAAATGCCCAGCGACTGGTAGCCATCATTATTATTTCTAAAAGATAAGGATTATTCTCAGTGAAGATGTTCTATACAATACTTAGCATAAGAGGATAGAAGAGCAGGTATCAATCGTAAATCAAACTTAGTTGAGGCTTCCTCAGGCTGTGGACAAAGGACTGGAGCCACTCTACCTGGGTCCCCAGAAAAGATCTAATTAATCCAGAGGCAGCAACATCACGGGGACAGGAACAGAAGTAAAGAACTTCAGATGAGGAGGTGACTTCCCCAGCTGCCCCAGCACATTTTGCCCAGTGCCCTCCAAAGCCAGAGATGAAGCAAGATGGCCTCTCTATCACCTCCTCCACCCGCCTCGCCGGGCTCTCTAGCAGAACCCAAGCCACAAACGTCAGACTGAGGTCTCCCAAGCCAAAGTGCTCCAAATCACAATTTCAGGACTTTCTAAATCAGCAGTTCAAGGACCTGTCACCCACTTATGCTTCTGACTTATGCAAATGTATAAGGATTGTTTTTAAAGTGAGCCACTGAATTAATATGATAGTCCTACCTCACTGCTAGAATGATAATTTTTTTTTAGGCCTACAAAAGTTTTAGCTTGTCAGCCCACTTGGGCAAAGCTGTGTTGGAAACCTTTTGTTGCCTATTTTAATTCACTTTGCCTAAGAATAAATACAGGTTAAAACCCAGTCCTAACAGGGAATAAGAAAAGAGCTGTAGAAAACTGAGCATGCAATATGTAAAGATCGGGACAAAAACTAGAAGATACAGAAAGGGACATGGAAAAATGAAAACCATTATATTAGAGTGGCAGGGTTGTGGGGAATTTCTTTCTTTTAAAAATTACTTTAATTTGGTATAATTTTTTTTTTTTTTTTTTTTTTGCGGTACACGGGCGTCTCACTGTTGTGGCCTCTCTTGTTACGGAGCACAGGCTCCTGACGCGCAGGCTCAGCGGCCATGGCTCACGGGCCCAGCCGCTCCGCGGCATGTGGGATCTTCCCGGACCGGGGCACGAACCCGTGTCCCCTGCATCAGTAGGCGGACTCTCAACCACTGCACCACCAGGGAAGCCCTGGTATAATATTTTTAGAGTTTACAAAATCCCAGCATTGAGAGTGGGGAACACCAATCTTCTAGAAGATTCTTAACATTTATGTCAAACCCTTCTTACAAAAAAAGAAAACAAATGAAGACACAAAACATTTTAAAGTCCATTTTCTTCTTCTTTCAGGCTTCATACATAGTGATGTATGCTCTCATATAATGGGGCTATTAATTCCCACACTGGAAAAGGCTAAATATTTAAATGGTGTTATTACTGATAATGAAGCACTGGCAAAGGAGGCCTCTCTCCCAGTTTTCCTTTTCATAATAATTAATTCTAATATTTTGACATGCAGATAACACAAAACTAGAAGGGAAAGCTTACAGATTCAAAGAGAAAATTCGTAACCAAAAACATCTAGACAGGCTGGTAAAAAGGATCCATTCCAACAAGAAGGCATTTCACAGGAGGGATTCTCCCAGAGAGTCCAGGCAAAGCTCTCTCCAAGTCTATGATTCTAACTTCTCAATTCCCACTGTAGATCAAGGGTTCATAATCCAGAATTCATGGATTACAGGCAATACATGGAATACAGGGCTCATGAATGGGTTTCAAGAGACCTGCAAACCATCTAATGTCATACACAAAACGCCTGATTTCCATGAAATAATTCAAGGAATTTTAAAACTAATGCTCTAGACCAGCATGTGTCACAGCAGGTAATGCCACCCCTCCAGAAGGCAATGCATTGCTCCCCAAAGAATTGTCCAAGTTCCCACAGACAACATTCAATTGTTCCATTAGACACTACTTTTTCACCTACAGGTAGAAAAACCTTTAATAAATATCTTAACCCCAGTTTACATGTAAACACAAAGTATTTTTATGGAGTTTTAACATATACTGAATTTTCCAGAAATACAACTACTATGTACAGTTTTATCACAACTATACCAAGAGTCACTCACCACTCTGGAAAATTATGTCACTGACCATGGCACAGCTGGTGGGTTTGAAGTCTCCCACACAACACCTTCAACAGTCCCCACGCACAGCCATCACCCTGGGATGATCCTACATATATGAGTAAATACACTTATTTGGGCCTATTTCAAGAAATCAGCTATACCCAGCAATCGCACTCCTGGGCATATACCCTGAGAAAACCATAATTCAAAAAGAGTCATGTACCACAATGTTCACTGCAGCTCTATTTACAATAGCCAGGACATGGAAGCAACCTAAGTGTCCATCAACAGATGAATGGGTAAAGATGATGTGGCACATATACACATAATGGAATATTACTCAGCCATAAAAAGAAATGTGATTGAGTTATTTGTAGCAAAGTGGATGGACCTAGAGTCTGTCATACAGAGTGAAGTAAGTCAGAAAGAGAAAAACAAATACCGTATGCTAACACACATATATGGAATCTAAAAAACAAAAAACAAAAAAACTTCTGACAAACCTAGGGCCAGGGCAGGAATAATGACGAAGACGTAGAGAATGGACTTGAGGACATGGGGAGGGGGAAGGGTAGGCTGGGACAAAGTGAGAGAGTGGCATGGACATATACACACTACCAAACGTAAAATAGATAGCTAGTGGGAATCAGCCGCATAGCACAGGGAGATCAGCCAGGTGCTTTGTGACCACCTAGAGGGGTGGGATAGTGAGGGTGGGAGGGAGACACAAGAGGGCGGGGATATGGGGATATATGTGTAGGTATAGTTGATTCACTTTGTTATACAGCAGAAACTAACACAACATTGTAAAGCAATTATACTCCAATAAAGATGTTAAAAAGAGTCATTTATAAAGAAAAAGGGTCAACAACAACCAATTGAACATTTTCTCTTAAATTAAAATGTAAATGTTATAAAATGGTGTAAGCATTTGATGACTTTATTCACAGCTCTCACGATGGAGAAATGCATATTTTATTATATTTTATCTGTTATGTTTTCCTTTACAGTCATGCCATCGTGTAGTTCCTCCTTCCCTCCCTCCCTCCCCTTCTTCCTATCTGTTCTTTTGCTTGTTTTTTTTCTTTCTTTTTTAACGATGTGTTTCCGTAGGTGATATTATCCAACACTTTCACTGCAGGATGGTTAAAGAGGTATTACAACATGCTTATTATAAAAGGAGGGTTGTTGGCACCGAACACAGTTGAGAATCTATGCTCCACACGTGTCCTCCACTATAACGTTTCCAAAATCTTCTAGAAAGTGTTTAACGTCACTTCGCTCTTAGAAAAAGGTCTGGCACTGGTTTGTGTGCAGTGGTCTGAGTTCCTCCAGAACAAGATGTAAAAACACAAAAACCCGGCCTACCCCGGGGAACCAGGGTCCCTACACCTTAACTCTCCCCGCCTCCCACCCCCAGGTAGCTCCCAGGAGGCCCAGACAACTCCCCACACGCAGCGAGTCCGCTGAGACGCCAAGATGCGCGGCTGGAAAGCTTTGCCACCGTCGGGTCATATGTCAATCCTTGGCCCCAAACCCAGCCCCGGGCGCCCTCCCCAGCCGTGCCCCATGATGAGCGCCGCTGTGGCCCCTGACTTTTTATTAATGTTTTTTAAAAGAAAAAAATGTAAATCATTACTCAGCTCAGCTCAGTCACCAGGCAAACTGTGTTTAATAAATTAGCTTAATCTATTCCGCAAGTGGTTTGTGAGTGCAGTGTTTCCTCCAGTTAAGGAAAACATTTATATTCTCTCTTGGCCCTACGTTCCTAGGCTCCCAGAGTCACTCACTGGGGGCGGGCGCAGGGGGCGATCCCGAGTGAGTGGCTTTCCTCGGGAGACGCCGCCTCGAGCCCCAGGGCGGGCGGCCGGAAGGGCAGTTGGTGGCCGCGCGGCTTCGTCCCCATCAGGCACCCCCCACCCCGGCAGTAGCCCGAGGCTCTGGTACCCACCTCGCTACCTCGAGACCCGGCTCCCCACCTCCGCCCCCTCCCCCACCCCCGAGCACATCCCACTCCTCCAGAGGGGCCTCTTTAACTGCTCCCCATGAAATAATAATTCATTATGTCACCAGGAGGGAAGTAAGGGAGTGTAAGTGTCTTGATGGGATTAGAGGAAACCCCCGCAGAGATGATTTAGGGGCCGTGATAATTCATTTAATAGGGGCCTGGGGCAAATTGCTAGACAGGGAACTGGAACTGAACCAGCCTAGAAAGGGCGTCCGACAAGGCTGTGTGGGAGAGTAGCTTCATTAGCAATATTTAAGAGATTTCATTTAAGAATGCGTCATAAAATGCGGTACTATTTTATCCACCTGCTTTGGTGGCCTTTAGCTTTTCTCTGCATGAATATTAAATTTGAAATGGCAGCACAGCAACACATTTTGGAAAGTGTTCTTTGAGCTGTTATTTGTATGGTTGGTTTAGTTTCTCGTTTGTTAACCTTTTAAAATGAATATCATTGAAAATGGATAACGGTACAACCAGAACTCGAAAAGATTATTAGGGGGAATATAATGCTTTAGAATAGGTTGTTACTAAACTGGGTAAAGGATTTAAGTTTTTATCGATCAAAACACAAAAGGCATAGCGAGTGAGTCAGTAAATGGCAAATTACTTTGACAATTCCCAATTTTCATGCAGATTTGGTGAAGCTGCCCCATTCAAAGCCACCACCCACAGCTTGGATGAGACCACAAAGCAGTGAACACAGATGGGACTTGCCTACAGACACTCTGAAAAGTCAAACACACTTCAGGAAAATACTTCCAAAGACTGTTTTCTTGGACAGATAATATTCCCTTTTGTTTCCAAGAGACAAAAGACAAACTCTAGTTTGATCATAAAACTATTCCCTTCAAATGTGGATTTTTATCTTTGGTTGGGGGGTGCAGGTAGAAGTGGAGGTTGCTTGGAGTTTTACAAACCCAAGAATTTTAAATGGGGAAACTGCGGTAGTGGTTCCAATTACAGCTATAAGGAAAAAAAAAATTCTCTTTTGGTGTGCGTCTTCCTGTTTGGTGTCAATGGCCACTTTACCGCACTAAATTGAGAGTCCTAGCTAGGAAACGTTTTAGCCAACACTCAGCCTTCACTCCACGGTGTCCTACACATTTGTGTAGCCTAATGCTCTTCCCTCCAAAAATCTTACATTTGCAAAATAAAACATTAACTTTGATCCCTCCCTTTTAAAAAATAAAATTAACTCTCCCAGATATGCTGCATCCATTTTTTTTTTCAAATCACAGCTGCATTCTCTTATTTTAACAAAACAACTGGCAGGTCTCTATTCACAGAGCTGCTTTAGCCACATAGGATACATACGATGCATAATTAATATGTACTCTAAAAGACTTTCTTAATCAAAAAAGACATTAACTACATGTAAAAGTATTCACTTATGTATATTGGGTTGGGCAATTTTCCACAATGACAGTAGAATTGGTATCTAAATATATTTTTATATATAACAAAACTTAGCAAATGTCGTTTGTAAGGCGTGCATGGGTAGGGTAGTACTAATATTTGTGTTCCTCTTGTTTATATTCCACCATCTCCAGGTAAAGATGCTATATTTTATACAGGGTTGTAAACCACTTTGCAATATAGTGAAAGGATCTATTTCAAATAAAATAAATGTGACTAATGTACTATATAGTCAGTCTCTGGACAAAGGCAAGCATCCTTTAAGGCTGGGTAGTTCCCTCAGAGCCTCTTCCCTGGTCCTTAGACTTCACTTTTCTCAGAGCTTCCCTTTAGGGAAGAGCAGCCAGCACCTGCCAGTAACAGCCCTGGTCAATGCGGGGCCAAGTTCTGAAAAGGTAGCTTCTCTTTGACTTAAGAACTTTCATTCTTTCCTTTCTCCGGTGAAAAGTCATTCCAAGCCTAACCAAGGGAGTCCCCCCAAAAGAAATCTGTCTGCAACATCTATTTTTGCTTTTCAGAAATAGGATTTCATTGCCAGTTAGAAAGCCAGAAAGCAAAGAAGCTCAGAGAGATGGGTATGCACACATACTCAAACTGTTGAATCTTGGAGTAACTGACAGTGTTTAAAGGACCTCACAGGTTTAAAAGTTTCAAGCACAGTAAACACATCAGACAGGCTGTGTTGGGAGCCCAGTGTGCACAGATGCAGAAGCTACTAATGCAGGGACTGTTCTCTGCTTTCCCAGAGCCCAGCCTCCAACCACACAAAGCCACATCCTTGTCAACAGAAAGGACAGGAACGTAGCATTATGCACATGATCAAATATCTTAGAGGACTGAGGTACTAGTATATTTTAAAAATATTTTTAAACATTTTAAACCAACAAAGCTGGGAGTTGGGTGGGCAAGGGAGTATAAATACTTTTATTTAAAGTCCCAATTTTTCTAATAATAAATTCCAGGGTTTTTTTTCCCACATTACAAAAAATAAAGGTGAAGAAAATGCATAGCCAAACTGTCTTCTCTTTTAAAAAAATATTTAAAATACTAAATACTATTTCTGAGGGCCACCTAATTTTTGAAAAGAAAAATACCTTCACACGAATGAACCAGAAGAACTAGTGCTCGCAGACAGCACACAGGCCTCTGCAACACTTCCCTGCCCCCCATTCAAAGCAACTAGGGACACCAAGTCCATTACAAATCACAGGAGATAACTGCTTTGTAAATCTGAAACCACTGTGCTTCAATAACGTGGGCGAAATACATCAAATATCATTAAAGGAAGTTTATACTATAAATTGACCCAAGCTTTGTGAAAAGTACTTTCGGAATATGTATCAAAAGCCTTAAAAATGTTCACTTCATTTAATCCAGTAATTCTGTCTCAGACTAGCTCCTGGGGAGATCATCTGAAATGGAAACAAAGATGTAGGTAAAAAGGTGTTTACTTTTACATCTATAATAGGAAAAAAGCAGAAACCACAGAAACATCCAATAATAGAAAATAGTGAAGTAAATGATGGCATCCTACAATGAAATTTAATAAATGCATATTCAGTTTTATACATGTAGGATGCTCTGAACTGTGTCAAACAATACAGAGGACAGAAAATGTTAACGGGATTATCTCTGGGTGGTAGGAATATGTGGGGTTTTTCTCAAAATTTTGTGTTTTCTATAATGAGGATGTATTACTTTCATAATATGCATCTTTTAATATATCATATCAATTTTATATACACACATACATATATAAAATTCATTAATTCCTTCAGTGTTTATGACATGATAAGCTGACAGGCCAAACAGAAATCTCAGAGTCAAAATAAAACTGAAATCAGTTAATTAGATATTTTCCCCTTAAATAACCACATAAAAACAACTTAACATACATTTCTTTATTCATGTCAAGCAACACATATCTACATGTTTTCTTCTCTATCCAATAAATACATTTCATATTGTGATTTACTTTTGTGGGCATATGAAGGTAGAAAACATTCCATGTTTTAGTAGGAAAATCAGGCGATAAGTCCATATTCCATCACGATCACCTGCAGCTCACCCTTGGCACCCAGGGTACACATATTTATTTATTATTTACCCAAATAACAGCACATGGCAAATTTGCAAGGACAGCCCTGCTCTCAGGCCATTGCATTAACTACAAAAATCTGTTTTCAGCAGCAGACTGTCTATAAATTTGACCCTTAGCTCGCTCGCTCTCTCTCTTTTATTTTTTTAACTAGGTCAAGTGGCTGTCCCTGTAGCACCATCAGTATATTCAATAAAAATCAAGTATATCCTGTGTTTGAAACATACATTATAAATAGATGTATAGATGGAGCAGATATTGAGAAAAGAAATGGTAAAGATTATGAATATTAAGATTTATATTAATCTATAAGCCTATTAAAGTACAGTAAAACCTGTCCTTCAGACCACCTTTTTAAAGATATCACCTCCCTGATGGGACCACTAAATTTCGGGCCAAATTATTTTCCCATAAAGAACAATGAAAAGAAAATGATTATATTAAGACTACTTCTACTATGGTTTCTTTTCATTGTTCCGCCAAAAATGATTCCAAACAGTAAAATAACATTGATTTTGACCTTGTTAATGAACTTGAAGAATTTCATGGAATACTCAAACACCGATTTCCATTTTTAACGGGAAAAAAAAAATGGACCCTCTGCCTCACATTGTCGACAACACCAGCAGCATGTAGGGATCGTTTCATTGAAATTCGGTGGATGTAGCTTATCTTGATATTGCTAATGTTCCATAAGGTTTGTCGTGTGGATTTTTCTTTGTGCCAAAAGCTGGAGATGATTGTGTGATTTGTTAAAATATTGAAGAAGCCTTCAAACCGAGAGGTTCATTTCATTTCTTTTTGGTTACAAAGAATTTCACATACAGTATTACTAAAGCGATTTTCAGTTTTCCAAAATGCCACGCTCTCCAAGGGAACAGCTTTCTCTCCTTTGGCCTTGCAAGGACTCCCCGTGGCTTTGATTGGCTTTTCTTCCAAACAAAACTGCCATGGGATCCACACTCCCCGGAGCCCCCCACCAGCTGGGGCCTGGTTCTCTTAATCAGGTTCTTCTTCAGCTCACTCATGTCAGCCAGAAACGCCAGAGGCCCTACCCATCCTCGTGTTGGGCTCCAAAGCCTATTCCCTCACTGTTTAAGTCTCTGGAATTGCTTTTCTTTGCAGTCTCCCAGAATACAACACCATGGTTTTCTTTTCAGGTCTCCTCAAAGTCTGTCTACTTAAATAGGACTTCTTTTTTCAATGGATATCAAGGATTAGTCAGGTGTAGCTATTCTTTAAAGTACTCATACGTGTGCAAGGAACACATCTTAATATTCTCCAATGAACGGGCTTCCCTGGTGGCGCAGTGGTTAAGAATCCATCTGCCAATGCAGGGTTCGAGCCCTGGTCTGGGAAGATCCCACATGCCGTGGAGCAACTAAGCCCGTGCGCCACAACCACTGAGCCTGCGCTCTAGAGCCCGCGAGCCACCACTACTGAGCCCGCGTGTTACAACTACTGAAGCCCAAGTGCCTAGAGCCCGTGCTCTGCAACAAGAGAAGCCCCCGCTTGCAGCAACTAGAGAAAGCCCGTGCACAGCAACAAAGACCCAACACAGCCAAAAATGAAAAGAAATAAATTAATTAATTTTAAAAAAATCTCCAATGAAAGGTAAACACACGAGCAACGACTGCACAATATTCAGGCCCCTTTGGGAAGCTTCAATCAACCCCAGAGTCTTGGAGGGCAGGAACTATGTCCTGTGTGTGTACCTGAGCCCAGCTTGGAGCCCACTGCCTGCCATCATCAGCTCCCAGTAAGCCAGTGTGGATCTGAGCTGCCAGTCACGTCATTCTAGTCTTGTCACCGTTCTTTAGCTAGAGGTCACTGCACAGTCATCAGCTCAGAATCGCAGAATCTTGGTGCTGAAAGGAGACTGGAGCACACTGGTCCAGCCCAGGCTTTTCATCTTAGAGATAGAGTTACTGAGGTCTCCAGGGAAGGGATGCCTCAAGCGGTGTCAATACACAGCCACAAACCTTATGGATGAAAATCATGGGTGTTTGTTTCTGTTCCTAAAAAGAAGAGGCCCATGATTTTTTAAAAAGTATATTTTAGCTGATAGCTTAGAATAGTAAGCAGCCAGCTGTGTGGTTTGAGCTCAAAAATAAACTATAAACATTCACAACTTAATCCTTCAAATACTGGAATGTCAGAACAATAAAATTTCTTTTTTTCAAGTAGGATTTTTTCTTTTTTTTTCAGTTGGAGATGGAGACAGCAAGGCATAGTGGACAGTGAGTGAGACACGGCATCTAGTAACCTGGGTTTGAATTCCAGCCCCACTGTTGGCTAGCTGTGTGACCATGGCCCAGTCACTGATCCTCTCTCTGGGCCTCAGCTTCCTCACCTGTAAAATGGGCATAGTAATACCATCAGCCTTCCCATGGCCACTTGAAAAGCAAAGGAGATAATCCACGTCAATTCACTGTGTCTTGCAAAAGTAAGTGATTTGTTGGCTGGTGAATGAATTTCAAAGCTATGGCTACGCGTATAAAGAAAAGAAAGCACAGATAAAGAGGAATGCACACGCTCATTTTAACTTAGATATTTCCCTCTCTCTTTGAAGCAAGCTAACTGGATGATCAGACGTGTGATGAAACACAGACACCTGGGTGAAAACCCAGCTGGAGGCCCAGGGAACTCCTCACACAGAACAGGCCCGGCTTTCTCTTCTTCTCTCCTCCCCAGTACCTGCCCCCATCCCTAAAAGGGACACTAAGGAAGCTCAGGCCTTTGAAAATGTGGACCAGTACAGCCCAGACTCCTAAGGAGAATATTAAGGCTTTCTTTCTGTTCCTTCAATGAGAGTCTCCTTGCCACTCCCAGACCTACACCAGGTGGTATGGACGTTCTCTCCTTCCTCCGATTCATTTTACCTGAGGTTCACAGACCACAGTCCTCCCCCTGAGCCTAACATCTGTTCTTCTCACCTTGTCAGTTTCCTCCTTCTTTTCCCCCCCAAAACCTGCAAGTGAAACATGCAGCTTTAGCTTCTTGCATCAGGAAGCAGGGTAGAAAAAGCCAAGGGCATTATTTTTGTCCCACTTTTGCTGTTTCTATGGGGACAAGGCTGACTTATTTTGCATAATCACTGCGAAGATAGACAGTGCTCGGCTGTGAATACCCGTTATTCTGGACTGAAATTTGCCTTTCTCCGACACTGAAAAGACACTTTGGATTTTCACATATTCACTCAGCAAACATTAATTGAGGGGTGATTATGTGCTAAGCACTGTGTTAGAGCTCAAGTGTGCAAGGAGGCACTCTCCTACTCAGGGGCAGCCCACTCTGTGCTTCTGGAGATGTCCTCTTGCTCTTTTTTGCACTCATCTAGTACTAACGGCAGCCAAAGAGTCTTCCTTCTCCAAAGTGGAGGCCTGACACAGCGCTGGGTACCTACTTGAGGCACAGTTATTGCTCATGAAATCAGACATGATCTTAGAACTTCTGAATGGACGGAACCAGTGAATCCCACCCCTGTATTGAACCACAGAAGAAAGAGAGGCCTAGGGATTAAGTGGCTTGTGGAAGCCACCCGCAGTGGCCTGTCCCATCTGTCTTGAGTGGTTTAGGGCTGGTCAGAGGCCCAGGGATGTCTCAGAAGATGGCTAGATGTCCTTTCCAGTCTGGAGATTCCAGGCAGACCAGAAAGAACGGTGGTGACCTGGCCAAGCAGCCCTCTGGAGAGTTCAAGGATCTGAAGCAATGTGAGCTGCCGCGGGTTTGTGCCACCTCCAGTGTTTGCCAATGCCATCACTATCAGCATCAAACTCATTCACTGCTTTGTTAAGTGCTTTGGGATTTCTCAAGTATAAAAGGTGCTATATAAAATCAATCACAGGAAACTCTGCTGCTGGCAGCTCAGAACAGCTATAGTAAGCCGTGTCCACTCAATCAATAGTCCCTCACTGAGAAGGGGAAAGAATACCATTAAAAAGATGTGCTCCAGGGAGATTAGCTCTGTGCTTTGTGACCACCTAGAGGGGTGGGATAGGGAGGGTGGGAGGGAGTCGCAAGAGGGAGGGGATATGGGGACATACGTATGCATATAGCTGATTCACTTTGTTATAGAGCAGAAACTAACCCACCATTGCAAAGCAATTATACTCCAATAAAGATGTTTAAAAAAAAAGATGTGCTCTTAGAAAAACTTCCCTCAAGTAAGAAAAAAATATATATATCCTACCTTACGAGAGTAGCACACAATATACTGTTCCTCCAGGAGCAATATTAAACATGATGGAAAGAGTTGCTTACTGCTTGGTGCATACTTTGTCTTTCATTTTAACCAAGCAAGAACACAAATTGATACACATTGTGTCTGAGAAACCTTGTAGGCCCCATGCAGGAAATGCCTATCGGATTTTAAAATCCAGTTGTACCATGAAAATGGAATTAGCGCTCTGGCACCACAGTAGAAAAAAGTGATTTCTAAAAATTGCTTGCCAAAGGACAATAAGCATGTTTGGAATCTAGTATACATCATCTAATTTAATTAATGTTTAAGTATAAAGAAAATATTTAGATGTGTAACATTTTTATGATGTTACAGAAGTGGGCTCCTTGCACCATCCTGAAAGAATATTGATATGGGATATTTTGAGTTTTCATTTTATTTCAGAAGGTGAAAACGGCAAATAAAATAAAATTATGTTACTATATATATGAACTCATGGTATTTCTCAAAGCTATGACGTAGTAATTTAAGTAGGTGCGAAAATTAGGGAGAGAATATCTTACGGTATTTTTAGAACTCAAATTATTTTTTGTTACTTACAGAAAAGTATTGTAATAGAGTGAGAACCTGAAAAGCAAACAGTAACTTTATATGGAGTATAATGTATAAAAATATTGAATCACTATGTTGTACACCTGAAACTAATATAATATTGTTACGTCAACTACACTTCAATAAAAAATTAAATAAAAACAAAAATAAATACATTGAAAAAAATAGAAGGCTGCTTTCATAGCCTGAGAATATAAAAAACCATAGGTTATTACTGTATTTCAAACGAAACACTGAAGGAAAACAAAAAGGCAAACAGTGATGGCCACTGAACTTCTCATGAACAAGTGCATTTAAGAAGATAGCTGTTCAAGAGTTTGCCTAATGAAGTACTCCTGTGTCAGTCATCAGTGTCTCTTCAAGTCTTTTCCTCAAACTGTAACATTAGAGTTCAAATTGCTAAAGCATAAGTGATTAAAAACCTCACATGTACAAGAAAATGTGTAGGTCCTTTAGTCCGAGCATTTTAAACTCCAGAGTGCATGAGAGCTCCCTGGGGGGTTGGCAGAGGGGCTTGCTGGATGCTGACTTGGAGGGCTCAGGACCTCACCTTGAGAAACTGGTGGCAGATTAGGAAACTGCAGTACATGCCTGTTTGGTGGTGACTTGCCCAAGCCCCCCCGCTAGGTGGCTGCAGGGCCTGGACCATCCATGACCCATGCCTTCCATGGGTCGCCCAGTACCACTCTTTCCCCTCAGCACCTGGTCCTTCTCTACGGAATAGTTTTGGATACTGTCAAAAAGCTTCCTGAATTTTTCACCCAGAAAAAAATGATGTTCCCTTCATGGAGATAATTCCAGAGGAGTCCCTCCCTCTTCCTTCCTTCCACAGATTTCTGTGTATTCATTTCAGCCTACGAAGGCGGAATCAAGTTTAATCAGTTTATTGCATGAAAGTATCCAGTTATAGGCCTAGTACTAGTTATTTGATGATGATTGGTTTTGAAATTCTCAGGAACTCAGGTCGGGGTGGGGTGGGTGCAGGGAAGGTGGTGTGTGGACTGGGTCAGTGTCCATCAACGTTCAGACTCCAGGCTTACAGCTCCATCTGTGGTCCCCACCTTAGATTTCAGCAATTTCCTTAACGTGAATATACTTCCCAGTGTCTGAACACACTGTCAGAAATTTCAGATTAGATCTAGATTTAAATAGTCACTTTCAGAATTCTGGGAGACTTGGTTTACTCAACTCTCTTATAACCTAGCCACACCAGTGGGGCAGACATTTAATACTTCACACATATCCTGAAGTTTAAACCCCAAAGGCAATCATTGAAACTCCAAGAGAGCCATACACAAATAAGCCTAACTCTTCAGCAGAATTGCTTAAAAGCCTATCCAAATACTCCCTTTTCTTCTATAATCAAGGTTATTCTTGATTACCCATCATACTAGAAACAGGGGAGAGCCATGGCTAAGTATGATAAACTACATTCTATCTGGAATTCTGTCCTATTTCCTCCATGAATTACCTCATCAAGTAATGATAAAATCAACTTCTTGGAGTCTTAGCTTCCTCCCTGTAGAGACTGAAGGAGAAGGTAAAAAGCCAAAAAGCAGAAAAAGCAGGCAATCAAGAGGGCAGAGGGGCTTCCCTGGTGGCGCAGTGGTTGAGAGTCTGCCTGCCGAAACAGGGGACACGGGTTCGTGCCCCGGTCCGGGAAGATCCCACATGCCGCGGAGCGGCTGGGCCAGTGGGCCATGGCCGCTGAGCCTGCGCGTCCAGAGCCTGTGCTCCGCAACGGGAGAGGCCACAACAGTGAGAGGCCCGCGCACCACAAAAAAAAAAAAAGAGGGCAGAAAACTGGAAGAGGAATAATAAAATCTCAACAACAAGTAACTGATATAAATCAACTCTCAAATACTGAAAACTTCTTTAAAATTTTAATTGTTTCACAATTTCCAGATAAGTGAGCAAAGAATAACACCCATTTTCAATTCCTTTAAATCTATAGTTTAAAGAAATCCGTTTTTATGTGCCAGAAAGGTTTTAATGTTTACATGTCCAAACAATATTGACAAGGTATGACAAAAACATTTGATATTTTTCTCATATATTTACAATGTTTATGGTTTGGTTAGAATAATGATTATATGAGGAATATTTGGGAGATTCCGTTGTGTGTGAAATATTGAGCAAGACATTTAACCTTTCTGGGTCTCAGTTTTCCCATCTGCAAATAGGGATGTTTAAAGGGTTTGATGGTCTCTAAATTTCCTTCCAGTTTCAGGCGTCTACAAATAAGATTTACAATGTGTCATCATTAGGATGAACAAAGTGTTTCCTGTGTGATTTTCCTCAGAAGACTCCATATCTACTTGTGACATTTTGGTTGTTTAAGTATTGTTGTTCTGAGGAGGATCGTTAACTTAAATTTTATGCTCTAGTCAGCAGCTTGGATGGACTTGGAGTTCTGCACCTGGATTAAAAATATATTGGATTCATCCAGCACGTTGTTAATAAAATGGAGTTGGGATTTCTCCATTGCAGATCCAAAGGAAATAGTGTTTGCAACTTCCAGAATAAGTTCTGTCATCCTTCTCTGCATACTTGAGGCAATGAATGGGCTTTCAGTGGCCAGTTATTGACATCTCCAACAGTGAAAATGTATTTCACTCTATTATCCCAGTGTGCAGATAGCCAGATCACATTTTCTGAAAATGCATTAAATTGAGTGGTACAGCAGCCTGGCCCTGGTAGCAGAAAAGGCAATTTTGGACAGTTGGGGGAGACCTACAGTCGGGTCACAACTCTTTCATAGCTTCACTATGAAAAGCTGGGCTTTTTATAGTGGGAAGGCTCTCATGATGCAAGAGAAATAAGTAGGAGCTGCACCAAAGTACATTATATCGTGACACAAAAAGCATAAATCATGTGTGTATGAAAATCATAAGCCCTAAGCTTTAGAGAGAGTTGTGCAATTGACAATCAAATGGAGCTTAAAAGGAATTATGAGGTGTTCAACCAAAGTCTTGAAATAAAGAAATATTTTACAGCAAAAAATTACAAATGTCAAGCTTAAATCATAAGACTTTGCACCGTTGAGCTACTAGCTAGTTCTATAGCTTCTTCAATGCTTAACACAGGGAGATACCAACTTTCACGCTCAATAAAACTTAAGAACTTTAGAAACACATTTAGGAAGATAATTCATGTATTTGTGACTTTTCCCTCCCAAAATGGCTAATTGTAGAAGAAAAGTGAGTAGGCATAAGAACTTCTTGGATGGTAACCTGTTCCACCATTTGCTTTGTACTGTTATGAGTTCTTGTGACTTTTAAATAGGGCTGTCACCAATTTGGTCATTTAAAGAAAAACGGGGTCTAGCGAATACGGAAGGCAGTCCTCCTTTCCGTTCGGTACATCTAGCTCTTGCTCTGGAAAACCACAGAGCAAGCTGAGCTCCCCGGCAGCCAACCAACCACCAGCTCCCATGAAAAGCTGGAACCCAGCTGCCCAATTCGGTTGCTCCCGTCCAAAGCCAGCCAGGTGGCAACCCAGACTGAATCTGTTGTTGTGGGAATGATTTTCTTCACAAACAGGTTTATTAAATTTTATATGGAGACAGGCAAAAGTCACAAGATCCTGGAGAGAAAGACCTGATTCACATAAATTTATCTTAATAGCTGGGAATCCGGGAGCATCAAGCAGAAAAAAATAAAATAATGGAAAAGCATTTTGCCTCCTCCATCTGCCTGCTCTCCACTCCCCGGCACACGATATGCCCTCCACACACATAGATCAACAACTGCCACGGCTCCATCCAGCCCTTCGCAGGAGGCGTCCGACAGATTGATCCGAGCCTGTTTTGACATATAAACTCCAATTTGGCCCCAAGTCACTGCGAGTGGACACTGCCACCAACGTCTCTGACACTAGGTTATTTGTTGTTGCTGTTCGCTGTCCCTGTTTGCACATTAATCCAGTGACAATTAGGTGTCAGCGAGCGTTGTTTCTGCTTAGCTGATAGCCTTGGGCTCTGCGCTTGAAGCCCTAATCAGGAGTGTAAACTCTGCTATATTTCAATTTGGAGAAGCGCTCTTCCGCTAAGAGGCCCCTGGCACTGCGATAAATAAAACGCCTATTTACTCTATTGCCACACTTAGACATCTAATGCACTTACTACCAGCCCCCTAATCATAGCCTACAGTTAAAACCGCCTATAAATCACTCCGTTCTCATCCTGCGCATTAGTGAAGCCATCTTCCCCAAACCCCACAATGAGCACTGTTTCCTTTTCTTGTTAGTCAAAAGCTAGATGATTTTTATTAGGTTAAAGACGAGTTCACAGATGGTAAATCGCGCGGAGAGAAATGAGCTGGAGAGTTACACCTAGTCAGCGCGGGACACCGGCGCCGGGGCCGGGGGTGGGATCCAGTTCTGGAACCCAGGTGGCGGGACTCCCCAGCACAGCTGGATCCAAGTCCCCACCCCACCTGCACGCCCACGGGGCGTCGGGGCTCCGCAGCCTCGCCCCCCGGACACCCCTAGCACCCTGCGCCCCTGCGCGCCCAGCGCAGGCTGCGGCCTGGCCTGGGGACCCTGGGCAGGTGGGCTCGGCCCGGCATCCTCCTCCAAGACTGCCAGCAACCCCTATAAATGTAAAAATCGCCCCATCCCTCTTGATCTCGCCGCGCACGTTTCCCACCGACGCCGCTCAGAGGCGAGAGCCCGGGAGAGGCCCGGCGCTGCGCGGCCCCGGGGGACAGCGCGCAACAAAGGCCCGGCCCGCAGCCCCTGCTCCTCGCCTTCCTTTTCAATTCTCCCCCGATCTCAGGTGGAATTAGGAGGATTAAAGCGGCGAGTAAATGAGGCGAGTGTGCAAAATGACTCCTTTCTGAACCAAACGGAATGCTCCGTGCTGGGGAAATGAGATGCACATTTAAATCTCATCCATCCACCGCCTGCGGCCACCGCCATGTACCTGCCTACTTAGCCCAAGGGTTAATTAATTGAGGCTTCAATGCACTATTGCAAGAGCATTATTGCATTTGATACTCTACATCTGTGATTTAAAACTCTTTCAGTCCCTTGTCAGCAAGGGAGGGTTTTTAACTAGGAAATTAGCATTCAGATAAGGGAACGCTCTATTTGCTTCTGAAAGGAAGGAAATATTAAGGATGCTGGTGCACAAACCGGGCTGTCATATCCTGTCCCATCCTGGAGGGAGCGCGAGGGCCCGGCCTCCCGCCACGGGAGCCGCGGCTACTGGGGCCTCGGCCTCGTGCAACGGACGCCGGCGCCAGGGGCCGGCAGGAGGGGGCCGCGCGGCCAGCAGGACCCCTCTCCTCGCAGTCTCCTACCTGCTGCGGCGTGTTTGCCTCTGAAAAGTCAAGTAATATTTTCTTCCCACTTCCTAGGAGCTGATTCTTCTTAAAATGCATCGCCACGTTACTCACACGTTGGCTTTCTGACTTCCCCTGGGGGGGGAGGGGGCTCCGAACAGGAAGTAACCCAGTTTCTTAAGGAAGAATGAGCGGTAAACATCGCAACAGAATTTTAAGGACGCTAAAACCAAATCTGGGACAAGACTGTAGTTAGTGGTCATTACCCTTACTATATTAAGTATTGGATTCAAGCGCTAAACACACTTAACAAACACACTTTTCCCACTTATAATTCTTCGGCAATTTTAGCAGAATGTCATTACCTGCCCACGTGTGTGTTTGTGTGTGTGTGTGTGTGTGTGGCCTGTGCAACGAACTAAAGAACAACAATAAAAATAGTGGTTCTGGGTCAGAAATCAGTTAGAATCCTGCCACCTAAGTATGCTATAACTTAGACGTAGTTTTCATGCAAAATGGATACATCTTTAAGTTCTGGACTCTCAGGCAAAAACTTCGAAAAAGAAAAAAAAAAGGAAAACAAATCACAACAAAAAACCTTTGGCACTTGCTAACTAACTATAAGATGAACAAATTGCTGGTGGAAAGGAGAATGTTTCTTTTCTTGAGCTCCTCACAGCCAGGAGAATTTGGAAGACTACGGGAATCCTTCATTAACACTTCGCCAAGTGTAAGGAATTGTAATTTCTTCTCTGCTGAAGAACGTTAATTAGGTGAAATAGCATCACCTGCAGTGATGAGAGACCCAGGCCAACAATCCGATCTAAACAAAGTTCTTTGGGATTTCTATGAATCAGGCAAGAAGATTAGAGAGTGGATTTGATGGTGTCTGTGTGACATCAACCGTGTATTTCTTTCTAATAATGATCCAATTCTGTCTTTGGGTACTTCTTACTGAATGATTAGCTAACTCAGTAGTTTCCTTTGCAGATGCTAATCATCACCTACTTTGCTCAAATTCTACTTTCTACATCTTCTTAGCAGCATTTTTAAGAAACCAGAAAAAGCTGGCGATGACGAGGAGTAATAGCTTGACTATGTGTTTGCCTTACGGTTTCTTAGTTATTTCCATTCAAACCTTGAGTCGCGATGCCAATTTATAAGTTGCTTTGGTCCATTTTGTTCCTAAGGGCCAAGTACTGTAACTTTGTTATGTACATAACATTTCAAGTGTTTTACAATACACCCAGTCCACATAACATTGTCTCATTGGTGGCAGTCACCTTTGTGCTACCACATGCAGAGACCAGATACTTTCCATTATTTTAAACCTGTTTGATATAATCCTTTAGAAGTAGGAAAACTAGAGCTTGCTTTTCTGTCAGCTTTGCACCACGTTTTTCCTACATTGCTCACACTGGTTCATTATAGGAAGGCTTTTTCCCCTGACTCCTGGGTGGCCTACATTGGGGTCTTCCAAATAAAAGAGCACCACAGGAAGACACACAGTGTTTTGGAAGAGAAGAAATACACAAGTAACTCAATAAGCTCTGAAAATTGATAAAATGAAATGGTGAAATTTTGAACCTACGTACTTGACAGCAATACTTTGGGGACATTCAGTGGCATCAGTCTCCTGAGATTACTTGCTTTCATAACAGAAGGGGAGATCTGCACATTTGGAGTGGCTCAGAGGACCAACTGGATGCCACTTGGTATCCGGGAGGAAATATGGAGCTGTGTACGGAATGGCTTGATTATGATATACATAATTTGAGCATCTTTCGTAAGGATGGATCCAGCAGACTGACACCATGAAACAGACTCTGTCCAAGATAAGAACATAATGAAACAGAAAACGAAAATGACATTCTTGCTAGGACATTGATGCCCAGCAAAAGCTTTCTGCAATAAGGAATGTGAATATCTATGGCTGCAGAGCATAAAATTGGCCACAAGAATTTGTCTACTTCACAAGTCTTTTCCTTGTTTCCCTACCCAAGTCCCCTCTAGCCCCATCTCTCTCCAGGTCCAGCTGGAACTTCCCTCGCTGGTTCCCAAACATAGTGCCGAATGACACCCTCAGCTTTGTACTTTGTACGGTCAGAGGACAAAGGAAACATGCTCCTCTTCCCCCAACACCATGACGTTCCTGATGGAAGCTAGGCCTGTGTGTCCTCTTGTAGCTCCCCCACTGCCCCTTCACCGTGCAATGCCCCAAACAGGCTCTGCACAAATAACTTGTTGGATCAACTGGTGAAATCCCACTATGACCCAAGGGACCATTCCAAATCCCTGGAATGCAGTTTTGTTGTACTGAAAAAAAAAAAAAAAAAAAAAAAAAAAACTAAAAAGAGAGCCAAAACCTAGGACTGAGAGATTTCAAGTGCACCCTAATGTCTGTACTGAGATTTGACCTGTAGCACTCCTGAGGGGCAGCCGGCGGAGGATTTGGAAGCCGCTTGGAGCTCCCGATTCTTAGAACCACAGGGAAGGTGGAGCCAGACTTCCTCACGTGGAATCTGTTGAGCAATGTGATGATAAAAATAACTAGTAAAAAGCAACTAGCCCCAGGGCTTCTTTACATAGAAACACAGGCTTTTTGTTTGTGGGTCTTTGGGGTTCCAGTTTTTGTTTTTTGATGGAATTTATTTCTCCTGAAGAAGGCAAAATGGCTAGCCCAAAGAGCTGAGGGTGTTGCTCTTGCCTCGTCAATTGTAGGGCTGCTCCAAAGCTGGTGCTTGATGAGGAAGGAACAACGGTACTGCCTGCCTGGGAACTTGCCTGGGAACTGGTTCTGTGAACCTATCCCTTTGAATCTGGGATGTACCAGGTGAGACCATAGCTCTTTTGCCAGCCAGGAGACACTAATGATGCCCTGCTTCTGCTAGCTGGATTGACAGCAGTGACCCATTTCCCCCGTTAAGAACAGAAAGTATGGGAGAGGGATCCCAACTCATCTCACCGTCTCTTGGGTAGAAGGGAAATAATTCTAGCATCTCGTCCTTGGCTACAGATACGTATGGGACAGGTAAACTCCAGGAGGCCAGCTCCTAGAAGGTCCATCAGTAAAAGCCAGGAGAAAATAAATGCAAGAGCCCACCTCACATTCCTCTGGAATTCAGTGGGAATGAAATAAAAATAATAAACAAAAGGTAATAGATAAGCAAGTATATAAACTTTTCCTGGAAGCAAAGGAACCCCATGGTGAAAGGTTTAAGGAATACTACTTTAAAAGAAGAGAGTTTGATTTTGGTAAACACTGACAGAAGGAGGTGTAAGTAGTTTAAGTGAAGGTCATTTTTTCAGACGTCAGAGGGCACTTTATTTGCTCTAAAAACAATAAAAATCAAGTCGAAAAGTGCCAGATTTGCAATGGAAAGGAAAAGAGCAGCCCTTCAACTCATGGTTTTCTTTTCCCTAGTAAAGGAAAGCCAGCTCACACAGAAGTGTTTGCAGGAGCGCCACGCTAAGCAGCACGTAACAGAAGCAGCAGGCACCTTAGGGACTCAGGATCTCAAGGTTCTTACCGTTGAGATGATCTGGAAAGAGATGGTTTCATTAGCCGCACCCCCAAAGTTGGCCCTGTTAGCCAGAATAATAGGACTTTTTTCAGTTTCATAAAGTATCTTGATAACTGGAAAGTGCCAGTTAATGGTGACCTGTTCCAACTATGAATTTCACAAAGATTAATATACCCCTTTAGGTTTCTTAAGAGTCCATCAGGAGGCCTCCCCCAGTCTTGGGTGTTTTACAATCTCTGTGGGCACAAAGCTCAACTGAAACTACCATTCAACAGCCTAGCTGTCATCTTCATCTTCTCCTGGCATAAAAATACATATTTTTCCCATAATAAAGATTTTTTATAATAGCAATAAAGTAACTCCAGAGAACATGGTTGTCTTGAGATAGCTTAACTGTGTCTGGTATCTCATAACGCCCTGGGGATACAGCAGGCCCATAATACTCCCTTTTGCTGCCATGTCTTTGCTTAATTAAGGAATAAAGCCAAAAGGTCAATGCTGGAGAAAAATGTAAATCTTCAAAACTTTTCATTCTTGACCCAAACTCTGTGTCATAAAACCTCAGTTATCTCTGTAAGAAGCAGCACACCTACCCAGTGAGCTAGGAGATACCAGAATATACATTACACCTTTAAAATATGCTTTTGACACCATGAAAATAAATTCCTGACCTCTGGACTTGGAATTATGATTCTGCCTTCTTAGAGAGAGACCCTCACAAACTATCTGCTCATCCCCAGTGAATGGAAAGCACTAATGGCAGAAGCCATCTACTTTATCAAACATGATTTGCCACTGTGTTGCATTGCATCAAACATTGTGTTGACTCTCATACAGCTAGAAGGCTGTATGAGAGAGTCAAGTCTTTGTGTGTCGGAGAGAGGGGGAATGAGTATGTATATTCAGCTCTACGGTTTATTCGTTATTTCATTGTGCAAATATGATTTCTGCTCCAATCGTTTTATTAGTTCACTGACTACTGTCCATCACCATGAATGAGGCGGGTTAGGCATGGGTTTAGTTTACTAGAGCTGCAATCTTTTGTGATGGATGTTTACAGACTATATCATAGGCGCCACACTGAAAATGGATATTTCTGAACAATGATATTCATTTTAAACAGGAGACATTCGGTCCCTAAACTGATTTGTTAGAGCTGGTACAATGAAATAATAAATATCTACTCGCCTTCAAGAAATAGAACCTTCCTAGCACATTCAAGGCTATACTAATTGGAGGGAAAGTGTTATTCCATTATGGAACTAATTATATGTCATCTGCTTCTCTCTCAGATGACTAAATGGACAGACAGATGCTATGCTGGTCAATTAATGTTGTGATAGATCAATCAGTTGATCTGGACTTAGATAATATGTATTTATGGAAGACAGAGGATGATTTATTATTTTTTTTCTAGCAAATATGAGAATCCAAATGTGACTTTATTGTACAGATGGGAGCAGAGGAAGAGCAAAGAGGTGCCGTTGTATTCTTGCCATGAAAAAGAATATTCATCCTCCTTCTTTTGCTTATATATTCAGCAGACATTATGGCTCAGTAAAAATGGGATGTTTAAATATTTGATAAACATGGGTACAGCAATGCATTGCTAAAACTGCTAGAGTAGTCTGGCAGATTCTCATGGAAACATAAATTAGCCTGTACACAAATGGAACTGTTTGGTAATTCTGGCCTTAAAATTACCTCTCTCTCTCCTCTCTCTCACTTTTTTCTTTTCCCTTTCTATCTGATAGGGCTTGGGTTTTTACTGGACGAGTTTCAAACTATGCAAGCTGTCAGCTTCACTAACCAAGTTCAATGAATATCACACTAGTGCCTAGACATTTGCAGGCTTCTCTTAGCTATCATCCAGTGCAAGCAACCAGAGAGGGGTCTAAGCTCTATTGATTTCATATTACAGACACACTTCTTATATCAGTCTGAGAGTCAAGTGCAGTAAACTCATCACTAATATGGAAGCCTCCTCGGGTCAGTCTATACCTGAGGTCCATCTTCTGCAGTGAGGGCTGACCCCGCCATGCCCCAAGGAGGACGCTGGCCTGGTGCTAGGTTACAGGAGCCCCCTGCCTTACCAACATGGACTTCACTTGGGCAGAGAGAAGTGGCATCTGGAGGACAGAGGGATGACAAAGAGGGAGGTGCACGGCTGTCCACAGGGGTTGCCAAATGCCAGCATTTTATCTAGATGGGCTCTGGACTTCACGGATAGAATAGAGAAACAAAAAACCAAAAAGGCTCCATTTCCCTGTGTGTGTGTGTGTGTGTGTGTGTGTGTATTTATATTTTGACAATCGTTTTGCCTGGCCTCCCTTTCATGATTTGGAAAGCCTATCCACTGTCGGTGTTTCTGAAACCCAAAAACAGTAAATGAAGCCATGGGATTTATAAAGTAAAATGGCTGACATACTTGGCCAAGATAGGCTCCTGTACCAATGGCTTTTAGTAAAACTAGATTAAGAGTAGGATACTAGCAAGGATCACAGAATGTGGAATTCACTCAGCAAACATAGAGGCCATTGGAGAAGTCTGCGTTTATGGACTTGTCAAATAGATAAATCAATACACTTGCTGAGTAGCTGCTACACGTCAGACACGGAACAAGATGTTCTACCTAAGAAAAAGAAGGAGTCATCGTACTGAATTTTGATTAAGGAAATAGAAAATGCTATCTATATTTGTTTTTTTGGGGGCGGGGGATGTGGGTTCATTTTATTTCTTTTTTCTTGCTTATAATTTTTAAATGGATACATAATAACACAGTACCTCCTTTCTTACAAAAGAAGGTTGCTTTTTTATAAAGAAAAGGAGAGTAAATCAATATAATTTAAAATAAAGATTTAAAAAATCCTGAGTAAAATATTAGCTAAGAAATATTTTTAATAAAAGTTAACATTTACTGGGAACTTACTATTTGACAGACACTATTCTTACTGCTTTAAATGTATTAATATATTTATTCTTTATAACAACCGAAAAGGTAGATACTATTATTTTCATTTTACACTGAGGGAATCTAACACACAAAACAGGTTAAGCAAGTTGCCTGAGGTCACACAACTTGTAAACGGTTGAGCTGGGCAAGGCTAACCGGTTATAGAACGCTGCTCTCAATTCTAGCACTAAATAGTGTTATCAACATTAAGATTGTTAGCTAACATTTACTGGGCATCAACATACAATTCGATTCAGCTATTTATGGTGTACAATTCAACAGCTTTTACTATATTCACAGATGTGTGCATCCTTCACCACAATTAACTCAGGAACATTTTCATTACCCCAAAAAGAAAATCCACACCCTTTAGCTGTCACCAGCCATCTCCACCAATCACCCTAGGCAAAATATCATTTTGATGCTTAATCTACTGTATCCTTGCAATAGCCCTATATGGTTGGGACTAATACCGCCCCCCCCATAGAGATAAGGAAACTGAGGCACAGGGTGGTTAAGAAACTTGCCCAAGTTTACACAACCAGCCAGCTGTGGAACTGGGACTTAAGTTTAGGCGGTCTGCCTCAAGAACACTTCTCTTAAAAAAACAGTGGTTGAGAGTCCACCTGCCGATGCAGGGGACACGGGTCCGTGCCCCGGTCCGGGAAGATCCCACATGCCGCGGAGCAGCTGGGCCCGTGAGCCATGGCCGCTGAGCCTGCGCGTCCGGAGGCTGTGCTCCGCAACGGGAGAGGCCACAACAGTGAGAGGCCTGCGTACCACAAAAAAAAAAAAAAAAAAGAAAGGAAGGAAGGAAGGGAGGGAGGGAGAGAGAGAGACAGAGAGAGAGACAGAGAGACAGAGAGACGGAAAGAAAGAAAGAAAGAAAGAAAGAAAGAAAGAAAGAAAGAAAGAAAGAAAGAAAGAAAGAAAGAAAGAAAGAAAATGCTATCTAGACCAGGGTTTCTCGAAGCTTGGAGCACTGAGGACATCAGCTTTAGATGCAGATGCAGTTGTCCAGGCTCTGCCCTCCTGTCTGAATCAGGTTGGTGGAGGTGCGGAGGTTAGGGGGAGGTGACATGGTGGGGGGGAAACACACCATCATAAAAAAGCATCTCAGATGCTTCTTACCCACACTGAAGTCTAAGGATGATGATCTAAGCCAGCAGGTCTCCCACTGAAAGACAGCAAGATCATCTCTTGCAATCTGTGTTCTAGTTTTGATTTGTCCCCTCACGTATTAGTTTCCTATGGCTGCTGTAACAAATTACCACAAATTTAGTGGCTTAAAACAAGATAATTTATTCTCTTACGGTTCTGGAGGTCAGAAGTTCAAAATCAGTTTCATTGGACTAGAGTTGAAGTGTTGGCAGGGTTTCTATTCTGAAGGAAAATCTGTTCCTTGCCTTTTCCAGGGGCTAGAGCTGCATTCACTATTGGCTCGTGGCCCCATCCTCCATCCTCAAACCCTCTATGACTCTGCTGCCCTCTGCTTCTGTCACATGGCCTTCTGTCCTATGTCAAATCTCCCTCCGCTTCCCTCTTATAAGGACACTTGCAATTGCATTCAGGTCCACTGGGATAATCCAGGATAATCTCTGCAACTCAAATCCCCAACTGAATCACATCTGCAAAGTCTCTTTTACCATACAATGCAACATTCACAGGTTCCAAGGATTAGAACATGGGTATCTTTGGAGGCCATTTTCAGCCTACCATTAGCAGCCTAGTCTTGCCAATTTCTTTTCTAAAGTCAGGTTTATTGAGGTATAATCTACACACAATAAAATTCACCAATTTAAGGTATACAGTTTGATGAGTTTTGACAAGAGTACTCAGCTACGTAACTACCACCACAATCACGATAGAGAACATTTCTATTACTTCTAAAAGTTCCCTTGTGCCTCTTTGTAGGGATTTCTTTTCTGTCCCTATAATTTTGCCCTTTCTAGAATGTCATATAAATGGAATCATACAGTACGTGGTCTTTTGTGTCTGGCTTCTTTTACTTTGTATGATGTTACTGAGATTCATCCATATTGCTGTGTGTCAATTCATTCCTTTTTTTTTTAACATCTTTATTGGAGTATAATCCCTTTTTTTAAAAAAAAATGTATTTATTTTTGGCTGCGTTGGGTCTTCGTTGCTGTGCATGGGCTTTCTCTAGTTACAGTGAGCGGGGGCTAATATTCGTTGCGATGCACGGGCTTCTCATTGCAGTGGCTTCTTCTGTTGTGGAGCAGGGGCTCTAGGCACGTGGGCTTCAGTAGTTATGGCACGTGGGCTCAGTAGTTGTGGCTCATGGGCTCTAGAGCGCAGGCTCAGTAGTTGTGGCACAGGGGTTTAGCTGCTCCACAGCATGTGGAATCTTCCCGGACCAGGGCTCGAACCCATGTCCCCTGCATTGGCAGGCAGATTCTTAACCACTGCGCCACCAGGGAAGTCCCTATTGGAATATAATTGCTTTACAATGGTGTGTTAGTTTCTGCTTAGTAACAAAGTGAATCAGCTATACATATACATATATCCCCCAATTCATTCTTTTTTACTGCTGAATCACATTCCGTTGAATGGATATACCACAATTCCTGTATCTGTTCACTAGTTAGTGACATTTGGGTTATTTTCTCATTGAAGCAATTTTAAATAAAGGTGCTATAAACATTTGCTTGTAGATCTTTGTGTGGGCCTGTTTTCATGTCTCTTAGGTAAATTCCTAGGAGTGGCATTGATGGATTGTGTGATACGTAGGTAGTTAGCATTTTAGGAAACTGATGATCTGTTTTCCAAAGTGGTTGTATGATTTTGCATTCTTACTAGCAGGTATGAGAAAGTTCTAGTTCCTCTACATCCTCACCACTTGATATCGTTTTTCTTTTTTTTTTTTTTTTTTTTTTGCAGTACGCGGGCCTCTCACTGTTGCGGAGCACAGGCTCCGGACGTGCAGGCTCAGCCGCTCCGCGGCATGTGGGATCCTCCCAGACCGGGGCACAAACCCGTGTCCCCTGCATCGGCAGGCAGACTCTCAACCACTGCGCCACCAGGGAAGCCCCTGGTTTTTCTTTTTAATTTTAGCAATCCTACTGGGTGTGTAGTGAGATCTCACTTTAGTTTTAATTTGCATTTCTCTGATACTCAATAGTGTTGAACACAGTCTCCTAAACTGATTGGCTATTTGTTTATCTTCTCTGGTGAAGTGTCTTTTCAATATTTTTTGCCCATTTTTAATTGTTCTTGTTTTTTTTGTCTGTTTTGTTTTTTTTGGGTTTTTTGGCTGTGCCGCACAGTATGTGGGATCTTAGTTCCCTGACGTGGGATCAAACCTGTGCCCCCTACAGTGGAAGCACGGAGCCATAACCACTGGAACATCAGGGAATTCCCCTTGTCTGATTATTGAATTGAATTATTGAGTTCTTTATATATTTTACATACAAGTCCTTTATCAGAGTGATAGGCAAATATTTCTCTTCATCTGTAGCTTATCTTTTCAACTATTAATAACAACTATTTTTCAAGTTGGGAATTGGGGTTAAAAAAATCCACCTACAATGGACTCATAATACAAAACTTTAGATAAGAAAGTTTTTAAAAAGTAAAACTAGGGCTTCCCTGGTGGCGCAGTGGTTGAGAGTCCGCCTGCCGATGCAGGGGACACGGGTTCGTGCCCCGGTCCGGGAAGATCCCACATGCCGCGGAGCGGCTGGGCCCGTGAGCCATGGCCGCTGAGCCTGCGCGTCCAGAGACTGTGCTCCGCAACGGGAGGGGCCACAGCAGTGAGAGTCCCGTGTACCGCAAAAGAAAAGAAAAAAAAAAGTAAAACTAAACTAACATTTGCATACATATTTAGACCTCAATTTTGATCTTAAAATTAGTACTTGAGAAAGAAAGTCATCTGGATCCTAAGCTCCCGGATTCCCTTTTTTAATTTCCTGCTATATGACTGAAAAAATTCCATTTCTTCAGCTGTAATTTTCATGGGGCACAAAACAGCATTTGCTATTCTCTCAACATTTGGCTCTATACCAACTGTAAAATGCTACTCATGGTGCTGAGCTGACATTCCTTGGTGACATTGGTATACGGCAAAAGGGCGCTTGTCAGGGTGTGGGACTATCCATATTGAAATTGTTTATTTTTGTTTAAGAAACAGACAGACAAGTTAATTTTACCTCCATTTAGGACACAGAAAAGAATCAATGTTTGCCAAATAGAAAAACACAAAATTGGTGAAGGGAAAAAAAATTGTATTTTCAAGCTTCTACAATGGAATTAGAGGAGGGAGGGGGGAAAAGTTACACAAATGACTAGAGATTGTCTCCCTTAAAACTGCTTCAGCCTTCTACTCGAAGTTCTTGCTTCGTGAACGGTTCCTGGCGGAAGATGCTGCCCCATGTTAAGAGAAGAAACCAACTTCAAAATACCTGGCTGGCATTTTCAATGACCGGGCACTATTTGACAAACAGTCTGTGACTTCAGAGTTGGGGTGAATACTGAAAATTGGAATGTACAAATTGCTTCCTGCTAGAAATACACCTTTGTGTGAAGAAGGTTTTACGGGGCAGAGGCTTATTTTAACAGCCTGAACTTCAACACTCTCAAGTCTCCAGGGGGAGAAATGTGGAAGTAAAGTTCTGAGAACCGGAACCCAAATCCCTTAGGTCAAGGGCACCCGCATCAGGATGGGAGCGTCTCGGGGAGAGCGGGGAGCACAGCGCAAAGCCCTGCCCGCGGGCTGCTACCCAACCCCTGCGGAAACGGTACCCTGGAGAGAAGTGTTATCAAAGCATCTAATTCCGCCCTCCTGTCAGCCTGACAGGGACTTAGAATGCACAACTGGCCCAGCGCTGATTACCTTCAGGTGCAGTTAGGCCGAGTTAAAAATTCCATTAGCAGTGCACAGGCGCCGGAAAGCCGCTTTCACAGGGACGGCTGCTTCTAGTTAACGAGGAAGAAATGGCTTCTCATTTCACAGTGATCGCAGGAAAGAGGCCTGTGGTTTGTTTACGCTCTGCAAAGGGGGAAGCACCTCGGCTCCACTGGCCTGCACGCAGAGGCCCGGAGTCAAAGAGGGAACACACTTTCCAGAAGGAAAGCAGGTGGCTGCCAGCCTCAGGCCAGACAGCACGGGCTCCTCTCTGCAGCCTTGCCGTCGGGGGCCTCCTCCGCTGCCGCCCGCCACCCACGCTCCTTTCTCAACCTAATTGTTTTTCATTTTCTCATAATAACCTTCCTCCCTCACCCTAAACCCAACACTGAAACGCCCTCTATTTACGAAGCTCCGAGGAGTGCAATAAAGGTGAGTGCTATTTGCTACTCTCTGCCTTGCTTTTAATTTTATTCCAGAAGAAAATCAATTAGACTGTCAGAGTCCCATCTTCCTTCTTGGAGGCTTTTGGGCTTGAATAGCTCATAGAAGTACTTCCCCTGGCCTCAGTATTTTAATAAATGCTTGATTGTAATGGTTTTTAAAGAAATTAAAAAAAAAAAGAGACAAGCAGGGAGGCAACTTCAGAACAAAACTAGGCATTTGAAAGGCCCTTTAGGTTGAGCTGTTGTTTCTGCTCAGGCAACCTCCTGTATTGCTGATATTGTTTTAGCATCAGGACTTACGTTCCCTGCTTTTCTCCTGGTCCACACACTTAAGCTGTTCATTAGCTGAGAAAGGGACATCCTGGCAGAGCAAAGCACCAACAAAGCAGCCACTGGGCTGCTAGGAGAATAGCTCTTTCTCTCTTATGCTCATTGTCCTGGGCCTTCCTGGGAGCCCTGGCCTCTCTCCTTGCGTCTGGCACCTGTTTAAATGGAGGGTGTGGCCTCACAGGCCAGTCCAGAGGCCAGCTTGTGAGCATCTGAGGGAGAGGATGGAGGAGCCGGGGGCCCAAACAGGCACTGAGCAAACCCCTCTGGGGCCTCCCACAGACCTCAGTCAGCCTGGAACGCAGGCTTCCATCGATCTGCCAGATATTGGCATGATGGTTTGTGCACTTAGCTGCAACACTGATCAAAATGTGGTCGAGGGGCTTCCCTGGTGGCGCAGTGGTTGAGAGTCCGCCTGCCGATGCAGGGGACACGGGTTCGTGCCGGTCCGGGAAGATCCCACATGCCGCGGAGCGGCTGGGCCCGTGAGCCATGGCCGCTGAGCCTGCGCGTCCGGAGCCTGTGCTCCTCAACGGGAGAGGCCACAACAGTGAGAGGCCGTGTACCGCAAAAAAGAAAAAAATGTGGCTGAGGAGCTGTGAGGCGTTCAAGTATATGGAGTGCCAAGATATGAGAGTCAACCGGGAGAGCTGAGCTTCACAGAGGCCCTGGAACACCTTTGGAAAAGGCCACGTGGGGCCCCATCGTGCAAGGCCTTGGTGCTGATGACTTAGAAGAAGTCAACCCACACAGCCAACCACCTTCTGAGATGTTCCCGGATAAGTGCCTATTTCTGTGTCATCTCCCTCCTGAGATGTGTGCACCTGAGGGCGGGGCCCTTGCGCCCTCCTGGCTGCACATCTGGGCTAGAACACTCCTGTCTGCAGAAGGTGTTCAGTGCCTGCTGCAAGGACGAGAGAAGTGGCGGAGGAATATGGGAGGAGGAGATGTTGGGAACCCCTGCTCTGCGAGTGGAAGCAGGGCTTTTGGAGGAGAACACTGAGCCATCTGCCGGGCTCTACATAGAGCGCTGTTCCCACTGACCCCTGCAAAGGACAGGGGAGCGGCCTCGGGGTCTGAGAGGGTGAAGGGCAGGTAGCCCAGCCTGCTAGCTTGCTTTCAGGTTTGTTCTGGCCTTCATATGGCTGGCCTCAGGAGGCCACGGTGGAAGACACTGAGGAAGGTTCCTGGGCCTCTCCCTCTGCACTGCCTGCACCCCCAGCATTGCAAGGCCGGGCTGGGCAGCGTTTGGGCATTTGGCATGTTTTAATCCCCAGCAAGCAGAAGGGTCTCTATGTTTTTAGGTGGCGATGTGTTAAAGGCCACATCCCTGGCCTTTAACTAACGGTGTGACTCTCTCTCTATCTGTGGCTTCCTTTCTGTGGTCCACACGCCCACCTGGAATAAGATGTGGGATTTATGAAGAATGTTTCTGGTTTTCATTTTCTTCTTGAATATGGGGCCTTATAAAGCAGGGTTCCTATAGCACAAAGAGTGCCACAATTTCTGTGGGATAACTTCCCTCAGTGAGAGCCCTCCGGCCACCTCCTTTCTTCCCACTAGACACCCTCTCTCCTCCCCACATCTATTTGCATCACAGCACCCACCCCCAACCCCCAAGTATAATTAACAGTCTGCAGATGCTGCACCAGCCAGTGTGGTCCTCTTCGCTGCTACAAGAGCTGTGCAGTTGTGGTCACAGACAATCAGATTAAAAGTCCTATCACCCGGCATTGATCAGATTAGCAACCTTGTGACTATTAACTAATTGTATTTTCTCTTGGCATAAAAAGTAAATACAAATAGGGTGTTTGTTACATTTTTAAATGAACAATCTACTACTACCTTTTGAAAAGACAGTATAAGAGGATAGGTAGGTTAATGCAATGTTAATTTTCCTGGGGCAAAATAGTTAAGCTAGGATTTCCCAAGAATCATTCTGTAAAAGGCCTTTTAGGGTTCCAGTTTCTTTGGTGTTTCAGGAAACTCCACTCTACCTTGATGGATTTGGCTGGGGTTCCCTGGGGTAGATGTCGCAGAGGGCAGGAACAAACCCTTGAAGCCAAGGGGAAAAGAAATCAGGTTCTTTCTGAACGTGACTGCAGAAATCTCAAGAATTGCATGGGATTTAAACAGGATAGGAAGAGGAAGAACTTACCGAGGGCACTTCTCTGCCTGGGATGTCCGAGGTCCAGACGCTGGGTGATGCTCCCAGGGTGGAAGGCTATGTCGATCTGAACAAAGCAGAGTCCAGCCAGTGGAAGAGGGACACTAAGGGGACAGTCACTCTGTCTCTCTGAAGAAACGGAGGCTCTGGGCAGTCTGAGGCCTGACGGATGTCACTCACTGGGTGGTAAACCAAGTAAATGACACACCTTCCACTAACGTCACCCGCACCCATCTGAAATCTCCAGGGTCACAAGAAAACACGGGTGCTTCCCCATTTGTTCATTTTCAAGACTCACAGCGTTCCAGTGGAAAGAAATTTAGGAAAAAAAAGTTGCTAAATAATTATCCATAAAGATTCCCTGACAGTGAGATCCATTAGTGACTGGAATAGTCTCCCTAGAGAACTGGTTAAGAATGTCATTATTTGATACTGTTTAAATGATATTAAATAAAGAACTGAGGAAACTGGGGAAGGGGACACTCTTGGAAAACCCGATAAACTGAAGCCACATGCATGCCTGCCTTCCATCACGTACTTTTTATGAAAACATTTGTATATTTCTTATGCACGTGCTTGTATATATAACACCGCTCCTTTCCCAGTCCGTGATGGAGAACAGCCACTACTTGGGTCTTTCTACATAAAGTCAATAATTTAATGATGAATGAGATCCAGGCACCATGCTGAGCATGTTATCTCAGTTAGTGACTTTTAGACTCCCTTCTCCCCGCCCGCCCCCATGTTTTTCCTAGAGGATTTTCTTTTTTAAATTAATTAATTAATTAATTAATTTTGGCTGCATTGGGTCTTTGTTGCTGCGCACAGGCTTTCTCTAGTTGCAGCGAGCGGGGGCTACTCTTTGTTGTGGTGTGCGCGCTTCTCATTGCAGTGGCTTCTCTTGTTGCAGAGCATGGGCTCTAGGCGTGCGGGCTTCAGTAATTGTGGCGCTTGGGCTCAGTAGTTGTGGCTCGTGGGCTCTAGAGCGCAGGCTCAGTAGTTGTGGCGCACGGGCTTAGTTGCTCTGTGGCATGTGGGATCTTCCCAGACCAGGGCTCGAGCCTGTGTCCCCTGCATTGGCAGGTAGATTCTTTTTTTTTGTTTGTTTTGCGGTACGCGGGCCTCTCACTGTTGTGGCCTCTCTTGTTGTGGAGCATGGGCTCCGGACACGCAGACTCAGCAGCCATGGCTCACGGGCCCAGCCGCCCCGCGGCATGTGGGATCTTCCCGGACCAGGTCACAAACCCGTGTCCCCTGCATCGGCAGGCGGACCCTCAACCACTGTGCCACCAGGGAAGCCCTGGCAGGTGGATTCTTAACCACTGTGCCACCAGGGAAGCCCTGTGGAGGATTTTCTTAACACCAGCTTGGCTCGGGGACCAGGCAGGTTCTGGCCCAGGCTTCCCATCTCCAGCTGTAGGGCTGAGCAAGGGGCTAGGTGCTCTGAGTACCAGTTCCCTCATCTGTGAAATGTGGTTGAAGACAGTCCCTCACAAACCGGCTGTTGTGAGGATAAAAAGAAAAAATATCAGTTAAAGATTGATTAGCCTAAGACCAAGCATAGGAAGTCCCCTATTCATGGAAGATATCATTTAAAACAATGGTTATCATCAGTGTGAATCTACTGTTTTCCTTTCCCACTGAGCTATTTTCCATGTATCTTTGTTTATCATTTACTTCTGGTAGCCTGTGAATCTCACAGCAGCACAGATCCTCTCCAAAGCAGATTTAATTGGGGGTAAAAAGGCAGGAATCCTATGAAAAAGATATCCCTGTGGCCATGTAAATGTGAGGGGTAAATATTTCACTGACAGAAAGGCTCCAGTGTTTGTTATTCCATGGAAATCTGCCTATAAACTACGATAATACCTCAATAGGTTAGTTTAAATTCACCCTTAGAGAAATTTTAATTTCAATGTTACTGTTGTTATAATCTGGGGGTGTCTCCCAAGATGGAAATGTCAGTAGAAAAATAGGGGCCCATCTGAGAAACTCATCTAACAGGCAATTTGGGGGCAAATATATATAAATATATATATACACACATATATATATATTCTGCTTTATATAGTTTAGCACTAAAATGTATTTGAGTAATACCTAAGAACATGTCTATTTAATTTTAACCAATGGGTTATGGGAATCATCAAAAATCAAACACAATAAAAAGGAACAATATTTATGGCATTTTAAAGCCTATTCTATTATTGGTTAGTACTCCCCTCAATTGTTTAACTGCAATTGGTTCCACTTTCTCAGTGTGGATGATTTTTATACATCTGAGTTAAAAAATAATGCTGCTTGCAAGTGAAAAGTTAAAGACCAAGACAAGGCCTATTAGAATAACATTACACTTTTTTATTCCCTGCACTTATTTTGTCAATTACTAATTATTTCCCTTTTCCTATGCAACAAAATAGAAGCCGTAAAATCTTTGATTTAATGAGAACTTCCTTACCAAATAGATACTCCAACTCTGCTGAAGGCTTATAGGTAATTTATCTACCTCAGTAGGCAGTGACCTTTTGTGAATCGCAAGTCATTCCTCACTCCTAATGAGATGGACCCAGATGCCATCCCACCTCTGCACGGCCCCTCCTTCCTCCCTCGTTCGAGCCCGCACCGCTCCTGCGCTCTGCCCCCCAGCTTCCCGCAAGTGGGCTGTGATTAGTCCCTGCGCGGCGCGCCTGCTCCCGGGGTGGGGTGGGAGGGAAGTCCCTCCTCCTCGCGAGGCTTCGTTAAGCTGGCTGAACACCGAGTGTGCTTCTCTCAACGCGCCCCGAGGAAGAAAGGGTGGGGTTGGGAGAGGCCGAGATGAGTCTCCTGACTGTCTGGGAAGTAGAAATAACTTCCTGGCGCCTTGAGAGGCCTCGCTGCCCACTCTTCCCAAGCCACAGCCGTGGAGAAAAGAAGCGGGTGCTCAGAAGGCTGGGTGAGGCCCAGAATCTTAGCAGCGCAGGGCGGTCCTGCGGGCTCCGGGCGGTTTGGATTGAGCTGGCTCCAGTGTGTACATTTATTTGTAAATTGCCTACATGTATTGCTGACTGTGTATTATATTATACACATGTATTACTACTTATATTACTCATTTATACATGGGACATTAATTATATCTATTACTGTACATGTATAGGTATTACTGTCCTGTTCCAGTATACTCAGGGCATTTATAAAACTAATACAGAAAATGGAAGAAGCATGAGGTCAGTAATAAAGATGAATATAGGTTTTAATATTTTCTCCCTGTTCACTTCTGGATCTTCTTGTAAATCATCCTTTCTCGGGGTCCAAAGAGAGCCTGACCTATGTGCTTGTTTTGGTCTGAAGTAGATCACTACGTGGCCATAAGGAATGGTGTTAGGGGCTGGGGCCACAAGACCTCCCTGTATCACACCGTCCTCCATCTGGGGTGAAAGTCGGGGAGGTTAGTCACTGAAAGATCAAATTGTTCACCGCCCCCCCCCCCGGGCCCCCCACCTCTCCCCATTCCTGCAACATGTTTTTCATGCTATGCTTTCCATTGGCGAGAGTGGCTGCTGCTGGGAGAGTGAAAATATTTGCAGACAAAAAGCTCTGGAATTCCTTCCAGAGAGTTTGATGGATCTATCTTCAAAGTAGGTGGGCAATGGTGGAAGTTTTGGAAATGCAGCTGCAGGCTTTGTTGGCGCTGGCACAGGCCTTTCAGGAGGCAGATGCTGGCAACTCCAGTCTGGCCCATAGGGTACAGCCTGCAAATTCCAGATTGCCCAGGGCCTGGGGTCCACACCAGGGAGGACTTGTCCTTTCTCCCTAAAAGGTCAGAAAGGAATCAGAAGTGGTCTTTCACTGCTGCCTTCACCAGAGGAACACCCACCCGAAGGGAAAAGATGCGCACCTTGCAAATGCAGAAGTAGCTAGAGTGTGTGGCGGGACCTTGGAGTAACCTCAGCCTGAACATCTCCGTGCCTGATTTTGATTGCTTCTTGCTGCCACGTCTGTAGAGCATAAGAAAGAGTTGAAAATAACTGGCAAATCCAAGTGCGTAAAAAATCCAGTCTTTGAAATGTTTATTCAAGTGCTTTTTAATTAATATGTATATTCACAAAACTAAATGAGGCTACCTTTAAATTAGTTTGAATGCCCGAGATTGAATAAAAGAGACTCTACATACAAGTCTTACAGATAATACTACATTTTTATTTTTTCTGGAGAAAAACAAGAAACCTGATTCCTTCGTATAGGATATTTCTTCGTAAGACCTAGATATTCCTATTTAAATGCCAATAAAATATAGTCATGGGCAGAGAAATTGTGGGGTTTTGAAAATAATTTATTCATAAAAGAATAGAAGTCCTTGATGACCTGCTGCATTTGAAATAAGTAGCTCTCAAGACTGCTAAACGCTTGAACCTATGTCTTAGAGATAATTTTCTTAAAAAGTAACACAAAAAGGAAAAGCCCCTACAGATGCACAGTTTCTTTCTAGGTCAATGGTTTTGCTTTATTCACATGTCTGGGTGAGGCTGGCGGGTGCGACCTGCCAACGGAAGCCACTGGATTTGACACATTTCAGTGTCAGCTGTGGGATTCCTGCCTTAAATCTGTCAGGATGGCCCTGTGGCCACTTCTGCAAAAACCCTTGGGGACAAAATTTATTGTTATACCTCAATAGCTTTTTGTTCACCTCCAAAATAGGGGTCTGGGGTCATACTAACGATTGTGGAGAGACAAAATGCTCTCTCAATATTTTATTAAACAGATCTCTTAATAATTAATCAAACGTGAAAATTATTTTCCATCACTCTGACACTAAGGCTAAAGCACTGGGATTTTTGTTCTCAGCCTGTTTCTGTTCCTTTTAAATTGCCCTCGGTGGAGTCCCTCAGCTCCAAAGCAAGTGAGTAGAGAAAGCCCAATTTACCACCTGGCTTTTTAAACCATTATCACCTCTCTGGGCTTCTATTGGTGAAGGGTTGGGGGGCTTTGTAGGCTGTCAGATAAACACCTGAGAAAATCTGTTCTCGGATCGCCCAAGTCCACAGAGGGACCAAGACACCACGGATAGGAACAACTCCGTGGATGTCCACCATGTGCCAGACCATAGCATGGCGCCTCTCCTAGGGACAGAAAGACACGGCTCCTTCTCTCAAAGAGTTTCTGTGTTTCAGGGAAAAAATAGCTTAGTAAAGTGAGAGCTACCCTGTTCATCTCTGGCTGGGGTGAGAAGAGAACGCTGCACTACTGAGGTATTAGCCCTGAGCTCCATCTCCAGGCATCCAGCAGTGGCGCAGCCTCCACCCAGGCCGGTTTAGAAGATGGGTGGTGTCTTAGGGCCCGAGTCACTGACAGATTAATACCAGATAAGGGACACTGCCAGGGAAATGCACAGCAAGCAGTTCTTCTAACCTTTCCTTACTAAAAGGTCAGAGAGAAATTAGAAGTGGTCTTTCATTGCTGCCTTCATCTAGGAACATTCCATCTGAACGTAGAAGACGTGAGTCTTGCAAACATAGGACTAGGTAGTGTATTTGGGGGTGGAGGTGAGGGATAAGGATTTGGACTCATACTGGGAGAGGGGGCTCTTGGGAGTGTGTGCGAGGTATGTGTGTGAATATGTGTGTAAGAGTGTGTGTGTGCACAACTAGGTAATGTGAAAGCCAAGTGGGCAACAGGAGCAGGTGAGAAACGTACAGAAGAGAAATGGCTGCTGGCAGCAGCGTCAATATCCTCCCTCTGAGCACTAATTACGTCATCAAGCAAACAGACCAACACAGGGTCTGAGGGAGGGAAACACGTATTTAGGATCCAGTCACTCTCCACTTGGCCGTAAATACTCATGCGCGGTACACAGTTCTTTCCAGCAAGTGACTATTAGTCAGTTTCCTTAACTTCTCTTTAATTTACTAAGCTTGAGAAAGAGGAGTGTTGTTTTCCATGCCAGCCACTCTCGGAGAAGTCAGGTTCTCTACTTCAGTGCCACAAGCTTTATCAGGTGTTTCTGAGAGTGGTGGCCAGAGCAGCCACTGTCTCCCCAGAGAACGTGCAGGAATCAGGAGGCACAGGAAATAGGCTCTGAGAGCGACAGCATGCATCTTTCTGGGCTGCAAACAGCAGGCACTTGCTAATTTGACCTTTGCGACGCACAAGAACCCCAATCTCCTTTGATCTAGCTAAATCCAGCCTAAAGAGGTGGATGCAAACACAGGACTGGAAGAAACCAGTAACAACATGGAAAGGATTTGTATGCGTTGCGAATAAATCTGTTTTTTAGAAAAGTCTAAGAGGGGCTTGCAGAACGAAATCTGCAGCAGGCTGAGCCAGCCGGGTGAATGGCAGAGAGAATAGAGGCTATTTGAATACTGATGTGGCCCTCACTTTCTTCCATTTCCATTAATGACATGCTCATCAAGGGCAAACAATGGGACCGGCTGCCGGCGCCTGTCACAGTGTGTGGGTGCTGGGATGCCAGGCTGTCATCCCCAGGCTGCATTTAGAGACCTACACAGTAATAAGAAGTGCTCTGTGCCGTCAATGCAGACAGGTGCTTCCGCGGCTGGGACATGCTCCATTCCCTTCCCCCTGAAACCCTCCTCTCCCAGCCCCCCTGACAGACACCATGAAATGCACAAATTAACAGCCCCATCATGTTGGGCTGCTGCTGCCTGCGGTGAAAGCAGAAAATCAAGTTGTCACCCAGGGTGCAGTGATAAAGCCACAGACTCATTTCTCTGTTGGTGCCCTATAATAGCAAATGCCAGACAGCTGGATGGATGGGAGGCTTTAGATTAAGGCCTTGATGCGCTCTGGCCAGAGAATTAGTCGTTGCTGTTTCCATGTGGATGTTCTGTTCAAAACAAACATCTGGAGAAAGCAAAGTTTCCTAGAGCAGAAATGCCCTTTGCTTTCTTCTGGAATCAAAGAACACAGCCAAAAGAGAGTGGAGTTTCCTTTCCAAAAAACCCTGTAAGATTTCAACTCTAAATTTGCTTGCGACTTTACCAAGGACTTAGAGCTATGTGAAGGTTAAGTTAGTCAAGTGTCGATGCCACGACCAATCTTAATGCAGGGAACAGTTCCTGGGTCCACAGAGCCTGGAGCTACTGACACGCCATCCAGCAAGTCCTCCTCCTGCCGATGAAAAGGACTCTTTCTTCAGAATTTTAAAGAACCCCTCGAGCAGTGCCACACATCTTCATAGACTGAAGCTGCTTCTCGTGAAATAACAGATACAAACAGCCCTGCCCTCTTGGCACCATGGCCAGCTGGCTCTAAGCGTCTAGTGGTCCGGCCAGCCTGGGCTGACAGGGCCAAGTGCACACAGGCAAGAAATGGAGGGGCCTGAGCCCTTCAGACTCCAAGGAGTTTAATGACATAACCGCCAGAGAACTTCAACATAAAACAGGAAGAGCAACTAACGAAACTTACAACATAAAACCCCCCTCCTGTCATTTTTATAGTAACAGTAAAACACTTTATTGAATTTATGAGCTACCTAATGACTATGAAGAATGTAACTTGAATTAGAACCAACTCGGAAGTATAATATCAACTATAAACCCTTTTCTATTACCCCATCCCTTCCGCTTTTTCTGTTCTCTTCCTTTTAACCAAGGGACATTGCCTTCCTCTGACTTTTGCCAGAGACAGAGTTCACAACTTGTTAATAAATCTTGACTTCCTCCAAAGCTCCTCAGCTGACAAGCCTTCAGGGGTAAGACATTCTCCGGGGTGACCATTCCCTTTCAAAGCCTCAGAGCCATTAAAATGCATCTTAGCAAAGAAACCAGTTCGTCTTTTCTTTGCATAAAGCCTGTTAAATCGAGAGGGTCTCTGGAGACATATATCAGGTATTTCAATATCTGTAACTCCACGTTGTAATAGCCTTTCCTAAATAGAAACTATAATCCCTCAGAAGTTTATGAAAAGCATCCTCAGCCAAGGACTTGGTGTGTGGGTCAAGTTCCTAGTGACGGGATGGGGGAACACAGATCACTGAGCTAAGCAGAGTGCTAGGCTGTGTTTTCTGTTTCCATTTCACTCCTTAAGTCTTTCTGTTCCCCAGGGCTTTTCTGGAGGGGTAATAAAATAAAATGGGTGAAACAAAGCCATAAGCCAGTTAAGTCTGAAAGACATGTCATCTCATCTAAAAGGAAGAAACGGACCATTTCCATGCCTAAGGCTGACAGCAACGCCTGAGCTGGCAATAGCGCTATTCCATTTGATTTATAGAATAATGGGGTGACAAATGATGACAAAAATAAACTTTTACTGCACCGAACTGCTCCTTTATTTATGAAATTTGGCCAAGTAGTGAAATCTTTTATCTGCAAGTTGTAACATGAGTAGGAGCGAGCGATTATGGTGTGGTAATGGTAATCCAGCTATGGAGGCTGAGTCAGTTGGAAATGGATTGAGGTAAAATAACTACCGCACCATGATAAATGTGAACGGCGCTTTGCTGACAGATGATCTAACAGGTGTTCATAACAACTATATAAGAGGATTTATTTATGACCAGCCACAGCTGCAGCACAGTAAATCAACTCCAGCAGCTGTACACCGCTGAAACCAAGTCCCTGATGGAGGACCCGTACAAGAGCCCAAAGAACACAATTCACTCCAGAATCTTAATCATCAAATAACATTTTTTTAGGCAATTACACCACAGCACAGAAATCATAATTACTTTCAATTAGAAAACAGAGCTGCCCATGACTTTTTTTAACAAAATATTTTTATTTAGGCTCTACGGTTTTGATGAGACCCGAGCAACATGGAGGCTCTGGGGTCCAGGAGAGAGCACCCTTGGTGATGGTGACTTTGGTGTGACGCCAGTAAGAGGCCCTCTTACGGCGGCTTCATTTTTGAAGGCTCAAAAAAGCAAACCTTCCGTTGGGAGGATGCTTGTTTTTTTTTTTCCCCCAAACTTCTGTATTAGTCTTCCCTTGGCAGCATGTTTGAGCTCACACCTTACCCTAAGTTTATTACAAAAGGGAATAAGCATATAATGGTGAACTCTTTAGAAAGAGGGGTTTACGTTTAGGTGAGGGGCCCACCTACTTACAACCTATCTTAACTACCTTGCAAAGGCAGAATTTAACCTTTTTCTTTTTGTAGGTCATGGTCTTAACAATTCCTCACTGTTACCCATAGAGATGGTTGACCCTACCGTGAAGCAAGAGTCCTCATTCACATCCTATTGATTAAAAAAAAAAAGTTCGTTCTTACATGGTTTGAGAAGAAGATGCTCTTCTAGAGGGGAAAAAAGAATCAGAATCTTGGTTGGGGTACAGGTTGAGAGAGCTGATCTCCCTTCCCTCCCTCCCTCCCTCCCGTATTCTGATTCCTTCCCCTTGGTACCCACTACCCCACCCCCGCCAGTTAATGAGAAGGGTGGGCAAGGTGAGGCTTCCCGGTTCTAAGCACCTCCGTAGCATGCGCGGTCTGTATTCATGTCGGTCTCCTCTGACATGAATGAGCCCAGAATTATCTACTGGTTAGGTTTTCTAAACATCTCTAGGTCTCAGAATTAAGATTCTTCTACATTTAAGCCTGATCTCTGGCCCTCTAGGTTGTAAATGAGAAACCAGTGTCTCAGAATGTCACTGAAGACAGGTTTAGTCCATTGTAATAAGTCCCCATTTGAGTTGAGGGTTTGGGTTCTTTAGCGTGCATAATGAACCAGCTAGGAATTACATGTTCATGTGACTATGTACATAAAACGGGCTCCAGAGAAAGACAAACATGAGGGGAGATTAGGAATTTTAGCATCACTTCAACTCAAAATCACTTAACCAGGAAAGAGATACCAATGGAACTTAATATTCTTTAGCTACATTTAAGTCTGAAAAGACTCATTTTGGAACCTGCAATGGCACAGGAAACAATCCCCAAAGAAATATCTAAAACTGACCTACAAGCAGGAGACTACAACCAACCAACAAAGCCTGTTTCTGCTGATCTCTAGCTCGATGGTTCCTACCTTTCTTCCTGCCTCTGTGCGGTTCACAAGCTCAGCATAGCCCCATCCCTAACATCTCGGTCCTTCATTTCTTCTTTATACTGCTGCAGACCACTGAGGTGGAGGCTTGAGGAGTGGCTCCAGGAGAGAGAGACTTTGTGACAGGGGCAAGAGGAGAAATGAGGGCAAGGAAAGGAAGGGGACACATCACTTCTTGGTGTGTTGTGGCCAATGCTGCTTTCTGTACAAAGGTATTTTAAAAGATTCTAAGATACAGCCTCAGCTGAGAACAACGTATTCTCCCTTCTCTCACTCCTGGAAACACTTTTCTAAATGCTGCCCCACTTTTAAGAGCTAGCTTCATTGCCTTAGTCAAGCCTTCTCAGATCCCTCTAGCCCAGGGATCCCTTCTTCCCCTAAACCCAATAGCTCTTACTGGTGGCAATTTGACAGTCCTGCCACTGCTTTACAATCTTTCCCGGAAACCATTTCAGCTTCCAAACAGTGGTGTCCCAAGTTTCTTGGTCAAGTGATCATGTGGACTCCAACACGTTTTAGATTTTAAACATTCTGCACATTATTTACAAAAAACAATTACATACAGTGGTCACCTTTCCAGGTCAGATCTTAAAATTCTGCTTACTCATAACAGTTGAAAAGTGGTGGAAAAAACCAAAGAGTAATGTTACCAAAATAGGAGGAGAGTAAAGCACTCATTTAATTGTATCAGATGCTATTTGTTGGGAAGTCATATAAAGAAAGGAGGTAGAGTCTGTTAAGACTCAGAAAAGAATCTTCTGGTCCATCAAAGGGCATATTTTCCTATTAAACACAATTTCCATTCATCTAAGACAACAACACTATCACAAACTTGATTTTTTTGTTTCTCTGAAATCTTGAGAAGAGAGTGGAAGTGATCATGAAAACTTCCTGAGGTAACTGGCCAAGTTGGAAGGTAGGTGGGAAGGACAAAGATTTAAAAAAAATAAGCAGGGAGCACATGGTGGGAAAGTAATTGTCTTTCAGTTAACTGACCTCCTGTTGATGGAGGAACAAAGTGTGCACCCTGTCTGGTGGGGTCATCTGGGAGAGGAGAGATGAGGACATGGGCTCAGCAGGCCTCTGGGGCTCACTCGGCACCTGGAGCGAGTAGGGGTCGGGGAGGAGTTGAGCCTGTATTAGTACGTAAGCGAGATTTGTTTACAAACTAGGGCTCACTAACTTAGCCAAGTCCACACTGCCATTTCTTCATTTATGGCCAACTGGACTATAGGTTTCTTGGGGGACAGAGCACATCTTCTGTTTTCCCACATCCCTGGCAAGGGTTACTGCAGTTTGTCATGCTCCGCGGTGGACGGGGTCTTAAAATAGAAAGGTAACAGTAAGGCTCTGTTAATTTTGTGTTATAACATAGGGCTTTTTTTTTCCTCCCCTCCCATTATGCGAAAGAGTTTTCCACCTTTAAACAAAGTTTTCTATAAGGTCAGAGAGATTACAGAGAGGGAACAAAGAAGGTGAAAGATCTTAGGTTTTCCTTTAGCTGTTCCAACTTTTTTTCAAGCCTCCCTTTATGTTATTTGGCATTCTGGATTCTTGTCTTCTCTAATGTTAACAGTAACAATTTTTAAAAAATATCTTTTAAAAAAATTTTATTTACTTTTGGCTGAGTTGGGTCTTGTTGCTGGGCGCAGGCTTTCTCTGGTTGCAGCGAGCGGGGGCTACTTTTCGTTGCGGGGCGCAGGGCTTCTCCTTGCGGTGGCTTCTCTTGTTGCGGAGTACGGGCTCTAGGCGTGCGGGCTTCAGCAGTTGCAGCATGGGGGCTCAGTAGTTGCAGCATGTGGGCCCTAGAGCACGTGGGCTTCAGTAGTTGTGGTGCACGGGCTTAGCTGCTCCGCAGCATGTGGGATCTTCCCAGACCAGGGCTCGAACCCGTGTCCCCTGCGTTGGCAGGTGGATTCTTAACAACTGGGCCACCAGGGAAGTCCCAACATTTAAAATTTTAACCACAGAAACACAAGTTACAAGGGCAAACTTTTCATAAGCTTACTATAAAGTTATTCAAATGTTTGCAAATAGTTATTGGGAAGGGCAAGTATCCAGTCTTTTAATTTGATCAGTTCATTATTATAGTCTTTTCAGAATAAAAACATTCTCCTTTTCTTATAATAAAGCAGATGTATTGTGATGCCAAAAATGAGGCTGTCTGAAATATACTATGAGAGCCGTTCTTCAAGATTGGTGTACATATAATGTCCCATTAAGTGGGCATTAAAATGAAAACCTATGGCTGGAATTAAGAATGCAACATTGACTAACCTGACTCAATGGAACAATTTAAAAGATAATCATGGATTCTGATAATGTTAAAGGAAAACATGAGGCCAGGAACTCTGAATCACTGTACCAAAGAAAGGTAAAAAACAACAAAAAAACCCTAAACCTTAAACTTGGGACTGTGGTTATTTCTCTAATTTCACTTATGGGAAAAAATGTTTTAATGATAATAAGCTACTGATATTCAAGTGGTTTCAACTGTTAGCATACCACAACATATTAATCTAATACACATTTTAAATCTAAAACTTAGCAGTCAAAATTACTATCTTATTTAAAGGTAAAATCCTACTGAAATTTTCTTAGCTTTAAAAAACAGACAAATGCGTGATCTATTTTTAAAGATGAGTGCCCCAATTTAAGGAAAATAAAAATCTCTACATCACAATATGCATTTTCCCCTCTGCTTTGATGACAGTAAGTCCAAATACGTTCTTCAGAAATTAAGTATTTAGCCTGTCAAATTCTTTAGTGTTTCAAAAAGCTATTGACTTAAAAATCCGAAGTTGTAAAGCCCTAAGAAATAGGGTTAATAATCGAAATGCCAAAGGGCTGCAATTACAGAGGTGCTTCTTGGCGTGAGTACTATCCCAGTATACGTTTCTCCAGAGTGAAGGAGAACGTGTGCCTGCCTCAGTAATACCTCCCGCAGAGTAACTGCTGCATTTCAGGAGCAGGACATTTTAACAAGCTTGTTTGCTCTCTCCAGCTCACAAACTTAAAAATCTAAATAATTTTTTACAGTCCGAATGTTCCAAGAATGTTTTTTTCTGTTTTTCTTTACTCTTTATATATGTTCTACAATGTTTCAATCAATGTACCTTTCTTTTTTACTTTCAAAAAATCATTATGTGGCTCTATACAAAGGGAACTGTCTTAGAGCCTATTACTAGCGTGTATCAGAAAGATAAATACAATTTCAACTTTTAAAAGTATTAGGAAGAAGTTTTCTGATTATAGAACAATCAATAAAAACAGTACCTTGCCTAAGTTAGCAATAAAATACTCTAGGGCAAAGTGCTAAAATGTTGATCATGTAACTAGTTTTTAAGATTTCTATCAGTTAGTTTATATTAGTTAGTTTCCAAAGGCATCAGTCAGTCCATCAAAGTTGGGCATCGAGATTTGTAAAGAAACAATGAGTTTCAAAGAATTTCTTCAGTAGTTGTAATAGGCCTTGTAATCAGATCTCTACTAAGAGATCAAAATTGTACATAAAGAGACATGAAGATTTTTATTTTTGTTATTAAACATATCAACTTTTTTCTTGAAGTTAACTATGACATAAGTAGAAAATCTACCTGGTTTGAAAGTAGTTTTTCTTTCACTAACTAAACCCTATTGTTTCTCTGCATTATATAACACTCAAAATATTTATTTTAAGGAAACCTCAGCATATGAACTTACGGATTATAAACAATTTCTCATTAAAAATGCAAAGACAAATGTTATTCAGGTGCTAGTTTATTTATCTTATTATTCAGAGATAATTTCATGATGACCAGTTACAACACCAGGAAATTCATAGAACAAAATTTTACAGATAAATCGTTGCTTTTGAATTTAATTCTAAAAAAGTATGCTATCCCATTTTCACACACCAAGCTGAGAGGCCATTTATACTACTTCTAGGCTAATTTTTGCTTCCTGCGAGAGGGAAGATGATTTACAATGAACTTTAAGTATCTAATTCATGTCCATCATTGTTGAAAAAGAGAAGGGAGCCGAGAAGGCCAGGAGTAGCAGGACAGAGAAAATGCCACATGGATTTAGGAGTTGAGATCACTGACAGTAAAATATATGTTCTTTGGTTAGCAAAGCGAAAAGGGGGAAAGTACTGCATACATGATAGATACACACTAGCATTCTAAAGCAGGAGACAAGAATGTCCAGAGTGTATTCTTCCCCCACTGGCAGATGGAAGGGCTATTATTATAAATGAAAGGCAGCAGTAGTGGATGCCAGGCACTTTTGCTGTGTGCCAGATTCTGAAGTCCAGATGTGAGCAGGTTACCCCTGGGACAGGACAGGCTTCAGCTCCCGCAGCAGAAGAGAACCAATCACAGTTTTCTCAGTGTTTATGATAAGCTGGGCTGTAGAGCCTTCCTTCAGTTCCACCGTGACTAGCATCAATGACCCACTGTGCACAGTTTTAGCTGCAAACCTGGAAGAAAAAAAAAAAAATGAGAGAGAGACCTTTTATCGTGAGGGGAAAGGAGGAGACAGCATACATTCAAATAGGTTTAAAAGAACTCGTTTTTTTCTCAATAATTTATTACAGGTTCCCTACTGCCAAAAACCCAAAGCCAAGCATTCTTCTGAAAAATCAATAAACTGCCCAGCACCATGCTTGCCACAAGCAGGTAATTTCAGTGTATCTTTGGAACAGAACAGAAAAAGGAGTTCTATTTTACTTATTGGCTTGACCAATAGATGCGTGTGAATAATTCTCTATTACTACATATTTGGGAATCATTTATTCATTTGATATTTAACATTTCACCATGCATAGCACCATTTAAAACAAACCACTCTATTTTTATCTTTAAAACATGTTAAGAAAAAGGTACCTTTCTCAAAGAGCTTGAACTTTTAATTCCTCATATCTGAAAATGATTATGCAAGACATTAATTTTGTGTGCATTATAAACTCTTCATAAGTTTCAATGAATTCAGACATGTTAAATATTCAACTTCAGTCTCGAATGTTGATGACATGTAACAAAATCACGTGAGAGCCAAGTGCAACACCCTGCTCCCTCCGCTTGTATTTTTTTTAACGTTCATAACGTTAGATCTTCTTTCTGCTTTAGAATGTAAAAGAGGAAACTTGAGGTCTAAGGCTCCATTACTAAATTCCGAGACACGAAGAACCTACTAATTACATGAAATTAAAAGCAAAACTAGCCTTTTAAGCACTGCAATTGACTGCAAAGCCGTTGGAGGCACAATGAACTTCTGTCAATCCTGCTAATTCATTCTGCCTGCACAGTTGAGCCCCAGGGAAGAGGGTGGTCCCCTCCTAGGCCTCCATTTTCCACGTAGAGCATGTTCCACACTTTTGAGGGGACGGGGGGCGGGGGGGACGGGGTTTGCTTGCAGGGATGACTGGAGAAAAACAAAGTTGCTGCGCATGGGCTTTTGAAAACACTAGCAAGTGTAGAGCAGGTCTGTGACCTGCTGTGACCCCACTCTGCAGGGCCGATCCCCTTTCCCCTTTCTGGAGGACACGTGTCTGAATCTGAGCCATCTGCCTCAATCTGCGCGACATCTTCAGCCACAATGGCACCCAGTTAGCCCTGACAGCAGCTCACAATACATAAAAATCAGACCGCTGCGCTGACAGCGCGCTGTGGCCTATTCAAGAGCCAACCAACTGGTCAGTGTCTCATGTCTGACAATTAGCATGGGCCTTGCACAGAGCCCACGGCGTCCTCGGGGATCTGTTTAATTACCATCAACATAAAAGAGGGAGTTTATCAGGAGACACTCAGAAAAACTTCACTCCTGACTTAATTAAAATATTAGCCACTTAAGCAGGAAGCAGATTCTCTTTAAATGAAAAGTAATTTCTTTTTTGAGTTTTTTTTAAAAAATGACATCAAAATCTCATCACATATTAAATTCTTTCTTTCTTTTTCTTTTCTTTTCTTTTTTTTTGTGTGGGGACCTAACAAGCCATTTTTGGCCTAAATAGAATCATGAAAATCAATTTTCCAACAATAATTAGAATAATGCATCAAAAGCAAGACAAATATGCTAATTTTACTAAGATGAAAATATTATCAACACTTTTAAGTCGTGTTTTAAAATGTTAGCTAATGGGTGGTAGACAAAGTGTGTTAGAAACCTTCGTAGACATTTATTTGTGTACTCTCTCCAAACATGCTGAAGACTTGTAAGGAATCCGATAGAGCAGTTTTTCCACTGAGAGAAGCAACTATAAGTAGAGCCAGTTTAGGAACAGAAATCATACCAATGTTTTTAAAGAGGTTTTATAAAGCTCTGGACATACATACCCATTTGCTCTTTAGACGCCCATACACGAGATTAGGAGCTGGGCAACTCAGCTGCCTCTTTGAGAGAACACAAGATCACCAGCCCTGAAATGACCTCTCTTTTCTATCACCCCTTGCAGGTTTCTGCATTTCTTTTGTCCAAATTTTCGAGGTTCTTCTGCTTCATAGGAGAACCCTGTTTCTGTATTTCTGTTAAACCATGTCACCAGATGATAGATACTAGGTGGCTCTACTGTCTCACCCATTTATGCAACTTTCCCCACAGATGTGGTCATCACCAAATCTTCATTCAACAAATATTTCAGCAGAGGTCCCTATTTCTGACAGGGTTATCATTATGTCAATGATAGTCTTTATTTACTTAACACTTGTGCCTTGGGAACACGGAGAAGAAGACTGTGTCTGAAAAGGAACGCAAAAGTTCCTACTGACTGTTGACTGTCAGGGTTGCACAGCCCCAAGGCACATTTTATCTCTTTTCTATTAAAACTTAGGGTTGATGTTACAATAATATAAACTCAGCAGAGACAAATGTCAATTTTGATGTCAGTATGTTTACAGAGATTAAAACTAGTGTCCTGTACCTGTTTTAAAAATCCTAATACCACAAAATGCTCAATACTGGAAAGAATAGGGGCACATAAGAGGCATTTGCTTACACTGCAGTGGAAACACGCTAAGCGAATCATCCTAGCAATAAAATCTGTTACCTGGTGTGAAAGCTACTGCCTTTTAACTAGGTCTGTATGTTCTAATGGGCACAAATGATAGAAGCAATGTTTTAAAGCAGAAGACCAGAAGATCAGATGTTCTGACATTCTCATTTCACAGTTCAAAAAGGATGTATTTAATTGGAACACAGCATGATTACAATTGGTTTGTTTTGGTCCATGAAAGCAGAAGCCACCCCCTCCCCCCCAAATTTATCAATCATTTAACTTCCAAACAGGCGATGCTTTAACATACATTTAAAAGATAGTTATGGAAAGAGTACTAGTTAGTAAATAACAAATAGCTAGCTTTGGGATGTAAGAAACACTGATTATAAAGACAGCTTGGGTCAAATACCTGCATACGAAATTTAATGGCGGACCTAAGAACCTTTGTACTTGGCCTCAAACTAAGATCACACTGTGACAATTTTTTTTCCAGAAAACCCGTGAAGTTTTTGATCACTGTAATGATAATAGCAGCTATCATTTATTAAATGCTGTGTGCACTGGGTACTAAGTACTTCACTTGCATTATTTCATTTGATTCTGAGTCAGATCAATTTGTAGGTGAGGAAACTGAGGCCCAAAGACGTTGAGAAACTCGCTCAGGGACACATACCTAGTGAATGGTTGAGCAGGAATTTGAACCCAAGCTTTCTGATTCTAGATCACACACATTCTCTTAATACATGCAAAATGCCCTCTTAAAATATTTGTTTTTTATCTGTCAACAGGTAAATTAAGGTTTTTCTTATTTACCTAATATGCATATAATCTATTATTGTTCCAGAAACTTTAAGAAGGAAGATTTTTCTCTTCAAAAGTTGTGTACCTGATTTGTAATATTCTGTAATTCAAAGCATCTTGACTTGATGCTTTGTCACAACACGTTTTAAAGTTCTGCCTTTAAAGATTAAACAAAATAAACAAAACAAACATTCCCCACCCCCACTCCTTCAAAAGAGACACCAGCAATGAAAAATACAAAACCTTGAATGGAGCTGTAATGTAGGGAGGGACGACTGGGAGACCAACCAACCTCAAACACGAGTAACACCACAGATGAGAGAACAAATAAGTGGATGACAGTTACAGATGTATTGCCTATGTAAGATGGGCTCCATGTTATTAAAAGGATACCAGCTAGGTATTTTTCATAATTTTTCATTTTCATTCTACCACCAAGCACTCACTGTTTCTAATCACCAACTGAGAAGGTAAAACTGGATATATTTGTATTTCATCTTGTTAAATGTCTTTTTGTCTATTGTCTCTAACAATTGACATTTAATCTTTGAAGTCCATAAGAATTCCTAAGATTTAAAGAAAAAGATGAAATAAAGTGGTTGCCAAACCTAAATCAAAGTATGTACTACTCTTCTAAAAAAGTTAATTTGTTTTAACTACTGACAAAATTATGAGAACAGGTCAATAACGACAATGAATTTGAACAAATATATTATTTACGATGCACGGACTTACTCCTTCATGCACTTAAACCATACTTCTTTTAGATTTGTAGGAAAATGCCTATGGACCTTAAATGCTCTTTGTTGGAAGGAAAAGAATCCTACAACTCAACTGTTTTAATAACTGAAATGTTGATAGAACAACATGAATTAAAAAATATTTATCTGAGAGGCTGCATCAATCACCAGGGTATTCAGAAACATAAAACTTTTTTACGCAGAATCTTATTTGCTACACTTAATGCAACAGCTCAAAGACATGCTTTTTCTTCTCTTGGATAGTCTTCCTGGTTTCTGATTTTTCTATTCTGAGTTCAATTTTCTTGTGTTTTCTGTTCTACTGGTTACCAGGAGCTGTGACAATGGCCCACTCAGGCTAAAACTTTTTTTTTTCCCCACTCTGTACATGAAGCCTTCAATTACTGTCTGCTGAAGCAGACAGAATCCTATTAGTAAGAAAGACGATCACAAGATGCAGTGCCCTGCCCTAGCTATATAAAAATAATTAGTCCAAAGTTGACAAATGTGTAATGAAGTCGCACAATGACTATACGTAAGAAATACTGGTTTGAATAAGCCTCCTAACATCGAATACCAAAGCATGTTGATTTGGAGTATTATTTTCCAAAGGATTTAAAATGATAAACCCTTATAATTTTGAGTTAATATAGCATAACATTTTCAAAAGGCCGAGAATTTGTAAGTTGTAAAAAAATCCCATTTCGTTGACTATAAAAGTGTATTTTGAAGTTAAGCTCATTACACTATTGAATTAATATTAAGAAAATATTTACATGTGGTTCAAGTTTAGAGAATTTATCCAAAGCAATGTATTTTTCCCTATTATTTTTAAAAAAGCCAGCAATATTGTAGTGTTTTCCTTTAACATTCTGATTAGAATAGTTAAAACAAAAAATAAGCTACCATCAGAATTTAGGACTCTCTATTTTCTATTCTAATCTTTAGAATTGGTATAAAAAGTGATTCTCTACACTATCTTGTCAACGATGCATTCTCTTTATACAGGAAAGCTAAGAAAATCTAAGTGCACTTTCTCAAAGGAGATACGAATCATTCCAGTTATTCCAGAGCATTTTTGGTTTGTCTGTTTGGTGCGGGTGGGGTGGGATGGGACTTAACAGAAAACCAGAGAGTAAAACAAATAAATTCTTACCCCATTCTCTTTGATTCCTTATAAAATTGTCAACCCAGAAGGAAAATTATCAAGAATACCTTTCTTTCATTTTTACATGAAAACATTCATATATTCCTATTTGTAAAACTGTTGCATTGTAGAATATTACTTCACAAACAGTGGAATTAAATAAAATTTAAATATACAATGTTTTAAAGCAAAAATCAACTGCAGTTTGGTTATTTCTGAAATATCCAAATACGCCGCCTTCTGTGTAAAAATTAGAGGTCCACATTTGCTTTTCAATGAATTGCTGCTCGGAGCCTGCAGAGATCAAAGCAGTCAGATAAAAAAGCAGTGCTGCCCTCTAGTGGACAACCACCAATGTGAGAAAAACTCTGATCACGAAATAGGTTCCACAAACCTTAGTCCTGGTTTGAGATGCCAATTTGTTTTTTGTCTGTTTATTTGTTTGTTTGTTTTTTGGCTGTGACACGTGGCTTGTGGGGATCTTAGTTCCCTGACCAGGGATTGAACCCCGGGCCCTCCGCAGTGAAAGTGCCAAGTCCTAACCACTGGACATTCTCTCCAATTTGTCATATTATAGAAAAGACTGAAGCCTGGCATCTTTATATTAACAACTGTTTGTACAAACTTTTGTTTTAAGACAGATGAAGTATGGTGACTATAGTATCAGGCTTATAAAATTAGGGCACCAAGCCATCAAATGTCATTCTTATCCATTATGGTCCTTCAAAATTACCCAGTATTTAAATATTCCATAGTTATCAGGGGAAAAGAAATAAAACAGCTAGCAAACAAAAACAATAACCCAAAGGGAGATCAACCTAAGAACCAAAAAAAGGAAAATATCAAAGACTCCCACCAAGAAGTAATTATGTCATTCATGTTTCTAACCCCGGCAGCAACAAAATCTGTCACAAAGGTCTTCAAAAAATATTGAATGAAGGAGTTACACAATATAGATATTTTAGGATAGAAACAATGGTATATACCAGTATTTCCCCTATTAATAACCATAAACATGTATAAAACAGTGATTCACTGGATGAGTTTAAGGACTAGAAATAAGTTGTTCTTTACAACTACTTTAAGTAAAAAAAATTTATTTTAATCCTAAAACAATAAACTGTCTTTAAATGTGTTGATAAAAAGTTGGTTACTAGGTTGCCATGGATTCACAGTTCCATTCACAACACCTGATTTTTCTAATAGTTAAGGACTTAAGTAACAACAGTAAAACAACATTTATTCTATAAGGATTGTAATTATTCACAGGTTGTATATGTTCAAAATTTGCAAATTAAAAAAGTGACAGGATAAACAAAATCCAAACCATAGATTACGATATACAGGGGGAAAAAAGAACGTAAGTACTGAATACAAGTTAATGAAAGCTGTCCTAAGGTCTTACTGAATAAGGTAAGAACTAAAATAGATTTGTGGCAGAGACATGGCTTTCTGTTTTCACTCAAATAGCACCCCTTATAAGGTCAATTTGTTGTTCACGAAAGGGAAAAATGAGTAGGTTGTATGACAACTGTTTTTAACAATACTACAGTATATGAATGTCAGAATTCCTGAAACTGGGTTAAAATGTAAAATGTTGAGACTGCTGAAAGGCAAACTTTTACTTATGGTCTAAGACTGTTTCAGAGCTACCACTGTAATGTGCTACTCTAGGTAACAACAGACTTTCTTGGCTGGAACACACTGGATATAAAGAAGAAAAACCTAAATCAAACATCTTGTCTACTGATGTTCCTGAATGACTAACCTGTAAAAAAGAAACATAAACACAGAAAAATGATATTTTAAAATATGCCACGAAAAAAAAATATGCCACGTGGCTGGCATTAACTATGAACTTTTGGAACACTTACCTGCAACCACCTGGAATACTGGGTCCTGCCCCAGCAGTCCTGAATCTGAGTTTTACACAAACTCCCACATAGTTCTTTTTTTTTTTTTTTTTTTTTTATCTTGCGGTACGCGGGCCTCTCACTGCTGCGGCCTCCCCCGCTGCGGAGCACAGGCTCCGGACGCACAGGCTCAGCGGCCATGGCTCACGGGCCCAGCCGCTCCGCGGCACGCGGGATCCTCCAGGACCGGGGCATGAACCCGTGTCCCCTGCATCGGCAGGCGGACTCTCAACCACCGCGCCACCAGGGAAGCCCCCCACATAGTTCTTTTATACAGAACAACGTTATAGAGATTTTGAAGGTATAGATTTTTTGGCTTCTGCATATTGGTCATTTTTATTCATTAGTTTATCAGAGGACAAGCAATGTAATTAAAGCAAACGTGCCTCAGTTTCTACACTATTGAATACAAATCTCCTTCATAAACACTTAATTTCTTTCTTGGAGGGACACAAGAAATTTATTCTGGCCCGGGATAAACCTAGGATTTCCAATGCTAGTCTCTCTAACCTCCCCTAAAACACATAAAAACTTCACCTTTTAACTTTTCCGTCTATTCATATACTGGTTTACTGTTGTTCATTCTGCCCTTTGTATATACTCTATTAATATTGTTTTATATAATGTGTTTTAAGACTTTCACAGTGTCTCACATTCTTATATGTGAGTATCTAACATAGGACATGAAGATGTTCAGCTATATATTTAATAAATGCCTTTTATGATTTTTTGATTCTGACTTCTCTATTACCCCTTATCATGTGGTAACTGTAATTTGGAAAACAGTAGATTGGCACAATGACCATAACTCTGTAGATCTCAATAAGATGGTTTTGTTCTCAAAGAGCAGCTTTTTCAACCAGTAAGTACATACCACAGAAATGAAGATAAAATTAAGTCTTTCAATAGTATACTGGTTGGCTTTCTGATTCTATGGTTCATTTAGAAAATCAAAACTAAATGTCACATAATCTGAAAGTAGTTCTACTTTCTCAACTGATCTTTGAAACCGGTTAACTACGCTGAAAATGCTCCTGGCTTTTGAATTGAATTCCATAAAACTTGTGCTCCTTTAATTGACTTTTTCTTAATGGAGGTATTTGCTGCTAATGTGTTAGGAACCATTTTCTCTTACGTATTCAATTAAAATTTCTACTTTATACTGTTAAACACTTCTACATATTAATGAAGATTCACTTTTTCTTAGCTAATTCTTATGTTAAATACTTTTTAACTTGGTATTTAATGTAAAAAATATTCATATTGTAAAGAGTAGTAGGAATAAATTATCCTAAAACTAGACAATGGGAACTTAATTCATTGAATGGTCAGAAAGAATATTCTAATGCTAATTAAAAAGTCCTCTCAGAAATGAAAGATCCTGAAAAATTAAATAGAACATAGGTAGGCCAGCCAAGAATAGTTTATTGTACTGAAAATTTTAATTTCTTAAAATACTAATGGTCAAAATACTTTTCAAGCTTGTTTTTTTATTAAAAATGATTACCATTAATAAATAATGGTTTTGGTCCTATTTTTCATAAACTCAAAAAAGCAACTACCACAGAAGAATAGAGAAGTCATTCAAAAATCTCATAGAGATTTCAATTTTATTACTAACAATTAAATGATATAAAGGCTTAGATATATAAACTCATTCATCCCACAGGGTAATCCCCTACTGAACACTGTCAAAAACATTAATACAATTCAATAAAGTGGTAAACTGTTAATTTTTGTTATTATAAACAGTAATTGCTATTTCGTTTTAAATGAAATTAAGAAAGCTATTGGTACAGACTGTACTACCAACTGTTTATTTCAGTTTTAACTTACTGAGCATAAAAGAATGGCAAAAAATGTTACATTTGTGGGATAGTAATTTTTGTCAGTATCTGTATGAAAACTACAAATAACTCTAGGTATTTATTGGAAGCCTTCTAAAATTTAAAACATTATTATAGCCATACCTTACTATAAAAAAAGCAAATGTAAAACATTTTCAATAAGTACAATGAGATTTGTGAGGCAAGTTAAGATAGCACAGCCTATTTAGAATTATATATAGGCATTTTATTCACTTTCGGCTCCTCCACCAAGTTACAGAGCCAAATACCAGGCCACTGTGATAAGGCTGGACTGGAAAAGTGTCAACACATTGCAGAAGTGTATGAGGACCATGGCCATTAAGTATAAGTGCAAACTCTGCACTCCAAAGGCAGATAGAAATGGTTCCTAGTTGTGTGTCTCCCCTGCACTGGTATGGATAATTGAGAATTGACTGTAACTTAATCCTGTGAACAGGCATTAAGTTCTAAACCACCAAGACAAGTTATAGGCAAACTTTATGCTTTAATAAGAATTATACAACTGTGCTAAGTGTCTCACTTATTAGTCTTTTTCCCAATAGGAAAATGGCTTTCATATCAGTTGGTTTTGAGAAGGTAATCTGGCTATTTTCTTCTAAGAAACAAAAACCTGGAACACTGTCATTGCTTTCAGAAAAGTTAAAAACCCGCATACAAAGCAAAACAAAAACTTAATTAGAAGTTCCAACATAAACAAGGGTTACCCTATGTTGTTTTGTCTACTACAAAGGAACATATTAAAATAAGACTGAAGTATTGCTGGATACTAGATGTGTCAGGTAAAATTTCATACAGCATAAGCTAAAAGTTAAAGTTGATGTACAATATTTTGATGTTTTAGTAATTTCAATAATTCAAAGGATCCATAAATAAAACAGAACAACTTCTGCCGAAGAAAATCACTCAGTAAGTGAAAAGAAGTATTTAAAGCAGAAAACAAAACAAGGAAGGCTTCCCTGGTGGCGCAGTGGTTGAGAGTCCGCCTGCCGATGCAGGGGACACGGGTTTGTGCCCCGGTCCGGGAAGATCCCACATGCCGCAGAGCGGCTGGGCCCGTGAGCCATGGCCGCTGAACCTGCACGTCCGGAGCCTGTGCTCTGCAACGGGAGAGGCCACAACAGTGAGAGGCCCGCGTACTGCAAAAAAAAAAAAAAAAAAAAAAAAAGAAAGAAACAAAGGAAAAAAAAAAAAATAAAACAAGGAAGACTTAGAACCAAAAATTTTTACTAAAAGCCTTCTTTTTGTTCATTTTTTCCTCTATTGACCAACACTAACCGATAGATAAGGTGTATATTTGCATGGCAGTACCAATATGATGACCTTATATCCATTTTATTATTTTATCACCACCCTATGTGAGATAGATAGGGCTTATCAAAAATTAAGAAATGGAAGCATCAGATCTCTTGAGCAACTTACTTAAGGACCTCCTCTTCGCAAAAAAAAAAAAAGGCACAAGGCAAATTTGATTTTTGACTAGTACATGCAGTTTTCATTCTGTCATGATTATTAGATGAAGTTAGGCAACTCTGTAATGGCAGATAAAGACTTGAACTCAGCTCTTCTGATGTCAAGTCCAATGTTCTTCCATAGATAACAGAATTTCATTTCAATCACCTTCTTTCCCTGCCATCAATTTCCAAACAGATGAGGTACTTACAGCCCATAAGGAGAAGTTATAAAGCCCAATAATGGCAGAACTGAGTCTAAAAAAATCCAGATCACCCACAGAACTCTTTATATGGGGCCTCTCTTGCCCCTGTATTAATTTAAAAATACATTTTTAAAGGGTTGAAGGCGTTCTCTTTGATTTTCAATTTATTTCCTAAATGTAATGGTGGAAGTATGCCATTGGCAGTAGAATGGCAGAGGAATTAAAGATAGTTTGCAATGAATTCTTTTAAACTCACAGAGGACTAAGTAACAACTGCATGTTTATTTAAGGAGTAATTATTTTACTTTCATTTCAAGCCACTAGCATTCATAAGGATACAAAGAAGGCACATACTAATCACATTTTCTGTTACCTTTAAGGACAAATAACGTGGACCTCATGTTTTAGATGGTTGGTGGTGAAGATATTTCCTGGCCTAAGAAACAGAAGCTGCATTTGGCCCCATGTTGGTTGTCTAGCAGCTCCTTATTACTGGAAGCAGCCTTAGGGAATTGCTGTCAAAAGGAAATCTATACCCAAACTTCCCCCTTTTCAAGTAAAAAAGTCCAAATCCATTGCTTTATAAAACAGTTCTTCCTGGAATTCACTGAATCTGGTGAAATAAGAAATTCTCAGCCATATCTCACACAAGGTACCTTTACAAATCACCAAGCTACTATAAAATGCAGGTATACTATCTGTATCTTTCAGGAAAGCCCGTATCTGTGTACTAAGGATTGTATGAAATAGGGAAGAGGGCCTTAATCCAAACCAATCAATCAAATGTATCATCATAAAAAAGGAGGGGCACATGTATGTTTAGGGGTTTTTATTTTCAAGGAAAATTATGAATTGAAAAGTATAGATTTATACATGTAGACAAGTTATCTCCACATCACGTGTCAGTGAACCTACCTGTGTATATTATCTTGGCCAGAAGGGACTACACCTACGTTGGCTACGTTTACAACCTTCTGAAGGATCACAGAGGAAGTGAAATTCTGCGGTGCAGCAATAATTACAGTAGAAGTTTCATTCATTCCCGTTAGCATTCCTGTAAGAGCAAAAGGCGGCTCCCTTTTACTAATTTCTTTATGAAAATTACATTAAACAATTTAAAATTCATAGCCAAAATTTAAAAACTTTTTAAGAGAACAAATACCACTTCAGAATGTAATTTACAAGATAATTTTCATAAAATTAAAATGAACTGCAACTGATTAAAAAATTTTTTTAAATCCTCGTGTTGAAAAATGTGTAAAAATGCAAACATCACTCTTAATAACCTGATTTTAAATACTAAGATTGATAAAAGCATAGAATCACAAAGATAAAATTCCAATTTCGCTCCCTTTAAAATATACACAATTAATTTGGGCTTTATAAACTATTAAGTTTTTACTTTTTAAGAGTTTGTTTTTTTTTCCTTCTCCTTTTCAGTCAAAGATCTCTCTTACCAAATGCTGCTTCAGAACAAATCAAAGTGTTTCTGGAATAACTAGCAGCGTTACACAATGAATGGTCTCAATATAATGGATCAAAGTTATCTCAACAGTGACTGAAAGTCACCAACAGTTACGTGGTTCTAAAACATAGACAAGTATCTAAGCTACACTTAGTGATAACAGTATTTGCCTAGTAAGTGTAACTATGGTTCCTGACAGAAACAACTGAAATTTCTGAAGCAAAAACATTTGAACACAAAGGAAACAATGTAAATTGGAAAAACTTAAATCCCAGAGACATTTCAAATAATATTTAAGAAAGAAACTAAGTTAAGCAAAATCATAAACAAAAACCATATAGAATTAACACAAGGCATGCCATTAATATCAGAATCTTATATACAAATGTTCAAAGGACAAATTCAATAACATATCAAACTCTTGGAACAAATACTGAAATTAAGTACCCGGTTAAAAAAAACCAAAATAGTTATAATAAATGCCATCTATCTGGATCTGTGATGTAAGTCATTGACTCCTAACGGTATCTACTAAAAATGAGTATCTTTTGAGACATATGATATGTGTACAATAGTTTATAAAATTTATGAAAATGGTAAAAGCTGATTTTATGTTTTCAAAAGGCCCTCCACCTTTAGGATTATGTATTTAATTTTGTTATTTATTGCAAATACAACAGAAACATTTTAAAACCCCTATGACTTAGCAGCATGAAGACTAAAGCCTAACACTGTAAAAAGACTTACTTAGCTTTTAACAAAGAACAGTTTTTACTAACCACTTTCAAACTCGGGGACACTATGTTCTGTCTTGGACTGTATAACTTCAATATTAGGCAAAAGCTTTAAAAACCACACAAGCAAACACTGCTTTTAAGTAAAGCACAGTGGCTGCTGACATAACACTGCTGAGAGATGTGTGTACTCATTTCGGATTTAAACCTCCATTAAGCTCTATTGAAGAGCAACTTCTGAATAAATGAATGCAACTATGTTTATGTTAAAAGCCTGTTTCCCTCCGCCTGTAATTAAAGGAAATGTTGTACAAAGCCAGTACTTTTGTCAAGCTCCTGTAAATGGAACGATGGATAGCACTCAGAGAAGTGAATGCATTGCTTCATATTTAACCTTAACACTCTTGTCATTAATGGTTTGTCTAACTTGGTCTATAAGAGACAAGGTATTGCTCCGCTGAAGTAAAATTAAAAAAAATCAACTAAACCATGCTTTTCAGAACAGAAGATTCATTATCGCCAGCTAATGTATTGGCATAAAGCAAAGTAACATGCTATCAAGTAAGGCACACATTCAATCTGCCTTCCCACCCCCCTTTATTTTTAACTCATGCTGTTTTATTGTTATAGGCAATTTGTACCACTCAGCATGACAGTGTAAACTGAATCAAGATTAATTTACATGCAAAAGAACACTTAGGAGAGCAGCATGGTAAGCAAATGTATTGTCTCGATTGCTGAGGTGGAAAAAGAACCTGGAAAGAAAAAAAGGTGCTCTAATTAAGGGGCATCAAATATGATTGCCTGCGGTGGTTAAGGGCCAGAAAATAGTGAATGTCTGGCCATTTAAAGAATTAGCATCTTGCTAGCTAGCAACCCAGAAGATGGAGGTATAAATCATAATGAAATTAAGTAGCCATTCTAGGTTTCTTAAACCAGAGATTTTTTCTAAATGAAAATATATCAGGTATTCTTAAATTAACGAGAAAGAAAAATATGCCAAGATATCATTAAAAGTTTCTTCTACAAAAACAGACTTCAAATACTATACAGCCTGCTCATGCATAATAAAGGTAAAGTTACTGGAGAAATATTTTTAAATTCTCAGATACAGAAGTTGTTGCTTTATTAGAATTTACCTAATTTTGGTGAGGCACTGGACAGCACTTAATTTAGGTTAATCAGCTGTAATTAACTGCTAAAATGTAAATAAAATAAGAAAAGAAAATTTTAAAGATTTCTTGTAAGTTTTGGATTTCCAATTTAATTCATAAGAAGAAAATGAATAAGAGGAGGAAATTTGGAATAAGCAGTTGGCTTGGGTCTCTTACAATTAAAACTGCTTCAAGAAACGCAATTACATTTTTAAAAGTAAAACAGAGATCCTATTGATAGTACTGAAATCATCCCAGAGCTAGATCATGAACTAACTTTGCAAGGCTCAAAACTCATAATAATGAAAAAAATATGGCTTCTGGTTAAGGCTCATAATATGAATACTCTGGATAACTTCAAAATATACAATAAACCAATCTTTTGTTTAGTACTTTGACTACCAACCTTATAAAAATGCATGTTTGGTCATGGAACTCTAAATGCAACAACTGAGAAAAAGTGATAGAGCAGGCCGTATATTAGGAATAAAACATTTCCGTTTAAAAAATATTAATCTAATATGTACAACCTGTTAGAAGTATTCTTATTTAATATTATATACACTTTTCAAATATGCACATCTGTATAAAAATAGAACCATATTTCTCATGTTTTTAATTATAATTTCTTCAGTTAAATCCTAGTTAATACATTTCTTGAGTCTTGAAATATATGCCCTGTGAAATGAGATATTAAGTGTGTAAATTCATTTTATTTAAAGTAGAAAAACAAGTGAAAGCTAGCATGTAATGATGCACACAGACATTTCTTAAATTTATTGGCATTTTAACTTCCCGAAGTTTGCACTGATAAAATCTGAGGAAAGTGATTTTTATTCTGATTTAGAATTTTCAGTTAATGAGTCATTTATAGGTATCTTCTGCAAAATAAGCTAAGCTCTTCCTAGAGTAGTATAACAAATAAATACATGTGTAAAGCTGAGAATTGAGACCTCTATTACCAAAGCAGCTGAAATCTAGAACTAAAAGGATGCTACTGAAGACTCTAAACCTGTGGTACATTTGTCAGCATCAAGTCCCACAACAAAGAATGAACTTAGGAGGACAGAAGGCATGATACAGACATGCCAAGAGACTTGCAAGGATTTACAAATACTCCATATAAACCAATTTTCAAATAGCTTTATTCAGAGTAGCCTTTCTGCTCTACTAAACATAGCAAACAGCTGCCAGATTTATTCAGACAAATAATCAACAACCATAGAAGTAAAATGGCAGAAGAAAAAGGAATTTTGGCAACATCTCCACAGAGGACCACAGCTGTTCTCCAAGCGCTCCTCTCTCATGTGATTACGGTTCTGTATGGCTAGTCAGGGACAAAAATCCCTCAGTCACAGCAGAGCACAAAAAACTTGATCAAAATATCAAGTACATAAATCTAAACCAAAGTTGAGGAAGAGAAAAGATATACAATAATCTGCTGCTTTAGAAATACTTTAGCTGCACTTTTCAAAAAAGGAATATCCCCTTAACAATAAATATGCCAAGACTTTATTCGGTCCCTATGTGCCACTCACCTGAGTTTGCTGAGCAGGTGTAAAGCAGAGAGGCAGGCTTTAGCCAGCAAAGGGTAAGAATAGCAAATGTAAGAATCAATTCAATTGGTCAATAGAAAAATAAAATCACATATATGACTTTCTATAGCAATAATCAACATCCAAGAAAAGTAAACTCAAAGATGGATTTAGTCATTCTTTTTTATCACTTAAAAATAAGGCAGAATAAAAGGTTACTATTAATTTACAGTCGTGTATGAGATTTTCTTTGTGAGATTCTTCTACAACAGGTCCTTCTGACGTTGTGAATTGCAAAGGTTCATAGTTTAAAAAAAAAAAAAAAGCCTCTGGCACTACATGATAGAGTGCCAGGAAGCAAGCCCTTCTCTTTAGGTGTAGATATTTGTGTTTGCCTGTACTTTGTGAAAGCTTGGCAGGTATGATTTAATGACCTCAAGATGAAGGGAATCGTTGCTAACCCCCTCCAAAGAAAAAAATAGCCTAGATTCACATAAACTTTAAAATATTGCTGACTATACCATTTAAATATGTCCTAGTTTTTATAAATTCAATTCTTAATTAAACACATAAAATGAGACAGTTGTTTTCCCTTATTCATACATGACAAAAATTGTTTTTATTAGAAAGTATGCCTAACTCTAAGGCAAGCCTAAGATATTAATGCTTTCGTTATGCTGAAAATATTTTTTTTTGGTGCTTATTTAAAAATGTTTCAGCTCTGATATAGCCTGACAGCATAGCATTTCTTCCATACAGAATAAGGTCAAAAGAAAATGGAGGTATTTTAATGCTATAATTAGAATTTTATTTTGAAGGGTAGGGCACTCTAATGTGTACAGGGAAAAATATATTAGTAGAACACGAAAAACAGTTCTATAGTGAGAGGAAATACAGAAACATAACATGTATAGTGATGAGACTTTGCTAAGTCCCAAATTCCTGACATTTTCACTAATACAAAACACATGAATACATCATTAGATTGACAAACCAAAACTTCAAGAATTGAAAAGTTAATTAAGAATCAATTTATTATTTAAAAGACATATTAATCAATTTGCAAGTATGCCAGGAATGTAGACAAACATATACCTTTAAGATTATTTTATAAACGCAAAGCATTAGCAAAAATTGGAAGACTGTGCATTGACATCTGTTAATGGCTATGTACATAGGGTAATTTATTTTAGAGACCAGCCAGAGGAATGAACACATGTTATTTGGGATGCCAATTTCTAGTAAATTGTAATAATCTCTCACCTTGCTCTTTCTTAAAATCTTTCTCTGACATGGCCACAGGTAAAAGCAGTTCTCCAACAGGAGGCTGAATATTAACACTGAAGCAATCATCCTTGGTACTAAGGAAAAAACACATTAAAGCTGACTAAATGCTTAATAAACAAATATTCTTCTTAATACTATGCAGTTAAATAGGTGCAACGAAAGCATACAGAGACCTGCTTGGCTTAAATATCACAGCTAAAAAAGGTTTGAAATATTTCTCAACACTATCTGCAGAGAAATACATCTGTTACCTGAACTAGAAAACATATAGATATATATTTTTTTACAAAAATATGCAGTTATGGTAAATATGCCATTTGACATAGAACTTTTAAAAATAGGTAAGCAGCAAGGGTATATATCCATTACTATCAGAGGAACACTTAATGCAGCTTATCTAGTAGAGAATATCTTATCTTCAATTTTGTAGTAAAAGTGTAGAAAATGGAGTGGCTTAGTCTTAAATAGTTAAGATATGTCTTTTAAGATATTAATTTTTAAATAAAGAATAAAATGGAGTGACCATACTGTGTTATGTGTGAAAAAAATAATACCTCATCTGCAAACTTGCTTTCTTAAAACAAAACCCCTCATTTTCTAGTAGCATTATTCACTGACATTATTGAACATGTGGTGAAAGTTTTTCAAATTACAGGATATGAAGAATTTAGGAAAGGCAACTTTCTATTTTCATCATACAGGAAAACAATACTGAGTGCATTTATTTCATTTAAATCTCATGAAACTACTATCTTTATTAAAAAATTACTAAAACTGCTTTAAAATGTTTTTAAATTACAAGTTTGAAGTTAGGTTGATGAGTGTATCAGTTCGCAATGTGTTTGGCTGCAAAGAAGCAGAAAATCCAACTGACAATTTCTTGAGAGATGGGTGCTTATTGTTCAGTGTATAAGTAATCCTGTAAGTTACCAGTCAAAGGCTGGTTCAATGGCTTAAAGATGCTGTTAGGAACCCAGGCTTCTCTAGCTTTCAACTCCACTAGCACTAGTGTGTTGATTCTTATCCTCATGGTTGCCAGATGGCTGCTGTATCTTTAGGTACCACTTTAACATTCCACTGAAGAAGGAAGAGTGATGATGGAAGAGTAGTGAATAATGGAGCCAACTGACAACTAACTACATGATTTTTCCTACAATACATTCTTATGAAGACCGATCACATGGCTAAGATTCCTATTTCTGTACTACTTATTCTCATGTACTTCCTTGAAATAAATTTCCTACTAATTGAGGTAACAATACTGTAATATGCAGCATGACTATAAGCTGATCTCTTAAGGTGCAAAAGCCGATGATAAAAAGCCATGTGAGGTAACCAGAATTCAATCAGATAGCATTTTAAACGTAGATGGAATTATATGATGCTGAGATTTTGAAATTGTGCAGAATTCTGTCAAGTTCAAAAGTCTTTAAGCTTTTAGACAGGTATAAGGAGCAAAATAAATGCAGAATCCAATCAAGTATTAAAAAAAAAAAAATTGAGCCAACTGAATCTGTTCCTTTTTATCAGGAAAGCAAAAGCTTTACTGAAAGTCCCAGGGAAGGAATTCTAGTTTTGTGTTAGAACTGGGTCTCATGGCCAGTGGGAAGATGGCTAGGGAGATGGGAATTGTGGATAAGAAACACCAAACATTAGGTTAAGAAAAATACTTTCTTGAAGGGTGGGGTAGGGACAAATATTAAAATATAAAGAAAGAAAAGAAAATCCACTTTGATTTTATGCTATTATATACTATAAACTTTTAAGCTGCCTTATTTTTTTAAATGGAACAAGGTACGGACTAGACTAAAAAAAAACAAAGAATGTTTTGAATTATTCACACATGGATTGCCCAAGGCAAATCAATAAATCCAATTTATTTATTATTTCAATAAACATTTACTGAACACAAACTTGATCCCATGTACTGTGTGAGTGTCTGGGGATTTAAAGACAAGTAAGATTGGCCCTTGAAGTTCACAAGTTTAGTGAGAGAGAAAGAGTTCAATTATGTTTATAACAGAAAGGTAAGTGCTATGTTAGAGACATGTGGAAAGTATCATAGTCCAAGGAAGAGGGGCTGATTAATTCTGCAGGAGAGGTAGAGATAAGTTTACTTCCAAAAGGAGGGAGAGGAGCATTCTAGGGATTCTACACCTATGTTTTGGGAATGGTGAGCAGTGTGGTGTGTCAAAAGATGGGATTGGGGGCACACTGTAAAGAACAGCATACACAGCATGACCATTAGTCCCAGTTCTCCCATGGCAGTTGTCCTGGAATCTTGTTCAGTTAATGTCTCCTTTCACTCTCTGAAGTGTCCTGATTTGTATGACAAAGTGTATGATTACTTTACTCTTATAACTCAGACAAAGGTGCTTCAAAGTTTCCTGGAAAAAAAAAAAAAGGAAACTACCAGAGACTTCTGACATAGGAAAATAAATGACCCCATATGTATTTTATAAACTCTGCTGGCAGTGTGTAAAGGTGGAGTACAGGAGAAATCCAAGGCAGGTAAATCAGGAAGGAATCTAATTAACAGTCTAGGCAGGGGTTTTTAGTACTGTGTGTTTTACTTTAGTACATCCTAACAATGATCCGAAGAGGTAGCTTCTGTTACCCCTAATTTATTAAGAGAAGTTAAACAACATGCGCAAGGCCACACAGCTAGTATGAAGAACTGAACACAGCAGCACTGGGATTTGAACCCAGGTCTATCCTACTCCAAAGTCAGCTATATAATGTTTGCTGCCATATATATATATATTTTATTCCACTATACAAGGTTGCTTCCCTAGGGTGGGTAGCACTGAGAATGGGGGAGGTGCGGGTATTTTATAGTTAAAAGGGACAGATCTGGTGACGGATGGGAGGAAGAGACTTTGAACCGTCTAACTTGAATGACTGGGAGGATGACTTCCTCCACTGAAGAGGAGTTTTGGGGATTAAACAAAATGATTTGGATTTAATCATGTTTTACTTTGAGTACCACTGAGTTACCCAGGAAGAGATATTTAGCAGATAATTGGAAATACAGATCATGAATCAGAAAAGAGGTCAGGGCAGTATATATGAGTTTGGAAGTAACCAGAATGGTACAGGGAAGGGCTGAAGCCTTGTAAGTAGATAAGATCATGTAGGAAAAAAGGATATACCAAGAAGAAGGATAAGGTGGAAACCTGGGGAAGCCCCGCATGTAAGTAAAAACAGAAGTGGTGCAACTTGCAGAAGAGCCTGGAAAAGAGTGGCTGGGGAGAAAAGGTGTGTGACAAATACTGCAGGGAGGAATAAAAAGAAGCACGTGTAAAAGCTAGAGGAATAATGCAGAACGCAGTGAGCTGAAGGTGAATGGAAAAACTGGCAGGGAAAAAGATGGGACAGAAAGCAGCAGAAGCTTCATGAGGACGTAGAGGCAAAAGAAAAATGCTTCAAGAAACGAGCATAATTAAAGGCTGGTGCAACACAAAGAAATAGGGTAAGGTCTTAGAGGAGGTAAATGAGGTTGGGATTAAGAGCATAAGAACTAGGTGAATGGGTGAGTCCTGGAATGAAGGAGGATATTTCTTCCAAAAACAGCAGGGAAGGAGCTATTAAGATAGAAGTGTTGGGCTTCTCTGGTGGTGCAGTGGTTGAGAGTCCGCCTGCCGATGCAGGGGACATGGGTTCGTGCCCCGGTCCGGGAAGATCCCACATGCCACGGAGCGGCTAGGCCAGTGAGCCATGGCCGCTGAGCCTGCGCGTCCGGAGTCTGTGCTCCGCAACGGGAGAGGCCACAACAGTGAGAGGCCCGCTTACCGCAAAACAAAACAAAACAACAAGATAGAAGTGTTGAGGGTAGGGCACTTGAAGGATAAGACCAGGCTGATGTAATGGAAGGCTAAGTCACATTAAGAGAAATGTAAATGCTGATAAAGGAGTAAATGGATAGGTATATATATCATGAACTAATTTAGTGTTAAATATAAAATTTTGGCTTCAAATAACTGGATAAATCAGTGTTCTCCAAAGTGGGAAAGGACAAGGCACTCCCCTGAGGTAGAAAATCCACTGATGAAAAAAACCCTATCAATTATATTTATTTTTTTCTCATTCTATCTGAAGTTCTCTCTCTCTATATATATATTTTTAGATGTTGGGGGTAGGAGTTTATTAATTAATTTATTTATTTTTGCTGTGTTGGGTCTTCGTTTCTGTGCAAGGGCTTTCTCTAGTTGTGGCAAGCGGGGGCCACCCTTCATTGAGGTGCGCGGGCCTCTCACTATTGCGGCCTCTCTTGTTGCAGAGCACAGGCTCCAGACGCGCAGGCTCAGTAGTTGTGGCTCACGGGCCTAGCTGCTCCGCAGCATGTAGGATCCTCCCAGACCAGGGATCGAACCCGCGTCCCCTGCACTAGCAGGCAGACTCTCAACCACTGTGCCACCAGGGAAGCCCTGAAGTTCTATTTTTGTCTGTACATAATATCTTAGTACATACATGTTAGCACAGTGAGACACACACACACAATACATATAGGGAGTGTGTAGTATAAATATTTTACTCAGACGTATACAATTTTAAAAGTTAGGGACCACTGGGTTAAATTACACATACTACACTATCTCTACTTACGTTTTCTTTTAGATTACGGGTGAAATGACCAGCCTTCTCCTTTCCAACACTCCTGAAAAGGATCCCATTTACCTCTTGGTTAAAGGTAACTCTACAGCACTGATGCCTAGGGAGGAGGGTGTGAGAGCAGAGAAAAGAAGGGAAAGTAGACTTGCCTTCTAAGGCATATATGAAAATCAAGGTGGATAAGCAGAAGGCTTAAGTTTGGGGGAAAAAGGTGATCCTGAAATGTCCCCACAGGCAACAACCCATGTGTTAAGAGATAAATATATACTATTCAACTTGACTGGGTATGTTTCACTTTTGTTACTTTTGGGTAATGCATGTTTTATTTTCTGTGGTTGGTGAAGTGATTAACATGTAATTCTGTATGAAAAACGAAGGATATAAGTTCATCCAAAATGGGTCTTATGAGACAAATGTAATAAAACTGGAATATTGCTGTGGCAGACACTACTTGTTGCTTACTCAGTATTTTTTTTTTCCTTTTTCTTCTTTACTGATATAATCCTGATTTTGTTCAGGTAGACAATGTGCCCACCGGAACACTCTCTTCTCAGGCTCTTGTAGCTAAGACTGATCAAGTGACCCGGTTATGACTAATGAAGCCTGAACAGAAGTCTGCTAGGGACTCCTAGGAAAGCTTTGCTTTTCTTTTTTTTTTTAGTATTTCTTTTTATTTTTTGGCTGTGTCGGGTCTTATTGCAGCACGCGGGATCTTACGTTGCAGTGCGCAGGTTCTTTGTTGCAGCGCAGCCTTCTCTCTAGTTGTGGCACATGGGCTCCAGAGCATGTGGGCTCTGTAGCTGTGGCATGTGGGCTCTGTAGTTGCGGCACATGGCTCTCCAGTTGTGGCGCATGGGTTCAGTTGCCCCGCGGCACGTGGGATTTTAGTTCCCCGACCAGGGATTGAACCCGTTGTCCCCTGCATTGGAAGGCGGATTCTAAACCACTGGACCACCAAGGAAATCCCAAGTTTTGCTTTTCTGACACAGATGTGGCTCCTCCCTTCATGTCACTTCTTACCTTTTTTTTTGGCCTAGAATGCAGATAGAATCCTGGAAGTAGAGAAGCCATCTTGTGACCCCCGAGGATGACTGGCACATGCTAATGAAATTAGCTCATGGAACAAAAAGTTGGAAAGACCTTATACCAAAAGACATTGTGGAGCTACTCCAGCTGCTCTTAACTGCTGTCCTGTGTTCTTCTCGTACCAGGAGAATAATAAATAAACCCCTATTTGGTGAAGTCACCACAGTTGGGTTTCTGTTACACACAACTGAATGCAAAATCTAATTAATATACATAACACACTTCATAAGGCAGTCTCAGCTTCTAAGCAAGGTTTGGCTTAGCAGGGAGTAAGATGGAATGTTTCCTCTTTATTTTGGGGAAAATTTACTTTCATTTATATTAGTGTTCTAGGATGCTCTCCATAGTTTTCATGCGCCTCCTTTTAAATATTTTGCCCTTTTATTGTTTGCTTCTCTCTCTTCTTCTTTTCTTTTGTCCCACTCTTTTTCCTCTCATCTTCTTTGGTTGAACATGGGGCTAAACACAGCTATCTTGACATGGATAGGGGAATGTTGAAAATGAGTAATGACAGATGTAAGTTTAACAGAATTAACAGTTTACCAGATCAACAAACTACTATTATTAGGCAGCTCTAAATAGCCTAATTACATGGGGTCAGATGGTGTAACAGTTTAATGTAAGACAAGATTCTACCTGTTCTATATTTAACTGTAATGCATATACTTGTACTACATATAATCTCATTCCACAGACTCCTACAATCCAAACTGGTAAATTTTCTAGGTAAGAAATGTGCAAGTAGTCTAACCATTGTGAGACTCAAATTTCCTTATCTATGAAGTGAGAAAAATGACACCCTTGTGGGCTCGTTTTAACGATTAAATGAAATAACATAAGCCAGTACAGTGCTTAATGCATAACTGATACTCAAAACCTACATCCATAATAGGGAAGTATCATAATTTATTTAAGCATTCCCCCATCAATTCTCATTTGCAAATTTTCTCTATTACAAACAATGTTTACTTAATAACCTTGGATAGATCCATTTCTTCAGCACAAGCACCAATATCTCCCCAAGCTTGACACCCTAAAAATGAAATCACTAAGTTGAAGAGTATGATTAATCAGCATTTGAAAAATACTGCCAAACTGACCTAAAAAAAGTGGTGCCAACTTGAAGTTCCACAAACAGTAAATAAGAATACATGTTTTTCTGTACCTTCCGTGTCATATATTAAAATTATTTTAAAATTTTGCAAATCTGATGGATGAAATTTTTTTTATTTCCCTATTACCAATGTTGTATATGTTATTGTTATGGATCATTTGCATTTCTTTTCTTGTTAATGAACTATTCTCAACCTTTCTCCACTTTTATATTAGATTCCTTTTTATTGATTGCAAGAGTTCTTTATATATTCTGGTTACTAAACTTCTGTCTGCTAAATACGCTGTAATACTTTCTATCTCTCATGTGTTATGGTATCTATTTTTTTCTTCTTTGTAGAGAAGTTTAAAATTTTTAATAATCAAACCTGTCAATTTTTCACTATATCTTTCTGGATATTGTGTCTTGCTTGACTTTTGCCCCCAAAGAGTATAAAAATATTTGTCTATATTATTTCTAGACACTTTTATAGTTTCTATAATTAAACCATAAATCCATCTGGAATTTATTTTGGAGTAATCTGTGGGAGGAAGTTATCTTTGGTTTTTTCCCGATAATGGTTCTCACATCATTTATTGACTGGTCCATTCTTTCCCCAGTGATATGAAATGTCAGCTTTATGATATACAAAATTTCTAAATTCTCTGTTTTGTTTTACTGATTCCTTTGACAATAGCCAATTACATTGAATAAAAATATTCTTGTGACTTTGAAGAATATCTTGAAGTTATTATTGAAAAAGGCTTTTCTCATTAAATTTTTGTTTTGACTTTTCTTGGACATTCTTTTTTCCAGTTGAATTTTAGAAATTTGTCAAGTTCCTTGAAAAGGCTTACTGGAATTTAGCATTGAATCAAACTGAATTTGAAGATTAACCTGAGGGAGAGTACTCTCTCCCATTTTAGGAACATAGTATATTATTACATTATTTATATCTTCTTTTTATGGCCCTTCAGGAAAGTTTCAGGTTTTTTAAAAAAAAAATTCCCACATCGGTATCATATATTTGTTAATTTATTCCTTTCGTTGTTCTTGTAAAAAGAATAATTTTATTCATAATGTCTTAAAATTGGTCAGTCCTACCATACAGAAATGTTAATGATTTTCACATAATGATCTGTACCTAAACAGTATCCTATTTATTAGCTTAAATAATAGATTTTCTATTGATTCTAAGACTTTGTGGGTTGGCAATTATATACTGAATAAAAATAATAATTTTGTGTCTTTCTTTCTAGGATTTATACCTCTAACTACTTTTACTTGTCTTTTTGTATTGGCTAGAACTTCCATAAGAATGTGAAATAGTGTTGAAAGAGGGTAACCTTCTCTTGCTTTTCTGACTTAAAAGAGAATGCTTCTGATATTTCATGTGGTGATAGGTAACTTGTATGTCTGATAATAAACACACACACACACAAATTTTATTTTGTAATTCTCAATTTTTCTGTGCCATCCTCTTTAAGGTGGGGTTCTTATAAATAGTATATATTGAATTGTGCTTTTTACATGTTCAGTATCACCGGAATTTAACTTATTGACATGAATTCTGATAACTAGTATGTGTGGCCCCTTCTAGTCATCTTATTTTGTTTTCTATTTACCATGCTTTTTTCCTTTTCCTGCTTTGTTAAACTGGTCAAGTTTTAAGCACTCCGTTTCTTCTTCCCTTTAGTCATTTGGAGGTTATAATACATCATATTTCCCTTAATTTAGAGGTTAGCTTTAACATTTTAAACCATATTTAAACTCCTTTTAGCCATCAATCAATCCTCTTGTCATGCATGACAAGAACACCATCATTCCTCATACTTGTCCACATCGGGATTTTGGTTCCAGGTTATTAAAATTTATTTTTTACATTAGGGGTGCAACAATTATTTTTACACATTGACGGATTTTACAGGTTGAATTATCTGTCTACTTTTTATTCTGTTTTTCTCTGTCACAAAATAAAAAAAATTTTTTTTACTATAGTATATCTTTGAGTAATCCTTTCAAGAAAGGGTCATTGGTGGGTAAACTGATGGAATCTTTGCTTGTCTGAAAAATGTCTATTTTGTTTCCACCAAATTTTAAAGATTATGTCCCTTGTCTTCTGGCCACCAGAACTGATGACAGTACTGATGAGGAATCTGATTCCATTCACATTCTTGTTCATTTTTAGGTAAGCTGCTTTTCTCCACCTCTCTGGAAGATACTAGAGTAGTTTTCTCCTTATTAAAAATCCTACCAGAAGCAACAAATAACCTACAAGGGAATCTCCACAAGGTTGTCAGCTGATTTTTCAGCAGAAACTTTGCAGGCCAGAAGGGAATGGCAGGACATATTTAAAGTGATGAAAGGGAAAAACTTACAACCAAGATTACTCCACCCAGCAAGGATCTCATTCAGAATCCGTGGAGAAATCAAAAGCTTTACAGACAAGCAAAAGCTAAGAGAATTCAGAACCATCATTACAACACATGCTAAAGGAGCTTCCTCAGGCGGGAAACACAAGAAAAGAAAAAGACCTACAAGAACAAACCCAATACAATTAAGAAAATGGTAACAGGAACATACATATCTATAATTATCTTAAATGTAAATGGATTAAATGCTCCAACCAAAAGACACAGACTGACTGAATGGATACAAAAACAAGACCTGTATACATGCTGTCTACAAGAGACAAACTTCAGACGTAGGGACACATACAGAATGAAAGTGAGGGGATGGAAAAAGATATTCCATGCAAATAGGAATCAAAAGAAAGCTGCAGTAGCAATACTCATATCAGACAAGACAGACTTTAAAATAAAGACTATTACAAGAGACAAGGAAGGACACTACATAATGATCAAGGGATCAATCCGAGAAGAATATAAAACAATTGTAAATATCTATGCACCTAACATAGGAGCACCTCAATACATAACGCAAATATTAACAGCCATAAAAGGAGAAATCGACAGCAGCACAATAACAGTGGGGGACTTTAACACCCCACTTACACCAATGGACAGATCATCCAAAATGAAAATAAAAAAGGAAACACAAGCTTTAAATGACACAACAGACCAAACAGACTTAATTGGTAGTTATAGGACATTCCACCTGGAAGTGGCAGAATACAGTTTCTTCTCAAGTACTCACGGAACATTCTCCAGGGTAGATCACATCTTGGGTCACAAATCAAGCCTCCGTAAATGTAAGAAAATTGAAATCGTAGCAAGCAACTTTTCCGACCACAATGCTACGAGATTAGAAATCAATTACAGGAAAAAAACTGTAAAAATACAAACACACAGCGGCTAAACAATATGTTACTAAATAACCAAGAGATCACTGAAGAAATCAAAGAGGAAGTCAAAAAATACCTAGAAACAAATGACAATGAAAACACGATGACCCAAAGCCTATGGGATGCAGCAAAAGCCATTCTAAGATGGAAGTTTATAGCAATACAATTCTACCTCAAAGAAACAAGAAACATCTCAAATGAACAACCTAATGTTAAACCTAAAGCAACTAGAGAAAGAAGAAAAAACAAAACCCAAAGTCAGTAGGAGGAAAGAAATCATAAAAGATCAGAGCAGAAATAAATGAAACAGAAACAAAGAAAACAATGGTAATAATCAATAAAACTAGAAGCTGGTTCTTTGAGAAGATAAACAAAATTATAAACCTTTAGCCAGACCCATCAAAAATAAAAGGGAGAGGACTCAAATCAGTAACATTAGAAATGAAAAAGGAGAAGTCACAACTGACACCACAGAAATAAATACAAAGGATCATGACTACTACAAGCAACTATATCCCAATAAAATGGACAACCTGGATGAGATGGACAAATTCTTAGAAAAGTACAACCTTTCAAGGCTGATCAAGAAGAAATAGAAAATATGAACAGATCAATTGCAAGTAATGAAATTGAAACTGTGATTAAAATCTTCCAACAAACAGAAGTCCAGGACCAGATGGCTTCACAGGTGAACTCTATCAAACATTTAGCGAACAGCTAACACCCATACTTCTCAAACTCTTCCAAAGAATTGCCGAGGATGGAGCACTCTCAAACTCATTCTACGAGGCTACCATCACCCTGATACCAAAACCAGACAAAGATATCACAAAAAAAGAAAATTACACACCAATATCACTGATGAATATAGATGCAAAAATCCTCAACAAAATACTAGCAAACAGAATCCAACAACACATTAAAAGGATCATACACCATGATCAAGTGGGATTTATCCCAGGGATGCAAGGATTCTTCAATACACACAAATCAATCAATGTGATACACCATATTAACAAATGGAAGAATAAAAACCATACAACCATCTCAAGACATGTAGAAAAAGCTTTTGACAAAATTCAACAGTTTTATGACAAAAACTCTCCAGAAAGTGGGCATAGAGGGAACCTACCTCAACATAAGGACATATACGACAAACCCACAGCAAACATCATTCTCAATGGTGAAAAACTGAAAGCATTTCCTCTAAGATCAGGAACAAGACAAGGATGTCCACTCTCACCACTATTATTCAATAGAGTTTTGGAAGTCCTAGCCACAACAATCAAAGAAGAAAAAGAAATAAAAGGAATACAAATTGGAAAAGAAGAAGTAAAACTGTCACTGTTTGGAGATGATATAATACTATATATAGATAGTCCTAAAGATGTCACCAGAAAATTATTAGAGCTAATCAATGAATTTGGTAAAGTTGCAGGATACAAAATTAATGCACAGAAATCTCTTGCATTCCTATACACTAAGAACGAAAGATCAGAAAGAGAAATTAAGGAAACAATCCCATTCACCATTGCAACAAAAAGAATACCTAGGAATAAACCTACCTAAGGAGGTAAAAGCCCTGTACTCAGAAAACTATAAGACACTGATGAAAGAAATCAAAGATGACAGAAACAGATGGAGAGAAATACCATGTTCTTGGATTGGAAGAATCAGTATTGTGAAAATGACTATACTACCCAAAGCAATCTATAGGTTCAATGCAATCCCTATCAAACTACCAATGGCATTTTTTACAGAGCTAGAAGAAAAAATCCAAAAATTTGTATGGAGACACAAAAGACCCCGAATAGCCAAAGCAATCTTGAGGGGAAAAAAATGGAGCTGGAGGAATCAGACTCCCTGACTTCGGACTATACTGCAAAGCTATAATAATCAAGACAATATGGTACTGGCACAAAAACAAAAATATAGATCAGTGGAACAGGATAGAGAGCCCAGAGATAAACCCACACACCTGTGGTCACCTAATCTATGACAAAGGAGGCAAAAATATAGAATGCAGAAAAGACAGCCTCTTCAATAAGTGGTGCTGGGGAAACTGGACAGCTACATGTAGAAGAATGAAATTAGAACACTCCCTAACACCATACACAAAAATAAACTCAAAATGGATTAGAGACCTAAATGTAAGACCACACACTATAAAACTCTTAGAGGAAAACACAGGCAGAACACTCTTTGACATAAATCACAGCAACATCTTTTTTGACCCACCTCCTAAAGTAACGAAAATTAAAACAAAAATAAAGAAATGGGACCTAATGAAACTTAAAAGCTTTTGCACAGCTAAGGAAACCATAAACAAGACGAAAAGACAACCCTTAGAATGGGAGAAAATATCTGCAAACGAAGCAACTGACAAAGGATTAATCTCCAAAATATGCAAGCAGCTCATGCATCTCAATATCAAAAAAACAAACAACCCAATCCAAAAATGTGCAGAAGACCTAAATAGACATTTCTCCAAAGAAGGTATACAGATTTCCAACAAACACATGAAAGGATGCTCAACATCATTAATTATTAGAGAAATGCAAATCAAAACTACAATGAGGTATCACCTCACGCCAGTCAGAATGGCCATCATCAAAAAATCTACAAAGAATAAATGCTGGAGAGGATGTGGAGAAAAGGAAACCCTCTTGCAGTGTTGGTGGGAATGTAAACTGATACAGCCACTACGGAAAACAGCATGAAGTTTCCTTAAATAACTAAAAACAATACTACCATATGACCCAACAATCCCACTACTGGGCATATACCCAGAGAAAACCATAATTCAAAAAAACACATGCATGCCAATGTTCATAGCAGCACTATTTACAATAGCCAGGACATAGAAGCAACCTAAATGTCCATCAACAGAGGAATAGATAAAGAAGATGTGGTACATATATATAATGGAATATTACTCAGCCATAAAAAGGAATGAAATGGGGTCATTTGTAGAGACGTGGATGGACCTAGAGAGTGTCATACAGAGTGAGTCAGTAAGTCAGAAAGAGTAAAGCAATTATTGTATAATAACACATATATGTGGAATCTAGAAAAATGGTATAGATGATCTTATATTCAAAGCAGAAATAGAGACACAGACATAGAGAACAAATGTACGGATACCAAGGGGGAAAGGGGTGGGGTGGGAGGAATTGGGAGACTGGGATTGACACATATACGTTACTGATGGGAACATACTGTATAGCACAGAGAACTCTACCTAATGCACTGTGGTAAGCTAAATGGGAGGGAAGTCCAAAAGGGAGGGGATAATAACTGTATGTGTATGGCTGATTCATTTTGTTGTGCACTGAAGGCTAACACAACATTGTAAAGCAACCATACTCCAATAAAAATTACTTTAAAAATGCAAAAATTAAAAAAATATTAAAAAACAATAAAAATTCTACCAGGATGTGGCCTTTTTGCTAGTTGTTCATATTCACTCTGGCCTTTGATGGATCCTTTCAATCTGAAGGTGTGTACATTTCTTTTGCTTGGGAAAATTTTCTCCTATAATTTATTTAATTATTTCTTTTCTCCGTTGTCTCTTTTCTTTCCTTCTAGATCTTCTATTAGATGAATTGATTCTTTTATTTTTAAAGAGGAAGCATCATTTTAAAAAAAATTAATTAATTAATTTCTGGCTGCATTGGGTCTTTGTTGTTACATGCGGGCTTTCTCTAGTTGTGGTGAGCAGGGGCTACTCTTCATTAAGGTACGTGGGCTTCTCATTGCGGTGGCTTCTCTTGTTGTGGAGCATGGGCTCTAGGCACAGGAGCTTCAGTAGTTGTGGCACACAGGCTAAGTAGTTGTGGCTTGTGGGCTCTGGAGCGCAGGCTCAGTAGTTGTGGTGCACGGGCTTAGTTGCTCTGCGGCATGTGGGATCCTCCGGTTCAGGGATTGAACCCGTGTCCCCTGCATTGGCAGGCGGATTATTAACCATTGCGCCACCAGGAAAGTCCCAGATGAACTGATTCTTTTAACTTTTTTTTTCATATTTTCCATCTTTGTCTTTTTGTCTTCTATTCTAGTTGATTTCATTGACTCCTTCTTATGGAACACTAAATCAGGCTTCAGCTGTGTCCAGTCTATCATCCACCTACTGAGTCCTTTTGGCTTTTTATGTTTTTAGATCTCCAAGAATATATTTTAAATTGTCTAATTACTCCTTCTCAAATAAGCAGTATATTCTTTTTTTGTTTTTGTTTTATGGATTTAATAGCTTTAATAGGATAGTAAGCACAGCAGCAAAGATCACTTGTGAATATTTACTATAGACCGTGTATCTTTCTAACTTTTTTTTTTTTTTGCGGTACGCGGGCCTCTCACTGTTGTGGCCTCTCCTGTTGTGAAATGCAGGCTCCGGACGCAGTCTCAGCTGCCATGGCTCACGGGCCTAGCCGCTCCGCGGCACGTGGGATCTTCCCGGACCGGGGCACGAACCCGTGTCCCCTGCATCGGCAGGCGGACTCCCAACCACTCTGCCACCAGGGAAGCCCAGCAGTAAATTCTTGCTTTACAGATACAGTTCTCTCGAATCAGATATTAGTTGTAATTTTTAAAGATATCTCTTTTCTTTCTCAAATTGCTCTCTTCACAATTGCTAAGTCTTTGTAAGTCATTTTGAGCTTTCCCTTTCAAATTGAGGCTTTCCCTCAAAAGTCTGGTCATCCTAAGCTGTCTGTTTATATTTATAATGAAGGACCAGGTTAATTAACAAACAAAGCAAGTTCTGATGCATATTAGCTATAAGATTTTGGGCAAGTTTTCTTCCTGTGCCTTAGTTTACTCACCTCTAAAATGGAATAATATAATACTCACCTCATAGGCATGTTTTGAGAATTAAGTAAACTAACACACACTATGCAGTGTTTAGAACAGTGCCTAGCACACAGCTACTGCTTGATACATGTTAGTAAGTGTTATTTCTATGGGTCTCCTCTCCCCTGGTGGGCTGGCTGGAGTTTTCTTAAGTGGGTGAGACATGACTGGTTATGGTCATGAAGTTGGGAGGCAGGTAGGCAATGGCCTTATCTCTTCACCAACAGATGTAAGATTGGCTTTACCCTAGTGGTAGGCGACTTGAGAATATCATTCTCTTGGGTAGAACTGCATTTCATCTCATCTCTGACCATCCGGCCTCCTTCCTATAAACTCAACGCCCGCTGTTCTCTTAGGGCACATCCTCACCAAAAGTCCTTCCCAGGCAAGTAGTTGTTCACTTTCTTTACAGGGTAATTTTTAGGTCTCTGATTAAATGTGTATGCTGCCTGCTGCTAGGGGCAAGGTTGGGGAAGTGCAGGTTGGAAGTCATTCTTTAATTCCCTAATACTGTCTTACCCTAACTTTTCTTTTTGCTAGTTCACTTTGTTTGATATTCTGCCAGACTTGTTCTTACCATTATAGTAGTTTTCTCCCATGAGTGTTTTGCTCTGTGGTTTTTATTTTCTCTGTTATTGTTTATCTGCTCCCATTTGCTTTCTAACTGGCAATAATTGTTCATAATTTCTGGTCAGCTAATAGCACTCTTTCTCTTTTTAGTGCTCATTTTCTATTAAAGAATGTATTTTCTGTCTTTTTAATGGATTTCGGGCAAAAAGAGGGGCGGATGTTAGTGCTCAGTCCTCTAACTTGAGCCAAGCCATATAATTTTTCATACTAGTTAATACATTAATATCTGCTAATCACAAGGATGAGACCTGTTTATGTACTGCACCTACTTTTAGAGAGATACATTTATGTATATTATACATATTTTCAATCTCAATAAATTTAATCAAGGACTTAATCTGATGACCATTTAAAATGCAAAGCAAAAAAAGAGACACTAATACTTATCAAGTGTCCATATAACTACACTGTCACATATAATAGCTTTATCTATCTATATACGCATCATATAACAATAATAATACAGAGAATTAATCTAGAAGCTAAAGTAGGATCATTTTACTCTGGTTCCTTTTCTTTTAATAAATAGAAGTGTACCTGAAAGGCTCACAGTCCATGTTCTCAGCATTTCTGAAGGCTTCCTATCAAATATGCTTCTATTACCCATCATTTTATGTATTGATTTGTATAATGTATTTTGAGGAAAAAATTCAATATCGGCCATTCTTGCTTTTTTTTCCTTTTTATTGAACTACCAAAACTAATACAGCTCATCACTAAGGAAAAAGTGCTATTTACTATGCAAAAGGCACAGTCAGTGACTGGCATCTAAGACCAATTGATCAACCCATTACCACTACCTCCCTACCCCCACTAGCACTACTATGAATCTATTGATTTAAACACCGTCGATCGGTTTCCATTTTCTGATTTGGGGCAGGTCAATTAAGAAAGTGAGTAATTGTGATTACACTGCTTCAGGATCAATTACAGTTGATGCAAGACAAAGTGTTCTTTTTGGAACACACATAAAAATAATTTTTGATTTAGTGTGCATATGTGCTTAATAAAAATCTAAAATATATAACTAATTTATACCTTCACAACAGAAAAACATACTAGTGTAAATGCTTATAATAGCTAAGGCTATTTTCTATCTAAAATAAATTCATCATTTTCCTAAAATTAGTTTAAGAGAAACTGAGAAAAAACTGCTTATATACACTTCCCAACATAAGATAAAAATCAAACATTACCTAAATATTTATCCCTAAAGGGACTTAGTTAATTGTGAAAGACAAGATGCAAATCTTGTGTAATGGACTAAAGAGAAAATCTTTGTAATGAAAAAACCTTTTTTAAAACCCTTCACTGCATAGAAATATAAAAGGTTTTTTATACAAATTAAAAAGAAAGAAGATTTTTTTTAGTTCTTAATCTTGCCCTAACTTAGTGCATAAGCTTTGTCATTGGGCTCACATTGTCGAAATCATTAAAATGAATATACCTCTGGTGTTGGAGGTAAATCTATTTAGAATGATGTTACTCATAGTCTTGTGCTCAGTAATATCGATCTGTGTTGTTTGTCTAATAGAAAAATAATAAACAATTACTAGGCAATGTGGGGAAAAGTAATCAGTTTTTATATATCACTAATATAGTAGACCTCCCAAAACATAAAGGTGATGATCTGCATAAAATCAATGTGTTATGCTACATTGCTTATATTCATCATTGCAGGTTCTCAGCAATAAATGGTATAATATTAGGCCTGAATTACTGGTAAACTGAAAAGGTGTATGAAAAAGAAAGGTTCACTATATTCAACCTATAAACTTATTTAAAAGTGACTATTTCCTAAACCTGGAGATTTTTATCATAAAAAATTCTGTTAGAAGCTAGCTAAAATTTAGATAAATAAAATGCCTCAATTCTTTTCAGAATAAGAACAACTTCAAATCAAAATAACACATCATATCTTAGATCAGAAAAATACAAAAGAAATGAGTTCAAAGATAATTCTTAAAGATGCATGAATATAGCTTTGCATTAGTTTGCTAATAGTTTCTGGATTTCATCAGAAATGTATAAAACATTATATAAAACAATAACAATGATAAAACACAATTCTAGAAAAGCTCTTTTGAATAGTATTCACCTATGAAACCTTTGCCAACTGATAAATGTTCTCTTTTGAATTTTATCAAAAGCAGTTTGTAAATTAAAGTAAAAATCTATGAGTTTTTGGTACTGACAGAATCAATAATTCTCCACTTAAGAGGCTCGAGATAACATATAAAATGTTTCAAAAGATATCTTCTCTGGGCTAGCCAACAATATTATTAAAATTTTTAATTTCTCCTGAGTTTTCCTCATGAATTTTATCATAAATTTTCCACAAGCACAGAGATAAGCAAAAAAAAAAAAAATTTAGCAGTAGCTTCTTACTTTAGCCAACAAACTGTGAAGTTCAACCACATATAGTAGACTATAATGGCTATCTGTGTAACAAATACTAAAAACATATATTGCACATAATTTGTCCATGGCAGTCTAAACATTACCAAAGAAAAGCATGTTTGTGTAAATGTTTTGTCTCTCAAAGAAAAAGCTGCTGAAAGCCTTGATTTTAATCTGCTATTGTTTATAGTAATATGAAATATAGATGAACAATTGAACTTACCACAACTGGAAACTGGCAGTCTGAGTGGAATCACAAAAGTCAATACCCATTGAAACAGTAATGGATCCCTCAGGCTCAAGAGATTCTAGGAAATAAGATAATTTAGACATGGAAACACAGAGGATGTGTAAAAGACTAAACACTAAAATCTTATGTAATGTTTGTAGTTTGGTTAAAACAGTCAAATTTAATGATGGCTTGTAAGAATAATTTCAAACTAAGAGTATTAAAGCAAATTATAAAGTAATTTCACTTGAAGCCTCTTTTTCACAACTTAATTCTGTCCATACTTCAATGAACACATTATATCTATTTGCTTCAGAAATACACCTCATCCTGAGAAATTTCATGTTTTACAATATTGTCTTTACAGGCATTGAAGGTGAGAAGGAAATAAATGTTTTCCTGTTTGGAACAACTGTAACAGACTCTGGGTGCTTTTAAGAGATTGTGTACTTGAAACTATGGAATATTTACTCTAGATATAAAAAGTAAATTTTCAACAATGTTCTAAATTTCCACTGGGGGAAAAATCCAAAATTTAAAACATGCAAATTAAAGCAAAACTGGAAGAAGAAATTAATTTGTTGTCCTCAGATATTAACCAAGACAACTGGCATTATAGGAACCCCAAACAATAAGTCTAACTGCATTAGTCAAAAAATTACTGGAAGAAAATTTAGTAGCAGATTAGATTATCTTGAAAAAAATAAATAATAAAGTGACATTTCATAGATTTGTAATTTCTGAAGCTTCATCTATCAACTAATCAAGTGTGGGAAATAACTGTTTCAATATACAATACTGGTGTTTTTTCAGTTGATAATGATAAAACTCAAGATAAACAATAACACCATTTTATTCTGCTTATGATTCCAGAGTCAAAGTGTAATGCTGTACATTAGAATAATGAGGGATCTTAAACATATACCTATTAAGTATAAATATTTATGTATATTTATTATGTTTAAATAGAAACCATTCACTTTTGATTTCTACTTTGCTTAAAGTCTCTAGTATAACTGCAGTTGTATTGCATAGTAGCTTTATATTTAGTTTTATCTCTTCTGCATATATATTATTAGATGTAGTTATATTTTAGCAAGCACATACTAATCCAGTAGACTGTGATTATTCTAGGCTGTTGATAGGTATAACTTGCCATTTAATGCTAACCATTACAGAAATGACGGTACAGATAGGACAAAAGAACAATTCAATAAGCTTAAGATATTAAGTATTTTTATATCTCAAAGGCTCAGTGAAGATTAGGCATTATAAGAAGGTATTTGTTTGATGCTGATTTTTAAAGTGTTATTGGTTTGCTTGCTTATTAGTTGGTTTGCTGATTCCAGTTTGAATTTAATTTCTTTATAAACCTAACATTTACCAGGATGGCATGTTAAGTACCAGAAGACTTGCTACCTAATCTTTGGCAAACAAGCTTTATTGTAAATTACCATAATAATAGTTTTCTTGCATTTCTCCTAAAGCTACACCTTATCAGTTCATAGTTTTGTCAGTCACATTGCTCAAAACTATTCTTCAGTGAATCCTTGATGTTTTCTTCTGTGCCACAGATATACTGGGGTTTGGTCTTATTTGCAGCTGACACCACATTGGTAGTAAATGCTGTCATCTCCAAAGCATGATGGCATTCGGAACTTAGATCTCTCTACATCACGTATCCCCATATTTTATTTGACAAAGTGACAGTTCTCAAGATGCCTTGATGATGGCACTGTCTGACACAGTTTCATAACTTCCTCAGTCTTAAGATAATGAACTGTGAGCTTAGTGCCATACTAATTCTGAAGGATAGTTCATGATCAATGGTATGTTTTATTATATGAATGCTTCAAGAGCAAAGTGATCAGCATAAAATTATTCATATAATAGATTTTTATATTTGAAGCTTACTACATTGGAAAAGTTTATTCAATCGGGTGTCTGTAGTTGAATACTGCTTCTGGATCATTGCAATATACATGAGAGGGTTATGCAGAAATGGCTGAAAAACACTGGCTCTATTACACTGCACCATTAATAATGAAAAATTAAATCACACAAGATGCCATCTACTTTGATGTGACAGTTGTACAGTAACTAGTGAAATCTTAGCTGAACTCAAACTTGTCAATTGTTAACATAAAGTCACTGAATATAGTGCAGAGACCCTAAGGCTACTCTTTGACTGAGTGAGTGAGTGAGTGAGTGTGTGTGTGTGTGTGTGTGTGTGTTTTAAACCTCTTGTGTACATGTGCCTGATCTCTTTGGGAAAAAATGGCACTTTATTCCTAATATTCTTGCAAGGAATCCAGTCTCATGCAAAATCCTGACAGAAGTCATCTCATATTATAGAGAAAAAAGAGAACAGATTGGTGACAAATAAGAAAGCCGCCAGACTCCTTAACATATGCATGTGTACTTATTAAATAAAACAAATATCTTACTTCCCTTATTTCACAAAAAATGAAAATGCAGTATTTGTTCTTTGTTGCATTCCTATGATTTTTTCTGGACTAATTAAGGTATTTCATACTCTGAACTCTACTGTTACCTATTGATGAAAGAGACTAAGTGGTATTACATACAAATTACTGCATGGGAAAGAATTCTTTATCTTGAGGGTATTCAATAAATGGCAACAGAACAAACTAAACACTACAAAAACTTTGCCTAAGAAAAGAAAAGGAAAGAAAGCCTATTACTAGTACTGAGGCAATGGCATATATTCATATTTTATTTTGGTGTTAAGGCCATATTATGAAATTTATTATACTTATTTCTTCTATTCTACATAGGCCAACAAAAGGTCAACTCATCAGCTCATTATGCCAGCTCAAAGAAATGATAACACTGTTCTACTGTTTTAACCTTTGGATAACATTTTCAACCTGCAGACAATGCATATATCAGCTGCATGACACTTTTTAAACTAAATTAATTTTTTAACTAGGTAAAAAAAGCTGGATTTCAAGCAGTAAAAAAGAATATAAATTGGGATATTCTTTAATTCCTTAGCAATATATTAACTTCATAAAATAATTCAATAAAAATCAGGCACTGTAGTCTTTAAATAGTGTGTCTTAATTACCAAATTATTTTTCAAAGAGGGTATTACATGGGTTCTGAAATCAACTTACTTTAACTCTACTTCTCTCTACTTTGGTTGCTTATAAAAGTCTACCATATTTCATCTACTAGGAATTTTTTTTTTCTTTGTGGAAAAATGTAACACAAAGAATGACTTCTTTACTGAATGACTCATGAAAATGATAGGAGAGAATTCGACAATGTGAAAGAGCTCACTCAGGCAAAGAGGGAGAAAAAACAGAATAGCTATGTGATAGACAATAATGAATAAAGGCAGAGTTACCCGGTCAAAAGGCTTTTGCTCACCTGAAGTATTATAAAAAGGAACTACCTGGAGCCTTTTGATGGTAATATTTCAAGGATTCAGTGACAGAAACCTTATGTTACTTTTAATTAAGATTTTGCCTGAAGCTTCTCCCAACTAAACTGTAGGACTGCCTCCACTTACACAAAACAAAAAGAGAGATAGACATTCTAATTATTATACTATTTTAAACTCAAAGTTAGCCATACAATTGTTACACTTAATTTTTAAAAGGTGTATTTTTTGTAAAACACTTAAAAAATGGAAGGGGATGACAGCTGGAGAGACAGTAGGATCTAGTGGGCACTGAGGTCGCCTGGAAAGCACATGCTACGTGGTAGGGGCAGCGGCTTGGCATCAGCTGGTTGTGCTGCATGCAGGTGGGAATAAAGCACCTGTACCGCCAAAATCTTGTGCTTTATCCATGAACAGTGAGATTTCTTGGTTTTTCCTTTAATGTAAAAAAAAAATACTGATTTTTAAATGGTGGCAACAGATTAAAAAAACATGATGTGTAAAAATACCAGTAACATACTGTGGGCTATTCTACCCTCTATGTATGGAAAGGAAGACAAACAGAATAGTACATACCCTCTCAGTCTTTGCTCCCTTCACTTTTCAATCTATGGAATATGAAGGGAAACGGGGAAGGAGAGATATGGAAGGTACAATACCCAAAAGGCAGACTAAAATCATGCAGGAAGTGAAGCTGACCAGAAAGAGAGGTGGGGGAAGGTGATACAGATAGGAAAAATGGGAGGAAATTGTGATTCTCCAGACACAGTCTTTCATCAGTACTGGTATTACCACTGCTGGCACCTAATTCACTAAGGGCAAAGACATGTATTTATCTTACAAGATAAATTTGGTTTAAAAAGGAAAAACTTATATACACTGAGTTTGCTAATAGTCAATAAAATAATATGTATTCTATTTTAAAATGAACACATTTAATTATCAAATGCAGTTAAAGTTTTAAATGAGAATTACTATTTACCTATTGGATTAAAAACATGCATTTGCATGCCCACAGGAAGTTTCTTTTCCCCTATGTGGATATTTTCTACCTTCCAATCAGTGGTATTATTCAATGTTATTTGCACAGAGACCATATTATCACCAAAAACGCAAGGCTGTCTTGGAAAGAAATAATGGGCAGCTAGTCCTTTTCCACTCATCCGATGAAGCAGCACATGAGTTTTCACTGGTACAAAGACAGGAGTACTGACCTATTGCACAATGGAAAAAAGAAAAAAAAAAAAAGAATTAGTGAATATAGTTATTAATTCTTAAAAATATACAAAAATTCATAACACTTAACTCCTGTTTTCCCTAAAGTATTAATCACAATAATAGACATTAGTAGGATATCACACACATAGATATGAAGTCAGAAATTATATAAAAATGTAAAGTAAATGCCTTCGAAACAGTATTAAAATTCTTCTGTACTCTGCAGGCATATATTAAAATATTTTGACAATCTATATCTAAAAAGAAGAGAATAATCTTAGTTATATAAATATATTCAATTTTTTTAGATTTTATAAATGTTTTTGTTTTCTTAAGTACACTATATTTGGACATTTTGCCAATTTTCTTATTAGTTTTTATAATTTGTCATTTGATTTTCTTGGGCTTTCAAACTATAAGATATTATAATCTGTCTATAATGAACATCTTATATTTTCATTTCCAATCCTGACTGCTTTAACTTTTTTCACCCTGAATTTCTTTCACTGTAAACTGAAGACTATGACCTCCTTTTTAAGGTGGTTCTTCCTTTGCTTTAATGATTAAAAAGATCTTCCCTACCTCAAGATCAGATAACTATTCACTTACATTTTCTTCTGGAGCTTTCATGGTTCTAATTTTTTAATTCATGAGGAACTGATTTAGGTATATTTACTCTATATTTAATTATTTTTCTCCAAATACTTAACAAATCATCTGTACATGATTTAATGATTAGCTCTTCCTCAATGATCTATAAATGCAGACATTCTAATTATTTAGTTGGAGACGTTTTTGAACCTTGATGGAGCTGTTAAACCAGTACCACACTGTTTTATTTCTTATAGCCCTACAATGTGATTCTATTGTTTGGCAAAACAAAGCGTTGCTTATTCCTCCACCCACCCCCGCCAATATTTTCTTGTCTAATCATCTGTTTATGCTTCCACTGAACCTTAGACTCTTAGTTAAATTCAACTGTGAGTGGAATCAGAGGCAGCATATTAAGTGAAGAAACACAGTCCTTTCTAACATCATATGGTGGCTATCTTTCCATTCAAAGTATTGCATGTGGCTTGACCTGACATGGGCAAGCTTTTAAAAAAAAAAACAAAAATCAATTTGTGATTAAACAGGCCTAATCAAGATTTTTTCCTAACAAGTGTACTCTCCCAAACTAGGTTTTCTATTATAATTGTGAGAGTACATATTAACCTGTTCAACATGCTCACTATGCCACTGACATCTGATGACTTAAAAAAATTATATAATAATTTAAAACTCATCAACAAAAATCCAAGAGTTAAACATCATATACACAGAATGATAAAGTTGGAGAGAGGCAAGTGTAGAGCACCATGAGAAAAGCAGAACAAAAGCAGGAGTCTGGATTACAGGCAGCCAGGAATTAGCACTCTAGATATAAGGTTCTTTGAAGGTATGCCTTAAGTCATTTAAGAGCTATCAGCTTGTCTTAGTTGGTTAACTGATTCTCTCAATCTAACCCTGGGACACGTGGTCCAAATATTTGATTTTTTTCTACTTTGTCTCAAAATACTGCACCTTTATTATAATAGTTAAAACAATGCTAAGGAATGTGCAAAGGAAGAAGAACAGTGTAATTCTCTCCACACATTCTTTCCAAACTCAACCAAGTTCAAGAAGCACTTTAACTTCTAAAAAAGGTCCTCCTTAACAATCTTCAAAGCTTATCTATGATAGTGCAAAGTTTTCTTTCACAATAAATACCTCATAAATGGCACTCTGGGGTAATAATATACACTTTTTTAACTACAGAAAGGGGCTGACTGAAAATGTTTGATTGCTTTTTTTAACCTATTTTCTAAGTTCATACAAGTCATATTTAGCGAACCTCCTCCACTATCTAAACTACATAGGTGATGTTTTGTTCAATAAAACCAGTAGGTTTCATAACTACTTCATTAATTTCCATATGTAATACAATTAATCCTGACAAGAGAGCAAGATTTTAGTTCAACATTTTGTACATCAGATTACTTACTTATATTCCAGAAACATATACATGATCTGTGGCTGCTTATATTCTAAGATGCTAAATGTCATGAATGGCTTTTCTTACTTCACAATTTATAAATAACAATTATTTTATTAAATGTTAAATAAAAAACAAAAGTAAAAGTAAAAAGTAAATTAATTAGTGAATGACCTAGACTGGGGCTGTGAAAATGAGGGTTTAAGAAAGGAGGTAGATACTTAAGTTTGAACAAAACAAATCATCTTGGGTAGGAGACAGCAAACTACAGCCCACAAGCCAAATACCACCTGCTGCTTGTTTTATAAAGTTTTATTGGAACACAGCCATTCTGTTCTTTGACATATTGTGGGTGGTTGCTTTTTGGCTCTACAATGAAAGAGATGAGTAGTTGCAATGCCTAACATATTTACTATCTGGACCCTTTACAGAAAAAGGTGGCTGACCCCTGATCTAAGGGCATACATGTTACATTCTTCCTTCTCCCCTCCCCTTCTCTTGTTGTCCTGAGGAACAGTTCTCCATAGATCTCTCACAGTTCTGTACATCTTCTAAGCAAAGGTATTAACAACTTTGTTCCTGAAAATCTTTTCAAGGATGTACAGCAAACAGTCTTTGGAAATGGGTTAAGTGCCTCCCTCTGGGGCAAAGGTTGGACAGGTTTGCCAACAGACCCTTATGAAAGGTTGGGATCTTCTATGCTAAGGATCCTCTCCTCTAAAGCAACCCACTGCATATGCAGTCATTACCTAGCCTTCATTGCTTCACCCTGTGAAAATTGAGGCTCAGAGAAGTGGCAAGAATGATGTTACCCTGGCTTCTGCTATTGCTGTGAGTAATAAACTGTCCTTTGTCTTTGACACAGGAGTCTGGTGTCTTCTACCAGTACCCATGAAATTGTCTCAGGCTAACTTGTTAGCCTGAAAGTGAGGTAACATCTCATACCCTGCACAGTTCTTTGATACCTACTTTTCTGTTTTTTTGGTCATCTGACAATTCCCAGATCCACTTACTCCAAAGAGCTAAATTAACGTTGAGTAGGAGTATCATGTACAGCTGTGCAGTGGTAACTGACTGAGAGGTGGATAAGATCTAAAAACCTAGCTTACATTCAAGGATGCCTTTATGGAATGTGCACAATGGCACCACCTGGGTTAGCATGCTTTGCTAATGAGAAGTGTTGTTGACAAAGAAGCTACTTTTTTTTTTTTTTTTTCACTTTCCTTTATTAAAGTTGATGTTATGACCTGGCTAATTGTTTCTATGAGGTTCTGATGTATCATGATGTGTTCTGATGGCTGACAACAAAGTATCAAGTAAGTTTTATGAAAGACACTGAGGAATCAAGAGTTCAGTGTTTCAGGGTAGCTTTTATCTGGTTCAAGACTAAGTGCTGGCGTTTTGAAGGAGCTTTCTCCCCAGTGTTCTACCCTGTAGTGGTTATATATGGGATTGTCTGCTCAACACATCTACCATCTTCTAGGAATGTTGCCACATTCAGTTCTTGATGGAGCTGGCATGTTCTTATGCCACCTCATGATCTGACCACATTAATTGGTTCAGGAATGGGCACCTGGCCCAATGAGTTCCTTTCCTAGGATTTTTGGATTTGGGACTTAGGAAGTTGAGCCAGTCTCTCTCAAGTGGCTAAAATTCTGAGATTTAAAACTGTAATGTCTGTGGCCACATTTCCTGCCATATTGCTCAGTAAGAAATAAACAAAGAACAGGTGAGAGACAGAGTCCTGCTGGTATCTTTGGTATGGATGGTTCTTGAAGCTGACATACTCCTACCCTTCCTGAAGCTTGGTTTTCTGCGAAATACTCTAGCATTCCTTCCTGAAACTTCCCTTTTTTTTTTTTTCCTTAAGCTAGTTCAAATTCGGTTTCTATCATTTAACTCCCCCAACTCAACTACTAATCACAATTAGTCAGATTTCAGGACACTAACTGGGAGACTGGGGAATAAACTCATAACGGGATAAGGCGCTTTCTTGCTCCTTTTCCTAAAGCCCTGGTAGATATGTTATGGTGAGACTCAGGCATGGCATCTGATTAGGTTGAACCATATGAATCTACCAACTCTGTACATCAAAGACTTGAATTACAGCAAAGGAAATAAAAGCAAAAATAAACAAATGGGACCTAATTAAACTTAAAAGCTTTTGCACAACAAAGGAAACTGTCAACAAAACGAAAAGACAATCTACTGTACAGGAGAAAATATTTGCAAATGATATGATCGATAAGGGGTTAATATCCAAAATATATAAACAGCTCATACAACTCAACATCAAAAAAACAAACAACCCAATTAAAAACTGGGCAGAAGAACTGAATAGACATATCTCCAAAGAAGACATACAGATGGCTAACAGGCACATGGAAAGATGCTCAACATCATTAATTATCAGAGAAATGCTAATTAAAACCAAAATGAGATATCACCTCACAACTGTCAGAATGGCTATCTTCAAAAAGAACACAAATAACAAATATTGGCGAAGGATGTAGAGAAAAGGGAACCCTCCTACACTGTTGGTGGGAATGTAAATTGGTGAAAAACAGTATGGAGGTTTCTCAAACAACTAAAAATAGAACTACCATATGACCCAGCAATTCCACTCCTGGGTACATATCTAAAAAAAACGAAAACACTAATTTGAAAAAAATACATGCACTTCAATGTTCATAGCAACATTATTTACAATAGCCAAAATACAGAAGCAACCTAAGTGTCAATCAACAGATGAATGGATAAAGATGACGTGATATATATATGTACAATGGCATACTACTCAGCCATAAAAAGAACAAAAATTTTGCCGTTTGCAACAACATGGATGGACTTGGAAAGTATTATGCTAACTGAAATAAGTCAAACAAAGAAAGACAAATACTGTATGATATCACTTGTATATGGAATCTAAAAAATAAAATACACTAGTGAATACAACAAAAGGAGCAGACTCACAGATATAGAGAACAAACTAGTGGTGACCAGTGGTGAGAGGGAAGGGGGAGGGGAAAGATGGGAGTAGGGGATTAAAAGGTACAAACTACTATGTATGAAATAAATAAGCTACAAGGATATATTACATAACACAGGGAATACAGCCAATATTTTATAATAACTATAAATGGAGTATAACCTTTAAAAATATGATTCATTATGTTGTTCATCCAAAACTTACATAATATTGTACATCAACTATACCTCAACAAATAAAGAGAAGGAAAAAAAAAGTGGAATTAGCAATTCTTATGGTTCAACTTGCTTTGGTTCAAGGCTACTTAGTCCTACCTTCATTAAGAAAGAGGAATCTTATTTATTATGTTTATTATCTGTCTCTCCCTTTATTCCCCACTTTTATGTTCAATTTATAAAACATAATTTTACCCATTTTCAGAACTCAAAGCATAATTTTTCTACTTTAAATGATTATAGAGATTTGCAGATAATATACCACTAGTGTTGGTCATAACTATACTTAGTTGATGCTGAGTGCTCAATTATAACACTGTTCCTAAAAATACTACAGTCTTTCAAGGAGCTTACTGTGATAAGTGGAGATTATCAATATTAATACTTGTTGGTTTTGGGATGTGACTTGACTAGAAATTTTCTACTGTATATAATTGGACACAAATGAAAAATACCATATTTCTTAATAATTAGAAGGACTTCTATGATCCAAACACTATTTCTTATAGTATCTAGTTCAGGTAAAAGCATTATTTCCCATTAAATATTAAAACTTGTATAAATAGGATAGTATGAAAGACAATATTTGAAAACAATGGTTTTGATTTAATTATTTAACTACTAATGTTCAAAGAATTAAAATTTTAGCTGCATTATAAGCAAATGATATGGGCTATCCTCACGATTCCTGAGGAGGTAATTAGTTCACTAAATATAATAACTCTAAAATAAAAAGCCTTCTTCTAGAGTTAACAGAACAAAAAGCATCAGGTTAACAGTGAGAGAATCCTCTACAAATCTTTACACAGCATATGTTTAAATAATAAAAGTCATTTGTGTACCTTTAGATGGTTTATGAAAATAACCAATCAATTTTGCAGACACAACATTATTTCTAAAGGGAATCTATGTGACTCATGATGCCTGTAGATACACAGAGACAAACCACACATATTTTATCAGTTTATTACAGTAAGCAAATAAGCGTGGAATGAGAGTGCACATAACTGTCTACTTAGCGCTTACTGAAACATTTATAAGAGCTGTTATCTCCCTAGTAACAGACAGACAGCGTGCAATTTTAGAGAGGAGAAAAGCTTCATATTTTTTAACACTTCACTAAAAAGTAACCGAAGAGTGTAAAATGAAAAATACTCTGTGCAGTTAGCTGGTAATGGACCATATTATCAACTCAAGTTAGATTTATAGGATACAAACTAGTCACTAATAGTTATTTTATGACATAGCATGTCTGCTTTTTTTGAGATTATTAAGATTAAAGTTGTAAAACTTCTTTTGAACATAGCTGTTCAAAATGACTGAATTATAAAATTTAAATGAGAACTGAAAATAAAACATGGATTATCAAATGCCTAAAAATAAACCTTGTTCAACATCTGCATTACTATTTCAGAGATGACACTTCCATGTAAAGCTTTATGAAAACAATATCTTCTAGTCTTTTTTGCTTTAATCCACATTCAGACACTTAATCATTTTTAAGTATTATCAATCTATTCTGTTTTTGGACTCCAAAAATACGAAGATCTGCAGTATATAAACTGCTCTCTTTGTACCTAGTTTTGTTTGGCTTATTTTACAGCAGTATCTATTTAGATATATGATTTATAAAAAATGACCAGACTGTAAACAGAGATACAGTTTCATCTTTAAAATTAGCACTTTTTAAACCAGTGTAAATCTCAACTGGTAAGAACTGTAATGCAGAAAGCTACAGTATTGTCTTATTCACCCAGGAAACTGTAGAAAGTGAGCCTATTTTATCTTTAATCTACAGTATTGGGTCTAGTACCTAGTACAGGATTTAAAAAAGCAAAGGGAAAATTTGCTTAACTGTTAGCTAGAACTATAAACATAACATTCAAAGAAGTATATTTCATTTTTCTATCGAATATTACTTTAAATAAATGGTTTATACTTCTAAAGATAACTTCCTCCTTATATATGTATATTTAGGTATTCTAGAAAGTAACTGTGTCCCTTGCTCCTATTTTATTTTAGTCATCAGTATATACAACGAAAAACGTGAGACTTTTCACCTCTTATTTTGGTAATAAATAAAAATGTACTTATAGAAAGATCTGAGTAATTATCAACAAACATTTAATGAGAACCTTACTTCACACATGGTATTAAGCAGGCTACAGCAAACTTGGCCTATGGATCAAACCCAGTCCATTGCCTGTTTTTGTATAGTCTGTGAGTTAAGAATGGTTGTTACATTGTTAAATGGTTGAAAAAAATAAAAAGAAAACTAACATTTTTGTGACACTAAAATTATAAGACATTCTAATTCCATGTCCACAAACACAGTTTCATTGGAACGCAGCCACATTCATCCATTTCTGCACGACCTCTGGCTGTGTTACCACAATGGCAGAGGTGAGTGGCTGTGCTCTGCAAAGCTAAAAATATTTACTATCTGGCCCTTTACAAAATGTTTGCTGACCCCCATAGAGGATGTATTCAATTTCCATTGGTGTTGAGATGAGGAGGAAATTACTTTATAATAATACCCTATCCTTTCCCCTCCCCAAAGGTAAACCTATAAGTCTCACTGTCGACATACTACTTTTTATAAATCTGAAATCCAGAGTGATGTGTATATACTTTTTTTTTTTTTTTTTTTTTTTTAATGCGTTACGCGGGCCTCTCACCGTTGTGGCCTCTCCCGTTGCGGAGGACAGGCTCCGGACGCGCAGGCTCAGCGGTCATGGCTCACGGGCCCAGCCGCTCCGCGGCACGTGGGATCCTCCCAGACCGGGGCACGAACCCGTGTCCCCTGCATCGGCAGGCGGACTCTCAACCACTGCGCCACCAGGGAAGCCCTATATACTTTTATTTACCACTTTCATAGAAAAATAGTTCCAGAACTCTGGATGTAGATACGTTATACTATTCTTAGATATGTTCTACTATTTTTTTTCATATTTCCTTTCTGACTTTTGGTTTAAGGGTGCTAATAAAAACAAAACAATCTGGTTTCCAAAGTGTTTAGCAGAAAGGTTCCAATAATTGGTTACAATAAATTTCGTCAGAACCGGAACAGTTTATATAAGCACAAACAATTATGTGTTGTGTTATTTGATAGATGTGATAATCATTTGATCTTTAGTTCTACTGCTTTCTCACTGACAATATCAATATCATATACAAAAGAAAATGTTAGTGTTCCCTTCCTTTGGAACCAAGCTCAGAACCTTGGCATTATCTTTAACATTCTTATTTCCCTCCAACAATTACTTGAGAAGTTTGATGTCTCTTGTATTCATTTTCTTCTTTTCTGTTGTCTACCACCAGCTTAGTTCAAGTCATCAATGACACTTAAAACATTAAAACATTTTTTAAAATTTTAAATTGCAAAAGAAGTGCATGCTTATTGAAAACAATTTCAAACAGTATGGAAATACAAGTAAAATCCCCTCAGATTTAACCATAATTAACAATTTGGTGTCCCTCCCTATCTTTTGCTCCCCTTTTATTTCTGCTTGCCCATTCAAATTGGCCTCCCTGTCTCTAGATTCTTTCCACTCCAAACCGTACCACAGGCTCTTGTACAAATAGTTCTCTTAAAAGTGTACCTCCCTTATATGCTCAGTGAGGAGGGGTAGAAAGTGCTGAGCTTTGAAGCCAGACAGATGAGCTGAACCTCTGGCTCTGCAACTTACTAATCCTATGACACTGAAAAAGTTACTCATGCTTTAGAGACCTCAATTTTCACATCTGTGAAGTGGGGAAACTACGACCTATCTTTTAGGGTTGTTGTAAATCTAGGCTAAATATAAAAAAATCTAGAGGAGTGAAGGGCCCGAAGATGTTAACGTGACAGGCACAAGTACAGGAGTGAGACATGATTTCAGAGTATGTGGTTGAAATTCAGTACAGGTCAAAGTTATTGGTACTGAACAGATCAAGAGGCTGTGAGGTTACATATTGCACAGGTTGAAAATGTGTACAGTGAGATGTCCCAGGATGATGGTGGGCTGACGAGATTATGTGGAAGATGCCAAGATCTTCACTGAATGTGGGTAAATGATTAAGAGATCCCAAGATGAGAATGACAAGGAAAGGAAAAGGGTATAGGAAGATGGAATGGGCCTCATATGAGGAAGGAACATGAAGATGAAAAGGGAATGGCCTAGATGAAACATCTGGGAGCTTCATACAAACCATCTTGCTGGTAATAATGATTTCATCAAAGAATTCTAGAGAATTGTGAGTGAGGTCATGATGAGAATATTTGTTATGGGACAGCAAGATCCAAAGGGAGATTCTCAGAGGAAAGCCAGGCTACATAATAGTACTATATAAAAGTACGTGAGGGGATTGGTAGTTGTTCCACACATTTCACAATGGGGCCACAGCATCTAAAAACCAGCCATGCTGCTTGCACTTAAATGAATTGTAACTTATGAGACAGAGGGATATGGATCTCATCTAGATGAAGTTCTAGAGGAAGAAAAAGAAGTATGTCTTAGTTGACGTACAAATTGGAAAGGCAGTTTTATTACTGCTACTTTAATTTTAAATAACAGGGCTCTCCAGGGATGCTTTCTTTGAATCTGACAAAGAAGGAAAGGATCCTTTCTACATCACAGATGTCAGTTAGACAAACCATACATTGCTGTGGAATTCCTGACATAGGGCAAGTTTGGGGAAATGGGTCCTCTGAGACTACAGAGCTAGCGTGCACACTCGCTTACACGCTCTCTCACACCCACACACACGTATATTTATACATACACATATATATATATTTTTTTCTTTTCCTGATCTGTGCATAAATATTTTAAATTCTTCAGTGAGGAGGGAGGGATGGGTAGAACACCTTGATTTACTACACAGGAACCTCTGAGTCTTTGGAGTCCACGTCTTTGGCAGCAAAACCTCTGATGACCGGGCTTTATTTTCAGTAGAGTCACCTGACTAGGAATTTTTCTGGATCAATACCTAGGATTGGGGCCTAGGTGCTTGTACTCTTGCACTGGTTCATGTGTTCTCAGGCTATCCCTAAATTTGGCATATGAAACATCTTTCTTCAGAAGCAAGAAAGGCTATGGCTTCCCTCTTGTCAGGTAGAGTTAGTGCTGGCAGTGGTAAGTTAGAAGACCTTCAAGTTATTGATGAGAAGAAAATTATTTAACTTCTTTGAGCATGAATTCGTAAAATAAAGAGTAAAACTACTTAATTTGTAGGATCGTTTTTATAAGGATTCAGTGAGATACTTCATATGAAAGTGTTTTGTAGATGAAAGTACTCTTCTTTAATTGTCATTAAAGACAATGTTTATTGGCATAAGGGAAAAACACTGGCAGAACTAAGATCAGAATTGAACATTTTTAAGTGTCATTTCTGTCAAGTAATAATCTACAATTTCTTTTCCAATAAACACAAAGTATTCCTCATGATAAAGGAAAATAAAGGTCAGTCACGCAAGCTAGTGGGGAGATTGTTTCCTCTTTTTCAGAGAACTACAGGAAGTGGGAAGAACCAGAATTTATTACTTCTTTCCAAAGATTAATGATAACCGAGGAAACCTTTTTGAATATGACCTTAATTATGAATCAGTAGCCTTAGTCACCAGAATAACCTTCAAAAGAAAATCAATAAAATGAGATCAGATTTTTAAATTATCAGTTATTTAATAAACTAGATATCTAAAAGTGGATTTCAAGTGAGAATTTCATAAGCACACATCATTTCTGATGTGATGAGGAATCTCAAGATAAGTCTGAATGTCCTAACATCATAGGAAGACTACTACGCTTTGAGGCATTTTATACTTCTTTACTTCATCAGGATTACAGTATTAAAAAACTCCTACCATCTACACATCTACCTGCAGTACTGAAATTATAGAATCCCACTTTTATACTAATTATAAGGAATTAACTCTTACTGTTTGGACGTGTTGAAAAGAGCAATGAAGAATATCACTAAAAAAAATGTAACAAAGGTAACCAGAGGCAGCTGGATGGGGCACTAGATCAAATGTCAGGAGCCCTGGGTTATGGTTTCAACTCAGTCATATATTAGTAGTGAGAACTTAGCTAAATCACAGCCTCACTTAGCTTCTGTTTTTCTCCTCTGTAAAATGGGGCTAATTATACACATCCTGTCTGCTTCACTGAGTTGTTTTGAGGACAAAATGAGACTGTATATGTGAAATTGATTTTTAAACTGTTCAATAAAAGGCATTATCGGGATTATTAGTAAATTGAGTTTCCTGTCAACATTAAAACATCAATCTGTCAGATAACATAAGGTCCTGAGGTTAAAAGTACATATCAAAAAGCTGAATCACCATTGGAGAAGGGCATTTAAAACAATACTGCTGTATTTATTGATAGTACCATCCAAAGGCCTTTAAAACAGTAATCCCTTCCCCCATGTCCTTTTTTTTTTCTTTTCCTCTCTGTTAGTTGTGGGTGAAGAGGACTGTTCTCTAAAAGGTTTCTAAATGATGTTGATGTTAAAAAATATAGTATCACCATTTAACAGCCTTTTAAAGAGCAGTCCCTAGCATGCTCTTTGTTAACAACTGAGGAAGGAAGGGACTATTTTTTCAAAGGCTTTTAGAGGATGTTGTTAAAAGAATATATAGTGACATCATTTAAAAGCCTTTTAAATAATAGTTTTCCTTCCTTCCCAATTGTAATGTCCTTGGCTTTCATTTATTTTGTACTACAAGCTGAAAATGGACATGCCAACATATTATTGGTTATGGCAGGCATTTGTTAGATAGAGAAGGATGCATTGCTTTAAAAAATGTTGATGTCCAGAAATAAATCCAGCTCTTCAAGAACATAGTACCAGTTCTATACAGGATGCTGGCCACCCACCTTTTCATTGAGTTGTGGTACCTTTTGCTAGTTTTCTCTAAGAGTTTACTGAAGACGATGCCACGCAAACAGGAAAGGAGTCATTACAAGATTTCCTGTGAGATAAATGTAATCCTACCACCCATTGCTACTTGAGTTAACTCTCCATCCAACTTATGGCAAAATATAACTCTAACTCCTATTCTGTTGTTTCGTTAAATTATTTCTGTCCACTATTCCTCTGATTTTAGACTCTACTCCACTAGGGGACAGCAGTGGATACTTAGGGTTCCTCTCCTTCTTTAGCTCTCAGGGAGAGGAAAAATTAAGTCAACCATTTGGTTCAAAGCACAAAGTCTGATAGCTAGTAAACTTTGAGATAGGTTAGCTTAGATCATCTTTCACGTAACACACCAAAGAAAAAAGAATTAGCTCCAGGGGTATAATCATAAAATAGGAAACAATTTTTCATTTCTTCTTATGCTGGGTCTTTTCAGAAAAGTGTTATTTCATTTTAAGGACAGGAATTCCTAGATCTACAACAGTTTGATGAAAAAAATAAACATTTAAAAATTCTAAAAGCACAGCCCTCCAAACACACTGTACTTTTCTTTTTGAATTTAATTTACTTTTTTATACAGCAGGTTCTTATTAGTTATCCATTTTACACATATTAGTGTATATATGTCAATCCCAATCTCCCAATTCATCACACCACAACCGGCCCCCTGCCACTTTCCCCACTTGGTGTCCCTACGTTTGTTCTCTACATCTGTGTCTCTATTTCTGCCCTGCAAACCAGTTCATCTGTACCATTTTTCTAGGTTCCACAAATATCAGTTAATATGCGTTATTTGTTTTTCTCTTTCTGACTTACTTCACTCTGTATGACAGTCTCTAGATCCATCCACGTCTCTAGAAATGACCCCATTTAGTTCCTTTTAATGGCTGGGTAATATTCCATTGTATATATATATATATATATATATATCACATCTTCTTTATCCATTTCTCTGTCAATGGGCATTTAGGTTGCTTCCGTGACCTGGCTATTGTAAACAGTGCTGCAATGAACACTGGGGTGCATGTGTCTTTTTGAATTATGGTTTTCTCTGGGTACATGCCCAGTAGTGGGACTGTTGAGTCATATGGTAGTTCTATTTTGAGTTTTTTAAGGAACCTCCATACTGTTCTCCATAGTGGCTGTATCAATGTACATTCCCACCAACAGTGCAAGAGAGTTTCCTTTTCTCCACACCCTCTCCAGCATTTGTTGTTTGTAGATTTTCTGATGATGCCCATTCTAACTGGTGTGAGGTGATACCGCATTGTAGTTTTGATTTGCATTTCTCTAATAATTAGTGATATTGAGCAGCTTTTCATGTGCTCCTTGGCCATCTGTGTGTCTTCTTTGGAGAAATGTCTATTTAGGTCTTCTGCCCATTTTTGGATTGAGTTGTTTGTTTTTTTAATATTGAGCTGCATGAGCTGTTTATATATTTTGGAGATTAACCCTTTGTCCATTGATTAGTTTGCAAATATTTTCTCCCTTTCTGAGGGTTGTCTGTTCATCTTGTTTGTAGTTTCCTTTGCTTTGCAAAACCTTTTAAGTTTCATTAGGTCCCATTTGTTTATTTTTGTTTTTATTTCCATTACTCTAGGAGGTGGATCAAAAAAGACCTTGCTGTGACTTATGTCAAAGAGTGTTCTTCCTATGTTTTCCTCTAAGAGTTTTATAGTGTGTGGTCTTACATTTAGGTCTCTAATCCATTTAGAGTTTATTTTTGTGTATGGTGTTAGGGAGTGATCTAATTTCATTCTTTTATATGTAGGTGTCCAGTTTTCCCAGCACCACTTATTGAACAAACTGTCTCTTCTCTATTGTATATCCTTGCCTCCTTTGTCATAGATTAGTTGACCATAGGTGTGTGGGTTTATCTCTGGGCTTTCTATCCTGTTCCATTGATCTATCTTTCTGTTTTTGTGCCAGAACCATATTGTCTTGATTACTGTAGCTTTGTAGTATAGTCTGAAGTCAGGGAGTCTGATTCCTCCAGCTCCATTTTTTTCCCTCAAGAATGCTTTGGTTACTTGGGGTCTTTTGTGTCTCCATACAAAATTTAAGACTTTTTGTTCTAGTTCTGTAAAAAATATCATTGGTAATTTGATGGAGATTGCATTGAATCTGTAGATTGCTTTGGGTAGTATAGTCATTTTCACAATATTGATTCTTCCAATCCAAGAACATGGTATATCTCTCCATCTCTTGGTATCATCTTTAATTTCTTTCATCAGTGTCTTATAGTTTTCTGCATATAGGTCTTTTGTCTCCCTAGGTAAGTTTATTCCTAGGTATTTTATTCTTTTTGTTGCAATGGTAAATGGGAGTGTTTCCTTAATTTAGTGTATAGGAATGCAAGAGACTTCTATGCATTAATCTTGTATCCTGCAACTTTACCAAATTCATTGATTAGCTCTAGTAATTTTCTGGTGGCATCTTTAGAATTCTCTATGCATAGTATCATGTCATCTGCAAACAGTGACAGTTTTACTTCTTCTTTACCAATTTGTATTCCTTTTATTTCCTTTTCTTCTCTGATTGCCATGGCTAGGACTTCCAAAATTATGTTGAATAATAGTGGAGAGAGTGGACATCCCTGTCTTGTTCCTTATCTTAGAGGAAATGCTTTCAGTTTTTCACCATTGAGAATGATGTTTGTGTGGGTTTGTTGTATATGGCCTTTATTATGTTGAGGTAGGTTCCCTCTATGCCCACTTTCTGGAGAGTTTTTTTTATCATAAATGGGTGTTGAATTTTGTCAAAAGCTTTTTCTGCTTCTATTGAGATGATCATATGGTTTTTATTCTTCAATTTGTTAACACGGTGTATCACGTTGATTGATTTGCATATATTGAAGAATCCTTGCATCCCTGGGTTAAATCCCACTTGATCATGGTGTATGATCCTTTCAATGTGCTGTTGGATTCTGATTGCTAGTATTATGTTGAGAATTTCTGCATCTATATTCATCAGTGATACTAGTCTGTAATTTTCTTTTTTTTGTAGTATCTTTGTCTGGTTTTGGTATCAGGGTGATGGTGGCCTCATGGAATGAGTTTGGGAGTGTTCCTTCTTCTGCAGTTTTTTTGAAGAGTTTGAGAAGGATGGGTGTTAGCTCTTCTCTAAATGTTTGATAGAATTCACCTGTGAAGCCATCTGGTCCTGAACTTTTGTTTGCTGGAAGATTTTTAATCAGTTTCAATTTCATTACTTGTGATTGGTCTGTTCATATTTTCTGTTTCTTCCTGGTTCAGTCTTGGAAGGTTATACCTTTCTAAAAATTTGTCCATTTCTTCCAGGTTGTCCATTCTATTGGCATAGCGTTGCTTGTAGTAGTCTCTTAGGATGCTTTGTATTCCTGTGGTGTCTGTTGTAACTCCTCCTTTTTCATGTCTAATTCTATTGATATGAGCCCTCTCTTTTTCTTGATGAGTCTGGCTAATGGTTTATCAATTTTGTTTAGCTTCTCAAAGAACCAGCTTTTAGTTTTATTGATCTTTGCTATTGTTTTCTTTGTTTCTATTTCATTTATTTCTGCTCTGATCTTTATGATTTCTTTCCTTCTACTAACCTTTGTTTTGTTTGTTCTTCTTTCTCTAGTTCCTTTAGGTGTAAGGTTAGACTGTTTGAGATTTTTCTTGTCTCTTCAGGTAGGCTTGTATTGCTATAAACTTCTCTCTTAGAACTGCTTTCGCTGCATCCCATAGGTTTTGGATTGTCATGTTTTCATTGTCATTTGTCTCTAGGTATTTTTTGATTTCCTCTTTGATTTCTTCAGTGATCTCTTGGTTATTTAGTAATGTATTGTTCAGCCTCCATGTATTTGCGTTTTTTACATTTTTTTCCCTGTAACTGGTTTCTAATCTCATAGCGTTGTGGTCAGAAAAGATGCCTGATATGATTTCAATTTTCTTAAATTTACTGAGGCTTGATTTGTGACCCAAGATGTGATTGATCTATCCTGGAGAATGTTCCGTGTGCACTTGAGAAGAAAGTGTAATCTGCTGTTTTTGGATGGAATGCCCTATAAATATCAATTAAATCTATCTGGCCTATTGTGTCATTTAAAGCTTCTGTTTCCTTATTTATTTTCATTTTGGATGATCTGTCCATTGGTGTGAGTGAGGTGTTAAAATCCCCCACTATTATTGTGTTACTGTTGATTTCCTCTTTTATAGCTGTTAGCAGTTGTCTTATGTATTGAAGTGCTCCTATGCTGGGTGCATATATATTTATAATTGTTATATCTTCTTCTTGGATTGAACCCTTGATCGTTATGTAGTGTCCTTCCTTGTCTCTTGTAACATTTTTTATTTTAAAGTTTATTTTATCTGAGTATTGCTACTCCAGCTTTCTTTTGACTTCCATTTGCATGGAATATCTTTTTCCATCCCCTCACTTTCAGTCTGTATGTGTCCCTAGGTCTGAAGTGGGTCTCTTGTAGACAGCATATAGGTGAATCTTGTTTTTGTATACATTCACCAAGCCTGTGTCTTTTGGTTGGAGCATTTAAACCATTCACATTTAAGGTAATTATCAAATGCTATGTTCGTATTACCATTTTCTGAATTGATATGGGTTTGTTTTTGTAGGTCCTTTTCTTTTCTTTTGTTTACCACTTAGAGAAGTTCCTTTAGTATTTGTTGTAGAGCTGGTTTGGTGGTGCTGAATTCTCTTAGCTTTTGCTTGTCTGTAAAGCTTTTGATTTCTCCATCGAATCTGAATGAGATCCTTGCCGAGTAGAGTAATCTTGGTTGTAGGTTCTTCCCTTTCATCACTTTAAATATGTCATGCCACTCTCTTCTGGCTTGTAGAGTTTCTGCTGAGAAATCAGCTGTTAACTTTATGGGAGTTCCCTTGTATGTTACTTGTCATTTTTCCCTTGTTGCTTTCAATAATTTTTCTTTGTCTTTAATTTTTGTCAATTTGATTACTATGTGTCTCAGCGTGTTTCTCCTTGGGTTTATCCTGCCTGGGACTCTCTGCACTTCCTGGACTTGGGTGGCTATTTCCTTTCCCGTGTAAGGCAAGTTTTTGACTATAATCTCTTCAAATATTTTCTCAGGTCCTTTCTCTCTCTCCTCTCCTTCTGGGACCCCTATAATGCGAATACTGTTGGCATTTAATGTCCCAGAGGTCTCTTAGGCTGTCTTCATTTCTTTTCATTCTTTTTTCTTTATTCTGTTCCGCAGCAGTGAATTCCACCATTCTGTCTTCCAGGTCACTTATCCGTTCTTCTGCCTCAGTTATTCTGCTATTGATTCCTTCTAGTGTATTTTTCATTTCAGTTATTGTATTGTTCATCTCTGTTGTTTGTTCTTTAATTCTTCTAAGTCTTTGTTAAATATTTCTTGCATCTTCTCGACCTTTGCCTCCATTCTTTTTCTGAGGTCCTGGATCATCTTCACTCTCATTATTTTGAATTCTTTTTCTGGAAGGTTGCCTATCTCCACTTCATTTAGCTGTTTTTCTGGGGTTTTATTTTGTTCCTTCATCTGGTACATAGCCCTCTGCCTTTTCATCTTGTCTATCTTTCTGTGAATGTGGTTTTTGTTCCACAGGCTGCAGGATTGTAGTTCTTCTTGCTTCTGCTGCCTGCCCTCTGGTGGATCCAAACACACTGTGCTTTAATTCTAAATTTCAGCACAGCCCTTATTTTTTGCCAGTCTTGCACAGAGAACTCACTTGTTAGTTCTGTGATTTGCTTAAATCATTATTTACTTATGATTTACTCTAATAAATCATATGACTTAATTAAATATCAAATATTAACCATAATACAATGCTCAGCTCAAGCCCTAATTGTTCCATTCTACTGTACCTGACCAACTCTAGCCCATAATGATGTTAGTCACATTCCATTTTTACATTCCCTATAATTTAATTTTCATAATATTATTTAACTTTATGCATTCAACATGATTACTTAATTTTATTCTTATGCACCATGTAAACAGCATAGTGCTAAGTCTGGACAATAATTTTTTTGCATGTTTTTGCATGATTTTTTAAAAATATAAATAACTTTTGAATTCTCTGTTGCCTTAATAGCACAAGTGAGTTAGTTATTTGTGCCTATAATTATGTGATAATAAATACTTTTACGTTTTAAAATATTTAAAAATCTGCATAAGAAGTCATGTCATTTGACACATTTTCCATTATCTCCTGAGATAAATCAATGTTTCACTGAGAAATGCTAGTATAATTGATTCTAATAAATGAAAATTGGTAAGAGTTTGAAATAAAAATTGACTTGAAGCATCTAAAAGACAGCAATAGGAAGGTACAGATATAAAATTTAATATGACTGATCTGAAAATTTCCTATTTCTCTTAATTTGAGTGTTCTGACCAGAGTTAAGTAAAACTGCCACAAATAAGAACTTCTTGGTTAGACAGCTTTGAATTCTAGGAATAGTGAGTGATTACCATGGTGTCATCAATATCAAGACCCAAGAGTACATGCTTATATGTGGTGCTGCACTCTGGCTCTGCATCAGAATGACCTCCACAATGCCATGGTCCTACCCTTCCTCTCTTCTACAATTTGACAGGTGAGGTATGAATAGCTGAGTCATCTTCTCCCCGCAGGTTCTAGACATGAGGTGGTATACAGAATAATGGATCCCCAAAAGTGTCTAAGTCCTACCCACAGAATCTAAAATTGTTAAACAGCTGAGTTTGAGATGAGATTTTCCTGGAATGTCTGCGTGGGCCAATGTAATTGTACAGATCCCATAAGTGAAAGAGGGAGGCAGGAGAGTCAGTGTCATAGTGATGCAGTGTATGGACAACTTAGTCATTGCTGGCTTTGAGCCAAGGAATGTGGGCAGCCTCTAAAAGTTGGAAAAGGCAAGAAAAAGGATTTTCCCCTAGCCTCTAGAAAAAAACACAGCTGTGCTGACACACTGATTTTAGATCAGTAAGACTCATTTTGGACTTTGACCTCCAGAACTGTAAGAAAATAAATTTGCATTGTTATAAGCCACCAAATGTGTGGTAATGTAGCAGTAACAGGGAGCTAATAAAAGTAATTATAATGTCGAGTTGCAAACTACTGTTCTGAATTCTTGTGTTGTAAAACCCATCTGTGGAGTCTATGGTATAATGTTTATTTGCATACATCTTTCAATGGCTGATCTGTGATGAGAGGCATCAACAATTCTGCTTTCTGTATAGTATTTTCTCATTGGACTTAAGCTCCAAATAGCATAGACACTAATAATTTGAGTGGCTTTCATACTGGATAGTTACTTGTCAGAATCATTTGGAAGACTGGTTTATAAAAAATTCCCCTCCCCTAATACTTTCTTTCTTTTTTTTTTTTTTTTTTTGCAGTACGCGGGCCTCTCACTGTTGTGGCCTCTCCCGTTGCGGAGCACAGGCTCCAGACGCGCAGGCTCAGCGGCCATGGCTCACGGGCCCAGCCGCTCCGCGGCATGTGGGATCTTCCTGGACCGGGGCACGAGCCCATGTCCCCTGCATCAGCAGGCGGACACTCAACCACTGCACCACCAGGGAAGCCCACTTTCTTTATTTTTAATGAACACACTAAGTTGGCTTTGATCCATTTGGTTAACAGACAGGTACTGAGAACCAATGAAAACAATAAAAGATGAACTGTCTTCCAAAGGCTCCAATTTAATGTACTGCATATTACCTAAGACTACTTCTTAACCCTTAGTATGTATTAGTTTTTCTTATAAAATATGCATACAGAAAACATTTTGGGGCTTCCCTGGTGGCGCAGTGGTTTAGAGTCTGCCTGCCGATGCAGGGGACACGGGTTCAGGCCCCGGTCCGGGAAGACCCCACGTGCCATGGAGCGGTTGGGCCCGTGAGCCATGGCCGCCGAGCCTGCAAGTCCGGAGCCTGTGCTCCGCAATGAGAGAGGCCACAGCAGTGAGAGGCCCACGTACTACACACACACACACACACACACACACACACACACACACACACACACACAAAACATTTTCTGTGAATTCTATACAAGCCGAAAGGGGATTATAGTAGCCAGACACTTGGGTGATGAGACCCAAGACAGAGAAGTTTCCATGGGGGAAAATGAAGGAACCAAGAAAAATACTGGATGGGGCAGAACAAGTTTAGGACAATGAAACATCTAGGCAAGAGAAGGAGAGGGTAGGTATTACATGAGTAATAATCCTGAAGCAACTCTTAACAATGTTACAGTTTTTTCCAGCACCATCTTTTTCTGAAACAAGCACAATAAAAAAGTCAGATTTTCAAAAAGGTTATAGTGAGTCTCTGAATCTGAATTCTTAACCATTTTACAAGCACTCACCTAAAAGTTAACATCATAACTCCTGGGATAAATAATGCAGATGTACCAGTGGGTGCTTATGCAACCAGGTCTACATGAGAAAAACGAAACCACCAGAGATATAAGCAAATACTGCTCAGAACAAACTCAATTCAGTCTGTGCTGGTTTGACAGAAATGTATGTAGAATGGCAAAATGCTTCTTAGTGGAAATTTCACATCTGTCAATTATTTTATAGAAGGCATTCAGTATTATCATCCAAGATAAAAGGATTCTTCTCTGAAGATTCGGCAGCATTAGTAATTTCCTCTGTCAAGGACTATAAACCTCCATGGAAGCTCTACTGTACTCTTGTTTATGGTCTCTGTTTCCAAAAGGCTGTAAGATGCACTCAAAACTGTAACCATGGCTTACTTTTTTTTTTTCATGGCTTACTTTTTTAATTTGCTGCCGCTCATACCATAATGTTCTGAATATGGAAGACATTCCCTTCAAGTTTATTAATAGAATGTTCAGGTTAAAAAAAGCTTTCACTAAAAAAACCATAACCTCCAAAGCTTTTTACTAGAAGCAAAAGAGAACTAGCACTACCCATAGATATGGCGTCTGCAAAGAATGTGAAGAACTTTAACCTACATTAACTATTGTATCCAAACTATTCTTCGAGATCTGAGAGAACTGAGAAATTTCATATAACTATGATATGTAATTTTTATGTTTAATCTAACACCTGCTCAGATCATTTCACAGCCACTTGATATATAATAGCACTTTTTGGTTGAGAGCTTTGAAATAAGTATTGAGCCACATATCTATAAAAATATACTCTGAAAAGCATACTGGTGAATTTCAGAATACATACAATCTGGTCAAGTATTAAAAAAAGATATACACTATGATTCCCTCTACCCATTTATTGAAAGACTGGTGAATTGATAACCTTCTCCAGATGTGTAACGTTCTTTTAAAAATTAATTAAAAGGTGCTGTTTTCTGAGGAAGAAACAGTTAAAAGAAGTCAGACACTAATTTCTGAGAGTTTCCTTTAAACTGTTCTATTTCTCCCCTGAGTGTTTAAAATTAGCAAGGCATTCAAACTTGTTGGGTGGTACCTCTATGCGTTTTAGCAAATAGAAGCTACGTAAAACTTCAAATTCCTTTTTTCTTTCCAAAACCCTTGGGAAAATTTCTGATTCAAATTAAATATTATAGAAGGTATAAGACTAAATTGACAGTGGCTGACATGTGTTTACAATCCACCTAAAATTTGCTTTTGTGACTAAGTTGTTTGATGTAATCCCCAGAAGTAAAACAGGCAGGTATTTGAACATTTTCTGGCACAAAACACATCTCTGTCACAAAGCAATATCTTAATCTCAAATTCATATTTAGAATCACTACTTTGAGTAGCACTGCCACTGCACAAGGCCTGTATGAATCTTCACACTGTGTGTTATCACCCAATGACAAACTTGACGTTTTATGAAGGGCCAGCCCCCTTTCACACTGACATCCTCTGTACCCTGAGTAAATAACTAACAATTCATTTCCTAACCTTGACTGTAGAGTCCAGCCTTTCCACCACTCTTTTTTTTTCTTCTTTCCAAACAAGTGACAAAGAACAAGGAAGCTGATTGAAGGGGTCCATTATGTATCAACTTAAAGAAAGGCAAAGTGATTGATGAAACTAGCAGTCACCTTCACTGCTAGCTACTGCACCTGTATCCTTTTTGTCAAATGACCTGAAAATCCTGCTGACAGTTTAACATTCACTACAAGGATACACAGTATAGAACTACAGTTTTCGATATTTCTATTTGCAATGAAATCTTTAGAGACATGATTTGAAAACAGAAGTTAAACTTTATAATTTTCTAAGGTTTACATTTTCCTCTTATGTAGTCACTGTTTGCTATTAACTTGCTTTGCAAAACTACTGTCATGGGGGTGCGTGGAGTGAGGAGGAGGAGGATGGTAGGCAACATGAATGCTTATTTTAAACTTTATATTTTTGTTTTGTTGGCAGAGGCAAGATTGTTAGCAGGATTCCTTCTGCCAAATTATTGGATGAATTACAATTAATTGTACTGTTAGAAGAGGTAGGATGGTCAACATCTCAAAAAATAATTATTAATTAAAAGTAAAAATGCAGCATTCTAAAAAAAATAGTACTTTATCTAAACAACCTAAAGTTGTTTCTCAACCTTCAATAGGTGATGGGCTGAGTGAATTCATTGCATAACCAAGTAACTAAGAATTTCTTCTGTGGATGGGTAAGTTTACCTAAATTAAAGAACTCATGTTCAGTCACAAGCTTACTGTGTTGGAAATAAAAATTTCACTAGGCAACAGTGACACAATTGAGAGCCAGAAAATCTCAAAAGAAGCCACTGTTCTCTGTGTGGACATAGCACCATTTCCTCTGGGCATTTATTACCTGTTAAAAACCAATCTTTTGGTGAGTGGCAGTTCAGGGTTTTCGAGAGCAAGCTGCAATATTTCTTCAGGTCTGCAGAGTCATAATTAAAGCTGAACTGAGCGGAATTGGAGAGGGAAGGTCAGTGAGGTGCCGTATGAGAGATGAGGCTGGGCTGATGGGCACCAAATGAACAAATTATGATGGGCCCCACTCAATGTGATGAGGTCAAATGCTTGTTTCTACCCACTGACAGTTCAATTTCCCTGAAATGTCTCTCGGTTCTCTATGAGCTAATTATGAATGAAAAGTTATCAACTGCCCATGCCAAAGGGGGCTTAAATACTATTTTGTGGAGTTCTTAATGTCAAAATATTGTTCAAAACAGCATACTGTCCCACTCCAAATACAATGTGTGGGTTAATCTAAATACCAGTGAAACACATCAGTTTTCCTCAGGTTTTTCACAGTGTATACAATAAAGCAAATTCTCCAGCACTTGTCAGCAGCTTAAACAATAAAAAAATTTTTTAATTTAAAACAATAAAAAAGGAGATAATTTTATCAGGTAAGTCTACATTATACTTACAACTCACTTTCATGGTAATAGCAGTACACTGCTTATAGTTTTGCATATCACAGGCTACAAAATCTTCAAATAGAACTATGTATTTTTTTCAGGAATGATGCTACTGAATTATTAGCTTCTAGGCATCAATACTCAGATTTACTCCAGCATACAGATTTATTATACAAAATCAGCTCAAGAGCCACTGACAAAACGTAAATTCCATTTATGGAACCACTTTTTGAGGAACAATTTTCCACAGCCTGCATTTATGATGGACAATTATTTTCCTTCTCTTTGAATCCTGTGATGGATGATAAATAGTTGACAGAACTAATAAGGATCCTACTAATTAAAAAAATGTCTATTGCTTCAATTAATAATACAAAAACAGATGAAAATGATAAAATTTGCGGAGACCCTATTATGTGCCAATCACTATGCAAGGGACTTTCATGTAAGGATGTTTAACACAGTAAGTAGTCTGATAGCTTTCTAACAATATACAACACATATAAAAGCTTTGGATCAATGTCCTGAGGTTAGAGGGTATATCACACTAAAAACAGTATCTGTATAAAATAAAATATAGCACTGAGCTTAAATTGTAAGAAGAATTATAAAATATGTAAACATAACGCACCTGAAAATAACACGTCAACTTTCTCACTGCCATTAGATGAAAAGGAATTTTGGAATGGGCTCTTTAAGAATAGATTTCAAGTATAAACATAAGAAGTACTTGCTGGAAGTGGGGCAGAGAGAGGGAAAGATCAATTATGATGCAGGTAAAGATAACCGGATATCAAAAAATGAGCCTGAAGTAGGGAAAAACTTTTGCCATTTAAAAACATCATATGTAGATATGTATGCATGCATATTTTTGGTAATTTACCTATAATGAAAAAGTTTTTAATATTAAGCATTGTTTCTACATTTGATATAATATACTTAGATATACAATGTCAACTTATATGATTCCTTACGAAATATTATATATATATATATATTCATGTTTAGAGATCACAAGTTAATTTGTTTATTAAAAGATCCCTTCTGGAAGTTGATTTTTTTCTAATTCTTATTGTAATTGCATTGTTCTAATCTTGTATTATAAAGGCAGCTGCTTGCCTATCATTTGTACTTTCCTCATTAATCCTGACTCAGTGAATTAACCTTTAATTACAGCCGTTAAAATTGAAATGAGCCTCTTGTCTGGCTGGGGCTGCCCCCTTTCAGTGCATGACTCTGATGAAAATTTTTAGGGTCAATGAATATGTCCCATGTCATGTCTGATAGCTGCTAAAGATGTGAGGAGGTAAATGTTACCTTAGAAAGATGTGCTTTAAATTTTTAGGAGATCTGCTTTATCGATGGGAAAATAAAATAAAAATGACAATTTCAGTTTCTCAGTTTACCATGCTGTATTTTTAGCTTAATTGAGAGCATATAAGAAATATAAAGAATGGGTTAGGGCTTCCCTGGTGGCACAGTGGTTGAGAGTCCGCCTGCCAATGCAGGGGATACGGGTTCGTGCCCCGGTCCGGCTGGGCCCGTGAGCCATGGCTGCTGAGCCTGCGCGTCCGGAGCCTGTGCTCCGCAACGGGAGAGGCCACAACAGTGAGAGGCCCGCGTACCGCAAAAAAAAAAGAATGGGTTATTAAGATATATTTAGTCAAACAATTTAAAACAATAACTTATTCTCCATTTTAGCCTTAAGTGTTACATGTTATAATAAAAGAAATATGTAAGGATCACAACTACTGTTTAGATAGGTGCTTGATAGGAATAATAAACTAACAGATTATCAATACAGTCCTTTAAACTGACATCAGTGGGAATGGATTCTACAATATAATAATGAAGCTGGAAAACAGTAAAGATTAATCTCATTCATTTAATACACTTTTGATGAGCACCTATTACGTATCAAGCACTGGAAACAGAAAGGCCAATAAGAAGGCCCTGTCCTATCTTCCAGGGACCCAGAGTCTAAGTTTTATCATATTAATATGTTTTAATAAAAAAGGTAAGGCACCTTTCCCCTGCGCTAACGCTGATGTTGACTAAAGTCACTTGCCGTCTCCCACTTTATTCCCCATAGACTTCTAAAGAGCTAGAACTGAGGGACCTTAGAAACAATCTATTACAGTCTTCTAATTTCACAGATGACAACCTGAACAGAACTCAAATTTTGATGTACTAGCTTAAATTTACAAGATAACTTTGGCAGGGCACATGTTCAGTGAAGCATGAGTGCCAAAATCTTCAGAAATAAATGAGTTTCCAAAATTATGTATTTTTTAAAACTTACTCTGAATATTTTCAAGTGTACACAAAAGCACAGAGAATCATATAAAGAAAAACTAGGTGCTCATCACTAAGTTTCAAAAAGTTATCAACATTTGTCCAATCCTGTTCAATCTAATCTTTTGCTCTACTTTTGAATTACTTAAAGGAAACTCGAGATATGATCTAATTTCATCAGTAAATATTTTGGTTTGTATATCTAACAGATAAAGACGTGTCAAGAAAACTTAGAATACTATTACCATACCTAAAAGAAAAAAAATTCCTCCAATTTAATGTAAAATACAGTATTCACATTTCCGTGACAATCATATATATGTCTTTTCAGAGTTGGTTTGCTTCAATCAGGATTCAAACAAGATACACACATTACATTTGGTTGGTATCTCTCTTAACCTAAATTATGCATGTTAAAGAAGAACTTACTGAATTTTTTTTTTTTTTTTAGCAGAAGTGTATAGTAGATCTGCAGTAATAATTTAGCATTTGGGGGAGATATTTATATATTCAGTAATGTGGAACAGCTGCAAATGTAGAGAAATAACCCTTTATTGATAGGCCTATAAAAGCTGTCTGTAATTACATTCCTGAATGATTTGAATAACAGTGTGTCTGATATATTTTAAGATAAGTGGCTTTTACTTTTCTTTGATATTAGGGTCATATACTGTACTTATCTATATTTTTACTCCATGTTCTCCTCTCTCTGGTAATAAATTAATTTCTTAGTGTTAGTTTGGCATGTGCCCTAAAGCTAAATTCATTTTCTTTTCCTTTGCAGAGAAACAAAGTTTTTCTAAGTATTACAATAATATTTTTCATGTTTAGGCCAGGTTCCTCATGTTAAAAGGTTAAATACTAATAAATAATACTTAATAGAATGGAAAATCAATTCTCCATACCATGCCTTGTCCTATGTTCAGAAAATTTCTGGCAAGCTTTTTAAAGAGGAACAGAGGTAACAGAAGTTAACTTGACTGATGTATGAATAAATAATAATTAATACATGATTGGCCAATGCACATTTTAATCTAAGATATCTTAAAGCTTAAAAACAGTATTTTTCACTGCAAATATCACAATTCAACACAAGCAACAAAATTTGCAACATGGCAGTTGATAGTAACACAACATTCAATCAACTTCGAATGTGGAAAATAAAATTGCCAGAAAAGATTAAATCCTCTTTAAACAAATGGAATTTTAAAACCTCTTATTTCCTATTGTAGTAATATAATTATAATAAATGAAAGCTAAAAACCATAATCTTAGGAAAGAATTCTCAAGTGAACTGCCTCAGCCCTGAAGAGGGAACCCACAGCAAGGGACAGGAACTATTCACCATAAAATAGAAGGAAGAGAAAAAGAAAGGCCCAGGCCTTCTTTACCAACACCTCTTTAATCCTTCCATTTCTTACAAATTTATACACATATTTTCTTTTTTTTGATGGTGACCTTTTTTTTTTGCCATAATAATTACTAGTTAATTAATAATTACAATTGTCATCTGATACAGCGGATTTTTCATTGTGGAGAATTCATTTCTTAGACTGGCATATATTTGCTTAAGCCAAATAAAAAATATTTTTACAATAAAAAGGCTGCAATTAAAAATAACAATGTCTTTTTAAAAAGTAGCTCCTAAAAAAAAAAAAGTAGCTCCTTTTAATAATCTAGGAAAGGGAGAGATGATAATGGTCTGTTACTAACTATGAGACCTCTGAAGTAGCACAGAAATAAAAAGATGAAGCAGTAGTATGGCATACCGTAAAGGTTAATTTAAAAATTAAAGCAACTCATACCTAGAAGAGAACTGAATAAAAGAATAAGATGGGACATGGCTGGGCGATGGAAGCACAAAATACTGTCAAGCTTTAATTAAAAAATGTTTTCAATTTAAGCAGACCCAGGCCAGTGACTTTTCATTATTTTTAACACAGTTCCATGACTACTGACATTTTCATCAGAACAAATAAAGGATTTTTCCCCAATTTAAAATGACAAAATTATTTTTAATTTTAACTTATAATTTCTTCCTCCTCTAAAGTCAAAGAAATTTGATCTTAGCTGGACTTGTCTCTTAGCCTGAGGCTTAAATACACCTTAAGTTTTTAAAGTGTAAAAAAATATATATTTAAAAAAATATAGTTCTTCCACCATATTAGAAAACAATCTTTATCACAGACATATTATCATTTGTTTCGGGAATGAGACTACATATTCATGAAATGTCTGGTACATGACTTAGTAAAACACTTGTATTCAACAAAAACTCTCGCAACGCAATCTGTCCTTGTAGACAAACTAGAAGGAAGCTGGCACTCTGGCAGTAGAAGACAAGCAGACTGGAAAACAAGACTAAAATGCCCTAGCCTAGATCAATTTTAAAAAAGAGAAAGACCTACCTAAAAGTCCACTTCGGAGAAATGGAAATCAAATTTGATTACAACTGTCCATCACTATCATGTGCAATTATCCTAATAATTCCAAATGCTGGTAAGTTTCAAACTGAGAAAATCAGGTTCTGCATCATTAATTATGGTTTGTTTTTTCTTCATACTGTTTTAAAACTGACAAAGTAACCTCTGTGCCAAAAGCAGGTCTGATAGGTACTCTTGATTTTCCAATTAATTTCCTATAATACAAACTGGGTCAGGATCTCATTCCTAATCATGGATAGTTGTAACTTCAGTAGTTGTCAATCTTTATCAATAGCAAAAGTTATAAGCCTACTTTCCAGCTATTTTTCTATATGCCTTAGAGAAGCTTCATAGAACTAATCAGATGGTGAAATTGGCTTGTGTATAAAAAAATGCCTCTACCTTGCCTCACTCTGCCTGCCTAAGGGCATTACATATGGGTTTCCTTCTTCTTACCTTCAGCCTGTAAATCCTTGAAGGGGTTGGGGGGCCTTAGTTAAGTGGCTTTTTGGTCTTACTGACAGTGTCATCTTTTCGCTGGTCACAGGAAAATTCCATGCTGGCTACCCATAATAACATGCACAGACCTCAGTTTAATGCTGCTGTTGCTACTGTCTTTACTGTGACATTGTGAGGCTTTATTTCTTCATTAAGTGATGAAGTGATGCTCCACAGCACCAATTCAAGGAAAGCAGAAGGTGAACAGCATGTACTCAAAATTATCCTTTTACTTCTTGTTAGAGGAAAAGAAGTTCAGATATCTAAATTCTAAACTGTGTTCAATGTCAAAAGTTAACTCCTGCAAGATCTTAAGCTACTATTGTATAGAGGGACTGTGGAGTTTAGCCAATATAAAATAATAGTGTTTATGTACGGAGTCAGAGAAATAATGACAACTTGTATCTATAGAAATACCCAAAGGGCAAAACTATGTTACAAAATGAAAGTACTCAGTATACTGCAGTTACACACTTTTGAGTCAATTTTTCTTTTTTCTTTTGTTCTTACTCAACTGGAAACTCCCTGAGGGCAGGAACCTAGCCCATCTTGTACACAACTATATCTTTGGCACCTCCTCATATTCTGGCCTGAATAAACACTTGTTGAGTGAATAAAACACTTAATTGGCATATGTGTAGTAAGGAATCTGGTCTCAAAGAGAGATCTGGACTTTGTTGAGAAGTAATCTCTAAAGCTTTGGAATCTCCTGAGTAATGGGAGTGCCTTTATTATTCATGGTGGGCCCCTAGGGGACCATACTTGATAGTTTACGCCAACAGTGATTCCTAGGGGGCCCCTAGATAGCTTTGCTAAGCAGATAACTCAAGATGGAAGCTTGGCCACACCAGAAAAGACCCACCGTATGATTAGAGCATTGGGGCTCTGGGCCCCTGATATCAGCCTGACCTGGAGGGGAGGGTGGGAGAGTGAGTCAACCATGAGGCAACAATTCAGTCAACAGCGCCTATTTAGTAAAGCCTCAATAAAAACCCTAAGCTTGGTGAGCTTCCCTGGTTGGCAGTACTCCTGTATATACAACCAACTTTGATTGATGCAAGGAGGGTAACCCCGAAGCTTTGAGTATGAAACCCAACCAGAATCTCCTCCATCCATCTCTTCCTTTGGTTGATTCTAATTTGTGCCCTACTGTGATAATAAAACTGCAATCCTACGTAGAGTGCTTTCCTGAGTTCTGTGATTGATCTAGTGAATTATCATACTTGAGGGTGGTTTTAGGAAACCCTTAAACTTGCAGTTGGCCTCAGTAGTCTTGGACAGATTTATCAGTCTGGAGGACTCTGCCCTAATATCAAGTTTGGCTACCTCCAAGTAGCATAGTGTATTAAATTGGGGTTTCCTTCTTGCAACTCTGGTGTCTCTTTCATGGACTGTTCTTGGAATTACTTACTACTCCTCAATATATTACCACTGTACTCTATAAAGACTGCTTTTCTTAATGAACCTTCCTACAGCCTCCTAAGTTAAATTCCACTTAGGGACTGTGATCCATGAGGATCAAATTGGATATATTATGGCAGCTAAGTCAGTGCTTCCTCACTAATGTACCACAGACGGGTTAGAGGTATGCTGTGCTATTGCCTCTGCCATTAACCTCAGAAAAGTCAGGTGGCACCTGTGGTGACTGGAGCTCCTGGGGTGGTTGCCTTCCATCTCCTGCAGCATCTTTGTTTACCCCAGAGCACACTACAAGTATTACCACTTTTCTATATGTACCAACACATGAAAAAGAAATCATTACTATAATTTTCTCATGACAGTATGTCACCAACATACTTCTCCAGCATCAGACTTGGTCTCCCTCCCCTTCTTTTCTCCCTCCCCTTCTTTTCTCATCCTCTCCAGAAGCCTAATATTCTGAGGATTGCTATTTCTGAGTTCCTGGGGTTTGATATGTAACAATTTAGAAACTCTTAGCCTAACAATAATCTAGTAAAAAAAATTCACTAGTAATGCACTAAAAATTCAGTTTGTTCACTGAAACACTATAGCAAGAACTAAAATGTTTATTTTTGGCCATCTCTAGGCCAATTGCCAATTAGTCCCATGGAAGACTGAAATAAATACTGTGTTTACACGTCACCTGTATCACACAGTTTGAAAAAATAAGGCCTTTTCTTACAATGATTATAATATTTACTAGAAATTATGCTTTAAAAATCTCTGTGTTCTGAATATACAATTCAAAGGGTAAAAACAAATAGTGAAATTTTTCATTTGAAAAATATTTAGTGTGAAAAAAGGAAATGTTTTTCGGATTTCACTGTAAATATTTTGGTAATTTCAAAAAATAAAACCTACCCATATTGTACCAAACTCATAAAGAAAATAAACTTAATAACTCACTGAAATAAAAATCATCTATGAAACAAAAGTCATAACATAAGCTAAAAAATGTTTCATCTATTTATTTTCATGAACGTTCAAATCATCCCGGCATAACTAATTTCACTGCTTCAAAATTCCATAGATTCACAGAATATTAGGGTTAAAAGGAAACATGGAGATCTACCTTGCCATCATTTTAGAGTTGAGAAAACCAAATGACTTGCTCAATATAATTAGTAGTATTGATTCAGAAAGACAGACATTAAACATTAGATGTCAATAAAAAGGAATCCTACTCATTCATATACATGCTTACCCTATTAAAAAATGGCTGCTTTTAGGATAATATATATATTACACCTTGACTAGAGAAACTCTGGAAAATATTGAAAAATATAAAGAAGAATATAAATCATCCATAATCTCATCACTCAGAAAACCTCTGTTAACAGTATAACACACTTCCTTCTATTCTTTCATTTTCCTTACATTTTAAAAGCACAGTGTGAGTATACAATTTTATAAAATTGAGATAAAATAAGTAATATTTTGGATTCTGTTTCGCCACTTAATTTTATACCACATTTTCCCACCTCATTCAAAGATTTAATAAAAACACCTTAAAGATTATACACTATTCTAGGGCTTCCCTGGTGGCGCAGTGGTTGAGAATCTGCCTGCTAATGCAGGGGACACGGGTTCGAGCCCTGATCTGGGAGGATCCCACATGCCGCGGAGCAACTAGGCCCGTGAGCCACAACTACTGAGCCTGCGTGTCTGGAGTCTGTGCTGTGCAACAAGAGAGGCCGCGATAGTGAGAGGCCCGCACACCGCGATGAAGAGTGGCCCCCGCTTGCCACAACTAGAGAAAGCCCTTGCACAGAAACGGAGACCCAACACAGCAAAAATAAATTAATTAATTAATAAACTCCTACCTCCAATGTCTTCTAAAAAAAAAAAAAATCAGGAAATCCTTAGTGTTTAACATGTATCAGGTACTGCTATAAGCATTTCATATATGTTGATTCATTCAACGCTAACAACAATTCTGTGAGATAGGTAGCATTATTATTTTTATTTTACAGATGAAAAAATCGGAGGCACCAAGAAGTAAAATGACCCACCCAAGGTCTCTCATTTTGTAAAGTGGCAGAGCTCTGATTTGAACACAGGCTATCTGGCTCAAGAGCCTGTGCTTTTAACTGCTATATTAAACTGCTTTGAATGTTTGCAGTTGGCACATGACTGGCGGAAGGGACAGTAAAGTATGTTACCAGCTTTAATGGGTGAAAGCCAGGGATGCTAGATGCTCTACAATGAACAGGGCAGACTCATCCAATAAAAATTGTACCACGTTCCTCACAACTTTCAAATGTCTGGTTGGACATTCATGAGGTGAAAACCTGTTCACCCGGTCCTAGAACACTTTCCATACCAGTACAAAGTAGTTTTTTGGGGGGGTGGGGTGGGTCATTGCATGGTTTTAATGTACTCAATTTTCCAGGAATAACTACCAGAAAAACTGTTTGATGTTTTGGAAAATTATGTTATACCACGACCCATGGTATTTGAGTTGCTAATACAATAATACACCTCTATCAATTTGCATTTATGGCCACCAGCGTCATTTAACTACTTCACTACATTTATAATGTAGTCATGGTCAAGTATTTATATATCAATGTACTATTTATTATAAATTACTTTTATTTCTTCTTTCTATTGAATTAGGGCAACATGTTGATTTTTAAATTGTGGATGTACCCATCTTTGGATCCTAAATTTAATTTAGGATCCAAAAGACCCCTATATTTGTTGAGGTCCCATACCATTATTGGGGGTTTTAATTTTTGAGGACTTTTATTTCCTCTGATGTCTTTAGTCTACTTCTTTCTAAATTTGTACACATAATGAGAAAACTTACAATTTGGCTGACTTGTCTTTTGGTACACGGGCCTCTCACTGTTGTGGCCTTTCCCGCCGTGGAGCACAGGCTCCGGACGCGCAGGCTCAGCAGCCATGGCCCACGGGCCCAGCCACTCCACGGCATGTGGGATCCTCCCGGACCGGGGCACGAACCCATGTCCCCTGCATCGGCAGGTGGACTCTCAACCACTGCGCCACCAGGGAAGCCCCTGATTCGTCTTTTTAAAGTACCATTTTGAGAGCTGGAGGTGAGATCAGGAGTCACAACATTCTGTACCAGAATATTCAATTTATCTCTACAGGTTCTACTTTTCAAAGTTCCACTTTTTTCTTTGTTTAAAGTTCTAACTGTTTCCTTATTTGACTGTTGCTGGTGAATTTCTGGTTGCCATTCTTATTACTACTACTTGCTTGATCATTTTGTTAGCTTTTGGGGATGAATGTTGTGATTCTCTTCACTTGGCAGTTCTTTTTAAATAAATAAATTTATTTATTTTTGGCTGCATTGGGTCTTCATTGCTGCGCACAGGCTTTCTCTAGTTGTGGCAAGCAGGGGCTACTCTTTGTTGCAGTGCGCGGGCTTCTCATTGCAGTGGCTTGTCTTGTTGCGGAGCATGGGCTCTAGGCGCACAGGCTTCAGTAGCTGTGGCACGTGGGCTCAGTAGTTGTGGCTCGTGGGCTCTAGAGCACAGGCTCAGTAGTTGTGGCGCACAGGCTTAGTTGCTCCGCAGCATGTGGGATCTTCCCGGACCAAGGCTCAAACCCATGTCCCCTGCATTGGCAGGCAGATTCTTAACCACTGTGCCACCAGGGAAGTCTCTGACTTCTTTTTTTGCATACTCTTTGGATAGAGTGCTTTTATTTTCCTTTGAAGAGACCATCCCAATAAATGTTTTCTTTAGGATAAAAAGGTGAATCCTTCAATTACTCTGTGATGAATGAAAACTTACTACAAGCTTTTCTAATCTCAACTGTATTCTTCTTACAGCTAATAAACTATAAGAGTCTACTCAGGGTCCATTATCACATATCATATCACTTCCAAAAATATTAGCTAATATTTACTGAGTGATGACAACGTGCCAGTCACTGTTGTAAGAGCTTCACATTTATTATCTCATTAATCTCGCAAGAATCCTGTGAGGTAGATATTATATTCACAGGAAACTGAGGTGCAGAAAAGTTACTTACCAATTTGCCCAAGGTCACAAAGCTAGTAAGTGGCAAAGCAGGGATCTGCATCCTGGTCATCTGATATCAAACCCAAGTTATTCAGACCTTATTGTCTCCCAACGTTTTAGGGGCCTCCTTTCCCCTCAAAGACTAACTATGCTTCACTATAGATTTTTTGATTACCACTTTCTCTTTACAGCCTACTACAAATGCTCAATAAATATTTATTACTTAAATAAATGAAAGACTTTACTGCTTTCCCCCCATCTCTTCCAATGTGTCTTTTCCTTTTAGCAACAAGAAGGACAAACTAAAATCCCAAATACTGTTCATACTCATTTCTGAGCAGTCAAGAGATAATCACGTTCTACAACTGAAAAACATTATAAGCTTAAGAGTTTTTGCCTATACTTTCTGACTGAGCTGATCAAAGCTGAAGAGAAATGCATGTAGGTCTTTTGAGTATTTCGTTGCACAGCCCTGATATCACATTTGCTTTGAAGGGGGAATTTTTTGTAACGCTGTGCAAGAATTAGGTACTCTTCTTTCTTACCCCTGGCAGAAGCAGCTCTATGCTCCCTGGCAGCTCAGATCACCAATCATGTACCCTGCAATGCCCTACCAGCCCTGGGAACCACTGATACACCAGATCTATTCAAGCTACCTGTGTGCCCATCAGAACTTACTGTTCTATCTCTTAGTTTGTCAGATTTCCGACATCAAATTAATAGGAGGTCAAGCATATAGACAGATTATGCATCTTAGGCAACATGCTTGATTTAGAGTGAAAGGTCGGTGGATATATAATGCTAACACAAAAAAGATTATTACAGTTTCAGATACGATGACAGGCTGATGGTTTTGGCATTATTTTGAGATAGGCAAGCCTCTTGCCTCATTCCAAGTCATACCCCATAAGTAACATTAAAGAATTTTTTGAGAGACACCAAGGCATGTAAATAAATGTATGAAGATAATGTAAAGAGAAATACAATATTGAATTTTTAAATGAAAACAGTCAGGTATTTTTAGTAGCCTATGATAAAAGGATCGTGTCATAGGAATAGAATAATTATGGGAATGAAAGTCTGTTAATGTAGACAACAATTTTTATGGCAGAATCTATGTATATAAACTAATTCAATGTGGAAAAGAACCCTTGTATGTTAGAGATATATAACAGTACCAGAGAAAAGTGTACACATGATAAGTAAATGTGGATAACAAAGAGAAGTAAATTGAGATGATAATGGTTTGGACAGAACAAATTAAAGGATATATGTATAACTGATTCACTTTGCTGTACACCTGAAACTAACACAACATTTAAATGAACTATACTCTAATAAAAATTTTTTTAAAAAGATAAAAAATGTTCACAAAATTAAAAGGCCAGATTTGAAACAGACTTGTTAGAGGAAGAACTGTTTGAGACTAAGAATCTACTTCAATTATTTGCATTTTAATAAAAAAGATGCAATGGCATCACTTGAAAACTGAGCTAATGTATTTTGAAAATTACTTACACTGATGACTGATGAAGAAGCTGACAAGTTTAAACCTTCAAGATCAGCTATCAAGCTTGGAGAAAGAGCTGGGGTGGGACGTGCAACTGGAGTGGACACTGGGTTAACTATAAGAAAAGGCTCAAATTAGCAAATGTGCATGAAAATTTAATTCATATTACTAAAAGCAACATTTTTATTTTGCTAGTAAATCTAATTAAATTACTTTGATGAATAAATCTATGACAATTCTATTTAACATCTTGATTTAGTCAAGTTATTATCAAGTCATGGCAGTTAGTCTTAGCTTTCAAAACATAATGGCAAATCCTATAACAAAATAAGAATATAAATATCTTGAGTAATAGTTTTTGAAAATTTTTATCACCTAACATTATCACTAACATTAATCACCCAGTGACTTCACTAAAAGAGGAAGGTAAAGAAACATTTTTTCAGACTAATGTAAAAATAACTATAGCTTTCAAGAGAGTTCTCCAGTTGAGTTATAAGTCTTAAAAGCGTGCTTATTAAATCCTTTCTCTATTTTATTCTCCACTGTAATAATTATAAGGGGCCCAGACTACCTAATTCCCTTCTAATTATACTTTGTCAGCAAAAGCTATGCGCTAGATAGAAATGTTTGATTCTAAAAAAAATTTGAAAATCTTTTGTAAATGCAAATCTGATCATGTTACTCCCTTGCTTAAGACTCTTCAAAGGCTCACAATTGCCTACATGATAAAAGTCCAACTCCTTAATTAAATGCGCAAGGTCCTCTATGATCTAGCTCTGCACTGTCCAATAGAACTTTCTGTGATGATGGAAATGTTCTGTGGCTGTACGTCCAACATGATGGCCACTAGCGCACATACTGAATGTGCTTTTGAAATGTGGTTAGTATGACCAAAGAACTGCATTTAAAATTTTAATTAATTTAAATAGCTACATGTGGCCAGTGGCCACCATACTGGGCAGGTCTAGCCAATTTCATCTCCAATTTCATCAGCCACTCCTATGTTCTGGTTCTACCAAATAAGAGTTCCCAAGATCTTGTTTCATGTCTGAACCTTGTATATCGTATTCCCTCTGCCTAGAAGGTACGTCTTTGCCTTGCTCACCTTGCAACTTCTACCCAGTAAGATACCACTTAGAGGGAAAGCACAGCCTGACTCACTTAAACACAGCTTATATGTGCCTCATTTGTTCCACAGATGTACTTGGACACACTTCTACAACCATACTTCTCTTGTAATACAAATTTGTGTCTTTACATATTTTCATTTCTACTGGTCTGTGTGAGCAGACTTTGACACATTAATTTTTAGTGCTTAGTAATTGCTCAACTGTTTGTCGAATGAAATAAAATTCAAATGTAGAAAAAATTTTAGCTTCCAACACGTTCTCACGCTAAAACAATACTATAAAGGGAGTAACGTTTACTTCACATGACATCACTTTTCAAAGCATCTTTTTCTCACTTTAGTCTCACAATATCTTGTAAGCTAGGCAGAACAAATGTTAATTCATAAAGTTAGCAATAAATATTTCTTGAACAAGAGAGCAAGGGAGAGAAAAAGAAGTTCAAGATACAGTCCTTGTCTTCAAGTGACTTAAAAGCTAACTGAGAAAAAAAAGATACTCATGCTTGAAGAAGAAAAAAAATACAATCCATAAGTGATACTGCCAAAAAAGAAAAATTTCAAAGGAAATCTTAAATAAAATCTCAACATACACAATACAAAAAGCAGAGTGGAGACTGGGTGGAGGAGGGAGTGGAGCCATTGGTTGCTCCCTTGCACTCCTAAAGGAGTATGCCCTTAGTGTGAAGCACTGCTACCAATGCCCAGGTCTCCTTAGACATATGTTGAAAACCACTAACAATTAGCAAGTGCCATAGGGAATCGGAAAGAAAAAAAGAATCAATGGGGATAGGGTGGTAAGAGAAGGCTTGGTGAGTAAGAGGGAATGAAGCCCAGTTTTTAAGTAAGGGTAGCATTCAAATAAGAGGAAAGGAAGAAGCTGGTTACTTACTGAAGCTGGTTAGTTACTGAATGAGATCATGTAAACAAAGGCTGAGTGAGAGGTGGGGAATTGTAAAGCTAAGGGGGTTGGATTTATCCTATACACCAAGGAGAACTGTTAAAAATCTACCAAGAAGAGGAATGATATGACATATGGTACTGCAGGATGATTAGTCAGAGGCCAGTGTAAGAGACAGGCTGAAGAACTGGAAAGAGCACTCGGGCTGGCAGTGAGGAGGAATTTACAATAGTTTAGGCATGATGTGACAAGGACTAAAGTAAGATAATGGTAGTGAGCAGGCAGAAAGGGCATTTATATAAAGACATTGCAAACTGAGGCACAGGGAGATTAAAACTTGCAAGAATCATGAAACAAGTGAATGGTAGAACCACTATAGGACTAGAGATTGGATCTTCTAATTGAATCAAAATGTGTTGCCTTTCCATGCAACATGTAACTTTTCTGGTGGGTTCTAAGTGCATGTTTGTTCATTTGTTTGTCTATCCATCCATCCAAAATATTAGATGATCATATAAGGAATAAAAATTGAGTAAGAAATAGCCTCTGATTTCAACTCTAGCTTGGCTAAAGACATAGAGAAGAAAAAGACAAGAGAAGAAAAATTCACACCAAAGGTAAGCTTGACTCTTAAAAAAAAAAAAAACAGACAAACTTTTAGTATCATTTCAGAAGGCAGAAGCTCTGGCATTAAACAAATGATTACACACCTGTTAACAGGTCTGGCAAGATAAAAGCTGGCACTGAAGGTTTATCCTAAATTGGATTCTGCAGCCAGTTGACTGTGGCAACTTAATGTGTAAGAAACAAAATGACTCTATGTAGTTTTTTTTTTAAATAACATGGCATACAAATTAAAATTAGATAACATTTCCACCTATCAAATTGGCAAAGGCAATTTTTAAATACAAAATCCAGACTGGTAAGGGTAAAAGGAATCTGGCACTCTCATATTACTACTGTGTAAGTTGGTACCAACTTTGTGAAAGGCAATTTTAGACAGTAGAATTCTTCAAAGCCTTTTTCCCAGCAATTCTACTCCTGGGAATTTATCTTAAGGATAGAGTCATGGAGATAATGCAATAATACATTTATGAAGATGTGTGTTGTTCACTGCTTATGACAGTAAAAATGGAAACAATAGTAGTTAATTAAACAACAGTTTAATTTCCAACAACAGTAAACTTGTTAAATAGAATTTATTACAACAACATAAAGGATAACCATGCAGTCATTAAAAATGAAGTTGTTAAAGAATATGTATGGCAAGGAAAGGAATGTGCACGATAAAAACAGAAAGAAGCAAATAATGAAACAGTACCTCAGTACAATCCAATCTGGAGGGAAAGGGATTTGCCCATGAAAAGAATCTGAGCTGATTTGTCAGAATGGTAACCCATTTTCTTTTCTTTTTAAAACTTTCTACAGGGGCTTCCCTGGTGGCGCAGTGGTTTAGAGTCCGCCTGCCGATGCAGGGGACATGGGTTCGTGCCCTGGTCTGGGAGGATCCCACATGCCGCGGAGTGGCTAGGCCCGTGAGCTATGGCCGCTGAGCCTGCGCGTCCGGAGCCTGGGCTCCGCAACGGGAGAGGCCACAACAGTGAGAGGGCCGCGTACCGCAAAACAAACAAACAAACAAAAACAAACAAAAAACTTTCTACAAAACACTTTCTTTACTAAAGTATATTTAATAAAGTAATTATACAATTGTTCTTCTGCTTTAAAATTTCAGTAAAACTTTTAATATATAATGGTTATATATATAATATATATATATATATAACCATTATAATGGTTATATATATATATAATATATATAACCATTATAATATATAATGGTTTAATATGAAGTTATTTAACTTTTTAAATGTAATTTGCTGCTGTGGTGTCATCATCATCTCCATTACAGCTAACTCATATCAATATAATGTTCATCATGTGCCAAGCACAGTTTTAATTACTTTTACATTTATCAACTCATTTAATCCTCTTAATATTCCTAATAAGTATTACTATTATCCCAATTTTATACATAAAGCAACTAAAGCACAGAGAGATAAAGTAACTTGCCCAAGGTCACACAGCTAGTAAATAATAGAAATGGGATTCAAACTCAATCTAGCTCCACTGTCCTCTTAGCCACTCCACTCTACTGCCTCTACTACAGTTTATTCAACAGTATGACATCACAGATCATAAGACTTATTTGTGGCATGATTATTGTTGGCTGATAAAATTTTAAAAAGACTTCAGTTAGTTGTACTAATAGTGTAATTACATAGGTTTATATTTCCTATAAAAGGATGCCAGGATATGATGCTGCTGCTTTATCCAACTGAGACCAACCACATGGTATGAGGTACTAAAAGATATTTTAATTTTCAGAAATATAAACTATGTCTGGAAAAAATAAGGTGTATTTCTGTCACTAAGCCTATCTACTGTTAGGCCGTATATTCTCCTACTATAAATATTTTCTAATGTATTATCAACTGACCCCATGAAACAGAGTCATATAATTTCAAAATCTAAAGATACTGTAGAAACTTTTCAGCCATTCTTTTTTCATTTTACAAATGAATAAATGAGACAAATTAACTCACTTAACTGATTAAAGGGCAGGCCAGGACTAATGCCTGTGCTTCTGATAACACCCCCTCAACAGATGCAGCAAGGAAATATCAAGTTACTTATTTAAAATCACAGAACTGTTTTACAGTAGAGCCAATTTATTGCCAGGGTTGCTAACTATACTGCCTCCTTAGAGAGAGATGATGATTATTTCAGGTAGTAGCAAGCTCTTTCCCTCCTCCATGTCTTTTTTCTCCTCACTTTCTTCTCTTGCCTCCCCAACTGCTTGACTAATTCTTACTTATACTCAGCTCCACTGTTACATCCTGCTACAGCTAGGTGGGTTAGGTACCCCAATACCTAACAGCATTCTGTGCATATCTCTTTCTCATTTAATTTATAATGTGGTAATCTAAGGGCTGACTTATCTGTTTCTCCCATGACGCCTGGAGAGTTCCGTGGGGAGGGACAATGTTACGCCCATTTAGAATCTCTAGTATATAGCAGATTACCTAGATCATAGCAAGTGTTCAATAAACATTTTCTGAATGAAGACATAGATAAATTGAGGACTTGCAGTCCTCCTGGCATGCAGTGTGTACTGAACAAAACAACTCTGTGGATTACGACTAGATAAAATGTAAGAAGTGTGTCTGCCTCTCCTTCAAAATTAATCTAATTCTCACAGCAGAGAACTCAAGCCGCTGGAGAGTGACTTTTCAGTTTTGATCAACAAACTGCTTGCCATGGACAGTGGAGAACTATTGTAGGCTAGTAAGTAGCACATAACGAAGTCAGTGTTTTAGGAACCATCATCAACAATTCTTTTCTCCCACAACACTCCACTTATTTTTATCTTTAAGCTTCTTCCAGAAGGCCTTTTAGCTTGTTAATTCGTTTTTGTCTCTTTCCTCATATTTTAACCATACTTTGCAGCTCTATTATCTCTCTTACATAATAGCTACTAGCTCAGGTATCTATGTCTCTTACTAGATTCTAGTCTCTGGAAGAGTATGACTAAATTCTATTCGTCTGTTCTAGCACCTAGCAAAGTACCTTGCACTTACCAGACAATCCACAAACATTTGTTAAATTGACCAAAACAAAAAAAAAGTTTCAAGTGTCATTTCTGACAAATGCAAGATTACAAAAGACTTTAAAATAAATAGTTCTCGGGTATTAAAATCAAACAGAAATATACCCTAAGTTGAGTTAAATATAAGTTAGGATGAAATTTCCCTTAAAATGAAAATCTTATATTTAAATTCTTAAAACTTAATATTTAAGAAAACTTTGTTTCTATATATTATAAAAAAGCTTTAAAAAGAATCAAATAATAAAAATTGTATCATTTTACAATTTTCTCTTTTTTCTTTAGCTGTCAGGAAATCCAGCGTCAAATTCAAGGAGAAAAGGAACTGGTGCACTCTAATACCTTGTAACCTTTCCTCTTAATTCCATTTTAAATATGCCTGACTGTTGTTATTTTACAATTTAAAACTTAAACTTCACATATAAATGTAAAATATTCATTGTCACAGAAAGATACAAAGTAAAAGTATTTTTCTCTCCTCTGTCCCTGATTTAGTCTTATATCCCAAAGAGGCCAGAGCTATCACTGTTAAGTATTTCTTCTGTAGCCTTCCAGAAATATACGACGTACAATCATATTTGTGTTTGTGTGCAGGATACAGTTCCTCTTTTCCTCCTTTTTTACATAAGTGGAGTCATACTCTACGTGTGTCTTACTTTTAACTTATAATGTTTCATACATATAATAACATAACTAGCATATAAAGATTTGTCTCACTTTTCTTAATGGTTGTATTAGACTACTGGTAGACATTTCGTTTATTTTCAGGATGCTGCTGTAAAAATAATGCTGCAATGAAATTTCTATACATACCTTTGCATACTTTATTAATTCAACAAATATTTACTGGGTACCCACTATCTGCCAGGTGTTGTTCTAGGTACTAGGAATAACAGTGAGCAAGACAGACAATAAACAAGTAATACAAATAGTTAAGATAATTTCATATAGTGAAAAATGCCACGAAGACAATCAAGAGTGACTTGTGAAGTGTGTAAGAGAAGGTGACTTTTGAGCTGAGATTTGAAAGATAAGAAGCAGCTTGCCATCAGAAGATCTGGAAGAAGTGTTCTTAGCAGGGAAAACAGCAGAACAAAGGCCCTTGGCAAGAATGAGCCTAGCATATTTCAGAAATGCAAAGGAACAGTATGGATAAGAGGTAGGCAGGAGTCAGATCACCTAAGGTCTTAGAAACCTAGGAATATGGACTTTAAGTGTAAAATTAAGCCATTAAGTTGAAGAGTCTAAAACAAGGATGGAAGATCTGATTTTGCTAGTTTATCTATAGTATAAATTCCTAGAAAAGAAATGCTAGGTCAAAAGGTGTGTGGAATTTAAGTTTTGATAGATATTGCTCAAACGACTTCAAAAAACTGCACCTATTTATATGCCTATGAAAAACAAATGTAGGGTGCCTGCTTCTCCAAACCTTAACAATACTGGACGTTACTTTAAAAATCTTAGCCAGGAGGTGAGAAATGATGTAAATTTTAACATCTTTGCCAACAGGTATAAAATTATTCAAATTTGGCTCCAATTTTATCTCTAATTTCTCTGTTAAGTATTTCTCAGTATTATATATTTTAATTTCTCTACAGTAGGAATTTGCCATGACTATTGGAAATAGGCCAGGTAAACAATATAAATAGAACAGCTCTACGAAAGAGTAAGACATAAATACGTAACTCACCTCTAGCATAGGAAAACTATATTGCAAAATGACAGTAGTTTAATATTCAGAAATCTCATGTGTTGTTACTCTTCCTCTAATGCAAAAGCTACCTACCAACAAAGTTAGTTCTATCTCTTTCTCACAATGCAGGAGAATTTAAAGGGAGCTGAATATACATCTTTGCATACTGGGTGGGCATATCTGTAGGATTCTAAGTTCTTAGAAGTAAATTTGCTGGGACAAGGATTTTTTGCAGTTAAAATATTGATACGTATAAATTACACTGTATTCCAAAAGGTTTGTACTCGTTTCTGTTCCCACCCTAAGTGTGGCAAGTAGAAGACGGTGGTGTCCTTTACATTTCCAATTACATTCCTAATTCTCTACTTCCTTAAATTAGATGTCTTGATCTCCACAATCAACATTTAAAAATGTAGAAGTTGTGAGATACAGATAATCACTCACTAAAGCAAGTATAAATTACTAAAGCAAAAAATCTTAAAATGAATTTGGTGCACTTTTATTTGACCAATTATATTTATTCAGGTGATACAAAACTGATATACTGAATGATGGAAAAAAATACTAATAGAAATAACTTTTTAAATTTTCTTACCTAATCACATCTATAAGTCTTTCATAATAGTTTTTGATTTATTTTGAGACATGTAAATGAAAGATACTATAAAAATGAAAAATACTAAGTACAGAAGAAAAAATTTAAGTTTCAATACTTACAATCATCTAGATCTAGAAGTGAAACATCTTTGGTAAGAGGATTTCTATCTTGCTTTGTTTTGTTTTCTTTCTCCTACAAAATAAGAAGTATTTCATTTATCACATGTTCTAGTTAAAAAATCTATAAAGTAGTTTTTAACATTTCAAAACAAACATTTTTTCCTTTGCTTAGTCTTCCAAGGGGGAAAAAAATCAAATTAAGCTTCTATATGGTTATGTGAAATGTTTTTTTGAATCAAAATTTTTATTTTAGTTGGCACGTGGTATTTCTTCTCCACCATGCAAGCTGTTATTTTAAAATATTTTTTATTTAGAGATTAAAAAAGACCTTCAGAAGAAAATTTAAAAGTAAATTTTATAATCTGACAACTTTTTGCTAACATAAAAATCTAATGTGGCTCTTTGGTAGAAAATGTACAAACATTCTCGAAAATAATTTTTAAACAAGTTGATTTAAGAAAAAGAAATGCTTGAACAATACATGCTTAGCTCTGAAATTGTCAATGGGCTTGTGATAGATTAGCCTTTCTGAGATGTAGTTTGTGACAGGCATTGTACTAGGTACTTTATATTTCAACACTGGGTTGCATCAGACTTCTTTTGCCAAAGGTATTCGTTAAAATCTATAAATGATATTTTCAGGCTCTTGCTCTTTAGGGTTGAAAAGAATTCATTTACTTTCTTTTCTGTTTTCCTTTGGGGAGACTAAGTACTCAACCATTTCTGCACATAGTTAGGGCTTCCTCCACCACAAATGTGCTTATTCAGTCTACTATATTTTTGAAATGTGGATACCCATGGACTAGATCCCTAAGCCTGAGGTATTCACAGTTCGGTTAGAGATTCAGAAAAGATGCGTAACCTTAAAAAAAGAAAGAAAAGAAAAAATAAGGCACAGTACTGAGTAGCATTATAAACAATTAAAGACCAACAGGATTAGGGTATTAAACAGATGTATCTGGGTCACCGACACCTTTATAATGTGTACTTCTTTTTTTTACATTAAACCTCTCAAATTGAAGGCCAAAACTTTTTTGCCAAAACATTTTTGTTCACTTATTCAATCATTCATTCATTCAATACATGTGTATAGAATTTTTAACAGATTCTGTGCTAAGCAGTGGAAGTAACACAGCCAAGACAGTCTAGTCCCTGCCTTCAGATAACTTGTAATCTACCAAAGGAGTTTATATCTTATTGTTAGTATAAATTATTACAAATATTTTTGAAGTATTCCTCTAACAGCAGAAAGGTATCACTAAAGCAAAGTGTACTTTACCATCATTTAAAGTCTACATGGTTTAGAGCTCTTACAACAGTGCATATACATGAACAAAAGCAATACATCAAATAATACATCAGGTAACATTTTTAAATGATTTTAAGTCCTGCTTCTTTTTTCCCTTATGTCAATATAAAGAAAAATTATTTTCAAGGATCATACAATAATACACATTACTAAAAACATCAGCATTGATTTTCTTCTTCAAAATATTTATTTCTGCCACTGAAAACTCCAAAGCATCTAGGTGGGCTTTAATATTCATTCGTTATTTAAAAACAAAACAAATAATGTTTGCCCCTCTCTCCATACCTGAAATAAATAACAATTTCTAGGATTGGGGAAAAAAATGTTAGTTTTGAAGCTGAAATGTAAAAGTTGCAAGTGACAGAAACAGGTTCAGAATGAATATGCCATCTCAACAAGAATAACAGTCCTGTGAAGAAAGAACATATAACAAAAAGTTTATCACCATGTGACTTATCAAAATGCTATGCTGAGCACAATGGGTGTAGCTTCCTATAAGCTGCAATGGTGCATGACAGTCTTTATGGAAATGTAACCTCCCCACCTGAAAGATAAGAAATCTATCAAATCAAGACAAAGTTAAAGCTGGAGCAAGTCTATATACCTTATTTTCTACTTCACAGCCAGGAGTGTGTAACAATATCTATTAAACACACATCAGGTCACATACAACACAGGACAGAGCTGCATGTGAAACTGGCATAATCTCTTATTAGAAGCCTAAAACAAAAAGAAAAAAGGCTCTCAAAAGGACAGAATTTCATTGACTTTCTGAGTAAAGCAAATAACCAGCGATTGAAATACAACATTAGCAATAGATAATGGTCATTTCTACCGAACTGAAAAAGCCTTGCATTCCAAATCAAGGCTATAAAAAACCTCGTGATGTGTTTGGCATTCCTCTCTTATATTTCATTTTTCATTTAAAAAAATCCACAGTAAGTTCAAAACATGTTCATATTTAAAGGATCTACTATAAAAATAAAAATCTGAATTCTAAACAAAGAAGTTAAGAGCCCTATTCCATCAAATATTTCTCCATTTGCAATTCATCTTGGTAATAGAGACAGAACCTGGGTAAATGCATATAGGACTTGAGGCAGGAGATTTTTCTTGCTCAATGCATAATTCATGTGCTCCGCCTGCAAAGTGTGTAAAATGAGAATTTCACACCGCAGCACGAGCCATGGAGCTGCAGAGAAAAGGCAGATGAAATCATATTTTACTGTGTGAATTTTATTTCTTACCCTCCCAATATTTATACAAAACCATCACTGACAAACCAAACATACTGACAGATCACCCACTGTTTCCATTGTATTAGTACTTGAGAAGAGATCAGGCAGAAAGATAGACAATTTGTATTTGTATATTTTTTTAAATAGAGGATTAGGTTTTTAACAGCTGAGTGACCGTATTAGACTTTTATAAGGACAACAGTAACTGATCTTAAAATCTCACTACAAAAATACCTAGTTATCAATTCATCATCCTCAAATATCCATTTGTTTCCATGGTATTCGATTATACACCTCAACACAGCAACATTTCCAAAAATGAAATACAAAGTCACAGGGTTAAGAAACTGATTTCTGTTTAACATATTTCATTTTAAATCCTAAATAAAAGATCCTGGAAATACTTATTAAGCTCCAAATAATACAAACAAAAAATGTAATAATATACCTTGTAAAGATTTTAAAAAATCTATTACACATGTTCATCTTCATGCTGATTGGAGTAAAAAAAAAAAAAAAAGGAAGCAGAAAAGATCTGACACAAAAAGCACCAAAAATGCTTCCTAAGAGGAAACCATTATAAAGAGGTTTGAAATTTAAAACTATAAAACAGGATAAATGGTATGTATAGATTGTCAAACCCACACTATGCTTTGAAACCAACAAAAATTCAAGGCTTATTTCTAGCCTCACAGGGCAAGATATTTGCATGAAATATTTTCAGTTAGTTACCAACCAAAGACAATTTAATGACTCTCTTGCCTTCAAGTCATCTAACACATCTTATTTTACAAATCTGAGGCTCACACTGACACTGTGCTTTAAAATAAAAGTACACTGCCAGCAAATTGAGACTTCTATATAAGTTAAAAAGAAGTCTAAACTGTTAAACAAATCTTCCCTATTAGATTATACCTACTTCAATAAGAAAGCTTGCTTAATGGCATTCACTTTGATTTAAAGATCTCAATTGAAGTGAAATGATATTTCTGTTCTGAAGAAATTAAAATATGAACTAAATTGGAAAAGACATAAATTGAAAGAGGCAAGGCTTTGAATTGTCAGAGTAAAACCCAATATTCCACAACCTTCACAGAAGTTATGTAATTGCAACAATCATAAATACTTGGAAAAACACAAGTAAAACTTGTTTCCTACTTCACAAATAGGGCAGACAGCTAATCAGAAAATAGTTCCTTTCACTCTTATCCACAATCTATTCAAACCACATTTATACCCAAGAATTTTTCACACGGTAGATCTTTTATTGAGGCGTATCTTAATATTTACTGACATCTGTACACTAGTCACAAGACCTGTGACCACTCCATGGAGCACGTAAAAGATTTAATTAGCTTCTTTGCACCTCTTAAAAAGGGACTAGCAAAGTTTTGTGAGATCCCTATAATGTGTGATAAAAACCACTGACAAGAGCATCTCAAACACTGCTAGGTATATACAGACAGTACTATTTTTCCCAAAGCTAGTACACATATTAATCTTTGATTCAAATATGGAAATGCTCTTAATGCTATTAGGTGCAAGTATATTAAATATATTATTTTTCCATCGATAGATTATTATGCTTTATACACAGTTTATGTAATTAAAATGCTGTTAATATTTATAAGGAAAATACATTAAATTATTCACAATAAATTACAATTATGACTTAAAATTTTTATTTTTTTAATCACGGCTTATCTAAATCTTCAGCAGTTGGTGCATAGACACTGAAGATATAATCCGAACTACTCCATCAGTTAAGGTGTGAAGAGTGGGACTAACAAGGTGATGGTGGAAATAACTATAGTCAGTGGGAACACTCTAACTTATTGGCTGGTAATAAAAACACTGAAGCCCAGGTTCAATAAAGAAAAAAACAACCCTGGCAACTTAAAAAAAATATTTTAAATAAAAATTTTACCATCTGTTCGACACATAATTTTAACTACAAGCAGAATATAACTTAATTATATCAGTAAAACACAGGATAAAGTGATATAAATCTCTTCCTGATTTAATGTAGCCTGTATTACTAATTCTTTTCTCCACGCTTCTGTGTAAACAAACAAACAGAAAGTTTCCGAAACACCGTGTGAAGTATGTGAAGTACTGAAAACACGGAACTATTAAAACCAATTTTGTTACAGGTATCATTTAGGGCAAAATAATTAGTTCATAAAAAGGATTAGACTCACATTAAAATATTTATTAAATTTGGTTCAGAAAAGATCATCTACAAAGAAAAATATGCTTGCCCATCAAAATAATTTTAACTGAAGAGAAAGATAATTTTCTTTGGTCATTACTGACAATATCTGACTTCAAACAAGGACATCTCCCAATCAATAACAGAAACAAACAAACATGACACCAGAATGCATGACGGCAGTTTCCTGTCTTATGGATATGCTAGGGTATGGTGCTGAATGACAAACACTTTCGGAACATAAACAATTCAACAGTGGTTCTCACCCTCTTGACTGTCCCTACACCATTCACGTGAGTAATACCCTCTAGTCAATAATATCCTTCATTCCATGCAGTCATTCTCAACTAGGAGAAGTGGAGGGACTACCCTTGATATAAGGCCACTTTCTCCTCAGCTTATATTTTCTGTAATAAGAGAAATGATGTAAAAGGAAGAACAAAGGCACAGAAACAGAAAAGCATACAGCATAAGAACCACAAATAGTCCACTGGGATTGGAACACAAAGAAGGTTAAGACTGGAAAGGTGGGTTTGGACATGCTAGCCTGAGGAGTTTACTGAACTCAAATGACAATGAGGCATCATTATAGTTAACTCTGACATTAATCTGGCAGCTGTAGAGAAGGACTGGGGTTGAGGAAGTGTCTGAGAATGACCAAAGGCAATGGTCTATGGGCAAGGTCATGAAGAGCTGATCTACAATGGTGGTGGTAGGAGAAGAAAAAACAGATATCAAAAATAATACACAGGATCTCTAAGACTTGGCAACGATATGGGAGGGGTCAAGGACAATTATGGGTCTACAAATCTGGGAGAACAGAAAGCACGCTGGTACCAAATGACAGATCATGTCTTTGGGCTATATTGGGTTTGGGAAACCAGCATTTCCTAAGAGGTCTAAGAATTTGGTTTGAATCTGGGAAGAAAAGGTACAGTTGTAGGGATTTAGTTAGAGATATTACCATGGAAGTAATTCAGATAAATGTTTTAGCTGAGGCTACAACAGTTAATGAGGGACTTCCCTGGTGGCACAGTGGTTAAGAATCCACCTGCCAATGCAGGGGACACGGGTTCGAGCCCTGGTCCGGGAAGATCCCACGTGCCACGGAGCAACTAAGCCCGTGTGCCACAACTACTGAGCCTGTGCTCTAGAGCCCATGAGCCACAACTGCTGAAGCCCACAACACCTACAGCCCATGGTCTGCAACAAGAGAAACCACTGCAATGAGAAGCCTGCACACTGCAACAAAGACCCAATGCGGCCAAAAATAAATAAATTAATTAAAAAAAAAGAGAGTTAATGAGTCTCACAACAGTAAATTGTAGAGGAAAAAAAGGACTAAATTAATTCATATCAATTAATATTTTTGAAAAAAATGTGTACTAATAAGCACTAACTTCGGGGCAATGTTCACACTTGGGTGTCAGAAGGAGGTAAAAAGTGAGGCAACCAAAAGATTAAAGGGTCAGAAAAGTCAGAAGAAAAAGGATGCAGAGAATTTCAAGTAGTAGGGGAATAGTCATATAAAAAGACAGAGAAGGATAAACTAAGAGAAGGTCACTGGATTTGCAGAAAGATCACGGCTGACTTTTTCAGAGAACAATATCTGTAGGAAGTGATAGGAGTAGAAACCAATTTAAAAGGGACTAAGAAATAATTGGGTTAAGAAGTAGTGGCTGGAGAATATCTAGATTATTCTTCTGAACTCTCACTTTCACACATTCTCTCTGTCTTTCTCTTCCACTCCCTTCTCCTCTCTTTAAATGCTAGGAAAGCCTTGAGTGCTTTGGTTGGTGCAGGAGAAATTAATGAAAAAAGAGACTGAAGGCACAATGGACGCAGATGATTATCCACAAAACAAGGCCAAAAGGAAATAGGACTTATTCTCGGCTATGTGGATAGGGATAGCTTACTCAAAGCTCAAAGAAAAAGGAGGAGGGTAAATAGAGATTGTGTGTCAGAGAGCACAGAGGTGGGATATGCCTACAGTGAATGTCAGCTCAGTCTTCTGCAAAAAGTAGATGGGATCACAGGCTGCAGGTAAGGGGTCACACCTGAACGTTAATTCCTAACTTGAATGGTATAAAAAGAATTGGAAAATGCAGGAGACATAAGAGTTACAAAAAAATTTCGGTTCCTTTTAGCACTGGTTTCTGTAACTTTAATACTGTTGGTCTCTCAGGAATTAATGTTCAAGTTAAAAAATGTTAACACTGCTGTTTTATATTTATACAGGGCTTTACATTGATCTTTCACATTTGATTTTTTTGTAATAGCACTTGAAAAAAGCAGAGTAGGTAATAGCATTTCTACTTTATAGATGAGGAAACTGAAGCATAAAGATATTATCTTCCAACAAGGAGAACATTATACCTATCTCATAGGACCACCATAAAATGAACTGTTTTTAAAGCCATATATTCAAGATATCCTCAAATTCCCATTTTCATGCTCGATATCCCCAAAATACATTGTCCAAGTGAAAGAAAAGGAAGAGAGAGAGTAAAAGTATAGATTTAGCTGGGCTGCAGATTTAAGGCAGATGAGTTTGCAGCTCTAACATACTGTCATGCTAAATTAAGGTAAAGCACCCACCATCTGCCTTCATTACTCATAATTTAGAGCAGAAGCCACAACACTTGGTGCAAGGAGGACTTTCCTACAATTATAGAGTTGCCCATTATTAGAAACTGGTACACTTGTAATTGCATGGTACACTTCAAATCACTCAGAAAGAAATAGAAAAAAAAAATAGTTATGGTGGCTCCAAGGTGGAGAATATAAATTAAAACAAACAAGCTTATCTGCCTGTTACTGACAGGAAAGGCATTATGATATAGAGAAAATAAACTATATAAGCAAAACACATAGACATAAAACTATCAACAACGTGAGTAAAACCTGAATTTCTCAAGAGTCTTGGCTCACTGCATTACTTTGAAATTTTATACTGATTTTCTACAGTAAAATATTTCCAACTATTAAGAGATTTAATCTGATCGTTGAACGCACCAAAGAAGAAATAAATTGAATCTCTGAGCTGGGGTACCTCTGTGGCATTCTAATGGGGTCCCCTAAAGCCCAACACTAAAGTCTACAATTTTTCAACTTCTACAAAACTTCGTAGAACAACTCACTTTAATTCCACCCATTTCCCATTACTTAATTTCTTGTTTGGTCATTTTAAAAAACACAGATTTCTTACTCTGGGTTTATTTTTAATTTCTAAAGCTACTTTATTTAATTAATCGATTTATTTAATTTTTTAATAAGTGGTTTTTTAAAATTAATTAATTAATTAATTTTTGACTGCCTTGGGTCTTTGTTGCTGCACGCGGGCTTTCTCTAGTTGTGGCGAGCACGGGCTACTCTTTCTTGCGGTGCGCGGGCTTCTCATTGCCGTGGCTTCTCTTGTTGCAGACCATGGGCTCTAGGTGAGTGGGCTTCAGTAGTTGTGGCACGTGGCTCAGTAGTTGTGGCTCGCAGGCTCTAGAGCACAGGCTCAGTAGTTGTGGCGCACGGGCTTAGTTGCTCCGCAGCATGTGGGATCTTCCCGGACCTGGGCTCGAACTCGTGCGCCCTGCACTGGAAGGTGGATTCTTAACCACTGTGCCACCAGGGAAGCCCTAAAGCTCCTTTATTTTAAATAACATCTTAAGCTTTTTGTAATTTAAGTAGGAAATGAGAGGATATCAATCTCACTGTGTGGTAAGTTTTTATAAGAGGTCAGATTAATAAACCTAAAAATCTCTAAGATTTTATGTGAATATTTGAAAAATAAAAATCCTAGATTACATACTACACAGATATGTTTTAAATATAAATTCAAGTTTCAAATAGGTTTTACAATATTCAAGAATATTTGAAATAAGGTAAGACAAATACTAGCTAATTTTTAAGCATGCTTGTTCTTTTTTTTTTTTTTTTTTTTAAATACGCTTATTCCTTAACAATAAATCTCTGGATGGAGGAGGGCAATTGTTACATTGATGAATTTATTTTCATACTTGGCTACTCAAATAACATTAAAGAAATTCACGTTACCAAAACAAGTAAGTGAAAAATATAGGTTAAAAAGAAACTGAATTCAATAATGGGCAAGGTGTGACCATATTTTCAACATATGGAATAATACATTTATTTATAAAAAACCACTGCATTTGAAACCTAGCAACACCATGATCCATTTATAGGCAGGGAATAATAATTAAAGATCAGAAAGATATGTATTAGGTCTGAATTGTGTATTAAAAACTATACTTTTCCAATTCATGGTTTTATTTTTGGCTGCTAAGCAGACAACTTCTGGTGTTACAAATATTATACCAAAAAGTGTAATCATTCTGTTATAAGTGGTTCTTGCATTTGTTTTAAATATATGGCTACTGCATTTTTATTAACTATTAAAGAATGCATACTCTTTAACTAAACCTTTAAAAATATTCTATTTCCAAATGCCTAATATTTCTTTAAAAAGCATATTAGTCTCAATTTCTTATGATGCATGTACATTTACATTTCTTTGCTCAGTACTATCTCTGTGACTTCCCTTTACTTCCCCTTTGGCAAAAGCCTCCCTTGTCACATCACAGCCAAGAACAAAAAAGTCATACTCATAACACTGAGGTCTCTAATTTTTGTTGGAAAGGGTTAGGTTAAAAAAAGTTTCTAACTTCTCTGCAGAGTTGAATTATAAGGGAAGCGATAATCTAGAAGAAAACAAAATAAAATCACAGGTGTGGATGAATAAAGATGGTGTTTATTTTAGTTGTCAGTGACATATTAAATTCCTTGCCTGGTTTCTTGATTCTCAACAAAACACAAATTTTCAGAAGTATTTATTTCTAATTGGGAAAAGACTATATATAAGACTATTTATTTTCAGTTACAAAAATTTGTAATCTCTTACCTTAGTAACTTTTCTGGATTCAGATTCACTTTCAGATTCTGATTCTGATGCAGAATCTGAAGAACTGTCTTCTATTGAACTAGATTCGGCATTGGAAGAATCTGAAGTTTTAGAGTTTTCATTTTCCTTATCCACATCTTCAGAATCACTAATCAGAATAACAAATTTTGAAATATTAGATACTTATATAAACAAGCTTAAGTAGTTTGAAAAAACAAATGACAAGTGTTACCATTTGTGCATTTTGCCTGTGAACCAAAATCTTTATAGAGAAGTGTATTTCACTGAGAACCATTTCTTTTTAGTGTACAGAAAGACAGTAAAAATGGTTTTAAAATTCCAGAACATGTTAATGAAATGAGGAAGGTAGTACTACCTATAACCAAATAAATCAGAACCCATTCAAAACTAATTATACCACATCACACACAGTTCAAATGCAAAAGGTTATAAAATAACACTGAATGATATAATAAATAGAAAATAATTAATAATTAAATGTTTGATTTACCAGAAATACACATTAGGTGCTAACATTAACAACTTCAAAGATAGGCTGATTTTAAAATGCTGTTTCAAAATACTAAGTGTTCATTAGTAAATTTAAATATTTATACATCAACTTTTGCTGAAACAGAGTTGCATTTTATAGATTTTTCTGTCCAAAAAAAGTATTAACATATGTCCCCTAATGTGACCCTTAAACATATTATATGAGAAAATGTTAACTGGTTTAAAACAGAATTCTTCTAATGTTCTAAGTCTTACTAAAAATGTAAGATAATCAGATATAAAGTTTTAAAATACCAAACGATCAAATCTAAGTGCTGATGCTATCCATTCATTTGTTCACTCGCTCCCTTACTTAACAAATATTTACTGACTGCCCACCATATTGTTGGCACTATGTTAGGTGCTAAGGATAACAGAGGTTAGTAAGATACAGATGATCTCTATGTACTCCCTTATAGAGTCTACCGTCCATTGGAGGATACAGAGAAGTAAGCTGGCAGTGACAATAAAGCATGGAAAATAATAAGTAATAAAGTATACTGTGTCATGAGAACACCTGGAGGAGCATCTAAACAAACTTGACCGAGAGTGGGAATGCTTCTAGAGGAAGAGACACATGAGTTGAAAAAGAGAAATAAGGCAGGCAGAAGGCAAGGGAAGTAGGTCTCCAAGAAGAGATAACATGTAAGATAGCCAAAAGGTCTTCTCTCAGGGGAAAAGAGATGCCTTGTTGTCTTTTTTATTTGCTCAAATTTGAAGGTCTAGTTCTCTTTACTGTGTGTGTGTGTGTGTGTGTGTGTGTGTGTGTATTGTTTTAAAAATCCACTTGGTTAAAAAAAAAAAATCTATCTTGTGCCAAAGAGTATTAGGCACTTCATAAGCAACTATCTAATTCAGATGTTCTAACATATTCTTACTGGGCGCATTATTATCCTATAATATTCAGGAAAGTTAAGTAACTTGCTCAAGGACACATAGCCAGGAGGGGCGGAATTGGAATTTAATCTCAAGTCTGTCTTACTATAAAGACCATATTTTCTCCACTACCCAATATGAAAATACTTTGGAGTATAAAACTCAAACTTAGTCATAAATAGTTATGATTACTAAAGGGTGGTTTTGAAGATACTTAAAGCCCCTCAGCTTTAAAAAATTATCATATAGTTATACTGGCAAAGTTTTAAAAAAAATTCTAAGAGACAAGCATAAAAACACACAGTGAAGGGAGAGTGGTGAGGCAAGGGAAGACTCGATATTTCCCTGAATTGAATTTTGTGGAGGAAATATGATTGCTATTTATTAAAAATGGAGTCATGGTAACATCTCGGAGCACATGTAATTATATTTGATGACTAAAACGTATGTTGTTGTTTTTTCTTCCCCTAGCAAAGAATGGCAATTTATTATCCCCCATTTAATGGTTAAAACATGTACTTAAAAATATAAGGTTTAGAATGTATCTGAGATTTCCTTTCGTATAATAAACAATTTTTAAAAATTCAAACATGGGTTTAAAAAAAAGTCTATTTCTGAAGAAAAAAGAATGAAACTAATACAATTTATGATTATAAATTTCTAGTATATTGACTTTTGCTATTGGAAAGGATATTTAGTGCACTGAACATAACTTCCCTTTCTAAGAAATAAGACACTTTTTATAAACTATGTAATTATAGATATTCTGATAGTAAACTAGAAGCACAGAACTTCTCTCTAAGAAAAGGCTACTACAAACCAAGTAACTTGCTTGCTGCAACAAGTGAATGATTCTGAATATATTTAACTTCTAGCCTTTAAGGTAAGGTTTTGAAGGTAAAAGTGTTATTTTGCTTTGCATCACTCAATTTTGATGGGTAATTATTGTTTACCTTACTGCTTAGAGTTTCAGATGTTAATCTAATGAAAAGAATTTACTGGTAACTAGCTTTTTAACTTTGCAATGATGAAAAGCCTGTATTAATTTAACCTACAGATTTCATTTGTTCTGAACAGGAAAAACAATATAAATCACTTTTAAAATCATTAAATCCTGACTTAAATTAATAAAGTCATAATTAGAGCATTATGCTGTGTTTGTTATGGAAGTGGCAGGGCGAGCTGCTTTAATTACTGTCTGTAATAAAAGGAGCAGAGACCGTACTGCGCCCCAATCAGCGCTGTCAGCCAAGACTGAGCTAGGCTGCAAGCTCGTCAAGTGCGCAGGCAGCAGGCTCCCAGGGAAAGGGCCATCGTGTCTGCAGAGGCCACTCACTGACAGCAGTGGGGCAAACAGACTCAGACAATCCAAGGTATCAGCCCCAATTACTCAAAATTTTAATGACACTTTAATACATGATAATGTTGTTGATAATGGGAGATCTTCAAAAGTGCTAACACTTAAATATCTTATGACCGTCTTCCTTCACAGCCCCTGACTCTAATATTTGGATCATAATCTTTTTAATATAACATTATTTAGAAAAATCAATTGTCTTAGTTACATAATGGCAAAGTGTTGAAGGATTTAATTTTCACCCTCAGCAAAATTGCTTCAAAAGGTAATTAAGTGTTTCATACCGTCTGCTTGATCACTTAACTCAGCCTTCCAAGGTTACACCAATTTTCAAAATGTAACCCCAAGATTTTTTCAAGTTCAAAATGAAAACTGAGCATTACAAGTAAGAGAATAATATGAATTAGTATTTTAAATTAATATTACAAGATTTAAAATCTGTTTGGGACAAAAAAAACACACACTTATTTTCTCACTCAACGTTAGACCAGGGGAAAAGACCAAAGAATGTTTTTGAAGGAAATTCTGACAAAATAATTCACCTTTTTCCTTTGGTTTTGGAGTTCTTCTTGGCTGCTCTTTTATTTTCTGCCTCTGACCCACTTCCACTCTCACTCTCGTGCTCACTGGAGTCCTCACTGCTGTCTCCTTCGTCATCTTGTTCCCCACTTTCACTTCCAGATTCACTCTCTGAAAAAAAGATATCCAGATGCTCCTTGATTTATAGCCATTTAATTATACATAAGGACACAAGTAAGTGTCAACATTCATCACAAATGAAACCAGATGCTGAATTTTAGTTTAGTGGACCCCAGGTGTTCCACATTTCCTATTTCTGCCCTCTGGTCACTTAGACTCCTGAACCCTGCAGCAGGGTAAGCATGGCGGGACTCCAATGCACAGCGAAGGCACTCTGCCTAGTGAGTGGGGAAAGGCAAAGAAAAGATCTAAACTAAACCAAAGTGAGCCTATCTTGCTCTTCAAACCCATAAGTATTTTAGCTATGGCAAAAACTTTTTATTTAAAGAATGATTATGAGCATGATATAAGAATAAGAAATAATTTTAATTCCTCTACTTATAGTGAGAAATTTTATTTAGAGAAAAGGAAGGGACTGTTGAATTTTCTTAGGAAACAATTTTGAGAGGGAAATGAGTCATTCAAATCATCTTCAAAACTTCCTAAATTCAAAGGCAATAAAGCAACATCACTACTTAAAAAGCACTTATTTTAGCTAGTATAGGAGTCTTCCGTAGGTCAAAGAAATGATAAAGTTACACTGAGGCACTATATAGTTAAATGTTTTATGAATAAATTATGGTATACTAGGGCTCTTTGCAGAAGTGATACATATAGTATATTTATATGTATTTTAAACATGAAGCATAATTTTTTACTAGTTGAAATGATTATAGGTGCAGAGTTGTATCCTAGATAAGAGGACAAACTGTTGTCCCGGCCTATGATCTATCTGATGAAATGTCCTCAGGCAGGAATGTAACCTCTAATTAAAACAGTATTCTAATAGGTAAATAATAGCTACTTTATGAGGATTAATTCATGTATCACAGCGAAAAGCTAGGAGTGCCTATATCCTTTTGGAACAGCTTGAAGTGGTTATAAGCATGAGTTCTCAAGCTGCAATGTCCGAGTTCAAACCCTGGCCCTGCCGTGTACCAAGCTGTAAGACTGAGCAAGTTATTCAGCCTCTTTGGGTCTCAGTTCTCCTTTCAGCAAAGGCTACTTCAAAGAGCTGTTGTGAAGATTAAATGATTTGAAACATGTAAAGGTGATTAGGACACAACAGTGCCTGCCACATGGTAAGGCACTCTTTATCATCAGCTTTTACAAAGAGCAAAATTTATTTTACCCAAACTTTACAAAGGCAAAACAAACCTGCTGAATAAAAATATTTTGAATTTGTTGTGATATCAAAGTTAAGCACACGTACATATTAACTTAGATAAATCGTTTATGCTATAAATAAACAAAAATAAATAAATAAGAAAGTATAGCATCTAAGTTACTTTCTCATGTTATTACATGGGAGTTCAACATGAATCTGGGTCCAGTTCACTTCAGGCACTGTTTATTTAAATTTTCAAGTTAGGTAAATCCTTGAGGAAATTCATTTATCCTCAAGAAGGCATGCTCACTTGAAAAAAACTGGTAACTTCTAATGAGAAAAGTTCTCTCTTTCCTCTGGTAGCCAGAATGGAACTCTGACATATGACTCCCTATTGTAAGTACTCAGATAATCCCATGAAAAGCCATAATGTTAATGGAATACTTCAAATATGTATTGAAAAAGGTTAGACTCTAAACAGACAGGAGCTTGTGAATAAATGGGATGGAGACAAATATCTATATGAAACACTCAACTACACAACATGTCTTTCTCAATGGTCTATATCATTCCTGAAATTCCATATTTTTTAGCATTAACTCTTTGGATTGAAGTAATTTCCCCCATTTTTCAGCATATTACTTCAGAAGGTAAAACACCACAGATTAACTTATCGGATACTGAAAACAAAGATTTTGACAGGGGAAACAGGAAAAAATGAATGAATTACCTTAATGTCAAGTAATGGATGACCAAGTAATAGTGAGCAGCCCTGGCTTCCCAAGAAATAAAGGTTTTATTTTATTTTATTTTTTTTTTCCTTCTTTATTTATTTTTTTTAATTTTTTAACATCTTTATTGGGGTATAATTGCTTTACAATGGTGTGTTAGTTTCTGCTTTATAACAAAGTGAATCAGTTATACATATACATATGTTCCCATATGTCTTCCCTCTTGCGTCTCCCTCCCTCCCACTCTCCCTATCCCACCCCTCCAGGCTGTCACAAAGCACCGAGCTAATATCCCTGTGCCATGCGGCTGCTTCCCACTAGCTATCTACCTTACTACGTTTGTTAGTGTGTATATGTCCATGACTCTCTCTCGCCCTGTCAAAGCTCACCCTTCCCCCTCCCCATATCCTCAAGTCCGTTCTCCAGTAGGTCTGTGTCTTTGGAATAAAGGTTTTAAAAGAAAGAGATGTCATTTGGTCTTGGATCAGATAAGTTTACTAGGCTAACTGTTAATAAGAGTATGTAACTCCTATATATACTTTATTATGCAAATCACTCAGACTTTCAGTATTGGAGAGACTTAAAAAGCATCTAACTCTACCCCTTCATTTATCAGATATAGAGAAGGTAAGTGCCTTATTCAATTTGCCTGGCTAAAACTCAGGACTTCTAGATCCTTCCTGTTTAGTATTTTTTTCATTGCATGTGGTTGCCCTCAATCTTTTTAGCTCTTTGTTTCTTTATAATACACAAGAGATTTATTAATTTTAGCTTTCATGTAGAAGTAAAAGAGTAAAAAATGGATAAGAACAGACTGCTCAAGGTTAAAAATAAGCTTTACATTTTATTGGGGGTTGGCTATAAAGTTCGTTTGGGTTTTTTCTTACAGAAAAATCCGAATGAACTTTTTGGCCAACCCAATACAAAAGAAAAGTTACTTTTAAAGGCCCCACTAAAGGCTTATCAAATATAAAATTACATTTTTCAATATGCTAATGAATATCACAGGCAGTGTGGGTTAGAATTCAGAAAAGCATGCGTTCCCGTTTCAGTTCTATCATTTATTTATTAGTTGTGGGTCCAAGAGGCAATGTCAAATGAAAAGGCGTTAGAAATTACTTTGAAAACAGTGATATATAAGTGAAAGGAATTATTGTAATGGTATAAACTTCATTTAAACCAGCTTGTTGAATATTACGTTCTAGGTCTTATTGGTCTATAGGAAGCACAGCATATAAGCTACAGTGAACAATGTTTTTCAATGAATTAAAACCCCACCACTGTCACTGCTGCTCTCAGAAGAGTCCTCCTCCTCCTCCGCAGATTCAGAATAAAATTTCTTATCAGGATTCTCTTTCTTTGCTTTTCCTGCTGGGGTCCATTCTTTTGCCTGATTAAAAAAAAAAAAAGTAAAAATGTAAATATCAATGAATTCTCATTAAGGAATTCAGTCTTCAGGTAAACTAGTCATTCAGAATACTCTGTGAACCCAGAAGGAAGTTTAAAGCCTCAACAGAGAAGGCAACTCTGAGAATCCTGACACTGGTTTGTTCCCCTTTACCCCTAAGCAAAGGGACATGAACTCTCACTCAGAGCCTATTATGTTAGATCAACAACCTTGTTTTAACATATGATTTTAAACACTTGTGTATTCGTTGGTCTACAGAAGATTTAAACTAAAGTACGACAGTCTAGAAGAGATGAGGGCAATTAGAGGCAGACACAGTAACAGCAGTAAGAAATTCAAGTTCACAGCTTGATACTGAGGTAAAAGAAAAAAAAGAAAGAAAATACTTAGTGTACGCAATAAATAGCCCGTAACATCTCAACAGCCTGAACCCTGGGGTACCTTGGGGTTCTATCAAGACAGAATCTTGGCTTCTGTCTTTCTCTTCTATCCTAAACATCTAATGCATCAAGAAAGCCTATAACCACCACCTTAGTCAGAGCTCTCTCCCGGATTACAACAGTCTCTAACCGGCTATGTTGTATCTATGCCCACCTCCCATCCCCCATTCCAAGCTGGCTCAACACAGCAGCTAGAATGATTTGATTAACTCTAGTCAAGTCCCTCTTTGTCTGAAATGCTGCAGAAGGCCTCCCATTCACTCAGAAAAAATGAAGTTCTTACAGCATTGCTCAGCCCTACGTGCCTGAGGTCCTCTTGGTCCTCTTGCGGCTGCTCTCCCTCCTGCCCACTTCCCTCCGGCCACTCCTTACAGTGTCTTCAAACACCCCAGGCATGCTCCCCTCTTCAGGCCTTTCCCCAAAGCTGTTCCTACTGCCAATATCCTCCCCCAACATGACTTGCGTGGCTCATTCCCTCACCTCCTTCAATTCTCTGTACAAATGCCACCTCAGGGAGGACCACTCTACTTAAAATTCCAACCTCCCATGCCTGGTACTTCTGATGTTCCTTTGCTCTAGCCTTTTTTTTTTGGTCACAGCACTTATTACTTTCTAACATACTACTGTATACAATTTGTATATTTAACTGTCAGTCCATCCCTGCTAGAATGTCAGCTTCTGGAGAGCAGAGATGTTCGAATATTTTGTACACTGATACACCTTAAATGTGTCTGGCACAGTAATCATTAGTTGGGTGATAGCACCTTAAAAACTTTAATACAGTGTACTAAAGTAAAAGAATTTTTTTCGTAAGTGTGACTTTGATTCATTAAGAAAAAATTAAATCATGCTTCATACACTCTCTTTTAAAGGGCAAGAAAATGTATATTTTTTAAAAGGTCAAGAACGGTTAAGACACATTTATTCATCACACTTTTGAGCTTCTACTATGTGCTAGCCTGCTAGAGTAACATTTTGTTGTAAAGAAATTTATAGTAGGATAGAGGTTCTTATTCAAGAGGGGTTCTCAGCACTGGATATATGTCAGAATCACCTGAGAATATTTTTTAAAATACTAATAACAAAAATAAAAATACTAATACTAAAAAAGCTAATGCTTGGGATTCACTTCCTAAGATTCTGATTTAATTGGTCTGGGGCAGGTCTGACATAGGTTTGTTTTGTTTAAAGAGCTCCGTATGATTACAGTGTACAGCTAGGTTTGAAAACCACTGATCTAGAGGGCCTATGGGCTTAAGATATGTTGCTTAAAAGGATAAGCTTCAGTAACTTGGAAAACTACTATCTGGACAATAATAGAAAAATAAGTAAAACTTACTCAAATATATTTGAATAAGATACTAACATAAGATCAGCAGTATTCCTTTCTTTTTTTATGTATATTTAAAATGCTCTTTCCTCCAGTTACAAATAAAGATAGTATTCTATAAACAAATTTCTCCTATATTTAGTGAACAGTGAAGTTCATATTTTTCTTAAATCCAAACAAGTAATATTTTTCTGAAGGCTAGTAAAAAGTGTGTAAAGTCAATTTATAGGAAAAAAAAATTACTTAATTAGACTATGGCTTTCAGTGTAAGACTGAGTCAACATACAAGGAAAATCAGGCTCCTATGCTCAAAGGGGTATATTATTTTGACATGGCCATGGACTCTCTATTCATGCAGTTTTAGGTTTTAAAGGGTAAAGATTAACAATAAAAATATTTTACTTTTTGTTATGGTCTTTTATGACTATGATAATTGTATCATTCTAAGCAAAAGAAATAACAGGGAAAAGAGAGGAGGAAAATAGCAAGGCACTAATTTGAAAGTTCCTATGTAGGATAAAATACTGATAGTAACTGATAGTAGATGTGTTTATAAAGCAAAATACCCCGATATGCAAAAGACAGTTTTTCTGTAACTGGGGAGAAAAGAATTTTCTAGAACTAAGCAAAAAAAAATTATAAAGAATCTTGAAAGCTTACTGGTGTCATAAATATATATCATATCTGATATCCTGGAAATGGTAGTATGCAATGCAAAGTGACTTCTAGTGTCCATGGACTAGGTTTCATGTTTTTTTTGTTTGTTTGTTTTTTTGCGGTACGCAGGCCTCTCACTGTTGTGGCCTCTCCCGTTGCGGAGCACAGGCTCTGGATGCACAGCCTCAGCGGCCACGGCTCACGGGCCCAGCCACTCTGCGGCATGTGAGATCTTCCCGGACCAGGGCACGAACCCGTGTCCCCTGCATCGGCAGGCGGACTCTCAACCACTGCGCCACCAGGGAAGCCCCATGTTGTTTTGATTAAAATATCAGATTATCTAAGCCTAGGCCATTATTCTTACTAAGTTATATTTCATAGTAACAAGATGTGACCCTGTAAGATCACGTTATAGTAAAACTAGGATAACATATGTACTACGTGCATGAAATACATTGATGGGACTTTAGAGGGGTGAGGTAGAATGAAAGACTATGTGAACAGTACTTTCTGCATTGTTGCAGCTGCATCTTATAATAAAACTATGTGTATTATTTTTATATTTACTTGAGTCTCTATCGTATAATTTTAAGTCAGTATGTCCAGAGACCAACAGACTGAAACTGTTTTCTGCATGGCATCAACGGAGAGTGACAGTTTTTTCCAACCGAGTTCTATCAATTATAATTATCCTCCATAATAAGCTACCAATTATTAATTTTCACAACGTAGTCAGCAAAATGAAAAGGAAATCAATTTGTATCTGTTGAACTGGACAGGTGAAATGAATATAAGAAAATAGGTTATTTAAGTACTGTCCCTATAAGATAGGTAATGCTTAGAAGAGCGCATGAAAATAGAAGAAGCCGGCCAACCAACCAATCTATCAGCCAATATAAGGATACTGCTGAGACCAAATTAAATTGCATGGCATTGTTATTAATTTCTGAGATGACAAACTATTTTTATTTTACTTTTTTTTGGTGGATTGGGGCAGCAAGGAGGAAGGATAGGGCGGAAGCGGGGGTAGGATAAAAGGATGATTCTACTTGGACCAAAACATCATGTACCCAACAATGAAAAAGGACAGAACCATAAAAACAACAAACAGACATAAGAAATTAGGAGAGACAGTATTTCTGTGAAAGAATCATAACAAAGAACATGCTCTTTTTATTCTGGCACCTGACCAAAAGTTTCACAAGTAAGCCAATTTTTTTGAAGAATACTTAAGAGTAGTATGTATTTTTTTTTTTTTTCGCGGTACGCGGGCCTCTCACTGTTGTAGCTCCGGATGCGCAGGCTCAGTGGCCATGGCCCACGGGCCCAGCCTCTCCGCGGCACGTGAGATCTTCCCGGACCAGGGCACGAACCCGTGTCCCCTGCATCGGCAGGCGGACTCTCAACCACTGCGCCATCAGGGAAGCCCCTAGTATGTAGATTTGAGGGGAAATCACCAAACTTAGTTGCAAGGAGGAGCATGCAACTTGTTTTTAATAAGTTTTATAATTTAAAAAATCATCTCTAAATAGAGAGAATTTGTCACAGCATGAAAACAGTGGTGTTAAATACTAAGGATAGTACAGATAACAAGCTCAAGCTTCCTCTCCTCATGTTACATAATAAAATGCAGTAGGAGAATGAACAATGGACTCAGATAAGGGTTGGAATCCCAATTCCATCACTTACTAGCTATGGGAACTTGGGCAATTTACTTAAGTTCTCTGAATCTTGGTTTCATCATCTGCAAAATGGGAATAACAATAACCATCACTTATAATCATTATGAGGTTTAAACAAGATTATGTTTATAAAACTATCCAAGTATACTCCAGGGTCTGCTAAATGGAGTCATTATCAGCTGTTATTGCTCTTGCCACACTCCAAAGCCACACAAGTTTGTGTAGTTAAGAGAAACATATTTCTCAAAAGAATCAAATTAAACGGCCATGCCTGGGGAATTCCCTGGTGGTCCAGTGGTTAGGACTTGATGCTTTCACTGCTGTGGCCCAGGTTCGATCCCTGGTTGGGGAACTAAGATCTTGCAAGCTGTGCAGTGTGGCAAAAAAAAAAAAAAAGCAAGCTATGCTTGTTACAGATATTCTTCTATTTAAAGTAATATTTTTTTTTTCCCATTGTATATGGAAAAGTTAGGCAAGAAGATTAACTGACATTCTCATAGGAATTAGTGAGAAAGACTGGTTATCTGAATCCTAGTTCAAAATATGTGTTCTACCAGAAAAGCATCCAGGATGTAATACCTAACTGTTCTTTTTTATTAATTCTACTTAAAAAAGGATCAGATACATTTCACATAATCAATCTCTAAAGACAATCAGAAGACCCCTCTCTTCATTTCTCTTGTTTATGTAAGAAAGAAAGAGATAATACTAGGAAAGAACACTAATTCTCTTACTTTAGTGGACAATATATTTTAAAGATCTAGGGAAAGGTTATTTATATAGAGAGCTTTTTTTTTTAATGTGAAAGCAACATATTATTCATTTTAATTGTGACCTTGTGTAAGGACATTTTTGGTACATGATGCTTCCTATTTATGTTTAGGCTTCACGTAAAAAAGGTTCATCAGAAAATCGAGAAGAACACTTTGTATGGTTTTTCTGGAAGAGACAGCAAAAATGATTTAGAAAACATTAACAGGAAGCTTACGAATCTCTAAACTGAGTAGGAAAAGCACAACCCAATGAAACTAAATACCTTAGAAATTGAATCTACACAACTACAAATGCAATACCACAAATGTGGGTGGCACTGATGCAGAGAATTCCATTCTCTATTTCCTTGAAGAAAAGGAACAGTACATGTACAATGACATAGGAATACTACAATATTTATTTCCCATAGCAGCAAGATATGTCTAACACATTACATTTAGAAATACCAGAGCAATTTTCAATCCACCAAAAAAGCTTTTATATAAAACAATAGTTATTCCAGAATCTCCCACTGCTTGACAAAATTAATTTCAGAAAGGTCAACTTACCAACTCTATTACTTCTACATTTCGAACTGATGGGTCAGGCGCCACCTCTGGCCAATTAGATAATTCCAGGTACCCAGTAGCTTTAGTGTTGAGAGTATGAGACAAAGTGCCAAGCTGGTAATGATCCCTACCTATTAAAATAGAGGAAAATATAAAATAAACAATATGAGCTGTATATAACAGAGAACAATCCTAATCAGAGCTCAAGGTAATTGGCATATTACCTCAAATGTCAAGGAATAAGTATAAACTAGGAAGCTCTTCATAGGTCAAAAAACTGATTTCAGTCCATAGATTACAATAATCTCCCCCATAATGGTCAATAAAAAAGCTAATCAGTCAGTGTGTTTAGAGGTGTTGCTCTGATATGTAGCTTCTCTAAAAATTACTTTACTGTGAATATTAAGAATGACAGCACAGTTAAACAATCCATATACATGTCTTGCCACAAACACATTCAGAATTTTAATAGTTTTTCTACAAAACTGAACTGCTTTTTATCGCTTTACAACATTAAATAAGAAATTATATGAAAACCAAAGTATATAATCACTTGATTCCCACTGTAATGGCTACTTGTTAAACTGAGAAAATAAACACTCCTTTTAAAACGCTGGGGAAAATAAGTCAACTTCCATCTTTGAAAAGCAAACAAATACAAAGGGATATTTTTATGAAATAATTCTTCCTGGAAAAGCTTATGTTAGTGCACACAGAATATTTATTTAATAACAGCTAAGTATTAAGTTGAATTATATACTCCTTATTAAACAAAGCTATCTATTTAAAACAGAGATGAAGTCAATGTCTGCAAGAACAACACAGCTTTTATCTACTGTTCAGCCAAGTCATCTGGTTAGAATAAAAATAAAATCAGCAGATTGAAATTATTTAGGTAAATAAGGTCTATAAAAACATGAACTACTATAAAGCTTGCGTTGGAGAACAGATGAATGAGTAGAAAGCACACTGTTCTTATATATTTACATATGCTAATCACTTATATTTTCTAAGAGATAAATTTTAAACATGTTAGAAATGGGATATAATGTCATAATTTTTTAGACAACAAATATTTTGCAGGTATATTCTGATAGTAGTACCTTTAAAAGGAGACTCAAGCAGTGGTGCCGGTTTTTGAGCCAGGAATATTTTTTTGGCATATTTACTTAAAGCTCCACTCTTCTCATTCGGAACAATAAGCTGCCTAATAAATCTTGTACGGTCTCTGATGTCGTAGTTTTGATCATACTTGCCGAGATTTAATATGTACTGGGTAAGCAATTTTGTCTGTTGGAAAAAAACAGAACAAGATGAGAATAGTTATTTATGATTATTGATAACTCTGGATAAACATATTTAAAGAGGTAATAAAAATGAATGGTTATGTCAAACAAATGTTGTTCCATAGGGAATATGCATTTCTAACGCTGCAAATGGAATTCTGAAGCCAAAGCACATGTCCTCTTCAGTATTGGGGAGGTGAATGCTGAGTACCGAGAAGCAGCCATGTGCTAGATTATTAAACTGCTGAAGTGGAAAGAAAGGCATCATTAAAAAAATAATCATATATGGCAAACCCGCTGAAGGGTCTACGTGAGAATAATGAATGTGGAAATACAACTAAAAACATGGCACTCAAAACTTAATCGGAAAAATATGCAGGACATCAAAACATCAGAGAGTATTAGGGGGCTGGCAAACTGCTTCTCCTGAGGTGTGTTTTATGAAGAGATACTGTCCCTGGCATAAGCAGTGTCTGCACTCTGACTGCACTCAGTTACTTTACCCTGAATTATGACCCATTAAAGCAGACACATGAATCACTGAACTGGATTACTGCAAATTATTTGCAGTGCATTTAGCTGTTACTTTTTCATAAAAGCAAGCTGCTGATGCCCTCTAAAAACTAGGATAAAAGACTCCTTCCATTTTTTTCCCCATGTTGCTTATAGCCTCTGGTAATATTGGTCATTTATTTATTTATGTTAGGGAACAACTTATTATAGCAGCTTTTACACTATAATAAGATTTCCTAAGTCAATTTCTAAATGTACTACATTAACATATATTGAGATAATTTTAATAATAATTAAACCCAAACTGAAATGTTAACAAAATAGGTTTGTATTTTAAACTCCAGTTATTTTATTGAAAAAGCATAATTTTAATTTAGAAGGTTACACACATACAATTCTAACTATAAATAGGATTCATAATACACGGAAAAACTAAACATCTGCATTAGAACATTTTACAGACATTAGAAGTGGATTTAAAAAAATAAAATCAATGAAGTCAGGCAAAGCTAAAGATAGTTCTATAACAATAAGCCAAAGTACAGGAATGGTGCGGTAAACTTTTACAATATTAATTCATTAAGATAATTGATTTGGATAAAAAGCAACCTTCTTTCCGTAATAATCTATTTAAAAACCATTAACCTAGTTTTACTAAAGCAGAGCTACAAAAAATACAAGTGAAAAATGTTAATAGAGCTATTCTAAATTTGGTTACCAACTACTGCTATCCACTAATTATTAGACCATGTTGGTTCAACCTCAGATAAGAAAAATTCTATGACTGATTTTTAAGGACGATTAGCAAAATAGTCACCAAATGAGTAATACAGGTCAAAAGGAAGTGTTGTACACTGGACTGTGTAATCAGTCTGCTGGGATAACCTGGGAAAAATACACCCAACTGTTAGTTTCCTCAAATGTAGAGTGAGAATCTATAACTAGGTTAACTCTAAAGTCTATTTTTGAGTGTTGAGATTTAGAATATGGAACTAAAATAAATCAGAAAAAGAAAATAAGTCTATTCATTGAAATAATTTTTTGAGTTAGTGGACTGATTCATCTTGCTTTTATTTCTGATCCCTGAAATTAGTGTTTAGGAAATTTCAAAATATTAACAGACACTATTGAAACTGAGATAGAAAATTTTAAGTAATTAAAATTATGTAATTTCTATAATATGTATTTATTGACTGTAAAACTTGTTTTATTATATTGGTAGGTTATGAAACAGTTCTACCAAAAATGTATTTTCAAAAATAAAATTCTAAAAGATAAACTCATATCCATGTTCAATGATGCAGTAAAAACATAAGCAGAATAATTTTCACTCAGATATGTATTTATTCATATACTTTAATCAATTTCTTAGCTCTATCTCTAAAACCAAATCATTGGTATTTATTTGAAGAACATATTTTTATATGGTCTTATTATTTTTAAATTAAAGAAAATAAAATTGCCTACAATCTTCTTCAAAACTGAATTTTATGATCACCAAATATGAAAATGTTGACACTTGCAACTTACTCTTCTCTACAGAACATAATATTTTTAATGGAAAAAAATGTCTTCTTTACAGATCAAACGAATGATCTGGTAAGTACAGAGAAAATTCTGTTGAATACAAGGATATTCTCAATGCTTTCTTTTATGTTAAAATCTGTAAATATTTCAAGCCTAGATATTTAACTTCCCCCCTCCATTCAATAAAACCATCTTTATGAGATAAAACTTTTAAATAATTCTCTTCTATACTGTAAACAAAAATTTCATCAAATTTAGATAATGCAAAACCAACTGCCTCCTCGATTTCATTTCATTCTAATACAAAATATAAACTTATCCACAAAAATAGGAGTTCCATCAAAAAAGTCTTCACCATAGTTGAGATACTGCAAATGATAGAACTTCTAAAATAAATTTTTAGCTCTTACCACTTAATTTGTTCAGTCCTTCCTTCGTTTTTATAGGGATACATTTCAATGTCTTCCTGTTTGCAAGATTTATTTCTAAGAATTGTTATTTGCTAAAATTTTCAAAAGCTGAAGGTTTTTGGTGCTCTACCTGATAAACACTTTAAAGATTTCCAAATGATTTTGAATCAAAATCTAACCAATACACAAAAGTTTCACTTAATCTACTCCTCCACCCACCCGCCCCGGGCAAAAAAGTCAATATAGAACACAGGCTAATTTACAAAGCAGTTTTTCATAAAATCACATTTCTAAAATCCCACTGGTCACATGCAGCAAAAAGAATTGCGTATGAGAGTGTGCGGTGTCATGCCTAAGTATGCTTTTTCAATATTAGCTTCATCACAAGAATCCTGTAGTTCAGTTAAACTACACATATCAAATATCAGTAATTTTGACCATTATAGTTTTATTTCACTTGGTAGAATAAGCAGAGTGAGTATGCATGCACCACAACCAATTCCCAAAATATTTCTGTTCCACAGTTTTCTTAATTTAATAAGAACGTTGATTTTACCATGACAACATCCGTTCAGTGAAAGCCACGTTGGGGCTTTTAAATTTACAACAGCATTTACGGCGATTTTGACAGAATAAACTTCCAAAAGCTTTACTTTGATTCCATTTACACTGACAGAAGAAATGTACAAAAGTTTTGAGTAAAAATGGTCGAACTATTATTGGAATTAATTGCTTTTCTATTTGAAAACCAGCATCATTCAGGTCCTTTTTCTGCTAATGGAGAAATACATTAACCATTATTGCTTCATTTCTCATATGTGCAAAAGAAAACTTAGAATAAAAAATGAACAAAATTAAATTTTAAAAAACAGTTATTTGATCTATATGAGATCATGTTTCACAGAGAGACATGTAAACATATTTGGCAACTGTATACATTAAATTGTCATCTTGAGGCTTAGTCTTCCTAAAATACCTCCCAACTTTTTAAGTAGATGCTGATCGTGTTTTAGCAGATTTATATCACTATGATTTTCATGGTGGATGGTAAGAGTTGATGAACATTTTGTGCATGTTAAATAATGATACACAAAAATTCAGTTCTTCATTCTTCATTAAATGTACACTTCAAGTTTTAAGAATTTATTGCTGCTGGATTTATAACAAAATAAAACAATAACTGGCAAATAATAAATAGGTTTTGAGATTTACAGTACACAATAAATGACAAAACTACTGTAGTGAGAGAGTGCTCTGACCACTCTCTTTAATGGCCTATAGCAAGATTGTTCTGTCTCTATCTCCTGCACATATTTCACCCACAACCAACCTCTAACTTCCCATGTTTTCCTCTTACTCCATCCACTGACAGCTGGGAGCTTCATGCTTTGCACAGGCCATGACACAACTTGCCTGTTGTGTCATCAAGTTACCATCAGATAAAACAAACACTTATGTCACCACCACTAGAAAAGCGAAGGACTTAGCTTTTCATACCTGCCTCATCAGGGCACACTTCATTTTATCAGCACACATCCTATATGCTGCTCTAAAGGGAGAGGTTAGTCATGTTGCATCTCAAAAAGACTGGGAAAAGAAAGTCAAAGTCTTTCCAATTTAAATGTTTCACATTTTAAAATGAAATCTCTGTTCACCGCACTTGTATCTTACAGGTCACTAGACAAAACCATGGCAGAGGTTAGAAGTACAACATGGAGGGACTTCCCTGGTGGCGCAGTGGTTAAGAATCTGCCTGCCAATGCAGGGAACACGGGTTCGATCCCTGGTCCAGGAAGATCCCACATGCTGCGGAGCAACTAAGCCCGTGTGCCACAACTACTGAAGCCTTCGCGCCCTAGAGCCCGCACGCTGCAACTACTGAAGCCCACGCGCCTAGAGCCCGTGCTTCGCAACAAGAGAAGCCACTGCAATGAGAAGCCCGCGCACCACAACAAAGAGTAGCCCCTGCTCGCCACGACTAGAGAAAGCCTGAGCGCAGCAACAAAGACCCAATGCAGCCAGAAAAAAACCAAAGAACAACAAAAAAACCCAGATGGGATGTTTAATAGTAAATTTAAATGGATTTTATTCATAAAATTATACAAGACAAGCAAAGAGAGTAACAAAATGTACCATAAATAACAGAAATACTCAATAGCTTATATATAGCTATGTATTAAATTTTTGTCTTATTATTATTTTGCTTCTTAGATTTAAGGAATCATTTCTGGTACCACCTAATGGTCAATGCCATCCAGACACTATTTACACCAATTACTCTGGATTAACTCTAAGTCACTGTGACATAGGAAAAATGAATTTTGGGGAATGCCATATAATTATTGAGAAATCCATTATTTAAAAAAAACTTCTCAAAATATGGGCATCATATTTTTACCTAAATACTCTGACAAGTAATAAACTGGTAAATATTTGCTCAAACAATAGCCTTCTTTAAATATTATATAGGTCAGCACAAAAAAAAGGTCTCTTAAATTATAGTCCTATCAAAAAAAAAAATATATAGTCCTAAAATCAGCTTAGATATATATCACTTTAAGGAATATAAAAAAGTATACAGAATTCAGCATTTAAAACTGGTTCCACATAGTCATAATTTTTAAACAGAAGGATACTGGCAAATGCATTTGGTAAAGGAAGGAGAACTACATAAAATTCTTAACATAGACCAGAGGCAAATCTAAGCAGTACTAGTGTTCTATCTAATCAATTTCATCACTTCATGACTAGGCAGGATTCTTTAAATTTTTTTAATTAAGACAATTTTATTGAATGCAAGATTCTTTAAATTCTATAGTGCTTTACAATTTTCAAAAGTTTCACACAGATGATTTCAGATAATCTCATAACAGCCCTTTCTCACCTCCCTCACCCCTATACTGCCCATCCACCCTTCCTTCTCCCCATTGGAAACCAGCAGTTTGTATCTGTGAGGCTGCTTCTTTTTTGTTTTATTCACTAGTTTGTTATATTTTTTAGATTCCACATATAAGTGATATCTTATAGTATTTGTCTTTCTCTGTCTGACTTATTCCACTTAGCATAGTGCCCTCCAAGTCCATCCACATTATTGCAAATGGCAAAATTTTTATTCTTTTTTATGGCTTTTTGTAAGATCTTACGGAAAAACCCAAATGAACTTTTTGGTCAACCCTATATTTTACATATATATATATATATATATATATATATATATATATATATATCTCACATCTTGTTTATCCATTCATCTGTTGATTGTTCATTAATTCTTCTAGGTCTTTGTTAAATGATTCTTGCACCTTCTCGACCTTTGCCTCCATTCTTTTTCCGAGGTCCTGGATCATCTTCACTATCATTATTCTGAATTCTTTTTCTGGAAGGTTGCTTATCTCCACTTCATTTAGTTGTTTTTCTGGGGTCTTATCTTGTTCCTTCATCTGGTACATAGCCCTCTGCCTTTTCATCTTGTCTATCTTTCTGTGAATGTGGTTTTTGTTCCACAGGCTGCAGAATTGTAGTTCTTCTTGTTTCTGCTGTCTGCCCTCTGGTGGATGAGGCTATCTCTCATCTGTTGATTAACAATTTGGTTGCTTCCATAGCCTGGCAATTGTAAATAATGTTGCTATGAACACTGGGATGCATGTATCTTTCTGAATATGGTAGTTCTATTTTTAGTTTTTTGAGAAACCTCCGTACTGTTTTCCACAGTGGCTGCACCAATTTATACTCCCACCAACAGTGTACAACGATCCCCTTTTCTCCACATCCTCACCAACATTTGTTATTTGTGTGTTTTTTGATGACAGCCATTCTAACAGGTGTGAAGTAATATCTCATTGTGGTTTTGATTTGCATTTCCCTAACGATTAGCAATGTTGAGTATCTTTTCATGTGCTTTCTGGCCATCTGCATTTCCTATTTGGAAAAATGTCTATTCAGTTCTGCCCATTTTCCAAACAAATTATTTGCTTTTTTGATGTTGAGCCATATGAGCTGTTTATATATGTTGGATATTAACCCCTTATTGATCATATCGTTTGCAAATATCTTCTCCCATTCAGCGGGTTGTCTTTTCATTTTGGTGGTGGTTTCCTTTGCTGTGCAAAAGCTTTTAAGTTTAATTAGGTCCAATTTGTTTATTTTTGCTTTTGTTTCTTTTGCTTTAGGAGATGGATCCAAACAAATATTGCTGTGATTTACGTCAAAGAGTGTTCTGTGTTTTCCTCTAGGAATTTTATAGTATCCAGTTTTACATTTAGGTCTTTAATCCATTTGAGTTTATTTTTGTGTATGCTGTTAGAGAAGGTTCTAATTGCATTGTTTTACACATAGCTGTCTAGTTTTTCCAGAACCACTTACTGAAGAGACTGTCTTTTCTCCACTGTATATTCTTGCCTCTTCTCTCATAGATTAATTAACCATAAGTGTGTGGGTTTATTTCTGGGTTCTCTATTGTGTTCATTGATCTATGTGTCTGTTTTTGTGACAGGTGTTTTGATTACTGTAGCCTTGTAGTATTGTCTGAAGTCAAGGAGCATGATTCCTCCAGCTCTGTTCTTTCCCGAGATTGTTTTGGCTATTTGGGGTCTTTTGTGTTTTCATACAAATTCTGCAATTACTTGTTCTAGTTCCGTAAAAAATGCCATTGGTATTTTGATAAGGATTGCATTGAATCTGTAGATTGCCTTGGGTAGTATGGTCATTTTAACAATAGTAATTCTTTCAATCTAAGAACATGGTATATCTTCCAATTTGTGTCATCTTCAATTTCTTTCATCAGTGTCTTATAGTTTTCCAAGTATAGGTCTTTTTATCTCCTTAGATAGGTTTATTCCCAGGTATTTTATCCTTTTTGATGTAATGGTAAATGGGGCTGTTTCCTTAATTTCTCTTTCTTGTAGTTTGTTGTTAGTGTATAGAAAAGCAACAGATTTTTAAAAATTTAACAGTATACACATTTTTGTCAACATGAGTAAGTTTTTCCTTTATATGTTATATTTACTTGACAAGAAAATATATCCAAGAAAGGGTATAAATGTCACCACATAGAGCCTGAGCCCTTTTTTTTTTAAAGTTATATTAAAGGGGCTGGGAGTGGGGGTAGATTTCTCCAAAGACCAAATCACAGGGCAAGAGAAAACTTCAGGAAGGATCCCCAAAACATCACTGTGATTTATAAAATTTCTCACTAAGAATCAAAAACTGAACCTGAAAAGCGATACAAAGAAAATATAAGTACTAAGGATACTCCATGAAGCACTTTCTTCTTGAACAGCAGAAGAAATAAAAGTAACTGTCTCAAAGAAAATGAGACAGTAATTAAAATAAATGAACTATAGCTACATACCTCAATATTTTAAAAACACATTAAGTAAAAATAGTTTAATTGTGAAAGTATACATAAAGTAGAATACTACTTATGTAAAATTTGAAAACACACAAAACAAAAAATACATTGTTTATGGATACATACTTATGTAACAACAATATAAAACATGTATGATTAAAACAGACCAATAATATGACAGTGGTTACCAATGGGGAAGTAAGAAAGGTGTGAACAGGAACTTGAGATCTTAGCTCTACCTGTTACATCCCTTTAAAAAAAATTATGGCAAACACACTGACTTAATCTTAGTGGTACATATATAGGATACCTTGGAGATATTACGGGTCTGGTTAAAGGTCACCTCAATAAAGTGAGTAACACAAACATGTTGGTTTCCCAGTACATATAAAAGCTATGTTTATTATACTGTAGTCTCTTAAGTGTGCAACAGCAGTATGTCTAAGAAAACAATGTACAAATGCTGGAGAGGAAGAAAAAGGAACCCTCCTACACTGCTGGTGGGAATGTAAATTGATGTAGCCACTATGGAGAACAGTATGGAGGTTCCTTAAAAAACTAAAAATAGAGTTACCATATGATCCAGCAATCCCACTCCTGGGCATATATCCAGAGAAAACCATAATTCAAAAAGATACATGCACCCAAGTGCTCACTGTAGCACTATTTACAATAGCCAAGACATGCAAGCAACCTGAGTGTCCATCAACAGATGAATGGATAAAGATGTGGTGTATATATACAATGGAATATTACTCAGCCATAAAAAAGAATGAAATAATGCCTTTTGCAGCAACATGGATGGACCCAGAGATTATCATACTAAGTGAAATAAACCGGACAGAGAAAGACAAATATCATATGATATCACTCATAGGTAGAATCTAAAAAATAGTACAAATGAACTTATTTACAAAACAGAAACAGACTCATAGACTTAGAAAACAAACTTATGGTTACCAAAGGAGGAGGAAAGGGTGGGGAGTGGGGGGGATAAATTAGGAGATTGGGATTAGTAGATACAAACTACTATATATAAAATAGGTAAACAACAAGGTCCTACTGTATATAGTACACAGAACTATATTCAATATCTTATAATAACAATGGAAACTAATCTGAAAATGAATATATATGTATATATAAATATCTGAATCACTTTGCTGTACATCAGAGACTAACACAACATTGTAAATCAACTATACTCCAATTTTTAAAAATTCACTAACATAAAAAAAAAAAAACAAGAAAAAGAATCCTTTATTGCTAAAAAATGCTATCATCTGAGCCTTCAGTGAATCTTAGTAGTAGAATCAAAGACCACTGATCACAGATCAGAATATAGTAATAAAGAAGTTTGAAAATATTGCAAGAATTACCAAAACATGACAGAGAAACAGGAAGTGAGCAAATGCTGTTGGAAAAATGGTGCCAGCAGACTTGCTCGACACAAGGTAGCCGCAAACCTTCAATCTGTAAAAAACACAGTATTTGTAAAGCACTATAAACTGAGGTATGCCTGTATATGTATTTATGCTATTTTGTACTATTCTATAGGTTTGCAATATTTTATATTTAAAAATAAAAACATAGGGCTTCCCTGGTGGCGCAGTGATTGAGAGTCCGCCTGCCGATGCAGGGGACACGGGTTCGTGCCCCGGTCCGGGCAGATCCCACGTGCCGCGGAGTGGCTGGGCCCGTGAGCCATGGCCGCTGACCCTGCGTGTTCGGAGCCTGTGCTCCGCAATGGGAGAGGCCACAACAGTGAGAGGCCCGCGTACCGCCAAAAAAAATAAAATAAATAATAAATAAAATAAAATAAAAACATAAGCTAAGTAAAACATTAACTTATATTACTTATCACTACATTTAAAAGATGATACACTATTAGAGAAAGTTTAGAAACAGATGTACCCTTTACTCATTAATTTTTAATTGCTATTAATCAGTTTAATCAAATCATAGCTTTCTGTCTCAGACCTCAGTAGACTATTTCAAGGAAGTCATGCTAAATTTTTATACCATGTCTTAAGAGCTGAAGAGTTTTAGCAACTTCAACTGGTTTCAATGTTGTTCAACTTTTCCCCCCCATATAATAGTGAAATTACTCTACTTGTGAGAGTATTCTACCAGTGCTTTTACTCTTGATATTCATATCAAACAATTTTTCTCTTCATAAACAACAAAAGAGGAATTTCAGCACCCTTTTCTCAGGTTGATAAACCCCAATGGAGTGCTTTTTAAAAATGAGCATAGAGATTCTCAATAACTAGACTAGTTCTCTGACTGTAAATAATCATATTCTCTAAGAAAAATCTAGCAGTTGGTTAACAGTGTAAACTAGGTTTATGAAAAAGCAGGATTTGTTCTAATTCAGTTGACACAGCAGGGCCAATCTGGGCACAATGTAAATTTTGTGTTTGCTTTGGCATGATTACATCAGTATATAACTATATGAACTATATGAACAGGTAAAGGCAGAAAGCTGCACCCAGCTGGACTGGGCTGTGCAGGAATAAAGAAACACATCCACCTCAAACATCTATCTCAGATCACCACATGTATTATGGGCTACATTTAGCCACATTTGGCAGTACAACTTTCCATCCATATTCAAATTAACCCCCCTTCCACGACATAACTCATAAGTACAACCTTTAAAACACCCATTTCCACAAGTCAGGTCTTTCTAAAAGTAAAAGGCTAGATTCACTGTAGTATTTATGTATTTCTTAACCATTTAACATGTGTAAAACTATTCTCTTGTTTTTACTGTTCTTGTTTTTTTTTCTTTTTATGTGTCACCAATGAATTTTTTGAGTGTTGTGCCTCTGGTTTCACTTTTGCAATAATCCCTGTGGCTGTTATTGTGCGTTTCTGTAAAGCACAATGATTTTTAGGAACATATATGTTGCATTATAAATAACTGACTACATGATTATAACTTCCACTTTACAGATTAGAAATTAGATTAGGTAGGTTGTATTGTATAATCTGTCTAAAATCATGTAGCTAGTAAGTGGCAAAAAATGATTTGAAGTCAGACAGTCTAACATTAGAGCCTGTACTCTGAATCACCTGCCTCCCAGTAATTGACATTAAATAGTTCTATGGCAGGTATCACATACAGTTAAACTGCTTTCTAAACTTCCTTCTAAAAGAGCTCGAAGTCAGAAAATTAAAGAAGCTTACAGAAGAAGTTCATCTACAGAAGCTTACAGAAGAAGTTCATCTACAGAGTCTTAATCATAAGGCAACAGTTTTTAAAAAACTATATGAACAGCTTTATATCTCCATACTGAAAAAAATTAAAATATCAAAGATATTTAATGCTAAAGATAGACAAAATGTTGATTTTTTGGGTACTGTATTTTTCAGTTCTACAACTTCCATTTTATTATTTTTTATAGTTTTTATTTCTCTGCTTAGAGTTATCTTTTCATCTATTGTGAATACATTTTCCTCTATGTCATCAACCATTTACAAAAGCTGCTTCAAAATTCTGTCTGCAAATTTCCACATCTGGGTCATCTAGAAGTTGGTTTCTGGTTTTTGTTTGTTTGTTTGTTTGTTTGTTTTTAAACTGATCACATTTTCCTGGTCTTCTTCATTATTGTGGTAAAAATAAACATAAAATTTACCACTGCAACCATTTTTAAGTGTGTAGTTCAGCCATTACCACCATTAATCTCCAGAAATTTTTATATCTTCACAAATTGAAATTCTATACCTGTTAAATAATAATTCCCTGTTCTAGTTCTTAAATTGAGCAATTTTGGATTTATCTTGGACATTATGAATGTTATATTGTAGAGACCCTGGATGTTGCTATACTCTAGGCTGGGTTCAAAGCACAAACTTTGTTTCAGTGCTGTTCAAATTCCATTTCAGTTCCTTTATTAGTAACTGTGCTGTTCTGAATCCACCATGCATATGTGTGGTTCAGGTGTCAGCCAGAGACCTGAGCAAAAGTATTCACAGATTTTGAGGCTCCCCACACTGGCTCACTGCTTTCTAGAATTCTTCCTTAACTTTTCAATATCTTTGGTAGTAGTTTTCTTTTTTTTGGCCTCACCAAGCGGCTTGTGGGATCTTAGTTCCCCGACCAGGGATTGAACCCGGGCCCTCAGCAGTGAAAGAGCAGAGTCCTAACCACTGGACTGCCGGGGAATTCCCAGGAGTTTTCTTAAACTCTGTCCTCTACTTCCTCAGGCCAGAAGGACTCTGGGTTTCCTTCTGGGATTTCAGCTTCTGTGTACAGTGACAACTGTAGCCTGAACTCAGGATAAGAGCCATAAAAGTGGGGAAATTCACTCTGTGCCACTCTCTTCTTTTAAGTGTCCGTTTCCCTTAAGAATCTTCCCACTTTTATTTACTCTTTTGAGACTTTAGGCAGTTATTTACTTTTTGTATTTTTCCCAAGTTTATAGTTGTCCAGTAGGAGTCTGCTCAACCATACCAACAGCAAACTGTTAACTAAGTTTCAAATTCTTCTTTACACCAGGTAAAAACATTTGTGATATTAAAGAAGCTTACTATTAAATTATTCCTTAGGTATACAAATGAATACAATATGCCAAATCTTATAAAAAGCAATGTAGCCATCCCCTAAAACTAAATATTTCAATAAAAAATCTGAAAATGCTCACTGAGAGATCTAGCCCACAGGGAAAACAGACCTACAAATAAATGTTGGGATTTCATGGCAAACCACTCCCTGAACTGTGGCCTGGCCTTCCTAGTTCAGTGTTAAAGATGGTTAAAATAAACACATATAGAAAATAATTTTTTTTACATTTAGGTGAAAGCAATCATTTTACTCTCATCTCACATCCAACGGATTATGAATCATACAACTTAAAAACCCAGTCAAGGGCTTCCCTGGTGGCGCAGTGGTTGAGAGTTCGCCTGCCGATGCAGGGGACGTGGGTTCGTGCCCAGGTCCGGGAAGATCCCACATGCCGCGGAGCGGCTGGGCCCGTGAGCCATGGCCGCTGAGCCTGAGCGTCCGGAGCCTGTGCTCTGTAACGGGAGAGGCCACAACAGTGAGAGGCCCGTATACCGCAAAAAAAAAAACAAAAAAAAAAAAAAAAAAAAAAAACCCAGTCAAGCTGATGGTACATAAAAAAATCATCCTTTGATGTTAATTTCCATTTATGAATTCTCTCAAACTCCTTTTCTTGAGAAATCAGAAACTGGAGAACAGAACACAACTCTACAGGATACCTTTGTTCATATATTTTTATATTTAATCATTTAAAAACAATGAGCTGTTTTTCTAAACATAACTATATTTTCACCAGCTGCTGGTCAAGTCTATGTGGTTATCCTGAAGTATCATTCTAAAATACACGATACAACACTTCAGAAGCTGAGTTCCAAAACTGAATTCAAGAAAAAAAAAATAGCTGAGTGCAATCTATGTTATCTTCAGATTCACTTAATAAAAAGATAAGGAATACACTCTACAATTTCTGAACACACAGTACTACATTCCATTATTGGTTATTTACAGCTACAAAGAAGAAAGCCAAGGAAAGAACCTTCATTTAGTTTTGTAAGACAAATCTACTTCAGTCTTGATTAACATACTAATTTGTATTACTTTTCTTTTATGATAATCTATAAGCTCACTTAGAGTAGCCAAACCATTGTTATCATAGAGTCATAACAATCATAATATTCTAGGTGTTATGTTGACGTTCATAGTACTACATGAATTTAGTAAGAACAGTGAGTGTCAGGCTAAAACAGTGTTTTTATCAATAAACAAGCAACTCAACAGCAAACATAGGTTTCCTCTCTTTTACTCAGTTTTTAAAAAATAACTCATTGCATGAATTGATCTACATGGCACTTGGAAATGATTAACTGATTCCTTTCAAAAACTGACTTAAAATGTAAAGATAAAATCTAAATCATAAGAATGCATAAGTGACTGGGAAGATAAAATAGTGGAAATAACTACTGCAGAGCAGAATAAAGAAAAAAGAATGAAAAGAACTGAAGACAGTCTCAGAAAATTCTGGGACAACATTAAACACACCAACATTCGAATTATAGGGGTTCCAGAAGAAGAAGAGAAAAAGGGACTGAGAAAATATTTGAACAGATTATAGTTGAAAACTTCCCTACTATGGGAAAGGAAATAGTTAATCAAGTCCAGGAAGCACACAGAGTCCCATACAGGATAAATACAAGGAGAAAAACGCCAAGACACATATTAATCAAACTGTCAAAATTAATTACAAGGAAAACATATTAAAAGCAGCACGGCAAAAACAACAAATAACACACAAGGGAACCCCCATAAGGTTAACAGCTGATCTTTCAGCAGAAACTCTGCAAGCCAGAAGGGAGTGGCAGGACATATTTAAAGTGATGAAGGAGAAAAACCTTCATCCAAGGTTTGAATGAGATCCCACCAAGGATCTCACTCAGATTTGATGGAGAAATTAAAACCTTTACAGACAAGCAAAAGCTGAGAGACTTCAGCACTACCAAACCAGCTTTACAACAAATGCTAAAGGATCTTCTCTAGGCAAGAAACACAAGAGAAGGAAAAGACCTATAATAACAAACCCAAAACAATTAAGAAAATGGGAATAGGAACATACATATCGATAATTACCTTAAATGTAAATGGATTAAATGCTCCCACCGAAAGACACAGACTGGCTGAATGGATACAAAAACAAGACCCACTTCAGACCTAGAGACACATACAGACTGAAAGTGAGGGAATGGAAAAAGATATTCCATGCAAATGGAAACCAAAAGAAGGCTGGAGTAGCGATTCTCATATCAGACAAAATAGAGTTTAAAATAAAGACTATTAGAAGAGAGAAAAAAGGACACTACATAATGATCAAGGGATCGAACCAAGAAGAAGATATAACAATTGTAAATATTTATGCACCCAACATAGGAGCACCTCAAAACATAAGGCAAATACTAACAGCCATAAAAGGGGAAATCGACAGTAACACATTTATAGTAGGGGACTTTAACACCCCACTTTCACCAATGGACAGATCATCCGAAATGAAAATAAATAAAAAACACAAGCTTTAAATGATACATTAAACGAGATGTACTTAATTAATATTTATAGGATATTCCATCCAAAAACAACAGAATACACATTCTTCTCAAGTGCTCATGGAACATTCTCCAGGATACATCATATCTTGGGTCACAAATCAAGCCTTGGTAAATTTAAGAAAATTGAAATTGTATCAAGTATCTTTTCCGACCACAATGCTATGAGACTAGATATGAATTACAGGAAAAGATCTGTAAAAAAAATACAAACACATTACTTAATAATGAAGTGATCACTGAAGAAATCAAACAGGAAATTAAAAAATACCTAGAAACAAATGACAATGGAGACACGACGACCCAAAACCTATGGGATGCAGCAAAAGCAGTTCTAAGAGGGAAGTTTATAGCAATACAATCCTATTTTAAGAAACAGGAAACATCTCAAATAAGCAACCTAAACTTGCACCTAATGCAATTAGAGAAAGAAGAATAAAAAACCCCCAAGTTAGCAGAAGGAAAGGAATCATAAAGATCAGGACAGAAATAAATGAAAAAGAAATGAAGGAAATGACAGCAAAGATCAATAAACCTAAAAGCTGGTTCTTTGAGAAGATAAACAAAATTGATAAACCATTAGCCAGATTCATCAAGAAAAAAAGGAAGAAGACTCAAATCAATAGAATTAGATCATGAGAGATTACTACAAGCAACTCTATGCCAATAAAATGGACAACCTGGAAGAAATGGACAAATTCTTAGAAATGCACAACCTGCCAAGACTGAATCAGGAAGAAATAGAAAATATGAACAGACCAATCACAAGCACTGAAATTGAAACTGTGATTAAAAATCTTCCAACAAACAAAAGCCCAGGACCAGATGGCTTCACAGGCGAATTCTAACAAACATTTAGAGAAGAGCTAACACCTATCCTTCTCAAACTCTTCCAAAATACAGCAGAGGGAGGAACACTCCCAAACTCATTCTACGAGGCCACCATCACCCTGATACCAAAACCAGACAAGGATGTCACAAAGAAAGAAAACTACAGGCCAATATCACTGATGACCATAGATGCAAAAATCCTCAACAAAATACTAGCCAACAGAATCCAACAGAACACTAAAAGGATCATACACCATGATCAAGTGCGGTTTATTCCAGGAATGCCAGGATTCTTCAATATATGCAAATCAATCAATGTGATACAACATATTAACAAACTGAAGGAGGAAAAACCATATGGTCATCTCAATAGATGCAGAGAAAGCTTTCAACAAAATTCAACACCCACTTATGATAAAAACCCTGCAGAAAGTAGGCATAGAGGGAACTTTCCTCAACATAATAAAGGCCATATATGACAAACCCACAGCCAAAATCATCCTCAATGGTGAAAAACTGAAACCATTTCCACTAAGATCAGGAACAAGACAAGGTTGCCCACTCTCACCACTCTTATTCAACATAGTTTTGGAAGTTTTAGCCACAGCAATCAGAGAAGAAAAGGAAATCAAAGGAATCCAAATCGGAAAAGAAGAAGTAAAGCTGTCACTGTTTGCAGATGACATAATACTATACATAGAGAATCCTAAAGATGCTACCAGAAAACTACTAGAGCTAATCAATGAATCTGGTAAGGTAGGAGAATACAAAATTAATGCACAGAAATCTCTGGCATTCCTATACACTAATGATGAAAAATCTGAAAGTGAAATCAAGAAAATACTCCCATTTACCACTGCAACAAAAAGAATAAAACATATAGGAATAAACCTACCTAAGGAGACAAAAGACCTGTATGCAGAAAATTATAAGACACTGATGAAAGAAATTAAAGATGATACAAACAGATGGAGAGAAATACCATGTTCTTGGATTAGAAGAATCAACATTGTGAAAATGACTCTACTACCCAAAGCAATCTACAGATCCAATGCAATCCCTATGATACTACCACTGGCATTTTCCACAGAACTAGAACAAAAAATTTCACAATATGTATGGAAACACAAAAGACTCCGAATAGCCAAAGCAATCTTGAGAACGAAAAACGGAGCTGGAGGAATCAGGCTCCCTGACTTCAGACTATACTACAAAGCTACAGTAATCAAGATGGAAAAACCCAAATGAACTTTTTGGCCAACCCCAATATTTAGCGGTGATTCTATGTATTTTATACATAGAGGCTATTCCTCTTACCAACAGTTCCTCAAAGTCAACTAATTTAAAAAATGAATATTCTAAACAGAAAATCTGGTCAATTACACCACTTTTTTTTTTTTTTTTTTAACTCTGGTTTCTTAATGCCTGCTTCTTCCCCCAAAGTGCACACACCCTGCAGGTGGGTGGGAGAGACAGGTCGCAGCTCCCATTTTGGCTCAGCTGGGCACTGCTGGGAACAGCACAGGCCATGTCTGTACAAGCTCAACATATTCTCCCAGCCGGAAGGGCCCTTGCTAGTCAGCGCTTCCCCAAACTGCACTCCTTTGTCAGTGGGTCTCAAATGTTGGGGGGGGTTGGGCATCAGAACCACCAGGTGGGGCTTAGCAAAGTGTAGACTTCGGTTTCCCTCTAGGTCAGAGGCAAGGCCCAGAGGCTACATTATTAACCAGCACCCCGAGAGCTCCTGCTTCACGTTGTCATTGGGCCACATGTGGAGGACGGCTGTGATGGTTAAAGCCATTCCTCAGTCACACACCACACCCCTCTGGAGAGGCACACAGCCCACCAGTGCCGAACTCACTTGACCTTATCTCAACATTTCCCGAATCTGACTATAATCACTGTTTTAAAAAATGAGAATAACTAAAAAATATTGAACGGCTTTCCCTTCACATGGGGGACAAAGTCCATAGCACTTGCCACTCCAAGTCTTGCCCTTGCCTACCTTTCCAAACTCAGCTTTAAGTTTCCTGAAAGCACCAAGCTGTTTCATGACTCTGACCTCCTGCTCTCCTCTTTCCTTATTCTGTATGGTAAACTACTCCTTACAAGCCCTTAGTCAAGAGTCTTAACCTTTATGAAACTTTGACCTCTCTCCTTCTATTTCAGACTTGCAATAACTTTCTCCTCTGGAGTTCCACTGTATCACAATACTTCTATTTTAACACTTACCACATACTATTTCATTTTTTAATGTTTTTCTCCTCTACTAGACCAGAATTTCATCTCTTTATACCACTACCATCTAAAGTAAAACCTTAAAAGAAATAATCACCTGGTAATTGCTGAACGGACAGACTAATGTATCAGAGCAAAGAGGAAAGTAGATTTCACATAGGTAGACTAAGGATTAGTCTCTTACCTGTTTGGAGTTGGTTAAATACAGTTTTGCTCCAAGATTTAGAATCTGCAGTTTTACCAGATCATCTTCACCAGTGAAGCTTTTAGCCGTCTTCCTCAAAACATCAGGGGCAATTTTAGGAACTCGTTCACAGTTTTCTCCAATTAGCCAAAGAATACTTGCTCTAGCCACAGGAACCTAATATTAGAAGCAGATTATACACAAATATTACAAATAATATAATCATACTCTCCTTAATATTAACATAGAAAAGGCTTTAAATATTATAAAGGTTTTATCATCTATTAATTTATTTAACATATATCCAGGAAGTCCTCCTATATTTATGAATTTTCTTCAGTTACCAGAAATTCTGATTAAAACTGATTTCAGAGATAATGCTTAAGAAAAGATTCATAAAGGAAAAACCACTGGTCTAGAATCTTGATTCTAACAGTGATCCACCAATTCTTGGGCTAAATCTGTCTGGCCATGCCCATTTATTTATCATTGTTGCTGCTTCTGTGCTATAATAGCAGAAGAGTAGTTGCAACAAAGACCATAAGGCTGAAAATATTTACTTATCTAGCAATTCACAGAAAAAGTTCGCCGACCTCTGCTCTAGCGCATTCACAAACCTCAATGCCTATAAAAATCATCTAGGGTTATGACTAAAACTGTAGGGTTTTGGTAACAGTTCTAAGACAGTAGTTCTGTGATGGGGTCCAGGAATCCATGCTTCATGAAGCATTACAGATGATTCCGGAGACAGGCGGTCTGCAAACCACGTTTTGAGAATCCATGGCCAATACAGAAAAAGGAATAGACCCATTAAAGGCTATGATTCCAAATCAAAACCGTATTGTCCTCTATGTATCTATATCTGCAGCACTGGAAATAAATAAAACTGACAAAATCATCAAGGCCTACTTATAAAATCATGAATGCTGGTCTATTATTTGGTCATCAACAATAGAAATGGGAATAAGATAAATCTGTCCAATACTGCATTTTGGCATTATATATATTTTCAATAAACTACATTTCCATATAATTTGTTTCTTAAAAATAAATGCTTTGTTACAAATTGGAAACCTTCCACCAGCACCATTAAGACTAACATTTTATTTAGAGCATGCAAATTAGTTTTATTACTATTTGTTTATTTGTATCCTCCCCCTTTCAATATCCTTCAAAAGGAATTTGAAGGGGTATGTAAATTAGTTTCTGTGAACATTTTCACCTAGTATAGAAAATTTGCTTTTAATAATAAATGAAAAAGCCAAGGCTATCATTAAGAGGTAGCATCACAAGAAGAGATAAGACTCTTTATGAAGTTCTTTTCTAATGCCTCAAATAAAGTCCTAATGTTTTCATTATTGTTTCAGAGCTGTACACAGTAAGACTGTTAAGGAAGAAAGTGAGAATGAGGACCTTTGCACAGCTAGAATTTTATCACAATATATACCACCTTGAATTCCTTCAAAACACCCATTTCAAGAAATAACATAAAATTATTAGGACACCGCTAAGTCTTTCACCAGAAGGAGAATGAGGTCATCAGAAAACTTTAAAGTATACATTTTCAAATAATGTGATAACAGTATCATCTTTAAATTAATATTAGAATAAGTTTAGTAAGAGAGAGAAATCAGTATGTTTACATAACAAGTGTAAGTACGAACTATAAGTATTGAGTAAAATACTAAATGCTATTACAGATCTATTCACGTAGTATGATAAAACTGATATCCTTACTGTATACTGATTTCTGGAAAGAAAGAGGCTATTTCTAATGTTCCAAAGGTTACACTGCATTAAGACTTTACTCCCAATCTATTATTTTAAATTGGGCTAAAGAACAATAATTGAGTGGTACATTAAATTTTCCAGTACGAAGCAATTCAAGTTGCCTGCCATAATGAAAGGTATGTCTAAATAAGAATATATGGGCAACTTCAGATTTCAGTTATGCTAGATTTATTTTTCTTAAATATTTTATTATAAATTACCAGTATAAAAATTAGAATTCTATGACATATCACATCTATTACCCCACTTTAAGTAATTTTCCTCTGGTTATACACTTATTTATTTATTTACTTCTTTGCAATTAAACATACAACCCCATAAAGGCCTAAGAGATTGTTTATATTCCTATTCATTAATATATCAAGATTAAAATAATATTTAAATACTCTAAACATTCATAATGCATACATTTAAAATATAACTTTAAAAAATTAAAAATCAGTAAGTTCTAAAGCTCACAATGAAAATCTCTAGGTGAGTGGGGGGGGGGGTGGGCAGGGCCAGGATCATATTCAGAGTCTAGAACTAAGTAATAAAATTTCTATTTTAAAAACATAGAAAATGGCAACTAAGGAGCCTGCCTGCTGCAACTAAGAAGCCCACGAGCTGCAACTAAGGAGCCCACCTGCCACAACTAAGACCCGACACAACCAAATAAATAAAACACACACACACACACACACACACACACACACACAAAGAAAACTTCTTCACAACAGGAAATAATACACTATAAATATACTAATACCAATCTTTCCATGATGACATTAAAAAGCTTAGAAAACTGACAAACCCAGTGTTTTTGTGCATTTGGCTGGAATCAGAATAAGATTTTCAAATTTCAGCCCTGCCTTTCTCTCCCAATTAAGTTATAAAACTCCTATTTGTACACCACTGATACTATGAATCCATGGCCACTATTTTCAAAGATTTGAAGCAACTGAAAAAAGAGCAAGTAAGAAAATTAGTCACTTTTTGTCCTTCACGGTCTTTTCAAACAGAACAAATAGGAACACGGAACTAAGGCCAAACTAATAACACACATGTATGCATATAATACTTTCATTATGAACCTTTTTTTTTCAATATTTTTGAAGACAAACTGGATTGTAAATGACTTTGCCTGATTCTTTATTCTAAATGCCCTGAGCAAGTGGTTAAGTGCACTTTTTAAACCTTCTACCAGAAGGCAGTTTCCACTGCCATTTTAACCCATTAACTTGCCTGCAAAAACAAATAATGTTTGCTAGCTGACCACAACAGTTATAGAAAGGCATCTAGAAAGATTTTACAGATCACTCTGTAAGCAGTTCAATTTAAAAGCTATTGTGTTACAATACCAGCTCACTGCACAATGCAACAGTGTAAAGTAAATCCTGCAAAAACATCGATTTTATTTATTTATATTTGTCAAAGGCAAAATCAGTAGACATCTAAACAAACTGCATGCAAACAGCACATCAGACCCAATATTCTGCATGTGGACTCAATATTCATGAAAACCTGAGTGCGGATTAAGTGGGGATGGCAGGGCAAGTGTAGTTAACTTGTGAACTGGCAGGTGCTCATGAGGTACCTGGGCACAGAGTACATAAAGCTAAGGCGCTACTTCAGTATCGCTCAGTAGTCTACCAAATAACATCTTTCAACTCTTCTTTTATAATGTGAAACCCTCACCTGTCCCATTAAAGATAATGTGAAATCCTCTTAGAGCAATCCTCAGGTAGTGTGCATTTTATTCTGGAAGAACTTTGCTCCCAAAGTAGTATTTACTACAAATGAAGGATACTCCAAAGGATAAAATATTCACAATCAGGACAGTTGACTGCCCTATCAACATAAATTATTCAATATAAATGAATTTTAAATACAGAATAAATTTCAGTTTTCAGATTTTCAACTATGCCACTTACATAACAAATGGAATCAAAGTCTTGAATACAATAAAATCTGTGTTCTCTTTTTTAAAAAATTACATAGCTAACATCTAATGAGTTCCCACCATGTTTTACCGGCATTGTTTTTAAGTACCTTACCTGTTTTCTCAGTCAGTTATCACAAAAGCCCTATGAAGTAGACTCTACCATTATCCCCACTTGATATATAAGGAAACTGGGGCACAAACGAAATAAGAAACTTGCCCAACATCTCACAGCTTGTCAGTGATGCAACTAGGACTGGAATTCCAAGTCTAGATCCAGAGTTCGCCATGGGCACTGGGCAGAGACAATGAGTGTGCTATATTCTAGGAAGAATACTGGTCAGCAAGGCAAGAAGACTGGTTCTGGTTCCTGACTGATCACATATATCATGGAGACAAAGAATTTCACATCAATGAGCTTCATTTACTCATTAGTCAAATGAAAGTTTCTTCCTTTGAACCTATTCTTTTGCCACACTGTGCAACGGCTCCCTTAAGGCCTCCTGCAGCTTCCCCAGAGCGAGCCTTTTTTTTCAGGGCAGATCCAGGCCATCTTCTTGACTATTCCCACACTTATGAATATGGGGCATTTTCCCACTTCCTTTTACCTCTGGTTTTATGGATAAGTAAGGTGGTCACGGTGGGAAGAGGTCTAGCTGTCACCTCGGTTCCTCCTCCTCTCAGAGGGTATATGAGCCCAGGATTTCGTCCTGATAAAGTGGCTTAGGTACTGAGGGAAAACATGCTCAATAGTGTCCTCTTGTCCTCTGACACTGGTCAGATTGGCTCTTTCTAAAATCCAGGGGGTCTAGGATTTAGGTCAAATAGGCAGAGATTCAGTAAGAAAGAGGTCTCATTTAAGGCTCTCAGGCTTAATGTTAGAATCACGTGCCCACATTTAAAGGTCCTCAAGTGCTTGGTAAGATTAATAAAGCCCACTTTCTTTCCCACATGGCCATTGCTCTGTGAATAGGTCTCTTGACTGGAGCAGAGATTCTGGGGATTCACTTCTGATTTGAAGCTGTTGTTGGCTACACCCCTCACCACATTCTTCTGGAGTAACTTGTGCCGCCAATCCCTGGCCATTTTTAGGGTTGTGCCTCACAAACCATCTTGCTTCTTTCTTCCTTGTCCCACTTCAAGCACTTCAGCTTCCTGAGGTACGTTAACGGTAAAAACTCATCACCTTTTCATTCTCCAAAAGTTCGGGTTTTTTTGCTATAGAACTGCATATAGTTTTTCTTATAATTATTTTAATCTTTTCTATGTCACAGTCCCAATTTGTCTACTTTTGCCTTCTCTCCACCTTTTCAGAACCAGGAGGGATTTTCTACTTTATTGTCTTTCCAAAGGACCACATTTAAGATGTATTTATCAATTTCAACTATCTTTATTTGGTATTCCATTTTACACAATCATCTCTGATCCCTCTTAGGTTTCTATGCTTTCTTTCACTGCTATTTTTCAAATGTCTCAGGACAAATATCAAATTCTTTTATTTTTGGTCTCTTTACTTTAAAAATGGTGACAGTTACAGCTTTAGCCATGCCCCACACATTTTGAAATAAAGTATTTACTTTTTCTGTGCTTTTTGGAAAGCCTGTATTTTTTTCTTTAAACTTTAATTTAAAAGTGTATTTCTTGCTTCACAACTGCTCTGGTATCATTTTAAAATATTTAATTCTTATGTTATTACTTAAGGTTAAAAAATATAAAAGCTTTAAGTTTACTTTATGTCTAAGTAAATGATTTTTTGTAAATGTTCTATGGATACATCCATAAAAGTGGGTATTATCTGTTCAAGAGATATAAGATTTTAGCTATATTTACTATATCAAGTATTGATTCTGTTATTTAGTGTCTCTGTGTCCTTACATCTACATCTTACTTAAAAATCTATGAGGTATATCTAATTTGAGAAAAGCATATTAAAGTCACCCACCAAAACTGTATTTTATCTATTTCTCCTTGCATTTCCAATAGATTTTTCATTTACATATTTATTTGGTTGCCATATTTTTTATGCACATAGGTTTATGTTTCTTAATTTCTTTGTAAATTGGGCTTCTTCATTTTATAATGTTCCATGTTATCCTGTTAAAAGACTTTAATTAATTTTAAATTCTTGTTGGTATTCACTTAATGTCTCTTTCCCTACTTTCTTATTTTCAACCTTTATCACTTTGATTATGGTGTTTTAATTATAAATGGCCTCAATCTGGCTTTTGTTTTTCATTCCAATTTGAAAGTCTGTCTTCTCTAATGAGAGAATGCAATCCATTCATATTCAGAGTAGGATATATTTGATTTTTACTCTTCCATCTTACTTCTTGATTTTAACTGTTCCATTTTAATTTTTAAAAATTTCTTATTTACTTTACATTTTGCTTTTCTTTTTTTCCTTTTGTGAATTTGGAATTCCCACCATATTTTGTATTCCACTAATAGTTATCTTCTATCTGACAAAAACAGAAAAACAAGCTTTGCTATATAGATTTGTAAGAAAGTATGTACTTGGCTAATATTCCAACAACTGCTGTAGAGAAAGTCGATGCAATCAAACATTTTCCTGAGCCCCATACAGGGACATAATCAAATACAACAAATTCTTCTTCCAAGAAAGTCTGTGGTTTGCTTGATATGGGTCTTATATACTGCCACAGGTTTCACGTATAAGCAGCTGCATTCTCCTGAAAGCCCTAACACTCCCTTGCCTTTGCGTCTTCCTTTCTAACAAGAGCAGAACAAGCGTAAAAGCACAAGTTTTAACTAAATTCTGCACAAGATGATGGGGAATACAGAACTCCACATTCCTATTTATTTCTTTCTCATAACCAGACACACATTTCTCGATCATTCTTTATACACAAGGAATTAACTGTTTTCCCTATCAAAACCCACTGTTTTCACCCTAAGATAAGCTATTTTCACCTTACTATTTTTTAAACAAAATTCACATTTTATTTAGGTTGAAATAAACTATACAAGATTGATTTTCTTCACCAAAAATAACAGCAATATTTTCTGTATTATTCCCAGATAAACTACAAAACACTTATTTTTGTAGTTTTTCTAGGTTTTGCTTGTAAATCAAGATGAGGCAGTAGATACAGTCTTGGAAAAAAACCAAGAATACAAACAAATTGGTTGTCAGTATCCATGGCCTCTGATCCTGTCTTGCCCATGAAACAGAAGTGTTCAAAAAGGTTATGAGGATGTAGGCTCAATAAAGGAATAGAATGTAAACAGCAACAACCAGATGTGGAACAACAATGGCAGGCTCTTCCATTCAAACTTTAACTATAATTTGTTCCTTTAACTTCATTTGATAAAGACAGAATCTACACTGAAATTCTTGTTTGGCAAGCTCACACATTTCTCTTACAGTCTGATAATTTTCTTAACTGTCCCTTACGGATTTTTAACAGCATACTTAAAACTCCTACCATTCAAAGGTCAGTCATGAGGTTCATTGTAACATTTTATAAAATGTATTCCTTCCTCCCATACCTCCTCAAAATTTATTTCTTCAAAGAACTGATAATTCAATCCCTGACAACTGGATCCACAGCGATAAATATTATGTCTAAAATGACTTAACTAATACAATTCCAAAGTGCCATTAGCAGAGATCACACAGAGTGTAACGTGGTACTTTCAATGCTATCTTCTGGAAGAACAGTTAGGTCTCCAAAGCATGGGAGTTCAAACGGGCCATTTAAACAGGCGGATTATCAATGACTAATGTACTCAATGGGAGGCCTACAGATCAAGATATTCAGTGATTAAGTGGCCTACGTACACCTTACAACTTTTCTGTAAGATATTTTCAAATTTCTGACAGATTTTTTCAAATATCAAATATAAAAGAAAGCCTATTTTAAAAGTCTCTTAGGTATTTTCAATGGTTTCTGAATTATCTGTAGGGAGCTCTGACTTACTTGTATAGAGTTTGATATATGTATCCACCATTAAATCCAAATCGTGTTTTATATCAAAATTTATGTTAAGCAAAGCCAAGTTACTTGACCTTTGGTCTGTCAAAGTGTTCCTCAGGTATGCTTTGAGATGATTTCGCCCATTTTCATAGCATTCATTCTCAACCTTTGTCACAGGAAGAATACATAGGACCTTCAGCAATGCATAAACATTAGGGAAAAACTCGATGTCTGGCAGATGAAGGGCTTCATAAATAGTGGATGGAAGTTCTATATGTTTCCCTCTGTGTTTCCACTTGATTCTCCAACAATGCATCATGCTCCTCTGATGTATTGAATTTGAGCTGTCCCATGACAGAGGGTACCAGAGATAAGCATTTAAGAGCTTTGAGGTGCTGTTCTGAGAATATATCTTCCAGTTCCTGAATAATGTGTTTCACTGTTGGAACACTTAAGAGTTTATAGTAACTCACAGAGGTTAGCTGAGATTTCAGGTTACTGTGCTGAGCTCTGCGAAATTTCCCTGGGAGTTTCATCTGAATATCAAGTTTGGTTGCCAAATTTGTGGCTTCCTCAAACTAAAATTCATGATAAACTTCGATATTTTCCACCACTTCATTTAGTGAATGCAGCACTGCAGTCAAACTACTGGCTGCAAAGAACGCATCAGAGGTTTGCCCCTGAAGATTTTTCCCAAAGGCTCTTGTAAAAGATAGAACATTTTTAAGAACAACAATGGTAACAATGAAATCAAAATCTGTTACCGCACTAAAGAGTACAAACGCTTGGCCAGCTATACAGTTATTCCATCTAACATTTGTGTCACTAATTATACCATCTAAACACGAAACAAGTGCTGGTAGGAGGTCCACTAAGATTCCAAACGCATCATGCCTGCCTGTCCACTGAGAATGGCAAATTTCCTTCAGTTCTTTGCCCCTTTCTTCACTGTTCTGAAAGAGGACAGAAATTACATTGTAAAGCTCTAAAAGCAGTTGTGGTGATTGATGGAAAAAAGAACAAACTTCTTCAATTGTTCCTAATGCGACAGATACTCCCATAACAGGCACTGATTTTGCCAACCACGTATTTAAGGCACAGGAAGAGCAGAGTGTGTAGATAGCTTGGGGATATTTCTCTAAAAGTCTAGAAGCAACAACTTTCACTTTGGAAGAAAATCCACTGGACACAATGTAAGCCTGGCCACGACAGTACTCCATGTTTAATCCCTACTTCTCAGTTATCGTAGTGTGAAATTTCACAGCCAAAATTTCTGCATCGGCTTCATAAGGCAGGAAGCCCACAAATTCCTCTCTCAGGTTGTGAGCTTCGTCAACAAACCTCACCAACACAGGCAGGTGCTCTTCCTCTGCTACGTCCACCACATCATCAATGACGATGGAAAAGAAGTGAGAGTCTCACTTCCCTGAGGGTTTCTTCCCGAATGCAGCTCTCACAGATGTCTAGCATCTGTTTTTGCTGTGTTTTCAAACAGAACAATGTGTTAACTGCCATTGTCTCAAAGCGCCTTCTCAGAACCTCTTCACCAGAACTGATCCGGCACTCCAGGAGTGCCTGAAGGTTATCAGGAGTAAAGAGACCTTCTGGGATTTCATCAGCTTCATGTCCATCCAGAGGTATGTTCTGTTTCCCCATAAGAATTAAAATTTCAAATAAAGATTTTAAGTATTCTTTGTTTTCCTTCTCTTCAAGGGTTAAAGGTAAAATGTCTTCATCCTGCTCTTCACCCCCTTCTTCTGCACTGGGGTCCTGAGCATTGCTGTTGTTTATTTCCTTATGTTTTGGTTCCTGTTCAGAAGTTTCATCAATTTTCTTCTGTTTCAGTGTCCTGATTTCATCTTCACTCAATTCTTTTATTCGTTTTTTCTGTGTCTGTGTGGATTATTCAAATGGTTGGTAAGATCAAATATTGTTGGTATTGCATTATTTCGAAGAACTGCCCTATAAGGACTAGTTCTACGGATCATACAAGTCTCAAAGTGTTTGGCACACAATTGGTAATGTTAAATTAGTTGATCACGCGTTTTAACTTCTAAGTCGGCTCTCCTACAATTCTCCACTAACTTCTGACATCTGGCTGGATACCGCGGGAACCTGAAAAAGGCCAGGTCCGACTGCGTGCTCTTCCGCGTGCAGCTGGGGGCCATGCAGAAGCTCCGCATCGTCATCTGCCTGCCGGCCGGCGCAGCCCTCCCCTCCCCCTTCCTCAGGCAGCCCGCCTGCCCGTCGGGGATGGGAAGGGGAGACAGGCCGGTGTGCCGAGAGGTGGAGGGCACCTTACTACTTTTTAAACACAAGTTGAGAATATGAAAATAATTTCACTTCTCTCCCCTCTCTTCCTCCCATGAGACCTTCAAAACACATTTATTCCACCCCAATCCCATCCCACCCCTAGATTTTCTATGACTGTTCAATATTTTTAGTTCCAGATTATTAGAATTTCCTTTATATTATGGCCCTTCTTTTTCAAGAGTTCTCAGCACTTTTGTTAGACATTCCTAGTCTATCTTTATACATTCTAATTATGTGTATAAATATATACATATATTTGTGTATCTCTATTCTTTGATTTCCCCAAACTAGAGTTCACTGCTGTGGTTCATTAGTTCTTGCTTAGAAAAGTGGTTCTTACTAGATGATGTAACACTTGTCTAAAAGGTATCTAAATACCTGTAGGAGTATTTGTGATTGTTACAATGACTAAAAATACTACTGAAATTTGATGCTTGGTACACAGGGATGCTGGATGCCTATCTCAGTAGACTTGAGGAAAAGATTTTACCCTCTTATCTCCCATCAATAGATCACTGACAAATAATGTCAAACATTTGTTCCACATATGGGCAAATATGGACCAATCTAATGCCTAATTTCTCAATGATTTAGGGGAATCAAAAGGAAACAACAATAAAGTCCTGGCCAGGTCAGTGAGTAGGCAAGTGAATTGAATACAAAAAAGAGAGACTAGAAATGGAAAACAGCATGATGTATTGGTTAAGAAAGCAGACCTACTAGCTATGTGACCTTAGGCAAGTTACTTAACCTCTCTGTGCCTCAATTTTCTTTTATGTAAAATATACAGAATAGAACGTACCTTTCAGAGTTGTTATTAAAATCAGTGATTTATATTTTTAAGCTGCTTAGAATAGTGCCTGGCATATGATTAGCACTACAGGAGTTATGTTAAATAAATTAGTAAAATAGAATTGAAGCAACAAGGATGCTTACTAAATTCAAACCCTATCATTAAGTCTGTCTTCCTCAAAAACTTTAAATATAGCCACGATCATAATTACAGCTTACACAAAGCTCTGTTTTAAGTGTTTCAAATGTGTTGACTCATTTATTCCTCACAACAGATCTATAGATATTAGTACTACGGTTCCCATTTTACAGAGAAGAAAACTGGAGCAGGGAGAAGTCAAGTATTGCTTAAGATCACAAAGCTAGTAAAAGGCAGAGACTAAATTTGAACACAACTCATCTGGTTTTCAAATCCACTCTCTTAGCCTCTCATACACAGTCTTTGTAATAAGTCCTGACTTTGATGATTAATCAACAATAACAGTAGATATGAAGACAAAGAACAGTGGTGAGAATGTGGTAGAAGATCAGATGCTAAGTGACCCTGTGAGTATTATTCTTAGCTTTAAGATAAATGTGTCACTGCCCTGCAAGCTTTAATAACACTCTGAAGGAAAGAAAACTTTGCCACTAGAAAGATTAAAAATTGGTCCTGACTAGTACGCTCCAAACCTAGCCATCTATTACCTTTAACTATACAAATATGATCCCTCTGAACAGACTCTGAGTATAGATTACCCCATCCTCAAACAAGGAAGAAGGGTGACCCTTGCACAACACGGGTTTGAGCTGCATGGGTCCACTTACACGCAGATTTTTTTTTCAAAAAATACACAGTCACAGGTTTTGCATATGCAGATTCAACCAACCTGGATCAAAATTTCCACCCCCTGTTGGTTGAGTCTGTGGATGCAAAACTTACGAATATGAGGGCTGGCTGTAATATACTGCCCCCTCCTTAAACTACAACCCCTCTAGTTAGGAACATTAGCTGTCAAACTAACCAACATTCAAGGGACAGGCAGAGCAAAAGACAAACACAATGGAGAAGAGTTTGAAGAAAAACCAGACAGAAGCAATGGAGAGAATGTCTCAAAAGGGAAGCAGTGGTCAGCGAAATCAAATGCTAATGAAAGATCAAGAAAGATGTGGACAGCAAATTATCCACTGGATTTAATAAAAGGAGACAGTCAATGACCTTGCAAAAGCAGAAGTAGTGGAGTGTCAAAATCAGACTGTGATGGGTTGACGAGTTGAAGGTAAGGAAATAAAATTCTTTTCAGGTAATTCTTCCAAAAACTTTAGTTCTAAAGGAAGAAGAGAATGAAATAGGACACAAATAACAATAACAGCTAACACACGGTGCTGTGTGCCAGGCAATGTTCTAAGAGCTTTACATTTCTTAACTAACACAATACTTTCAATAACATAGGTTCTTTTACCCTCACCATTTTATATTGGTGGGCAAAGTGATGGGCAAAGTGAAGTATAGCGATATTAATGTAAGGACATGTAATGTGACAGAACAAAAATTAGTATTTATTTTTAAATTTAATTTAATTTTTGAACAACTTCAGATGTATAGAAAACTTACAAGAAGAATAAAAGGAATTTCTGAATACCCTTCACCCACATTTCCCAAATGTCAACATTTTACTACATTTGCTCTAGCTTTCTACATATACAAACACATTTTGGTTTCCAAATCACTCAAAGTTGTAGATATGCCCTAATACTCTGAAATACTTCAGTGTAAACCTCCTAAAAAAAGGAATGCCCGTATATAATGAACACAGTAGAACTATTTAAAAATCAGGAAACTGAACACTGAACCAATACTATTAACTATTCTAAAGATTTTATTGAGATTTTTCCAATTATCCCTATAAAATCCTTTATAGCAAAAGAAAATCCAAAATTATGTTACATAGAGTTGTCATATCCTTCTAATCTCTTTTAACCTGCAAAAGTTCCTGAGTTTTTCTTTCCATTTTATGATATTAGCATTTTTAAAGACTGTAAGACAATTATTTTGTAGAATACCCTCATTTGGTTTTGTCTCATGATTAGATTCAAGTTATTCACTTTTGGCAGGAATTCAACAGACTTGATGCCGAGTTCTATTCGGTGTATCTTATCAGAAGGTACATAATCCCATTTCTGGCAATGATAACAATGTTCATTTGGTTCAGGTAGTGTCTGCTAGGCTTCTCCGTTGTAAAGTCAAAAGTCAATAATTTGCCCTTTTAAATTAAGAATAACTTATGAGGTTATTTATACCTTGAAACGGTGCAAATATCCTGTTACTACTCAAAATTTCACCCCCTAGTTTTCAGCATTTGTTAATGATTCTCGCGTGAATCAATTACTGTTGTGATGGCTATTCTAATTCCATCCTTTTTTTTTTTTGCGGTACGCGGGCCTCTCACTGCTGTGGCCTCTCTCGTTGTGGAGCACAGGCTCTGGACGTGCAGGCCCAGTGGCCATGGCTCACGGGCCCAGCCGCTCTGCAGTATGTGGGATCCTCCCAGACCGGGGCACGAACCCGTGTCCCCTGCATTGGCAGGCGGACTCTCAACCACTGCGCCACCAGGGAAGCCCTCTAATTCCATCCATTGTTCTTCTATAATTATTAGTTGTTTTTGCATTGTAAGGAAGAACTTCCCTTCCTCCTTACTCATTCATTAATTCATCCATTCAAGTGTGGATTCAGAGATTCTTACCCTATTCAATAGGTTATAATCCTTTTACCATCATTTATTTTGTTGCTCAAATTAGCCAGTAGGGGCTCCTTTAAGCTGGCTCTTGTATCTTTCCAACACGTCCCTACCATTCTGTGAGCACTGTCTTGTTTTTATGGCCCAACAAGATGTTCCAAGATTATCTTCTTTCCTTGCCCTAGCTCAGAAATCAGCCATTTCTCTAAGGAGCCCTGGTTCCTTTAAAAAATGCTGAATGGAATTTAAAAACCAAAGTCTACCATAAAAGGGGATGCAGTACTACATTCTACAACATGCGTGAACCTTGAAAACACTCTAAGTGAAAAAGCCAGACCGAAAAGGCCACTTATTATATGATTCCATTTGTATGAAATGTCCAGAATAAGCAAATCCATAGCGACAGAAAGCAGATTAGTGGTTGTCAGGGGCTGCAGTAACGGGAGGATCAGGAGTTTCACGTTAGGAACTTGATTTTAGGGATGATGAAAACGTTCTGGAATTACAGAGTGGTCGTGGTTGCACAACCCTGTGAATATACCAAAAACCACTGAGTTATATACTTAAAAGGGTGAATTTTATGGTATGAAATTATACCTCAATTTAAAAAAAAAACCCAAGATCTGGGCACTAGGTGTGCTCAGTGGTACTGGGGTTTTTATTGCATGTAGGCCCTCTTAAAGGACAGCATTAGGAAACAGATGCTTGTATACTCATGTACAAATTCATATGTGTACATACAAATGTGTGTAGACACACACATACATGCATATACACTCCAACACATCTAGCTATCTATATAAAAACCCATGAAGTTCACATTGATATCTCCAATTCCAAGCCAATACTGCAGTATTTATTGTATCCTTCCCTTTTTTCAGATTTGTGATTCCCTTCCACAACAGTGTGGAATCTTAGAACAAGGAGAGTTCAGCTCTCTTCACCATTATACTTCAGTATGTCTGTTTATTTTAACAAAACTATAATTTACTGAATAAAATTCAGCTGAATTGGTACTAAAAGCAAAGATCTCTTAATTGGTACTCACAGTGATACTGTCCAAGAGTTTGGCCATATGTTTAATAATTTCACCATGTTGTACGGGTTGCATTTGCAGTAATTTCTTAATAACAACCACACTTTCAGCAACAACTATTTCTGAAAAAAAAATTCACATTATGCATATTAAATATGTATAATTCAATTCAAACTCATTATTCTTGGTAAAATGTAAATTTAAATTAGCAAAACATTCTACATGTCTTAAATGACTAGGTGAAAACTATAACCATGAGTGTACATCTAAATTTTGGGGGTGAACCTTCAACTAAAGTAGGAGAGTAAAAAAATAAATAAATAAAAATAAAGTAGGAGAGTATACTTTAATTTCTAACTTCTGTTGCTGTCTCCTAGCTTCTGATATCCCTTTCTAATCTCTGCTTCTTTAATTCAGAAAAGCAAAGTGAGGTTAGATTACACAATCACCATAATGTTCAACTGTCTTTGATATTTAATCACAGCTCTCAAATACTGTTCTTTGATTCCTAGCAGTTATATAGTGGTAATCAAATACTTAGAATCTACATAACATTTTTTCAATTCTAAAGAAAATAGCAAACTTTAAAAAAATTCCTTAAGTGATATGTCTAGAAAAGTGAGTATCACGTATTATTAGTAGTAGGAAAGGTGTTACTATAGAAATAGCATGGACTTCAAGCCAGAAAGGGTGGGCTTGTGAGCTAAACCGTTTCCATTTGATGCATGAATCCACTCTCTGCATTTCTTGGCCCAACTCTGTGCCCTTAGAGGCTGACTTCTGTGGACTGTATCATCCAGATTCCTTTGTCCCTCACTTACAGGTATGTTTAGCCAACAGGAAGCACCAGCAAGAAATCAGGGGGCAGGAGAGAATATTTATTATCCTGGATCCCTCTCCTGCCAGACCTCCCTGGCAGTGCTAGCATTCCTCTATTGAAGGTTTCAGTTCCTATGAGTGGCTCTCTCCTTCAGGGTCTGTTAAGTGTCCCGACTCCTCAAACCGCTTCACTTCAATTCTACATATGGTAAAGGCTTCCCACCTTGCTACCCTGCGAGCCCCAGGGTGTTACAGTATACCTTGTTGGTTTCCCTTAATCCCACCCACAATTTATAAATAAACAGTTCCTTCATTAAATTCTCTTCAATTGTCCCTTTTAAGTCATCTGTTTCTTGCCAGGGCCTTAACTAATATAGTAATCGCTACTAGGAGTGGCTCTAGGAAGCAGATCCTCAAATTGGGATTCTGAGATTGAGTTATCACAGGCTAACCACTGGTCCAGAGTTACGATTTTAGTGGCACCGGTAGAGAAATGTCATAAACTAGTAAGAGCACCTGACCTAATGGAATGAATCTTATATAAATGATTACTAACGTTACTGATGCCAAAGAAATACACCAACACTGCCTTTACTTATTATTCTGGCATTTTTATTAACTGAGATTCATGGATATTAGAGATTCCCCAGGCAAACACATAGGTTTATTTTAATATTATTCTGGAAATATACCATGACTTGTGTTTTGTTACTCTTTTTCTCTGAAATACATTTTCTTATCTAGCCCCGTTTAAGTATATAAGCAAAAGTTTTTATCATTCTAATTATTATTAAACATATGTACTTCATATTATATATATTTGTGTATACACACACACACACACACACACACACACACACACACCCCTCTTTCTCCCTGGGAATGATACATTAATATTTCATAATGTTTCCGTTTACAAAATGATATATTTCTTTTTAATTCTCACAATAACATGTGGTAGGTACCTTATTATCATCATCTTAAAGATGAAGAAAGAGAAATGCACTGAAGAATTCAAACTCAGAACCAGAATGTACCATTTTATCTCTAATGTTCTATGTTACTATGAGCGGGTATTACTTTTATAAAGACCACCTCTTGGAGCTATGAGGAAAACAGAAACAAATCAGAATGAGACTCTGCCCTCATCAAACTTATACTCTGCTAGGAAACATTAAGTGGTTAAGTAAGCAATTACCATGCAAAGTAAAGTATGGTTAAGTGTGGTTTTAAAGAATCCATAGTAAAAAATTTATCTTTTTAAAATGTATTATTGCAAAACTAGCCTAAAAAAAAAAGTTGTATAATTTTAATTATCCACATGTAGAGGCAGGGTTGGCTATAGTTGAAATAAATTTGGCATTATTTACCCTTTGGTGGCACCTTAGTTTCCTATTGTTGTTGTTATAGATTACCACAAACTCAGTGGCTTCAAGCAACACAAATTTATCATTTTACAGTTCTGGAGCCAGAATTTAACACAAGTCTTATGGAGCTAAAATCAAGGTGTTAACAGGACTAAGTTCTCCACAGAGGTTCTAAGGGGAAATCCGTTCTTTGCCTTTTCAAAATTTTAGAGGCTACCCACATTCCTTGGCTCAAGGCCCCCTGCCAGCAAGGACATCATTCTACCCTCTGCTTTTGACATCTGACTTTCTTGGTTACACTGGGCCCAAGATTATTGGATGAATTATCTCTCCATCTCAAGAATTTTTTTTTCTAACGTGTTAGTTTCTGCTGTATAACAAAGTGAATCAGCTATATATACACATATATCCCCATACCCCCTCCCTCTTGCGTCTCCCTATCCCACCCCTCTAGGTGGTCACAAAGCATGGAGCTGATCCCCCTGTGCCATGCAGCTGCTTCCCACTAGCTATCTATTTTACATTTGGTAGTGTATATATGTCCACGCCACTCTCTCACTTTGTCCCAGCTTACCCTTCCCCCTCTCTGTGCCCTCAAGTCCATTCTCTACGTCTGCGTCTTTATTCCTGTCCTGCCCCTAAGTTTGTCAGAACCTTTTCTTTAAAAAATTTTAAAGACTCCATATATATGTGTTAGCATACGGTATTTGTTTTTCTCTTTCTGACTTACTTCACTCTGTATAATAGACTCTAGGTCCATCCACCTCACTACAAATAATTCAATTTGTTTCTTTTTATGGCTGAGTAATATTCCATTGTATATATACACATCTTCTTTATCCATTCATCTGTCGATGGACACTTAGGTTGCTTCCATGTCCTGGCTATTGTAAATAGTGCTACAATGAACAATGTGGTACATGACTGTTTTTGAATTATGGTTTTCTCAGGGTATATGCCCAGTAGTGGGATTGCTGGGTCATATGGTAGTTCTATTTTTAGTTTTGTAAGGAACCTCCATACTGTTCTCCATAGTAGCTGTATCAATTTACATTCCCACCAATAGTGCAGGATGGTTCCCTTTTCTCCACACCCTCTCCAGCATTTATTGTTTGTATCTCAAGAATCTTAATCACATCTGTAAAGTTCCCTTTGCCACATTAGGTAACATATTCACTGATTCCAGGCATCAGGACCTGGACATCTTAGGCATTGGGTTGGAGGGGGAGGGTGTTATTCTACCCTACCCAGGTGCCTTCTCATTCCCTTTGGGTAATTCCACCCTACTTTTCCTTCATGCTACCTCCTGGTTTTCAAAGACCTCACTCAGCACTGCAGTGGTACTCTACCACAAGTACAAAGTGATCTTATGTTCTGGGCCTTTCCAAGCTTTCTCCTTGTCCTCAACAGAACTTAATGGTCCTCACTCTAAGAAGTATAGCCTACTATTTTTAAACACTGTAATTTTATTTTGGTAAGAACACTTAACATGAGATCTACCCTCTTAACAAATTTTTAACCATATGATACTTTACCGCTGACTACACGTACAATGTTGTACAGTAGATCTCCAGAGCTTATTCACCTCGCTTAACTAAAAGTGATGCCTGCTGATTAGGAGCTGCCCATTTCCCTTTTCTTCTAGCCCCTGGCAAGTACCTTTCTGTTCTTGGATTCTATGAATTTGACTATTTTAATACGTCATACAAGTAGAAACATTCAGTATTTGTCTTTCTGTGACTGGATTATTTCACTTAAGTTTCTCAAGATTAGTACAGCCTACTATTATCTTCATTTTACAAATGAGGAATCTGAAGCACAGGGAGATTGTGTAATTTATTCAAGACAACATTAACATTCAAACACAGGTAGTCTAGTTCTGCATGAGAGCAGACAGCTGGCAACTGAGTAAGTGGTCAATATACAAGAAGACTGTAGTATACTTGATTTTTGGTTTTTGCTTTTTTTGTTTGTTTTTGTTTTGCGGTACGCAGGCCTCTCACTGTTGTGGCCTCTCCCATTGTGGAGCACAGGCTCCGGACGCGCAGGCTCAGCGGCCATGGCTCACGGGCCCAGCCGCTTCGCGGCATGTGGGATCTTCCCGGACTGGGGCACGAAACCATGTCCCCCGCATCGGCAGGCGGACTCTCAACCACTGTGCCACCAGGGGAGCCCTGTAGTATACTTGTTTATTATTGCCTCCCTCCATTAGGCTGTGAGCTCCTTATGGGCAGAAACTTTCTATAGGCTGACGAATAACTTATTCATCTATTCTACACATACTAAATACCTCAACTGATTCAACTTTTCAACAAATGCCTATTATATAAAACAAAACAAAACAAAAAATAGTCTTTGCCCCAATTCTTTTAGTTTACAGTAGATGGTAAGAAGGTTATTCAGACAAGCAACTTTTGCTAATATATTATCTAAAGAAAATTAACTGAGGAATTAAATTATCCTAAGTCAACTGAAATGCAGATTTCTCCTTAAGATCTTTAAGAAATCTGTTTATCAGTGAAAATTACATAGTGATAACGGACTATTTTAGGGCAACCTTCAAGTCTGCCTACAAGTCCTGTCCATGGCAAGAAGGAAGAAGTCAACAACAATAAAAATCCTACAGGTCAAGAAGAATATACTAAATATATGTAAAAACAATGGAGTCTCAGTGCTGTTCCTGGGGTTGTAAGATACATTATCTAAAAAGATGATGAGGTATTCATACTAATATAAAATCAAAGAATCATAGACCCTTAGAGGGCCAAAAGATCTTACAGATTTTAAAGAAACTGAGGCCTCATTCACAGCATTTATTCCTAAAAGCAGATCTTTCAATAGGAAGAGAAAGGGGCTCTGTTGTAACAACTGACCATTTTAAGTTAAAAATATTATTACTTTCTTTAATGTCACTGAGCCAGTTTCCAAACTGTGAAAGTGAAGCACATATGATAAACAGTTAAAGAATCAGGCAAATGATGATTGTGAAATCAGAACCTGAAAAATACAATTTAACTTTCTTAATATTCAAAGCAGAAAAAAAATCCACTGTTATAAACAGAGTTTGGTTTACCGAAAACAAAAGCCTGAACATTAAAATGTCAGAGTTTAAGTTAGTAAATCTACCTTGAGGAGTGATTATAAATTATATTAGTTTCCCACTGACTAATTAATAAAATGATCTATTCTTCCCTTAAAAGTACTACAGGGTATAGAATATTCATCTTCTAAATCAAAGTCAATAAAAATTTAAGAGTTTGGGATTAACATATATACATAACTATAAATAAAACAGATAATCAACAAGGACCTACTGTATAGCACAGAGAACTCTACTTAATGTTCTTAATATTCTGTAACAGCCTAAATGGGAAAACAGTCTGAAAAAGAATAAATATATGTATATGTATAACTGGATCACTTTGTTGTACACTTGAAACAAACATAACATTGTAAATCAACTATACGGCAATATAAAATAAAAATTTTTTAAAAATAGATAAAAGCAAAACTTGCTAAAAAGAAAAAAGTACTACAGGGGTACAGAATATTCATCTTTTAAATCAAAGTCAATAAAAAATAGTTTTTGAGAAATTAATGTGTTAGAAAGCCTAAGTAGAAACAACTGCTTTAAAATCCAGCTTGAAAATTTCACATGAGAAAAAGTGGTCAAAATATAAAATTGACAAACCTTAGATCCATTTTGTATTTGAAAGAACTAGCCAGTATTCTAACTGATTTGTGGTGCTTTTTGTAAGCAATCAAATTGAAGTGTGTCTTAGAAAGTCATTATTAAAGACATAGGAAAATGAAAACATATTTTTTAACTCACATTTTAAAGTGTGACAAAGAAATAGAGACAAAGAGGATGTTATTGTTAAAAGTAGAAATAGATCAAATGGATGACATTTAGCACCCTATCCTCTGTAGTTACCTTCCACAGGCAATTTTTTAAAAAAATCTATTTCCTTGATAATTTTTCTTGCCACTTATTTGAAGTTATAATACTGCATATAGAAAAATGTTCTATCCATCATAATATCTTGAATTTACAGGTTAAAATTAATAATTTTATGCTTACAGGAAACATCATTCTTATTTGGGGATAAATTTTGTTTCAAATTATTTTCATTAGAAGTATTTACGATAATATTACAGCTTTCTAGAGATCTACATCTGGAAAAAGACAATTAGGCGTAACGTAGTAAAAAGTTACTTTTCAAATAAAAAATATAAAGTAATCAATTTTGTTATGTTTCACCTTATGGTTGCTATGTAATATATGTCTGGGTCTAGATATGACATAATTATATTTAGAATTCCACAAATAATTTCAATAACTTTACACAGAAAATTATGCTTTTCCTAAAAAAAAATCCCTTGTTTTAATCTCATTTTAATTAAATAAATTATTTTAAAGGTGAAAGCTGAATCATTTTTCTTTCTTTCTTCAAAAGGTCTCATTTATCCTAAAGCCATATCATAGAAATAACGGACATTTACCACAGAAAGTATGAAATCTAGATTATGTATTTTACTGGATATTACCTATCCAGTTTTACAAAATGTTGAGATACTGTTTGGCTTAAAAACATGAAGCTGTTCCAAACTGATGACTTTTAAATCTAATTAATCTTGAATATAAAATTATTAAGTGACTTTCTGGAAAAAAACTTTGAAGTTACACATTTACATACTTTTTTGATCTAGCTTTTATAACTTCTCATGTTGTAAAGTCATTTGCCTGCTTTTAGCACCCTCTGCAGGTGAACCAATATTATACATAACATATGTCATTAAAAAGCAGTAAAATAGAACCTTTGTGGAAAGGGTGCAATGAAGGTGATTAAATTGTGAAGAAATAAAATAAACAAATTATACTTTCTTAGTTCTGGTCAGGCAAGAAAATTCTGTTTGTAAGTTAATTATCTAATTTACTAAAACAACAACAAAAAACTGTGTGTGCGTGTGCGTAGTTCAAAGATAAAATGTTACTATTCATTGTAACCATGCTACTGACATACAGGAAAAGCTAAAATGCAATACTAAAAAAGAAGTTACAATCTGTAGATCATACCAAGAATATTCAAATGAGAAATTATTTGAAAATAAAATGAAGCTGTCAACTTACCATCCCTGTTGGACAGCAGACACACCAGGCCAGTAAGGCACGTGTCAGTGACTTCTGAGATGTTGGTGGCACATCTGCCTATAGTTTGAATAGTGGCTGCTGCAAACTGTTTATCCTGGCTTTTCACATAGGTCTAAAAAATTATCTCAGTTAGTTCATACATTGGCACTATCAAGTGAACAAAAAAATCCCTAATATATTAAGCTCTGTCAGAATATAAGAATTCTAGAATACATAATCTTCTCATCTAAAGGCATAACAAGAGGTCCAACTCCTGAATTAATTTAGTTCTGTTTTTTCACTTAAAGAGTGTGGCTACAGAAGAGGCACATTTTCAAGCCAGGTTCATTCACCTGTGGCTACAGTGGCTTGTGACTCCAGAAGAGATAGTGGGGAGCAGTCACCCAAGGACAGCAATTAGTTTAAGTGCAAGGTTGAAAGAGATGATGAGAACCCTCTCTTTGGAGGTTTCAGTTCATTTACCAGCAGCATCTGTGAATCTATGAAAAAAGGGTTGCTTTTTCAGAGCTACTAAAGCTAAAAATTGGGAGAAGAGGAGGAAAAGGATCAATATGCTACTGATAAACATTTTATACTTTCAAAATGGTATCTGAATGTTAGTAAACTGCAATAGCTACAGTGAGTAGCATTTCAATAAAGACTTTATAAATACTTGATTTGCAACAAAATAAAACACCACACTTTTGAAAGAGATTTTCTTGAAAAGAATGCTTTAAAAATATACTGTAAACCATATATTTATATAAACTTAAAAAGAAATTAATCAATCACATATTTATTATAGACCTAAAGAATTTCACTTTGGTTATAACTTTCCTAATTTAAAAACTAAGCTTTTATTGTATACAGAAACAAATTTATTTTTAATAAATATGCATATTTATATACATTATATATAAATGGAATTTAAGATCCCATTTTCAATTGAAATTTTAAAAAATGACTCCCAACCTCAAACGACAAGTACCTAATGTAGAATTAACACCATGTTCATCTAACATGCAAAACAGGATATGCATTTAAATGGTGCCTAAAAGGCAAATGGAGGAGAAAATCCAAGAATATCTAAAAGACATACGAATTTAGTGAAAATGGTACCAAAACACGATTAAATGTTGAGGAAATAAATTAAACAAATTAAACTCTCTTAGTTCCATGTAGGAAAGATCAACTGTATTTAAAACCATTTCCCAGTTGATTACCTAATTTCCTCAGTTACAAAAAACTGAGTCTTTAGAAATTTTCTCTATTTTCTCAAAAAGTTATGAATAAACTGTACACATCTATGAACATAACCCATAAACACAGAAATAAGGTAGAATATAGACAGTGATAAAAAAGGATACATGAAGAAAGAATATATTAAAAAGTCTGACTAAACAGTGGACCTTACTAAACATCCTGATATTAAATGAAATGACTAGATCACCAATATCCTGAAACAGGTAAATAATGCCATAAAATTACCTGAGATTCCTTCCCTAAAACCCCAGTAACCCTGACATAAGCAGAAAACAGACAGCAAAAGGACACCCAAACAGATTACACATGATAAGAGGAAAAGCAAAAACTGCAAACATAAAGACAAAAACTTTAAAACAAAGTCAAATTTAAGCAATGTTCTATACCACAGATTACTAGATAAGAACTTGAGATACTATATTTTCTGGTATGTGAATATAAGATGAGCAGATATCCTAATTTTACAAGGAGTTTTTCTAGAAAAATATATAGCATGAAAGTATAGTAATTCAGTTACAAAATTATAAAGCATGAATATGTTATAATATTCTACTACTTCTGTTAAAAGTGTAAGATCATACAGTTAAAAAGAAATACAATGTCTATATGGCTAAAAAGAAATTTAATGCAGGCATACAGAATGACTATGGCAACAAAATAAGTTAAATCTATAAAAGCTGGGAGTTGACAAAAATTCTGTGATTAGTGTGTAGCATGTGGTATACCTTTGCTAAGAAAACTGCTGATGAGATGTAAAACCCGTAATACTGATATGAGGTTTTCTGTTACTGTGCTCCCCCACTAAGTCTTCAGAGCTAACCCTTTCATCATAAAGGGCATAAGATCCATGAAGTAACTTTTTAGTATTTGGGGGTGATGTGTAGCTGGGAAGCATCTCATCCATCAGCACACATGATTTAAAAAATACAGCAAAACAAAACATTAACAACAATTTAAAAACTCATGATGAGGCCAATTTTAAACCAATTTTTTGGAGCTATACGTGAAGCTAAGAGGACAATGTCTAAAACAGTAGTAGGCCAATCAAATAGGGACAACCATGTAAGAAGTGAAGCCATTTTCATGAGAGTATAGCATGGACTACTGATGATGACAGCACAAAAAGATAGAATCCTTACAGTGACTTATTTTCAAACAAGGACTTATAAACCAGTCTCCCAAATTCTATGATATGAAAACATGAAAGGGACTACCATTTCATTTCCCTTAAATTTTAGATTTGTAGTTAATGTTTATTCTTGAAAATTTATAAGCTGTCAATCTTGCCCCAAATCACTGTTTTATTTATACAATTACACATATCTAAATTGAGAAAGATATATATCTTACTTTAAACTGAACAGATGCTTTAGAAGTTATTGTATAATTAGCACTGTACACAAACCTGAAATTCTCGAAGAAGAGTTGATATGTTGGCTTCATTTGCCAAGTTTGTCAAAATTTCAAGCTATGATAGAAAAAAGAGAAAGTAAACAGGTTAAAACACAAATAAAAAGGATGAATTTAACAAAGGTTATGCATTTAATAGAAAGGTAATTTCTGTTTTTAAAAAAAGTTACACTATTACAAATGGGAGGCATTATACCCTTCAGGTGAACTTTGTCTCCCTACACCTACAAACAGAATAATTATATAGTGCCTAAAAGTAATTATAAAAAAGAGAATCATATGTCTTCCTCAGTTGTTTGTCCCAACTTTATAATTTATATCTAATTAACCTAAACAACTTAAGGTAGTTTTATTTCTTTTTCTTTTAATTAAATAAAGTTAGAAAACGACTTGCCCTCCATGTAATACCTCTATATTCCAGATACCAATTAATTCCCTTATTTAGTTTTTCTTCATCCTACCATCTCAAATATTTAGACAGTTTAATTCTCTCTTCCAGATTTATAGTTACAAGAAATATGCAATTAAAAGCTCATCTCCAATAGGCTTGCTAAAAATTTTCAGTTTCTACTCATAAAAAAAATTCAATTAATCTGAAGGAAAGCTTCAAAAAGGAAAAATGGAACAGAAACAGATGGGACAAACAAAAAACAAAACACAAGATGTAGACATAAACACACTCATATCAATAATTACATTAAAAGTAAATGGTCTAATGCTCCAACTAAAAGGCACAGATTGTAGCAGTTCTTTATATATTCCAGATAGTAGTCAATTTTCAGATATATATACTGGAAATATTTTCTCCTAGATTATGAATTGACTTTTCATTTTATTTTGATGAGAACATTTTAATTTTTTGTACAATTTTAAAAAACAATCTCTAATGTACAGAAAAGGTAAAAAGCATTATTTATCTGAACCATTTGAGTCCAGAGTCATCAAAATGATACCACATCATCTCCAAACACATCTGTACATATTTTCTACAAACAAGGACACTGTCTTACAGACCACAACACAACCAAGAAAACCAGGAAATTAACACTGATACATCACATCTATGCAATAATAACTTACATTTAAATTTCACTAATTATCTCAACAATGTATAAAAGAAGAATCCAGACCCATATCATACATTGTATTTAGTTGTCTCTTTAGTCTCCTTCAGTCTGAAAGTTTCTCAACCTTTCTTTTGACCTTCACGAAGTGGACACTTTTGATGATTATGAACCAATTATTTTGTAAATTTATCCTTCAATTTGGGTGTGTCTTAGTTTTTCATTTTTCGTTTTTTTGTGATTAAACTCAGTTTCCATGTGAAGAACCAATCATTCCAATATTTACTGAATAGTCTACTAATGAATAGTCCTCACTGGTTTACAATGTCTCCTCTGTTATATGGTACATTTTCATATGCAGAGATCTGTCTCCAGGCTTCATTTTCTATTCCACTTATTTTTCTATCTAAATATCACACTGTTTTAATCATCATAACTTTATACCCATAACTATATTCTATACTGTGGTTATCATTCCCTGAACACAACACTCTTTCATAATCCCTTGTGTTAGCATAAAATGTGCCTTTCTCCTATACCCAATGCTACAACCTCCCAATCAACTTACCTACCAACAACAAAAAAATTGACGAAATCATGTTATTCTTTTTAGATCCAATCAAACATCATCTTTTCCACCAGTCTTTTCTAAATATCCCAGAGAACTGGCCCCATCTTTCTCTTTTTCCACAACACTCAATTCAAACCTCTTTATCACTTAAAACACATAGTGCTGAAATGATCTGTTTCCATGTCTGTCTCCTTCACATACTGTGAGTTATTCAAGGTACAGGTAGCATGTCTTAACTTTGTATTATTAGAATGTAGCACAGTAATTAGTATAAAATAATGTAGTTTAAAAAGCATAAAGAAAATCCCTCAATGTATCTATTAAAAAAAAAACATAGGTCTCCATTTTACAGATGCTAAACCAAAAGTTACAGCAATAGCGTCAAAGTAAACATGCATTAGAGTATCTGAAAAATAAGAGCATACATACCTTCAGTATCTTGATCATAGTTGGATCGGTTGACCTAACATAAAAACTCTTCAGATAAGGTTCAAACATACCCTAGATTACAAAAATAAAAATATAAATACATTTATGGTACTAGTGTATTCACTTCTCTCTTGAATTTTGTGTTCACAATGTACATACCTTTCTTTGAATTGACATAGTTGCTATATTCTGTAGGACAATATACTGCACCTCCCTAGAAATTAAAGGAGAATTTTCACTGGGTATATTCTCCAATGAAATATCTTTAAGTAAACAGTACATTAAAGAAAAAAAATCAGCAATAAGACTCATACTGAGTGGAACTCTTAAATATAATATTGAAAAGTTTTTAGTAAATCTTAGATATTTATGCCTTCTTTTAAAAATACATTTTCCCTATAAACTATTAAATTAGATTTGATTCATCATGAGGAAGAGTTAAAACAAATTTTATAATACTGCATTCCTAAGATGTAGAGTCAATACAGTAGCTGCTCTGAACACGTGCAAAGAAAGTATTCTTAGGGCTACTGGAACAAACATGACCACAGTGTTAATACACACTCTTGACTGGAAGGCTCACCATGTGACTCAATTCTGCCCAGAGTGAAAGATATTTTTTTAAAAGCCATGTTATTTTACATCCAGTTATCTAAGAAATGAACATGGAACTGAATCTGGTATAATGCTTCATGTGAAAGATGCATTCCAGATCCTTCTTTGAACCAGCAATGGAAAACAAAAATTATTGAGCTGTTAAAAGGGAAAGAACGACTACGTATAAAGACAAAGGAAATAGTATCTTACTAAAGAATGGCAAAAGCCAAACTAGGGCTAAAGTTGTGGCACTAAGTTTGAGTATGGATGAAAATAAATATTTATCTTTCTCCTCCCAACTCCAATAGCATAAGTACTCAATGGAAAAAAAATTTTTAATTTAAAATAATTACTGCAAAATATCCAGGGTAAGCTAAATAGCTTGAAACAATAGTATTCTTAAATATAGAAAACAAAACAAATGGCAAAATCTTTTTAAACACTGAAAGTTAAGCCACAGGAACTCAAAGTTTTCTGAATTGTTGACCTGAACTGCAGAATTATAGAGAGGTAAAATTAAAGAGAAAAGTATTCTGCTATCTATCTATCTATCTACCTACCTACCTACTACCTAACTACCTATCTCCAGGAAATGAAAAGAGCATGCATTTCTTTAAAATAAGTAGCTATTAAGAACATAGCTCTTTTCTTAAATAGAACAAACTATAGTAATTAAATATTGTAACTTTACAGGGAGCAGTAATTCTGTCATAAACTACATAATTCAGCATATGTATTGCTTTATATAAAGTCATGTATAATTACACTAAGTCAATCTGATAATACATTTAATATAGTTTTTCAGTGATTCCAGACTTAATAGAACTCCCAAACATTATTATTGTCACACCTAGAAATATCAAACACTAATACTAGGCTACTGGTAACAGCATATACTATATGCCAAAAAAATATTTTCAACTTCTTTGGGCTTGAGGTTAAAAAACCTTCAATATTTAGCATTAACTTTCTTTTTGTTTTTGTTTTTGTTTTTGTGGTACGCGGGCCTCTCACTGTTGTGGCCTCTCCCGTTGCGGAGCACAGACTCCGGACGCGCAGGCTCAGCGGCCATGGCTCACGGGCCCAGCCGCTCCGCGGCATGTGGGATCCTCCCAGACCGGGGCACGAACCCATGTCCCCTGCATCGGCAGGCGGACTCTCAACCACTGCGCCACCAGGGAAGCCCCAGCATTAACTTTGAGATCAGTAATCTAAAGGTTTTTATAATAATCCCCTTAAGTATGAAACCTCATTGATAAAATACAGTCAAAGCTGCATGTTAAATGCCTAAGAAACACATTTTATTTGTTCAAACATTACTTTTAAAGTAATACAAAAGAAAACACATAAAAAATCATGCCCTACCTATTGCTACGAAGTAAACGCACTAGTGATTTAGAAATAATGCCAGCTTCCGATTTTGGTGCTATGTGCCAATACAGCTGAGCAACTGCCATAACCACCTAAAAAGTAAAGCAGAGAACAGTAAGAACTATAACAGTTTCATACTACAGTTTCAAAGTATATTCTTACATATGATTTCCTTTAACTCCTACAAAATTGCTGTGAAATAAGATGAATATGTTGTTACCCTATGTAGCAGGTTGAATAGTGTTCCCCTAAGAGTGTCTACCCTCAGAATGTGACTTTATTTGGAAATAAAGTCTTTGCAGATGTTATTAAGGCAATGACCAAGGTGAGATCATACTTGATTGGGGGGCCCTAAATCCAATGTGAGTGTCCTTATCAGAGACAGAAAAGGACACACAGAGAAGAGGCAGTATGAAGATGGAGGCAGAGACTGCACTGAGGCATGTAAGTCAAGTAATGCCAAAGACTGCTGGCAACCACCAGAAGCTAATTTCTCCCTAGAGCCTCCAGGAGGAACCAATCCTGTCGACAACTTGATTTTTAGACTTCTGGCCTCCTGAAATGTGAGAGAATACATTTCTATTGTTTTAATCCACTCAGTTTTTGGTAGTTTGTTACGGCAACCCTAGGAAGGCAATAAATCCTCAGAAAAGAAAATGAATGTTAAACGAACTACCCAAAGTCTGAGAGCCAATACGGCAAGGCTCAACACACACTCCAAATGCCATACTCTTCCTAGTGCTGCTGCTGCTCCGAGACGGAATGAAACCAGACACTTAACAGCAGTAAGTAGGTTAAAATTTTAAAAACCAAAGAAGGTCAGTATATTTAAGTTTTAATTAAGGGGACTCTATTAAAACAATTCCTCTATAACAGCAGCATTTGAAATGATTTTCCTTTTCAAAATGCAGAACCTTAAAAATAGTCTTTGGTTCAAAGCTATTATAGGGGTAATCAGAATTTCTCTGTCATAAAATATAAGAGTACTATGTTTCCCCTACATGCCTCTACACTTAGATCCAGAGATCAAAAGTCCAGACTTCCCACTTGCTGAAAGTATCCAGTTCAGCGTGTGGCAACTGCAGATAGAGAGCTACAGAAATTAATCATCTTACCACCTTTGGTGAGGAAGATATATTAATACTACTTTACTTCTGCTTGAACTATAAAGTTCTAATAAATATATGGCAGGAGTTTTACATATGCCTAAGGAGTATACAGTACCTGAGTGTGCTCGAAATAAAAAGAGTTTCTTCTAAAACTAAGAAACATTTTTAAAAAATAGAGTTACAGGATCCTCAAGTTACTGCTGTATGGTATTTTTGTGTACATTTTTTTAGATGACTGATTTATAGCTTTCAGACATTACTTGGGGATTTGAGGAGTTTAAGGATATCTTACTTCTTCACTTGTGATCTACAAATACACTTTAATTATATATACAACAAACTTCTGAATTTAAAATCTTATTAAGAAAAACTCAATTAATGATTGACTTAATCTACAAATAGGTGACAGTCATTTTTTTAAAATATTAAAGCATACAGGTGGCTAATAAGTATTAGCATATGATAGAAGAGAAAGCTGAAGCTTAATAAACTGTACTTTCTATATGTGTCAATGTTTTTAAGATTCTAGATTCCACTTAGTATGTCATCTGTTCTGATACATTAATTAGGGCACTCCCAAACACAAAAGGGATAAAGGATCTTCTTTTCCCCAATATTTACAAATCTAACAGTTTTTAAATCTCTTCAATACCCAAAATTTGACATTTATAGTCTAATTTGTAAAAGCCATGAGGGAAGCTCCCATAACTCCAAACTCCAAAGCAACTAAAAATATACCTCATAGGCCTTCAGCAGTTACATTATGTACGTTCATAAGAAAGTACATCCTACAAGAACTTTTCTATTTCTAACCATTCCTCCTCTATCACCTTACCTAGACTGTCCAAATAGCCTCCCAACAGTGCTTCCAGTATCTCTTATCACCAATTCAATCTACACAGCACTGACAGACTAAGTTTCCTGAACAAATTCTCAAAGTCTCTCTTGCAAGTTGAGAATAAGGCTAAACAAAAGAACCTCTATTCACAATTCTTCAAAAGTCAACCTTTATATATATTTAGCATCATCAAATAAGCAGGATACTAAAAGGTACTGGAACAAAAAATAAACTACCTCTATTTGGTACACAATCAAACAAGAGGGGAACCAAAACATACTGGTACAAAAAGTACAAACTACCTCTATTTGTTTCACTATTCAAGAACATTTTTCATCAGTGAGTATTTGAACTATAAAACCAATTTCCAAGACAAAGTTAAATTAACAGTGAGTCAATTATAAAGTAGTTTTAGGTGGCAAGTTACAGCACTTAAGTACCACCAGGTCAAGTGAGAGTATACTAAAATATAAGCATATTTTACAACATTAATAAAATAACATATGTGTTATTATTGTACATAGTACTTAATCATGATTTAGAAACTAAATACTAGGTATTAGATAAAAACTTCCTAAGATAGATATACAAAGCTCTAGGGACCAAATTCTCAAGCATCAGAAAACAAAGGAAACTCTCATTTTCAAAGTTTTTACTACTTGAACAGAACGATTCATTAAGCATTTTTTTTAATTGAAAGAAGTTTAAGAAAATGTTGAACTTGAATTCATCAAGCCTTACACAAAACTTCCAGTTAACAGGAAACACAGGATATAGAAAAGGAAGCAACCAGACAAATCCAGAGGTACATTCTGCAAGCCTTGAGAGGTTTAAAAGATGTAAGAACCAGACCCAATGCAGCTGGTTTAGATGAACGAGTTATAAAAGAATTTAAGACAAACTGGTATTAAATGAGATGAAATTTTACTGAAATAGAAATAGAGAACTGACTAGAAAAAAAAACAGGTTAAAAAATACTACATGTACTATGATTTTTATCTTGGTTTTAAAAATATATATATGTATAGACATACACACATGTGAAATAGGTACATTTATGCAGAAAAAAATCTGGAAAAAACTGCATTAAGATATTATAACAGTGATTCCTGAGTGATGGGAATGTAATGGTTTAATTTTATTAAATTTTGCTAGTCTGTATTTTCTAATTTTCTACTGTGCACATGTATTCTTCTAAAATAAAAGGGTTATTTAAAATAAAAAGATGTAAACAACAACAACAAACTTAGGACCCAAGTAAGGATGATTTTTAGTTATTCCTACCAGCTACAATTTTTATATGAGGCATTATGATAGGTGCTTTTACTATATGTTAGTCTCTTCAAAACTCTTATCAGGTAAATACAAATATTATGGACTGATACCAGATTAAGTACTCACAACAACAATCCAGTAGTAGAGAAATATACACAGTCCTCCAATCAACTGGTAAACATCTTGAACTTATATCTTAGGAAACCAATTAACAAAACCACAAAAAGGAAATGAAGTCCAGTAGGCATACAGCTACCAAACCAAGTAATCCTATTAAAACCTGCTTTTTAGTATATAAACAAAAAAACTAACAAATGCTCCATTAGCACACTCAGAAATAAAGACTTCTTTACTGAACTTACATATTTTTAACCACTGTTTTAAAAAAATCTGTGAATTATTTCTTATAGTGGTTTTTACATACCGCTGCATTCCTGCTCTGAAGCAAAGGCTTTGTATTCCGAATTAAAAGTCTATGGTCTGGATCCATAGTATATGGCTTCTTCCCTTTGTCAGTCTTTTCCTTCTGTTCCTCATCAGAATCATAGAAATCCTTTTCATTGTCCTCTAGACCATCACCCTACAGGAAAGAAATCCAATCCCAAGATTAGTTCAGACCTGGGACAGCCCAAATATTACACAAAGAAAACTTTTTAAAAAACATTTACAATAATGATAATATTTTACTATAGAATACTACTGTTGAGGCAATTTGAAATTATGTTACCTATATGGAAGAAAGGCCTTGCTTTTTCTCATATTTTATGACACAGTAACTGTCTTTTAGTGCAATAGATAATACTTTTATATTATATAGTAAACCTCTGAAAATATTAAATTACCATAGAAATACCCACAGCTGCCCAAAGGGAAAACCTAACCATTAAATTCTAACAAAGCCGAGGATAAGAGACTACCCCAAACCTGAAAACTGTTTCCATAAATTATCAGTCATTCTGTAACTGAATCAAAGGGTCAGAAGAAAGAAGAAAATTGTTTGGACTGCAACACACATAAAAGAAATCATTAATAAAGTTTGACAGGTTAAAAATTGGTAATTAAGCAAATCCCTGTGTTGTCAAGACTCAGCTAGAGATTTATGTGTATCCCTGAGAGTTGATTCTATGTTTTTGTTTTGTACTTTTCATTTGAATTCTTTATTATCTCTGTCAATAAAATCAGCCTATAGGTATTTAGTCCTAAAAATAAATAAACAAATGAAAAAATACACAAAGACAATAATATTTAAGTGGATCCAATGCAACTACCATTTAGAAGTAATTTCTGTTACCAAGTACTTGAAACATACTTTCCACTTCTGGGAAGATGGAATAGATATACTTTTTCCTATTCCTCTTGCTAAGTATAACTAGAAACCCAAGATATTATATATAAAACAAATATAAAAAAGAAAAGACAGAGAAGAAGAAAGACTGGATAGGGATCTCAGGATCCAAAGAATGACACAACAGTGAGTTCCCTGGATTTTCATTTTTACCTCATATATCAAAGACTGGGTGGAAGAGAAGTGGGTAACACAGAAAACCAACAAGTATAGATGAAACAAACCCTCCAAAAGCCTGTTCTCTGTAGCCAAAGGACCAAGAAAGGGAAATGGAAAGTCTAGCAAGACAGAAAACTTTTTAAGAAAATAACTGCTCTAGTGCAGCCAACACTAGAGAAAAAAACCATGACCTTACCCCTAACCCCACCAGCAAAAGCTGACATGCAGAGCCTAGATTTCCACCCCTCCCCACAGGATGTAATAAGAGCCCCGACTTTCCCACTGGGGTGGTATCAGAAAAGGCCAAGATGGAACTGAGACTTTAATCCCCACCAGTTAATGAGGCACCTCCATGGTGGGGAGACCAAGCAGGGAGCTTGGACATCCAAGCCTACCTATCAGTCGAGGTAACTTTATCCCTCCCCACTGGGCTAGTACAAGAGGATGCTTAGTGGACACTTCTCTCAGGACTTGAAACATCACCAGCCAGTGGTAACAAGGACACACCACTCTGTGGTGTCAGTGGAAGACACATGTGGAACAGTAATGAGGCACTTCTATACCTCCCAACCAGAAAGCTATCAGGGGAATAATACTGGGGAGCCAGATCCCACATTCACCCACAGTAATAATGAGCACAATCTACCTGAGATATCAATGGAGGCTGAGTGGGGAACCAGGATTTCTACCATGACCTGGCAGTAATGAAGTGGCATGCACCCCACCCTTCTCTGTTGGAATGGTGTCAAACAAACCAAGCTAAAACTGAAGGCTTGAATAAGATCCATAATCTCATAATATCCAAAACATCCAGGTTTGGGGACAAAAAAAAAAATCACTCACCATTCCAAGAGCCAGGTAGATCCCAAACTGGATGAAAAAAGATAAACAGTAGATGCCAACACTAAGATGATGGGGATATTAGAGTTATCTAATAAAGATTTTAAAGCAACCATCATAAAAATGTTTCAGTGAGCAACTAGGAACACCCTTGAAACAAATGAAAAACAGAAGGTTTTAGAAAAGAATTATAAAATCTAAACAAAGAAATAGAAGCTATAAAGAAAGACCAACAAGAAAGGTTACAACTGAAAAATACAGGAACCAAAATTAAACAATAAATGGGATCAAAAGCAGTACTGAGAGGACCAGGAAACCATCAGTGAATTAGAACAAAGAACAACAGAACAACAACAATCTGAACAAAAGAGAAAAATGGAGAATGGAATGGAAGACCCATCTGTCTCCTCTCCAAACCCCCAAAAAAGGAATCTTTTTCCATGGAGGAGCTGGTTAGTAGTGATCCTGAAGAGACAGCTGGCAGCGGAGGTCTTACCAAGAGGAATAAATCTTTCCCCAGAGAGGGAACCAGTTAGTGACCCTGAAGAGTCAGGAAACAAGACAGTCCCCAAGAAATAGAGGAAATTCTCTTCCAAGGAGGAGCCACTCAGCAGTGGACCTGAAGAGGCTGCTGCCAGCAGGAGCAGCAGCTCCAAGAAAAAGAAAGAGCTCCGAAAGCTGTCCCAGGAAAATTAGAATGGACATTTCCCTAGTAGGGCATAACTTGCAGAGATATTTCCCAACCCATCCCCTATAGTCCAATAAAAATTAAAAACAAATACACGAAGGACAAAGATAAGGGGGAAGAAAAAAAAAGAACTTCAGGGACCTGTGGAACTATAACAAAACAGCTCAAATATCCTATCATCTGAACCCTGGAAAGATTCAGATGGTGGGTGGGGCTTACAGAGTACTCCAAGAAATAATGGCTGAAAAATTCCTAAATTTGGCAAAAGACCTAAAAGTACAGATGGAATAAAGTGAGTAAATCCTAAACAGGATAAACCCAAAGAAATACAAAACAAGACATATAAGTCAAACTTCTGAAAACTAAAGATGAAGAAAAAGATCTGGAAAGCAGCATTACAGAAAGGACACTTGAGAGGATGAGGTAATGGATCAGGGAGTGTCAGTGATAAGGATGAAAATGCAGGATAGATTTAAGAACTACTTAGAAGCTGAAGTCAACAGGATGCAGTGACTGAATGTGAAGAACAACATCGGGGCACTTAACAAGGATGCCCCCATTCCCAGCCTGGATGACAAAGCAGATGATGATACTACCAGTCAAGATAATCTTGTCTGGGAGTATCTCTCTTTTGCAAGGCTGCCTGCTAAACAAACATCCTTAAAAGATAGTCCAGAACAAAACCTATCTATGCCATTACACAGAAAGCAGAAAAAATGAGAAAAACGCATGAAGGATTATCTCCCAAGTGTTTATTTTATTCATGACTGATCTGCCCCTATTCTTCAAAGTGAACCTTCTTTTTATAATTAACAATTTCCCCCAGCAAAAAAAATTTATAGGGCTTCCCTGGTGGCGCAGTGGTTGAGAGTCCGCCTGCCGATGCAGGGGACACGGGTTCGTGCCCCGGTCTGGGAGGATCCCACATGCCGCGGAGCGGCTGGGCCCGTGAGCCATGGCCGCTGAGCCTGCGCGTCCGGAGCCTGTCCTCCGCAACGGGAGAGGCCACAACAGTGAGAGGCCCGCGTAACGCATTAAAAAAAAAAAAAAAAAAAAAAAAAAATTTATAATTTGTGATCTCTAATCATTTTTCCTTCAACATGGCATAGCATTTTTTTAAAAAAACATTTATATAACTAGGTACAGAGTTCTTAGGGTTGACAACAAAAGCACAGCCCATAAAAGAGAACACTGATAAATTGGATTTCATCAAAATTAAAAACTCCTGTTCCATTAAAAAAAAAAACCTCTTAAGAGGAAGAAAAAAACAAATTACACATTGGCAGAAAATATATGCAACTACATATGAAACAAGGGGCTAGTATCTAGAATATAAAGACCACTCCCAAAACTCAACATTTAAAAAAACAATTCAGTTTAATAAAGGGCAAAAGATATTCTTACAGACTGAACTGTGTATCCCCTAAAATTCACATGTTGAAGCCTCAATGCGACCATATGCTAAAGTTGGGACCTTCAAGGTTAAATCAGATTATATCAGTGGTTCCCTAATCCAATACAACTGGCATCCTTATAAGAAGAGAGAAAGGCATATGAGAACACAGCAAGAAGGCAGCCTTCTGCAAGCCAAGGAGAGGAGCCTTGGGAGAAACCAAACCTGCTAACACCTTGACCTTGGACCTCTAGCCTCCTGGAGGAATTGTGAGAAACTATGAGAAATAAATTTCTGTTTATTTAACCAGCCTGTGGTATTTTGTTATGGCAGCTCTAGCAAACTAATACAGACATGAATAAACGATTATTAAAGGAGATATGCAAATGGTAAACAAAGCACATGAAAAGATAATCAACTTCATTAGCTAATAGGGAAATGCAAATTAAAACCACAGCAAGGTGGTTTTGTTATGGCATACATATCAGGATGGCTCTCATCTAAAATTAAACTTAAAAATAGTGACACCACCAAATGATAGTAAGGAAGTCCAGGAAAAGGATCACTCATATGCTGGTGGTGAATGTAAAAGGTTACAGTCATTCCGGCAGGTTGTCAGTCTCTTACAGAACTAAACCTGTATTCACCATACAACCCCAAAATTGCACTCTTGGGCATTTATCATGGGGAAATGGAAATTCTCAAAAAGATCTCTACACAAAATATTCATAGCAGTGTTATTCCTATTAGCCAAAATGGAAACAACACAGATGTCCTTCAATGGATGAATGGTTAAACAACTGGTTAAGCAAATGGTTAAACATCTATGCCATGGAATACCATTCAGAAATAAAAAGAAACAAACGACTGATACACACAATGCTGATTAATCTCCAGAGAAGTACACTGAACTTGAGAGAGCAAAATTAATCCTAAAAGGTTACATACTGTATGATTCCATTTATATAGCATTCTTGAAATGACAAAATTATAAAGATGGAGAAGAAATTAGTGGTTGCCAGGGGTTAAGGGGGAGCAGGGTTAAGCACATGGAAGAAAATGGGTTTAACTATAACATGGTAACATGAAGGATACTTGTGATAGAAATGTTCTGAATCATGACTGTATCAACGTCAATATCAAGGTTGGAATACCTTACTATAGTTTTGCAGGATGTCACCACTGGAGGAAAATGAATAAAGGTTACACCAGACCTCTCTATATTATTTCTTACAAATGCATGTGAATCTACAGTTATCTTAAAAGAGAACATTTAATTAAATAAAATTAAGGAGAAAAAAATCAGTAAATCACTTGAAAGCAATTTGCATATATTTATTGTTAGATAACAATAAAATAAATTATTTAAATTGTTATAGGTTAATATCACTTAATGAATTATGTTTTCCTTGTTAAGTGCTTACAGTTAGGACACAATCTTTGCTTAAATATCACTGAAAACACTTTTCATCAAAAAATATGACCTTTAGTTTTCTTAGAAGTAAGCATAATATTATCTGAGTGTTTTTTAAATCCACAATAAAAACAAAATCTTAAGAAATTCTCCAAACAAAAGAAACTCACCAAATTTATGCTTTGAAAACAAAAGGCACTTTAAAAGTAATACCCATATTTAAAAATAAACTATAAATTATAACATTTATCATCTTCTCTGAATACACAATTCAAAACAAATTACTTGTCTCTTAGTGCTTAAAAAAAAAAAAAAAAAAAAAAAAAAAGGACTATAACTGAGACATACTTTTCTATCAAGGCCAGACTTGAGGGTCTTTCTCCTTTATGGAGTTTCAGACTAAACTGATTCTATTAAGTGCATTAATAAACCAATAAAATGATACACAAATAATCTCACTCTTTAAGCATAAGCACTCACCTACAATCTTTACTGAATGTTAATCAAACAAATGTTCAAAATATACCTAAAACTAACTGGCATATGATGAAACGGCTGTATTAACACAGCACTTTCCAGTTCTCCTTCTCTACTAACACTTTATTAAAGTTCAATTACATTATTTTAATAAATATTTGTATTGTTTATTTTACTGTACAAGTATTTAGGATTATGGTAGTAATTACAGTAAAAAGATTATAAAGGAGCATTTTTTTTTCATTAGTATCTTTCCCACATCCAAAGATTTTACAAAGCTATTAAGTAAAGCTTCTACAGATTAATGCTTCATGATATGTTTTATTAAAGATCTGTAAATTAATTCTTAACATTTAACATTAAATAAATTAGTATAATTACTAAAATGAAAGGGATTCTCTGAAACAGTACAAAGTTTTAACAACAGGATTATTGGATAACAAACACGAAGAACATGTTGCTTAATACCTAAAATAATTATTGATATCAATTATTATTTCAAAGTATATTCCCCTCAAAAGAAACTTTCTCTTATACTTTTTATGAAATTTCAATTTGGTTCTATTGCTATGAGAACATCATGGCATGGCTTTTTAGATCTGGCTGCTAATTACTAACTGTATATATACACCAACAGCATAATTCCTTTATTTTGAATTAAAAGGAAAAAAATGTAAGGACTGATGTTTTCATGAGGTTAATGAAACAAAAGAGATGAGGCTTCCACACAGGATGGGAGCCAATCTCCAACAGCTTTATATCTGAATCTGTGTCACTGCTAGCTGTTTTCTCAGGTTTTCAACTGACAGGAACAGACATTGGCCAAAACAGAATGGAAGCTGGATGCAAACAGCCAGAATCGGTAGTACTAGGTCATGCCAGTTCAGTATCGGGGTTGCCTCTATGACCATGTTAAATTACTTGACCTCCCCTTGTCTTAATTTACTCATTTGTAAAATGGAATAAAAGCAGTATCTATATCATGAAAGTGTTCATAAAGATTGATTAGTTTAGTGAAGGTTATATAAGTCCTTAGTGCCTAGTGCATATTAAACACTCAAATAGTAGCTATTACCATTGCTTTTATTATTAAATTTTTTCTAGAAACTATTACCTCACCGTAAATCAAATATCCCTAGATGCCAAATAGAAGAAAAATTTCCCCCTAAAATTATCCCTCAGAAAAGAAACTGCCTCATATTTGAGAATTTACAAAAATATCATGAGGCTTTTGTACAACTGCTTCATTCTGAACCAAAATGTACTGTCTGGGGAACTCATTACACTGAAACAACTTTAATCAATGCCAGTTATAGATGCTTAAAAGAAGTCACAAACTCCAATGACACAATGTCATTAAAAGTAAGACTTGAAAGATTACTTTTTAAAAACAGGTAATACAGGATTACAGAGTTCTGCTTCTAGAAATAAGCAAATTGGAATAACCCTTATAGCGAGCTAGGGAAGAAAAATGAAACACACCTGTTTGAAGGCACTGAAAAGTTAAAAGAACAGTGATGAATTATGCAGGCAAGATCCAGAAGAAGTAGTAAACCAAGAAATCTGACCGACCTTAGGAATTGTTTTTCCCCCCAAATCATTGTTATTACATAGCAAAAAGCCGAGAGGCCTAAAGAGCTCTTAGCAGATTCACAAAAATTACAGAAGCAAAAGTTGGAGGTCAGGATCCACCAAAACCAAGACTCCTAACTCTCCTTAGTCTTTGGTTTAAAATCCTGAGAGTCTACATCCTAGAGAGTAAAGATGATAAAATTAAAGCCCACCTTTCAATCATGTCAAATCTATAACTGAGGTGATTAAAGGAACTCAGATTGCTGATACCCTTACCTAGTAATATTCCACAAGCAAACCAAACCCATCATCCAAAGCTTCAAACTAGTTCAACAATTTTTCAGAAAGTAAGTAAGGAAAGAGGAAGGAAAATAGGGAAGAAAAGGCAGAGTCATTAAGGGTCAGGATATTGTTTCCATCTGGGAGGGAAAGAAGGATATTAAGTGGAAGGTGTCAAAGGAGGGTCTTCTGAAGTATAATTACTGTTTCTTAATCTGAGTACTCGTTACATTGGGGTCTTCAGTTTACAAAAATTCATGAGACCATTTGCTTCTCACACATATATATTATTTCTAGTTCAATAAAAATCTTAAAATTATGCATGTAAGAAAAAAAGACAGGAAATTCCCTGGTGGCGCAGTGGTTAAGGATCTGCCTGCCAATGCAGGGGACACAGGTTCGAGCCCTGGCCCGGGAAGATCCCACATGCCGCGGAGTAACTAAGCCTGTGCGCCACAACTACTAAGCCTGCGCTCTACAGCCAGTGAGCCACAACTACTGAGCCCATGCGCTGCAACTACTGAAGCCCGCGTGCCTAGAGCCCACGTTCCACAACAAGGGAAGCCACCTCAATAAGCAGCCTGCGCACTGCAACAAAGAGTAGCCCCCCGCTGGCCACAACTAGAGAAAGCCTGCACAGAGCAACAAAGACCCAGCAGAGCCCCCCCAACCCCCCGAATAATAAATAAATAAATAAATAAAATAAACAAGTAAGGTAAACAAGATATAATCAGAAGGATATTTAGTCTGCTTAAGGATAAATACAGATAAAATAGGTTTCAAAGATGCTGAAATCTATAGAAAAAAATTTCCATTTGCTGAACTTAGTATACTAATTGTACATCATATACCTAAAAAAGGAAGATGAACCAATGTTAATACAGCACCATGTGTATTTGAAAACAATATTTTAGAAATACTTTGTTTTTAATGGAACTGCTTAATTTTTTAATGTATTCTGTACCTTCTAATATATTTCTTATCTAGAAATTGATACAATGCAGTTTCAATTTACACAATACATCTATGAATTTGGAACTAAGTCGAAAGGTCTCCCCTACGTAGCTGAAACAGCAGTTATGAAGAGTTGAGGTATTATTCTAAGTATAAAGTTCTTATGCAGAGTATATTATGCCTTTAATTTTAACCATTTATCTCCTGATACTCAGATAATGTAATGTGTAATGTAGAAAGAAAACAATATTAAGTTATGTCTTTCATTCTCTATCAAGGGGCTGGAAGACAGAAAATTGTTTTAGAAGTGTTTGCATCAAAAAGGTTTAAAAATATCAATTATTATATGTATTGTTTGTATTGAGCCTAGAGAAATGAGGCATTATCATAACGGGGGTTTTTAATGGGTATTAATTAAAATATTTTATATTGTGGCTTATGCTGGCAATTTTTCTAAGCCTCATGGTCATTTAAGTAATGTCACCTTTACTCCAATAAATTACTGATATGATTATTACAAAGAGAACCATTTAACAGCAATCTGACTGATGTAAAAAACATTAATAAACCTGTAAAACCTGCTCTTTTGCACCTTGGAAAATGGCTGGTTCTAAAACTAAGGCAGTTAAAGTAAATCTAGATCATCAGGTACTTAAAAAACAAATGAAAACAACTCCCTAAGACCAAAGCTGAAAAATTTTAGCCGTAGAATAATGACAGTATTAGTTCATAACCCAAAGGATAAAATAAATATCTAGGAGTCCATACTTACATAAATAAATGACTAAAAAATAAATAAATGGGAGAGAAAAGTCAAGTCTTCCTTACAGAAGAATTCTGAATAATAATTATGCTAATATCATGTGAATGAGTATTGGAGGCTTAAAATGTAATTTCCATGTCAGCATTCTATCCATATTCCAAGGTGATGAGCATCTCAAACAACCTATACAGAAGTAAAGATGGTTCCCTATGGAAAAGTATTAAATGACTCAAAAAGGAACCCTGGTAATAATAAGGACACAAATACATAAAATCTTTGTGATGAAACTCACGAGTATAAAAAAGTTATATTTATAAATGAAGATTTTTCTGTTATTTAAAACATCAGTATGTGTAGAAAATGAAATTATATACTAGAATAAACAACTTTCTCCACCTTTCTAAAAGAGTGTACATTCAAGCTGAACCAAAAAAAAAAAAAAAAAGCTTTAAATCCTCTTATTTGGAAAATGGAGACAGCTTTGCAGTTTCTTTAAAGTGAAGACAGTGTTTTAGAAATACATCCTGAATAGATATGGATGGAATTATATAATACCTTGAATTTCATATGAAATTTGGGATTGAAGTGGGAAGGGGGTTGAGTTAAAGTTGAGAGCAGCCATGAGCTGATGAATGTTGTATCTAGGTGATGTGTACATGAGGATTCATTGGACTCTTAGCCCTATCTTTGTGTATGCTTAAATTTTTCAATAGTTTAACATTTATACAGTGAGTTTCACTTCAAGATCTACTATAAAGCTACAGTAATCAAAATCAAGACAGTGTGGTACTGGTGAAAGAACAGACAAAGAAATTAATGGTACAGAACAGGGAACCCCAAAATAGACCCACATAAATATACCGTTATTGTATAACTGTATATTGTATAACTGATTTATGACAAAGGAGCAAAGTTAATACAATGGAGAAGAGATCTTCTTTTTTACAAATGGTGCTGAACATCAACATGCAAAAAAAATGAATCTAGACAGACCTACATCATTCACAAAAATTCACTCAAAAAGGATTAGAGACAAATAAGGAACACAAAACTATAAAATTCTAGAATATAACATAGGAGAAAATCTAGATGACCTTGGATATGGGATGACTTTTAGATACAACACCAAAGGCATGACCCATGAAAGAAATAATTGATAAGCTGAACTTCATTAAAATTAAAAAGGTCTGCTCTGCAAAAGATGTCAAGACAAAGACAAGACAAGCCACAGACTTGGAGAAATATTTGGAAAAGATACATCTGATAAAGGGCTGTTATCCAAAATATACAAAGAGCTCTTAAAACTCAACAATGAGAAAGCAAACAACTCGATTAAAAACTGGGCCAAGGACTTGAACAGACAACTCATCAAAGAAGATATACAGATGGCAAATAAGCTTATGAAAAGATGTTCAACATCATGTATAATTAGGGAAGTGCAAATTAAAACAAGATACAGGGACTTCCCTGGTGGTCCGGTGGTAAAGAATCCACCTTCTTAAAAAAAAAAAAAAAAAAAAAATCCACCTTCTAATGCAGGGGACATGGAGTCAATCCCTGGTCAGGGAACTAAGATCCCACATGCTGCAGGGAAACTAAGCCCACGTGCCACAACTACTGAACTCGCACACCACAATGGAAGAGACCGCATGCCGCAACTAAGACCTGACGCAGCCAAAAAATAATAAATAAATAAATATTTTTTAAAAAAAGATACAACTACACACCTATTAGAATGGCCAAACTCCAGGATGCTGACAACACTAAATGTTGGCAAGAATGTGGAGCAAAAGGAACACTCATTCATTGCCAGTGGGGACACAAAACAGTACAGCCACTATGAAAGACAACTGGGCAGCTTCTTACAAAATTAAAATATACTCTTATCAAATAGTCTAGCAATCAGAGTCCTTGGTTTATACCAAAATGAGTCCACACAAAAACCTGCACAAGGTTTATAGCAGCTTTATTCGTATTTGCCAATTTATAGAGGCAAACAAGATATCCTTCAGCAGGTGAATGGATGAATAAACTGTGGTACATCTAGACAATGGAATGTTATTTGGCCCTAAAAAGAAATGAGCTACAGAGACATGAAAAGACACAGAGCATCCTTAAATGCATATTACTAAGGCAAAGAACTGAAAAAAAAAAAACTATGGAGATAGTAAAAAGACTAGTGATTGCCAGGATTTGTAGGGGAAAGAGGAATGAATAGGCAGGACATAGAGGATTTTTAGGGCAGTGAAACTATTTTGTAAGATATCACAATGGTGGAGGCATGTCATTATATGTTTGTCAAAACCGACAGAATGAACCCCACCAAGAGCAAACCTCAGTGTAAACTATGGGCTTCAGGTGGTAATGATGTATTAACATATGTTCATTGACTGTAATAAATGTACTACTGTGGTGAAGGATGTTGATAGTCAGGAGGTGGGTGGGGGCAGGGAGTATATGGGAACTCCCTGCATTTTCCACCGTATTTTGTCATAACCTAAAACTTTCTCTAAAAAAAAATTAAAACAAATTTTTAAAAGAAACAGTGAGTTTAATATACCTGAGCTATTTCATATGAAAATAGGTCTCCCTCCACTCATGTGTACTGACCACCCCAAACGCTAAAATAAAAACATTAGAATAAAATTAGCTTTTCACCTTGCTCTAAAACATTCACTTTCAGTAAGAGAAATGTTGTTACATTAAATATAAGCTCTATGAAGTCCAAAAAAATTACCTTTTATTTCATAAAGCATATTTTGGAAAGGCACAGTTTATAAACTTTATTCTTCATCCTGCCATCTCTTTTATTTTATTACCGTGGTGTTTGTCATAGTCGAGAAAAAGACACTGAATGTATCCACTTGTCTTATGAATTCCAAGACAGCCTGGAGGGCACTAGTACCAACTTAAGGTTTGTACCAGGACAATACCACGTCTGTTATCTTCTGTGGACACAGACTACTTAAAAGCTACACAGGGGAACACATCATGGCATTGTCATGCCATAAGACACTCATATTAGCAAGCTTGGGCTACTATAACAAAATACCATAGACTGGGTGGCTTAAGCTACAATTTTTCACAGTTTTGAAGGCTGGCAAATCCAAGATCAAGGTGTTGGCAGACTCGGTTCCTGGTGAGAACCCACTTCCTAGCTTGCAGCTGGCTGCCTTCTCGCTATGTCTTCACGTGGGCAGAGAAAGGAAGCAAGCTCTCTGGTGTGTCATCTTATAAGGGCACTATTCCCATGACGACAACCCCACACTCACCAATCCACTGAAACCAAATTACTTCCCAAAGTCCCTACCTCCAAATACCATCACATTGGGAGTTAGGACTTCAACATGTGGATTTCGGAGGACATAAACATTCAGTCCATAGATACCATAGCAGTGTATTGGTGGTCCATCTCTCTGACATTGGGTTAGATTTCCCTGACAAGATCACAGTGGGTAGGTGATTGGCAATATCATAAACAATTAAATTATTCAGTATGGATAGCACATGTTTACTTTTTTTAAAAAAGTCATGTTTAATAAATTTTTTAATTTAATATTTTTCTCAAAAAAAGTCTCTTTCTCCCCTGATTAGGCCTATGTAAAACAACACATTATATGAATACTGGTTTGAGACATTTTTTCCTTCCATGAGGTAACTGCTACGCTCTTCACTTTACATGTTTTATACTACAGCCCAGTGACCACTATACCACACAGGTGGAAGTATGGGTTTGAGGATCATTGAACACTGAATCTCCCCCAATACATCACAATTATGGAAACACCTGTGCCCAGTAACTTTGAGTTGAGCCACTCTGAAAATTCAGAGTGCTCAATTGCCCACAACACTTCTCATTTCTTATGACTGTATGTTCAGCACCAGTATACAGGAAATAAGCTTTCCGAATGCAGTGGTTTCCAAATTTTGTTACTGAGAAATCTGAAGAACCTACATAAGGCATTTTTTCATGTTTCTCTAAAGTAAAATATACTCATGACACAAGTTGATCTTAGGTCTAAGAGTTCTAAGACATGAGAAAGAAGGGTTCCAGTCATTTGAAAACTAATCTCAGTCTAATTACAGAGATAAATAAGAACTGTTTTTTGTTAAGCAGAATGCATTTTAGAGTGGTTCTCACTCAGTCATAAACTGCAAAATAAAATTAAGCCCAACCTAGGTAGAACTAATCATAATTCCTCAAGTATTCACTCCCTCCTTACCTAAACCCCTGAAATAAAGAGAATGTATTAAAGAAGGTAAGTGTCCATTGATTTGAAATTGATGAATTTAATTATCCTTTAGGACATTAAAAAAAAGAGGTTAGTGGGTTAGAGCAGAGGTTTTAAAATACTGGTGGACATTCATGGGGGAGGGGATAAAGCAGTAGTTTGTTTTAATCTTAGGGTGAACTCTAATAGTTAAATAGAAAAAACAAAAGCAAAAATCTGTACTCTAGATAAAGTGGGGGTAAGAAACTAGGGCTCTAACAAACAACAGTTAAAAATTTTTAAAAAGCAAATAATCTAGGTTATGAAAAACTTTTCATATAAAATTTTGTACAGGGACTGTTTCTTCTTCATTAATCCCCAAATATTTATATATCTAAATTAAATAATGCCCTTTGAGTCACTAGAAAAACATATATAAACAAGTTGTTTTAAAAATAATATGAGGGAAAAAAAATAATAATAATATGAGGATAACTACTAGAAGTTAAAGCTCAAAGAGTTAGAACTAGTTGCATCTGGAGGGTAGGAACTGGAGGTGTAAAAAGGAAGGACATATATTTACTATACATCCCAGTAATTCCACTCCTAGAGAAATGAAAACATTTTATGTCCAAACAAAGACTTGTGGCACTGGAGGCCAAGGTCACAGCTCCATGGATGTACAGAAAATTCAGAGTTTAAGCATAAGCAAGTACAATCTTTGCCGAGAAGACATAGCGACAGATAGATGTATATATATGTAACATCTTTTGTGTGTGTGTTACAGAATTATGTTAAAGAAATTAAGAGAAAAAAGTTTAATTTTTAATATTTACCTACATATATATCATTTATATCATTCTTTATTCCTTTCTATAGTTATAAATTACCATCTATCATCATTTCTCTTCAACCTAAACAACTTCTTGCAGTATCTCTTGTAATACAGTTCTACATATCAATTTTTCAATTTAGTTCATCTGAAAACTTCTTCATTCCATCTTTATTTTTAAAGAATGTTTTTGTTCAATATAGAATTCTTTGTTGACAGATTTCTCTCAACAATTTAAAGATGATATTCCATTGTTTCCTAGACTCCATTGTTTCTTATCAGCAGTTAGTCATAATCATTGTTTCTCTGTATATAATGCATTGTTTCTCTCTGTCTGCTTTCAAGGTTTTCTCTTTCCCCTTTGATTTCAGAAGTTTGACTATGATGTACCTAGGTGTGACATTTTAATATTTTGCCTGGGAATTTGATGTGTTTCCTGGATCTGTACACTTGGTTTTTTCCCCCCTTAAACTAAACTTGAAATTTTTTAAGCTTTTGTTTCTTCAGGTATTATTTCTACTCCATTCACTTTTTTCTCTCATTTTGGGACTTCAATTACAAGTATTTTATTTTGTTTCATATTGTTCCACATGGCTCTGAGACTGTTCACTTTTCTTCACTTGCTTTTCTCTTTGTTCTTCAGAATGAATAATTTCTATTAATCTATCTTCAGGTTTCTTAACACTTTTACAGCCTCCTCCTGGCTATTAAGCCTATCTAGCTTATTTTTCATTTAATCATTGTGTTTTTCAGCCCTAGAATTTCCATTTCGTTCTTTCTTATAGTGTCTTTCCTGTTAAGATTCATTTATTCAATCAATACAACTATGTTGCTTTTTACTATTTTTGCCATATATATATAATATATATATAATAGCTGCATTATTTGTCTGATAATTGCCTCTTCTTGATTATCTTTCTATTGCCTACTTTTTCTCTTCAGCATTAGTTATTTTTTTGTTTCTCACGTCTGCTGATTTTTTCAAATTGTATTCTGAATATTATCAACCATACACTATAAATTCTTCGTTGTGTTGCATTCCTCTGAAGTGTATTAATATTTGTTTTATCAGGCATCTTACTGGTTTCAAACTCCAAACTCTGTGTATCCTAATACGACCAGCAAGTGAAATCTCCATTTAGTTTCCAGTTGCTTTTTTTTTTGCTAGACACACTGGAGTCTTCTCCACACATGGAGAGTTGGTCAGCCAATGACTTGAATGGTGTTTACATGCATTTCCAGGGGTGCACCCTCCTGTGGTTCCCACACCTTTCTGGAATTTCTCCCCAGCCTTTCTGCCAGCCTTGAAGTCTGTTCTCTAATACCTAGGTAAGTGAGCTGTAACTTTTTCCATTTTTATATGGGATAGGGGAATTCCCCCAGGCAAAAACCTGCAAACTCACACCTTGAAATTTCAGTCCTTCATGTGTAGAGTCCTCTCTAGTTTTGCCTACTTTTGATCATCCTATAGTACACCTTTAGCTGCTATTTTTCAAAATAATTTCCCAGAGAGTTAATCTGATCAAGGTATTCCATCAATGGAAGCGGAAACTGTAAGTCCATGAAGTACATCTCAGCCGCAGGTCAGATGTCTTCATGCTTTTTACGCTAAAGTAAACTTTTCTCATACAGTCCTCTATACCCCACTTTCGTCATATTTCCCATTACTTCACATTAGCCAGAATTGTGTTATATGCCCATTCCTAAACCTATCACCTACAAGGGGAATGTAATTAACATTAGTCTAGTTTAGGCTGGGAAGCAACATGGCTTCTGCAAAGACACCTGGGTGCTCAGTCCCTGTAGAACATCTGTCTGCAAGGAAGAACTTTTTGCATAGGGGTTGTCTGCTGGAGACAATCAACAGTGTCTGCCACATTCTCTATACCGCCTAGACAACAATGCACTAGCAGAATCTGTCTGACGTAACCATTTTGGAACTCTGGAGTCTATCAAAGGCTTGCAGCTTCCAGTGGGACTGCAGTAATTTTAAGATATGTATCAGAAACTTAAAGTCTTGTATATATACAGCTAAATGAATAATAGAATAGAATAAAATTGACTGTTTTAAATTACCACATTATTAGATTACATAAAATCATAATCTTTTCTGAGATGAATATAGAAATCTACTAAGCAGCAAAATCACAAATTTAAAAATTAAATAACTGACTTGTCAGAGATAAATTCAATATTAATCATATTTACTCCTTTATGCTACAGTAATAAGACTAACACAGAGAAAAATATAAGGAAATAAATGGACTATAAGGTCAAGAAAACAAAATGATATAAATATCCATAACAAAATGTTAAGGAGAAAAGCACAGTGGAAAAAGGACAGACATCAGAGGAGGGTAGCAGAATTCATCACATTTCTTAACATCTTAAGCTCTAACTTTCTGCTCCTAAAATTCATTTAGTACCCGTTAAAATTCATAAAATACTTTTAATACTGTGAACATTTTGGGGCTACTAGGTAAATATGGTGAGAGAAAGACAGAAAACAGAATTTCTTTCCCCAATATAAATAATATGCAGAAAATAAAAAATTAAAACTAGCAAAAATAAGTCAGTGGAGAAAGAAACAAGAAGAGGGTCACAATCTAATGGCATAAACTTTTTTAGAAGTATTTTTTAAAAAGAAAAGACTCTAGAAAAACATATTCCTCACTTCTTGAAAATGTTCATGATTAACTCTTGCCTGCTAGACAGAAGAAAACTGAGGGGTTACTCTTACCTTTCATCCTACTTGGGGTGGTGGGGTGGTGAGGGAGGTTGGCAGTGGAAACAGGTGGTGAGGAGAAGCAGGTGGGAGAGTAAACAACAAGCCTGTCTCTCTCTGAAAGAACTGATGACTCTGGGGCAACACTGCCCAATAGAAAATTCTGTGATATCGGAAACATTTTATATCACACTATCCAATACAGTAGGCACCTGCCTCGCATGACTACTGAAGCCTTAATGTGGGGCCAGGGCAACTGAGGAAGTGATTTTCAATTTCACTTAATTTAAGTTTAAATAGCCACATGTGGCTAACAATTACCATATTGGACAGGAGAATTCCTGGGTTAAACAATGAATAAATAAGAACAGTTTAAAGGTCAAGAAAATTTCTCCATGGGAACAAAGTAGGTGGCATCAATGTCACTATAGGACATTTAAGAAAGTTCCCGAGACTTAAGGGGAAGATGGCGGAAGAGTAAGACGCAGAGATCACCTTCCTCCCCACAGATACACCAGAAATACATCTACACGTGGAACAACTCCTACAGAAAACCTACTGAACGCTGTCAAAAGACCTCAGACCTCCCAAAAGGCAAGAAACTCCCCACGTACCTGGGTAGGGCAAAAGAAAAAGGAAACAACAGAGACAAAAGAATAAGGACGGGTCCTGCACCAGCGGGAGGGAGCTGTGAAGGAGGAAGGGTTTACACACACTAGGAGCCCCTTCGCGGGCGGAGACTGCGGGTGGCGGAGCGGGGGAAGCTTCGTAGCCACGGAGGAGAGCGCAGCCACAGGGGTGCAGAGGGCAAAGCGGAGAGATTCCCGCACAGAGGAGCGGTGCCGACTAGCACTCACCAGACCGAGGCTTGTCTGCTCACACGCCGGGGCGGGGGGGAGCTGAGCGCAGGGAGAGGACTGGGGTTGGTGGCGTGAACACAGCCTGCAGGGGGTTAGTGCACCACCGCTAGCCAGGAGGGAGTCCGGGTAAAACTCTGGACCTGCTGAAGAGGCAAGAGACTTTTTCTTCCCTCTTTGTTTCCTGGTGCGCGAGGAGAAGGAATTAAGAGCTCTGCTTAAAGAAGCTGCAGAGACGGGCGCGAGCTGCGGCTAACAGCGCGGACTCCAGAGACGGGCATGAGACACTAAGGCTGCTGCTGCCACCACCAAGAAGCCTGTGTGCAAACACAGGTCACTATCTACACCTCCCTTCCGGGAGCCTGTTTAGGCCGCCACTGCCAGGGTCCGGTGATCCAGGGACAACCTCCTCGGGAGAACGCACGGCGCGCCTCGGGCTGGTGAAACGTCCCGCTGGCCTCTGTCGCCGCAGGCTCACCCCGCATCCGCACTCCTCCCATCCCTCGGCCTGAGTGACCCAGAGTCCCCGAAGCAGCTGCTCCTTTAACCCCGTCCTGTCTGAGCGAAGAACAGACGCCCTCCGGCAACCTACACCCAGAGGTAAGGCCAAATCCAAAGCTGAGCCCCGGGAACTCTGTGAACCATAGAACACAAAGGGAAATCTCTCCCAGCAGCCTCAGAAGCAACAGATTAAAGCTCCACAAACAACTTGTACCCTGCATCTGCTGAATACATGAATAGACAACGAATCATCTCAAATTGAGGAGGTGGACTTTGAGAGCAAGGTTTATTATTTTTTCCCCTTTTCCCCTTTTTGTGAGTGTGTATGTGTGTTTCTGTGGGAGATTTTGTCTGTATAGCTTTGCTTTCACCATTTGTCCTAGGGTTCTATCCGTCCGTTTGTTTCTTTGTTTTTTGTTTTTAATTTTTTTTCTTAATAATTATTTTTATTTTAATAACTTTATTTTATTTTATCTTTCTTTATTTTACTTTATCCTCTTTCCTCTTCCTTCCTCCCTCCCCCCCTCCTTCCCTCGCTCTCTTTCTTTCTTTCTTTCTACTTTTTCTCCCTTTTATTCTCAGCCATGGGGATGAAAGGCTGTTGGTGCTTCAGCCAGGAGTCAGTGCTGTGCCTCTGAGGTGGGAGGGCCAACTTCAGTACACTGGTCCACAAGAGACCTCCCAGCTCCACGTAATATCAAACGGCGAAAATCTCCCAGAGATCTCCATCTCAACACCAGCACCCAGCTTCACTCAATGAGCAGCAAGCTACAGTGCTGGACACCCTATACAAAACAACTAGAAAGACAGGAACACAACCCCACCCATTAGCAGAGAGGCTGCCTAAAATCATAATAAGTACACAGACACCACAAGACATACCACCAGACATGGACCTACCGACCAGAAAGACAAGATTCAGCCTCATCCACCAGAACACAGGCACTAGTCCCCTCCACCAGGAAGCCTACACAACCCACTGAACCAACTTTAGCCACTGGGGCAGACACCAAAAACAACGGGAACTACGAACCTGCAGCCTGCAAAAAGGAGACCCCAAACACAGTAAGATAAGCAAAATGAGAAGACAGAAAAACACAGAGCAGATGAAGGAGCAAGATAAAAACCCACCAGACCTAACAACTGAAGAGGAAATAGGCAGTCTACCTGAAAAAGAATTCAGAATAATGATAGTAAAGATGATCCAAAATCTTGGAAATAGAATAGAGAAAATGCAAGAAATATTTAACAAGACCTAGAAGAATTAAGGATGAAACAAGCAATGATGAACAACACAATAAATGAAATTAAAAATACTCTAGATGGGATCAATAGCAGAATAACTGAGGCAGAAGAACGGATAAGTGAACTGGAAGATAAAATAGTGGAAATAACCACTGCATAGCAGAATAAAGAAAAAAGAATGAAAAGAACTGGAGACAGTCTCAGAAAATTCTGGGACAACATTAAACACAACAACATTCGAATTACAGGGGTTCCAGAAGAAGTAGAGAAAAAGAAAGGGACTGAGAAAATATTTGAAGAGATTATAGTTGAAAACTTCCCTAATATGGGAAAGGAAATAGTTAATCAAGTCCAGGAAGCACACAGAGTCCCATACAGGATAAATCCAAGGAGAAATACACCACAACACATATTAATTAAACTGTCAAAAATTAAATACAAAGAAAACATATTAAAAGCAGCAAGGGAAAAACAACAAGTAACACACAAGGGAACCCCCATAAGGTTAACAGCTGATCTTTCAGCAGAAACTCTGCAAGCCAGAAGGGAGTGGCAGGACATATTTAAAGTCACGAAGGAGAAAAACCTGCAACCAAGATTACTCTACCCAGCAAGGATCTCATTCAGAGTTGGTGGAGAAATTAAAACCTTTACAGACAAGCAAAAGCTGAGAGAGTTCAGCACCACCAAACCAGCTTTACAACAAATGCTAAAGGATCTTCTCTAGGCAAGAAACACAAGAGAAGGAAAAGACCTACAATAACAAACCCAAAACAATTAAGAAAATGGGAAATAGAACATACACATCGATAATTACCTTAAATGCAAATGGATTAAATGCTCCCACCAAAAGACACAGACTGGCTGAATGGATACAAAAACAAGACCCATATATATGCTGTCTACAAGAGACCCACTTCAGACCTAGAGACACATACAGACTGAAAGTGAGGGGATGGAAAAAGATATTCCATGCAAATGGAAACCAAAAGAAGGCTGAAGTAGCGATTCTCATTTCAGACAAAATAGACTTTAAAATAAAGACTATTAGAAGAGACAAAGAAGGACACTACATAATGATCAAGGGATCGATCCAAGAAAAAGATATAAGAATTGTAAATATTTATGCACCCAACATAGGAGCACCTCAATACATACAGCAAATACTAACAGCCATAAAAGGGGAAATCGACACTAACACATTCATAGTAGGGAACTTTAACACCCCACTTTCACCAATGGACAGATCATTCAAAATGAAAATAAATAAGAAAACACAAGGTTTAAATGACACATTAAACAAGACGGACTTAATTGATATTTATAGGACATTCCATCCAAAAACAACAGAATAAACATTTTTCTCAAGTGCTCATGGAACATTCTCCAGGATAGATCATATCTTGGGTCACAAATCAAGCCTTGGTAAATTTAAGAAAACTGAAATTGTATCAAGTATCTTTTCTGACCACAACACTATGAGACTAGATATCAATTACAGGAAAAGATCTGTGAAAAACACAAACACATGGAGGCTAAACAATACATTACTTAATAACGAAGTGATCACTAAAGAAATCAAACAGGAAATCAAAAAATACCTAGAAACAAATGACAACGGAGACATGACGACCCAAAACCTATGGGATGAAGCAAAAGCAGTTCTAAGAGGGAAGTTTATAGCAGTACAATCCTACCTTAAGAAACAGGAAACATCTTGAATAAACAACCTAACCTTGCACCTAAAGCAATTAGAGAAAGAAGAACAAAAAAACCCCAAAGTTAGCAGAAGGAAAGAAATCATAAAGATCAGATTAGAAATAAATGAAAAAGAAATGAAGGAAACGATAGCAAAGATCAATAAAACTAAAAGCTGGCTCTTTGAGAAGATAGACAAAATTGATAAACCATTAGCCAGACTCATCAAGAAAAAAAGGGAAAAGACTCAAATCAATAGAATTAGAAATGAAAAATGAGAAGTAACAACTGACACTGCAGAAATACAAAAGATCATGAGAGATTACTACAGGCAACTCTATGCCAATAAAATGGACAACCTGGAAGAAATGGACAAATTCTTAGAAATGCACAACCTGCCAAGACTGAATCCGGAAGAAATAGAAATTATGAACAGACCAATCACAAGCACTGAAATTGAAACTGTGATTAAAAATCTTCCAACAAACAAAAGCCCAGGACCAGATGGCTTCACAGGTGAATTCTATCAAACATTTAGAGAAGAGCTAACACCTATCCTTCTCCAACTCTTCCAAAATACAGCAGAGGGAGGAACACTCCCAGACTCATTCTATGAGGCCACCATCACCTTGATACCAAAACCAGAGAAGGATGCCACAAAGAAAGAAAACTACAGGCCGAGATCACTGATGAACATAGATGGAAAAATTCTCAACAAAACACTAGCAAACAGAATCCAACAGCACATTAAAAGGATCATACACCATGATCAAGTGGGGTTTATTCCAGGAATGTAAGGATTCTTCAATATATGCAAATCAATCAACATGATACACCATATTAACAAATTGAAGGAGAAAAACCATATGATCATCTCAATAGATGCAGAGAAAGCTTTCAACAAATTTCAACACCCATTTATGATAAAAACCCTACAGAAAGTAGGCATAGAAGTAACTTTCCTCAACATAATAAAGGCCATATATCATAAACCCACAGCCAACATTGTGCTCAATGGTGAAAAACTGAAAGCATTTCCACTAAGATCAGGAACAAGACAAGGTTGCCCACTCTCACCACTCTTATTCAACATAGTTTTGGAAGTTTTAGCCACAGCAATCAGAGAGAAAGGAAATAAAAGAAATCCAAATTGGAAAAGAAGAAGTAAAGCTGTCACTGTTCGCAGATGACATGATACTATACATAGTGAATCCTAAAGATGCCACCAGAAAACTACTAGAGCTAAGCAATGAATTTGGGAAAGTAGCAGGATACAAAATTAATGCACAGAAATCTCTGGCGTTCCTATACATTAATGATGAAAAATCTGAAAGTGAAATCAAGAAAACACTCCCATTTACCACTGCAACAAAAAGAATAAAATATCTAGGAATAAACCTACCTAAGGAGACAAAAGACCTGTATGCAGAAAATTATAAGACACTGAAGAAAGAAATTAAAGATGATACAAACAGACGGAGAGATATACCATGTTCTTAGATTGGAAGAATCAACATTGTGAAAATGACTCTACTACCCAAAGCAATCTACAGACCCAATGCAATCCCTACCAAACTACCACTGGCATTTTTCACAGAACTACAACAAAAAATTTCACAATTTGTATGGAAACACAAAAGACCCCGAATAGCCAAAGCAATCTTGAGAACGAAAAAGGGAGCTGGAGAAATCTGGCTCCTTGACTTCAGACTATACTACAAAGCTACAGTAATCAAGACAGTGTGGTACTAGCACAAAAACAGAAAGATAGATCAATGGAACAGGATAGAAAGCCCAGAGATAAACCCACGCACATATGGTCACCTTATCTTTGATAAAGGAGGCAGGAATGTACAGCGGAGAAAGGACAGCCTCTTCAAGAAGTGGTGCTGGGAAAACTGGACAGGTACATGTAAAAGTATGAGATTAGATCACTCCCTAACAGCATACACAAAAATAAGCTCAAAATGGATTAAAGACCTAAATGTAAGGCCAGAAACTATCAAACTCTTAGAGGAAAACATAGGCAGAACACTCTATGACATAAATCACAGCAAGATCCTTTTTGACCCACCTCCTAGAGAAATGGAAATAAAAACAAAAATAAACAAATGGGGCCTAATGAAACTTCAAAGCTTTTGCACAGCAAAGGAAACCATAAACAAGACCAAAAGACAACCCTCAGAATGGGAGAAAATATTTGTAAACGAAGCAACTGACAAAGGATTAATCTCCAAAATTTACAAGCAGCTCATGCAGCTCAATAACAAAAAAACAAACCCAATTCAAAAATGGGCCGAAGACCTAAATAGACATTTCTCCAAAGAAGATATACAGACTGCCAACAAACACATGAAAGAATTCTCAACATCATTAATCATTAGAGAGATGCAAATCAAAACTACAATGAGATATCATCTCACACCAGTCAGAATGGCCATCATCAAAACTCTAGAAACAATAAATGCTGGAGAGGGTGTGGAGAAAAGGGAACACTCTTGCACTGCTGGTGGGAATGTGAATTGGTACAGCCACTATGGAGAACAGTATGGAGGTTCCTTAAAAAACTAAAAGTAGGGCTTCCCTGGTGGCGCAGTGGTTGAGAGTCCGCCCGCCGATGCAGGGTACACGGGTTCGTGCTCCGGTCCGGGAAGATCCCACGTGCCGCGGAGCGGCTGGGCCCGTGAGCCATGGCCGCTGAGCCTGCGCGTCCGGAGCCTGTGCTCCGCAGCGGGAGAGGCCGCAACAGTGAGAGGCCCGCGTACCGCAAAAAAAAAAAAAAAAAAAAAAAAAAAACTAAAAGTAGAACTACCATATGACCCAGCAATCCCACTCCTGGGCATATACCCTGAGAAAACCATAATTCAAAAAGAGTCATGTACCAAAATGTTCATTGCAGCTCTATTTACAATAGCCAGAAGATGGAAACAACCTAAGTGTCCATCATCGGATGAATGGAAAAAGAAGATGTGGCACATATATACAATGGAATATTACTCAGCCATAAAAAAGAAACAAAATTGAGCTATTTGTAATGAGATGGATGGACCTAGAGTCTGTCATACGGAGTAAAGTAAGTCAGAAACAGAAAGACAAATACCGTATGCTAACACATATATATGGAATTTAAGGGGAAAAAATGTCATGAAGAACCTAGGGGTAAGACAGGAATAAAGACACAGACCTACTAGAGAATGGACTTGAGGATATGTGGAGGGGGAAGGACAAGCTGTGACAAAGCGAGAGCGTGGCATGGACATATATACACTACCAAACGTAAAACAGACAGCTAGTGGGAAGTAGCCAGCATAGCACAGGGAGATCAGCACGGTGCTTTGTGACCACCTAGATAGGGATAGGGAGGGTGGGAGGGAGGGAGACGCAAGAGGGAAGAGATATGGGAACATATGTATATGTATAACTGATTCACTTTGTTATAAAGCAGAAACTAGCACACCATTGTAAAGCAATTATACTCCAATAAAGATGTAAAAAAAAAAAGTAAAAAAAAAAAAAAAAACAGTTACTGCCAGCTGTTACTGCTGCATTCAGATCTTCCTGGCTTTTTAAAAAGTTTATCTCAGGGACTTCCCTGGTGGTCCCGAGGGTAAGACTCTGCACTCCCAGTGCAGGGGGCCCAGTTCGATCTCTGGTCGGGGAACTAGATTCCATATGCAAGCCACAACTAATAGTCCGCATGCCTCAACTTAGAAGCCCACATGCCGCAATGAAGATCCTGGATGCCTCAACTAAGACCCAGCATAGCCAAAAATAAATAAAAAAATTTTTAATGTAAAAAAAAAAAAGAAAGTTCCCGAAGAAGTGCTCAAGTATTCTAAAAACGAGATCCATCTCTGCTAAGACTTTATTTACTATCCCACAAATTACTCCTTTCCCCAAATGCCCTAAGGCAAAAAGGAATAAGGCACAAAATACCCACAATCAGATTGAAACTGAGAGGAAGAAACAAACTGCCTTTAGGTGTGCTGGGACAGAATTAAGAAGTCACACTATATCAGAACAAATAAAATGTCTATACCAGCACTTCCCAAGTAGTTGCAATATGAAAAGTGCATAATAACTGTGCAATACATTCACAGCACAAAAGAGGGAAGAAAAAAAAAAAGCAAAAAATAAAGAAATCATTCTGGAAGAAAATCCTCCATATATGAAAAGAAATTCTCCAGCAAGTTACTAAGAACATGAACTCAAAAAAACCACATGTTCGAACCACAGAATAAAGGAAATATAAGATTTAAACCTGAGTAAAGAAACTTAAAGATGAAAGCCGTATCATTACCAAATTAAATAAAAACTATAAATAACAGATTAGATCACTGAAAATCAAATTACTGACAGAAAAAAAAAAAAGACTGGAGATAAAGGAATGCAAATAAAAAGACAAACATTAAAGCAATTTTTTAAAGAGGTGAAAGATACAGTAGGCAAAGATTATAAAATAGAATAATTGGTATCCCTGAAGCATATAATTGACAAATGGAGTAAGAAAATAAGTTTCAATATCAAATTTAAAAATTCAAACATAAAAGGCAATTCCCTAAACTAAAGGAAGAAGTGAATATACAGAGCATATAGAATGATCCACACTGAGAGGCAACCTTGCTAATCTTCAAACTATTTTAAGAAAAAAAAAAAACAGATTTTTGAGGATACAAACAAAAAAATCAAGTTACCTGCAAAAAAGAAAAATCTGTGGCTACAGAGCTCTCAAAAGGTATCCCAACATTTATATCCAACCAAGAAGTCAAGTGTAAAAGTAGCAAGACATTTCAAACATATAAGACCTAAGAGAATACTGATCCAAGCATCCAGGCAAAATATCAAGTGTGAGAGTGACACTGCAAAGTCTCGAAATTTTACCTCTAATCTACCCATTCTTAAGAAGGTACTGCAAGATATTCTCCATCCAGGAAGACCAAAAAAGAAGACACTAGGGAGACGAAGGCCTAAGAAATAGAGGATTTAACACAGAAAAGAGAAGAAATTATGTTCCAGAGCAACAGCTGTGTAGCAAGCCTAGCAAGCAATCAGATTAGAAAAGGAGGGTAAAGCCTCCAGGAGAATGTCTCCTGGAAGAGTATGAAGTTATTGGAATATTGGATATACGACAACAGTACTAACTAGGACTGTGTTCAGCTATATATAACAGAAATATCAAGTTATCCATAAGGAGAACATTTTTTTTTTTCTCAGTACCATCTACTTTCAGGGTGTCGCTTCATCCTCATGCCTGCAAAATGGCTGCTGTACCTCTAATCATCACACATACATTCCAAGAAGAAACGATGAAAAAAGGCAAAGGGTAAAATATATATGTCAAGTAAGCCTGTCAGAAAAATAATAGCTGTCCTAGAATCTCTGCCAGAATATTTCTACAACTATCTCAATTTCTACAACTGGGTCTTACAGCCATTTCCGACTCCAAGGGTGTTTGAGGAAGTTGGTTATTTTTAACTAGACTTATCAGTACTCTGAACAAAAACCAGGATTCTGTTATTTAATAAGTGGAGTTGGAGAACTGATATTAGGTAGGCAACTAGTAGTATCTCAACAACTGCCTATAAAATAATATTTGGAGAGGATTTAATTTTCTGATGGAGAATTTGGAGTGCTTTTGTAATAGTGACATGATAAACTAGGCAAATTAAAAATGAGGCAATTTTTGATTCCAGGAAGAACTTAAAGTTCCACAAAAAAGGAGATGAAAATGTTACTATACAGTATAAATAACATTCATAGTCATAATTAAATGAACAATAAACACTGGTTGAAAAATTGTAATACAATTAAATTGCAAAGATGGAACAGGGAAAATGGAAGCATACGGTAATACAATAGAAGAATGCTAAATCCTCCATTTCTATAATTGGAAGTCATGTCTAAAATTGATAAATCAAGAAACAGCAATATATGTATATTACTCAGAAATGGAGAAAGTTAAATGCATACACATACACAAAAGCCTAAAAGAATTTGAAGGAGCTAATTCAGGCATGGGAAAGGTGGGATAGGAAAATATTGTTTCTTATAAGCCTTGTATTATTTAACTTCTTTTTTTTAACCACATACATGTTACTTGAATAAAATTTTAAATGTTTCTTTAGAAAAGAAACTATGTAAGTTTAAAAAACCCAATCAAAAATAAACTATAAACAACAAAAAGAATAAGCAATCTTTAAGATAAATGCTCCATAACCAATGCAAGGAGCAGAGACCTCATTTCAATATCAGCTCATGGTCCATAGTTTCCCATTAAACTGCACACTGAACCCTTCCTTCGTCAATAGTTGCCTGAAAGAGTGAGCTAAAAACTTTTTTATTTGCATTGTAAAGCACGAATTCTACCACAACTCTTCACTATTTTGTTTTTTAAAAATTCCGCAGAATAGCCAAGTAAGATTCAAAAACAGCCCATTAGTAAGACAAAATACAAAATTTATTTTACAAAGAAAGTTAACCTGCAAAGAAAAAATAAAAAATAATCTCTAACACTTGGGTCGTCTAAAACAGGGCCTGGATGTGGAGTTTCGAGTCTATTCCCAAAATATTTTTGTACTTGCAGAAAATTGCTAATCAAGAAGTATGCCCATGAATTTTGTGTTCTGATGGGTTCTTATCTTATAGCTACCCTTGAAAAACTTAAGAAACGTATCTTAAAAATACTTGAAACAAAATTGTAAACTTGGAACTTTCTTACACCTATATAAGGTTTTATAATTGAAATACAGATATAATGAGAGGAAGAAAAGTAAAATCATCATTTTCAATTTCAAAATGGCATACATATTCCCACCAGAATGTTATTACCTAGATTCATATGCTAAAAAGTAACTGTGAACATGCATAATTTTAAGTTCTAAATCAGTGAAGTAAAATATTTTGATAATTCTTCCAAAACCATCACATCCTAGAGAAAGTTCAACTTTAATTCATAAAATGAAAGACATTCCTGTCAGGCCCAGTTTCACTTCAGTTTATAATTAATGCCACTAATTTTTTTTTTAATCACTCTTAAAATTTACTTGGTTTTTTTATAACATTTATTTTTAAAAATCTATTACTTCTACAAAAGCACTTAGACTTTAGACTTAGAGACTTGCATTTAGGCTTCAAGAATTCTCCTACAATAGGCTTGAATGATACAAAGAAAACATTTAAGTAATTTTATATCCTTGAAAATTATACAAAGTTGACCCAGAATTTTAAAAAAGCCACTTGGACTGCAAAGAGTAAGGTAAATTTAAGAAAAGAAAAATGCAAATATGCATTTTAGCAGTCTCTTGAATTTATTAACCTAAAAGGTTTAATTTCCATTTTCCTGCATCAGCTGTATTTATAAAATGTCGTGCCCTATGAACAACGCTGTTATTTTCTATAGTCAAGCACCCTCTTAACAAATCTTCTCATTAATATGTAAATTCAAAGTCAATCGGTCTTCTCCCTGACAGCCCCATGAATTCCTAGTGCACTGTATAATCGGCTTTGACTTGGCATCCACTATTTATCATCAAAGATGTCAGTTAGAAAAATTATGGAAAATGCACTGCAATTGATATGACTGCAATCTACTTTGTCAACACTTAATTGTTCCTCAAATCATACATTTACATATAAACAGGCTAAGTACTGATCTATAATGATGCAAATAAACTAAATTAAAAATCGCTTCTGCCCCTGAAGAAGCTTGTTTGTATATGATGTGTTCATTTGAGGACTTACTGACAAAAGCATGTATATCAGCTCATCTCAAAAAGTACTTCTACTAATTTTCAATTCCTCAAAAAAACAATTTTGCTATGCTTCAAGCGTATGAACACAAACAAATGTTTTAAAGAATTCAATGAGAAACATAATTTTTCTCTTTGAAAAGCAAATGTAATTATGGTTGTTAGCTAATTGCAATGTCTGAGCAGTAAGGATTGGAGAGGGGGCTTCAAACTTAGCTTTGACTAGAACACGATAAGCAAACACTCAGAAACTTATTAAAGTGAGCAAAAATATATTTTAATTTAAAAGTCACGAGTGAACAGATATAAAGGAAAGAATGTTGACCTAGGGATTAGATTATTCTGTTTATATTTCTGGCTCCACCTTTTGTAAGCAATATTATCTTAGGTGAGTAATTAAAATCTATACATCTCAGTTTTGTCACCTATAAAATGGGTATAATAATTCCCACTGCCCTATCTCAAATAAAATAGAACATAAGAAAATACACCAAAATAATAATTTGCTAAATATTAAGTATCACAGTATTTATTACTCTTCACATTTTCTTAGTACTTAAAAAGAGAAACCTTGATCTTAATGAATTTGGTATTTATTATTTTAGGTAACTTTTAAGTCAATTATTTTAGTGAGTTTTCTCACTGTAAATCCTTTCACTTCAAGGTAAATGGCTCTTTATACATCATAAAATGGTGTTTACATAGCATTTATGCAAGTGACTTCTGCCTTATGTAAAGAGATGGGATGCTAGAATGAACACCCTTCTACTAATTCTGTGAAAAAAACACATTCAAGTGTTGATGGTTAAGAGACATAAAAGGATATTAACAACTCAGCACTAACTCTACTGAAGTACTGTTCCAATTTCTTTCTATTCTATAATACTTTAACAGTTCTTTACTCCATCGTATGCTTTTTACAACATGAGAAGTGAAGAATGAAAGCAGATATAAATGCTGAATACTTCTCAGTTTCTTCCAGGTATGGTCAAACTTTGCTTTAGAAATTGGCAAACTGAATCATAAAGTTAAAATCACCCTGCCTAGACCTAAAAAGTTGGATGCAACTTGAAGTCTAGGCCAAAAAGTCCCCAAGACTATAAGTGGCTGGACTGCTCATTCAAAAGTTTCTCCGTTAAACAGAATTAACAGCTAGTCACTGAGATGGGCTGACTGAAAGAGTAAGCATGGACACAGTCTAAATTATGATAATCCACTTGAACTTTCATTTTATAAAATATATTTGTACCAAAAGTCTTACATCTTTGACAATCCCTTACTTCTAACACTACAATAAAGGATGACACTTTCAAATCTTTCCCGATGGTACTTAACAGAACACGTATGTACACAAGGAGACACAAGCCTGTTATCCTGATTATTTTGGAGTCAACTGATATCATTTTTTTAAATAGCTTTATTGGAGTCTGATATCATTTTAAATCAATAAATAAAGTGCAATGTATTATTCAAAGTAAAATTTATAACCACCAAAACAAGTGAAATTCAGTGGTTGCCAGTAATTGTCTCTAAGGGGTCAACCAACAGTTATGAGAAGGAAGACTTATTTTTTATTTCACCATGTGCTTGAATTGCTTCTATAACTAAAAAAAAAATACATATGATTATAGTTAGCTACACCCTTATAAATGTTCTATTGAAGTGGTTTTCTTTCTTTTCCTTCCTTAAGCCAAGGAGTCTTTCTCAAAGGGAAATCATATGCAAACCTGCCTATGAAAGGCAAGCAAAGGTAAAGCTGCTCTGTTGGAATGGTGGCAAGAGCCAGAGAGTTGCACACTCGAGAGCGCCACTGCCCCCCGTGGTTGCTCCTGCGGCACTGCTAGCTTCCTGAGGACAGAGCTGCGCACTTGGAAGCCACAAAATTAGTCTACTAACCACATAATTTAGAATAATGCCAAAGTCAGACTGCAAATAAATGGCAAAGATAAGAAATGATTTAGCACAAGTCCAGTGTACCCAGGACAATGATCAGACTTCATCTCGTGTTTGTAAAAATTAACGTTCACAGAGTTACATGTGAAAACACAAAGAATGCATTATAGTACCAATTTTAAAAACTATCTGTCGAAAGAATAAATATATATGGTAGTGTAGAATTTAACTCTCCTGCTTTGTGCATAGCTTTAAAAACTAATTTTATCTAAAATAAGATGAAACAAAATTCAAGGAACAGAAACACAAAGTACAAAAACAGAGATTTTAAAGTCTACTTTTAGAAGATAAGGTAAGGAAAACACATTTTTTAAACTCCAGTTTCTATATAATGATAAAGCAGGGATCACTTGCATACAGCTACTGAAAATGATTTGATGATGACAGGAAAGTAAAATTAAAAATTTTAAATAGAGACAGTGGCTAGATAACATAAAATTACCTATAATCTTACACAATAAGAAAAAATATATCTGAATAGCATTCTGGAAAGGAACTGGCTGAAATCAAACAGATAGCTATTAGCAACAAAAATCTCTCTCCAAAGTTACCACTGACACAAAAGGGGCAAGACACTTGCAGCATGGACATGTTGCTTAATCCAGCAAAAGTGCCATCAAGATTACTTCGTTCAATGATAAAATTTCATCTATCTAAGAGCCCTATGTGGCGTTAGACTTTTACATACAAATACTTTAAAACATACTTTGAATTTTAAGTAGAATAACCCAATCACTTTTTAAATACTAAAATTAAGATAGAGTCAATATTACAGCTAGCCTTCTGGATAAAGATATATTTTTTAAAATTTAAATACTTTTTAATACTAACAATACTTAGTAAATGCAGAAAACATTGATGAATATTTTAAACATTTAAACTCCTTAAATATCAGAAAACTTGACATGTCACCTAAAGCAAGAATTATGAACATTTTTCCATTTTATATACATTTTTCTCTCACTTTAATATTATTTCTAATTAACAAAAGCAATTAGTACTGAACACTCAATCAAAGCCTATTCATAACTTTGTATAAAAAACACTATGACATAATTGGGAGATATCTGGTCTTTTACTTTCTATACTGCTTTTAAAATCTATAATACTGATTTTTAAAAAGACAAAAAAGAAATATCTCAAGACTAGAATGAATGAGAGTGCTATACTTGTAATATTTAATGATTTCTTTAAACAACTTAAAGCTTACACTTAAATCTTATACATACATTGAGAGATCTCTATTGCAAACTGTGTAATAAAGCCTTCTAAATTGTTAATATAATGAAAAGAGTAAGGTATGCTTCTAATTTAATCTGCACAAAGAAAACAAATAACTTCACTGTAAGATATACTTAATAATTTTACTAAAATTCTACCAGCTTAAGTGAAAAAAAAAGTAAAACAAACATATTTTAGAAATTTAAAACTACAAAAAAGTAGTTTTATAGTTCAACAATAGGGCTTCCCTGGTGGTGCAGTGGTTGAGAGTCCGCCTGCCGATGCAGGGGACACGGGTCGTGCCCCAGTCCGGGAAGATCTCACATGCCGCGGAGCGGCTGGGCCCGTGAGCCATGGCCGCTGAGCCTGTGCGTCCGGAGCCTGTGCTCCGCAACGGGAGAGGCCACAACAGTGAGAGGCCCGCGCACCGCAAAAAAAAAAAAAAAAGTTCAACAATAATTTATCTGTAAAGGTGAGAAATTATCTTAGGTATAAATTAACTTATGTTAGAGTCACATTACCTACTTCACAAGTGAGTACCTGGAACAGGTGGGTCTCAAAGGTATGAAACTGACTAATAACAAAAATATCCATGATCTGGCAATGTCACTGCAAACACTGTATCATGCTGCCACTCCTAACAAGGGGCTCTTGCCAGGCCTCATACTAAAAGTTTATACACTATGCCATTAAATATGCATCAATCAGTGCCAAAACAACGAACAATTATCCTTGCCTTTATATTGGTTTCCTGCTTTCCAAAAGAACATGAGAAAAATTAGTCCTCCATAAACATGCAGACTTCTATATTTTTCTACTCTTAATTTTTTATACACATTTTAAAAAACTCAACCATTTTCTTAGTATAATTTTTAAGTGTAAGATTATTCAACACTTACCTCTTTCCAAGGACTGACAAACTGTGTACGAGCATATCGAGTTAGCATGTGGATTATGACAACCTGCCCCCACTCTTCTACATCAACTAGTAAATTACATAGCTTGCGGTAATTCTTGTGAATGAGATCTATTCTATCCGGGCATACTTCTTCAAAAGCCATGACAACACTGCCAGCCACCAACTAGAAAAGAAAGAAATAGCAACTCATTAAAAAATGTTTTCCTTCCATCAAGGATTCCATTCAGGCATTACAGAGATGCAATCAGTGTTATGGCAATCAATATTAAAAGTACTCAGTCATTTGATTAATAAAATGTTCCTGTTTGAATAACAAATTTTGAAGAGTCACTCCCTCAAAGAATAACTTTGATAGCTGTAACATGTCTGGAAAATGAATACTTTTCTAAAGTATTTGAATTAGAAGTATTAGCATTAAAAAATCATATTTTTTTATCTCATCACATAAAATTTCAATAAATTGTTCACATATGGATTAGACATATTAATCATGCAGTTTTCATTTTTAAAGCTTACCTGAACTCTAATCTAAAGATTCAGTATTTAGTACAATAACAAGGATCGTATCATATCAGTTTAAAATGAGAATGACCACAATTCCACAATGAACTTATCTTAAAGCGTGTGAGGACCTCCTAAATGTCTTTAGTATAAAAATACTTTCAAATCTTACACACTTTAATCAACCTGTTAATTTTTACCGATATAATTTATTTACAAGGAAAAAATACTGGCTAAAATTTTAGAACATTATTATTACTTATATAATAATGTGTATAAATTGAAATAATATATTACCAACAAAAGGTAGCTTTCTCCAAGACCAGTTAATGAAACATAAATGTTGTTTTTGGAATTGCCATGTTTTTGCAAAGTGGTGAAATTAAGATTTCTTTGGTATGAAGATACAAGCTAAGCAGAATATATAATATACAAATATTTTTATATAGGTACACTGGTATGTCTGCAGTTAGCCCACAATATAATAGGGTTTTGAAAAAATAAATTAATATCATATTCTTTCTGAACACTAGGGATCTTCATTTTAGTATCTAAAATTTCCCTAATGTCTTAAAATAAGCAATTAAATAGAAATATAACTTACTGAAATGGTACTTTTTGAAAAATATTAGATACAATGATATTCATATTTTTAGTGTTTAGTGTCCCTCTACTTGGCTGACATTTAGCTTATTAATGTGCAACCAACAATACAATTGAAAGAAAACAGCTCAGAATATAGACTTGCTATTATGCTAAACAAGTTTCCAGTCCTGTGGGGATTTTATGAATTACCAATCAGTATAAACGTGAAGCTGCATTTATTGACTCCAGCCCTGCCCATGTACTGGTGCCTGCTGGTCCCAGCATGTAGGCACCTCAATCGAAAAAGCAAAGAATTGATTATCTGTGTGAACTAAATAAAAATGTATTATATGTATAATTTTCTATGTGCTATTGATATGGGAAGGAAGTTATGTTTGTGTTTTCAACACCACATTTTGATGTCTTCTGCACAAATCACTCTTCAGAAATTATATTCTGTGATAATCATATTTCTAAAAGATTAGAATTATCATTTAAAAATCTCTTAAAACAACTAAACTTACAACATCAAACTATAGAGTAACACAGTATTTGTGAAATACATTTATATTTATATATGTCAATCTTATATTAAGATACATATTTTTTAATTGGCAAGGGTGTTAAAGTACAAAAATAAATAATACCACTTAGAATAAAATAATCTATGAAATTGAAATGGGAATTCAACAAAATTTCAATTTAAGGAATACTATGTAAAATCAAGTTATTCTGCCCAAACCTAGAGATTATCTTTTTCAAATATGTTTAGACACCAAAGAATTAAAAGGAAAATCAGCTCCTACATGGTACTAAATTTATCAAAACAAGAGCTACAGGTACAAAATAGTTCTAAAGTATTAACAAATAACATGAAAATGAAAGAAAATAATTCATTACTTACGTAAAGATAAAGTTCATGGAAACACAAAAATAATTAGGAAGAACATAAAGAAAAGAACCTTTACAAAATAAAACTGATGATTTTAGATATTTCATTATATGGTTTTAACAATCGACTCTAGCCTAAACACTGCCAGAAGAATTGATTATTCTGGTATATTAAATATTCAATATTCTATACAACTTACAAAATTAAAATAAAATGATCTACTCAGATTTGAAAAACAAAAATATTGGTTTCCCAAAAACAGACAGTTAATTTCCATCTCACTGTGTCAATAGTAGCTTTTTATATAAGGGGAAAAATAAATCACTCCAAGAAAACTAGCAATGAACTCATCAAATTCAAATGCAGTTTTCCATTTACGTATTTTTTATATTAAAGCAATAAACATGGTTCATTTATCTTCCCTTGGTTGTCACGTTTTTCTGTGCTGTTGCTATGAACTTCAGCCATTAGCTGTGCTCCAAGGTAAACTACATGAACCATCAACAAAAGTGACACTCCATCTATGGAGTTCATATTTTCGCCAGATTATCTATGCTAGTTGACAAGCTGGTAATGAAAAAAATCACACTAAGCAAATGGTTCCTCTAATAACAATAAATTTTCTATAAAATTATGAAGGGTACGAAACGTTTCCTTGCATCTATTTTGTCATGAATTCTAATTAACGTTGCAAAAACCTGAGAGTGCTGGGTCATCACAAGAAGTGCATCAAGGTTTGATTGATAATATGGTGTAAGCTGGCCAATGCAGCCAAGATTTTCTTCTCTTAAATTAATGGCCATCCAACCTGCCCTAATCATACAGCCCAAATGATATTCCCCTTCTTATTTCAATTTTCTTGAGGCATGGAAAATGGGAAAGATCAGTCATTTATCTTCTAATAGCTGGATAATAGATCTAACACAATAAAACATCTGCACAAACGAAGAGGTGTGTTTTTTTGCCCACAATAGTGAAGCTTTTACCAACATTAAACCAATAACTTATAAAATGGTGTCTTACCCTCACAGCTTAGCTATGAACTACTAATATATTCACTAATTAAGAAGAAACTCTGTCATCAAAAAAATATAAACAACTCAGATTTTCAGTAGGCACTGACCTAATTTGTTTTCCTAAGAAACTCTGTTTTCTATTAGAAAGTTAAATGCTACAAAAGGATTTCTTTAAAATTAACCTGAAAGGAAAAGGAAATAAACACCTTTTGAGGTGTTCTAAATAAAAGAAAGAAGGTTCACTACAAAGCTTAAATTGCTCAACAAGTATGAATTTCTACATTTTAAAGAAAAACAAGAGAAAGAATTATAAATTTTAAAAAGGAATTTACACCTGAACATTAGGAAAGGTTTTCAATAAAGAAGAAAAGTGTTTAGGATATGTTAAATAGAGAAAATATGATGAAAATGATAAATCTAGGAATATACAATGAAGAAATTATATTAAAAAAACTTATAACAGTTGACTGGGTATGATCAAGGATAAATAAAATGTTCCCTTTCAATTATACTGACAATTGTAAGTTTCTATTATACCTTTTAAAATTTACAGATACCTTCAGATAACAGTTATCTAAGTAACTCTAAAATGTTCTTCTAGTTACATTACCATAACTGTATTCCTAACCCCAAAGTGACTTATTTTGGGGAAAGGACTATTCATATGACAAATACTGGTCTTTCTCCAGTAAAAGGGGAAAACATTTCTATTATATTGTAATAAGCTTTTTATTTCCACCTTTCCTTAACATGAGAATTACACAACTAATTTTCTTTGAGATCTCAACTTCAAGAAAATCTTCCTTTAGGCTAAAAGAAGCAACAGAAGGTATATCTCATAATCAACAGAGGTTAAAGAAAAGTTTTTAAACATGTTAACACCTTTCAAATTTATATTTATCAGTAGCAAGAGCAATGTTATCATCATCATCATAATGATCCCAAGAAGCTCCTGCTGACAGCAAATAAATTCCTTTTCAAAATGTGGAAATAAATTAGACCTGGTTCATTTAATTAGGAAATTTTTAAACAAAAATGATTTAGGATTACTGATTTCAAATGTCAATACTAACATTATTAATTGGGGGGGGAAGAAATATAGCTGTATCCCTTCAATATATTATACATGACAAGAAAAAGTAATAGTAAAGATAAGATCCATAAATATCTATATAGATATCAGAATATTTTTAACCTTTCTACATCAAATTATAACCATACAAAGGAAAAATTTATCAGAAAACATTCACAAAACATAATTAAATACTGGGTAGACAAGTTAATGGTACCTAGGGAAATCTGAATCTCTCAACCCAAACTCAGAAAAAGCAAAAAGATTAAAACTTAAGCTCTAAGCATAATTAAAATACAGAGAATCTCCAAAGTTCGATTATATATAAGTAGAAAAATAAGTCCTAAATCCCAGAGTGTTATCTTTCATGTATACATCATAAAACCTCACAAAGATCTATGACAGTCTGAAACAACTGAAGTGGCATTAAAAAAAAGAACCAAAAGAATGAAAATGAGATAAAGAAGTAAAAAGGTTTAGAGAGATAATGGTTGAAATGTAAGACAGGCAAAGAAGATCCAACTTAGAGAAAACTGAAATCCCTGAAGAAGAAAAAGTAACAATTGAACAGAATTAATATTTAAAACTTAATCTTAAACAACAACAACAACAGTTTGCCAGAAATAACATAAATTCTAAATCTGTATTTTAAAAAGCCTCACCGGGTACTAGGAAAAAAATTGACCCATATCAACTAACCCTGAGACACCAGGTAAAACTATTATATTTCAGAGATAAAGAGAAAATCCTCACGGTCAGCATCTTACTTAACACAGACACATTACAGGCATTTCCTTTAAACTAAAACAAGGCAAGGATGTCCACCATCTCCACTACTATTGAACACTGTACTAAAGTTAAAAACCAATATAATTAGACAAGAAAAATTAGAGTCATAGGTATTGGAAAAGAGGAAGTAAAATTATCTGTTTGCAAATGATATGATTTATTTTCCAGAATAAAACAAATGGAGATTGAAAGATAAAACTAAATCAAACAATAAAAGAATTCAGTAAAGAAGCAGGATATAAAATTACCACACAGAAAATCAATAGCTTTCTTAGAGAACAATATAACAAGTTCAACCATACAATGATAAAGCGACTTCAATTTACAACAGCATTCAAAGAAGTAAGGCTAACAATAAATATAACTCTAAACCAATATTTAACTCAATTAGTAGTCCCCATCTCACTACTCTTCGCAGAGTACATGCTAGCAATTCTGAAACAATACTTTATCTGCATTCTGGGACTGAGTAAATAAGTAAATATATTGTGGATAATGCAAGTCACATTTCTTAATGTTGGAAAAAATGAAGTTACAAATATGAAAAGGTAGGACACTGGAAGGAACATTGTGCTCTTGCTCTGGAATTAGAGAACTCAGTATAAACTACTGCTGTTTCATATGGATAGAAAAATAGATATAGGTGGTTTTCTAATTTTTAAAAAATAAACGTATCCTATATAACACTTTAGGAATGAAGAGTGCCTTATAAATGATAGACAGTCAAAGCTCCCAAAGGATCTACCTATGAACTCTGAGCATGACACACACCATTTGGGAAGCAAAACACTGAAAATAATAAAAAATACCTAATTACTATCACCAAGAATATTAACAAATTAATTCTCACAATTATTCAACAACTATTAAAGACCTACTATGAACAAGTACAATATTTTTTTCTACTGTATTTTGGAAATAAATGGTCAGAACCCAAGAACAGACATTCTAAATTTACAAAGAAATTGTATTCTTTACATTTCTTTTTGAGTCATTTGTTTCTTATTTATCCTTTTATGGTGTCAGGCACGTGCTGAGGATTTTATATACAACAGCTCTTTCAACACAAACAAAAACTTTATACATGGGAAATTATAAGCCCTAAAAATCTGCCCTAAAACAAAAACTGTTACTAGAGATTGAGACATTTTACAATGACAAAAGGAAGGTAAAACAATTATAAATACAAATGCACCAAATACCAGAGCTCCTAAATATATGAAGTAAACACTGACAGAATTGAAGGGAGAAATAGACAGCTCTATAGCAATAGTAGACTTCAACACTCTGCTTTCAACGAGCCACAAGAAAGAAGATCAACAAAGAAATAGAAGACTTGCACAACACTATAAACCAATTACACCCAAGAGACATCTACTGAACACTCCACTCAAAAAGAGCAGAATATACTGGGTTGGTCAAAAGGTTTGGCTGGGTTTTTCCATACCATCTTATGGAAAAACCCTAACGAACTTTTTGGCCAACCCAATACACTCCTCTCAAATACACACTGAGCATTCTCCAAGACAGACCATATGCTAAGCCATATAATAATAGCTATATGAGTCTAGTGGTTACTGTATCAGATAGCTGCTATATACAGATATACGTGCACCTGGGTGATACCATCCTAAGATGAGCTGGAATCCTTTTCCTGAAAAGTTTTGAGCCATATATATGGGTGCAGAAGCCTCCATCAAAGATAACATTACACCAGCTCCTCCAGAGGTCTGCTCAGAGACCCCATGCATCATCCCTATTTCTAGACCCCATTATCATGTCACTACACACAAAGAATAGGAGTGGAATAGGAAGGAGGAAGAGACATGTACATTCCCAAAAGATGGGAAGTTTACCCAGTAAGATCATTCTACCCAGCCAATAAAACAGCGTTATACATATGAAAACATTTTAGTATTTAAGAAAAAAACAACACACTTGTAATACTAAAACACACTCCTCTAATTTTTCATTATCTCTTTAATACTGAATACTTCATTTTAAAATAATTATTTGTTCCCAAGTGATTCAGCCTTTAAAACTCCTAATAAATCACTGCTTAAAATAAAAAAGCTGACCTTAAAAGCAGTCAACAATTTAGCCACAGGTTAAAAAAAGAATTTTCTTTCCCCAACTTTCCCTTCTTCAGATTCTGATGAAGAAACATGTAACGAACTAAAATTCCAAATGCAATCTTTCTCTTTACCTGGACATTTTTATTCTTCAAGGATTTTAATGAGCTCCATTAATATTTATACATTTCAAAATCAATAAGAACAATTATATCAAATATACAACAGTAAAATGATACTATGTAAATAAAGCACAATTTTACTTGGACATAAAAAGATATTACTTACTGTGCTTTTATCCTTCAGAAGTTTTTCAATTATTTCAATTAACATTTCCTTCTGCTCTGGATCAAGGCTAAACCATAAAAAGAAAAAAATTTACATTAAGTTTTTTTTCCTTTAATTCTAACTTTAAATGAAACTAATCGTTTCAAGGATATTGAAAAAATTTTAAAGTGGGGGAGATTTATGTCTAGACAAAAATAAACAGAAAACAAATTTAAAGTGGAACGGGTTGATTTTTCCCACAGATGTGTCCTAATCTTTCTATCTAAAGTTGCTCATATTAATTAAACCCAGATACCAATACTGTTAAGAAAATATTTAAAGAACAAATCTACTTCTTAAAAAGAAGATGGAAAGCCTTAAGAAAGTAATTGCAAGTAGATAAACCACAAAATCTTTTTTTAACTGGGGGGAAAATAACAGGATAGCAATCATTTTTGAGCATGGACACATAATTGTCAAAAAAATATATACAGAATTTCCAAATAAGAATTTTGTACCGTTCTAGTTTACTGATAGAGACATGTATAATAAAACCTGCCATCTAAAACCAAGAAATATAAACAAAGGCCCACATACACACAGAATTGACAGATGCATCTAAATAGCAGCTCTAAGCACTGAAATATTGTTAATAATATAATTTCTTCCTAGCATAGAATTCAACTGTTCATTTATTGAGAAGCTAAACGATGGGCATACAGAGATAAGTAAGACAGTCTAATAAAGACAGTCCCAAACATAACCATACCATATAATGGAGGTATATATAAGGGATTATGGGGATAAAGAAGGACACCAATGGAGGCAGGAAGGTTGTGGAGGGTTTCTTTTGGGAAGTGACATCTCAGATGAATCTTAAACAACTTGACTTTAGAGCTGGAAAAAGTAGGAAATATTCTAGGTAGAGACTAAAGGAGGAACAAAAGATGGTAATGAGATAAAAACATTTTATGTAGAGGACTAATAGGCAGTACTGAGCTATGAGACTGTAAATTCAAGACAAAGAGAGGTTAAATGGAGCCCAGTGATGGGCTTTTAAACTATCGTAGTGAGCTTGGATCTTATTTTGTAAGTTGATAACAAGAAAGGATAATGACTAAGAAGTGTGAGATAACTTTGTCTGACAGTTAACCTAAGAAAATGAGTTTTTACTTTTCACAAACATTATATAAGTTTTCTGCTGACCATTATAATTATCTGAACATTCAAACCTTTTAATTCAAACCTTTTAATATGCCAACAACAGTCTCCCTTCTCCAGTCTTTCCTAACTAATCCCATTTCATTACATCTTTACTTTATGAAACCCTATATGATAATCTCTGAGCCCTATCCTATCAAAGGCATTGTTAGTGTGCCTTTGTATGTACATATATATCATATAGCAATATCTTATTCAATTATAGATTGCCTTTAATTATTTGGCATACGTTTGATTTTTTTCGTAAACCTCAATAGGAATGTGATACCACATTCTCTATCGTTTTCATACATCTTATGCATGTAACACAACACTAGAAACACAAAATGATCTTGATAAAAGTTTGTGGAATAAATGGTAACAGAAAATAATACCAAATGATTACAGATAATAATTATTTTATTTAGGCAATATGTTTTCCAGAGAGATCAAGGTATCGTACGATAATTTAATAAATATATAAATATGGTATGGTGCTATAGTTAAAAATCAGTATTAAAATAATATCTAATAAAATAGCTCTGGAAAAGAATCAGGCAAGGAAGGGAGCAGCAGGATCAAAGATGGAAGAAGGGGTAACAAAGTGAATTGAGACAATAACACACTTAAGATTCTACCCTGCAATAAACAGGAAAAAAAAAATCTTAATTTTCTAATAACATATGTGTATGTGTAATGAGAGATGGACTATATAAATGATAATTCAACTTCTGATTATTTTTAAGTTATAAAATCCATAAATTATCACAGGCCCTAACAGGCTCACAAATAAAAACCTGCCTAGGGTCTCTATAACCAAAATAAAATTAAAGATGTCTAAAGAATATTTGTGGGCAGGGGAAACACAGCCACTGAGTTTACTTAGTTTAAGGACAGACTAGTTATAAGCGCTAATAAAATAAGCCTCCAGGGGCTTTAACATTCCACACAACATTAGGGATCTTTGGTATTATTTACAAAGTACCAACCTGTACAATTTTTGTATCGCATGGGCTGCATTCTTCCTAACATATGGTGATAAGTCAGCAGAAGCTTCCTTAATAGCAAGCATCATAATAGGTACAATAATTGGCACTCTAATACTTGATAGAACTCTCAAAGCACTTGCACGAATTAGTTGATTTGGGTCCTAAAGACAGTACAAAAATATTCATCAAAATTTCAAGTTTCCAATATTTTAAATACATCTTTATGATACAGTTAACAGGTGCTTATAGGATGTAATACAACAATAGCAAAAAAAAAAAAAAAAAAAAAAAAAAACAAAGAAAACCAGGCTACTTAATTTAAATACCCAGTATATGGAAATGGCTAAGGAAAAAGAGAATTAAATAAATGTTTATTTCTCTGAATAATGTTTTAACAAGAAAAGTAATGGTTATAATTCTACTTGATCATATATTACTAAACATGCTGGGGTTTTAGAGTTTCATAACAAAATGCTGCAGGTCATAAATTTTATCTTTAAAAAAAGTCATGTCCCCTCTTTGTACACTTTCAACAACCAGTTGGTGTAATGATGAAGAGCTCTTTGAGGCACAATAATGATTATATTGAACATAAAGGAACATACAAGGCAAAGTCCAGTTGATTATAAGAATAAATTATTTTCTAAGGGCATTGAATAGGGACCATGAGAGACCTTTTAACTCTTTCAAAACATGACTGTACCATTTAGTGGATTATTGCTCCACTTCTTTAAATGACACACCTTCAACTGTGCAGAAACATTGCAGCTATTTGCCTACTCACTCTATTATTTACCTTCAGAGCTCGCTGAAAAGTGCTTATGGACAAGAGTGCCAGATCCTGCTGTTCTTCAGCATATCGGACCAGGTAAACATATACTAACTTCTTGATCTGTGAATAAGAAAAAATAAGTTAATCCTAGCCAGAGTGAATATTAGACATTTAATATTTTCTATACTAAAATCCACACTCAACTTTCCTGAACTAAATAACTGAACCTGCTCATAGCCCAGATGGTAAAATAAAGATAATGTATTGTAGGATAATGAACAGAAACAGAAAAAGTTTGTGAAGTAATAAGCATTTTAATAATCCAATCCACAATTAGCAATATCCTATCCAGTTGTGCTTCCTCTTGATGGGAAAAAAAGTTCTTGAGCAAAACTCATACAAGAATATTAAAACATTAACTGATTTGGAACAGTATTTTCAAAATGAGGGATACAAATAATATAAAGACCTTGGGCTCTGTTCACTAACTCTATGGTATGGGAGCTTATGTTTCCTCATCTGTCAAAAGGTGCTGAGGCCCAACTCTGATTCTATGGTAATAGTCACATTCCAATATACATTACATGGTATTTTCAGCTCAGTAAGAATAATGTGTGACAATATCAATTTAATGTAATAAAAATTCCAAAAGGATGGAAGTGTGTTCTGAAAACCGTCTGCAAAGTCAATTTAATCACTAAATTTATAACAAAATTATGATGAGCAGAAAAATTAAATGAAAATTGGAATTTGAGTTGAAATTCTTCGACTGCTTCCTTCTGACACTGCTTGTAGCTTGTATCTCCCTTCTCAAATATCTTCAGATACCATTGCTTGATTAATTTTCTGATATATCCCCATAGTACATATCTAAAAGTTAATGGAATGTTCAAAGAGCATGGGAAATGAGGGGAAGTAGCTGGAAATAGGTAGAATCAATGCTGAAAAGGAAAACAGTGCTATACTGTGCCATACTTTATATCACAGTAACCAATCTGGACTTCTTTAAAGACAACTGTCATGGCCTTCTCTCCCTTACAGTCCAATTTCCCTTGACACAGCAGTGTTTTGAGTTCCTTCACCATTCTGTCTGTTCCCTTCGGAACTCACTCAATTTGTCTATATTTTTTTCAGTACAGCACTCCAAACTACAAATGAAGTCTAAGCAAGACAAACTAGTTAAGATTTTGGAAAAAAAAAAAGCGAGGGCTTCCCTGGTGGCGCAGTGGTTGAGAGTCTGCCTGCCGATGCAGGGGACACGGGTTCGTGCCCCGGTCCGGGAAGATCCCACATGCTGCGGAGTGGCTGGGCCCGTGAGCCATGGCCGCCGGGCCTGCGCGTCCGGAGCCTGTGCTCCGCAGCGGGAGAGGCCACAACAGTGAGAGGCCCGCGTACCGCAAAAAACAAAACAAAACCCATATACTTTTTCTAAATGCGCTACTGACTAAATCAATCCATACTCGAGTAATTGTCCTAGTGAGGTTTCTTCTTTTAAAAGGAGGGCAATATCTTACTTACCTATAGACATTTTCAACAACTTAAATTCAACACATCACGGCACCCTCCTCAGATAATTTTAGATCTTAATCTTTAATCCAACCTATTTTGCTGTTCTTCACAATTTCATGGACACAAGTGAAAACTTAATGAACATACTTTTTGCGTCTTTATCCTTGATAAAATGCTAAACACACCATTTTAAGATGATACCAATTGATTCGTCTGTACTATATTGACAGGGTTATAGGTGAAACTAACAAAAAACATATTTCCAATTACTCTTCAGTGCTGAATAGATCCACAAAATCTTAAAAACGAAACCTAAAATCCTTAACTCAGTATTCAATACAGCCCATAATCTTCCTTTAAAGTCAAACAAGGAAGAGTCCCCAAATATAACTTGATTTTTTGTCTCAATCTCCACTCAGTTTATCAATCCTACTTTCTCCCAAGTTCTACTAATCAAAATCTTCCACAAAAGCAAAAATGAAACAATAAAATTTCCACTAAGAGAGGAACAGTACAACAAATTACAGTACATCCATATAATGCTGTACTATGTGGTCACTATATATAATTAAGTAAATCTGTACTTGACATTGAAAATATGTCCTTGTAAAAAATTTTAAGGGTGCAAAACAGTATGCACTGTATGATCGCACTTCTGTGTTAATAAAAAAGATACACATATATTGTATTTTATCACTCTAAGATAAACCACCAATTGTAAGATGTACCATAACTTTACAGACCTCAAAGAGAGGAAGAAAAAACCCTGCCAATTGTAAGCCACCCTCAATTGTTAAGATAAGTCCCAACTGCATAAACTTTAAAATAGAAAACAGATGTCTTAGAATGGACATTATATGGTAATAATAGCAAATATTTATACACTTAACTATGTGTCAGGCACTGTTCTACATGTTATATTTAGATTAATTCATTTTATATTCACAACTCAATGAACAGGTATTACCTTTCCTGTTTTACAGGTGAAGAAACTGAAGCACAGAGAAGTTAAGTAACTTGACCAATATAGAAATCTATTAAATGAAGAACCAGGATTCAAACCAGGTAAGCATAAAAGTTGAAAAAATTTATATAGTAAAATGTTAACAGTGACTAGCTCTGGGTGACGGCATTAACCAGTGACCCTCACTCTTTACATCTTTCTATATTATTTAATTTTTTTACAATGAATATTAATTTTATGTTCAGATAAAACAATAAAGACATTTTCATTTTAGGGGTGAATCTCATCTTTCTAGACATCCTCCAACACAGAATAATAGTACTTTCTCTGATTATAAAAGTATTTTAAAATGTTCATTATAAACAATCTGAAACTGAAAACATTTTTAAGTTCCCACATTCCTATGATGGCTTTTTCTATAGCACTGGCAACATGTAGCCACCAGAACTATTTTAAACCTGTTCAATAGACAAAAACTCAGCTAAATCAACAAGTTTTTGCAAGTCAAGCAACCTGTGACAGCCCCTTGCTTCTGAACGTTAGCCAATCAGGAACAAATTCACTCTAAAAAAACACACCTCTTAGTGCCAATCAATGAAAAGCAGTCTCACCCAAGTGACCACTCATCTACAGATGATATCAACCCACTTAGGCTCCTTAAAGTCCATGAAACTTTCAAATGATCATGGAATCAAGGGATCTCACACAAGAATACAAAAAATGGGTTCCAATATTACGTGGTACTAGTATACAAGATGGCAACCAAATGATCCAAAATATACCCAATGTTTTAGATTATATTTAAATGGAAATATAAATTTTTAAAATTCTTAAATCTCAGTTTAGAAGCACTTATCTAATTGTTTGAGTTATAAATGATTTTCTCCCCAACCAGATTTTAAAGTTCCTAAGTTAAGGATATATGTATATGCATAGATGGGATTCACTTTGTTATAAAGCAGAAACTAACACACCATTGTAAAGCAATTATACTCCAACAAAGATGTTAAAAAAAAAAAAGTTCCTAAGTTTCAACAGTGCCAAAAAGCAACCAACACTTGCTGGTTGACTGATTTATACCAATTTAAATATATCAAATCAACACACAAGATGTATTTTAAATAAGATATTTCTCAAATTCACCTTGGAATGAACATGAGGTTATTTAGTACAGGAACCATTCCTTACTAATCTATATACTCCCACAACCTATCACATAGCCTGGCAATATAGTAAAAGCCCAATAATTATCAGCTGAATGCAACATCACAGCCCAATGAGAGACTGGAAAAAAAAAAAAAAGACATTTCCCATTAGATTGCTATACCTAGGATCTAACTTACCACCAATAGATATAATTCATGAAGTAGATGTCTAAAAGGACATCAACATACTGTGAGAAAACAATAGGTATTAAGAAGACTGCCTCAAAAGTCTTTAACTTGTGGGGTTTTTTTAGAAAATTATCATTTAAAATATTATTTCTCTTTACCAATTATATTCGGATCTCAGTCTACAGTTCTCAGGAAACTTTTGAAACAAGAATGGGTTAGGATCCACCCACCCCCTCATCTTCTTGGGATGTATTTTCTCAGCAACACCTTTATTTACTTAACTGTACAGCCAACTTGTAAAGCTGAATTATGAACTCCAGAATATATCCAGGAGTTTATACTGGGAACACTGAAACGTTCAAACCACAGCTGAGCTACCAGGCACTGCTATAATTACCCACTATTGGAGAAGGATTATTGTGACTGTTATAGCAAAAAGCATAACATTATTAAATCACAGAAGGTTGCAAAACACTAAATTTGTTCTAGTTCTAAGAATCAATCAAAATTGACCACAAGAGGCCTATGCACTGACTGGCTGCAGGTTTGCAGAGAAAGCCTACTTTCCCTGAAACCATTCTGTGATCAGAAATGGGAGTACTTAAAGCTCCGTGACTACACCATTCTCTTATCAGTTACTTTCATTCAGTGTTACAATATTCCTTGCTGTAAAGCTAATCACAGCAGAGCCCCAGTAGGCTGGAAGAACACAGGCAGATCTGTTTAATTAGTTTATCAATACTAGTACATCAAACTTCATGAGTTATTGACTAAACCTTTGATTATTTTAGTACTATGGCTTACTAGGTCACTTTTGGTATCATTTGACATCGAATGGCAGATGACGTACAGCTCAACTGTGTGTCTAAGGCAGTATGTACTGGTAAAAATGAAATTTTGTACTTGATAACAATGAAACATCAATCAATTCTGAACACAAATTTTAAGAAGCTTATGTCAGTTTTCCCACAACATTAGAGGATTAAGCATGTTTCCAAGAACTAACAAGGTATTTCAAGAACAAAAAAAATCCAAAACAAATAGATCAATAGAGTAGTCCCCCTCTATCTGTGGGGGATACGTTCTAAAACAACCAGTAGATGCCTGAAACTATGGACGCTACCAAGTTCTATATACACTATAATAAAGTTTAATTTATAAATTAGGCACAGTACGAGGTTAACAACAATAGCTAGTAACAAAATAGAACAGTTGTAAGAATATACTTTAATAACAGTTATGTGAATGTGTTCTCTCTCTTTCTCTCTCTCTCATATTGGACTGCACTTACCCTTCTTTTTGTGGTGATGTGAGATGATGAAATGTCTATGTGATAAGATGAAGTAAGGTGAATGAAGTAGGCATTGTGATGCAGGGTTAGGCTACTACTGACCCTCTGATGGTACATCAGAAGGAGGATCATCTGCTCTAGGTGATCCTGGATCACTGAGCATGACAGTGTCAATGGTTAGATGTCAGGAGCAGATGATGTCAATGGTTGGGGATCCCAGACAGAACAGCACAAAATTTCATCACACAACTCGTAATAGTGTGCAATTTAAACTTATGAATTGTTTATCTCCAGAATTTTCCATTTAATATTTTTGGACTGCTAACCACAGGTAACTGAAACCGTGGAAAGCGAAACCACAAGGAAGGAGAGACTACTGTAATTATGTTCATAGTGACATTTTTGTTACAGAACATTAGATGGCATACCAGAATCTGACTGTAAAGGATAAAGATGAATAGAAAAGTTCTACTGTTGATAACTATCTGAACATTACAAACAGCCCTGAATAAATAATAAACAATACAGAATTTTCTGTTTACAACAAGAAGACTGGAATTCCAGAGTGAACTACTTACAGCATAACTTATTACCAATATCTCAGGACTTGGTCATTTCTACCCACATCTAAAACATAAAAAATTTATACCCAAATGGGCAGAAGACCTAAATAGACATTTCTCTAAAGAAGACATACAGATGGTCAACAGGCATATGAAGAGGTGCTCAACATCACTAAATATTAGAGAAATGCAAATCAAAACTAGAATGAGGTACCACCGCACTCCAGTCAGAATAACCATCGTTAAAAAAATCTACAGGGACTTGCTGGTGGAGCAGTGGTTAAGAACCTGCCTGCCAATGCAGGGAACACAGGTTCGATCCCTGGTCTGGGAAGATCCCACATGCCGCAGAGTAATTAAGCCTGTGTGCCACAACCACTGAGCCTGTGCTCTAGCCCGCGAGCCACAACTACTGAAGCCCACGTGCCTAGAGCCCGTGCTCCACAACAAGAGAAGCCACCGCAATGAGAAGTCTGCACATGGCAAGGAAGAGAAGGCCCCAATCGATGCAACTAGAGAAAGCCCATGTGCAGCAACGAAGACCCAACACAGCCATAAATAAATAGATGGAGAGATAGATAAAATTGATTCTTAAAAAAAAAAAAATCTACAAATAACAAATGCAGAAGAGGGTGTGAAGAAAGGGGAACCCTCCTACACTGTTGGTGGGAATGTAAAGTGGTATAGCCACTCTAGAAAAAAGTATGGAGGTTCCTCAAAAAACTAAGAGTTGCCATAGGATCCAGCAATCCCACTCCTGGGCATATACCCAGACAAAACTATAATTTGAAAAGATACATGCATCCCTATGTTCATAGCAGCACTGTTCACAATAGCCAAGACATGGAAACAACCTAAATGTCCATCGACAGACGAATGAATAAACAAGATGTTGTAGGTATATACAATGGGATACTACTCAGCCATAAAAAAGAATTAAATAATACCATTTGCAGCAACATGAATGGATCTAGAGATTATGATACTAAGTAAATCATAAAGAGAAAGACAAATACCATATGATGTCACTTACATGTGGAATCCAAAATGTGACACAAATGAACTTATGAAACAGAAAGAGACTCACAGACATAAAGAACAGACCTGTGGTTGCCAAATGGGAGGGGAGAGGGGAAGGGATGGATTGGGAGTTTGGGATTAGCAGATACAAACTGTTATACAGTATGGATAAACAACAAGGTCCTGCTGTACAGCACAGGGAACTATATTCAATATCCTGTGATAAACCATAATGGGAAAGAATATGAAAAAATATATATACATATGTATAACTGAATCATGTTGCTGTACAGCAGAAATTAACACATTGTAAATCAATTATACTTCAATAAAATAAAGTTAAAAAAATTATAACAATGCCAGATACCTCCAAAGGATAGCTAATACCAGATGATGATAAGAAGTCAAAGAGGGGCTTCCCTGGTGGCGCAGTGGTTGAGAGTCTGCCTGCCAATGCAGGGGACACGGGTTCGAGCCCTGGTCTGGGAAGATCCCACGTGCCACGGAGCAGCTGGGCCCGTGAGCTACAGATACTGAGCTCTGCGCGTCTGGAGCCTGTGCTCTGCAGCAAGAGAGGCCGCGACAGTGAGAGGCCCGCACACCGCGATGAAGAGTGGCCCCCGCTTGCCGCCACTGGAGAAAGCCCTCGCACAGAAACGAAGACCCAACACAGCCAAAAATAAATAAATGAATAAATAAATTTATAAAAAAAAAAAAAAAAAAAAAAAAGAAGTCAAAGACACTAAAGAAGAAAGAGGAGGAAGGAATCAAACAGGAAGGATGGCTCTAAAAGGGGAATGACCTAAAATGATTTCTGAAGCCAAGATACCTGGCTTTGGATTCTGACTGCCACATAGTAGCTGTGTGACCTTGGTCAGATAATCTAACCTCACTGCTACCTTATCCTCATATGGAAAATATGGAAAATGAAAGAACCAACTTCACAGGGTTATTTGTGAGGATAAAATGAGTTGATATAAGGCGTTAACAACCTAGCACAGACGGCATTTTTTAAGTGTTAGCAATCATTGTTGCTACTGACAGACTGTATTCCCAGTAACGCTAAGACAAGCTTTACCTACAGCTCACAAATTTTCTAAGTGAAATCTTGATTTTTCTTTTTCAGCTACTTGAACTTTCTTATACCAGAGGCCATAAAACTAATGTACATATCCAATTAGAAGCTCAGATATCATGGCCATAACAAGTCAAAGACAGTTTAACTTAACTATCAATTCAGAATTATATCTTTTTAATAAACTTTTTATTTTATTTATTTTTTAACATCTTTATTGGAGTATAATTGCTTTACAATGGTGTGCTAGTTTCTGCTTTATAACAAAGTGAATCAGATATACATATACATATATCCCCATATCTCCTCCCTCTTGCGTCTCCCTCCCACCCTCCCTATCCCACCCCTCTAGGTGGACACAAAGCACCGAGCTGATCTCTCTGAGCTATGCAGCTGCTTCCCACTAGCTACCTATTTTACATTTGGTAGTGTATATATGTCCATGCCACTCTCTCACTTCGCCCTAGCTTACCCTTCCCCCTCCCGGTGTCCTCAAGTCCACTCTCTATATCTGCGTCTTTATTGCTGTCCTGCCCCTAGGTTCTTCAGAACCATTTTTTTTTTTTAAGATTCCATACATATGTGTTAGCATACGGTATTTGTTTTTCTCTTTCTGACTTACTTCACTCTGTATGACAAGTCTCTAGGTCCATCCACCTCACTACAAATAACTCAATTATATTTACATGGTAACAAGCACATAAATAGTGCTTAATAAGTATCTACTAAATTAATCATAAGTAAACTTTGCAAATACTATAAGATTACATGTGCAGTCTAGACTTCTCCCATTAATTAGAATCTTAGAAAGGATGGTTTATCAAGTTATTTAAATCCAATATTAATTTATCTTAGTTCCTAAGTTGACAATAAGTGTACAAGTGTTTTGATTTTAATTTACCCAAGTTAGTCAAATTCACTTTATAATGCCTATTCATTTTGGCAACAAAATTCACCTATTTGAAATATGTAATGTACTTACTATCTAACAAAAAAAATGAAGTGTACTTTAAAATGTATCTAAAAAGTAGTTTTAAAGTACATATCTTTAAAATTCTATAATATAAATTATTCTAATAAAAAAGTTATGATAGGAAAATAATTCATTTTGTATATAGAAATGTGTACTCTAGAAACTGTATAACATATACTTCAGTGTACTTTTCCAGATTTTGAACATACAAATGCAAGATTATTTAAACTACTCATTTTCCTTATATGAGACACAGTAACACCCAATCTACTTCACAGTGTAAAAATAATAGCTTAGAGTCTACATCATATCAACCTTGTGTTTGTATAATACAAATGAAGTGTGACCTGGCTGATCTTATTGCTCCACTTAAAAAATTCTACCATCATTCTCAGGTCATGATTATTTTATACACTCTGTTTTTTTGTTTGTTTGTTTTGTTTTGTTTTGTTTTTGCGGTACACGGTCCTCTCACTGTTGTTGCCTCTCCCGTTGCGGAGCACAGGCTCTGGACGCGTAGGCTCAGCGGCCATGGCTCACGGGTCCAGCCGCTCCGCGGCATGTGGGATCTTCCCGGACTGGGGCACAAACCCGTGTCCCCTGCATCAGCAGGCGGACTCTCAACCACTGCGCCACCAGGGAAGCCCTATACACTGTTTTTCTTGTACCGATGCAATCTTTTCATTAGAAAAAGCCTTGTTTTTCGAACTATAAATACCTAAGTACTGACTATAAAACTGCTAATGACATGTGGCTCACTCGGTATATTCTGGCTATAAAGCATTACAAGACACCATTACAGAACTCTGATGTAAGGACGGAAAAGAAGAAGAGAATTTTCAAGTTATGTCACCAGTTACAAACTGAAAATTCTGCATGGAAAGTAGGGAAAACTGAGACTAATGTTTTCATTTGACTGATAACATTCCGTATATTTTAAGGTTTTAAAAATATTTACAGATTATGATATAAAGCTATAATATAGAAATAATAACTGAGAGATCTGATTTACCCTTCCTACCTTAATGAAACAGAAAATCAGGGGCAAAAAATGAAACAGAAGTTTTCGTATGTTGGACAACAGGCAGCACATTACTGTGAACCCTGAGAGAGGGAAAAAAATCAATGTGAGCCCTTCAACTGAGGGTGAGTCTACCAGGAAAGGGAGGCAACTCAAACAGAATCCAGAAGACTCACTGTGCTGAGGAGACAGTGATCAAAGTTCACAGAGGCCAAGGTTGCTAGAATTTGCAGAGCAGAATAACAAAGAGGAGGGCACTTCAGAGAGAGAGAGAGAGAGAATGCATTCTGGGGAGAAGAACCATCTACCATGGGCTAAGCACTGTCGTGCACATGAGTAAGATGAAACTACCTGAGGCCAGACCAAAAAACACTGGAAAGAAGTAGGCAGAACAGGTCTCAAAGATCACAAAAAGCTGGGAAAAGTTCATATTCCCACCAGCCAGAGAGAAAGTATCTCATAAATACATGTATCATTGAGCAGAATCCTAAGGGCATTGCTTTAATAATGGGATTACATTAGTCTAGACTAAAGGTGTTTCCGTATCCCTTACTAAAGATTAAAAGTATGCTTTGAAAGAATCAAATGATTCCATATAACTTAATTGTGCATCACAAGAAAACCCAACACAATTTAAACAAAAACCAGGACAATATGAATCATAATTACTCTTCAAGTAATCTCTACCCACATCTATCAAACTCCTGAACAATGCAAGATTAGAATAGACTCAAAGCAGCTCAGCAAAAGACAAAAAATATAAGACTGAAGTTGCTGCCTAAGCAAGAGAATTTGCAATTTGAACCCTGTCAAGATAACTGCTTTCTAAAACAAAAACACCACCTATGGAGTAAACATAAAAGAATACAGAATCAACATAATTTAATATTCATAATGTCAAAATATACAACTCAAATTACCCAATATATGAAAAACTAAAAAAATGGAACATATGCACACAAGAAAAGGAAATTAACTAGACGAAAGCCTGAGAAAAACATACTGGAACTAGCAGGCGAGGATTTTAGAGCTACTATTACACTTAAGTAAAAGAAAATGTGCTTTCCATTAATAAAGAATAGAGGAAATCTCAGCAAAGAAACAGAAAGGATTAAAAAAAGGACAAACTGAAATTCTAAAATGAAAAAATACAATTTCTAAAATTAAAATGAATGTACTTAATCAAATGGAGAGGACAGAAGAACGAGTAAGCAAACTTGAAAACAGGTGAGTAAAAATTACCTAATGTAAACAACACACACACAAAAAGATCTAAAAAAACCAACAAAGTTTCATACATTGTCAGGCAAAAATAAAACAATATAATATATATGTAATTTCAATACCAGAAAGAGAAAAGAGAAGGGGGCAAATATTATCTGAAGAAATAATAGCCCAGGGCTTCCCTCGTGGCACAGTGGTTAAGAATCCACCTGTCAATGCAGGGGACATGGGTTCGAGCCCTGGTCTGGGACGACGCCACATGCTGTGGAGCAACTAAGCCTGTGTGCCACAACTACTGAGCTTGTTCTCTAGGGTCTGCGAGCCACAGCTACTGAGCCAGAGTGCCACAACTACTGAAGCCTGTGTGCCTGGAGCCCATGCTCAACAAGAGAAGCCACCCAATGAGAAGCCCGCACACCACATCGAAGAGTAGCCCCCGCTCGCCCCAACTAGAGAAAAGCCTGTGTGCAGCAACAAAGACCCAATGCAGCCAAAAATAAAAATTAAAAAATTTATAGAAAGAAAAAAAAGAAAAGAAATAATGGCCCCAAATTTCCTACTTTTGATCAAAGACAGTAATTTATAGAACTAAGATGCTCAACACACACAAAACCAAATGAACATGAATAAGATCACACCAAGGTACACCAAAGTCAAACTACCAAAAGCCAAAGATGGAGTAAAACATGAAAGTGTCAAGAGAAAAATTACAAATTACATAGGAAGATGAATGATCCAGTTAACAGGGACGTTACATAAGAAATTATGGAGGGCAGAAGAGTCTTCAAAGCATCTTTAAAATGCTGAAACAAAAAGAAACTATTAATCCGGAAGTCTATGACCAATGAAATAATTCTTTAGGAATGAAGGTAAAATGCAAACATTTTCAGATAAAAGTAAGAGAATTCATCACGAGCAGACCTCCATTACAGAAAAAGCCAACAGAAGGTCTTAAGGCAGGAGGATCATGATACTGATAGAAATTTGGATCCTTAGAAGTCAAAGAGAACACTGGACAGGATAAATATCTTAATAAATGATAAATTCTGTTTTTTCTTTTAATTTCTGTATGTCATAAGTATTGATATTTAAAGGAAAATTGTACTGTTTTATGATGCTTGCTTACTTCTTTTTTATTTATTTGTTTGTTTATATATGGCTGTGTTGGGTCTTCTCTGCTGCAGGTGAGCTTTCTCTAGTTGTGGTGCACAGGCTTCTCATTGTGGTGGCTTTTCTCGTTGCGGAGCATGGGCTCTAGGCACACGGGCTTCAGTAGTTGTGGCATGCGGGCTCAGTAGCTGTGGCTCGTGGGCTCTAGAGTGCAGGCTCAGTAGCTGTGAGCTTGGCTCGCATGGGCTTAGTTGCTCCATGGCATGTGGGATCTTCATGGACCAGGGCTTGAACTCGTGTCCCCTGCATTGGCAGGTGGATTCTTAACCACTGTGCCACCAGGGAAGTCCCTTGTGATGCTTTTAACTTATATAAATGTGATAATAACTAAAACATAAAAGGAGAGATATGGATGTATACAGTTGCAAGATTTCTATATTTTATGTGAAGAAGTGCAGCATTAACTATAATCCAACTGTGAAAACTTAAGAATGGATACAGCCAACACTTAAAAAAAATGCAAAGAAGTACAGGTTAAAAATAAAAACAGGAAACATTTAAGTGTGATTTCCTCTATAAAAAGGAGGAAAAGAAGAAGAGAGGAACAAAAATAAAGGAGACAAATTTAAAAAAAGAAATCATGTAATACTACACTCAAATCCAGCCACATCAATAAATACATCAAGTGTTAACAGAATAAACACTCCAATTAAAAGGCAGAGGCTGACAGAATGGGTGGGAAAAACATGGAACTAGATGCTGTCAGTAAGAGACACAAATAGATATGAAGACACAGGCTAGGAACAAATGAATGAAAACAGGATATACCATACAAAGAGATGAGAAGGCTGGAATGACAATATTAATAACAAGAAATCAAATAGACTTTAAGACAAAAAAGTATTACCAGAGAAAAAGAAGGGCTTATTTTAGGATAAAGGGGCAATTCATCAGGAACACCTGAAAAGAGCTATGCCTAATAGGAGTGCTTCAAAATATAAGCAAAAAATGACTAAATTAAAGGGAAAAATGAACAATTCCAGGATCATGATTGGGAGATTTAAGATCCCTCTCTCAGCAATTGGTAGAACATCTAGACAAGAGGTCAGTAAAAACATTTTAAAAATCTAAACAACACATTTGCTTAAATAATATTTATAGAACATTACAACCCAAAGTGGAATACACATTCTTTTCCACTGCACGTGATATGCATACCAAAACAAACTAGATGATTAGCTATAAACAAGTCTTCTTAAAATTTTAAGAGAATGATGTTTCCTGACTAAAAAGGAATTATATTACAAAGCAATAACAATATAAGATAATGAGATAACCCTCCCCCAATATCTGGAAATTAAACAACATACTTCTAAATACACCATAAGTCAAAAAAGAAATCATAAAATAAGAAAATATTTTTAGGGGGATGGATGGACTGGGAGTTTGGGGTTAGCAGATGTAAACTTTTATATATAATGAATAAACAACAAGGTCCTACTGTATAGCACAGAGAACTATATTCATTGCCCTATGATAAACCATATGGAAAATAATATTTTAAAAAAAGAATGTATATTTATGTATGTGTGTGTATATAATTGAACCACTTTGCTGTACAGCAGTAATGAACACAACATTGTAAATCAACTATACTTCAATTAAAAAAAGGATTTAAAAAAGTACATAAAGGACTTCCCTGGTGGTGTGGTGCAGTGGTTATGCACCACAGGTTCTTGGCGCCTGCCAATGCAATCGACAGGGGTTTGAGCCCTGGTTCTGGAAGATCCCACATGCCGCAGAGCAACTAAGCCCATGCACCACAACTACTGAGCCTGAGCTCTAGAGCCCAAGTGCCACAACTACTGAAGCCCGCGTGCCGAAAGCCCGTGCTTCACAAGAGAAGCCACCACAGTGAGAAGCCCACACACTGCAATGAAAAGTAGTCCCTGCTCTCCACAGCTAAAGAAAGCCCGTGCACAGCAACAAAGACCAAATGAAGCCAAAAATAAATAAATTTTAAAAATTTTAAAGTACGTAGAGAATTGTAAAGTGCTATTAAAAGTGATAGAAATGAAAAAAAAGAAAATATTTTTCACTGAATGATAATGAAAACAAATCAAGTAAAAATTCAGGAAAGTAACTAAAGCAGTGCTTAGAGGAAAAGACACAGTATTAAAGCCTTATATTCACAGAAAGATTTGATCTGAGTTCCCAACTCAAGATGATAGAAAACAACAACAAAAACCCAAATTAAGTAGAAGGATGAAATAAAAAGATAAATACAAAAGTCAATAATCATACCAAAAAGAAATCAATGACACAGGAAACAGAGAAAATTGATAAAACCAAAAGCTGGGTTTTTTTAAGTCAATAAAGTTGATAATCCTCTAGATAAACTGATGAAGAAAAAAAGAGAAAAGACAAAATTACCAATATCAGGAATGAAAGAGGAAACATCACTACAGAAGCTACAGACATTAAAAGGATACTAAGGAACTATAATTAACAACTTTATGCCAATAAAAAACCTAGATGAAACAGATTCATTTCTTAAAAGAAAAATTACTAACACAATCCAATAAGAAATAGAGAATCTAAATAGCGCTGTGTTAGGGATCCACCAAGACTACCTTCAGGCTTAATGACTGCCTAGAAGGACTCACAGGACCCAGAAAGTTGTTACACTCATGGTTATGGTTCACTACAGTGAAAGGATATATAGTAAAATCAGCAAAAGGAAAAGGCACATGGGGTGAAGTCCAGAGGACACAAGGCACAAGCTTCTAAGAGTCCACCCACAAGCATAGTCACATAAAAATACTTCCTTCAGCAACAACGTGTAACAACACGTACAAAGTGGTGCCAACCAGGGACTCTTGCTTAAGACAGACGGTCCAGGGTTTTTATTAGGGATCAACCATGTAGGCACTGTATGCCTACATATATTGTCATCAGTAAGTAAGAGATCAGTAACTGAAGCTCCAGACCATGATAAGGAAAGCAGGTGTTTACTACAAACACTTTTAGTATATATTATTTGGATAAACTGACACAGCATGGCTCACTCTTATCTGACAGAACACTCAGAGAGATCAGTTCACCAGAGCCAACCAATAAACAATCATGAAAACAGACCTGGAGGGCTTCCCTGGTGGCACAGTGGTTAAGAATCCACCTGTCAATGCAGGGGACACGGGTTCAATCCCTGGTCCGGGAAGATCCCACATGCTGCGGAGCAACTAAGCCCGTGCACCACAACTACTGAGCCTGCGCTCAGAGCCCACAAGCCACAGCTACTGAGCCCACGTGCCACAACTACTGAAGCCCATGTGCCTAGAGCCTGTGCTCCGTAACAAGAGAAGCCACCGCAATGAGAAGCCTGCACACCGCAACGAAGAGTAGCCCCCGCTCGCCACAACTAGAGAAAGCCCATGCATAGCAACAAAGATCCAACGCAGACAAAAATAAATAAATAAATAAAAAGAAAAATAAAAAAAGAAAACAGACCTGGAAATGTTCAGGGTTTGCACAACCCAAGCCTGCTGAGTTTAGTTTCCACACGGGCCTATACCAATAAACAACCTGAATTCATAATTTAAAACTTTCGCATAAAAGAAATTCCAAGCCCAGATGACATCATAGTAACAATGAAATAATACCAATTATTTGGTATTATTAGATAGAATGAAACAATACCAATTCTACACATTTTCTATCAGAGAAAAAAGGAGAAACACTCTCCCACTCATTTTTTTTTAAATAACTTTATTTATTTTATTTATTTATTGTTTTGGCTATGTTGGGTCTTCGTTGCTGCACGTGGGCTTTCTCTAGTTGCAGTGAGGAGGGTTACCCTTTGTTGCAGTGTGCAGGCTTCTCTCATTGTGGTGGCTTCTCTCATTGCAGAGCACGGGGTCGAGGTGTGTGGGCTCAGTAGTTGTGACCCACGGGCTTAGTTGCTCTGCAGCATGCGGGATGTTCCCGGACCAGGGCTCGAACCCGTGTCCCCTGCATTGGCAGGTGGATTCTCAAACACTGCGCCACCAGGGAAGCCCATCTCCCACTCATTTTTAAAATCCAGTATTAACTGGTTACCCTGATATCAAAATCAAAGTCATGATGAGACAAAAAAAAAAAAATCCCTCAATAAGATATAGATGCAAAACTCCTAACAAAAGTTAGCAAATCGATTCTAACAATACACTAAAAGATTAATACACCATAGCCATTATGGATTTATCCCAGGAACAGAAAGGTTTAATATTTAAAAATTAGTCCCAGTCATTTATCATATGAAGAGAATAGAGAAAAATCCTATGATAATTTCAGTACTTACAGAAAAAAGATTTGACAAAATTCAACATTCATTCATATTAAAAACTCTCAGCAAACAAGGGATAAAAAGAACTTCCTCAATATGCTTAAAGGCATCTGCAAAAAACCTATAGCTTGTATCATATTCTATGGTAAATGGCTCAATGCTTTCTACATCAGGAACAAGGCAATGAAAACCACTATCATTGCTTTTATTCAACATTGTAATATAGATTGTACTCAGTGTAATATGACAAGAAAAAGGCATATAGGATACAAAAGAAGTAAAATTATGTTCACATATGGTATGATCATTTATGTGTCAAAGTCTAAGAAATCGATAAAATAGCTATCAGGGAAAAAAATAGCTATCAGGATAAGTGAATTTAGCAAGGACACAAGATCAATACACAAAATCAGAATTGATTTTGCTAGCAATGACCAATTGGAAAATGAAATTAAAAAGACAACTCTATTTAAAATAGCATTCAAGAGACTTCCCTAGTGGTCCCAGTGGTTAAGAATCTGCCTTCCAATGCAGGGGACGAGGGTTCGATCCCTGGTTGGGGAGCTGGGATTCCACATGCCACAGGGCAACTAAGCCCATGTGCCGCAACTGCTGAGCCTGCGCACCACAACTAGAGAGAAGCCGGCGTGCTGCAATGAGGAGCCCTTGTGCTGCAACCAAGACCAGACGCAGCCAAAAATAAATAAATATTTTAAAAAACACAGCATTCAAAAACTACTCAAAACTAAATTGATGTGCAAAATGTTCAAAACTTGTACACCAAAACCTATAAAACACTACAAAGGGAAATTACAGAAGACCATATTCAAGGACTGGAAGACTTATATGGTGGAGGTGGCAATTCCCTCCAACTGATCTACAAACTCACTGTAAACAAAATCAAAGTTAACAGGCTTTTGGAGAAATTGGCATGCTGATTTTAACACTTTAACAGAAAGACAAAAGACCCAGATTAGTCAAAACAAGGCTGAAAACAGAACAAGACTGGAGTGCTTATACTACCTCACTTCAAGACTTACTGTAAGGCTACAAGACAGTGTAGTATAGGCACAAGGACGCACATATAGATCAATGGAACAGAACAGAGTCCAGAAATATGCTTGCACTTATATGGCCAAAATTTTTTCACAAAAGTGGCAAGGTAATTCAACTGGAAAAAGATATAGCCTTCTTTATAAATGGTGACAGAATAACTGAATATCTGAGAAAAAATGAATTGTAAATCTTACCTCATACCACACACAAAATCTAATTTGACCCAGCCAAAACAATCTTGAGGAAGTATAAAGCTGGAGGTATCACGCTCCCTGATTTCAAACTATACTACAAGGCTACAGTCACCAAAACAGTATAGTACTGGCACAAAAACAGACACCTAAATCAATGGAACACAATAAAGAGCCCAGAAGTAAACTCACCATTATATGGTCAATTAATCTATGACAAAGGAGGCAAGAATACACAATGGGGAAAAGACAGCCTCTTCAATAAATGGTGTTCAGAAAATGGACAGTTACAATCAAAAGAATTAAATTGAACTACTTTCTCACACCATATACAAAAAGAAACTCACAATGGAGTAAAGGCTTACATTTAAGACCTGAAACCATAAAACTCCTAGAAGAAAGTATAAGTATTGCTCTTTGACATGGATCTTAGCAATATTTTTTGGACAAGTCTCCTCAGGCAAGGGAAACAAAAGCAAAAATAAACAAATGGGACTACATCAAACTAAAAAGCTTTTGTACAGCAAAGGAAACTATCAACAAAACAAAAAAGCCACCTACTGAATGGGAGAAGATATTTGCAAATGATATAACTGATAAGGGGGTAATATCAAAAACATATAAAGAACTCACAGAACTTAACATCAAAAAAATACAAACAATCCAAATAAAAAATGGGCAGAGGACCTGAATAGACATTTTTCAAAGACCTACAGATGGCCAACAGGCACATGAAAAGATGCTCAACATCACTAATCATCAGGGAAATGCAAATTAAAATCACAATGAATTATTACCTCACATGTCAGAATGACTATTATCAAAAAGAAAGAGAGGGCTTCCCTGGTGGCGCAGTGATTGAGAGTCCGCCTGCCGGTGCAGGGGACACGGGTTCGCGCCCCGGTCCGGGAAGATCCCACATGCTGCGGAGCGGCTGGGCCCGTGAGCCACGGCCACTGAGCCTGCGCGTCCGGAGCCTGTGCTCCGCAACGGGAGAGGCCATGGCATTGGGAGGCCCGTGTACCGCAAAAAAAAAAAAAAAAAAAAAAAAGACAGGGAGTTCCCTGGTGGCACAGTGGTTAAGAATTGCCTGCCAACACAGGGGACACGGGTTCGAGCCCTGGTCTGGGGAGATACCACATGCCACGGAGCAACTAAGCCCATGGACCACAACTACTGAGCCTGCGCTCTAGAGCCCACGAGCCATAACTACTGAGCCTAGAGCCTAGTGTGCCTAGAGCCTGTGCTCCACAACAAGAGAAGCGACCGCAATGAGAAGCCCGTGCACTGCAATGAAGATTAGCCCCCACTCACCAGAACTAGAGAAAGCCAGTGCCCAGCAACAAAGACCCAACACAACCATAAATAAATAAATAAATAAACTTAAAAAAAAAAGAAGACAGCAAGTAACAAGTATTGGTGAGGATGTGGAGAAAAGGGAACCTTTGTGCTCTGTTGGTGGGATTGTAAGTTGGTGCAGCCACAGTGGAAAACAGAATGTAGGTTCCTCAGAAAATTAAAAATAGAACTACCATACAATCCAGCAATCCCACTCTTAGGTATACATTCGAAGAAAACAAAAACACTAATTCAAAAAGATATTAATACATGATCCCTATATTCATTGCAGCATATGTACAATAGCTAAGATATGGAAGCAACCTAAGTATCCATCGATAGATGAATGAATAAAGAAGATGTGGTGTGTACACACACACACACACACACACACACACACACAATGGAATATTAGCCATAAAAAAGAATGAAATCTCGACATCTGCAATAGCATGTATGGATCCAGAAGGTATTGTGCTAAATGAAATAAGTCAGACAAAGAAAGATAAATACCATATGATTTCACTTATATATAAGGAATCTAAATACAAAACAAATGGACAAACAGAACAGAAAGAGACTCACAGATACAGAGAACAAACTGGTGGTCGCCAGAGGGGAAAGGGGCAGGGGCATGAGTGAAATAGGTGAGGGAGATTAAGAGGTACAAACTTCAGTTATAAAATAAATAAGTCATGTAACGTACAGCATAGGGAATATAGTCAATAATACTGTAATAACTTTGTATGGCAACAGATGGTATTTAGACTTTATTGTTGAGATCATTTTGTAATGTATAAAAATATCGAATCGTGATGCTGTACAACTGAAAATAATTTTATATTATAAGTCAATTATACTTTAATTTTTTAAAATCTGATTTGAAATGTATTCTGTAGTAAAGATTTAACACAGTAGGCCAGAGATTGCTATCCTTAGAAAGCCTACTTATAAAGTTGGCCTTGACTGTTGTCTGGGAACTTGAACTTCAGAGGTATTGCCACCGTTCCCTAACTGATAAGGATGGTTTACATAAAAACAATATGGTTGGGCTTCCCTGGTGGCGCAGTGGTTGAGAATCTGCCTGCCAATACAGGGGACAGAGGTTCGAGCCCTGGTCTGGGAAGATCCCACATGCTGCGGAGCAACTAGGCCCGTGAGCCACAACTACTGAGTCTGCGCATCTGGAGCCTGTGCTCCGCAACAAGAGAGGCCGCAATAGTGAGAGGCCCGCGCACCACGATGAAGAGTGGTCCCCGCTTGCCACAACTGGAGAAAGCCCTCGCACAGAAACGAAGACCCAACACAGCCATAAATAAATAAATAAATAAATAATAAAATAAAATAAAAAACTAAAAAAAAAAAAACAATATGGTTTATGCTGGATATGGTTTTATGTTTACATAAAACCATATGGTTCTATGTTTACATAAAACAATATGGTTTAACATTCCAATTCTGGAATGTGCTAGGCAGTTAATGGGTACACGAGCAGCCCCCAATAAAGACTTGGGCACTGAGTCCCTTAAGAACTTTCCTAGTAGACAACACTTCACACATTTTGTCAGAGGTGATGCTGGAGGAATCGAATGTCACAGGGAAAATCACTGGGGAGGCTTCTTAGAAGCTTGCATCTGGTTTTCTCTGGACTTCACTTCATGCACCTCTTTCAGTACCTAATTTTTGTTGTGCATCTTTCAGTTATTAAGTCATAGCTATGAATCTATCTATAACCTGAGATCCTGTGGATTAGCCCAAAGAATGAGGGAACCTGTGGGTAGTCTTGGGATTCTCCCCTGACATAGATCATAGTGCAAAATTTAATAGCTAAAACTTTTTAAACTTTTAGAACAAACTGGGAGAAATCTTCATAACATTAGGTTAGGCAAAGATTTATCAAGCAGGTCACAAAAAAGCCTCAAGTATAACTAAGAAAACTGATAAAATGTACTTTATCAAATCAAACGTTTATTCTTTGAAAGACATTAATAAAACAAAAAGGCAAGCTACAGACTAGGAAAAAATAAATAATAGTAAATAACCATCAATCTGACAAAAGGCTTGTATCAGAATATATAAAGAATTTTTATACTCTAGACAAAAAAATTAAAAATAGGTTAAAGATCTGAACAGATATTTTAGAGAAGATTTATGACTGATCAAAAAGATCATGAAAAGATGCTCAACACCACTAAGTATCAGGAAAATGCAATTAAAGGCACAATGAAACACCATTACGCATCCACCAAAATGGCTGAAGTCAGACTCTAACAAGATCAAGTGTTGAAAGGGATATGAACTGACTGGAACTCCACACATTCCTGGTGGGAATGCAAAGGGCACAGCCACTTTGGAAAACTACATGGTACTATTTTCTAAAAATTAAACATATTCTTCCCAGACAATGCAACACAACTAAGCCTAGGTACTTACCCAAGAAAAATTAAAATACATGCCCATAAATAGCATTTTATTTGATCCAAGTGTATTTCAACTGGTAAATTAAAAAACTGTGAAATATCCATATTATAGCAAAAAAAGGAACAAAACATGAATACATGAAACAGCAGAGATGAAACTCAGTAGCCTAAGTAAAAGAAGTCAAACACAACAGCTTCTATACTGTATGATTTGATTTATAAAAAATTCTAGAAACAACAAAACTATACTGACAGAAGGCAGATCAGTAGTTGCATGAAGACACCATACACAAAAATTAACCCCAAACAGATCACAGTCCTAAATATAAAAGCTAAAACTATAAAACTCTTCGAAAAAAAAGACAAGTGTAAATCTTTGTGACCTTGAATTAAGCATCAGTTTCTTAGATATGACATCTAAAGCATCAGCAAATATATATATATATATATATATATCTCAATAGTTGTCATCAAAATTAAAAACTTCTGTGCTCCAAAGGGCATTATCAAGAAAATAAAGGGATAACCCACAAAACAGGAGAAAAATATTTGCAAATCATACATCAGATAAGGGTCTAGTATTCAGAATTCATAAAAAACTGTTAAAAATACACAATAAAAAGACCAACAACCCAATTATAAAATGGGAAAAGGATCTGAATAGATATTTTTCTAAAGAAGATATACAACTGGCCAATAGATTCTCAACAATTTTCTATTAAGGAAATGTAAATCAAAATTTCAATGAGATACCACTTCACACCCACTACAGTATACAATCTAAAAGACAGACAATAATTTTTTTTTTACTAAAAGGAAAATAAGTGTTGGTGAGGATGTGGAGAAACCAGAACTCACATACATTGCTGATGGAAACATAAAATGGTTACAGCTGCTGTGGAAAACAGTTCTGAAGGTCCTCAAAATGTTAAACACAAAGTTATTTTATGACTTAGCAATATCACTCCAAGGTATATATGCAAAAGAAGTGAACACATACGTGCACACAAAAACTTGTACAGAATGTTTACAGCAACATTACTGACAAGAGCCAAAAAGTGGAAACAACCCAAATGTCCATCAACTGATGAATAAAAATGCAGTATACCCATACAATAGAATATTATTCAGCAAAAAAGGAGCAATAGAGTAATGATGCATACTATGACATGGATGAACCTTGAAAACATTATGCTATGTGAAAGAAGTCAGACACAAAAGCACATACTGTATAACTCAATTTATATGCAATGCCCAGAGTAGGCAAATCCATGGAGACAAAAGGTAAATTAATGGTTGCCTAGGGCGAGGGGGTGTTGTGGAGTAACTGCTAATGAATATAACGTTCCTTGTTGAGGTGATAAAAATGTTGTGGAATTAGATGGTGGTGATGATTGCACAATTCTGTGAATACACTACACATCACTGAACTGTACACTTTAAAAGCGAGAAGTTTATAACATGTTATTTATGCTTTGATAATCTTTTAAAAAGATGACTGATTCTTTAAAGTAAAAATTATAACCATGTATTTAGGGTGCTTTAGCATATTTAGAAGTAAAATGCATAAAATGGGAACAGACTGGAGGGAGCAAATAGAAATTTACTGATGTAAGAATATATGAAGGGGTATAATTATTTGAAACTAGACTGTGATAACTTAAAAATGTATATGTAAATACTAGTGGTAGACTGTAGTAAGTTAGATATATACATTGTAGCCCCTAGAGCAAGCACCTACAGAATAAACAGAGGTACAGCTTCAAGAGTAATATTAATAATACTAGATTATAAGTGAAAAAACTTCCCTTTATCTTTAATTTCTACTACTTATACTCCATTTCCCTCCACCTAAAACATCCTGCCCTGATGTCACCAGGTCCTTGAAAATATTCGTCAATGGAGACTGCTGCTTCTCCCAAATTTACCAGACTGAAAAAGAGGACTAGGCTGATTTCTTGATGCTCACAGTTGCTAGTATGGGCAAATAGGAAACATGTGTGCTGGCATTTTCATTCTCGTGCAGATATCACTAGCTCCTACTACTTCCTAGTAAACACACCCTCCTCAAAAACAAACACTCCCAACATACCCCCAGACAATCACTACCAACATCAGTTGAAGTTGACACTCATGACAGATGTGGCCATTCAATCTTCATTACAACCTTCTGTTCTTTTGAAATACAAGGCATTTGCTCACATTAATCTCTAATTCTCTTCATTGAACTTTTCATACTACTCATCTTTCTCAATGGTTTCTACACTGGCTCCTATTTTTCTTCTGCACTCTATTAGAAGTCATTAGTCCATTTGACCTAACATTAATTACGGTGGCCTCAAAGTTCTGTGAATTCCTCTGTTTCAAATTCCATGTACAAGCCTATACAGGGACCAGTAATTGAAGGTTCCCACTACATCCTGCCTTCTGCTCACATCCTACTATACTGAGGCAAGGTCTATCAGAACTAAGATGCTCCAGGAAGCGCACTAGATTTGGAGTTACAACACCTGGGTTCAATCCCTGCCCTGATACTGCAGGAATTTAGGTCTGTTTCACTGGACATAATGATATCTTAAAATTAAGTCCCTAGAGCAGAATTTCAACTAAATTGGCTTCTAAGAATATTCAACAAGTTACCACCCTTCACCCAGGTGAATTAATCTCAATTTTACTTTTCATATTCTCCACCAAAATTCCAAAGCTAAGATTGTCTACTTTGTATTCTATATCACCTATTTAAGATTATGGACATTGTAACTGTATCGAAAATCTAGCGTCACAAGTATCTTATCATATGTTGTGTTTCAAAGTAACTAAAAAGTATATGATTCTTTCACAACAAAAGGAATCATGAAAATTATGAATCAAAACAGTACCTCAATATTTTTACTGGCCACATTCTTCACAACAGCAGGAAACAGATCAGATGCATTTTTCCCTTTTGCAATCATCTGAAGAATAAAAGTGGAATATTAGGGCTGAAATTTTTTAAAAATTAGTCATTTGAAAAAAAACATAAATTCTATATACATTAAATATTTAGAAGATAAGCTACAGAAACAAATAAGCTATAGAGTTAACAAACAACTCTTTTTGAGTCACCTTATTTATTCCAACTACCTGCAGCAAAGAACAAACAATCTCTTGGGAATCAATATAAATACACATAGACATATTAAGGAAGAAACAGTAATTTAAAGACATAATATTTACAATAGTTTTCTCTGGCTAATGGTGTTGTAAACACTTTTTAAATATTTGTACTCTTCTTTATTTTCCAAGTTCTTACATTAAAGATGCAATGCTTTTGCAATGGGGGTGGGGGTGGAGAATGAATGTTATTTTTTTTTTTTTTTTTTTTTTGCGGTATGCGGGCCTCTCACTGTTGTGGCCTCTCCCGTTGCGGGGCACAGGCTCCGGACGCGCAGGCTCCGGACGCGCAGGCTCCGGACGCGCAGGCTCCGGACGCGCAGGCCCAGCCGCTCCGCGGCATGTGGGATCTTCCCGATCCGGGGCACGAACCCGCGTCCCCTGCATGGGCAGGCGGACTCTCAACCACTGCGCCACCAGGGAAGCCCTGAATGTTATTTTAAACAAACTACAATAATGCTTTCTCCTTCGGCTTTCTTTTTATAGATTCCCCTACTTCTCCAACCATTTTTTTCAAAGTTCCCTTCACCAGGTCCTCTTCCTTTCCCCACTAAAGTTCTGTGCACCAACATCTTTTCAGGCTACACTGTTCTACAATCTCTGAAATGCCTGAGATTTCATTCACCCTCAACATGTTAACTCCTACCTCTACAGGGATCAACTCCCCAAACTCTAGCCCTAACTCTAGGCCCTAGTTCCACTTCTCTAACTGAACATTATTAGATGTCTTTCTCATCCAAAACTTGCTATGTCTAAAACCAAACCTATTTGTCCTGATAAAATGGCATTCATGCTAGAATTTCCTATTTCCACCAATTTTCCCAGATACCAGAAACCATGAAATTATCTTGGTCTCTCCTCACATCTACACAGTAACCAGGTCCTGTTGTGAATTCTTAGCACACTCACATTAATCCCTTTCTCCTGTTACTATCCTAGTATAGATCAGTATCACCTACAGAGGACTTTTCCAACAATCTCCTCCTTCTGTCCATAACGTACATCACCGACAGTTTAATATGCTCAAACTACCACTTTGCACGTCAGCTCCCCCTCAAAGATCTCAAAACTCAAAAGCCCCTGACTGCCTAAGAGTCCAAACTATTTCATTTACTATTCAAATGACTTAATTGCATTAACATCCCTTTTAAGCTCATCAACCATTATTGTTCTACACCAATGTTATTATAAAAGTAAACTGATCTACTCCTTGCACATTCTCTGGCTCCTCTATGCTGGTGCTCATATCATGCCCCCAACCCACTTCTTTTTACTTTTCTAAGTTCTACCCTTCTATCTAGTGTATCATCAAATTCTAATCATTCTCCCTTGCTAGAGCCATCTCCTAACACCTAGCCCACTATGACGTCCAATCCTAATTTCCTCTAGAATTTTTTAATCTACGTTTTTCATTTAGAATTTCCTATGTGTTACCTTTTATTTCTATTTATTTCAGCTTTATGTCTACCTGTATTTCCATTTCCTTCACTCTCATTCCCAGAATATATCTTTATGTCTTTTAATAGTACGGACTTTGGTAGCCACAAAATAAAGTTTTAACTACAGGATAATTTTTTGGAAAAGGGATCTTGGGACTTCCCTGGCAGTCCAATAGTTAAGACTTCACCTTCCAACGCAGGGGGTGCAGGTTCAATCCCTGGTCAGGGAGCTAAGATCCCACATGCCTCGGGGCCAAAAAAACAAAACATAAAGCAGCAGCAATATTGTAACAAATTCAATAAAGACTTTATAAATAGTCCACATCAAAACCTAAGTAAATATATATATAAAGTCTAAAATACCATTTTAAAAAAAGGGATCTTTATGAATTATCTAAGAAACCTAAGAAACTACCTTAAAAAGGTAGAAGGCATTATTTTTATAAATTTACAGAAATGTTTTATAAATACTATGTGACATTTTAAACAACAATAATCCCAGTTAACAATATCTCAGAAGACCTTTCTACATGACAGCTTTAGAACACTCTAATACAAACTAGTCTTTTCATTTTCTATTTCTTTACCTGTGAAATTATTTGAGTATTCTGTGAAACCTTCTGAGTATTAAAGAAGGTTCACGAAATAGTGCAACTAAAGTATCTTTATATGACTTTTACAATTTTCTTATCTGTAAAATGAGGAGAGAGGGATTAAATGTTCTCTAGGTCCCCTTCCTTCAGTCATTCAGTAATTACCTAAAGTCAGAGATCCTATCCTATGATATCCTACTCCAAGGCTTCCCCAACTTTATTCTACAGAATGCTATTCAAAAACATGTTAATACACAAGGGAGAAAAAAAAACCTGTAGTCAAATTCATTCAACAGATATTTGCCGAGAGGATACTACATGCCAGGGACTATTCTAGGCCTTGGGGATACAACCGTGAACAATATAGTCTTTACCCATCGGAGCTCACCTTTTAATGAGGGTGAGGGGCAAAAAACAAATATAGTATGTGAGGTGGTAACAAGGGTACTATGGAGAAAGATAAAGAACTGCAGGAGAAATGGGAAGTGCTAGGGTAGGGGTGGGAGTTGCTGTTTTATGTTTTGGTTAGTGTTTGCACAGCATATATTTTTTATCCTTATATTTTTAATCTATCTATGCCTTTATATTAAAAGTGGGGCTTTCCTAGATAATGTACAGTTGCATCTTGATATTTTCATCAAATATGACAGTCTCTCTTAGTTGGTGACTTTAGATCACTTACATTTAATATAATTATTGATGTAGTTATATTCAGGTCTACCATTTTATTATCAGTTTTCTGTTTATTCCCTGTGTTTTGTTGTTCTGATTGCTGTTACCCTCATTATTTGGAAATTTTTTAGTATTTAATAATTTAACTTTTCTTTTTTATTTTAATTTTTATATTGACTATTCGGCTATATCTTTTTGTATAATTTTTATTGGTTCTTCTTCTAGAGATTACCAGATAATTACATAGATGCACAAACACAGTTGACAGATACATATACACAGGTAAGTCAAGATATGTCAAACCTTCCAGTTTACTTAGAGTTAATATTTCACAAGGTCAAATAAAATGTAGAAACCTTTCAACCATATAGGCCCTTTCAATCTGACCTCCCCACTACTCTTTATGTTATAGCCATCATACATTTTATATCTACATCCATCGAAAACCTCTCAGACAATGGGACACTTGGGAGGATAAAATTAGTCCTTTATGCTTACCAGATATTTACCATTTCTATTGGTCTCCCTCAAAATCCATCACATATTTCCCTTCAGCCTGGAGAACTTCCATTAGCCTTTCATTAAAGCAGATCGGCTAGAAGTACTCTACTATTTTTTTCTGCCTGAGAATGTCTCTATTCATCTTCATTCTTTCACTGGATTCACTGGATTCTAGGTTAACAATTATTTTCTTTCAGTACTTAGTCATTCAGTTTATCCTGATTGGGGATCATTGAGTTTCTTTCATCTATAAATTTAAGTCATTCATCAGTTGGGAAGTTTTCAGCAATAATGTCTTCAAGTATTTTTTCTGCCCTAAAATATATATGTTACGTGGACATAATGTTTTGGTATCATCCAACAAGACCTGAGGCTTTGTTCATCACTTTTCTTTTTAATCTCTATTCTAAGAATTGACTAATTTCTAGTGATCTGTCTTCAAACTTTTGACTCTTTCTTCTGTTATATCAATTCTGCTATTTAGTCAACCCAAGATATTTTTATTTCAGATATGATACTAGGACTTCCCTGGCAGCCCAGTGGTTAAGACTCCATGCTGCCACTGCAGCGGGGCAAAGGCTTGTTCCCTGGTCAGGGAACTAAGATCCCGCATGCCATGTTTTGTGGCCAAAAAAAAAAAAAAAAAAGAGATATCCAGATATGACACCATACACAAGACAGAAATTTCAACAAATTTCTAATGATGTGGTTCACTTGATATATTTTGGAAAACAACTATTTACCCATTAGTTACTACCTGGGGAATAAGTAGATATAGGATATCCCTTTCCCTGGCGTAACTTACCATCCAATCATAAGTGGCCCTAATATTACTCACTACTGAAGTATAAAACAAGAGAAATGTCTATGTATAAAACAAGAGAAATGTCTATTTAAGTCTTTACCCATTTTTAATTGGGCTGTTTTTAGTTTTTGGGTTATATGAGTTCTTTATATATTCCGGAGAGTCTGTATCAGATATATGATTAAAAATATTTTCTCCCATTCTGTGGGTTGCCTTCTCACTGGTTGACAGTATCATTTGATGCATGAAGTTTTAAATTTTGACATAGTCTAAATTATTTCTTTTGTTGCTCACCTTTTGATGTTATATCCAAGAATCCTTTGACAAATCCAGTGTCATGAAGTTTTTATCCTAAGTTTTCTTCTATGAGCTTTATGGTTTTAGCTCTTACATTTAGGTCTCTGATTCATTTTTTCACTTATTATATATATCATATGAGGTAGGGGTCTAAAAATTCATTCTCTTGCATGTGAGTATCCAGTTTCCAAACACCATTTGGGGAAATTCTACCCCCACTGAATTGTCTTGCACCCTTGTTGAAAATAATTTGGCCATATAAGTGAGGGTTTTCTTTTAAGGCTCTCTATTGTGTGTATATGTCTCTCTATATATCTGTCTTTACGTTGGTACCACACATTTTGATTACTGTAGCTTTGTAGTAAGTTTTGAAATCAGAAAGTATAAGACTTCTTTGTTCTTCTTTTTCAAGATTGTTTTGGCCATTCAGAGTCCAGTAAGATTCCATATGATTTTAAGATAGATTTTTCTATTTTTGCAAAAAACATCCCTGGGATTTTGATAGGAACTGCACTGAATATGTAGATAATTTTGGGAATATTGATATCCTAATAATATTAAGTCTTCCAATCAATGAACATGGGACATCTTTCCATTTATTTGTGTCTTAATTTCTTTCAGCAACATTCTAGTTTTCAAGGTACAAATCTTTTGCTTCCTTGGGTAAGTATTCCTAGGTATTTTATTCTTTTTGATGTTACCATAAATGAGATTATTTTCATAACTTCCTTTTAGGGTTGATGACTATTACCATATAGGAACACAACTAATTTTTATGTGTTAATTTTGTATCCTGCAACTTTGCTGAATTTGTTTATTAGTTCTAAAAGTTTTTTGTGGACTCTTTAGGGTTTTCTAAATATAAAAGCATGTTGTCTGTGAATGAAGATAATTTTACTTCTTTTCCAACTTGGCTGCCTTTGCTTTCTTTTTCTTACCCAATTGCTGTGGCTAAAATTTCCAATACTATGTTGAATAGAAGTGGTGACAGTGGGCATCCTTGTTTTGTTCCTGAACTTAGAGGAAAAGCTTTCAGTCTTTCACCACTGAGTACAATGTAAGCTGTGAATTTTTCATATTTGGCCTTTAAAATGCTGAGGTAGTTTCCTTTTATTCCTAGTTTGTTGAGTGTTTTATCCTGAAAGGGTGTTGAATTCTGTCAAATGCTTTTTCTGTATCATTAAAATAAACTTGTTTTTTCTCCTTCATTCTGTTAATGTGGTGTATTACAATGATTATTTTCATGTTATTCATGTTATTTTTAAAATACTGAATAATAATCTAGATCTAAAAATTCAGATCTAGGGAATTCCCTGGCGGTCCAGTGGTTAAGACTCCGTGCTTCCAATACAGGGTGCATGGGGTTTGGTCCCTGGTTAGGGAACTAAGATCCCACATGCCATGCAGCATGGCTCCCCCCCAAAAAATTCAGATCTAAAAACATAATTAATGTTAAAAAGCATTAATCTCTTTTTAACTCAGCAAGATAAAGAGGAGAAATTGCACTTACTTTCTCAGCAATTTCAACTAGCTTCATTCTTTACAGATATACAGATGGGGAGAAAATTCAGCATTTTTACTTTATAAATAATTACTAGTTAATTTACAAACCAGCAGTTAATTTTCAGACCCAACTGCAACTCTTAAGAATCAGCCCCCAAGAATAAATAGAGAAATAGAAAATGAACTGACCCTTGACTTCTATCCCAGAAAGTACTCTTGAAGCAAAATTGACAGAAAATCCATTAAGGTTCTATAGGCATTACATCACTAGTAAAAATTCAGGCCTGCTAACCAGGAACTGGTCCTGATGTATATTAGCATGGCAGAAAAAATTTGACCCATTAAACAACTTCCAACCTAAGAACAAAAAAGGATGCCAACATCAGCCACAAGTTGAATCCTTTAAAGTATACACAGAACTGAAGAATTTTTGTTGAAGGGAGAAAGAGAACAAAGGATGCGCAGTCAATAAGGACTTAGCCCAAAATGTTTATTATAATCATTAACTCAAGACAGTAAGAATTACACATGTTTTTATTTTCTTCTTCTTATATGGACTTTCTCAAAATTTTTCTACAACAATAATATACCATTTGAATTTGGTTTTATATTTTTTTTACACAAATAATAAACAAAAATATCTGGAACTTTGAAATTACCTTTAATTTTCTTAGGGTCAATAATATCCAACCAAATACCATGTAACATATATGGCTATGAAATAATATAGATCAGTAACTCTAATTAGGAATTTTAAGAATTTTATCTATCAAAGAAAGGTTCAGATTTGCTCATTATCCCAAAACTACAAAGACAAGCAAACTAACCTGAGAAAGACCTTTAATATCCAACACTTACTAAAAGAAAATACATCAAAGATTTCAATACGCCAAAATATTCCATTCTTTCAAGGACTCTAAATAATCAACTCATCAGTATTATAGCTAAAAAACTTATTACAAGTTCACTATATGAAGCAATACATTTCAAATTCTTAGTTCACATTTCATCAAGCCAAGATAAAATAAAAACATGTGCTTTAAACATTAGACACATATTTTTCAGAAATATCAAGAAAAATAACATATGTATGTTTCAACTTGAGTCCTGCTATGTAATAAGTGACCACAAGATTTTGAGGTAGGTAGCTTTTCTTTCCTAAGCATGCTTTGGCATACATGAGACTTTATTCAACATATAAACCATTGGAAACATTTCCCCATGATTCTAAATAAGCCTCAGATATTACCAAAGAAAGATAATAAAATGAACTGAAACTATCATTATGGTTTCTCTCTAGTAGATATTGCTGACAAGATGCTCTGTTGACTCGTAGGACTACCGACTATGAAAGATAGCCAGATGGGCACTGCCAGCATTTTGATATATATTAGAAAGTAATGTGTTAAAACAAATACATAACACTTAAAATTTTGGCAGATTAAAATTTAGAAATGTTTAAAGGTTTTTAACTATGAAGCTAAGGTCTTAAAACTACTCTGTAACCATGAGGTGGTAAAACCCCATATTCAGGGCTCATGAAACCTAAATTATGCAGAGAAATGTAAATATTGACAATTACATTTTAAAAATCCACGAAATTCTGAAGCCAATATAATATTCTGCTAATTGACCTCTAGCAAACTACTTCTACCCAACAGATGTTTTGAAATGATGCATACATGTGCATACATGAACATAACATTTTAAAAATAATTTTTAAAGCTCCCACATAGAAATATGGTGCTAACTAGAAATCGAACTAAAAACTGGACAGAAGTAAAGGTGAACAAATGATTGTTATAATATTTCACTGGAAAAAATTTCAAGAAAAATAACTATTAGTTATTTCATAAAAGAAGAAATTAGCAAACAATAACTGCTAGTTTAAAAGTGAAATACAGGGGAGGATATATCTTATATAACTGTTGTGCTATGAGTATGATCTTCCATTTTCTTCTCCAAAAGTTAAGTTAGAAAAGATCTGTGATGATGAACAGTTTCTCCTGAAAGGAAACTAGGTGACTGAATTTTGGAAGCACATCTTGAATCAGACCCACCATGCTCTTACTGAATTTTTAAGTTGCTGTTAGTTTGATATTAAAGCAAAATTTAAAATGTCTTAGTTTTCCCCATGGAACTTTAATATGTCAAAAGCCATATTGTCTAAATGTGTTTCTTAGACAAATACTGAGTAGTGTTTTAAATTCAGACATAGAGTTTCTACTGTGAACATATAAGAATGATTAATATTCTTTTTAAAGACATTTTTTCTTTTTATCATACATTCAGTAAATATTTTAATTTCATGATCAAAGAATGGTGATAGGTAATACCTGTTGTTTTCTTTTCTAGTAACTAAGAGGAGATCCTTATTTTATTTGTTGTAGCAAATTCCTAAATGAAAACTGGGCAAATGGTATCATATCTGGCCAGCTGCAACCTCCTGCCTTGACCTTCCTTCCTAGGGTTTCTTTGTTGTTGGGACTCTTGATTAAGTAGCCTTGGTTTCATTTTGTAATTTTGCTAGTCATCAGCAAATTCACTTGCATGACATTATTGCCAAATGAGAACACAGTTGAATTACTGTGACTGTGGTGTAGGGTAGTGCCATGGAGAAAACTTTGTTTTCTCTACAGGAAAAAAACTTTGTTTTCTCTACAGACTACAGAAATCATGAGTGAGGTATAGGTAAACGGAGAGCCACAACGATCCATGAACCAGTAGAGAGAGTTCAGATGTAAATCAACAAACACACAGTAAACTGATTTTCACTTGAAGCTGAAATTCAGCGGGGAAAGGACAGCTTTTTAATAACAAATGGTGGAATATTTAATAACAAATAGAGGAAAATCAGACATGCATTCAGCTCTTAACCTCACACCATACATAAAAAATAATGCAAAATAGATTATAGACCTAAACATAAAAGCTAAAAACAAGGGGAAATCTTTGCAAATTTGGAGCAGGCCAAGATGGCTTAAATAACAACTCATGCTATGAATCTAGCTCGACCCTAATCAAAAACTTCAACAGAGGACAAAAAGAAAACTATAATCCAACATCACTTAAACACACAGAAATATATCTACTTGAACTCTGCAGGATATATTAAAACCAAGACTAGAACATTACAAATATTTCCAATAAAATCAGAAACAAGATAGTGTTGTCTTCCACCACCACTACTATTCAACATCATAGTGGAGCTTTATCCAAGCAAAGAGAGGAGAAAAACAAATGATAAAAATATTTGAAAATAAAATATAAATCTGTCATAACTTCTGGACAATGTAATTAAGTATCCAGAACAACAAGCAAAGAAACCAAAAAACTACCAGATCTAAGAAGAGAGTTCACTGAGAAGGCCAAATGCGAGAACAGAAAAGTCATTTGTTTTCCTATACACCAGTAATAATTAATTTTGAAAATATAATGAAGGGAACCATTCATAATGGCCACCAAAATTTAAACGTACACAGGAATGAATCTAACAAGGAATGCTTAAGATTCCTTATGATTAGAAACTATAAAATATAAATATAACGCTACTGAAAGACAGGAAAAGAGGGAGGGAAGGGAGATGGAAATACACAAATTCCACATTACCCTAATCAAAATCTAAAAACAACTTTTAACAGAACTTGACAATTTGATCCTAAAGTTTATCTGGAAGATGAAACTTCTACTTTTATACCTCAATATTATTTAAAAATTTACAAATACATATTTGTGTCACTTGCATAATAAAGTAATTTTTTCCAGATCTATGGCAATATAATTGACATAGAATATTATGTAAGTTTAACGTGTCAGCAGGTACATGAAAAGATGCTCAGCATCACTAATTATCAGGGAAATGCACATCAAATCCACAGTGAGGTTATCACCTTAAACCTGTTAGAATGGCTATCACCGAAAAGACAAGAAATAACAAGTGTTGGTGAGGATGTGGATAAAAAGGAAACACTGTGCACTGCTGGTGGCAAATTGGTAATGTGAGACATATCTCACATATTTCGTATACACACATATACATATATCTGTATGTGTGTTGTGTGTAAAATGGGATATCATTCAGCCATGAGAAAGGAAGAAATCCTGCCATTTTTGACAACGTGGCTAGATCCTTGAAGACATTATGTAAAGTGACAGAATAACTTTTAATTAATAACCATTTTCCTACACTTAAAAAATCAAATTCCAAATTTACCTTTATACAAACTTCCTAATGAGAGACAGTCTATAACTACTAGACTAACTACTAGTATGCCTATATTTACATTTTTTTAATGTTTATTTTTTATTTATTTTTTTCTTATTCGTCATCCATTTTATACACATCAGTGTATACATGTCAATCCCAATCTCCCAATTCATCCCACCACCACCCCCACCTCCCGATATATTTACATTTCTTTATGATGTTTATTTACATTTAAGTTACATTTATAATAGTCAAGTAGTCTAGGTTATGAGAATATCAATTTTTATTTATCAGTTTGAAAGAGGAATATAGAAAAAACTACCAAATACCTCATTTTCATATTTAGTAATTTCAATAGTATCCTCAGATTTAATGAAATAATCTACCTTAATGGAAATGTAAAGCCAAAGTTTAATGAAATAATGAAGAGCACTGCCTGCTTTAAATGGATGGCAGTGCAGGACTGTAACCTGCAGGACCGCAAGCTGAAACAATGCAAAGCAATCTTGATAACCAACTGTAAAACTTATAATGGATCTGTGACTTCTTTTTTTTTAATTTTTTTTTTAAGTTTTAGTTATTTTATTTATTTATTTTTTGGTTGAGCCAGGTCTTAGTTGTGGCTCACCAGCTCCTTGGTTGTGGCATGCAAACTCTTAGTTGTGGCATGCATGTGGGATCTGGTTCCCCGACCAGGGATCGAACCTGGGCCCCCTGCATTGGGAACACGGTGTCTTATCCACTGTGCCACCAGGGAAGTCCCGGATCTGTGACTTCTAAAAATTTTGTAGAAACATTTAAAACTCTCTTATTATTGTCAGTCAGAAATGTATAGGAAAATGAAAAACGATAAAATATTTATTTAATATACTGTAACTTAACATTAGAAACGTTGAGAATTAACTTATCAAGAGTAGTTTGAATGGGCTCACCTTATTCTCAATCCTTTAAAGCAGGGGCCCCCAACCAGTACTGGTCTGCAGCCTGTTAGGAACCGGGCTGCACAGCAGGAGGTGAGTGGCGGGCGAGCAAGTGAAGCTTCATCTGCCGCTCCCCACCACTCACATTAATCACCACCTGAACCAGTGGTCCCCAACCTTTTTGGCACTAGGGACCAGTTTCATGGAAGACAATTTTTCCACAGATGGGGTTGGAGGGGAAGAGATGGTTCAGGCGATAACGTGAGCAATGGGGAGGGGCAGATGAAGCTTAGCTCGCTCGCCTGCCTCTCACCTCCTGCTGTGCGGCCCAGTTCCTAACAGGCCACAGGACCCCTGGCCTGAACCATCCCCCCCCATTGCTGTACCACCTGAACCATCACCACCACCCCCCACAACCCCACCCCATCCGTGGATAAACTGTCCTCCAAGAAACCGATCCCTGGTGCCAAAGAGGTTGGGGACCACTGATTTAAAGTACCAAGCAAGCAGGCTTCCCTGGTGGCACAGTGGTTAAGATCCACCTGCCGATGCAGGGGACACGGGTCTGAGCCCTGGTCCAGGAAGATCCCACATGCCACAGAGCAGCTAAGCCCGTGCGCCACAACTACTCAGCCTGCGCGCTAGAGCCCGCGAGCCACAACTACTGAATCCACGTGCCACAACTACTGAAGCCCACATGCCTACAGCCAGTGCTCCACAACAAGAGAAGCCACTGCAATGAGAAGCCCATGCACCACCACGAAGAGTAGCCCCCACTCACCACAGCTAGAGAGAAAGCCTGTGCGCAGCAACGAAGACCCAACGCAGCCAAAAATGAATAAATTAATTTTAAAAAAGAGAAAGAAAAGTACCAAGCAAGCATCTTTTCTATTCCTTGATAAATTACTCCTTTATAAGTTTGGATCAGCTTCCAACATTGTATCCTTTGTACTTTCAATGTTGTGAATTATCTCCTGGAGTTCCTCTAATGTGAAGATTTTTGGCAGCATCACTTCCTCTGGCATATCTTCGGCCTTTTCATCACAACTATTTTCCTCATTTATGTTGCAAAGCTTGCCTTACTGAAGTTCCTCAAGCTACATATTTAGAGTCTCTCAAAAAGGGGCAGTGTCACCATTTCCACAGTCAGCTATTTCTCTATAACTCCAGTTACATTCTATCTGAATTTCATTTCTAGTGTTATTTTCATTTCCTTGATGCATTTTAATCTTTATTGACCAAATCCCTCTTTTAATTAACTATTTTTATAAAATGTTAAGTGGGTTTCTCACTGGGAAACAAGTAGGGACCACTATTGCATGCTTTGCAGTCTGTACACAAACTGAATAACATACACAGCGACCAATCACTAAAAATAACTTTGAAAGAAGTAACATGACTGGTCACTGATCATGATGCACATTTGTTATATACATAGTGAGCTGTGGACTGAAGAGTGAGTGATGAAGTTTGTACATTATGCAGTTACCAAGTTAATATACCACGATATCTGAAATTTGAACCGTCTTGTTAGTGGACTGGTGTTATTTAACTAAACTGTGGTAACTGAGGTTCAAATATCAAAGTCACGCAAAGCAAGAACTACCTGTCCATAAATGCTGTTATTTATATGGTATAACATTAATAAACGAAAAATTTACAGAAGAATCTTCAACATTTGCCTTCATTACCAAATGACATAAATCTGATGCAAGAATCAAGTAATTTATAGGTGTTCTACAGATATAATTAGTCCTTGACTTTTATATATTTGATTTTCACAACTAACTTTTGAACAGGACATATTCATACCCATAATCATCTTTCATAAATGGGATTTGGATTTTAGAAAGGAGATTTCAAACTCTCACATGGTGGCATTGTCTGCTAGAAAACAATACTGTTTCAGTTGTGTTTACACCCTACTACAGTAGAGTTTATTTGTGCAATTATGGAAATTTACTACATTTTGACCTTATACAAAAATTTCTGGAAAACAAAATCAGCAGTGGTGGTGAAAAATTCATAGTAAGAATAAGAAAGGTTTTACGAATTTAATTCCACTGAGACAAGCAGAACTCTTTAGCATCAGTCACTGAATTAAGCTAGTTTTTTTTCACTGTGAATGTAAACTATCAAATACAAAAAAAAAAAAGACCAACACAAGTTACAAAACTACGTAAGATTTTATATATAATCAGAAATTGCATTATATTTAGTTCTCTGACAATGGAACCCTCTACATAATAACATATCAGTCCACCGTTTGAATTTTACATTACAACTGAAACTAGAGAAATGCTCTTACATTTACTAGTATTCATTAGAAGTTCTACACTGATAAACTGAATAAAGCATTTCTATTGGTAGTAATGGAATTTGAAAATCAGAAGAAAGCATGCTCACAAGTTTTAGGTCATAGAATGACAAAAAAAATACTTTAGCTCATTAGTATCCCTCTTTGTAGGAAGTCAAAATATTGTTGTATGTAATCTTATTTTGTCTTCAAACTGATTAGCACCCTATCTGACAAAAGAAATACCTTAATATTAGAGAGACGGAAATTAAAAAACAGAATAGGAACTCAAGTTTCTGAATTTTGTCACTTCATTACTTCCTCCAAAACATTTCAGACAGGAAACTTTAAGTTAACAATAAAGGGTAGATTGGTATTTAACATATTTTTTAATATATATTTTTAATATATCACTACTTGTCATTTATCCAAAAGTCGAAATGATCTACTCTTTTACCTACCCCAACAATCCGTTTCATAGCATCCAATTTAGCAGAATCTTTGTTGCTCTCTAACATTTGCTTTAGATCTTCATTCCTATACAAAAGAAAAAATTACATATTTAGATTTTTACATTACACAGGTATTAAAACATATAATTTTAATAATATAAGAATTAGAAATAACCTGATGCACAATGTTACATAACTACTTTGCTATTTATAATTAAATATATGTTTTTCATCTAACCCTACCAAATAATATCAAAGTGCTATGTTGTCACAAAGCCCATCAATAAAACAAAAATATAAAACTGTACCTCAATTCTGGGCAAAATATCAACAATCAGAGGCATACAGATTCGCTCATCCCAAAATTTCTCTTGTATAATCATCAGAAAAAAAGAGATAATAAAAATTCTTGAATCAGCACTAAAATATTTTCATAAGCCAAAATGTAAGATCTTTCAGGACTTCCCTGGTGGTCTAATGGTTAGGACTTCGCCTTCCCATGCAGGGGGTGCAGGTTCCATCTCTGGTGGGGGAGCTGAGATCCCACATGTCTCGGGACCAAAAAAACCAAAACATAAAACAGAAGCAATATTGTAACAAATTCAATAAAGACTTTAAAAAAAATGGTCCACATCTTTAAAGATTTAAAAAAGAAAAAACCAACAGCAGTTATTTCTGCTTAATATGACTTCCCCCAAATAAACTGTTATTCAAAAGAGAAATGCAAAGAATTCCCCATAACAGAAAAAAAAAAAAAATGTAAGAACTTTCTTCAGAATATGCCAAGAAAGAGCACCGAATGAAGAAAAGCTATGTGTCATTCACACATCCTTTTTTCTCCCTAGCTCGCAAAAAGAAAAAAACATAAATCTGTAGGGAAACCCACATCAATACTCCCTAATTCAAAGAATTAAGTTAAGGCAATTTTAACATGTAAATGAGAGGATGAGGTAATGAACCAGAGCAGTTAGTGATAAGGATGAAAATGTAGGACAGATTCAGGAACTTCTTGGAAGTTGAAATCAGTGGGACGCAGTGACTGAATGTAAAGGATAAGACAAGCACTCAGTAAGGATGCCCCCATTCCCAGCTTGGATGACCAAGCAGATGATGATGTTACCAAGTAAGATAACTTTGCTGAAGTGGTAGGAATTTTCTCCTTTCCAAAGCTGCTTGCTATACAAACATCCTTAAAAGATAATTTAGAACAAAAACGATCAATGCCTTCATATAGACAGGCTGCAAAAAGGAGAAAAACCCACACAGAATTGCCTCCCAGTATTTTTTTTTTTTTTGGCTTACAACTGACCTGCTCCTATTCTTCAAAGTGAGCGTTCCCCCCAGCAATTAAAAAATCCCTCCCAGCAAAAAAAAAATTCATAATTTGTAATATCTAATCATTTTTCCCTCAACACAGAAAAACAGAATTTTTTAAAGTTATTATATAGCTAGAAAAGAGTTCGTAGACTTGACACCAAAAGCACAGTCCATAAAAGGGAACACTGATTAATTAATTTCATCAAAATTTAAAACTTGTTCCAGGGAATTCTCTCTTAAGAAGAAAAAAAAATTACAGATTGGCAGAAAATGTTTGTAACCACATATATGCAAAAGACTAGTATCCAAAATATAAAAAGAACTCCCAAAACTCAACAGTAAAAAACAACCAATTCAATTAGAAAAGGGGCAGAACACATTGTTACAGACTGAATTGGTGCCCTCCCCCAAAGTTCACACACTGAAGCCCTGACCCTCAATGTGACGTTATGTGGAAATAGGGCCTTTAAAAAGAGGTAGCTAACATTAAATGAGGTCAAAAGGATGGGATTCTAATCCCATCTGGTGTCCTAAGACAGAGAGTGGTGCACATGCACAGAAAAAAGGCCATGTGAGAAGACAGTCACCTGCAAGGCAAGGAGAGAGGCCTCATGAGAAAACAAACTTGCCAACACCTTGATCTTGGACTTCTAGCCTCCTGGAAGAACTGTGAGAAACTATGAGAAATAAATTTAAGCCATCCAGTCCATGGTATTTTGTTATGGCAGCCTTAACAAACTATTACAGATTCTGGTAATAAGAAGTGAAGTGTTCATGTAATAAATACCTAAAAATGTGGAAGTGGCTTTGGAACTGGGCAACAGGTAGAGGCTGGAACAGTTTTGAAGTGCATCGTTTTTTTTTTTAAAACATGCATTGAAGAGACTGTTGGTAAATATATGGAGTTAAAGGTGATTCTGATGAGATCTCAGATGGAAATGAGGAACATACTACTGGAAACTGGAGGAAAGGCAATCCTTACTATAAAGTGAAAAGAACTTGGCCCAACTATATGTTCCAGTGTTTTGTGGAAAACAGAAGTTAAAAGTGATGACCTGAATATTTAGCCGAGGAGATTTCTAAGCAAAGTGTGAAAGCCACAGCCTGGTTTCTCCTTACTGCTTACAGTAAAATGAGAAAGAAAGATAAATTGAAGGAATTGTTAAGCAAAAAAGGAACTAGAACTTGAAGATTTAGAAAAATCTCAGCTTATCCATGTTGCAAAAATCAAGCAAGTGTCTTCAGAAGAGAACACCAGAGAACACTGAAAAATCATTTGATAACGAAATCACGGATGCCCCTCGTGGATTTAATCAGACACCTCAGCTGAAACCAGGAATAGAGATGGGATTATACCAGCAGAGACACCACCAGTTTGGACTAAAAGGAAGAGTTGGGACAAAACAAAGGAAAGCTGGATTCTACAGGACAGGACAATGTGAGGACACAGAGAGAAGACAACCATCTGCAAGCCGAGGAGAGAGGCTTCAGAAGAAATCAAACCTGCCAACACCTTGATCTTCAGTCCCAGATTCAAATGTGAGAAATAAATGTCTGTTGACCAAGCTACTCAATCTGTGGTATTTTGTTATGGCAGGCCTAGTAAACTAATACAGACATCAAGAAACAATTCACTGAAGGAGATAAACAAATGGCAAAAAGCACATGAAAAGACATTCAACTTAATTAGCCATTAGCAAATTAAAACCACAGCAAGATATCACTGCACACATATCAGAATGGCTCACTTAAATAAAATAGTGGCAACACCAAAGGATAGTGAGGATGTGGAAGAACTGGACTGCTCACATACTGCTAGTGGGCATTGTAAAAGGTTATAGCCACACTGGCAGCTTAGCAGTGTCTTATAGAACTAAACCTGCAATTACCATCCAAGCCAGTAATTGCACTCTTGCGCATTTATACTCACGCAAATATCTGTATTCAAGTATTCATAGCAGCTTTATTCCTACTAGCCAAAATGGAAAAAACCCTTCTGGAAACAACCCAGATGCCCTTCAATCAGTGGATGGTTCAACAAACTGTGGTACACCCACAGCATGGAATACCACTCAGCAATAAAATGAAACAAGCTATTGACATCTCAATAACTCTGATTAATCTGCACAGAAGCATACTGCGTGAAAAAAATTAATCCTAAAAGGTTACATACTGTATTACTCCATTTATACAACATTCTTGAAATAACAAAATTATAGAAATGGACAAAGATTAGTGGTTGCTGAGGGTAAGGACAAGAAGCGGGAAGTGTGGATATAAAAATACAACACAAGAGATCCCTATGGTGATGAAACTGTTGTATCTTTACCTTTGGGGTGGCTACATGAAACTAGATATGTGATTAAATGGGAACAGAATACCACCCCAACACACACACACAAATAAGTACAAGTAAAACTGGAGAAATCTGAACAAGACTGGTGAAGTATGTCAATGTAAACATCTTGGTTGTGATATTGTACTATAGTTTATCACTGAAGGAAACTGAGTTAAGGGGTACACGGGATCTCTCTGTATTATTTTTTATACCTGTATACGAATCTACAATAATCTCAAAATCAAAAGTTAATTAGAAAAAAGTTATATGATAATTACAACTCATTTATAAGAGAAGCCTATTTTTAAAAACGGTCAAAAGATTTGAACAGATATTTCACAAAGTAAGATTAAGAATACCACTAAGTACATGAAAAGATACTTAAGGTCATTAACTATCAGAAAATGCAAATTAAATGAGATACCATTGCACACCCATGAGAATAGATGAAAGACAATGACAATAACAAATGTTGCCAAGACTGTGGAGCACCTAGAACTCTCACAGGCTGCCAGTAGCAATGTAAAGTAGTACAACCACTTTGGAAAACTGAGAGTTTCTTACAGATTTAAACATAAATCTACTATGTGATCCAGTCATTCCACTTCCCAGAGAAATAAAAACATATTTCCACATAATAACTTAAATGAATATTCATAGCAGCTTTATACATATTAAAAAACTAGAAACAATCTAAATGTTGATCGCATAATGTGATTTAGCCATACACTGGAATACAACCCAGCAATGAAAAAGAAATAATCATTGATACATGCAACAAGATGGATGAATTCTCAAAATCATTATGTGAGTGAAAGACACCAGACACAAAAGAGCATAATCTAATTCATTTAAAGTTCTAGAAAATGCAAACTAATCTGTAGTGATAAAACCAAGATCAGTGGTATCATAGGCAAAAAGAAAAATGGACATGAAAGGAACATTAAAAAATTTCTTATCCATAAGAAGATGGAAATGTTCTGTATCTTCTTAACTGTGGTGGTGATTTTACAGGTGTATACATCTGTCAAAACTCATCTAATTATAATCTTTAGGTGGGTGATTTGTCGTATGCAAATTATACCTCCATAAAAATGATATTAAAAAGTTTTAGTGTTTTATTCACATGTGTGAATAAGACACTAATCCTCCAAAACAAGACTAAAAGTCATATATTTATTTCTGAGAAATACATTATTAAGGATGAGATAAACCACATTTTCATACTCTGAAATTAAAGTATCACATTTAAGCTTCAAGCTTAACTCAAGAATTTATTTATTTATTTATTTATACAGGGGTTTTTTTTTTTAATGTTTTGGTTTGTTTTATTTATTTACTTTTGACTGCATTGCGTCTTCATTGCTGTGCGTGGGCTTTCTCTCTAGCTGTGGTGAGCGAGAGCTACTCTTCGTTGTGGTGCATGGGCTTCTCATTGCGGTGGCTTCCCTTGTTGCAGAGCACGGGCTCTAGTTATGCAGGCTTCAGTAGTTGTGGCACACAGGCTCAATAGTTGTGGCTCGTGGGCTCTAGAGTGCAGGCTCAGTAGTTGTGGTGCACGGGCTTAGTTGTTCCGCAGCATGTGGGATCTTCCCGGACCAGGGATTGAACCCGTGTCCCCTGCATTGGCAGGTGGATTCTTAACCACTGCACCACCAGGGAAGCCCCTTATTCAAGAATTTAAATCACTGAATTTTATTTTAGGACGTCAAAGGAAAATTCTCTTAAATGACTGTAAGAAAATTGATAAGAAACTAAGACTGTAGTATTACCAACAGTAATTAACTACTTGTACTAGTTATTAGTTTATGATTAGCAATTTTTAATAGTTTCTTCAACAAACTCTCCAGAAAAGAGATTTAAAAATTTACTCCACATAGCTCCTTCATGCAATATGGTTCAAGCACACATGCGCGCACACAAACACACACACACACACACACACACACAATCAGAAGCCCTTTTCATCTCAGCTTAAGCTTTAAAGTAGGTGACAAGAACTTCCTTAACTACTACAAATAGACAGCCTTGACAGAAAAGCTTTACTTTGTACATTTTACAAATTTAGGCCTAATGTAGGCAAGTAAGCACTTACCAATAATGAATGACTGATCATGTGTTATTATGGGCTGAGTTGTGTCCCTTCCCAAATTCCTATGTTAAAATCCTAACCCTCAATACCACAGAATATGAATGTATTTGTAGATGGAGTCTTTAAAAAGGTCATTAAATTAAAATAAGGTCAACATGGGTTGGCCCTAATCCAATAGGACTGATTTTTTACAAGAAGAGCACATTAGGACAGATACACAAAGACGAAAAGATGATCATGTGAGGGCACAGCAAGAAGGTGGCCATCTGCAAGACAGGGAGAGAAGCCTCAGAGGAAACCAAATCTGCCAAAACCTTGATCTTAGATTTCTAGTCTCCAGAATCCAGGGAAAATATATTTCTGTTAATTATGCCACCAAGTCTGCGGCATTTTGTTATGGCAGTACTAGCAAACTAACATATAAGTTAAATGTTTCAAACTGTCATGGCAGTAAAAAATAAATAAATAAACGGAAGCTAAGTATATTTTTCCCAAAAAGAGTAGAGGCAATGGGATTTACTATGAAAAAAATTTCCCTTTCTTTCCAAGCAGAACATAAAATTAAATGCAATGGTGACCACTAGCAGGACACAAAAATAATTAAATAATTACAATAACTACTTTTCTCTAATTAAAAATACAGCTAGACAATATATAAATAGTAAGACAGGAACATATAAGAACTACATCCGAGGATATACATCTACAAAATATAAAATACTATAACTGTTCTCTGTAATGAATTCAGAATCCCTTCTTAAAACTTCTTGTTCTTTCACATTGCACTATTAACTGAAAAGGAACAAAAATCAATGAAACCACAAATGAGGTTTTTTCCTTTCTAACTTTTGCTGTTTTCCTATTTTACTTACTAACCATGTAGACTTTTACGAATGAAAAAAGTAAATGAAACTTTTTTAAAACTTTGGAGGAATAAGAAAGTGAAAAAAGCTTACGTAATTAGATAAGAAGTAAATAGAAAGAAAATGTAACCACACATATACATGTCAAAAAAAGAAAGAAAATTCATTTTCTCATGTCTGATCCCTTTTTTCCCCAAGAGTGTTCTACCCATCTTCTCCACCAGTGTTATCTGGAGAGAGAAGTGAGCAATAAAGAATAATGAAGTGTCAATTTTTAGAACATTCCAACCTCTAACCCCAGGTGCAATCATGTTCATGGCCTAATGGAAACTTGGTTTGTTCCTCTAAAGCTCGAGATGCCACAGTCCCCTTCCCAACCACCTTTAGGTCCTGACCCGCTCTCTCAAACTAAACACAAGAAAACACGAATTCGATATTAAAGCCAAAGGTTTTGCTCTTCACGTTTAACAGAAAAGATGGTCTTCAAAACCGATACAAGTATCTTTTGTGTTAACTCACGTAGAGAGCTAATAACTTTGAGATTCAGAGAAAAGAGACAAGAAAATCCTAGGCACTGTTTCAAACTGATGTAATATTCAACTTCTCAGATATGTCATAAACACCTACTGAAAATTCTGATATAAATTACATTATCTCTACACAAATTCCTGTCTGCTTGTCACCAAAACAGTAAAGAGTGGGGGGAAGTTAATACCATAACACCTAATTTACCCTCAAAATATGTTCACTTGTATTGAGCATTTTAGGTCTATCTCCTTTGCTATATGGATTCAAATATGGCCTATTAACATGTATTACTACACTAATCTTAGAAATTGAGAAATTCTTTTTGCTAAACATCAGAAGAATTGATTCAAAATAATGCTGAATTAGTAATATTTTCATTAACTCCTTACCAAAAACCAATGTGTTCCAAATATTGTTTTTTAATTTACCTAGTTCTTCATTTACCTATTTATCTGTATGTAGCTACCCAGCTTTGAGCATTAAAATACCAACTTTATTTTTACATAAGTGACATCTTGTGGTGTTAAGCGGTATAACTTTTCCTTTCATGATCAAAATATGCCTTTTTTTATAGTTTCAACGACCAGAGAAAAATATGTAACTGGAAGGTTAAAGGAAATCTTACTATTACCAAGAAGTCACTTTTACTTCAGTACCACATAAAACAGTAACTATAATCGAAAAGCAAATTTTTACCAGTTACCTTTCAGAATTTAAGAAGTCGCAGGGCTTTTACATTGTATAAATTACCTCTTTTTAAAAATATCTGTAATTCATAACTCATTAAAACCTTCTACTCCTTTGAAAGGCAGTGTAAATTAAGGGGAATACTAAACTATGTAGCACTGTACACTCTCTCAGTGCTTCTCCAAGTATGATCTGAGAAAGACTGGTCCAAGAACCATTGCCAATCCACAAATTTTTGTTACTAATCCATAAGGAAATATAAAAAGAAACTGAGAGAAAGCATTTAGAGCAATTCAACAGTGTAATTTTATAGTTTTGAATCTAATAGAAAATTGGGGCTTGCATTTTGCACGTATTTTTCCATTTCGTTTTTCTAGCAATTTATTTTTTATTGTATTTTACATACATATCCATCCACAATGGATTGGAAATTAAAAAAAAAAAAGAAAAAGGCCCTTCACCAGTTTGAGAGCACTGCACTACACAATTACTTCCTTCTCCCTCAAAAGAATCACCAAAATTTGTGTACTACAGAAAGCAACACCTGAAATTTAAATCCAGGAATGATGGATTAAGAAAAGTGATAAGGAATAGTGATTTACAGTTGGAGGTACCTCCCCAAAAGAATGCATCAAAATCTTTGAAAAGGGAAGGGCTGGATCCTTCTTAAGCCCTACCAAAAAATTCTAAAACATGGGCACCTCTTCATGCTTTGAGAACTACTTAAATGAAAGATGCTTCTACTCCAAGAGGTCCACTGTATATATGAATAGGTATGCAGAAAAAAAAAAAGTTGGTAATAAGAGAATTTACTTTTTTCTAGCGTTATGCATCTAAACGAACTGGCCTTCATAATTAGTTTATGTGCACAAGGTGAAGGCTTAGTAACTTTCAGTTCATTTAGGGCCTATATGTACGTCCCTTGGATGACACTCAGAACCTTATGCAGTTTTTGGCACAAAGTATTCACTTAATAAATACAAGAGTGAATAAAACCAAAAAACTCCATCTACCTAATCATCCGTCTATTAAGCCTCTAAAAGGAGAAACCATAAATTATCCAAGTAAATATGAACTTTTCCTCCTACAGTGTTCACAGAACTAAAGAAAGAATAGTCTACAATTGCTATCGCAACATCCTCAACCCTAGGTAATCTTTTTCTCTTACTCCTCTATTAAAACTTCTCTCATTAAAGTAACAAATAATTTCCTTATTTAAAAATCCAATGCAAAAATCTCATGAGTACTTTTTGGCTTTTTCTCACTTTTTAAAAAAATTTTTTATCGGAGTATAGTTGCTTTACAACATTGTTAGTTTCTACTGTACAGCAAAGCGAATCAGCTATACATATACATATATCCCCTCTTTTTTGGATTTCCTTCCCATTTAGCTCACCACAGAGCACTGAGTAGAGTACCCTGTGCTATACAGTCGGTTCTCATTGGTTATCTACTTTATACATAGTATCAATAGTGTATATATGTCAATCCCAAGCTCCCAATTCATCCCACCCACCCCCCTTTCCCCCTTGGTATCCATAGGTTTGTTTTCTATGTCTGTGTCTCTATTTCTGTTTTGTAAATAAGACTGTCTATACCAATTTTTTCAGATTCCACATATATGTGTTAATACATGCTATTTGGGGACTTCCCTGGTGGCACAGTGGTTAAGAATCCACCTACCAATGCAGGGGACACGGGTTCAAGCCCTGGTCTGGGAAGATCCCACATGCCACGGAGCAACTAAGCCCATGTGCCACAACTACTGAGCCTGCACTCTAGAGGTGGCAAGCCACAACTACTGAGCCCGTGTGCCACAACTACAGAAGCCCGTGCACCTAGAGCCCGTGCTCCACAAGAGAAGCCACCACAATGAGAAGCCCATGCACCACAATGAAAAGTAGCCCCTGCTCGCCACAAATAGAGAAAGCCCACACGCAGCAACAAAGACCCCACAGAGGCAAAAATAATAAATAAATAAATTCATTTAAAAATATATATATATGATATTTGTTTTTCTCTTTCTGACTTACTTCACTCTGTATGACAGTCTCTAGGTCCACCCATGTCTCTACAAATGGCCTAATTTCGTTCCTTTTTATGGCTGAGTAACATTCCATTGTATATATGTGTCACATCTTCTTTATCCATTCCTCTATTTCATGAATACGTTTAGATTATTTGATATATTTGACCACTACTCTTCCATCTTTAAATTCCTACCTTAGATTCTGTAATTCTCTATTCTCATTTGGTTCTCATTTGCACTTGTGACACACAAATGAGAAAAAAATGGCAAAAATCCTTGCCCTTGTAGAGTTTTCATTTAGTAAGTAAAAAAACAAACATAATAAAAAAGTAAATTTTACAGTCATGAGATGAGGGAAAAATAAAGCAAAGGGAGATAGAATGCAGGAGGGAAAGGAGGAGGTAATTTTATACAGGGTGGTCAGCATAGGCTAAAGAAAGAGACATCTGAACAAAGATTTGCAAGTGAGGTAGTCAGCCATTCAGATACTGGAGGGGAGGAACAGGGAGGAAGAGCACTCTAGGCAGAGACGATGAAGGAGGGTAAATAATACTAAAGGCTTTGGTGTTTACTCTGAATGAAGTCAGGAACCACTGGAGGGTTCTGAATAGAGGAGTCATAATCTAATATACATACAGAATCATTCTGGCTGTTATGTTTAGAATACACTGTAGGGACTTCCAGATCTGCCCATGGTGCTGTAGCTTGTAAGATACTAAGCCTGCCACAGAAAACGACTATAAAAGCTGGAAAAAACAAATAAAGTAATTTCCTCAAGGCACCGGAGATCAACCCATGCAGGCAGGACTTAAGGGGCCAAGATCCTGGAACGAAAAGAAGCACACAAAGTGCACTTTTTATTCACATCAGCTTTTTTCCCTGACTGCATTTCCCCAACTGCTATTCTGGGAGAATAGAACTCAAGGAGAAATGACAGTTTTAAAAGACTGAGGACACAAATGTTAAAGTTTGGGGCTACCAAAGGCAATGGAACTTGAAGGGCAAAATTACAGAGGAGGGAATCAATGAAAAGGTACACAAAAATCTGTGTACAAACTCCCTTCAAGTAGTTGACTACATTTTCACAGGGCAAGATTCTGGGAAATCCAGCAGAAAACAACAGCAGCTGGGAGATTAAATACCTGAGCAGAGATTTCAGGAACCACACATTGCTAGGAAGAGAAGTTGGAAATCAAGTCTCCCAAGTAGAGAGGCGCTGGTAAATACCCTGGCCTTTCAGTTAAGACCACAGAAGGGCCACAACTGAAAAGTAAGGATATTCCCTAGGAGTATAAGAAAAACTGAAATAGACAAGACCTTTAAAAGCCTAAAACTGAGCTTAAACAGGATCAAAGTGATCTGCTAGAACTCTATCTACCTATCAGAAAAAAAACCACAACTCTCTTTGGAAGAAGACAGCATCCAGAGACTCGTCAGTATTCTTATCTTAATTGTCTAGCATCTGATCAAAACTTAAGAGACATGCTAAAAACAGGAACAAATGACAAGAGAGATAAGGAGGGAGGGAGGGAGGAAAGAAGGAAGGGAGGAAGGAGGAAAGGAAGGAAGGAAAGAAGGAGAGAAGGAGAGAAGGGAGAGAAAGAGAACAAAAGGAATAGAAACAGATCCATGGGTAATTCAGATACTACAGTTATCAGATAGGGACTTTAAAATAACTACAATTAATATGGTCAGGAAAATACAGGAAAAGATGGACAAAAGAGACAAAATGATAAAGAATGTCATTAAAGTAGGAGAATCTATACAAAATAATCAAATGAATATTCAGAAATGAAAAGTACAGTTTATGAAATTAGAACTCATTAGATAGGTTTAACAGCAGACTAGAAATGGCAGAAGATAGGACTATTGAATGTGAAGGCAGGTCAAGAGAAATTATACAATTTGAAGCACCAAGAAATAAAAGAATGGAAAACACCAAATAGCACATCAGAGACACGTTGAATATGGTCAAAATATCTAACATACTTTAAATTAGAATCCTAAAAAGAGAGGGGAGAGAGAAAGAAGGGGACAAAAGCAACATTTCAAAAGTTAATGGCTAAGGGCTTCCCTGGTTGCACAGTAGTTAAGAATCCGCCTGCCAATGCAGGGGACACGGGTTCGAGCCCTGGTCCAGGATAATCCCACATACCACGGAGCAACTAAGCCCATGTGCCACAACTACTGAGCGTATGCTCTAGAGCCCACAAGTCACAATTATTGAGCCCACGTGCCACAACTACTGAAGCCCGCGCACCTAGAGCCTGTGCTCCTCAACAAGAGAAGCCACCGCAATGAGAAGCCCGTGCACTGCAATGCAGAGTAGCCCCCACTCGCCGCAACTAGAGAAAGCCTGTGAACAGCAACGAAGCCCCAATGCAGCCAAAAATAAATAAGTAAATAAATTTATATTAAAAAAAATTAACAGCTAAGAGTTTTTCCAAACTGATGAAAGATGTAAACCCACATATTTTAAAATCTTAAGAAAACAGGAAAAACATAAAGAAAACTACACAAGGCCTAGCATAGCCAAACTGCTGAAAATCAAAAGACAATGAGAAAAATCTTAAAAGCATGTAAGAAGAAAACACATTTCCTTAAGGAAAGGGTCAAGAAACCTTTTTAGTAAAGGGCCAGATAGTAAATATTTTAGGCATTACAAGAGGCCATACCGTCTCTTATGATTGCAGAGTAAAATCAGCTATGTACAATACATAAATAAATGGGTATGGCTGTGTTCCAATAAAACTTTATTTATACAAATGGGCAGACCATAGTTTGCTAATCCCTATTTTAAAAGGACCAACAATAATACTGAAAGTCAACTTTTCAACAGACTTTATAGAGGCCAGAAGACAATGAAATGACATCTTTTAAAAGCTGAAAGAAAAAAGGCCAATATATAACTCTATACCCACTGAAAATACCCTTCAAAACTGAAGGTGAAAAAAAGTGGTTTTCAGACCAATAATTGCTGAGGATCTGCTGCCTGGACATAAAAGGATATGATTTCAAAAGGAAGATAAAATAATTTGAAATTTATATGCAAATTGTATGTATTCTAAATTTATAGCTTCCATCTATAAAGCAAAACCTGATAGAACTAATAGAAGAAAAGCATGTAACCACAATCATGATTTGCAATTTTAACACACCTCACTTAGACAGAACAAGCAGGTAAAAAATTCAATAACGATGCAGAAAATCTGAACACAAATAACCAACTTAACCTGACATACACAGAACTATATCCAACAACTGCAAAATAAACATTCTTTTCGAGTACACACAGAACATTTACCACAATAGACTATATGCTGGATAAGATCTTAAATTTCAAAGGTCTAAAATCATATAAGGTATGTGGAATCTAACTAAAAATCACTAACAGAAAACTAACTAGAAAATGCTCAGATGTCTGGAAAGATAAGCAACACACTTCAAGTGATCTATGGGCCAAAGAATAAATCATCAGGGAAATTAGAAAATATTTTGAACTGACTAATAAAACTGCAACATTTTACAACTCATGAGATATGGCAAAAGCAGTACTTAAAGTAAATTTATATTTCTAAATGCAATATAAAAGAAGAAAGATTGAAAATCAATATTCTAAGCTTCCATTTCAGGAAACTAGAAAAAGAATAGCAAATTAAACTCAAAGAACAAGTAAATGAATAAAGGATAAGAGGAGAATTCAATACAATAGAAAGCAAATTATAATAGAGAAAAATCAGCAAAAGTAAATGTTGGTATCTTTCAAATAGGTTGTTATGAAGACTTAATGAGATGACTGTAAAGCACTTATCACTGGGCCTAGCACATTCATTTATTCAGTATCTACTAGGTTCCATGAACTGTTCTAAGTACTGGGACTTACATTCTAAGTGAGAATGCAGTGGGGTGGGGCAGAGGCGACAGGAAATGACAGAAATGAGTGAAGAAGGAAGGAAGAGGGAGGGAAGAGAGAGGGAAAGGGAAGGAAAACATAAAGATAGAAAGACAAAATAAGTACTATCCAAATAATTAAAATAGGGTAACACAATAAAGTAATTCTGGGCAATCACAAAACACCTCTATGGGTAACGGTGATCAATTAAGCTGAGATCTCAAATGACAAGGAGACAATCACAGGAATTTTGCAAAGATACTATGGCAGGAATAAACATGGATATATAAAGACCCAAAAGAAGGTGTAGAAAGTGTCTATAAATGTAGACTATGGATGTTTTCTCAAGTACACTAAACACACAATAAATATTAGTTGACAGAATAAATGAACATAGGCTATATGCTAATCGTGTTCCTTAGAGGGATACAGAAAAACTCTTAAAGTTTCACTGGATTCTCATTGGTCATGGGCCCCAATAAAGATTAAAAACTAGGCATACATCTTCCATGTATGCATACCATCTGTGCATGTTTTAAAAACCATAATGCTACACATATATCACAGGAAATCTCCATATTTGTGAAACCCTTTACCAAAACCCTCAGCTACTTATCCTGTTGGCAGCCAACAGGAAGTACATACTACTTTTGCTCAGGATATAAGGAATACCTTCTAGAATGTGACTACTCATCCTTAAAGTTTTAAAGGAACTGTCACAGAGCCACTTGATTTATAGATGCTGAGACAAAATACTGCTTTGAACAAGCAAATGTTCTTTTTCACTGTTTAAGAGCACCATAAACCAAAGATGCCACTTTCGGTAAAAGATTAAAAGATTGGGGGAGTCTCAAAAGCCATTAAAAATTGATAAATATAGGGCTTCCCTGGTGGTGCAGTGGTTGAGAGTCCGCCTGCCGATGCAGGGTACACAGGTTCATGCCCCGGTCCGGGAAGATCCCACGTGCCGCGGAGTGGCAAGGCCCGTGCGCCATGGCCGCTAAGCCTGCGCGTCTGGAGCCTGTGCTCCACAACGGGAGAGGCCACAGCAGTGAGAGGCCCGCGTACCGCAAAAAAAAAAAATGATAAATATAAACACAGAAAATTTTTTTAATTTGCACTAAAATTAACTGCTATAAACTAAGTCAAAAAACAGGTAAAATGAATTTGGGATTCATCTTATAGGAGGGCTAATTTCCTTAAAATACACAGGGCCCTTAACTAATCAATAAGAGCTGATCCAATAGGGAAATGGCCAAAGGACATTTGAAAGTATTTCACTGAAAGAATAAACCAATAAATATGAGGGGGAAGATTTAATGCACTGACAATTATAAAGACTCAGTGTAATAACATCTTGCACCTATAAGACTGGCAAATATTATGAAATTTGATGGTACCCAATATTGGCAAAGGTGTAAGGAAAACAGACTTTACTGTTAGTGGAGGGAGAAAACCTCCACTAAATTACCTTACCTATCTCTAAGGTAATTTAATAAGATCTATCCTAATTAAAAATGCAATAAACTTTGACCAACAACTCTATCTGTAGGAATCTTTCCTACAAATAAATTCATAAAAATTTATGTTGCAGTATTTCTTATACTCAATAAAAAGTGAAATCAATCAATCAAATACTCTTCAAAAAGAGAACTAACTAAATAAAAGTAATACTGGGAAATATTACACAGTAGTTAAAAAGACTGAAATAGTTTCATATGCTGATATGGACAGGCCTCCAAGATATGTTAAAGGAAAAGCAAAATACATAGAGAATAGGATATGTATTATCATTTAGTCTAAAAAATTTTTTCTAGAAGGATACACAAGAACTTTTTCATTGTGGTTATCATGGGGGTATAGGAATGGGGGATTTAAACACTTTCTCTATTACTAACTAACCACTAACATGCCTTACATTTATGACATATAATTAACTTATTTAGCCACCTGATAGTGGTATTGCTCTCTAAGCACAACTTTTAAGTATACCACCACAGAATTAGGGAACAGCAGAACAAGGAATTAAACTTGAGTCTTGTTTTCAAACCAACATTCTTCCCATTTATAACATTGCTAGGAACTTCTAAAGTTGAGTATATTAAGAAAATATTTCAACTTCCAAAAAACAAAAGTCCAGGACCAGATGGCTTCACAGGTGAATTCTATCAAATACTTAGAGAAGAGCTAACACCCATCCCTCTCAAACTCTTACAAAAATTGCAGAGGAAGGAATACTCCCAAACTCATTCTATGAGGCCACCATCACCCTGATACCAAAACCAGACAAAGACACTACGAAAAAAGAAAATTACAGACCAATATCACTGATGAATATAGATGCAAAAATCCTCAACAAAATACTAGCAATCAGAATCCAACAACACATTAAAAGGATAATACACCATGATCAAATGGGATTTATCCCAGGGATGCAAGGATTCTTCAATATACGCAAATCAATCAATGTGAAACACCATATTAACAAACTGAAGAATAAAAACCATATGATCATCTCAATAGAGGCAGAAAAAGCTTTTGACAAAATTCAACACCCATTTTTGATAAAAACTCTCCAGAAAGTGGGCATAGAGGGAACCTACCTCAACATAAAAAAGGCCATATACAACAAACCCACAGCAAACATCATTCTCAATGGTGAAAAACTGAAAGCATTTCCTCTAAGATCAGGAACAAGACAAGGATGTCCATTCTCGCCACTATTATTCAACAGAGTTTTGGAAGTCCTAGCCACAGCAATCAGAGAAGAAAAAGAAATAAAAGGAATACAAATTGGAAAAGAAGAAGTAAAACTGTCACTGTTTGCAGATGACATGATACTTTACATAGAGAATCCTAAAGATGCCACCAGAACACTACTAGAGCTAATCAATGAATTTGGTAAAGTTGCAGGATACAAAATTAATGCACAGAAATCTCTTGCATTCCTATACGCTAATGATGAAAAATCTGAAAGAGAAATTAAGGAAACAGTCCCATTTACCACTGCAACAAAAAGAAATAAAATACCTAGGAATAAACCTACCTAAGGAGACAAAAGACCTGTATGCAGAAAACTATAAGACGCTGATGAAAGAAATTAAAGATGATACCAACAGATAGAGAGACATACCATGTTCTTGGATTGGAAGAATCAATATTGTGAAAATGACTCTACTACCCAAAGCAATCTACAGATTCAATGCAATCCCTATCAAGTTACCAGTGGCATTTTTTACAGACTAGAACAAAAAAAATCTTAAAGTTTGTATGGAGACACAAAAGACCCCAAATAGCCAAAGCATTCTTGAGGGAAAAAAGTGGAGCTGGAGGAATCAGACTCCCTGACTTCAGACTATACTACAAAGCTACAGTAATCAAGACAATATGGTACTGGCACAAAAACAGAAAGACACATCAATCTAACAGGTTAGAAAGCCCAGAGATAAACCCATGCACCTATGGTCCACTAATCTATGACAAAGGAGGCAAGGATATACAATGGAGAAGGGACAGTTTCTTCAATAAGTGGTGCTGGGAAAACTGGGCAGCTACATGTAAAAGAATGAAATTAGATCACTCCCTAACACCATACACAAAAATAAACTCAAAATGGATTAAAGACCTAAATGTAAGACTAGACACTATAAAACTCTTAGAGGAAAACATAGGAAGAAAACCCTTTGATATAAATTACAGCAAGATCTTTTTTTATCCACCTCCTAGAGTAATGGAAATAAAAACAAAAATAAACAAATGGGACCTAATGAAACTTCAAAGCTTTTGCAAAGCAAAGGAAACTACAAACAAGACGAAAAGACAACCCTCAGAATGAGAGAAAATATTTACAAATGAAGCAACTGACAAAAGGATTAATCTCCAAAATATATAAACAGCTCATGCAGCTCAATATTGAAAAACAAAAAACCCAATAAAAAAATGGGCAGAAGACCTAAATAGACATTTCTCCAAAGAAGACATACAGATGACCATAAAGCACATGAAAAGCTGCTCAACATCCCTAATTATTAGAGAAATGCAAATCAAAACTACAATGAGGTTATCACCTCACACCAGTTAGAATGGACATCATCAGAAAATCTACAAACAACAAATGCTGGAGAGGGTGTGGAGAAAAGGAAACTCTCTTGCACTGTTGGTGGGAATGTAAATTGATACAGCCACTAAGGAGAACAGTATGGCCGTTCCTTAAAAAACTAAAAATAGAATTACCATATGACCCAGCAATCCCACTACTGGGCACATACCCAGAGAAAACCATAATTCAAAAAGATACATTCACCCCAATGTTCACTGCAGCACTATTTACAATAACCAGGTCATAGAAGCAACCTAAATGCCCATCGACAGACGAATGGATAAAGAAGATGTGGTAAATATATACAATGGAATATTACTCAGCCATAAAAAGGAACGCAATTGGGTCATTTGTAGAGACATGGATGGACCTAGAGACTGTCATACAGAGTGAAGTAAGTCAGAAAGAGAAAAACAAATATCGTATGTTAACACATATATGTGGAACCTAGAAAAATGGTACAGATGAACCAGTTTGCAGGGCATATGCAGAAATAGAGACACAGATGTAGAGAACAAATGTATAGACACCAAGAGGGGAAAGTGGTGGGGGTGGTGGTGGTGGTGGGATGAATAGGGAGATTGTGATTGATATGTATAATGTGTATAAAATAGATAACTAATAATAACCTGCTGTATGAAAAATAAAATAAAATTGAAAATTTCAAAAAGAAACATTTCAAGAACTGTAAAATAATATTAGTATAAAATCCGTAGCCTAAGGCGCTACAACACTTCCTCCCTAATCTATAATCAACCACAAGAAAACTGCTGCATTCTTTTTTCTCTTAAATTCAAAATTGTTATGAAAAGACAACTGATCACTGGAACCATAATAAACACTAATTCTAACTATTCTCAGTAGTAGTCTAAAACATCTGGGATACACTTCTGTTTAAGTCAAAATAAATTTTTTATTTTCACTGACATTACTTTGCCTATATTTGGTTAACATTATCTCATGTAGATTCATCAGTTCAAAATTAATTAGTATTACAGAATAGTGTATTCCATCCAAACAATTCATCTTTGTTGGCTCACATGTCTCACTGTTACTGGCATGCCACTGTAATAATGGGCATGGTGCCACAGTAACAGATGGGCATAAATACAGACATGCCAAAGAATCAGGGTGTGCATCAAGTTTGAGTATTAGTATTAGATTTTCCTCTAAGAAATCCATAAATTATAGTAGAATAATATAAGTTTTCTACTTCTATGTTAATACGATATGCCAACTCAAAGCCAGATTAATTTCTAAATCCTTAAAAAAAAAAAAAAAACTTTCCAAGGCCACAGAAGGCAAGTTTTCCATCTGATGAGTTTGGATCAGCCTTTTGTATAGGGAATTGAGGAAACCAATATGCAATCTCTACCTTAGATCAGCTTTGTCCCTGAGGCACTTCAAAATCTCAGTAAAAAATTCCATTTTTAAGAAGTCACTTGGCACTGTTACAAGATGAAAAAGTTCTGGGGATCTGTTGGACAACAATGTGAATATAGTTAACACTAATGAACAGTACACTTAAAAATGGTTAAGATGGTAAATTTTTATGTTACATATTTTGTTTATCACAATTAAAAAGTCACATGACCCTGTCAAGTTTCCTGATGAAGGTAATGTAGGCCTAGAAACAGAGAAAAGGTCCTACAATGTCCTACTTGACAGGAAAAAAAAAATCTAATAATGCAAATCACTGAAGTTTACATGATTATTTAAATTTTGCCATTCGTTGAACAACTACTGTCATTTTCGAAAGATTAATTTATTTCCACATATGGTTTTAAATTTTTGAAATATAAAACATATGATATTGACCAGATTATACTGAATATTTTTATAATTTTTACCACATTAATGAAAAGTTTTAAAATACTAAGAATGCTAAAGAAGGGGGGAAAAAATCAGTGTGGTCACTATTATCCAAAATCGTTTGTTAAGTATTGTACAAGGTTCCAGGAAAGATGGCTGTGTGTGTGTGTGTGTGTGTGTGTGTGTGTGAACGCAAAGAAAAACTATCTCCTTCCAGGAATTTAACCACATTTTCTCTTTAAAGAAATGTTCAAGCATCCAATCACCTTGGGAAAACCAATCTGTTGTTTTATACTTGTTGATATTGACAGATAGGCAGAAACTACAAGAACTATGAATTTTTAACTTTATTTAATTTACTTTTAATTAACCCTAGCATTTCTACAACATGTAATGTTAAATATAAGGCATCTGTTTTTATTTTATTAAAGTACATAAGAAGTGTTTGTAAATTTCTCACTGCCCCTGAAGGCTATGAGCTCAAATATTCAGAACAGTGTTCCAGACTTCTGGATATAAAGACCTAGGTAAAATTTCAACAAAAATTCTGGGTAATGACCTAGGGTGGCCCAGTTTTTTGTCTGTCAAATAAAAATATAACAAAAACTACCCTCCTCATAAAATAAAGTAGAAAGGATGTTTGCAGTAGCCATTTGTATTCCTTTTGTTATCTGACTGCTCACATTATTCTGGGCCAATATTACAGCGACCTTTTCAGTAATCACAAACATATCTCAAGAAGAAATTTTTGACAGAATTTGATTAAATCTAATGAAAAGTGCAATTCCTTAGTCACAGAAAACTATGTATATTGCTCCCTCACATTCTCAAATATACATTCTCAAATACATAACAGCCCTTATCTTCTCCCCCTGAAAGCCAAAGTTCTTTGGAAAAGTGCTCCTCCTTTACTCACTTCTCTCCCACCTGTCAATCCTCTGCAATCTGATTTTCCCTAACACTGTTGTTACCACCATGATCACCAACCTTATCAGTAAATCCAAGAAACACTACCTCTGACTTTAGTTTACTGGGCTACTCACCAGCAGCTGGCACTGCTGACCACTTAACTCCTTCCTGAAACCCTCTCTTCCTTCAATTTCTGTTAAAGCAAAACATATGTAAGTCCCTCTTCTTTTAGGAAAACTGTACTTCTCTAAGAATAGACAACTTTAAAGCAACAGGATACCTATCAGCAAGACTGATGGTTAAGCAAAAAGTTTAAAACAAATATATATTTTTTCATTTATACTATCTATAATCATTATTCCCAAATCCTTGATAACCACACAGAAGAAGTGGCCTAGTGCTTATTAACTTCATTTATTTTTATGTAGTACACATTAAAGATACTATATGATTTTGTATTTTCAGGTACTTGTGAAATATAATTCAGAAAAACAATAATGTCAAATTTAACAATAATTTGAAAATTAAAAACATAAAGCAATGGTTAATGTGAAAATTAACAATGATTCTAAACTTTTAAGTTGAGAAAGGACATTAAAAACAAAACTTTTAAAAAAAAAAAAAAAAACAAAACTTTTAAAAAGCTCAAATGATCTTAATGGTGCCAAAATAGTATTAACAATAATTGTACTTATTATGTATCAGGCACTGTTAACTGTTTACATATGTTAAATCTTTTAATCCTCACAATATTTCAGTGAGTGCAAGTGCTATTATCATCCTCATCTCCATTTTTCTGATAAGGAAACCAAGCGCAGAGTGATAAAGTAACCTGCCCAAGTGCCACTTATTAACTCTGTAACAAGTTTTCATACCCAGGCAGAGTAGCTCCAGAGTGGGTGTGCTTAAGCATTATGCCATACTGCCTCAGCAAACCACAATAAACAACTTTATCTGCCATCTTCCTCCTACAAAAGTAGGAAGTGGGTCTGATCCTTTCCCTAAATCTTAAGCACAATGCAAAAGCTCTGTTTGTATAATGAACTTCAAGCATTTCCCCAAACTTCATTCTCTCTTCTTGGTCTTTTAAGTGAGGTTCAATTCTCCCACTCCCTTCAATGTTAACTTAGTACAAAGATTCCTCCTTGGCCTTCTCCTCACATATCACACAACTTCCCCTCAATGGCTTCCAAAATCATCTATCAATTGATGACTCCCAAATCTATATCTCCAACCTAGGTATCTCCTGAGTACCACACCCATGTATCTAATGGCTTAATGGACATCCAACTATCAAACTCAACAGGTCCAAAACAGAACTCAACATTTTCTTTCCTCACTCCAAACTTGCTCTATCTTCTGGGTTTCCAATATCACAGAATACTTCCACCATTCACATAGCTGACCATTCCAAACACTTAGGTGCAGCCAGAGTGATCTTTCTAAAATATAAATTTCACCACATTGTACCTCTACTTAAAACCCTTTGGTAGCTTCTTACTGTGCAAACCTTTATGATAAGTTCAAATTTATGAGCATGGTATACAAGACCCTTCATAATATGGACCCTGACTATCAACCATCTTTCACGTGTCCCAATTTCCCTCCAACTCTGTGCTCCAGCCATACTGAACTTTTCCTATTCTTCAAATAAGCCCTAAATCCTTGCCGCTAAACCAGCAGTGTCCAATAGAATGCTCTATGATGACAGAAAGAAATATTCTTTATCCACATTATCCAATATGTTAACTGCTAGCTACACTGAGCAGCACATAAAAATGTGGCTAGTGTGACTCAGAAACTAAAATTATTTCAATCAGTTTAAATTTAAATAGTTACCTTTGGCTGGTATCTACGGTATTGAACAACACAGCGCTAAACCAAGGTATACGCTATTCCCTCTGCCTCATGTGTACACAGGTATGTGTGGAAAGCCCTGGTCAGTGCTAACATGTAACATCGTTAGTATTGACTCTTTTGTTAGGTTATTCCCTTTGTTCTTGTAGTTAGTAATTAATAAAGTCCCACTCTATACAAGACACTATTTAAAACAAGACACTATTTTCTAATAGTTTGGTGGTTCTTCCAAGATAGTGGCTTAATTACAATTTGCCCCTAAAAGGACTATCACTCTAAGAAATGAACAGACTCCACATATTAGTAAGTGAAAAAAGCAAATTACAATATTACACTAAAAAAGTATATAGCTTTGCTTTAAAAATACACAGTATATAGGCAAAAAAGACTGGAAGACCTGTATCTTTTAACTGATTCTCTATGGGTATTAAAATTAGGGTTATTTAACTAATCTGTATTTGCTAAATTTTCTATAAGGAAAGAGGGAAATCAGTCCAGTGATTATCTTTTCCCTGTTGCATCATCAACTTATTCCTTCCTCTTCATAACCTAACATTCCCTTCCAGATACCATTCCACTTCTTTGCTCCCCTATATAGTAATACATACTATCAACTCTCCTTTCTCTTTTTTTTAAGATTTAATTTTATTTATTTTTGGCTGCACTGGGTCTTCATTCCTGTGCCTGGGCTTTCTCTAGTTGCGGTGCGTGGGCTTCTCCTTGCGGTGGCTTCTCTTGTTGCGGAGCACGGGCTCTAGGCGCACAGGTTTCAGTAGTTGTGGCACCCGGGCTCTAGAGCGCAGGCTCAGTAATTGTGGCGCACGGCCTTAGTTGCTCTGCGGCATGTAGGATCTTCCTGGTTTAGGGATCGAACCCTCGTCCCCTGCATTGGCAGGCAGATTCCTATCTACTGCACCACCAGGGAAGTCCCTCTCCTTTCTCTCTTGAACCCACTCCAGTCAGGCTTTCAGCCCCACCACTGCACCTAACCTGCTTGTCAGTGTCACCAAAGACCTCCAAAGTGACAAATTCCAAAGCCACTTGTCAGTACTGTAATCACCTTACTTGACCCTATCTGACAGAAACGCTCCAGGAATGCCCCAGAGATTAGTACTCTGACCTCTTCGCTTTCTACATTCACTCCCTTGATGTCTCACCCAATCAGGGTACTTAATACCCTCTATAACCCTATGGCTCCCAAACTTATATCTCTAGCCTAACTCCTCCCTAAGCTCCAAACTCATATATCCAACTGCCTATTTAATATCTCCTCTTGGATGCCTAATAGGTATCTCAAACTTAACATGCTCAAGCTCTTGAACCTCTTCCCCCTTTAAAAAATTCCTCTTTACACAATCTTCTTCATTTTGATAACAATTCCAAACTTCCAGTTGTTTAGGCAAAAAAACCTTGTGTCATCTTTGGTATCTTTTTCCCTCACACACCACATTTAAACCATCAGCAAATCTCATTGGCTCTACTTTCAAAATATATCCAGAATCCAACCACTGCTCTCCACTACCACCAGTCTGATTTAGTCATCCCCTTCTCTTGCCTGGGTTACTGTGGTGGTCTCCTTGCTGGTCTCCCTGCCTCAAATCTGCAGTCTATTCCTAGTTCAGGAGACAAAGTGATACATTAAAAACGTAAGGTGGATCATCTCACTCCTCTGTTCAAAACCCTCCAATGGCTTCCCTTCTCACACAGAGTAAAATCCAAGTCCTTAAAATGATTTACAAAGCCCTACACAATCTGGCCCTTACCTCTCTGACCTCCTCATCTGCTAAGTCCCCCCTCTTTCCTTCATTCACTCTATCCAGACACACTGACCTCTTTGTTGATGCTCACAGGTCAGAAACTCTCCTGCCTCAGGGCCTGAGCACATGTAATTCCTCTTGACTAAATACTTCTCCCCAGACATCTGCATGTCACTCCCTCGGGCACTCCAGGTAGTACTGTCAAGGATCTTTTCCTGACCCTGCTATTTCAAACTCAACCCAACCTCCACCTTAACTCTCTATCCTCTTTCCCTGCCTTACTTTTCTCTACAGCACTCCTTGTCATCAAATGACCAACCATCTATTTACTTGTTTATTACCTATCTTCTTCCAGTTGGAATATATGCTCCATGAAAGCAGGCATTTTGTCTACTGATTGATTAATCCCCAGCATCAAGAATAGTACCTAGTATAAGAAGGCACTTGTACTTGTTAAATTAGTAAGTTACTTCTATATTTTTTTAGTTATAGAAATAAAATTATAAATGAATAAACAGGTCCCAAGTATCCTACAGACCATAAACTTTTTGAAAACATAAATATATCTGGCACACCATAAGCACTTAATAGTTACTGACTGACTTCTAAATGCCCATTCTGCTCAAAACCTTCCAATGGCTTCTCTTTACACTCATAGTAAAATCCAAAGCCCTTACAAGGCCCTACACAATCTGGCACTGGACCTTCCACTCTACACCTTACCTCTCTGCCCCCATAGTACTAAACTCCCCCCCTCATTCTTCATGACCACATCCTTAACCGAGGCTTTAAGAAACTTTAACCCATTTCTAGAGTAAAGCTGGGTGATGTGTAGCTCTGTCAACCCATGATATTGGGACCAGCCTTATTCATAAGTCTCTCGCTTATCCAGCTGCCATGTTAACTCACTCAGCTGCAGGATTAAAGACACTGGCCTTCAGGCTTCCCTGGTGGCGCAGTGGTTGAGAGTCCACCTGCCGATGCAGGGGACATGGGTTCGTGCCCCGGTCCAGGAAGATCCCACATGCCGCGAAGCGGCTGGGCCCACGAGCCATGGCCGCTAAGCCTGCATATCCGGAGCCTGTGCCCCGCAACAGGAGTGGCCACAACAGTGAGAGGCCCGCGTACTGCAAAAAATAAATAAGACACTGACCTTCTAATTAGGTCAATTCCTATCAGCAGTACAAATAATCAGCCCATCAATAAGCAGACATTGACTATAAATTGTTCACTTTTGTAGATCTATGAACTCTTTCCAGCTGACATGCTAAATAAGTCTTCCTTAAGTACACAAACCAAAGAATGTTATTCATAATAATGTGAAATATAGGAAAATCATTTCCTTCTTGAATATTCTACTCTGGGCTCTTCACTTTAAATTTTGAATTTGGACTGCAGGCAATTAGTTTTTGGCAGTAGTTCATTTATATACACAATTGCAATACTGTCAAATTATTTCTCTATAATACATTTGTCATTCCATGAGCATTTGTAACTTTTCTGCAGTAAAAAAGAACATTTCAACTGACCATCTCGCTGATTTTTTTGGTTTTACTCATTCAGTTCTAGTAATGTTACCCTAAATTCTAAATATTTTTAGAAGTAATATCTCACATCTTGGGATTTAATGGTAAGGCCTGAATTTAAGTATTCCATATTTTCTCCTTGGATTTCACAAAACCAGTGATCTTAAAATAACATATCCTATATCAAGGGATGAATATTTTCTTGGTTGAGTGTTTAAGATAAATTGTAAAAGTCAGAAGTGACTCTCCTGGACTTCTCTGGTGGTGCAGTCTTTAAGAATCCGCCTGCCAATGCAGGGGACATAGGTTCGAACCCTGGTCCAGGAAGATCCCACATGCCACGGAGCCTGCGAGCCACTACTACTGAGCCTGCGCTCTAGAGCGTGCGAGCCACAACTGATGAGCCCGCATGCTGCAACTACTGAAGCCCAAGCACGTAGAGCCCCTGCTCCGCAACAAGAGAAGCCGCTGCAATAAGAAGCCTGTGCACCGCAACAAAGAGTAACCTCCGCTCACCTCAACTAGAGAAAGCCCGCATGCAGCAACAAAGACCCAACGCAGCCAAAAATAAATAAATAAAATAAATAACTTTTTTTTAAAAAAGAAGTGACTCTCCTCCAAGAAGAAATGCAAGCTAAGCAAATAAAATGGAACACTTATAATCTGTTGGAAAGTAGGACTCTGCAGTATTTCATCAATTTTTTGTTCAATGTGGTAAAATCTTACTTGATTTTAAGTATGTTTCAAGAATTAAATTACAGGAACCCTACTGCACCACTAAAGTGACAATCCTTAACCTGTGTAGTCAGCCCTTTGTAGAACTAACAGTCTTTCTTATGTGAAGACAAAAACAACTAGTTCCTTCTTTTGTTAACAGCCATCTTGGAACAAATGACATTTACTTAGTGAAAGATCAATAAAACATTGAAATTGGGAGTTTCCTGGCAGTCCAGTGGTTAGGACTTAGCACTTTCACTGCTGTGGTCCAGGTTCAACCCATGATTGGGGAACTAAGGTCCCGCAAACCACGCGGTGCAGCCAAAATAAAATAAAATAAAACACTGAAATTGCTTATATTTTGTATGTCTTTTGTAAATTAAAAAAAAAAGGGTCCAATTTCCATATACAGCATGGCAAATACATTGTTTACATCTCCATTACTAGATCTAGTGACCATAAATTCCCAAAGCTAAGCAGAATTAACAAGATAGAGCACTTACCAAAACTGGAGTTATTAGAATCAAGGGAATTTAATCTTCAGAAATTGAAGATGATGACAAGGACAAAGGTATGCTATAGAAATCATTAATGGAGTGTATTTTCACACTGGACTCCTGAGCACGAGAAAGGAATTCACAATGAGCCTGTGCCTCTTCATAATATGCTAACAACTCAGGACTCCAACATTTTCAGCATCTCAAACTAAAATGTGTTTGACATTTTGAAATTACAGCACTTCCATTTTCTTCAGTAAATCATTGTTTACAAAAATAAAGGCTTATAATAAATACCTTTTGGTAGGTATGAAAAGTTGAGAATTATTACACAATTTAACACTAATTTTATACTTGTATTACTTGTATTAGTTCACATTAGCCTTATCTCACCAACTAAATTCTTAAAGGCAAGATAAAGATCTTATAATTATTTATATTTCTACTGAAAACACAGAGGAATTAACTATACTTATGGTATAGTTAAAGATGCCTTTAAGATGATATAAATAAAGTTAAAGACGGTATAAATAAAGATGCCTTTCCAGAATGGTATAGATTTCAAAAATCCTGATTGTAAAATTCATTCAACACTTATGTGACAATTCTAAGTCAATAACCCTAACCACAACAAAAATTCAAGCAATGACATAAAGAAAATGGCTGTTTTGGAACTATATACAATTAACCTCAGGGTAATGCAATAATACATTAATAGGAATACCAGGCTAAATTTTCCTTCTGTATAAGGTCCACGGAATCCAGTCATGCTTTATTTTTTAACTACGCTGGCTAAAGAAACAGTAAATATTAGTAGAATCTGAATCATTCAATTGAGTGAAAGACCTAAAACATTTATTATGCAAAATTATAAGCCAAACACTTTGCTAAGCACCTTCACATAAATTATACCATGTAATATTAGGTGAGTATGTGAAAGAAAGAGTCCTCTATACAATATTCAACAAATATTCAATGAGTCACTACAAAATGAAAATACAGAATGACTTAATGAGATAAAGGTATCAATGAAATTACTAGGAAAAGTAAAAAGAAAGTAGAGCAAGCTTTGAACAACTGGAACTATAAAACTGTTATATGAAAAAATTTTTAAATATGGTATAGACCCTAATTTAAATTAAATATTATAAATAAAAAATTAAATATTATAAATAAAAATTGGGGGAAAAAAGTTTAAACCCTCATATGGAGACACAATGACTTTTTTTTTTTTTTTTAAACATCTTTACTGGGGTATAATTGCTTTACAATGGTGTGTTAGTTTCTGCTTTATAACAAAGTGAATCAGCTATACATATACATATGTTCCCATATGTCTTCCCTCTTCACAATGACTCTTTAAAGTATGTCTAAAATAATGTGTTATAGAGTGGCCAATATGGTGGAGGAGGAAGATCCTGAGCTCACATCCTCCTACAGACACACCAGTATCACAACTATTTATAGAGCAACTACAGATGAGAATGACCTGAACACTAGCAGAGAAGAGCTCCTACAACTTAAGATATACAGAAGGAACCACAGAAAGATAGGGAGGAAGGGCAGAGCCACAATATAGTCAAGACCCAAAGCCTCAGATAGAGGACCCAAACACAGGAGAATAATTACAACTGCAGAGGTTCTCCCCAAGGATCAAGGGCTCTGAGCCCCACATCAGGCTCCCCAGCCCAGGGGTCCTGCACCAGAAAGACAAGCCCCTAGAATGTTTGGCTTTGAAGACGAGTGGGGCTTACTTTGGGGAGAGCCAGAGGACTGTGGGAAATAGAGACTCCACTCATCAAAGGGCACATACTAAATCTCACATGCTCCAGGACCCAGGGCAGAAGCAGTAATTTGAAAGGACCCTGGGTCAGACCAACTTGCTAATCTTGGAAAGCTTCCCAGAGAGGCAAGAGGCAACTGGAATGTATCCTGGAGACATAGATGCTGGTGGCAGCCATTTTGGGGAGCTCATTTCCCAAGGATACTGGTGCTGGCAAGCGTCATTTTGGAATTCTCCCTCTAGCTTGTTAGTGCCAGGACCCAGCCCACCCACCAGCCAGTCAGCACCAGTCCTGGGACACTCTAGACCAAGCTAGCTGCGGGGGGGACACTGTCCTACCCATCAGCAGGCCAGCTGCCATAGAAATTCCTGAACCCCCCAGCTTCCCTGGGACCCAGCCCTGTCTACCAGAAGGCCCAATACCCAGCCCTACACATCAATGGGCCAGCAAGAGCCCCGGGTACAGCAGCCAGCCAATCCCATCCACCCCACCCACCAGCGGGCCAGCACTAGCTCTGGACCCGGCTTCATCAACCAGCGGGTGGGCACCAGACCTGGGACCACCGAGGCCCTACAGCCAGCTGTGTCAGGACCCAGCCCACTCACCAGCAGTCTAGCACCAGCCCCAGGACGCCCTGGGCCTAGGCCCCACCTACTCACAGGCTGATATCAACCAAGACTTTAAGGTACAATGTAGAAAAGACAGCCTCTTCAACAATGGAGCTGGGAAAACTGGACAGCTACAAGTAAAAGCTGAGATTAGAACATTACCTCACAGCATATACAAAAATAAACTCAAAATGGATTAAAGACCTAGATGTAAGACCTGAAACCCTAAAACTTCTAGAAGAAAACATAGGCAGAACACTCTTTGACATAAATCATAACGATATTTTTTTGGGTCTGTCTCCTAAGGCAAAAGAAATAAAAGCAAAAATAAATAATGGGACCTAATTAAATTTAAAAGCTTTTGCACAGCAAAGGAAACCATCAACAAAACAAAGAGACAACCTACAGGATGGGAGAAAATATTTGCAAATGATGTGACAAGGGATTAATATCCAAAATATATAAACAGCTGATACAATTCAGTATCAAAAAACCAAACAACTCAATCAAAAAACGGCAAAGATGTGGAGAAAAGGGAACCACTGTACATTGTTGATGGGATTGTAAATTGCAGCAGCCATAAGTGTATGGAGGTTCCTCAAAATATTAAAAATGGAATTATCATATGATCTAGCAATTCCACTCCTGGGTATTTATCCAAAGAAAACAAAACACTAATTTGAAAAGATATATGCAACATAAGTTCATTGCAGCATTATTTACAATAGCCAAGATATGGAAGCAACCTAAGTGTCCACTGACAGATGAATGGATAAAGAAAACATAGTATGTGTACACAGACAGACAGACACACACACACACACACACAACAGATTACTCATTTATAAAAAAGAATGAAATCTCGCCATTTTCTACAACATGTAATAACCAGAGAATATTATGCCAAGGGATATAAGTCAGACAGAGAAAGACATATGCAGAATCTAAAAAACAAATGAACAAACATAACAGAAACAGATACAGAGAACAGGTGGTTGCAGGGGAAGGAGGGGATAGGTGTATAAACTTCAGTTACAAAAAGATGAGTCACATGTATGAAATGTACAGTGTGGAGAATACAGTCAATAATTATGTAGTATCTTTGTATGGCAAGAGATAACAGCTAGACTTATTATAGCGATCATTTGGAAATGTATGGAAGTATTGAATCACTATGTTATGTACCAGGAACTAACATAGTGTTATAGGTCAATTATTCATCAAAAACAAACAAACTTACAGAAAAAGAGATCAGAATTGTGGTTACCAGAGGCAGGGAGGCTGGGGGGCGGGGGAATTGGATGAAGGTAGTCAAAGGTACAAACTTCCAGTTATAAGTAAGTACTTTATCTTACAACTGGGGATGTACTATAAAACATGATGAACATAACTAACACTGCTATACTTTATATGTGAAAATTTTTAAGCAAATCCTAAGAGTTCTTATCAGAAGGAAAAAAAATTTTTCTGCTATTTCTTTAATGTTGTATCTATATGAGATGACAGATGTTCACTAAACTTACAGTGGTAATCATTTCATGATGTATGTAAGTCAAATCATTATGCTGTACACCTTAAACTTATATGCTGTATATTATACAGTGCTGTATATAATTATATCTCAATAAAACTGGAAGAAATGCAAAAACAAACAAAATAATGTGTTACTATTAATAAGGTACTGACAACTGGGGCTGTAAAAGGAAAATCAAAATGAAGTCGGTACTGCTGAGAGCTCTCTAAAATGAAGCCAGGAGGCCACTGAGGAAGTATGACTTATGGACGACTCAGCCCGGATGGAATCTGAACTGTGACCACTTACTATCTTAATGTAGGTATCCAGAATATCTGCCCAATGTTCCAGAAACTCAAAATATTTAACCGACCCTTACCCTAAAATAACTCGTGACAGCCTGTTCCTTAAGGACAAATACTTCCTTGCGTCATGGTCAACCATAATTCTTGACAGACAACTTAATAACCTTGTAGCTTTCATCTTTATAAGCTTCTGACTCTCTTCCCCTGTACAGTCTCGAACTGCAATTCTTAAGACCCCAAATAAATTATTTTATTTGCAGCCTTCTGCATTTTCTTGGTCGACAGGACTGGTTGATCTTTACTTTTAATAAAGTTAAGTCGGGGCTTCCCTGGTGGCACAGTGCTTAAGAATCCGCCTGCCAATGCAGGGGACACAAGGTTCAAGTCCTGGTCCAGGAAGATCCCACATGCCGCGATGCAACTAAGCCCGTGCACCACATCTACTAAGCCTGCGCTCTAGAGCCCGTGAGCCACAACTACTGAAGCCCGTGTGCCTAGAGCCTGTGCTCCGCAACAAGAGAAGCCAGCACAGTGAGAAGCCTGTACACCGCAACGAAGAGTAGCCCCCGCTCGTTGCAACTAGAGAAAGCCAGTGTGCAGCAACGAAGACCCAACACAGCCAAAAATAAATAAATAAATAAATTTTAAAGATAAAGTTAACTCAAAAACATCCCTATAAGAAGGTTGCTCTCATTCAGATACATTTCTATATGCCCTCTTCAAAGGGAGAAAAAGCAGTGGATGTAAGTTAGATTTGCTGTAATTATATGCAAACTAGAGCCCCATTGTAAAATTCCTAGTGGATTCCACTGAGAAATACTGATATTAAAGGTTAAAGGGTTATATGTAATGTAATTTTCATGGCTGATATCAAGCTGACAATAAATAAAATTTAAGTTAAAAAAGTAAGCTAGGCCTTATCATTTGCAATGCAAATACACTGATGTAGTATTGATTATATCATACTACTACATGATGTAGTACAACACAAAAGTATGCAGCTCTTATTTGGGTCTAAATTAGCTCTGTGAATCTAAACAAATGAAAAGTCCACCCCAATATCAGCAAGGACTAAAACTGCTACCTTGGTTACCTATTCATTGTTAAATCCAATGGCCTCTTTTCAGCCTTCATTCTATTTGCCCTCTCTCTGCAATTCCTAACATAGTTGACCATTTCCTCTAACCAATTTTCCTCTCAGCCTCCTCTGGTTTCCTACCCCTCTGAGCACTCTTTAGCTAGTTCTTCTTCCATTCACACCTTAAATGTTGGTGTTCCCTAGCGATTTGTCTAAACTGCCTTGTCTCCTAACCAGAAAAATTCTCCCTGGGTGATTTCATCCATTCCCATGCTTTAATTACTACCCACAATTCTAAATGCTGATCTATAATCTATATTTCATCTAAACGTGCTTTTTTTTTTTTTTTTGCAACTGTCCTGGTTTCAGTATACTTTGCCTGAAGAACTCCCCCTGTTCTCCACCTGGCAAAAATCTTCCCAGGCTTTATGACCTAAAACATCACCACCTCAGCAAAGCTTTCAACAACTTTTCTAAATAGTGTTAGTTAATATTCTAGTTTAGAAATCATTTTCAACTATACCATCTTATGAAAAACTCACAAAATAGGCAAGTCCTCTCTAGAAATGAGGACACTGAAGTTTGAAGAGATCAAGCAACTTGAACAAGGAAACATTACTACAGGTGGAAAACATCAACTTAAATCCAGGCCTTCTCACTCTAGGTCCAATGCTCTTTCTAATACACTGTGATGTTCTCAAAAGAAAAGAGATTTGGAAATTTACTAGTTTTACCATTGTTAAAAAAAATTAATTAGTATTGTCTGTTTCCTTCTAGAAATTAATTCCTAATTAAATGTTTAATCCAGAAATAAAAATATTAAAATTAATTTTTAAATTATACACACACAGCCAAATTGGTTAAGATAAGAGTTTAAGATAAAAGAAAAATAATTGAGGAAAAAACTCAAAAGCAATAAAAGTTTACAATAGTCTCAAAGTTAACGATTACAAAAAATTAATTCTTTAAATTTTTAAATAACGAAATTGCAAATCTTGACACCAATCATCTAATACACAGGCTTGATTAACCAATAAATGATGTATAAAATCTGCTTTCGTAAAACCATTTAAAGCTCCCTAACTTTAGTTCTATTTAAAAGGGAAGGGAATAAATAAGATTGATAAATAGGATTAAATTCAGAAAACAAAAATCATCAATAATCCTGTGACTAGGAAGTGATTAGGCATCCTTGAGATGGTTAGTGAAGGATCAAAAGGACATAGAGCTTTAGGATAAGCGGCCAAAGAACAGAATAGTGGAAGGAGTTAGAACATCACCACTTTGCAGACACTGTGGTAAAGACTGGTTGAACAGATTCATTGATGGTTGCTAAATATAGGGGATGGTGAATCTGATGAAGAGCAAAACATCTGCATGGTCTCCAACTGACCCCCCATAGATAGATTATTGGAAAATAAATAAATAATGGACAACCCTTTACCTGGGAAAATTAACATCATGAAGACGGGCATCCTATGCCTCCCGACACAACAGTCTAAGAAGGTAGTACTGTAGCCTGGGATATATAACATGAATGTATGCATGAACCAGCAAAGACAAGCTGATTAACATGCTATAAAGTAATTGGCTTGTATTCTTCAAAAATGTCAAGGTAGTGAAAGACAAAGGCTAAGGAACTATTCCAGATTAAAGGAGATTAAAGAGATATGAGAACTAAGTGAAATACATGATCCTGGACTGGATTCTGTACTAGAGAAAAAAAATGTTAAAAAAAAATTAAAATTATTTATTGGAACAAATGACAACACGGGGATTATAGACTGTAGATTGTACTAATGTTAAATTTCCTGAATATAACAGTACTACAGTTATAAAAGTACTGCAGTTCTTAAAAAAATACACACTGAAGTATGAAGATAAAGAGACATGATGTATACAACCTATTCTCAGATGTATCAGAAGAGATAATAATATGGAATGTGTGTGTCTGCGTGTGTATGGAGAAATAAATAAAGCAATGCAGCAATTTTTTTAAATTGGTGAATGTGCCTCAGGAGTAGTTCTCTGTAGTATTCCTGCAACTTTTTTGCAAACCTGAAACAATTTCAAAGTGTTGATAAATCAACGAAAATGAGAGCAGACGTGCACCACAACTACTGAGCCTGCGCTCTAGAACTCGCGTGCCACAACTACTGAAGCCCGCGCACCTAGAACCCGTGCTCTGCAACAAGAGAAGCCACTGCAATGAGAAGCCTGCGCACCGCAATGAAGAGTAGCCTCCACTCACCGCAACTAGAGAAAGCCCGTGCACAGCAACGAAGACCCAAGGCAGCCAAAAATTAAAAAATAAATTAATTAATTTAAAATAAAAAAAGAAAATGAGAGCAGAGGGGGTGGGTGAAATGGGTGAAGAGAGTCAAAGGCACAAAGTTCCAGTTATAAAATAAATAAGTCAGGGGGATGTAACGTACAGCATGGTGACTACAGTTAATAATACTGTATTGTTTATTTGAAAGCTGCTAAAAAAGTGAATCTTGAAAGTCCTCGTCACAGGAAAAAAATTGTAACTAAGTGTGGTGACGGATGTTAACTAGCCTTCTTGTGGTGATCCTTTCTCAATATATAAAAATACCTACTGAATGCCTACCTACGTTGTACACCTGAAACTAATACATTACATGTCAATTATACTTCGATAAAAAAATAAATTAGAGCAGAGGAACTGGGTAAGCTTTAAGTTTTTTATACAAATTTTGTCATTTGGATTTTAAAAAAGGCAAGAAATATCACCCTTTAATGAATGAGAGAATGCAAGCTCAAGAGAGATTAAGTGACCACTTCCAGAACAGGGGTCTCCTTGTTTCCGTACAACCCCATTAGGTTGCAATTCAATGGCCAAAATGTTTCTAATTCCTGAAAGCCTCAAGGTCATACACTGTCTACAACTACTAGTCAAAGTTTTAAACTTTTAATGAGTTGTATGCATTCTCTAACAAAAGCACAATAAACTTCATCAAGTAGTAAGTAGCATATCCAAGTGCTCAAGAGAATGGGCTCCAAGATTAGATTGAGCTCAAGTTCAGGCAGCGCAGTGGTTCTAGCTTTGTGATCTTGGGCAAATTAACCACTTGTGCTCCAATTTTCTCATCCGCAAAGTGGGATCAAAGAAGTAGCTTTGGGTTGCTCCTTGAACCTCTGTGACACCTGAGCATCACAGAATAGTCTCCCATAAGCCATACTCACACTCAGCCAAAGGGCTGTTAGGAGGACCAAATGAAATAATAAATGTAGTGTGCACAAGCACTCTATAAATGTTAGCTATTTTTATTTTAAATCCAACTTGCTCAGGCACCTCAACAGCACTGGTCATAGTCAAAGCCACGCATTTTTTTTTTCCAAATCAGGCCCAAATCTGACAAAATAGGAAATGAAAGGCTCTAAAAGAAAAACATCTTAGAAGTTCACAAAACGTAAATCAATTGTAAGCATATCACGTGCGAAACAGACCTCTACAGACTTATACGTTAATTCAACAGTTGAAACATCTGCTGATAGAACAGCAGAGCTGCAAGAAGCTCCTTGTTGGAACAATCATCTAAATACACAGAATGAAAAATTAGTTCTATGACTTTTAAACTTTTCTAACCTGCGAATAAGGAAACAAACAAATAAACAAACCAAAAACTCTTATTTCACACACTCCATACGGGATTTCAGTTAGCTTAATACAGTGAAAATGTAATCCCAATTTCAACGACTAGCACTTTCCAGAATGTCTTTTAAAATAAATTTGAAATTTAATTTAAATTAAATTTTAATTTATCTTTCTGACACCGCAAAGCCACCAGCACAGCTACTTTACCTTAATTTAGCATAAATCTAGTGTCAGCCTATTATGTGACCATAGTGTTTAGTTAGCACTGAGATTAAAAAAAAGAAAAACGTAAAAATGATTACAATAAAATACAAAGTTACCAGAATTCTGTAAGTTTAAAACCATTCCTTCGCCCCCCCCCCCAAAAAAAATCAATGCGGTGGGGGGGTTCTTTCCCTTTTCGGTGGTACTTAAAATACTCTGAATAATTCTTTTTTTTACTCTCAATAACTTTTCAAGAAACCAAGTATACAATGTTTGGTGTTCATTTTTTAAATTCACACTATGAATCTGTAAAATTTTACCACTTGCTCAGAGTAACACTAAATATTCTCTACTCATATGCTTATTACTGTGTTTGGGATTGGGGTGGTTTTTTGGTTTTGTTTTTTGTTTTAGGGGTTTTGGGTGGTTTTTTTTTTTTGTCTGTAGTGCAAAGGACGTTGCCCGAGAACATTAACGTCTGTATAAACCAGCTTGTCCCTTCATAAAGCGTCTAAAACACCTCCTAGCTCCTGCATTCGAGGGTCACAGAACAGTTTCCCATTAGCCACACTCTCACGTTCCTTCTCAACTCCCCAAACACCCCTTCCACGCTAGTGAGCGAATTTCTCCAGGTGTGATCAAGCAAACATTAAATTAGCTTGAAGCGTTTGTTCAAAATTCAGATGCCTGTGCCCCAACCCAGACCAATTCAGAGTTCTGGGGGATAGCACCTAAAGGGCTCCAAACGGTTCTTTTTCCACTGAAGTTTGAAAACTACTAGAGACTCCCCTCCACACACTCATCCCAAACTCCCAACCACTCCCACCAGTCCCAACTGATCCAGCTGCGGGAAACGTTACCGCTCGGCTCCGGGGCGGTCTCAGCGCGACCCCACCCCTCTCTTGGGAGCCCCATCTCGGTGCCCGCTCCTCCCGGGCACCAGCTCCCTAGTCCCGTCCCCACACCCCAAACCTTTCTCCTCACTTCTTCATATCGCTGCTAAAGAGGCCGAAGGCGCCGGAGGGGGAAATGGTTGAGGTCGCCTCCTGACCCAGCTCCGTCGCCTCCCCTCCTCCGGACTGCTCACTGTAAGCGAAGCTGTTGCTGGACATTGCTGCGGTGCTGCCGAGTGTCGGGTTGGCCCTGCCGGGGGTTTTCTCCGACGGGCTCCCGTCCGAGGGAAGCGAAACAAAACTAGTACACGTTTGGAGGGGCGCCCGCAGGCGCTTCCGGACTCGTCACGGCTCCCAAAGCCGACCTGGCGGTCCACCCCCTGCGCATGCCCAGTGTGCAGGCGGCCGGAGCCCAACCCCCCGCCCCGGGCACTCCAGGGCCTGACTGGATTTTCCTTCTCCGGGTTTTTGAGGTAGCTGAGAGGCTCGGACCCCGGCTCTGCGGAAGGCAGGCCTCGCGCATGCTGGAGACTAGACTCTCGACTTTTAAAGTTGTTTTGGAGACAAATACCCGTGTATCCATTTCGATCCCCTAGGAGGTTCCCGAGCCCGGACACCTCTTTGTCGGACTCCTGTTGTAAACCAGTAGCTTTCAGATTTTTCCTGAAACTCCAGTTAACACACCAGATCAACTTTCCTAAACATATCAGGATTGCTTTTCCTGTTTAAGCTGGTTTCTTCTCCTCTCCCTCCAGCCATCTGTGTCTTACACCTGCCCCAGGCAACCTTTGTCGCAGATCTCTGCGTTTAAAGGAAACCTCCAGGGCCCTGTCTTTGAGGATCCACCACCTGCCAGATGTGTTCATAGTAGTGAAAGCTTCAAACGAAAATCCTGGGGCCGTTAGTTTCAAGGAGCTAGTGATTCCTACTGGCGTCTGGCCACCAAAAGTAGACTAAAATAAAATAGAGTGAGCCTCACGCACCAGGAGTAGGCTATCATCTGGGCACCTCCTTCCTTTGTTCTGCCGCTTGTGGTATCACTTACTAAAGTCTTCTGGAGAGTCAAGGCAGAAAGTTGCCTGGCCCCTGAGTAGCACCTGAGAAACCTTTCCAGGAGTAACTTCCCTCAGCCTGACGTTTCCGGTGGATTTCAGATCCTACCCTACACTTTCCGTACTTCTTCCCCTTTAGGCAGAATTTGAAGTTTAGAGCCCTGAGAAACGGTCAGGGAACTACGGAAAAACAGTCTGGGGAGGCAGCGCCTGGGTGGGGGAGGGGAGAGCGTCGTACAAGGATTAGAGTGCTGTCCTCACCTCCTCTAATGGCCACACTGGAAACAACACTGAGGTATCACTACGCACCTTACCCAAATGGCCAAAATCCAGAACACGGACACCGCCAAATGCTGGTGGGGAAGGGGAGCAACAGAAGCTCTCATTCATTGCTACTGGGAATGCAAAATTGTACAGCAACAATGGAAGATAGCTGGACAGTTTCTTACAAAATTAAACATACTCCTACCATATAATCCAGCAATTGAACTCCTTGGTACTTATCCAAAGGAGCCGAAAACTTATGTCCATGCAAAAATCTACACAGATATTTATAGTAGCCTTATTCCGAATTACCAAAACTGGGAAGCTACAAGATGTCCTTCAGTAGGTGAATGTATAAACAAACGGTGGTACATCCAGACAATTAAATATTATTCAGTGCTAAAAAGAAATGAGCCAAAAAAAAAAAAAAAAAAAAAAGAAATGAGCCATCAAACCATGAAAAGACATGGAGGAAACTTAAATGCACATTATTAAGTGAAAGAAGCCAATCTGAAAAGACTACATACTCTGTGATTCCAATTATGTGACCTTCTGGAAAAGGCCAAACTATGAAGACAGTAAAAAGATCAGTGGTTGCCACTAAATGAGTTGGGGAGAAGTGGGATGAAAGGCAGAGAACAGAGGATTCTTAGGGCATTGAAAATGCCCTATATGATACCATAATGGTGGATACATGCCTCCAAACCCATAGAATGAATAACACCAAGAGTGAACCGTAATGGAAACTATGAACTTTGGGTGATAGTGGTGTGTCAATATAGGTTCATCAATTGTAGCAAATGATCACTCTGGTGAAGATGTAGTAACCAGGGAGGCTGTGCATGTGTAGGGGCAGGGCGTATATGGGAAATTTCTGTAACCTCGTCTCAATTTTGCTGTAACCTAAAAATATTCTAGAAAATAGAATTTTAATTTTTTTAAAAAAATTATTTTTAAAAATAAAAGCCACACTGTTACTTTGGAAAAAAGCACGGCTCTAGGTGGGGGAGGACAGAATGCCCTCCAAACTTCATATTCTGGTCAAAACTTGGCAGGTTTTTTCTTCAGCTGTTGGAATACCCTTCCAGGGATGAAATGATGGAGCACCTAAAATATTTTGTTGTCAATATCGATGATATCGATCAATTTAGGGAATTTCACCTAAAGCTGATTTTTCCTGATGATGATGATATATACTTAGTAGACGGCTTAGTATGTACGAGGCACATAAACAATTTTCATATATTAATTTATTTAATAGTAGAAGAAGCTAAGGTTTGCTTTCCTTTATCTGTGAAATAAGGACATTGATATACACATACCCTAGAGACTGGCATATATTCCTGGGCAAGAATTTCGTGGTTGTAGATTATAAGCACATTTACTGAATATCCTAAATTTTTCTCCAATGTAATTTTAACAGTTCACATTCCCACAGCAATGTATGAGAAATCTTCTTTCCTCACATTCTCACTAACACTCTGTTTTTTTAAAGTTTTTATCCTCATCAATGTGATAGGTATGAATATTATTTTATTATAATTGATTTTAATTTTTGTGTTCATAATGAATTTAAGCATCTTTTTATGATATTGTTCCACTTGCATTTTCTTTTCTGGGAACTGCACATAAAGAAATTTACTCAATTTTACACTGAGTAGTTTGTTTTCCTTATAGATTTGAAGTTCTTTATTCTTGAGTCTGTCTCTCACTGCTTGATTTTCTTTTTTTAATCTTTTTTTTTTTTTTTTGTGGTACGTGGGCCTCTCACTGTTGTGGCCTCTCCCGCTGCAGAGCACAGGCTCTGGACGTGCAGGCTCAGCGGCCATGGCTCACGGGCCCAGCCGCTCCACGGCATGTGGGATCCTCCCGGAAGGGGGCACAAACCCGCGTCCCCTGCATCGGCAGGCGGACTCTCAACCACTGCACCACCAGGGAAGCCCTGCTTGATTTTATTTGGTAATATTTTCGTATTTTAATTTTTTCATGCAGACTAGTGTAGGAGATTGAACTACAATTTTTTTTACATTGTCCTTGAATGGTGCAGGTATTATGATTATATATTCCTCAAAATATTTGTTCGGTAACTTTCTTTTTCTCTTCTCTGGATTATTATGTATAAGATGCAAAGCATATATTCTTTGGAAAAACAGATGAAACTTTCTTTTATCACTGAAAAACTATTAGGGACTTGACAAGATGAATTCCCTTACTGCCTTAAGATTCTAAGACTGTTACAGAAGTATTCTTACAGAAATATACAAAAATATATAAAAATAATAACTACATACGTTGAGGTCTAGTGTTTCCATCTCTTCAGAATTCAAAAAGCTTTTATATACTTATGACGTTTTCTGACAGGAAAAATGGTCATGCTTCCAACCAGAAGAAACATCAGTTCTAGTTGAACCAAAGACTTATTCTTTGATGTTTGTTACCAAGCCAGAAGCAGATTTTTCTGTTTCCTACGCACATATATAGAATCTCAGGATCATTGATAAATATGCTGCTTTTTCAAAATGATTTTTTCCCTAACCTTTTAACAAAACCTATATTGAATTTTCTGATTTCAGCTTCTGTTCATCTGAACCCTCATGATAATAGGTGTTAAATTTGGCGTATATATTTTCAAACTTTTATCTAAGCATAGAAAAACAAATTATACATGTGTATATTTTACCAAATGTCAGTTAAAACTGTACCATCAGCCCCCGATCACCGCAACTAGAGAAAGCCTGCACGCAGCAACAAAGACCCAACGCAGCCAAAGATAAACTTATTTAAAAAAAAAAAAAAAAAAGCCAAGGTTACATTTCTTCAGGGTTTCAAAACAACAAAAACAACAGGACATACACAGTGAGTCAGCATGGCCTTGACATGTGGGAAGGGAGTCTTATCATCAAAGGAGGACCAGCACTGGTATCCCAGGAAAAGGGGCATTTTTAATCTTTATTTTTAACATGGACGTTCTTTACTTTTGGTCAATGCGCCCTTTTTCTTTAAGAATTAAAGCAGATGTATAATGTATGTTTGATAGGCCCCAACAGGCTATTTTAGTTAGCATAAAATTAAACTCATGTATAAGGTAGAATGACTTCCCTATATCTCAATATGTGAACATTTCTTTTATCAGCCTCCTTGCGTCAAACCTTTCTGTCCTTGTTATGGGGACGTCAACTCCATGATGGCACCCCGTCCTTGGCCAGGTCCCGAAAGAGACAGCAAAGCCAGGGTGGGCAATGAAAGCCTTCAGCCAGTGGTACCTTGGTCCTTGAACTTTTAGTTTTAACCTCTATGGCAAACTCTAAACCAACTAAACTCCCAGCCTCCAATTCAATTTTCTGCCCTTTTGTCTTTGTTCACACCAATTCGTGGGCCAGGACAGCCGTCGTCCCTTTTTTCCTGCCAATTCACTCTGAAACTTCCCCTGATCCCCTTCTTTATGAAATAGCCCTTCTTTTTCTCCAGATCTCTTTATTTTCCTCTGAATCCATGCAATATTAAACCCTTGCCTAAAAAACAAACAAACAAAAAAACTGTATTATCATTCTGCATCTTATTTTTTCTTTTAATGTATTATGGAAATCTTTCCATTCCATTATATATGGCTGCCTCATTGTTTTAAACATATACATAATAGCTCATTCTCTGGGTGCACCTTTATGTATTTAGTCAACAGCCCATACAACATTGGCCATACGTGTGTTTGTACACTAGCATCAGTTTTTCCATAAAGTAAGATCCCAGAAGTCCAATAGCTAGGTCCAATGATGTGCACAGTTAAAATTTTAATAGATAGTGCCAAATTTATAACCCAAAAGGAGGGTACCAGTTATCTCTTCTACACGTATTCCTCTGTTTCAACATACCCCTTCCAGCAATGAATATTATAAATCCTTTTAATGTTTGCTAATCTTATTGGCAAAAAATAAATAATAAAACACTCACTATTGTTTAAACTTTTATCTCATTTGTTATAATTAGGGTCCACATAATAATGTATTGTCCAAAGTGGAAACTTTTAAGACTCTTTATGACACTAGTCATAATTATACTGGAAGAACACATATAACCAGGCCTTTCCTGGGGAAACAGGACTATATGATTACCCCAAATGGGATGAAGTTAAAGCATACATTAATTGGCCTTTTGAATTTTTTTCTATTAATTATGCAGAGTTGGCATTTGCTTATTTTTAAATGAGTTATCTGTCTCTTTTATTTGTAGGCACATTATAAATAATGAAAGTTAAACTTTTCTCTTTATTTTCTAGGAGAGTGTAAGTTATAAAAATTGATTCAAAAAGTTGTAGGAAACATGAATAGACTAAATAATTATAGAAAAAATTGAAAAAGTTGTCAAAAATCTACCACCAGAGAGATACTAAACCAATACAGTTCTATTAGGCCTATAAGGACTTCCAATTTCTGTTATGTTAAACTATTACTGAATTTTTAAAAAGAAAAAGACAAAGCACTTCCAAATTTATTTTGTTAAGACCAGCATTAATGAAATCCAAGCCTGACATTTTTTTAATACAAAAAAAGGAGAGCTATAGACTTTCTAAATAATATACTGAACTAATATTAAATGAAAACATAAAATTATCCAGTAGGTTTTACATATAATAAAATAATTTTTAACATTAAAAAACTTATTATACTTATTATATATAGTATATATATCAATAGATATTGGAAATGGATTTAATAACATAATCAGTTCTTCTGACTTAAAGTCATAATTAATAACCTAAGAAATGGAAGGAAATAGTGTTACCATTATCGTGCATATACAGTAGTCCCCACTTGTCCACAGTTTTGCTTTCCATAGTTTCAGTTACCTGCAGTCAACTGCAGTCCAAAAGTATTAAATGAAAAATTCCAGAAATAAACAATTTATAAATTTTAAATTGCATGCTGTTCTGAGTAGCATGATGAAATCTTGTGCTGTCCCACTCTATTCTGCCCAGGACATGAATCATCCCTTTGTCCAGCATATCCACGCTATATACACTACCTCTTTGTTAGTCACTTAGTAGCCATCTCGCTTATCTGTATCACAGGGATTGTATTCAAGTAAACCTTATTTTATTTAATAATAGACACAAAGTTCAGGAGTAGTGATGCTGGCAATTTGAATACTCTCTTACTGTGCCTAATTTATAAATTAAATATTATCATTTCTATGTATGGGTAGAAAAAACATAGTATATGTACGGTTCAGTACTAGTCATGGTTTCAGGCATCCACTGGGGTTTTTGAACATATCCACCGTGGATAAGGGAGGACTACTGTATAAATGTTGTATGTATAGATTATGTTAAAATACCTCCACAAAACATATAAAGTAAAACACATATTCATATTTAATAGTGAAACATGAAAGTATTCCAACTAGAGTCAGAAAAAGAATAGATATGCCTAATAACACTATTACCATTTAATACTCTTCTATAGATTCTAGATAATGCAATAAGATAAGAAAGATAAATAAAATAATAAATAGTGGGAAAGAAAAGATTATAATATTTATTGATAATATGATTATCTTTTTTTTTTTAGATGTTGGGAGTAGGAGTTTATTAATTAATTTATTTATTTTTGCTGTGTTGTGTGTTCGTTTCTCTGCGAGGGCTTTCTCTAGTTGTGGCAAGGGGGGACCACTCTTCACCACGGTGCGCAGGCCTCTCACTATCGCGGCCTCTCTTGTTGTGGAGCACAGGCTCCAGACGCACAGGCTCAGTAGTTGTGGCTCACAGGCCTAGTTGCTCTGCGGCATGTGGGATCCTCCCAGAGTAGGGCTCGAACCCGTGTCCCCTGCATTAGCAGACAGATTCTTAACCACTGCGCCACCAGGGAAGCCCAATATGATTATCTTGCTGGAAAGTCGAAGAGAAAATTATTAGACCTCTACAGAGTGATTCAGCAGAGTGGCCAGATTCAAAATCCAATAGCACTCCTATGCACCAATAGTATCTACTTACAAAATGTAATTTTAAAAAGACCCTATTCCACAGTAGCAACAAATAAGCCTTAAGAAATTTACAAGACATAAGTGAAGAAAAACTATAAAATTTCACCAAAGGGTGGGCAGCTGGGGAAAGACCTGAAAAGAGAGTCTGTGTTTCCGGATAGGAATATTCAAGTGTTTCTATGTACTTAACGCAGCTTCCATCAAAATTTAAAAATTTTACCAGACAAATTGAATCTAAAGTTTATCTGCAAAAATAAATGGCGCTTAAAGCAAGAAATCTGGGGGGGAGTGGAGTATAGCATGGTGAAGGAATTACCCTACCACTCACGTAAATGCACTATAAAATTATTGCAATTTAAATGTTTGGTAGTGTCTCAAGAATCAGTAGACTGATTGATAGAATAGAAACAGACTAGCTCTAAGTGAATATTGACATTTTGATAAAGTTAATATTTCAGAACACTTATGAAATAATGTATTCTTCAATAAATGGTACTGGGATAATTAATTAGTTAACTATAGGGGAAAAAATAAAGTTAGATTTCTGTTTCTGATGGCTGCTGTAACAAATTACCAGAAGACTAGCAGCTTAAAACAACACAAATTTATTCTCTTGCAGTTCTGGAGCTCAGAAGATTGAAATCAAGATATACATTCTAAAGTATGGGCAGGGCAACTCCTTCCAGAGCTCTAGGGGATAAGACCTTCCTTGCTTGTTCTAGCGGCTAGAGCTGCATTCCTTGCATTCCTTGGCTTTTGGCCCCTTTTTCCGTCTTTAAGGCCAGCAGCATTACATCTTCAAAACTCTCTGCTCTGTCTTCACTTTGCCTTCTCCCAATCTGTGACAAGTCTCCCTCTGCCTCCTTCCTACATGGACATTTGTGATTATATTTAGGACCTACCCAGGAAATCCAGGCTAATCTCCTCATCTCAAAATCCTTACTTTAATCATGTCTGCAAAGTCACTATTGCCATATAAGGTTCACAATTTCTAGGAATTAGGATTTGAATATATTTATTGGTTATCATTCAGCCTACTACAATCTCTAACTCACACAATCTAAACTTAAATTCGAGATTGATCAAAAATAAACCACAAAACTTGAATAAATTTTAGGAAAATATTTTCAGGATTGAGGATGGTTAAGGATTGGGGTAAAAAAGACTCTCAGCATAAATCTAGGCTAGAAACAATAAACAAATATTTATAAAACAATAAATTTTATACAAATAGTTTTAGCAGCCTTTACAATTAGAAAATGACTCTCTTATGGTTTTTAATAGAATTTAAATTTTACAGTGTTAGTGAAGACATGAGGTACAAATTTCACAAGTATTTCTCTAAGTGCTCCCATTTCAAAAAACATTTAAATTTGAATTACGAAGAAAACAATAATTTGATCTCTAATAACAAGAGTTTCCATTTATTGAGCTCTTAAATATTTCAGGATCCAAATTAATTACATGTGCTTACCATCGTCCTGCTTGATCCTCATTTACATCTAAGGACTTAATTGTGAGCCACTCCCCTGAGTTTACTACACTCCAGACAGTCTGGTGTTTTGTTTCTTGATCCACCAAGCTTGTTCTGACCTGGGAGACCTTACTTGCTGAGTTCTCTGCCCAGAACATTCTTCCAATGGGTCATCAAAAGGCTGACTCCATCAGCTTTATTCAGGCTTTATTCTATTCAGCTGTTTGCTCAAATGTCACCTAATCAGAGGTCTTCCCTGACCACCCATTCTAATTTGGTACTTGCCCTGATTCTCACCCCCATTGGTAAACAGAATTGACTGGGACAGCTGAGCCTTTTACTTAGCTATGCCTTGCTCTGTGATACAAATCCCTCTGGAAGTTTTGTGTTGAGTTAAAGAGGACAACTTTCCCAGATAGAGTACAAAGTTTCTTTTGCCAAACGAATATGAGCTGTCATGCCCTCCTGTTTAAAGAAACCCCATGATCAATTATTTTGGAATGTGAAGAACTCTTCTGTAACTGAATTTATGCAATCCTCCAATTTACCAAGCATTTGGGGATTTTCATATTTCAGGTTTTCTGAAGTGGTACACACCTGCAAACTTATGCTTTGAAAATGCCATGACCTCATTATTATATTTTATAATGAAATTGATCTGGAAAAATGCAATGTGATAAACCCTACATTAGACAATGACTAATATTTATTTGAGATGGTGATATAAGAATAGAAACTATTATCTCTAATTATCACAAAGGGAACATTTAAGTCACTTATATCCTCTTATTTTATTTAAGAGTTTTAGATGGACTTAATCTGAGAGGCAAAGGCTTAAGTTGTATAAAATGATTTTGTTATATTTTTCCTCACATTCCTAACATATTGACTATTTTTATTCAGTCCTAGGTTTTGGAAGGAGTTTAAATAGCTAGGTGATGTGCTCAGCAAAGATAAGCTCTGCTGAAGTAAAAGTCTAGGGAACATCTTCCTCATGTCCTCTCTCCGAGGCTCACTTACAAATCAGTGAATGTAGCTTTCCTTTCTACCTCCCTTTTACAGCCGAAAGAACAATCAACCATATCCAGGTTCGAACCCTGACTCCATCACCAGCTAGATGTACAAAGGCAGGCAAGTTCTTAATCTTTCTGAGACTGAAAGTTCCTAAAAGCTATTAGTTCTCTTCCTCATTTAAAAATAAAAAAAATTTTTTTAATTATTTATTTATTTTTGGCTGCGTTGGGTCTTCATTGCTGCGCGCGGGCTTTCTCTGGTTGCGCGAGTGGAGGCTACTCTTCCTTGCAGTGCCCAGGCTTCTCATTGCGGTGGCTTCTCTTGTTTCGGAGCATGGGCTCTAGGCATGAGGGCTTCAGTAGTTGCAGTGCATTGGCTCAGTAGTTGTGGCGCACGGGCTTAGTTGCTCCGCGGCATGTGAGATCTTTCCAGACCAGGGTTCGAACCTCTGTCTCCTGCATTGGCAGGGCGATTGTTAACCACTGAGCCACCAGGGAAGCCCCAAACTCTTTTTTTTTGTGTGGTACGCGGATCTCTCACTGTTGTGGCCTCTCCCATTGTGGAGCACAGGCTCCAGACGTGCAGGCTCAGCGGCCATGGCTCACGGGTCTAGCCACTCTGCGGCATGTGGGATCTTCCCGGACCGGGGCACGAACCCGCGTCCCCTGCATCGGCAGGCGAACTCTCAACCACTGCGCCACCAGGGGAGGCCCCCAAACTCTTTTTTTAACGAAAGGAAATATGTTCACAATACTGCTCATCCAGGTACAAATAAACTTCCTAAATTCTATGTTAACAAATTCTCTGGACTTGCCCCTAAATGTTGAAATTATAGGATCAACTCCCTTAGATATCTTCTAAAACTCCTTAAAACTGTGAAAGCTCTGAAATTTTTATATGCAGAGAGGAATCTGAATGTTTTATTAATACAGTCAACAAATACATATGGAACTTACCTTGCACGTGGCACGTGCTGGAGATCATACTTGGTACAAAATTGAGGGAAAGCCAAGCCTTTTCCTCAAAGACATCATAGTAAGAAGAGATAACCCTCTACATGAATATGTGTAATACTATAGTACAAGGTAGTAATGGTGAAAATATGTAATATATTGAATAAAGATTAATATCTTCAATATGTTGCAATATATTCAAGAAAGGTTAAATTTTTTACTTTTATTAGTTATATTAAATAATTCAAAAATCATTCACTCACATCCCATTGTTATAGTTCTATTGTTTTACTATAAACCAGACAGTCTTCTAAGTGCTTGGCATGTATTAACTCACTTGATCCTCATAAAATCCTGTAAAGTAGTTACCATTACATCTTCATTTCATAGGTGAAAAAACTGAAGAATTGGGCTTAAGAAATTTGTCCAAGTTTACACCACTAATAAATAGCAGACCTGGTCTTTGAACCTAGACCAGACTTCAAGGTCCACAATTTTAATTACCTTGCTACACCACCCCTTCAGATACTTAATAATATATCTTAGAGGGCTTCCCTGGTGGCGCAGTGGTTGAGAGTCCACCTGCCGATGCAAGGGACACAGGTTCGTACCCCGGTCCGGGAAGATCCCACATGCTGCGGAGCGGCTGGGCCCATGAGCCATGGCTGCTGGGCCTGCGCATCTGGAGCCTGTGCTCTGCAACGGGAGAGGCCACAACAGTAAGAGGCCCGCATACCGCAAAAAAAAAAAATATATATATATATATTAGAGATGTATCAATATATTTAAAACGTATTTGTTCTTTTTTCCAGCTGCATACTTTTCCATTTTATGGCTGTATCATAACTCATTAAATTAGCCCCCCAATGATGAACATTGATTTATTTCTAATTTTTTTGTTATTATAAACTATGATTCCATAAATTTGATGGTGATATGTTTTGTAGCGTGTTGCTGCCTATGATTCTCTGAAAGGCAAGTCCATGACTATTATAGGACCCTAAATTGGCACTTCCCTCATTATTGCATCATCTCTCATAGTTATAAGGTTGATTTACTAAGTGCAATGAGAGATGGAAACAAACTGAATAAGTGATAAAAGAAATCATAGAATGCAATAACGTTTGAACTAGACCTTAGATATGGAAAAGTTAATTTACACAGGTAAATGAGATACATAAAGACTTCATAGTAATGAAACATTCAGAGGCATTTTTCACAGACATTAGGATAATAGAGTAATTCTATATCTTCAGTGAATGCAAAGATTTGAAAACTTAATATTGAACAACATTGGTTTTGCAGTTAATAGTTAAAAGAAACACTACATACATACTACAAGGGTCAGAAGTTAATCTTCGTGGTACCATAAAAAATTTCCTAAACCACTGACATAGCACACTAATGCATTCAAATATGCCCATGCAGCTGGAGCAGATACTACCACAACAGCTGGTATAATCACAGGTGGAATGACTGTAATAGAAGCATAAAAGCAAAAGAGAATAAAGCAAAACCAAATGGCCTTAAATCAGGTGGTAAATCATTCAATTTTAAATCTTGTAGTTTGGTATTCAAACCAAGGGCCCATGTTTGAGGAAACTAATGGAAAATTTACTAGAAGTCATTCAAAAGACACTGAAAAAGAACTCTGCATTTATAAGGGAAAAATATCTCAAATCACTTTAAATTTTAATGTTAGCAGAACAGTTAAGGAAATCATGGCACTACAACTTGAGGAAATATGAACCATTAAATATTATAAACATGAACATTATTTTCTTAAGCAGGACTCTTTTTTGTTGCAGGTGAAAGAATCCATGTCAAATCTTCTTAGCAAAAAATAAATGAAAAAAGAAAGGATGTGGGGGAAGAGATTTATTGACAAGGGTTTCACTGCCCTTAGAGGTGAATGGATGTAGGGATTCAAATGATACCACCAGGATTTTCTCTCCCATCTTAAGCCCTGCTTTCTGTCTGTGTTGGCTTCATTCTCTTGAACTGCCAACAAGCCGATGACATAGCTTCAGGAAGCTTCAGCTTTACATCACAGTTTGGCAACCCAAATGAAATAGAGTCTTCCAGCAAATTCCCAGGAAAGGGCTCTGATTGGCCCAACTTGGGTGATACGCCTATCAATGAGACTAATCATTGTGGCTTTGGAGATGGATTATTATGACTGGTCAGGCCTGAGTCCCTTGTGTACACTTTGGACAAGGGGAAGGACCCTAGAATCAAATGATTGGACTAAGGGAGATGAAGTTCCACAACGGACAAAGGGGTGGTCTTACTGGAAGGAGGAGCAGGGAATCCTAGGTAGACAAAACAACAAATATCATACCGTAACAGTGAAAATACTTATTATGAAATAAGTAAAAGTAATAGAAGAAAAATTGTATCTATACTGTGATTACAACTACACACAATTTTGAATTCATACTGACGTGGAATAAAAGGAGAGTTTAATAAATAAAACAAGAACCACTGCCCAAATAGGAAGCATTTGGCAGTAGTTCTCAATCAGGGACAATTTTGCCCCCAGCCCCCAGCCCCCGGGTATATTTGACATTTTTGATCGTCACAGACAGAGGAGTGTTACTGGCCTCAGGTGGTTAGAATCCAATGATGCTGCTACATATCTTACGATGCACCGGACAGCACCCCACAACAAAGAGTACCTAGCCCAAAATGTCAATAGTGTAGCTATTGAGAAAGCCTGGCAGGAGTGTAACAGAAGTGATTAAAAAAAAAAAAAATCTGTTGTTGCCTGCTCAATAAAAAGGAGGAAAAGGAAGGACAGGAAGTATTAGAAAAGAAAGGAAATAAAAGGGATGGATGGTGATGGCAGAGAAGATGATGAGAGAATCAGGGACACGAGGATATTGGAAATCAAGATGTCTTATTTCTAGTGCCACCTTTACAATTAACCGGCAGTGTAACCTTGGCAAATTACAGACTCTTTAAGACTCACTTTCCTTACTTCTAATATAAGAAATTAAGCTAGCTAATTTGCCTCTGAGGTTCTTCTAACTCAAAAATTCGGACATTATCTTGGATAGTTAAGCAGACTCAGGAAAATTTTAATGATCTATGTGTTCATGGCTAGTTTTAAATCCTGGCATTCCTTGTTATTACAGACACATTATAGGATTTCTCCTTTTAATCAACATTTTTTATATAAAATGAGTCATGTTGCCGGACTGAAGAAGTTAGGCCCAATAGTTAGGTTTTTCTCAGGCACTGGCAACAGAAAAAGTAACACACCGTCCATTTATCAGTGCTCTTTTTTTTCAAATTTTTAATTTTTTTATTAAGACAGAACACACAGACCTGGACTCTTCAAAAAATTCTGTTATGAGTGTAAAAAGACAGGGAAACTACTTTAGGAAAAAAATGTTAGAGACTTAAAAAAAATGCAATGTGTAAAACTTGATTGCACCCTGGATTTGAAAAGCAACAACATAAGAAATATCTTGCAGACAATTAGGGGAATGTGGATATGGACTGTATATTAGATGATGTTATTAAACTAATGTCACATTTTTAGGTGATATAATTGTATTTTGGATGGGTGGGATAAAGTCCTGTTTTTAGGAGATGTATATGGAAACACCTATGGTAAAGATATATGCAACTTATTTTCAGGTGGATCAGGGGAAAAAAGTCTTCTTAAAGGTATATATAATATCAAGAGAAAAATGTGGCAAAATGTTAATATTTGGTGAACTAGGTGAATAGTATACATGTATTCATTGTTTTCTTCTTTCAACTTTCTACAGGTTTGAAAATTTATTGTGAAAACAAAAAGAATAAAGAGAAAGCACATATATCCAGAATCTCAAGGTTGTAAAGGCTCTTAAAGTTCTAAGCAACTTCTTCAAAGTACCTAATTGAGAATAGACTGGAGTGTGAATTGGAAAGTCTCAATGACCTGCTTTACCCACAGAACCTGCTGATCTGCGTGACTGCATGTTTTGTTGTAAAAGTCATCCACTAATACCACTGATAAAGGAAATGGATCATTAACTTAAAATTAAACGTGATTATAAAGGAAATTTGATAATCACGTAAGGCCTGATTGCCAAGCAAACAAAATGAACCGGAAAGATACACTTAGAGCATTTTTTCACACTTAGAGCATTTTTTCAGGAAATATACTTGCCCAATTATCCTTATTACTTATTTCCATATGCCCAATTTGTAAGGGAAAACATTCTCTTTTTTCCTGAATCCAAGCATTGAAAATCAATGTAAAACATCTCCGGATATTAAATACTTTCTTTATACTAACATGTGATGAGTACTATTGTATTCTGTATTAGAAAACTTGACCTTTTTTGGTACATGATGTCTACGTCATGGAAATGTTAGGTAAGTTTTCACACAGAAAACGGATTTAGAAATACATCAGAGGCATAGAGTGCACTGCAACTTCAGCATTATTTGTTGGCCAGGTTAATTACAAAGGGAGGGAGGTGAGACTATGGCTTACTGATGCAAATATGCCATTGTATTCAATGATACAGAATTTCTTTCAAATCAAAGACATGGAGAGCCCACCTTTTAGCCTAGCAGCTGGAGTAATAATGTGCTACAATTGATAGTTACACTGCCAGTTAGTTGCAGAGATGGGACTTGAACTGCTTCCCCAAGTCACCCAAATAAAATGCCCAGAGGATTAGTGTTTTATCTTCTAGGGATCAACAGATTTCATTCTCTCTGCAAAAAGGTAACTAATGACATCTGCATTCATTTTGAAAACAAATTTTTATCTCTTAGCAAAGGTAGGAGGTAGAATCTATTTTAAGATAACTTTAAGATGGGAGTCCACGGGGACTTCCCTGGTGGCACAGTGGTTGAGAGTCCGCCTGCCGATGCAGGGGACACGGGTTCGAGACATGGTCCGGGAAGATCCCACATGCTGCGGAGCAACTAAGCCCGTGCGCCACAACTACTGAGCCTGTGCTCTAGAGCCCGCGAGCCACAGCTACTGAGCTCACGTGCCACAACTACTGAAGCCCGTGCGCCTAGAGCCTGTGCTCCACAACAAGAGAAGCCACCCCAAGAAAAAGCCCATGCACCACAACAAAGAGTAGCCCCTGCTCGCCACAGCTAGAGAAAGCTCGCGTGCAGCAACGAAGACCCAACGCAGCCAAAATTAAATAAATAAATAAATTTATTAAAAAAAAAAAAAAGATGGGAGTCCAATATTACCCATATGTGTCCCCGCTGAATGACTATTATAAATCACAGGATTAAATAAATTATTTTGGTCCAACTTTAACTAATCTAAATAGGTCCATTTAGATTATAAATTTCTCAAGGGCAGGAACCATATCTTACACTTCTTGGTGTCTCTCTCCCTAGCAGTGTGCCCTACGGATTCAATAAATGTTATCAGTGGTCATGCTTGCAACAGTGATGATGTTGATGATAACTTCTTGCAGTGAAAATAAAGGAACATACTAAATCTATCAACCCAGTGGAATTTTTGGACAATAATCAAGTTCTTTACAATTATTTGATATTGCCTGAGTAAGATTCTATTGTTTGAAGAGTTTAGCAAAGGTTATAAAATTTAATTAACTCAGAGAGAGTGAAGAATACTTGAGAAGATTTTATTTTCCCTTCATAATTGCAATCGATATGATAAAATTGTCCTCAAGCAGTCATTCCTGTCACATTAGCATATATAGTTACTTTGAAGTCCCAGATGATGTATTCTCCCGTTGTTTCATCTTTCTTGACTGTTAAGGTTAATAGAAAAGGCCCACATTCATTAGAATAAAATCGTACTAAAAATATAATCTGACCCAATTAGTAAAAGAAGCTCTTGTCTGGGATAAGTGGTAATTCCAGTTGTAGGCAGCAGAGGTAGTTGTTTCCACAGAAAACACGAGATACTCATATTTGAGTTTCTCTTCTAATCATAATTTCAAATGTTAAAATCTTATAAATTATTGATCTTAGGTATTATAATTCCTTCTCTCTCTCCTTTGCCTTTTCTTTAGAAAGTATGTTTTGCTCTAGGTCAACACTATCACTTGTTTTTTGTTTCTTGTTTTTTGTTTACTCCGTGTTTAACTCTAATTGGGTCCTCAATTACTCTGACAAGCATAAATATCCCAGGGTGGACACTATTATAATTATATCACTATTATAAAATGACTGTTTCCTGTCGCTCCTGTAAGAAGATTTTAAATTAAATTTAACATATATTTATTAAATAATTATGATGTACAATGTACCGTGGCATGTGGCATGGGAAAAATAAAGATGAACCCGTGTCTACTCTAGGACAAGAGGTTTAAAGCAAGAGTCTAGGGATAATGAACACAAGACATTCACCTCTGGAAAACATTTAATTCCAGATACTCTCATGTGACCACCTTAGGGCCTTTGTGTCCTGAGATGAGACTCTAGTGTCAACATTCAAAAGGATAAGACCAAATCCACATTGACCTATTTGGTCCCTTCTTTCTCCCTAACTAATGTTGCTGCTAGAGCAGTTAGCGCCATTTACTGCATGATTAGTGGGGCGCTGGGTGAGTTATTTAACTACTCTCACCTTCAATATGTCCCAACAGTCAAATGAGGATAATCACACCAACTATAGTGGATTATAGTGGTGACCAAATGAGATATGGAATGTGAAAGTATCTGTACAGTGCCTGGCACCTAGAGGTGCTCAATAAATATTAGTTCTTTTTCTTGTTCTGAGTGTCTCCCAGCAACACACCTGGAATATCTAGACATTCTGGACCACAAGGAAGTGTGGTGAAGATAAATGATAATACTCAGCTGATGCCAGTGATAATTCTAGCTGCTACCATTAAGAAGCTGACTTCAAAACTTCTGTGCCGAAAAATTTTTTCTATTTAATTTGTGTCTGTTCCACCTGCTCCCCTTACTCCTCGACACCAGCTGCCACTCTCAGGATCCCAACAGCCCAAGGCTCATTTCCCACTGAGTATCTTACTTTTATAAAGTTCACTTGTTAAAAAAAAGTTGAAGCTATAAACATAGCAAAGCACACCAATGTTGATGAAGGAATAATTTAGATGGTACCTTGAGAGCAAAGACGGGAATAATACTAATAGCAATTTAACATATTTCATTTTTTTTCTGATATGGGGAAAATTGGGCAAAATTCCTAAGAGAGAACAAGTAAATTTGATCATTTTAAGTACAGTAAAAATCATTTTAAGACATTGTCAAAGAGTCAAGAGATGGTGATAATGCCCTATTATACTAGGTTGTATTTGTTTTTATCATAATCAGGATGAACTGTAGCATTTTTACTATACTCAGTAGATACGAGTGTGTGCTATCTACATATGTTTGAAACCCTAGTCAAATCAGTAAGAAAAGCCCATTGTTTTTACCCTCTTTAGACAGAGGGAACAAATAAATAATTCAACCCCAAACTGGTGTCTGTTACACTGATCATGCATTCACTTAAAAATAAAAATAGAAAAATCCCTGATATATACAACATGAAAGCTATATTGGGGCTGTATTAGGGAAAACCTTTGCTTTGTCTTGATTAAAGTAAAGGAATTGTACAAAAATTGAAGCCGCAAGTGCTAACATAACATTTTGGAATATGTTTACCAAAAACATACTTTCCTGCAGTATTTTTATTCAGTGAATTTTTTGCCTAACAAGATAATATTTCACAGTGAAAATGTGTGACCTCATTTTATTTTTTCTACCAAATTCAAGGGAATACAACTAAACCTAATAATTACCAGAGTTCAGCAATACTAAAATAGCGAAACAGCTGCAGTGGTATTGATTCATTATTCATGAAAATGTAATTTTGATGATAATTTTTTTTTTTTTTCTGTATGCAGGCCTCTCACCGTTGTGGCCTCTCCCATTGTGGAGCACAGGCTCCGGACGTTCAGGCTCAGCGGCCATGGCTCACGGGCCCAGCCGCTCCACCGCATGTGGGATCCTCCTGGACCGGGGCACGAACCCATGTCCCCTGCATTGGCAGGCGGACTCTCAACCACTGCGCCACCAGGGAAGCCCTGATGATAATTTAACATTATTTAGTAAAGGGCTCAATTTTTTATCCAAAAATTATTATTTCCAATTAAAAAGTCTTACTCCAAATAATTTTATGTTTTTTATGTAGTAGCAAAAAATTACTTACTGGATGCAAAAATGGAATAACTCTCTGAGCCCAGAAAGTCATAACATTTCAATATAATCTAATGAGTAGAGTGAATCAGTAATGCGGAATCATTGTCAACTGTTTCTGCTCCTCTCCCTGGCACCACAGTGAAGCACAGGGATTGGAATAGTGAGCATTTCAGGCAAGAGGCAAAGTAATTTAAATTTTTATTGCTACATTTACTCCTTGGCTTTAAACAAACCAAAAGAGAAGAGCCCTCAAAAAAGTAATTTACTAAATCGTGGTATCAATCAAATCATGAAAAATCAAATAGCAATATTTGGCTTTCCTTGGTTCTTTTTGTGTTGCTAAGACATTACACAGGTCTGACTGACAAGCAATATTTTGCCCTCTTGACGAGGCTGAAGATAGGGGCATAGAGGCTGAGGCTATCTTCTTATTTTGTATGTAAGATGCCTTTGCTGCACTTCCTCTTGCTTTAATTGCCCTCGGGATGATTCACTTTGGTTCCAGACTCCCAGTCCACAGGCTAATCAATTTGGTGAGGCTCCAGTAAACTTGCTAGGCAGCTTGGGCAAATGACCACCAAAAATTCTATGATTCTTTGGAGAAGTCATCAAAGAATCAAAAAGTTGGTCATCAGGGTAAAACACACACACACACACACACACACACACACACACACACACTGCAACAGTGGTTTTAAAATAATAGCATAACCTTTTTTTTAATTGAAATCTTTTTTAAAAATTTATTTTATTGAAGTGTAGTTGATTTACAATGTTGTGTTAATTTCTACTGTGCAGAAAAATGATTCAGTTACACATACATATACATTCTTTTTCATATTCTTTTCCATTATGGTTTATCACAGGTTATTGAATATAGTTCCCTGTGCTATACAGTAGGACCTTGTTGTTTATCCATTCTCTATATACCAGTTTGCATCTGCTAATCCCCAACTCCCAGCCCATCTTCCCCAAGCTCTCCACCCCCTCCAGCTGAAATCTTGAAATTGAATTCTCTTCATTGAGCATCTAAAGAATCAGAGAAAATAATAAATCTAGATTCATTTTAAAAATCATTTAAAATGTATTAATTTTCTGCTATATAATAGTTACTGTGCTGGACCCTATGAATATAAACAATAATACCAACAGATAAATATTTACTGAGTGTTCCAAACACTATTCTAAGTTCTTCGCATGCATCAATCATTTAATCTTTACAACAACCCATATAAGTATGAATAAGACATGGTTCTTCTCTTAGATTTGGGTAAGAAAGCCCCAAATTTCCCTCTGGTTGTACCACTCTCTTCAGGACAAGGGGATGTGCCCATCTAGACCTGTCACCTCCCTTCTTAACCACTTTAATTACCCAAGGTCTTGACAATGGCCAACTAAATGGCCCAAAGACTACTTCAAGGACTGTGTGACACTTTCCCTATTGTCCATCCTCCAGAGAGTGGACCATGCCACCCTATTGCACTGATAAGCCCTTTGATTGGCTTTGAGAATTCATCACTCTCTTCTCTTTGACATACTTTCTTCACACAGCTTTTGGCTCACCATTCACCCTGGTTTTCCACCTAACTCACCTGTTTTGTCTCCTTTAGCTATTTCTTCCTCATACCCCCAACATCTGAAAGTACCCCAGGACCCAGTCTTCAGTCCTCTTTTGTCTTTAGTCTATTACTAAATGATATCATTCTGTCTCATGGTTTTAAATAACATCTATGTATTGACAACTCTCCAATTTATATTTCTAGCTCTGACCTTTCCCCTGAAATCCACCCTTGTACATATAACTGCTTACTTGATATTTCCACTTAATTTTCCTTTCTTTTTTAAAATTTTTGGCCGCACAGCGTGGCATGTGGGCTCCTAGTTCCCCGACCCGGGATCGAACCCACGCACCCTGCGTTGGAAGGCGGAGTCTTAGCCACTGGACCTCTGGTGAAGTCCCTCCACTTAGTTTTCTAATAGGCATCATAAACATGTCTGAACATGCGCAAAACTAAACTTTTCTTTACCTACCACCTCCATCTACTTTCCCACAGCCTTCCCCATTTCAGCAAGTGGCAACTTTATTCTTTCAGTTGCTCAGGCCAAAAAACTTGGTCATTCTTATCTCCTCTCTTTCATTTCATATCCAATTCATAGGCAAATCCTGTAGGTTCTACGTATAAAATGTGTCAAGAATGTGATCACACCTCCTCCGTTTATAACTATCACTCAAATACATTTCACTAACCACTTTCATCTGGGTTATTCATCTGGATCAGGGATCAGCAAACTCTGTCTGTAAAAGGCCACAGATAAATATTTTAGGCTTTGCAGGCCATATTATGGTGCCTGTTGCAACTGTTCAACTCTGCTGTCGTAGGCTGAAAGCAGCTGCAAACAATACTTAAATGAATAGGTGTGCCTGTGTTCCAATAAATTTTTTTGATAAAAACAGGCAGCGGGTGGGCCCGTTTGGCCCATTGACTGTAGTTTGCTGACTTCTGATTTGAATTACTGCATAGTTCACTAACTGGCCTCCCTGTTTCCACCCTTCCTAAAATCAAGATATAGATGAAGGTGATATAGCCTTGGATAGAAAGAAGGAAGAAGGGAAAGATGAGTAAAAATATAGATGACTGTAAATGTAAACGGAAAAATATATTCTCAGCTACATAGAACAAGGTTCAGCTACTGACCTTGAAGGGACTAGAGTTGGCTGAAATTATGATTACAGTAACCTCATCTCCTGTAATATTCCCCCTACCCCATCCCACAAAGACATTCAATCTGTGCTCCAGGCTCTCACACTGAATTCTTCTTTTATGTAGGCTTTTGGGAATGCTCTTTCCTCCCTCTGGAATGTCCTTCTCTCTACGCTCTACCTGAGTTCTGTCTATTGCCTACTCATCTACCCAAAATCAGCTTAGATAGCACTGATTTCAAGAAGTTTCTCTATCTTCTTGCCTTGTTTGGATTCAGAAACTCTCCATAGCACCTGGTACGGGGGGTTCTCGATCTCTGTTCATCCTGAAAGCCCTCATGTGTTTTGTAAGTCTACAGAAGGAACAAAGCAGTAAAACCTTCTCCTCTGGAAATGGATAGAGCTTTCCTGAGGGACAGGCAAGTGGTGTTAGAATGAGAGGCTTAGTGAGGAGGCTGTGTAAAGCAGAGATCAGCGTAGCCAGTCAGGAGGAGAAACAGTGAAACCTATTGGGAGAGATCCATGTAAAGATCTAAGAAGTCCAAAAAGATTGTATTAGTCAGGGTCCCAACAGGACTTTTCCTGTTGTACTCTCAAATTAAGATAAAATAATTCAAAGAGGATTTATTCACAGAAGGAGGCTAGGGGTGAGGGGAACAATAAATAGTGTGGGAAACCCGGGTCTAGCAGCAAAAGAGTGTATTACCTCTTGGGACAAGAGGAGGGAGAGATAACTGTAAGGTCGGATCTTAACGGCACGGCGAAACAGAGGAAAGCTTCAAGTGAGCTTTATCAGGGAGCGCTCCCGGGCGAGGTTCACTGGTCCGAGAGAAAGGGGGCCAGAAGTCGCACCCCGGCGAGGGTTGGGCAAGATTTTATAGGGGAAGAAGGGAAAGGGGTGTGGTGAATCTGGGAGGGCGCAGGGTATTCTTTATTTGGTGGTCTTTTCGGGTATCCTGGGGGACCGTTAGTCCCGCCCCTTGAAAGGCGGGAAGGCTGGGCTGGGTTCAAAGTCCCCAGGTCAGTTCCTGGAACTGGGTAGTCCAGAGAATTTCGGTCTGATGCAACCTGTGAATCTGATTGTGTTCCCCTGCCTCGGGCCAGTTGGCCTTACATCCCGACATCTTTGGTGTAATGGGGCGGCGTTCTGATCTCTGGCTACTTCATGCTGAATGGGGGCGTCGAAAGGGGAGTCGGGCGACCAGAGGTCCGAGGCTTAGGGGAGACCAGTGGGGGGTTCTGTAGGAAGCAAGGTGTAAGGGCCGGGGAGCATTTGGTTTGTGGCCACCCGAGAGACTTCCTCCATGCGCCTGCGAAGGAACCTAAGAAAACAGGGAGCAAACGTGAGCAAGATACAGATGAGAATTAAGGGGCCTGAGATTGGTGTTAGCCAGGTATAGAGGGTGGATCGCCACCAATCGGGAATTGGGGAGGCGGACTGTTGGTGTTTGCGTTGGAGTTCTTCTCTTAAGCGATGGAGGGCTTTTACGTTGTCTTCAACGAGTTGTTTCATTGATGTAATAGCAGCATTCCTCCTGTAGGAAGAGGCAGGTACCTCCTTTGTCGGCCGTCAGGAGATCCAGGGCTCGTCGATTCTGGAGAGCGACTTGGGCTATGGAGGTGATTTGGCGCTGGAGAGAGGAGATGGAGCCGGCGGAGGCTTCAATGGCTAGCTGGAATTTATGTTCTAAGTCGCGGGATGTTGAAACACTATGTGTTAGAGCTCCCCCTCGAGGCCTGCAGCGACCAGGGAGGAGGCGAGAGAGATGCCTGCGACCAGAGGAAGACAGCTCTTTTTCGTTGGGTAAAGGGCGGCGTGATTAGCGAGGAAAATTCGGCTTGGCTATACAGTGTGAGTTGTGGGACGAGAGTAACGAGGATACATGGGAAGGGGGAGGAAGAATTGATCTCTTTTGTGAGGGAACCATTGCACCACAAAAACATGCCTGGTGGTGCTTCAACTGTTGTGTTTACCGTGAGGGATGAGTTGCAAAGAAACCCAGTATCAGCTAGATTTGGGCGGCTGCCGTAACAGATGGTGAGATTTTTTGAATCAAGGAGGCAGGAGGGAAGCCAGATTCAGGCGAGGGGAGAGATCAAGAGAAATAGCTGGGTTTTCAATGAATAGTAGGTGGAACTCCTGGATGCAGGAGGGGCCCAGGAGGGAGAGTCTTGTGGCCTAGGAGGTCGACAAGCCGGTGGGAGGAAAACACGGTTAGTGGGTGGGCCAGAGCCAGTTTGAGTGTTTGTTTGGTCAATTCGGCTGCGCTGCTAGGGCCCGAAGGCATGGTTGCCATCCCCGAATGGTTGGGTCTAGCTGTTGGGAGAGGTAAGCCACGGGGAGGTAGGAAGGCCCTACAGGCTGGGCAGGGAGTCCAGTGGCTATTCCGGCCCGTTCATCCACAAAGAGGTGAAAAGGTCGGTTTGGGTTGGGCAGAGAAAGGGGAGAAGATATCAGAGCGTTACGGAGGGTGAGAAAGGCCTGTCGAACGGCGGAAGGAGAGGTGAGGGGTCCTTGAGGGGTTTCTTTAGCGGCTAGATATAAGGGTTTAGCGAGGGGAGCAAAGTTAGGGATCCAGTGTCGGAAAAATCCTATAAGGCCCAAAAAGGAAAGAATTTGTTCCGCTGTTTCCGGAGGCTGGAGTTCACGGATAATCTGGGTGCGGTCGGCTGTTAGACCTTTTGTGGTAGGGGTAAGGTGGAGCCCCAGGTAGGTTACAGAAGATACAGATAACTGAGCCTTGGCTGGGGAGACCCGATAACCTCGAGAGCCAAGGTAATTGAGGAGATCTGCAGTATGTTGTCTTGAGAGGCTGAGAGACGGGCTACAAAGGAGGAGGTCATCTACATATTGAAGGAGTGTGCTGGGGGTAAGGGAGCAGGAAGTGAGGTCCCGTGCCAGCGCCTGACCGAAGAGGTGAGGACTGTCGCGGGAGCCCTGGGGAAGAACTGTCCAGGTGAGCTGACTGGAAGTATGAGTATCCGGATCCGTCCAGGTAAAGGCGAAGAGGAAATAGGAGTCGGGATGTAGGGGGATAGTGAAAAAGGCATCTTTGAGATCCGGAACGGTAAAGTGGGTTGTGGATGGGGGAATACGGGAGAGCAAGGTGTATGGGTTTGGTACTACTGGGTGGAGAGGAATTATGGCCTCATCGATTATTCGGAGGTCCTGGACCAGGCGATAATCCCCAGAGGCCTTGCGGACAGGCAGGATGGGGGTGTTGCAGGGAGAGTCAGTGGGGATAGGGAGTCCCTGGTTTAGGAGTCTGGTGATAATAGGTTGTAGGCCCCTAAGGTGAGTCTCAGAGATAGGAAATTGGGGCCTTGATGGAAGTTTGGAGGGGTCCTTCAGGCAGATGAGAACGGGGGAATGGTGTGTTGCTATTATGGGCTTAGAAGTATCCCAGACTTGGGGATTGATTGGGTTCGGTGTGATTGGAAGAGGGGGATAGGAGAGGGAGGGTTCTAGAGGCAGGCGGAGAAGAGGAAGCAGGAGTTGAGAGGAGGGGACCTTGGGGTCAAGTCTCACCAGCTGGAGGGAGGCCCCTAAGTGGAAAAGGACATCTCGGCCTAGTAAGGGAACTGGGCAGGATGGTATGACTAAGAAGGAATGAGTAAAAGGGAGTCCTTCGATATGACATGGGAGTGGACCGGTCTGGAGTGGGAAGGATGGTTTGCCATCAATACCCATGACCGAGATCTGGGAAGGAGAAACTGGCCCGGAATAGGTAGGCAGGACCGAATAGGTAGCCCCCATGTCCACCAGAAATGAGATGGACTTACTCGCTACCTGTAGTGTTACCCTGGGCTCGGCAAGGGTGATGGAGGTCTTTGAGTCCGGGCGCCGTCAGTCGTCAGCCAATCCCAGCAGTTCGAGTGGTAATGCCGTTGGGTCGGCCTGCCCCCCGCATGGAGACGCTGAGGGAGGGCCAGTCGTAGGGCAGTCACTCTTCCAGTGGCCCGTTAGCCCGCAGCTGGGACGGGCTTAGAAGGAGGTCGGGGATTGGGACATTGGCGAGCCCAGTGGCCTTTTTTTTCCGCATTTGAAGCAGGCCCCCGGCGGGGTTGCCTTTTGCGTACCCCGTGGATGCTGTGATCCATGGGAGATGGGCGGCCTTAGGGCGGCTACAAGAGCTTGGGTTTGGAGGGCCACCTTCTGGTGCATCCGAGCCTGTCGGCTGGATTCTGCCAAATCCTCACAGCCATTGTAGACTTTAAAGGCCATTTTTACCAGATCTCGAATAGGGGTTTGAGGGCCGTCTTCTGCCCGTTTTAATTTCTTTCGGATGTCCGGGGCTTATTGGGTGATAAAATGGGTGGCTAGGACCGCTGCCCCTGCCGGGGTGTCGGGATCCAGCCGGGTGTAGAGAGTTAAGGCCTCTGTAAGGCGATTGAGAAAGATAGCTGGATTTTCGTTAGGTTCTTGGGTTATCCCTTTTAGTTTTTCAAAATTGACTACCTTATGAGCGGCGGCCTGCATGCCAGCCAGGAGGCATTGGATCATGAGGTCGCGTTTACGGCGGCCATCTTGGCCATCCTGGTAAGTCCAGCCTGGATCGGTGCCAGGTAAGGCAGTCGCTCCCACAGGCATAGAGTTGTCGGTAAGGTGAACCTGATCTGCATGGTTTCGGGCAGCAGTTTGAATTCTTTCCCTTTCGTCAGGGGTTAAGGTAGAGGACAGAACCACAAAGATATCGTGCCAGGTTAGATCGTAAGCTTGAGAGAGAGAGCGAAATTCTTTGATGTAGCGGGAAGAGTGGGCAGAAAAGGAGCCTAATCGCTTTTCTATTTGAGAGAGATCTTGGGGAGAAAAGGGAACATAAACTCTAACTAATCCTTCCGCTCCTGCTACCTCCCTCAGAGGGCAGAGGAGATTTGAATCTTGGGAGTCGTGAGAGCGTGTATGTGCACTGATTGGCGAAGCAAGGGGCGTGGGAGGAGAAACCGTTGAGGGAGGCGGGGGAGCGGTTGGAGCGGGTTCGGGAGGAGGAGGGACCGCTTCAGGGTAGGGTGGAGGTTGGAGAGGAGTTCTGAAGGGGGGAGTGGTAAGAGATTCGGGAGGGTCGGTTAGTGGGGAGGAATCCAAGGGGATTGAGGTTTTGGATGGAGGATTTGAGGGGTAGAACAATTGACGCAAAGGGAGGGGCGGGAGCGCAAATACCAGAAGGCCTGAACATTGGGGACCTCGGACCATTTGCCCGTCCTGCGGCAGTAATTATCTAGATCACGGAGGATGTTAAAATCAAAAGTCCCTTCAGGATTGATTGTCTAGAGGATATTGTGGCCAGGCCACAGTGGAATAGAAAATAAGCCGTCGGCGACGGAGATCTTGGGAGAAACCGAGGGCTGTAAAATTGGCTAGGAGACATCCCAGGGGCGTCTTCGGATCTGGTTTCGATTGTGAGGTTCCCATGACCCCCAGTCTGTCCCTGAGTGAATGGAGAGGGAGAGAGGCGTCCCTGGTCTGAGTCTCCAATTCACGGCAGGTCGGAGGGCGGTCAGGCGATTGGGACGTCTCCACAGTTGCCCGAGGCCCGGAGAGAGGACGGAGGAATCCCTGACGCGGCCGCGATTAAGGACAGGGAGTCCGGTGGGCAGGGACTCTGGGAGTCGGAGGGAACGAGGGGGACTTACCCCGTTTTCTGCCGGATCGGGTGGATGAGTAGAGGTTCCTCCCCCTCCTTGGGGAGGGAAGGAGCGGCCCGCGCGGTAACTCGCGGGGCTTGGTACCCCTCCCGGGTTTCGGCACCAAATGTAAGGTCGGATCTTAACAAACGGCACGGCGAAACAGAGGAAAGCTTCAAGTGAGCTTTATTAGGGAGCGCTCCCGGGCGAGGTTCACTGGTCCGAGAGAAAGGGGCCAGAGAAGTCGCACCCGGGCGAGGGTTGGGCAAGACTTTATAGGGGAAGAAGGGAAAGGGGTGTGGTGAATCTGGGAGGGCGCAGGGTATTCCTTATTTGGTGGTCTCTTTGGGTATCCTGGGGGACCGTTAGTCCCGCCCCTCGAAAGGCGGGAAGGCTGGGCTGGGTTCAAAGTCCCCAGGTCAGTTCCTGGAACTGGGTGGTCCGGAATGTTTCCCGGGCAGTTTCTGGAACTGGGTGGTGCGGAGAATTTCGGTCTGATGCAACCTGTGAATCTGATTGTGTTCCCCTGCCTCGGGCCAGTTGGCCTTACAATAACTGGAGCCTAGAAAAAGAGAAATGCATGTGAACTCCAGACAAACAGTGACAACCAGTCAAGCCGATAGTCAGCCCAAGGCAAATTCCTAGAGAGGGAGGCAGGGGTATAAATACTGTGACGGATCTCACTTTCCTCTATTCCTCCCTTCTCCTGCTGGGGCTCCTCATTGGCCAAACCCACCAGGAAGCCAGAGGGCACATGACTCCAATGATACAGCCCATACAGATGATCTTCCTCAGGCAGAGAGGAGAGTGAGGGTGGAAAATGGCTCTAGAGGGACAAATGGAAGAGATCCCATACAAAGACCTATGCTAGAAAGATTAAACTTATGCTGGGAAGACCTCACATTGTGACTGTCCCATATGTTAGCAGATTCGCAGAGGCAGCCCTTTCAGAGAAGAAGAAAAAGAGGACATAATTAAAAGTGGGCTTACAAATAAATAAATATCCCAAAGAAGGATAAATAATAGAATTGCTGTATGGTATCGAGACCTGAGTTGAGATTTGATGCTTTATTCTAAGTGAGGGAGAAGCGCTTAGGGGTCCTGTTGTAGGTTGAGTTTTTTGGCAAGCGCACTCCAAAATGGAGTTTCACCTGCAGAGGTTTATTAGGAAGTGCCTTTGTGACCCATCCCCTATGGAAGGGAGGGGAAGGAAACATGATTAGGCAGAGGGAGAAGTCAGGCTACATTGCAGAACTAATGACAGACTCAGCCAACACCACCAAGGGTTTTGGAGCAAAAACAACCTGTAAAGTTGTCCTGCCAGATGAATGGATAAAGAAGATGTGGTGTATATATATATATACAGCCATAAAAAAGAATAAAATAATGCCATTTGCAGAAACATGGGTGGACCTAGAGATTATCATACTAAGTCAGAGAATGACAGCATATGACATCACCTATGTGTGGAATCTAAAATATGATACAAATGAACTTATTTACAAAACAGAAGCAGACGCACAGACATAGCAAACAAACTTATGGTTTCCAAAGGGGAAAGTGGGGGAGGGATAAATTAGGAGTTTGGGATTAGCAGATACAAACTACTATATATAAATAGAAAAAAAACAAGGTCCTACTGTATAGCACAGGGAACTATATTCAATATCTTGTGATAATCTATAATGGAAAATCTGAAAAAGACTACACATATATATATGTGTGTGTGTATATTTACATAACTGAATCACTTTGCTGTACACCTAACACAACATTGTAAATCAACTATACTTCAATAAAAAATTAAAAAAAAATTTTTTTAACTGAGAAAAACAAAAGATGTCCTGCATTGGGCTAAAATGGTAGTATGTCTACTCCCTCCTTCATCGGTCATTGGATGTAGGCTTCCCTGGGAAGGGTATGACCTTGGGCATGGTAGCTCACTGCAGCTGAGGCAATCCCTCAAAGGGCTGATTGCTCAAGGCTATTTGCTGATTGCACTGCCATCAGCTTGGGGCAACAAGTCGTTCCTTGAAGGGGAATCCACCTGACCCATCTCAAGGTCTCCTCAAATCTCTTAGCCTGGGACACAATTTACGTGTGGTAAGAGGCCCTATAAATATGAGCAGAAGTCTGTAACAAGTCTGTGTATGTAGACAAACAAGAGTTCCCTTAGAAGAACCACTTCAAAGTGAAGGGCTCAAAAGCAGAGCTCAGGGAACAGTTAAAGGAACTAGATATGTTTAGTCTGCAGGAGATAAGTCATTGGGTGATGTAATAACTATATCTTCGAATATTTTAAAAGGCTTCCAGGTAAAAGGCTTCCAGGATTAACCTTTCTCTGCATGGCTACAGTAGAGAATCAGGACTAGTGAGTGGAAGAGATCTGATAGATACAGTTTTCTAGTCATCATAGCAGGACTGGCTTGTCTTGACAAAGAGTGAATACCCTGACACTTGAAGTATGTGGTCATGGGCTAGGGTTAGGGGGGCTTGGGAGACAGGGGGCAGTAATCATATGAGGATGATTTTAAGCATTGGAAGGACAGTTAGACCATATAATGTTTGAGTCTACTCTAGTTTGGGGAATCTAAGAGTAATTCTTACTTTAATAAAAATAACAACAATAGTCATCACAATCTCAGGAGAGGAAATTAAATCTGGCTTATGATAAGTTAAATCCAATGAAAATACAAAAAATTTTGTCATTGCTTTAACATTCACTTTTTATTCTGCCCTCTTTCATTTTCAGAAATGAATTCATATGAAGCAAATCTATAAAGGAGAGTGGCAGAGGTGAAAATACCACGGAAAAGCCAAGTCGTTTGACTAGTAAACTCATCGAATTGAGACGAGTGTGAAAACTCATTACAATCTGAATTTCTCACACATCTCAGTTTCCCCTCTCTTTCAAACTTCCTAATAGAAAAAGTTGAATTCACATTAATGGCAACTCTGCTATTTGCCTTCAATTACATCAAAAAAATAAATAAACTGGAAATCCCACCTTTTCCACATTTATTTTAATCTAGGATGTTGTGATCCCTCAAGATCTCTTTTATGGTTTCTCAGAAGACCAAGTCTTAGAAATCTCACTCTTAAACCCATGGGGAATATGTCTATTTCTACTTTATTTGGGCAGATGAATTGAGAGGGAATGGGGTTTGATTTAACACCTGTTAGATTCCATAGACACGTATCAAAGGTGTTGCAGAAAAATTAAATACTGCAATAAAATTCTATTTTATTTCATGTTTGAAGATAATGTTACCACTATATTACTTGTATATTAATGAAACTGAAAAAAAGTGACTTTATAATCTCATCAGCTTTTATCAGTGATATATTTTTCTTTCTCCAATACAACATCTTGCAAACTCTTTAGGGGCTGAAAAAAAATCTTTTTTTTTTTTTTTGGCTGCGTTGGGTCTTCGTTGCTATGCGCGGGCTTTCTCTAGTTGCGGCGAGTGAGGGCTACTCTTCCTTGCGGTGCACAAGCTTTTCATTGCGGTGGCTTCTCTTGTTGCGGAGCTCGGTCTCTAGGCGTGCGGGCTTCAGTAGTTGTGGCTTGCGGGCTCAGTAGTTGCAGCGCACGGGCTTAGCTGCTCCGCTGCATGTGGGATCTTCCTGGACCAGGGCTCGAACCCATGTCCCCTGCATTGGCAGGAAGATTTTTAACCACTGCGCTACCAGGGAAGCCCAAAAATCTTTTTTTTAAATCACTAAATCTCTAACAAATCACAGGTAAAATGACAATGATTCAGTGAGCCCCTCTTTTGTGCCAGATGTTTCATAAACATTATTTTCAGTCATTAACTGCTTTTTATTTACAGATGAGAAATCTGATGCTTAGGGAGTTTTAGTTTTACTTTCCAAGGTCACATAACTAATAAGCTGTAGGGCCTGGATTCAAAGTCTGGCTTCTGTTACCCCATCCAGCACACTTACCAACTATGTTACACTCCCTGCAAAGCTTGTGACAGGAGCTGTTTTTGCTTACCAAATATCCATTCTCTCCCTCTTTCTTGTTGTAACAGAACTAGGATTTTTAGCTAAGCACATTGCCCAGCTGAGGCTGTTTTCCAGCCTCCCCTGCAGGTAAGGATGAGCATATGACTAGAAAGCATACAAAACATATATTATGTAAATGGAGTGTTTTATGGAACTTCTCCCTTCCACCCCGCCCCCATTTCATGACATGTAAATGTGACATCTGGAGCTTTAGCAGCAATCTTGGCCCATTGGATCACCTTGAGGATGGATGCCAGGGCTGGAGGTTGAGGAGAATATCCTAATGTTCCCTCAGGACATCATGGAGATGCCATGCTAATTCTAGTCTGCCCATGCCTGGACTTCTTTTACATGAGCAAGAAATAAATTCCCATCGTCTCAAAGCCAGATGAATTTACTCCTAACTTCTAGACATAGTACATCATGCTCAGTATCTTTTTATGGAATTGAATTTGATTCTTCCTACCTGACACGCTCTTGAGGCTCTTCTCTAATCTTCTTCCTTTAAAATTTAGCTTCAATTTCAATGTATCTCTAAAGCCTTCCCTAACCACCATTTTCTCTATGGTGAATTTCAAATAATTAGCTCCTTTTTTTTTTTTTTTTTTTTTTTTTTTTTTTTTTTTTTTTTGCGGTACGCGGGCCTCTCACTTTTGTGGCCTCTCCCGTTGCGGAGCACAGTCTCCAGACGCGCAGGCTTAGCGGCCATGGCTCACGGGCCCAGCCGCTCCGCGGCATGTGGGATCTTCCCGGACCGGGGCACGAACCCATGTCCCCTGCATCGGCAGGCGGACTCTAAACCACTGCGCCACCAGGGAAGCCCGCTCCTTTTTAAAAGCTTTTAATTATGGAAAATTTCAAGCATATAGAATTGTAGGATAATATAATGAAATTTTTTACAAAGGATGTTTCCCTGATAGTTCTAATAGTTGATTTAGCTTCACAAGCTGGGTTCCCACTCTCACTCTTCCTTGTGCCTCTTTACACAGCTTGGGGGGCAGATTAAGAGGAGGCCTCTTCTAGACATTTAAAAAGAGCCAATTGTAAAATACTTTGGAAATATGCTATTGTTTTATTCATATATATATATATATATATATATACACCAGTTTAATGGTACTAAAAAGTGTTAGATTAGGTAAGACATTATGAAAATTGGCTCTAGTAATCCAAACTGGGTATGAACCAACCAAGTCTAAAGTATAAGAGTGATATGTTGGAAAATGCACACTTTGGTGAATAAATTGGCTTGATATTGTCAAGAGACCACAGGAATTAAAGTCAGAGGACTGTTTCAAGTCCTAATGTGGCCACCTCACTTTCCTGGGCCTTCATCTCCTCACCAATAAGATGAGAGAGTTGGATTTAGCCATGCTTTATTTCATGATTCTCATTTGAATTTCTGCAATGGGCCATTGCCAAGCAGAGAAAATCTTCAGTGATTCCAACTCCACTAATTCAATATTTGTAAACTAGGGCAAGTCACTTGATCTCATTTGTAAAATGGAAACTTCAACCTAGTTGGTTTTACATTCTGTGGTTCTACCTAGTTTTATGTATTTACGTTATTTATGTTATTTTATGATTAAAGTCAAGAGAATGTAATTGGCATTGCCAAACGACAGTGTTGGGATCTTCTACATGAGACACTTAATACTGCTGTAGATAATGCTTTGTGAGGTGTTTCCTTCCCTTCTTGTTCTCAGAGCCTTTTCAAACTTCACCCACCACCCTTGCATTAGTCTAAAACTAAATTAGCCATCAGGACTGAGTGACACGGGGAAAATTAATAAAATGTTTCTTAGATGCCACTTACAGCACAGACACTGAGTTTGATGCCGGGAAAACAATGATCAATATGGTTGACCCAGCCTTGTTTCCATGGGGCTAGGAGTTCTGAAGTTGACCCCAGGTTTACCCTCAATGTCAGGCTAAAATCACATGTTTTTAACAGGATGACAAGCCTGTGGAATTCATGGAGAAAACTCAGACTATAATGTAACTAATATGAAGTATAGTAGGTACTACTTTAAAAAAATCTTTCTGTGTACTTTATTAGGTCAAAGGTTCTTAAATTTTTGCATGCAGTGCAATAAGCTAGGATTGCAGAACCCTAGGCCCAAGATCTAGAGAGTCTGACTCAGTTGGTCTAAATGGTCTTTGTTCTTAGCAAGTACTCCCAGACATTCTAATGTTGATGCCTCATATTCCAAAACTTTATTAGAAACTGCTATTAACTCTTTCGTGCCACGTTTTTTTTCTTATGGGCTTAGCCTTTGGTTAAATATTGTTGAACTGGATAATGCATAAACTATATTTATAACTGTAAAATATTACTTAGTCACTTCCTTAAAATAGTGCCCCATTAACGTAGGGTACTTCCAGATCAGTCACTTGGAGACACCCCAAATGATGACTCTCATCACTGCATGTTCTACAAAAAATTTTTTTAAAGTTTGAGTGGATAATACATTCTCCTGGTTTAAAACTCAAAACAATGTTAAAAGATATAGATTAGAAGTAATGCAGTCACTCTTGCCCTTTGTCCCTTAATTCTCTCAGGTTTTTGTGCATCCTTTCAAGGTTCCTTTATGTTTGTCTTATACCAAAGCTAAGCTAGAGCACAAACTCTCTGCACCTTGCTTTTTTCAAGTTAACACATCTTAAAAATCTTCCCTTCATAGCGCATAGAGATTGTTCTCTTGTTTCTAAATCTGCACAGCATTCCACTGCGTGGGTGTGACCGGTTTATTTAACCAGTCCTCTATTGATGAATACATTGGTTGCTCTAACTGTTTTTGCTGTTACAAATAATGCTGCAAGAAGTAACATTTAGTTAAACGTAGAGTTGACATATGATCTAGCAATGTCACTCCTAGGCATATACCCAATAGAATACATTCACACGAAAACTTTTTACACAAATGTTCACATCAACATTATTCATAATAGTCAAAAAGTGGAAACAACCCAAATGTCATAACTGAAGAATGGATAAAGAAAATGTGGTATATCCATACAATGGGTTATTGTTTAGCCACAAAAATAATACTACAACGTGGATGAATCTTGGAAACATTATGCTAAGAAGCCAGACATAAAAGGCCACATACTGTATGATTCCATTTCTACGAAATATACGGAGCTGGCAAATCCATAAAGACAGAAAATAAGTTAGTGGGGACTTCCCTGGTGGTGCAGTGGTTAAGAATCCGCCTGCCAATGCAGGGGACACGGGTTTGATCCCTGGTCCAGGAAAATCTCAACTGCCACAGAGCAGCTAAGCCCGTGCGCCACAACTACTGAGTCTTCGCTCTAGAGCCCGCATACCATGACTACTGAAGCCCGCTCGCCTAGAGCCTGTGCTTCACAACAAGAGAAGCCACCGCAATAAGAAGCCCGCACAATGCAAGGGAGAGTAGCCCCGGCTCACCGCAACTAGAGAAAGCCCGTGCGCAGCAACTGGTTACAGGCTGGGGGAATGGGAAGTGACTGCTAATGGGTACAGGGATATTTTAAGAGTGATGACAGTGTTCTGGAATTAGACAGTGGTGTCGATTGTATAAACTTGTGAATATACTAGAAATCACTGAATTATACATTTTAAAATAGTGAATTTTAGGACATGTGAATTGTATTCCTTTTCTTTTGGCTGCGTTGGGTCTTCGTTGCTGTGCACGGGCTTTCTCTAGTTGCGGCGAGCGGGGGCTACTCTTTGCTGTGGTGCGCAGCCTCATTGCGGTGGCTTCTCTTGTTGGAGAGCATGAGCTCTAGGCGCACAGGCTTCAGTAGTTGCGGTGCACGGGCTCAGTAGTTGTGGCACACTGGCTTAGTTGCTCTGTGGCATGTGGGATCTTCACGGACCAGGACTCAAAACCATGTGCCCCGCATTGGCAGGCAGATTCTTAACCACTGTGCCACAGGAAAGTACCTGCATTTCAATTTAAAAAATAACTTTTGTACGTATCATTTCATATAAGTGTAGTTATTTTTGTAGGATAAAATCCAAGAAGTGGAATTGGTGGGTCAAAGGTCATATGCACTTTTAATTTGTGATTTTCATAGATTTTGCTGAATTTTTCTCCAGGTGTGTATATGCCAGTTTTTTCTCCCATCAACATGTACAGGAGGGCTTGTTTCCCCATAGCCTTGCCAATGGAATGTGTTGTCAACGTTTTAGAGTTTTATCACTCTGATAGATTTTTGAAATGGTATCTTGGTGCAGTTTTAGTTTGCTGCTCTCCAATTATAAGTGAAGTTGAGCTGCTGTTGGAGGTTTTTTTTTTTTGCTATTTCCTACAAAACAAATTAAATTCATTGAAAATGCTTGCTTGTACTGCTGTGTTTTGCTACGTAGGAATCTGTAATTCTTATGGCAGGAAGGAGTTTGCTCTGTTTCCAACCCTCTCAATCAACCCCTATTTCAGTTCTACCCTACAGTTCAGTATATAATTATTCAAATTAATGATGGCTCTCTGGCAACAAATTGAACCTCTACAGAAAATGGACCAACTGCCATAAAAGGAAAATAAAAGCTGAAATTTTAACGTTGGAATCTGTATTATTGAAAACCAAACAAAAGGTTGCAGCCTTGCCAAACTACTGATTACACAAAAATTTGAGTCCTGACATCTGATTTTTTCCAATGTTAAATAAATGAATTGTAGCTCTTCTAGCTAGAAAAATAGATATATAAACACTGTTCATTCCTTAAATACATTTATTTGCATAGTTCCTTCCATCACTGAAGATTGTCGTCTCCTCTATAATAACTTGCATTACAAAATGTGTCCATTTTCTGGGTGGAAAAACAGGTTTTGATGAGAATTCGCATGTTGAGACCAATGGCAAGTCTGCTTGCCAATAAAGTATACCTATTTCAATTTTCAGTAGCAATACTTTAGAATCTATTACAATTTCAAAACGTATTTCAATGTAATCTCAAATACTATTCATTAAATTCATTTCTAAGCAGATATGTAATTTAAAAGTTGTGTTTCATACCCAATGTTCCTCTTGGTAGCATTTTTCCCTACCGAGATCTGATGTCTTATGTCCCTGAGTCTTGGGAAAGTTGTTCAAGATTGAAGAGACAATGAAAGCCAGAGCTGGAGTAACAGTGAGAGCTGACATTTATGGAACACTTCTTGTGTGCCAAACTTAAAGTTCTAGGAACTTTAAGTATGTTAACTCATTTAAATTTCACAGCAGCCTAAGAGGTGTGGATTTTAATTATTCCCCTTCTTACAGGTGGAGAAACCAAAGCACCTGGGGGTTAAGCACCTTGCTAAAGCTCACCCAGCTGGTGACTGTTATTATTCCAACCTATTGGCTTGGCCAAAAAGTTCGTTCGGATACTTCATGGTTGTAACAGAAAAACTTGAATGAACTTTTTGACCAACCTAATAGAATGTCTGATTCTATTGCCCCTGCTCTAACCTCTATACTATTTTAAACCTCCGGGGCAACCTGGTCCAACATCCATTTTAGAAGCAAAACTGCCTGAGGCCCAGAGAGGTGAAATGCCTTGCCCTTGAAATCTAACCCCCCCCCCCCCCCCGTTCTTGGTACAATACACATAAGAGAGAGTGGGACAATAATTTCTCTGTCAAATCTTACATGGATTATAAATTAACTCAGTCTGGCTGAGTTCAGAAAAATGACAATATAATTAGTTTAGGAAGCCATATATCTAAGTTTGGCAAATTTAGTAAATAAAAATACAGACATGGGATTAAAATTGAATTTCAGATCATTAATGGACAACTTTTTATATCCCATGCAATATTTGTGACATATTTATACTAAAAGATTATTCACTGTTTAGCTGAAATTCAAATTTAATGGGGCATCCTGTATTTTATCTAGCACCTTACACATATTAAAAGGTAAAGTGTTAATTGTGTGTTTTGAGGGGTGAGGCGGTATTACTTTCCAGGAGCTTTTACTTCTTACCTTATCAAATTCTATATCATTTGATTTACTTACAGTTACTGAGATTCTCAGAACCTTTCCCCAAACCCCCAGCAGACCTCAGCTTATGCCCAGGGCTAAACCAGTCTTAGCCAAGGGTAATAGGATGACTATGACTTGCTGGATTTACTCCAGATCAGGAAATACTTAAAAAAATATATTGGGGTTATGTTAATAATAATAAATATTATTAAAGCTAACAATTTTTATATACCACACACTTTTGTAAGAGCTCTAGATAAGTTAATTTACTTAATTCTCAAAATGAACCTGGGAGGTAGGTATTATTATTACATCCAGTTTACAGGTGACAAAACTTGAATAACAGTGAGATTAAGTAATTTTCCCCAAATAATTTATAATCTATTAGGTGCTGCACTGTCAAATATGGTAGCCATGAGCCACATGTGTTTATTTAAACTACCATTAATTAAAATTTAAAAAATTCGGCTCCACAATTGCAATAGCCATATTACATTAGTGTATAAATGCCATATGTGTCTCGTGGCTACCACATTCAATGGTTCGATTGTGATAAAAGGGACCAGCTTCATGGGCATGCACAGGGCCCCAAACTTCCAAGAGCCCATGTTTGGTTTAATGCTTTGCTGTTGCTGTCTTGAAATTCTTAATAATCTTAAAACAAAGGGCCCAACATTTTCATTTTGCACTGGGACTGGCAAATTATGGAGCAAGTCCTCATGGCAGAATATTGTACTGGATAACACTGCTGTGTATCAAAGTAAAGAAGACAGACTATAATTAGAAAGACCTTATTGAAGAAGGAAGATTTGAACCATTCTGTGTTGCCAAGAGCTAATTTCTGCAGCTTGGAGTAAAAACACTTTTTCCATCCTCCCCTCTCCCCAAAGGGCCAACCAGATGAAAATCTTCACACAGGATTTGTACACACATGCAATACAGCTGCGTCCTGAGCCCCCCTTGGAATTTCCTCTTGAGCTGACCAGCTGTACCCACCCCACTCCACCCCACATCTGTCCTGGATCTGACCCTAGAGAAAATTTCCCAAAAGTCACTCCTAAAAAGAAAATCTAATTTCAGGATCAATGAACAAGTCTTCAAGTGAAATAATTCTCATGTGAACACAAATATCATTTGAATCCAATTTTCCCATTGCCTGAATACTCCCAAATAAAGAGCCAAGGTGAGAAGCAGGGCCATACCTAGACTCATAGCTGCCCCGTAAACTGCAACAACCTAAACATGCCGACTTATCTTGCCTACAACACCCAACCTTAAAAGTTCATCTTCCCGCACCAGAAAGTTTTCACATGATAAGAGAGGTGAAAATGTTCTATATTTCCCGCTATGCTAACATGCAAATGCTATAACTGTTTTTCCACTGAACAGCATACTGAAACTTTCCCCATTACGGTGACAAGAGCTTTTAGAGAAGCATGGAGTAACAGAGAGAGCATAGCAGCAAATAAAGATCCTTCTGAGGCTGTCTCTTTGAGGTTTTGCAGTTAGGGAACTATCATTTGTCAAAGAGAACATAGGGATTTCCAGATGTAAATTATTGGTTAATTTATCTCAAAGGGTATTGAGAAATGAATAATGAAACCAGCAAAAGCCATGCCCCTGGGAGGAAAACTTCAGGAAAATAATTAACATGATTATAATGCAAACCAAGTAGTAATTAGCTCCTTTGGTTAAACTAATTAAGTGAGCAAAAAATACTTTTAGAAAATAAAACTTCAGGTGTTTAATAGTAAACCATTTTTACTTATATTAGCTCTGAGAACATATAAGTGCAACTTAGAGGATTGTTCTCTATATAAGGAAGAGGTAAAAGCAGCAATAAATGTAAAAAGCACATTGAAAGCTGTGCACAATTCACAAATCCATGCTTTGCGTTAAGTATGCCAGAGGGTGCTCATGTTTAATGTCATATTTGAGTTTTCATTAGATTGTTATTCCTTTTGAGCTTCTGTGACTGAATATTGCAGAGCCTTTGGCTGGAGTTAGCCCAGAATATTTTCCCACCCAAATTGTTGAAACTTGTGCTGTTAATCATTACTCAACACAAAGATTAAAAGAAGTGCCTTATATTGGAATTATTTTGTACTTTCACAACTAAATTTTCCTGGATGGAGGCCTTATATCCATCCATCTATCCATTCATTCATTTGCTCTTTCATCAGATACCTAGATGCCCATCTGTTCTTTGCCAGGCACTGACCTAGGACCTAGGGTTACAAAAGCAAATAGGATAAGGTCCCTGTCTTCAAGTGGTTTACAGTCTGGTTGGAGACACATTTGTAAACAAATGGGTGTCATTAGTTATTATGGCTTCTGGGTTAGAAGTACCTCCGGATTTGGTGGGATATGAGGGAAGAGTAGAGAATGAGGGAATGGGTGAGCATGGGGTGGAAAGGCTTTGGCCTTTTGTCCCCCTTTTTTCATTCTGTTCCCTCTTCCTATGATACCCTTCCTTCATTTCTTCATCCGGCTAACCTTTGCTCAAAACTTTAAAAAATAGTGTATACATTTTCTTAACCAGTTATACATGAATGTATTTCAGTTTATTAAAATATTTTTTTTTTTTTTTTTTTTTTTTTTGCGGTACACAGGCCTCTCACCGCTGTGGCCTCGCCCGTTGCGGAGCACAGGCTCTGGACGCGCAGGCTCAGCGGCCATGGCTCACGGGCCCAGCCACTCCGCGGCATGTGGGATCTTCCCGTACCGGGGCACGAACCCGTGTCCCCTGCATCGGCAGGCGGACTCTCAACCACTGCGCCACCAGGGAAGCCCTATTAAAATATTGAAATACAAAAGTATGTAAATAGTAGAATTCTTTCTTCATCCTGCTCCCCATTATTCTTTTACTTAGAGGTAGCACTTTTTTTTTTTCACATCTTTATTGGAGTATAATTGCTTTACAATGGTGTGTTAGTTTCTGCTTTATAACAAAGTGAATCAGTTATACATATACATATGTTCCCATATCTCTTCCCTCTTGCATCTCCCTCCCTCCCACCCTCCCCATCCCACCCCTCCAGGCGGTCACAAAGCACCGAGCTGCTCTCCCTGAGAGGTAGCACTTTTAACACATGTATGTCTCCAGAACTTTTTCTGTACATTTACATATATTCATATATTTGCATTTACTTATATACATGTATGAACATATATGCATATATAATTATATACAAATGATAAAAATAAATATTGCTTTTCAATTTGTTTTTCATTTAATAATTGTCATGGGTATTGTTTCATTACAGTGTTTCTATATCAAAGTCCAGAACTTGGAATTATTATATTTATTTAGCCAATCCCCTATGGGTAGAAATTTAGAATTTTCTCCAAAATTTTCACTATTATATATAATGAAATGAGCACCCACAAACATTCTTCTGCACGTGTGTGTTTCTGTAGACCATATACCTAACAGTGGAATAAAGAGTTTAAAATCATGATAAATGTGGTCACATTGTCTTTCAAAACACATGCAGCAATATGTATACCCATCAACTTGGTAGAAGACTGCCTCTTTCCTCACACCTTTACCAGTTGAGAGCATTGTAAACCTTGTCTGAAGACTTTTTTTAGAGTAGTTTTAACAAAACTGTGAGGAAAGTACGAAGATTTTCCCTACATATACACCCTACCCCCACACATGCGTCGCCTCCCCCATTACCAATATCCCCACTAGAGTGGTATCAATACATTTGCTACAATTAACAAACCTACATTGACACATCATCATCACCCAAAGTCCGTAGTTTACATTTGAGTTCACTCTTGGTGTTTTACATTCTATCGGTTTAGACAAATGCATAACATATATCCATCGTTTTAGTATTATACAGAGTACTTTCACTGCCCTAAACCTTCTCTTTTCTCTGTCAAACCATCTTCCACCTGCCCCCAATCCCTGGCAACCACAGATCTTTCTACTGTCTCCAAAGTTTTTCCTTTTCCAGAATGCCAAACAGTTGACTTAGTTGGAATCATACAGTATGCAGCCTTTTCAAATTGGCTTCTTTCACTTGGTAATATGCACTTAAAGTTCCTTCATGTCTTTTGATGGCTTGATAGCTCATTTCTTTTTAGTACTGAATAACTTTCTATTGTCTAGATGTACACTATTCATTCATTCACCTACTGAAAAACATCTTGACGACTTCCAAGTTTTGACAAGTATGAACAAAGCTGCTGTCAACATCTGTGTGCAGGGTTTTGTGTTGACATAAGTCTTCAGCTCCTTTGGGTAAATACCAAGAAGAGTGATTGCAGGATCATATAGTAAGTATATGTTTAATTTTGTAAGAAACTGCCCAACTGTCTTCCAAAGTGGCTGTACCATTTTGCATTCCCACCAACAGTAAATGAGAGTTCCTGTTGCTCCACAGTCTTGCCAGCATTTGGTGTTGTCAGTGCTCCAGGTGTTGGTCATTCTAATAGATCTGTAGTGGTACTTTATTGTTGTTTTAATTTGCAATTCCCTAGTTACATATGATGTACATCATCTTTTTGTATGTTTATTTGCCATCCGTATATCTTCTTTGAGAGAGTGTCTGTTAAGATCTTTGGCTCAATTTTTAATGGGACTCTTTGTTTTCTTATTGTTGAGTTTTAAGTGCTCTTTGTGGTCTGAGTATGACTTGCATATATATAGATTTTTAGGCATTTATTCTACTTGGTGTTGTCTGAGGTTCTCAGATCTGTGATTTGGTGTCTGATATTAATTTGGGGGAAATTCTCAAGTCTATTTTTTCTAACATTTCTTCTGTTTCTTTTCTTCTCCTTCTGGTATTCCCATTATGTGTATGTTACATCTTTTGTCCCACAGTCCTTAGATATTCTGTTTTTTCAGTCTCTTTTCTATTTTCTTTTCAATTTTGGAGGTTTCTGTCAAGATATTCTCAAACTCAGAGATTCTTTCCTCAGCCATGTACAGTCTACTAATAAACTCACCAAAGGCAGCCTTCATTTCTGTTGCAGTGTTTTTCACCTCTAGCATTTCTGTTTGGTTCTTTCTTAGGATTTTCATCTCTCTGCTTACTTTGCTAATCTGTTCTTGCCTGTTAAGGGCATGGGCCCTTAACATATTAATCATAGTTTTTCTAAATCCCTGGTCTAATAATCCCAACATCCCTGCCCCATGTCTGGCTTTGATGCTTGCGCTATGTCTTCAAATTGCGTTTTTTGCCTTTTGATATGCCTTGAATTTTTTTCTTGATAACAGGACATGATGTATCTGGTGTAAGGAACTTCTGTAAACAGGCTTTAGTAAATGTGGTAGTGAAGTGTGGGGAAGGGGAAGGGGAAGCGTCTGTAGTCCTAGGATTAGGTCTCAGTCTTTTATTGAGCGTATTATCTCTGGACTGTGAACTTCGCAAGTGTTTCTCAGTTTTTTTCTCCCCTTTTAAATGGAACAAGTGGGCTGGAGTTGGCTATATCCCTTCTTCCAGGTCAATTAGGCTCTGATAATACCCCATCAGGTTAGGCTCTAGTTAATTTGTTTCTCCTGAGGGCAGCCCTTGTTAAGAACACAGTGCCCTGGCATTACAAATTGGTTCAGTTTCCCGTCCTTCTGCCAAAAGCATGAGGGATTTTCCTCTGATAGTCATTGTAAGAACCTGGTCGAGCTCTTGGAGGCAAAAGTATGGAGGCTCCCTAATGACTGGGTCACCCTGGAGTCATCAATTACTGTTCAGGTTTTCCTACCCAGGCACTGGTTCCCTTGGCGATTTCTGCTTGTGAGTCTCTGCTCCAGCAAGCCACCACTGACTGTATTCTCCTGTCTCTCCAGTCTTGGGGGCAGTGGTTTCCTCTGTGTCCTCCTCTTTTACAGATCTAAGGAGAACTGTTCATTTTCCAGTCTGTTCAGTTTTTTACTTATTGTTAGGATGGAGTGGCAACTTCCAAGTTCCTTACATACAGAACTGGAAACCAGAAATAGAATGTTTAAAATCTGTTAATATTTTGATTGTCAGTTAAGGGAAAACTTATTTTTTAAAGTTTTCACTTCCCTGACTTCTGGTGAGATTAAGCATATTTCATATATGTCTTTGAATCTAATCTTAAAAGATAAATCAGTGTTCAGCAGAGGGCAAACCGTGAGCAAAGGCATAGATCTATTAGTTGCACAGTATCAGGGTGTTTTAGGGGGGCTGAAATTGCTTCACATGGGGATGAGAGTACGACTTCGAGAAAAATGAGGCTTAGAGAAGTAGACAGTTGTCAGATGACAGAGGGCCTACAGTGCCAGTTGTTTGGACTTCAGCCTGTTCCACAATGGAGGGCTATTGAAAGGCTGTAAACAGGGCTGCAAAAGGCCACAGCTTTCAGCTGTGAGAAGAGAGGAATGAAGTGAAAGCACAGAGATTGAAAAGAGGAGGGCAAACTTGAGAGAATTGCAGTGATTCATGGAGAGAGAGCAGTGGTGCATAGTCTGGAGGTGGAAGAGAGGAGGGGCAGACCAGTGGTACTGGGTCTGGAGAGGGGTGAGGAGGACAAGCCATGGTACCATCTGCACATCATCTGTGAGGACGAGGAAGCAGGAGACCAGCATGAAAGTCAGTTTTGCATCAAGAGTATTGATGTGAGTGGTTTTCCAGGAAACTACTCTAGCGGAAAAAAAAAAAAAAAAAAGGAAAAGTTGCAGGGTGGTTCCATTAAACCAGTGCAGTGAAATTTCAGTAAGGTTTTCTACAGAGATGAATATTTAAAAGAAAATCAGAAAAAAATGCACACTTAAGAGAGAAAGAAGATATTGGTTGAAAAGAGCCAGGAATAAATGAGTCTGCAAGGAAAAATAATGAAAAACTAAGAAGAGAAAAATATTTTTTAAACAGATGGAGGAAAGAAAAAGTAAAAGGAGGGTTGATGAAGACATGAAAGAAAAACTGACGGGTTTTAATTTTTATTTATTTATTTTTTATATTTCCTTTTATATACATTAACATTATGCTTTGAAAATAATATATTGAAAATAGAAAGCATTAATTCATGGAAGAGAGTAGATTCGGGACCACACGTTTGATACAAATCTCAAAGTGAGACTGCAACTAACCTCCACTTCCCCCACGTCGTTGAGTTGTCTTGAGGACCAGAATTTCACCAGGCAATGCCCTCTTAACCTCCTGATGTTATTTAACCTAGAAAAGAAATCATTATCTCTACTTTATAGAATAGATTCCTGAGGCATGAAAAAGGTTACATGTTACTAGTTAGATATTTGATTCTGTTAGTTATTTACTATTAGTCATTTATTTGATTGCTGGGGTAATTTTCACAAGAGTTCTGAAATCCCCTGACATTCCAATTCTCTTTCTCCTAGACTTAGTTTGCCCTCCTCAGAGTCTCTTTCCTAGACACAGCAATTATTGCTGCTATTTCTTTACATCTGTACATGCCAATCTTTAGTTGAATAATGATTTGTTTTGGAATCAGTGACACGTTTTAAATGTATGTCTGTAAAAATCATCTTTGGTTGAAGGGTTCTGTGTTAAAATATAATGCTTTGCTATTATCATCTTCATAAAACTGCCATGGAATAAGTAAACAAGTATTAACAGAGAAGGAATGTATAATGGCAATGTTGGGTATTCCTGTCATTTTAATTGTATAATTTAATTTTTGGAAATTTAGAAAATATAGAGAAACACTGCTATGGCCTGAATGTTTGTTTCCTCCTCCAAAATTCATATATAGAAATCCTGATCCTTGAGGTAAGGTGTTAGGAGGTGGGGCCTTTGAGTGATGCTTAGACCATGATAGTGGAGACTTCAAGAATAGGATTAGTGTCCTGTGCAACTAGAGATTATCATACTAAATGAAGTAAGTCAGAAAGAGAAAGACAAATACCATATGATAGCACTTATATGTGGAATCTAAAATACAACACCAATGAAGCTATCTACGAAAAAGACTTACAGACATAAAGAACAGATTTGTCGTTGTCAAGGAGGAGGGGATTGGGGTAGGGATGGAGTGGGAGGTTGGGATTAGCAGATGTAAGCTATTATATATGGAATGGATAAACAACAAAGGCCTACTGTATAGCACAGGAAACTATATTCAGTATCCTATGCTAAACCATAATGGAAAAGAATATTAAAAAAAAAGTATATATATATATGTATAACTGAACCACTTTGCTGTACAGCAGAATTTAACACAACATTGTAAATCAACTACACTTCAATTAAAAAAAAAAGAATAGGATTAGTGTTCTTATAAAAGAGGCACCAGAGAGATCCCTAGCCTCTTTCACCAAGTGAGGACACAGCCAGAAGCTGCTGGGTATGAATCAGAAGAAGCGTTCTTATCAGAAGGTGGCCATGCTGGTACCTTGATCTTGGACTTCTAGCCTCCAGAACTATAAGAAGTAAATGTCTGTTGTTTATAAGCTACCAAGTCTATGGTATTTTGTTATAGCAGCCCAAATGGACTAAGACAAGCACAGAGAAAAAATAATGATCATCCATATTCCCACCTTCCAGAGCTAAACACTATTATCATATTGGCATTTTTTTCTCACATTTTAAAAGACAAATTAGTCTATTTTCATACTTATTATAGGAATTCACATAACAGAATTGCACAAAGTTAAAAGTTCAAAAATCACTCCAAAGTTGCCACGCAGAAATAACCATTATTACTTTTAGAAGAATATTACTATATACATCTTTCTAAACACATACACAAATAGAAACAATATTTTTGTAAAGTTGGGATCATATTATTCATATTAAACATATTAAAGTTAATCTTACTTGAATTTAATGAAAGAAAAGAGAAATTGAAGGAATTGTTGAACTTCAAATAGATATTTCTCTACCACAAGATATATTATTTTCTAAAGGGTTCTAAATATTCTAAAATATTAAAAGGCTAGAGTCACTGTGCTTAAAAAAATAAACAACACATTTCAATTGGATGGATCATCAAGGACCCTCTGCTTTAAAAGATGAGAACATTAGATGAGAACATCCTCAGATTCCTGTCCTCCTCCAGTTCAAGACATTTACCTTCCATCATATAATCATAATTCTCACAATTTTGAGCAGGCACAGCAAATGTACTGAAAAATCCTCTGTGTACGCCTCTGCCATTCTCGAGCAGCTGCCCCTGAAAACCCTATCCCCCCACTGTCAGCTCCCAATCAAGACCTTTCACCGAGACCGCGTGTCAGCTGCTATAGATGTTCTTCCCCTCCCCAATCTCTCTAACAGGCCCAGAAGAAAGGTAAGTGGAAAAATGCCTAGAAAATGAACAGCTCCAGAATTTTAATTAGCTTGTGGGGAGAGGGAAAGAAGCTGTGGACACTCGTGCATTAATAAGTTTAATCCTCTCTGACTTAAAAAAAAATTTTTTTTATTGATGTACAGTTGATTTACAATGCTGTGTTAGTTTCTGCTGTACAGCAAAGTGATTCAGTTATACATATGTACACATTCTTTTTCATATTCTTTTCCATTATGGTTTATCACAGGATATTGAATATAGTTCCCTGTGCTATACAGTAGGACCTTGTTATTTATCCATACAATATATAACAGTTTGCATCTGCTAATCCCAAACTCCCAATCCTTCCCTCCGCCAGCCAGCCCCTCTCTCGCTTGGCAACCACAAGTCTGTCTTCTACGTCTGTGCGCTTGGCAACCACAAGTCTGTCTTCTACGTCTGTGAGTCTGTTTCTGTTTTGTAGATAGGTTCATTTGTGTCTCTATGACTTTTTATAACACTCGAATTCTCTGGAATGACAGATGTGAACAGTTGAACTAAGGTGATACAACTGGCTTATGAGAACTTCCTGAGGAAGTGAGAGTGGGAGGTCCAGGGAGAATAGGGTCAAAAGGCAAGGAGTGAGGGGGAGGGTACTCTGTCTCCGGTGTTAGAAAGCCTGGCAGAGGGGCGGCACCCTTATCTCAGAGGAGAGCCACCAGTCTCAGCTCCAGAAAGCTCAATTCTTAGAGCTAAACATCTGGCTTGACAGCAGGGAACATTCAATTAATGGTAGTTCAGAGGAATTGCTGTGTTTGCAGCTGCTTCTTCTTGATAAAATAACTGTTGTTTCAAATAAGGAATTATTATGTGGAATCAGAATCGAATGAAAAGTGGTGTCTTACCACAGCTTGATTTAGTGGTATATAAATTAGGTTTTGGGAAAGGAAGGTATAACATTAAAAAGTGAGATCATGGGCTTCCCTGGTGGCGCAGTGGTTGAGAGTCCGCCTGCCGATGCAGGGGACACGGGTTCGTGCCCCGGTCTGGGAGGATCCCACATGCCGCGGAGCGGCTGGGCCCGTGAGCCATGGCCGCTGAGCCTGCGCGTCCGGAGCCTGTCCTCCGCAACGGGAGAGGCCACAACAGTGAGAGGCCCGCGTAACGCATAAAAAAAAAAAAAAAAAAAAAAAAAAAAAAAAAAAAAAAAAAGTGAGATCATTATAAATGGTAGATAACCACTTTTCATAAAAAGCAAAAGGGAACAATGCCAGAGAAATGTGACATGTGACTGAAGAGGCACAGATCACATGTCAAATCGATGACTACACACATTTTCTAACGTTTTTCATGGAAAACACATGCCCTTAAGACTGGTATTTGGCAATCTGTTTTGCCCAAAATGAAAGCTCTGCTGTTACTGGAAGGCACAGGAAAGCTGGTAGGAACAGCTATGTGTATGATTTAAAAATATTTCGAAGGCCTTGTGTCAAGTGTCAAGCTGTAACTTGCCTGCAATAAGTATTACTTGAAGAAAATTAATAAATGAATGATGCTTTTTTTTTTTTTTTTGCCCGTTTCTACAAACAGCAATTGAGAGAATGCAGAATGACTTAGGTCCTAGGGTAAGAAGGGAGCCTGGGAGAAAGGAAGAGTAGTTAAGTGAAAGAAACAGAGGTTGGGAAAGAGATTTCAGAACATGCTGCATGCCCTGAGTTTCTTTTCCGATTATTGGCGGCTATGATAAAGACCGTAAATGGGCTATACATTGAAAATTCATAGGTCCTATGTTAAAAGAGCAGAACAGGGAAGAACTTGATAAGTATGGGATAGCAAGAATCTCAGAACCTGGGGAGCCCAGACGTGGAGTCTGGGTGAACTGTAAACCTTTTCCAGGTACTGATGTGGCTCTGCTGGCTGGGAGCACAGAACTCTCCTTAGGGTTCCTTTATCTGGGCATCATTGGACCCAGAGAATTCCTCACCATGTGTCTTCACCTTGATGCATCCCAAAGAGGATCTGAAAGAAGTCACCAGAAGGTCTTGCTCACTTAATTGTATCTTTTGTTTATGCTTTTCACATTTCATTTTGATTTTTTTGCTTGTTTGTTTGTTTTTATTGAAGTATAGTTGCTGTACAATATTATATGTTACAGGTGTACAATGTTGTGATTCACAATTTTTAAAGATTATACTTCATTTGTAGTTATTATACAATAAAATATTAGCTATATTCCCCATGTTGTACAATATATCCTTATAGCTTATTTTATACCTAAAAATTTGCACCTCTTAACCTCGTACCCCTACATTGCCCCTCCCTGCTCATTTTGTTTGTTTATTTATTTATTTGGTTGCATTGGGTCTTGATTGCGGCAGGCAGCCTCCTTAGTTGCGGCTTGCCGGCTCCTTAGTTGCAGCTCGCCAGCTCCTTAGTTGTGGCACGTGAACTCTTAGTTGTGGCATGAATGTGGGATCTAGTTCCCTGACCAGGGATCGAACCTGGGCCCCCTGCATTGGGAGTGCGCAGTCTTTTTTTTTAATATATATATTTATTTTATTTATTTATTTTTGGCTGCATTGGGTCTTCATTGCTGCACGCAGGCTTTCTCTAGTTGCGACGAGCAGGGTCTACTCTTCGTTGTGGTGCGCGTGCTTCTCATTGCGGTGGCTTCTCTTGTTTCGGAGCACGGGCTCTAGGCGCACGGGCTTCAATAGTTGTAGTACGAGGGCTCTAGAGTGCAGGCTCAGTAGTTGTGGCGCACAGGCTTACTTGCTCTGCAGCATATGGGTTCTTCCCGGACCAGGGCTCGAACCCATGTCCCCTGCGTTGGCAGGCAGATTCCTAACCACTGCACCACAAGGGGGGGTGTTCCTCATTTTGAATTTTGATAAAATTTATGACAGAACAAGTCACAGTCCATCCATTTCCTTTTTGTCATTCTATTCCCAAACCCAATCTTCTCAGACTTGGCCCTGAGACACCTAAAACCCCTTTCATATTTTTAGCTTCTGATCAGTGTAGATTCAAAATAATATACACTCCTTATTTCATTCGTTAATAATCCTATTTTGCCTCATTCTTTCCATATTGGTTTGGGTTTCTTGAGATTGCTTTTTTCTCCTCAGTGCCAGTTAATGGAATCCCAGGTATGGCCTTTAAAAACTGGAGGCACTTGTAACTGCTCCCTCTTTCTGCAGCTGAAGAGAAAAGCAGATAGTATTTTGCATCATAAAACCACCCTTGCAGAAGTTATTTCCATCAAAAGAATCTTCTCTTTCTTAAAGGTCCAGACAGTAAATATTTGAGGTTTCCAGGCCATGTGGTCATTATTGCTACTCCTCAATTCTGCTAATGAAAAGCAGCCAAATGAATGGGTGTGGCTATGTTCCAATAAAACTTTATCTACAAAAACAGGAAGCTGGACCGGGCAGTAGTTTTCTGACTCCTTTAGCTGCCAACTCCTGTTAAACATCTGGGCTCGAGATTGTTGCTATGGCCTGTGAAAGCAATCCTTAATCCTTAAAAGTTTATAAACTGGTTTTCTTATTAATAATGTGTTGCCTAGTAATAAGTACTTAAATTGACATCCTTGGTTTCCAGAAGACATAAATACTTGTGAATTTTCTTTGTTGAACAGAGGATTTTGGGGTTTCTCTTTTTTCTCTCATGCACGAAGGTAAAACAAAATGACTGTATCACAACACAGGTTAGGTTCTCTAGAAGCAAAGAGTGAGGCAGAGCTTTGGAAGCAAGTTGTTTTATTAGGAGCAATACTTGTGAAGAGCAGGGAAGTTACACAGGACTGGGCAGAGAGAGAAGCAGAACTACTATACTGGTCCAAAAACTTCATCCGCCCTGGTTTGGAACTCTGGGAGACTAGGACCCCAAATGGTGAAGGCTTTATATCCCTACCTCACTCAGTCACCAGATGCAGGCTGCCGGAAGAAGAGCTGGCAAAGCAGCTCTCTGGAAAAAGCTCAGAGCTAGAGGCTGCCTGCTGGCTATACTCCCCACTGCTAGGCATAAAGTCCTTTCTTGAAGGGGGGGTCTGGACAGAGACTCTTCATATCTGCCATAGTCAGACATTTTTATTTAAACAAAAAGTCTGAGAGTGTGCCTCATATAAGTTAACACCAGTAATAGAGTAAGAACAGCTGTAGAACTATTTAGCATGTTAATTTCATCCTTATTGTTCTGTTTCCACTTTTATATGTAGCAATACCTCTTAGGGGAGGGAAAAAAAGACTGTGGGACACCAATATCATGAAGAAGAAATAACTGGGCATCTTTTTTTTTCTCCTCTATTTCTGTACTTACCTTCCCTATCTAGTGATCATTCATCTTCTGTTCTGCCTTCTTCCATTCTACCTCTTACCTTCTGCTTTCTCCATCCTTCATTTATTGATACTAACTTAAATTCTATACAAGGCTGTAGAATAGCTTCATATATATGTAATACCTAGGGCTTGTGATGGAGGAAAATTTTACAAACTGCATTCAATTTTATTTCCTTGATTTTGACCACTATGTATAATGCTGCTATGAACATTCATGTACAAGTTTTTGCATGCATCTATGTTTTCAATAATCATGCTTATATACCTATGAGTGAGATTGCTGGCTTTTATAGTAACTCCATGTTTGGTCCTTTGAGAAACTGCAAAATTTTTTCTAAAGAGGCTGCACCATTTTACATTCCCACCAGCAATGTATGAAGTTTCCAATTTCTCCACATCCTCATCAATCCTGATTATTGCTCATCTTTTTAACTATACATAGCCATCCTAGTGGGTCTGAAGTGGTATAACATTGTGGTTTTGATTTGCATTTCCCTAATGACTAATGATGAGCATCATTTCATGCCTTTTTATTTTTCTTTTTTAAATTAATTAATTTTTGGCTGTGTTGGGTCTTCATTGCTGTGCACAAGCTTTCTTTAGTTGTGGAGAGCAGGGGATATTCTTCATTGCGGTGCATGGGCTTCTCATTGCAGTGGCTTCTCTTGTTGTGGAGCATGGGCGCTAGGCTCATAGGCTTCAGTAGTTGTGGCACACGGGCTCAGTAGTTGTGGCTCGTGGGCTCTAGAGTGCAGGCTCGGTAGTTGTGGTGCGCGAGCTTAGTTGCTCTGCGGCACGTGGGATCTTCCCGGACCAGGGCTCGAACCCATGTCTCCTGCATTGGCAGGCAGATTCTTAACCACTGTGCCACCAGGAAATCCCCATGCCTTTTTCTTACAGTCTCTCTTACTATATTGTTTTTTGAGTTACTTTCTTAGTGGTTGCCTAGGAAATTACAATTAGTATATTAACTTGCAACAATAAGTTTAGCTCAATAGCAACTTAATTTTAGTAGTATACAAAACTTTGCCTCAATAGGGCTCCTTTGTGCTATTATTGTTATATACATATACATTACATGTTTATGTATTATAAGCCTATGAACGTGATTTTATAATTATTGCTTTGTGCAACTGTCTTTTAAATCAGGAGACAAAAAAGCTATAAACAAAAATAATTCATACAATCTTTTATATTCACCTAGGTAGTAAACTTCATTGGTGCTCTTTATTTTTTGGGTCAATTTGAATTACCATCCAATGTCCTTGCAGTTCAGCATGGACTCCCTGTAGTTTCTCTTGTAGGGCAAGTTTGCTAATGAGAAATCTGCTGTTTTGCATTTTTTTAATTGGCAATGTCTGAATTTCTCTTTATTTTTAAATTGCTCCTTGGATATGTAATTCTTGGTTGACAGTCTTTTTTCTTCAGCAGTTTGAATATATTATTCTACTACATTCTGGCCTCCATAGTTTCTGATGAGAAGTTAGCTGTAAATTTTACGGAGTACCCTTTGTACTTGTGAGTCACTTTTCTCTTGCTGCTTTCAGGAGTCTCTCTTTGTCTTTGTCTTTTGACAGTTTGCCTATGACATATCTAGGTTTGGATCTCTTTGAATTTATCCTACTTGGAATCCATTGCACATTTTGGAGGTGTGGATTAATGTCTTTTATCAAATCTGGTTCATTTTTGGCTATTATTTTGTTCTCTCTGCCGCTTTCTTTCCTCTCCTTCTGAGATTTTCCTTATACATATGTTGGCATGCTTTATGAAGTCCTGAAGGTCTCTTAGGATTTGTTCATTTTTCTTTTTCTTTTCTTACAAAAGTGTAATCTACTTACAATATTATATTAGTTTCAGGTGTACAACATAGTGATTCAATATTTTTACATATTATGAAATGATCACCGCGATAAGTCTAGTTACCATCTGTTACCATACAAAGTTATTACAATATTATTGACTATATTTGCTGTGCTGTATATTACATCCCTGTGATTTATTTTATCTGTTCATTTTTCTTCATTCTTTTTTCTTTCTATTCCTCAGACTAGATAATCTCAGTTGACTGATACATTCTTATGCCAGCTCAAATCTGTGGCTGAACCCACTGAGCATAATTAATAAATAATTTTATTAAAACATATGAATATATATGTACCATACAAGCAGTGAATACTCACTTTTTGTTACATTGCCATGCAATACTTACCAAAAAATATCATATTTTAGGTCAAAAGAAAATATTGCAAGGGGTATAATTTGTATTGGCTACATCCTCAGATCACAAAATGCAGTAAATTCTAACCATTTTGAAATTTAGAAACACCCTCTTAAATAACTTTTGGGTTCAAAAGATAAAATTAAAATGGAAATTACAGATCATTTGTATTTGTCTTTATCTAACTTATTTCACTAAATATAATACCCTCTCCATCCTTCCATATTGTTGCAAAGGACAGAATTTCATTTTTTTTATGGCTGAGTAATATTACATCATATATATTCATATATATATATCACATCTTCTTTATTTATCCATTCATCTGTTGATGGACACATAGATTGCTTCCATATCTTAACTATTGTAAATAATGCAGCTATAAACATTGGGGCGAACGTATGTTTTTGAAGTTCTGTTTTCATTTTCTTCAGATATATACCCAGTAATGGAATTGCTGAATCATATGGTAGTTCTATTTTTAGCTTTTTGAGGCACGTCCACGTGTTTTAAATAGTGACTGTGCCAATCAAAATTCCCACCAACAGTGTACTAGGGTTCCGCTTTCTCTACATACTGGCTAACATTTGTTATTTGTAGACTTTTTTTTTTTTCATTTGTTATTTGTAGACTTTTTGATGATAGGTGTCACCTGTTCTGACAGGTGTGAGGTGATAGTTCATTATGGTTTTGATGTGCATTTCTCTGATGATTAGTGATGTTGAGTATCTTTTCATGTGCCTGTTGGCCATCTGTGTAGTATATTTTCTTTGGAAAAATGTCTATTCAGGTCTCCTGCCCATTTTTTACTTGGCTGTTTGTTTTTCTGATATTGAGTTATATGAGCCATTTATATATTTTGTATATTAACCTTTTGTCAGTCGTATCATTTGCAAATATCTTCTCCCGTTCAGTAGGTTGTCTTTTTGTTTTGTCAATGGCTTCTTTTGCTGTGCAAAAACTTTTAATTAAGTCCCATTTGTTTATTTTTGCTTTTGTCTCTTTTGCCTTAGGAAAGAGATAAAAAAAAATATTGCTACAATTTATGTCAAAGAGTGTTCTGCCTATGTTCTTATCTAAGAGTTTTACGGTTTCAGATCTTACCTTTAGGTCTTTAATGCATTTTGAGTTTATTTTTGTATATGGTGTGAGAAAATGTTTAATTTCATTTTTTTACATGTAGCTTTCAGTCTTCCCAGCACCCCTTATTGAAGAGATTGTCCTTTCTCCATTGTATATTCTTGTCTCCTTTCTTGCATAGATTAATTGACCATAATTATGTGAGTTTATTTCTGGGCTGTCTATTCTTTTCCATTGATCTATGTGTCTGTTTTGGGGCCAGTACCATGCCATTTTGATTACTGTAGCTTTGTAGTATAGTCTGAAGTCAGGGAGTGTGATACCTCCACCTTTGTTCTTTTTTCTCAAGATTGCTTTGGCAATTCAGGGTCTTTTGTGGTTGCATACAAATTTTAGGATTATTTGTTCTAGTGCTGTGGAAAATATCATGGACATTTTGATAGGGATTGCATTAAATCTGTAGATTGCTGTGGGTAGTATGGACATTTAAATAATATTAATTCTTCCAGTGCATGTACATGGGATATCTAGGAAACTACAGATAATTTGGACATTAATGATAATGATGATAACATACTTAAAACACATCAGAGTGGTTCCTATATTTAAAGGCCAATTTGTAGATATAAATGCTTTTATCATTTAAAAGTTTTTTAAGATAAATAACTAGACATTCATCTCAAGAATCCAGGAAAATAATTGCAAAATAAATGTAAAAAATAGAATTAATAAAAGATACAGACATTAATGAATTAGAAAGAAGAAAAACAATCTATAAACTCTCTTTTAAAAAGTCATATGTTATGTTTTTGTTCTTCAAGATAGTTCTTTATGAAGACTAGTAAAATAGACATATTTTGGTCAAAGTCACTGTTTTGTAGATAAACTAGGCCATATCTAGGGCTTTACATAGGCTACACTACTATAATTGCTCTTCTAACATAATAATGCTTAATATTCAATAGTTTCTATTTCATAACATTTCTGTTTCATTCACACAAATATTGTTGGAATAAGCCATATAATATCAATATGCTTGTATTTTCAGTCACCTCTAGGGTGGAGGTATGTTTATAAGCATTTCTATAGCAGAATCAATTAAATATTAATAGTATACTGTTGGAAAAGAAGTACTAATTGAAATAGAAAAACATATACATGTTCTTCACTCTAACTGGGGTTTCTGGACTTTGGACTCTGTACCACTAACTGAGCTTCTGGACAACTAAACCACAAGAGAATTCAACCAGCCAAGACTCAGCCAGATTATAATCACACCCCAGTGTAAATGGTGCCTTGGGAAAATTGTTGAAACTGGAAAACCATTTGGGATAGTGGTGAGCAGTTTCTACATTCTTTAACTCTGGAATTTGTCCTTGAATCTGGAACCTCTCTCTTCCTTGTTCTGGTTGTGGCTGCTTTGGTGAACTTTTAAAATAGTTTTGCTGTAGACAAGTACCTGGCCATTGTTCTTATGGATACACTGAACCAAATGCAGATATTTCTGATTTAAATATTAATTTTTGTTTAGCAGTAAAAATTGCATTATGTCTTTCTAGGATGAGGCCACTTCAGATTTAGGGGGAAAAATCTTTCTACTAATTCAAAGATAATTGTTTTTGATAGATGAGTGCCCTTTTTTTTTTTTTTTTTTTTTTTTTTTTTTGCAGTACGCGGGCCTCTCACCGCCGCGGTCTCTCCCGCTGCGGAGCACAGGCTCCAGACGCGCAGGCCCAGCGGCCATGGCCCACGGGCCCAGCCGCCCCGCGGCACGCGGGATCCTCCCGGACCGGGGCACGAACCCGCGCCCCCTGCACCGGCAGGCGGACCCCCAACCACTGCGCCGCCAGGGAAGCCCGATGAGTGCCTTTTTATTCAGTTATTTCCTCACAGGAAATCATGAGACTAGGACCACACCGGAGGGGATGCATGGGTCTAATTTCCTCCTTTCTGCATACTGAAAGAAAGACTATGAAATGAAACTGCACAGGATTTTTTTTTTAGTTTTTTTTAATAATTATTTTTTTTATACAGCAGGTTCTTATTAGTTATCCATTTTATACATATTAGTGTATATATGTCAATCCCAATCTCACAATTCATCATACCACCCCCCCTGCCACTTTCCCCGCTTGGTGTCCATACATTTGTTCTCTACATCTGTGTCTCTATTTCTGTCCCAAACTGCACTGGATTGCTGCAGCCTACCATGTACTGAATAATTAACGTCTCACATGAGGTACCATTTATAACTGAATGAGCCAGAGTTTGGGACGTGTACTTTGAACTACTGTACTTGTTTACTTTGTATAGGTTAAGGGGTCCAAAGGATCTGAGGTGAGGGTGGGGATATCTCGCCTGAAGAAAATGGTGGACCCATTGTTAGTTTCCTGGAGAAAGAATAAAAAGAGTCGTGGATTAAGGAAGGGAAGACTTCATCCTCTCTCCTGGTTGGAGGCAGTGGGATGTAACTCTGGTTAAGGAGGACATGATAGAGATAAATGACTGTGGAAGATAAGATGGTGTTGGCTACTTGTTTCATGCTACAGGCTAAAGAGGGAAATGGCTCAAGTGGATCCTCAGTGCAGAGCAATGGCTGATTGACTCTAGTACTAATATCTAAATTTCTATTTTACATTTTTTCTTTTGTATGTTCTAAGTCTCCTTTAATATTTTTCAGCCTTCACTAAAATTTCAAATGTTATTCATGTTGTGGGGCATTAGGAATAAGTCTGTGTTCACTGCTGAAACGGAGTGGTGGAGGAATGTGGGTTTTCCCCCATTCTGCCCTCTCCTCTGAAGTCAGCTTGGTGGTAGTTGTCAGAAAATTGAATGGACCTCTTGACTGAGTAGGGAGTATTTGTCATACACCAGGCAATAGCTGAGTGCAAGTGGCCACTATATTACCAATGTGAGACATCTTCCCTGCTAATATTCCAAAAGGAGGAAGTTGGTCAGCGTTGGGAGATATTCTGATATCGTATACATGAGACTATCTAGCCAGTAGATATTTTAGTTACAGTACGTCCATCACATAGAAAAAGTCATTCATGCCAGTTAGGATATCTTGGCAATTAAGCTGTACCAGTTTGTGGTATTCAATAACTAACACAGAAAATTCAATGAAGAACTAAATTACTCATGGTTAATAATTAATAATAAAATAATGAGTTTATTACCTTCTCAAAAATGTCTAATGTTGAGAAAGAATATGACAAGAACAGAAAATTGATTTTATACCAAAAGAAAACCAGATTTAAAGTGAATGCAGCCCATAGGATTTTTTCCCTATAATCTCTTTGACTAGAATAAAGGAACATGTTGACCAAGACATGTGGACAAATGTCTATATGTTAAAGAAAGATGTTGTCTGGCATCTCTTTGTTTGTGGGCCAAAGGTATAAATTCTTCCTGTTTCCTAGGAAAATTCTAGAACACTCAAGATTGTTAATAACCCAGTGTTTTCTGTGCTTTTTTTTTTTTCTTGTCAGGATTCCTATTATGCTGTTCTAAACACATGCTGAGGGGATTATTTGCTTACTACAATAGCACTGTGGGAAAGTTAGGTTGATTTACAAAGTATTATAATTCTTCAAAAGCACAAACACTAAGAAAATCTAATTGGATACGGGCAGGAAAGAAATGGGCACATACTAAAATCTATATATTATTTTGTTTTCAGCATCAGTTTTGTCACAAAAATGTTGCAGTTCAGTTACTCTGTGTATATATAAAATATCTGCAAATTTTGACAATTACAGATTTTATTTTGATTGGTAGAATATTGTACTTGTTTGGACACAATTATGCATCACAGCAAAACATATGTGCAGAACTTATGTTGTACAGCTATTTTAATGAGCTGAAATAGGGGTTGGCAAACCTAAGGGCCAGTTCAGTCACATCCATTTGTTTACACATTATCTTCATGCCTGGAGTTATTCAAACTGCAAAGTTTGAAGGCACAGCTCCTAAGGACTGCTCTTACTTCTGATGCCAACTGAAAGTTTGAGAGGTTCCTAAAACCACCCTCAGGTTTGATAATTCATTAGAAGGCTTCATAGAACTCACTTAACGGCATGGTAAGTCCCTAAGCATTTTTGTACCTGTTGATCAAAAATTAATTAATTAAAAATTTTAAATATAGTTAATGCCAGTATCAGTGTTTCGTTCGAAGACATTCACAGGCAAATGATACTGGTAACAAAAAGGATGATACATAGGGAGTCTCCTTGCTAAGGCTGGATTTAAACCTCTGAGCATTGTTTGTTTTGTTTTGCACCAAGTAGGGTGATTAAATTTTGGGAAAGAGCAGGTAGTAGGGACTTACCATGCTGTTAATAAATGTTTATCGAGGGCCTCCTTTCGGCAAAAGTTATTATACTCATGATTCTGGTTTATTACAGGAAATGACACATTAAAATCAGCCAAAGGAAGAGGCACATAGGCCACAGTTTGGGAGAGCTCCAAACACAAAGCTTTTGTTGTCCTCTCCCATGGAGTAATGACCCACTAACCTCCCAGCACTGATGTTTGTCAATATGCCGGGAGTATAACCAGGGAAGATCAGCTGAGCTTTTGTGTCCAGAGTGTTAATGGAGTTTTATTCCACAGGCATAATTGACTGATTTCTTGCTTATGTGGTTGAACTCAGACCACTGATACCGTGTGACTCAAATCATGTGGTTTGTCTCTCTGGTATGGCCAGCTTGCATCATAAACAAAGACAATCCTATTAGTTATGACATAGATCACCTTCCAGAAGCATTTTTGTACCTGTTGATCAAAAATTAATTAATTAAGGGCTTCCCTGGTGGCGTAGTGGTTGAGAGTCTGCCTGCCGATGCAGGGGACACGGGTTCGTGCCCCGGTCCGGGAAGATCCCACATGCCGTGGAGTGGCTGGGCCCGTGAGCCATGGCCGCTGAGCCTGCGCGTCAGGAGCCTGTGCTCCGCCACGGAAGAGGCCACAACAGTGAGAGGCCCGCGTACAGCAAAAAAAAAAAAAAATTAATTAATTAAAAAATTTAAATGTAGTTAATGCCAGTATCAGTGTTTCGTTCTAAGACATTCACAGGCAAATGATACTGGTAACAAAAAGGATGATACATAGGGAGTCTCCTTGCTAAGGCTGGATTTAAACCTCTGAACATTGTTTTGTTTTGCACCGAGTAGGGTGATTAAATTTTGGGAAAGAGCAGGTAGTAGGGACTTACCATGCCGTTAATAAATGTTTATCGAGGGCCTCCTTTCGGCAAGGTAACTGCCAGGCATACAATTCTCCAATTTTTACATATTTGTTCCAGACAATGCTGGAGAAAAAGGTGATTTTCTAACTAAGGCACAGAATTATTTGATTCAAAACTGTTTATTCTAGATCTGTAAAGTCATTTGTTTTCAAATCTAAGTCCTGTGAAGATTTGGTGTTGTTTTTTTTTACACAATCATTTAAGTTAAAACTAAGCCATATTCTTTCTCCTGTGCAAGTTGTTAACATAATGGATGGTCATTGAATAAATAGAAGGCAAAGTAGAGAAAGAAAACAAATAGTCCATTGTCTCATCTATCTTCTAATTTTAGGTTTTAAAAATGAAGTTGTGGGCTTCCCTGGTGGCGCAGTGGTTGGGAGTCCACCTGCCGATGCAGGGGACGTGGGTTCGAGCCCCGGTCTGGGAGGATCCCACACGCCGCGGAGCGGCTGGGCCCGTGAGCCATGGCTGCTGGGCATGCGCGTCCGGAGCCTGTGCTCCACAGCGGGAGAGGCCACGGCAGTGAGAGTCCCGTGTACGGCAAAAAAAAAGAAAAAAAATTGAAGTCATATCTCTACTCTTTATATTCAATATATCTTATCTTTCCTCCATTCATCATTATACTTGTTTTTTCAAGTTATTACACATTTTTAAAAAACATCATTTTGATGGTTATATAATAATTCTTGCATGGATTTAGCATTGTTGATTTTACCATTTGACTTTAGTTTTCTATATTTTTCTCAAATAATGTTTTTATTTCTTTGTTTGGTGGGATAATGCACCAGAATGCCACTTCAAACATTTTTTTTCAAATCTATGCAAACCATAGGGTAATCCAGAACCTTTCTTCTAATAGATATCAATTGCTTATATAATAAAACACATGTATTTACATATGAATTAAATTTAATAATCAAGTCAAATAAGTGTTCTTATTTATAATTTTCTTCACCTTGACAAATACTAAGAAATATTTAATGCTATGTCTCATTTGTATGTTTAATCAAATCGAGTTTTCAGAAGATTTCCACATAAGGAAGGAACAAAAATCAATGTTGTCTAGTAAGGAGTGATTGTCTTGGGCAGTGTGGATTGGCCTGAGATGGGCAGTCACCAGGTTAGAGAGTAAGAGGATGTTCTTCATGATTCTGCCACCCAGAAGGCAGGAAGCGGGGTTTTAATCTCAGCTCTGCCTCCTAGCTGGTGGCCTGGATGCCTCCACCCTTCCTCTTGATGTACTACTTTTCTCTGTAGGTCATTCCATCAAGACCTCCCTCTTCTGCTGCTTGGAAGTACATGACGTTGCACCCCTGTCGCTCAGCCTAACCCCTTCTCTCTGTTCTCCCAATATTGGCAAGGTTCTTGGTTCTGAAGTGAGGTTATTTCTTTCCTCACGTGACACAGAGCTATCTGTTCTCAGTGTCTTGCTGTGCTTCTAGTGATAACAGTTCTTTATTTAGCTTCCTCTCTATTACAGCTTTTCTCTCCCTAGGAGTTTGGCATGAGTTTCTGAGGGCTGGGTGGGAAGGCAGTCAAGTGCTGCCTCTCATGCTGCATCCAGATTTGTCCTCCTTCTCAGACCTCAGCCCTGTCTACTCACCAAGCCTGGTTCTTTCATTCCCTCCTCTGGGGTAGAACTCTTTCCCCACCAAGTACATTGCCTGTCAGAGGATAAAGGAAGAGTTTCTGCTCCCCAGTGGTTTCAGGGCCTCAGGCCTAGAGGTTGGCTGTCAGCATCTCCCACTGTTCTTGCCATGATGCTCCTCGGTCCTCTTAAAGTTGTGCTCTGGTGAGCCTGTCTACAGGCTACCCTGACATGTTTAGACCTGTCTGAGTTCTCAACTTCTCAACTTGAGCTAATGTTCTGGACCCTCACTCCACTGATTTAGAAATTATTGGACTTGATTATTCTTTTGTTAACACTAATTTTTAAATCTCACATCACTAAATCTCCACTGAGTTTATTTTTCAAATTCATTTGTGTACCAAACTACAATTTAATCGGGAAACTGGTCTAATACCCTTGTGAAAATGTGATTAATTTTTTTGGAACCTTGACTGACGAAGTAGATGTTTTCTGTTTTTATTTTATGTTCACTCTTCTTCCCATGCCCTTTATGGTGAAAAGTGGGTGACAAAGCAGGCAAAAGGAAGGGAAATAATTGTTTTTAATTTTTATATAGAAATTTCATTGTTCTTAAAAAATCTTTTTAGAAACTTTTCCTACAGCTTTTATGTACTATGATAAAATCTAGCCTTTATGGCAAAGCTTCAGAAGGTATGGTAAAAACTACTATTAACAAAGCAAGTAATGAAAAGAGGTTAGAAAAGCTGTTAGGTGAGTGCAAATCTCATGTGAAAGAAACTTCTTTCTTAGCTCCATCCATCCATCCATCCATCCATGCAGTCATTTAGTTTTCACATTATGCCAGATGCTGTGCTGTGCATCAAGGATATGAAAATGATCAAGATATGGTGTGCGCCCCAGAGAGATATATAATCTAAAGGGGGACAGAGATGTGTCAAGAGGTATTATAGACATTGTTGATGCCCCAGGTCACATTCCTTTGGCCACCTCTAACTTGAGCTGTGGTAGACAGTGCCATGTATGTTGAAGCCTTCTTTTTTGTTTTAAATTAATTAATTAATTAATTTTTGGCTTAGTCGGGTCTTAGTTGTGGCATGTGGGATCTTTTGTTGCAGTAGACAGGTTTCTCTCTAGTTGTGGCGCATGGGTTCCAGAGCACGTGGGCCCTGTATTTGCGGCACGTAGGCTCTCTAGTTATGGTACGTGGGCTCAGTTGCCCTGTGGCATGTGGGATCTTAGTTCCCAAACCAGGGATTGAACCTGCATCACCTACATTGGAAGGCAGATACTTAACCACTGGGCCACCAGCGATGTCCCATGAAGGCTTCTCACTACTAGTGTCCACTGAGTTTCTCAGCTTTACTGCCTCAGGGATCTCCCTGAAACTACTCTCTGCCTGTGTGTGTGTGTGTGTGTGTGTGTGTGTGTGTGTGTGTGTGTGTGTGTTGGGATTGAGTCCTAATTACCCACGGTTGTAAACTGCTTAATAATTCCTCCTTTATTGGTTTTCCCTTTTTATCTGTCTCATCCTTCCATCTTCCTCACTCTGGCTTCCTGGGAACACCACCCAAATAGTCTATGTGTACTCAAGCTCCTTGTCATTTTCACCCCAGATCCTGCTTTTGGTCAAACCCAATTCTTGTATTATTAATACAAAGTAATAATATCTGTAGATGATGAAGGTGTAAACAGAGTTCTCTTGTTCTACAGAGGATGGAGCAACTAATTCTCTCGGTAGGAGTTGCCAGGAAAGACTATTTGCAGGAGTCAAAGAAAGGGAGAAATTCGAAATTGATAGTTGAAAGATAAAGCTCTCCAATTTCTTTAACTATAGCTCAATATGAGGTATATAGTTCTGGGATGATATAATAGAGGCTACTTTGCATATCTCCTGTTATTTGCGTGACTTATACATGCCTGAGACTTTCTAGGCTTTCTGGAGGAGTGAATGATAAGGTGGAGCTAATGCTCAGTTCTCAGACTAAGTAGCTTTTAGAACTAAGAAAAGGAACAGTTCTATGCTTTGACCTTAGAAAACAACCCTGGACCAGGGAGGATGCTTCGAGATAGGAGAATGTCAAGATATCCAGGCTTGGTCCAGGGATAATTGTTGTGGTCAGGGATGAAAGGACAGTTTGCTTGCAACACTGTGTGGTGGCCTTCTGTTGTTACCAAGCTCCCAGGAGAATGTGTGTCAGGTTCCATGAGAGAAGGGCTGTAAAAATTTAAAGAGAAGGTCAAATGGAAAAGTTGTGATTCATCAAATCATTGTAAAAAACCCCTAAAATTATGAGAACCTCCCTGGGGAAGGCCCATCCCCCAGGAAAACCCAGTGCTTTGCCTGAGACCTCTGGAGAGTATGAGGTCTGAGCAGGTCCATACTGGTGTTGATGGGAGGAACATTGTATTCGCTCGGCTCTAGAGCCTCTAACCATGCCAAGAGGCAGGCAGAACCATCGAAGTTCCTGAGGCCACAAATGGCGGGAAGCCAACTGTGGCAGCTGCCCCATGAACTGGGCAGATGAAGGCAGTTATGCAGTGGGGGTTGGGTGAGAGCTCTGGTTCTCAGACTCAGAGACTATGAATATGGTTATCCACAACCCAGTCACCATTTCTCCCTGGTCATCTGGTAGCTGGACACTGGCCAAGCATGAGTTACCATGTCATGCTTAATGAACCAACAAGACTACGCCACTTCTTTAAAAAAAACAACATGGACTTCTCCATTTGGGCAATATAATAAAGCCTAACGTAGAATGCAAGGACAAACAACACAAACCCCCAGCTTTAGGCCTCTATTTCTCAACATAATTCTTAAAATAAAAAAAAAGGGAAGTTGCAGAACAGTTGTATAATAAGGTCCAACATACATAAAAGACGTGTGTAAGAGTGTAAAGGCGTTGAAAGGGAACTGGAAGGGAGCTGCCTGTTTGTTGACAGTGGTTACTTGCAGGGAGGCACTGGGAGCTGGGCGTGGGAGGGAATGGTAAAGGGGACTTTATGTTCTGTTCTGGATTATCTGAATCCTTTACATATTATTTATGTAACCAAATAAAAAGCACACAGTTAAAAAAAATTACTTTCAGATTCACTCACTTCTCTGAATTTCCATTTTCTCATTTGTAAAATGGAAATAATAATACTTACCTCCCAAAGGTATGTTGCATATGAGAAAATGTCTGTTGAGCCTCCAGCATCTCAGTGCCTGACATATACCAGGAATTCAAGAAATTTTAGCTGTCTCAACCCTCTCTTCTCATGAGGTAAGGAAGAGAATAGCCATTTTAAATAAATCTGATTTCTTTCTTAAAATTCTCAACATTAAAGTAAAGGGAGAACCTGAAAGCAATCTTTCTTTCTTTAAAGGCCTAATAATCAGATTTGGGGTATTTCTTTCAGGAGATCAGAAAATGGGCCACACCACCGTGAACGTACCCGATCGCTTCTGATCTTGGAAGCTAAGCACGGTCGGGCCTGGTTAGTACTTGGATGGGAGAAAATGGGTTAAATTGCTCTGATTATTTCCTCACTTATAAGAGTCCCCCTGAAAATTTATGCCTAATTTTGCAATCTAAGCATTATAAACTGTCCTTACTTTGAAGACTTTTATGAAATTGCATAGACATTAGATCATATCAAGTATGATTATATAATTGATGGTTCATGAAAAAAACAAAATCAGTTTTCTGAAAATGTACCTAGATAAAAATGAGTAGTCTTCTTTCTGTCTGTTCACAGAAGAACAAATAGTATATCCCAAAAAGTCACAGGACTGTAATGCTTCTTTTACTATTTTACTACATTTATATGTTACTGTATATATTACTACATATTACTAATATTGCTGTATTTATATATTTTACTATTACTATATAATTTACCACATATTATAGTATACATTATATACCATACAATTTACTATATAATTTATATATTTCACTATAATACTGTTTTTTTTTTTGTTTTTTTTTTTTGCGGTACGCGGGCCTCTCACTGCTGTGGCCTCTCCCTTTGCGGAGCACAGGCTCTGGACGCACAGGCTCAGCGGCCATGGCTCATGCGCCCAGCCGCTCCGCGGCATGTGGGATCTTTCCAGACCGGGGCACGAACCCGTGTCCCCTGCATCGGCAGGCGGACGCTCAACCACTGCGCCACCAGGGAAGCCCAGTGAAACTTTTGAGGTAAGAAATATAACTAACTTGACATTTTCTCAATACTCACCGGCTGTCAGTATAGAAAACATGGAATTCAGATTACAGCCCTTGCCCAAAGGATTCACAAATTAAATTTGTCAGACTGAGGGAGAAGCAGCATGATGGTGGGGTGAAGCATTCCCTAAGGAGAAAAAGAAACAGAGTTAGGGAGGGGTGGGTCACTGGCACAGATTAACAGAATGTTCTAGCTGTTTAAAGGACCCGAGATACCATTTAGCCATGTTCTGGGCCTTTTAGGAAGTTTCTTGGGAACAGAGCCTCCCTTACAGCTTGTTCACTGCTTTACCCCCAACACCTAAAACAATGTTCACCACTTTGTAGGTGCTCAGTAAATACTTGTTGACTGACTAGTATGGAAACTCAGGTCAGACAGGTGAACTGATATATGATCAAGGTCACTCAGCTGGTTTATAGTAGAGCTGGATCTAGCAACTAGTTTTGACTCTTCATTCTTTGCTCTAGCAAATTTAGGAGGCAGCTCCTAAAAAATGAACTACTCCAACGAATGAAACCTCCTGTATGCTTTCTCTCTACCTTGCACATAGCATTTCTTCTTCCTATATGAAATATTACCAACCAAATATATCAATTTCATGTCCGAAATGTGAGTTGAGAGACTCGAGTTCTGTTCCTAGTTCCTCCATTCACTTCCTTTGTAACTGAGGCAAATGACTTAACCTGTTCAAACTCAGTTTCTTTTTTGGTTGTGAGAGGGGCTAAAGGTTCTTTCAGTTCTCCTGTCCTGTGATTCTAAATTTCATGAAAGGTTCTAATAAGCTCACCTCTGGACTGTATGTCTTAATATCCTTATATCAATGTCCTTGAAGTGTGGTCATTGCATCACCTCTATCAGAATCACCTGGGGTCCTTTAACTATGCTGATTTTGTAATTGTTAAAAAGAATATATTAGACACGTAGATGTTGATTTGGAGGGATTTCCATTAAGCTATGCTTCCTAACACTTTCAACCTTTATAGTAATGGTACACATAAAAAGTGATAATGTTTATGTGGTGTACTGGGGTAAGAAACTTTAGTCTGTCTCTTTGCCAATTCCCCTCTCACTGAGAAACTCTGCCACTGAGTGAGAAAAACAAGTTGCAAAAAAAGAAAAATGATCCCCTTTTTGCAAGACAATACCAAAATTCTGTATGACTATGTATAAGCATGTCTGCATGCATATGTATTGTTTGTATACGATTATGTGAGTTACGTTATGTGCTTGTAGATATACAGTATTATAAGAATATTGAAAGGAACATACTGGGTTGTTAACATACGGGAGAGGAAGGAGGACAAAAAATAAAAAAAATTTTAAAAAGGTGAAAACACTAGTGTGTATGCTATGAACCCATTTATGCATTTATGTAAAGGAATATATTCATATATAAAGACATTTAAAAATAGAATAAAAAATGCAGATCCATGGCCCCTACTGTAAAGCCAAATCTCAGGGACAGGAGATATGGAGAGGTGCATCATTAACAAATATTCCAAGTGATTCTGTAACAATGAAATCTGTAAATCTTTGCATTAAGTGCTAATATCATTAGCTGTAAACACAGCTTCGTTGGAAATTTCCATCCTGCAATGCAGGCTCAGCTGATCTTCATTGTCTTGGAACATAGTAGATGCATAATAAATAGCTGCTGATTATTTGAGTCATTTGGAGGACAGGTGGAGGGAGTGAGGGCCAAAGTGGTGGGAGAAGTCGATCAGCTGGGCAAGGTCAAGCTCAGGAGCCATGAGGTAAAACAGGTAAGAACAATGGACTGGGCTCCCTTGGCATTTTCAAACATTCAACAGCATTTGTTAGGCACTATATACATGCAGGGCACTTTTCTCTATCTTATTTCATTTAATTCTAAAATAACCCTTTACAAACTCAGAGAGGTGACGTGGATAGCACAAGTAGTATCAAAATTGGGATTTGAACCCCACGCATATTTTGAGTGCTCAGCTATAAACTAGACTCCTGGCAGCTGCTGAGGATAGGAGGGCAAGCACAATAGATGGTTTGCTCTTTTTCATGTCCGCAATCTTGCAGCTCAGCCACGATCATTCCAGTCTGTTGTCAATTATTAGTTGACACTCCTAGTCGGCTGCCTAGAAGCAGCTTCTTTGTCATATATCCCAACCTGGATCCCGCCAAAGAGAGATTACAGCAAATGTGTTTTTTGTCTATCGTCACTAGCTAGTGTTTTCACAGTGGGGAGAAACTATTTCCCAGATGATTTTGAATAGTGCAAGAAGACCAAGAAGACTAACTCTAGTTCCTTCCAATTCTTAGGCACCTATCAAGGGAAAATAATTCTGGCTTTTTATAGCTTTATCTGCTAAGTGTTTTGCTGTTAGAGCAAAAGGAAGGTGAGAGGTGGGGAAAGAGATGCCCCCTCATTAAGTTCAAGGGTGGGGCAACGAATGGTACAAATAAATTCCACACACATACTCATTTTTTGGTAATCTCTGGTGTTGGGTAGTGGATAGGAAAAAATCAGAAGTGTATATTTTGCGCCTGAATGCTTGAAAGAAAACAAAAACGGCATCTTTTTGTCACCCACTAACATTAACTTAAGGGCCTTGATCTTTGGACCTGTGCCACCCCGCGATCATTTCTGGAGAAGTAGCCATTTTGCAGATTCTGGAGAACGGTACCAAGGGCCGGACCCTGGTACTGAATCTCTCTTTCCCAAACGTCTGCGGAGCCAGTCCGGATCGGTAGCACCACGGCTGGTCTCCGTGATTTAGCAGCAACCCAGAGTCGGAAAAAACCGGAAGACGGGAGGCAGGGATTTCCAGGTGGAATCAGGGGTGTGCGAAATTCATTAGTGAGGACAAGGCCCCACCGGGCGTTATCTGTGGTTACAGGTGCGGAGCTTCTCTAGGTCTCCGCGCCTCTGAGCCCAGTTAAGCTGCCACTCCTTCCCCAGGTGTGCAGCCTGCGTCCCAAGCAGCCTTCCCAACCTGGGGAAGTGGTCTTAGTGTACGTCTTTCTTGCCAACAAAGTGCCACCTCTCCCGTAAGTCATGCTTGGCCACACGGCGCCGATTTTAAATCGATAACACAACCAAGTCCAGCCGGACGCTCCGCTCATCCAAATGCGCTTAGCACAGAACACCTCCGCGCTCCTTCCACTGTTCTCAGCTTCCTCCGCCCCTAGTTCCTACTCGGTCGTACTTAAAGTCCGGAGTGCTGGAGTGCGGCTCGGAGGAACGGGATGGCGAACTAGGAGCGGCGCCGGCGTCCGGCAGCTCGTCGCACCGGGCATGCTCAGTGGCACGGCCGGCTGGGTGGCCTCGCGAGCTGCACCCGGATCTGCTCGGCGGCGGCGGCAGCGGCTGCGGCGGCGACGTGAGCGCGCAGGGGGGCGGCGGCCTCGCCTCCTCTCTGTCTCTCTCTGCGCCTGGGTCGGGTGGGTGACGCCGAGCGCGAGATGTCGGATTTTGATAGTAACCCGTTTGCAGACCCGGATCTCAACAACCCTTTCAAGGTGAGCGTCGTCCCCAGCATCTCCCGCCACCGTGACGCGTCGTTGTTTGTTTAAACCGACAAGTTCCTTCGCGCCCGCCACTCGGCCCCCTTCAGCCCCTTAAGACAGGGGCTTGGGGCCGCCGCACCCCTCTGGGGGGTCGCGCTCCGGCCCACGCGTCACTCGTTTTGGGGTCGGAGAGGAACCTACTGAGCTCAGCATACGGCCGGCCCTCCCCGCGTCCCCGACTGGAGAGGGTCGTGCCCTGGCTCGGGAGTGAGGGTTCCTGGGGCTTCGGGGTTCCCGGCCCGCCTCTCGGGAGCGGGGAGAGTGATGAGCCTAGAGCAGGTGGAGTTGTCACCTGTCAGGTAAGTGTGGCTGGCCGGGCAGGGGCGGGGGCCGGGACGCGGCGGAGGGGGGCTCACCCTCGGGAGGGGTTGTCATGGGGACCCGAGGGGGCGCTGAGAGGAGCTGCGTGGGTGATGGCAGAGATGTGGAGGAGAGGTGAGGGCACCGAGTACGCTGCAATTAAAAATAAAAGGTTTTTGTTTTTAATTTTTAAACTTGTGTTGCGCCCAGGTGCCACCAGCGGCGCTGCCACCCCTCCTCCCCACCATTTGCTTGAGGTTGAGGGTACTGATAACAAAGCGTAAGTTAAATATAAATAAACACACCTGGAAACAATAGTGCACGTGGACGATCATCTTCCTTCCTAACCGCTCTTAGTAAGGTAAACGACGGGATATTTTCCAAGCTCCTTGTGCGTCAGCTGTTCTCTGGGCTGTATGAGGATACCATTTCCCACATGAGCTTCTTTCTTTCTTGGAGTATACCTTTTGGATCCCAGCTTCGAGAGGGCTTGGCATAGAAACCGGCAAAGGAAGACGACTAAGGTGTTCATTATCTGCGCCTAACTTAATGCAACGTCTATATAAATACCTTAAAAAGTACCACTCCAGGTTTCTTAATGAGTGCTGTTGTTTAGCACGTGTAATTTGTTTCTGTTGCTCGAAGTTGGTTAATTTCTCCTGGTTATGTACAATAGTAACTTTAATTTGTGGTCCTACAAGGGTCACTTCTGGCTTGTTGAATTTACATCTCTTTTACTCCTGGTTTTATCTCTTATTAAGAATTCTGGAAAAGGAAAAACATCCCTCTTCTGATTGTTTGCCTGTTAATTTCATGGAGGATTATCTTAACTAAATAATTCTGATTATTATTGACAGCTTGACTCACTGTAGAAATGTAGAATAGACTCAGTCAACTATTCCTTTGCCTCTGATATCACTTAAGAAAATTCTCTACACCTGGCCTGAAACTTTTAGGTTTTAAAGAGGATATGGTTATACTTTGAGTAGAATTTTTTCCCCCCAGAAGTTTAGTATTCCATCATCCCATGTTGTGGAAAATCGGATTATTCTTAAATCATAAACATTCTAAAGAGACATCTCATCACTTGCCAAACGGGTATTATTTTAGAATATTTTGAGGTATAACATTAAGAACCTGTTAGCTCTTCCTAATTCAAATAATTCATTGATGCTGTTTATTCAGCATCTGACAGTTTGGCTGTTTTCTGTTCTGTCATTCCATTTCCTGGCTTAATTTACGTAGCTAGTTCTCTTGTTAGGGCGAGACATTGTCGGCTTCTTAGCCCAGACTGCTTTTCTGTGACAAGTAATGTTGCCATGACACTTTCCTCTTCTGCTGTACAGAAGGTTGCTGTAATAATTCTAAACCCAAAAGTAGCTTTAAATATTCATTGTGGCATAAAATTATAAACTTTTTGTTCTTTATAAGTGGGTGCATTCAGAGGACAGTGATTATTTAGGTTCATAAAATGCTTCAAAGGATGGATAAGTTAGGCCTAAAGAAGACTTGGTTGTACACGTTTCTGTTTATGATCTTTCCCTATTTTCGGTGACTGTCAGAGCATTGTGTATCTGACCTTTGATTTTTCTACTTAAATTCAGCTGCCCTTCCTCCTCTCAAAGTAAAGCTTTACATTTATAGCATATTCTTTCTTCTTTCTACTGTTGGTTTCCTTCTATGTAAATGTGATTCTTGAAATAGCATTTCTGGTCCTCTCTACTTACATATAAAAAGTTCTCAGGTGCATCTTTGTGTTACCTTATTGTCATCTTCTCAAATCTGTTCTTATTTTCAATATTTGAAATATTTCAATATTCAAAAATAAAGTTCATATTTTCAAAATATATATTTCACATTTGGCAACCATCCTAATTTCTTCTTAATTAAAAACTATTTGATTTCCATTGCTAACTTGCCCATTGTCTTACATCGAGGTGTAGGTAGTGCAGAATTGGCATTGGAATTTAGATCACCTGATTCCTAGTCAGTTGCTGATGGCACTCTGTATTCTCTGTTTGCATTTCTTTCACCAAAATTCTTGTCTTGTGTTTGGAGCTTGGACTTGAGGCTCTCATGTAGTACTTAAAAGTTTTGGGTCAAGAGTTAAAACAAACAAACAAACAAAGAAACAAACAAAAAACCCAAAACTGCATTTAATCTTGGCTTTGTCACTGACCAGCTGAGAAACCTTGGAAAGTTACTTAGCCTCTCTATACCTTTCGTTTACTATTATGTAGAATAGAATGATATCAATAGTACCTTCTCCAAAGGATTGTTAATAGGATTAGGTGAACATACATTTAGTGTGTTATCAGTGCTCAATGCATGGTGCCTTTAATTAGATAATAATAGGTAGTATTAATAGGAATTCAAGGAACTGTATTTAATTATAGTTGATGATATTATTCTTAGCTTATTAATTTGGTGAAGTTCATGTTACCTTTGAGTCTTCTAGAGTGCTAATAGTAGCTGTTTGGCGGGTCATAGTTGAGGAATCAAGGCTAAAAATAATTAAGTGGTTTGCCCTAGGTCACCCTACTAAGAGTAGACCCAGGTTGTCTGAATCCTAGTGCTTTGTCACTTCACATGCTTCCTCCATAATAAAAGAACTCTATATTAAAATTGAGCAACTGTCCATTTTATTCTGGCCTCAAACATTAATTCTACTCTATTGAAATAATCTATTTAAAATGGCATACAATTCAGTGTTCTTATTTATCTTTTTAGTTGCAGTAATATCAGTAGTATCCTAACAGTTTAGTTGAAGTTGAAAATTGAAAACTTTGTCTTAAAAAGAGACCCATGGGCTTCCCTGGTGGTACACTGGTTACGAATCCACCTGCCAATGCAGGGGACGCGGGTTTCGAGCCCTGGTCTGGGAAGATCCCACATGCCGTGGAGCAACTAAACCTGTGCACCACAACTACTGAGCCTGTGCCCTAGAGCCCGCAAGCTGCAACTACTGAAGCCCGCAGGCCTAGAGTCCATGCTCTGCAACAAGAGAAGCCACCACAATGAGAAGCCCGTGAACCGCAACGAGTGGCCCCCGCTTACTGCAACTAGAGAAAGCCCGCACGCAGCAACAAAGACCCAAAGCAGCCAAAAAAAGAGACCCATGATTCAAGGATGATACCCGTTTTGTTTTCATTTACAATAAAGTGGATGCTACTCTTCCCTTAGCCATTTAAAATTTTAAGACTGGAGATTGGATAGCAACAGGAAAGGATTTTTTCTTTATCTTTCAGCATTAATCTGGAACATAGCGGTAGTAATTTATGGTCTGTGGTATTTATGTTCATGTGAACTACATGAGTTCCCACTCTCTTTTCCTCAGGTTGATATTTTAAAAAAGAGTCCACTGAGCTGCTGATTATATTTCATCAAATTAAGATGCATCATTATTTTATTTACCTCTGTTTTCAGTTATCTATTGCCGTGTAACAAATACATGCAAAATCCGCAGATATGGAGGCCGGCTTGCATTACACCAGTTTATATAAGGGACTTGAGCATCTGAGGATTTTGGTATCCAAGGAGGCTCTTGGAACCAATACCCTGCTTATAGCAAGGAACGATTGACTGTAATCCCCAAATGTAGTGGCTTGAAACAAAAATTACTTGCTCAGTATTTTGTTATTTGAGCTACATTTAGCTGGACAGTTTGTTTTAAATGTTATTGTCTAGAGTCACTCATGTGGCTTCAGTCATCCAGCAGCTTGACTAGAGTGGGATGGTTTAAGATGTCCTCGCTCAACTACCTGGCAGTTACCTGGGGCTGTCAGTGGGGGCAGCGATTGGTGCTCTTTCATGTGGCCTTTCCTAGGAATAGGCTGGGCTTTTTACGTGGTGGTAGCAGTGTTCCAAGAAGACGAGTGAAAGCCACAAGGCTTCTTGAGTCAGTTCGTTTCTGCTACATTCTTTTAGTCGAAACAAGCCACAAAACCAGCCCAGCTTCAGAAAAGGAGTGGGAGGATTAGACTTCACATCTTGATGAAAGGAACTCCGTCCCTCTTGATATAGACCTAGGAATTGAAAAGATAAACCCAGTGTAAAATGGTGAGACAGGTACAGGGTAACCTCAATAGAACTCCCATCAAATGGAGGAGTGGGAGGCATGTAGCAGTCGCTGGTACAAACAGCGGGTCTGAAATCCAGCCAGGCTCATTAGTCAGGGTCCCCTACTTTGGGGGCAATGAGAGTTCTTTGATTAGGGCCCAGTTTCTACTACCTTGGAAGTCTTTTCTAATCTTATTTTCTTCTGCTTTTGGCTCTACCCTCTGAGAAGTCCTTCTTTTCTGTAAATTACTCCAGTTTGTAACTGAGTAGTATTTTCAGTCTGCTTCCTTCCCATTGAAATTGGGAGCCCAGAAACCTCTTTTCAATTTGAAATATCTCTGTGTCTTTTAGTCCAGGCTGGTACAACTCTCTTAACAATTTGTTAATCTTATATGGGTTCAAACTATCGCTTAAAACACATCTGTAATTCTTTTTCAGACAGTCTTCTTTATTTAGGGTATAGTGTCAGGGTGCTATGGATCAACGCTCTTTTTTTTTTTTTTGGTACGCGGGCCTCTCACTGTTGTAGTGTCTCCCGTTGCGGAGCACAGGCTCCGGACGCGCAGGCTCAGCGGCCATGGCTCACGGGCCCAGCCGCTCCGCAGCATGTGGGATCCTCCTGGACCGGGGCACGAACCTGTGTCCCCTGTATCGGCAGGCGGACTCTCAACCACTGCACCACCAGGGAAGCCCTGGATCAACGCTCTTAAGATATGTGAAAACCTTTTGTCTAGATTGAGTATCTTCTACGGCAATGTAAGCTCCCAGGCAGGTACAATGGGAGGCTGCTAGTGTGGGCGGGGTACCTCTCACAAATGCTAAAAGACAAAACTAGTGTTTGAGCATGTTTTATTTTGGTCCTTGGCTTTAACAATAATTGTAAAAGAAATGATGGTGAGTGTGAAAATTTTGAATGTAAACTGTTCTTTTGCTGATGTTGCCCCCCCCCTCCCCAACCAGAAAGGTTTTTTGGAGGGCAGTTAATATTTACTAGTGTCGAATGCAGATCCGGGAAACTTACTGGATATTTTCTTAATATGAATCACAGTGTTATGTAGTACCTGAAAATATATATTGGATTAGTGAAGTTAGTGACCAGTTCTTAAAAATGAATCTACAGTATTCTGTTCTTGTGCATCCAGTGAATATTGTCTTCAGTTCCCAGTGCGTATTTGAAGACTGGTTTGAACAAGATAGGTTGTTCCCAAGAAGAAGACAGAATGACCATGGGTCTGGAATCAAGTCCTAGGAAAATTAAGTTTACTCAATGGGTTTAGTCTACAGAAGGCTAAAGGGAAGTTTGAGATATACAGATGCTTGAAGGGTTCTTAGCTGGTTGAATGAATAAATGTGTTCTTGCTTCAGGAAAAAAAGGCCAATTGGCAGAGTTCGTATGAAAATAGATTTTGTCCTAACATAAAGATTTAAAAAAATCTATTAGAATAGCCTGATAATGCTCTTTTGGTACGGAGTTCCCCAGCACCTGAAGGAATTCAAACAGAGTTTCAATGACCTATCACAGATGCTAAGGCAGACAGTTGTGTCTCAAGTTCTTTTTCTACTTTAAAACTCTCCAATTGTTACATTTTTGTGCCCTTATGGACCATTTTGTGAATGCGTAAATTCTCTCATGTTTTAATGCACTGGATATTGGAATTGAGTCTGATCATCTCAGAGAAGAGGGTTTATGTTCTAGGATGCTATGCTCTGAGCCCCAGCATCTACTGAGGGAGCAGCCTGAAGTGATTACTTACACATAGGGGATCATGTCCTTTTCTGTGTGATACTTGCCATGCTGGTCTTAGCTGACTGATCTTATCAAGCAGAGGCCAGTCTTTGAGCTGATCAGGAGCAGATAAGATCGCTTGGTCCAAAAACTTTGCCCCAACGAGAACAGTGATAGTTAACTGAGCTATCTTTCTCAGGAGCTATCTTTCTCTGTGAGAGCACAGAGAAAAAGTCAGGTAGTTGTAGCGGGAATAACCACGGAAAGACATGAGGAAAGAGCCAAATTATCTATCATGCAAATCATGAAGCAGTAGAGTAGGAATCGTCTGACCAGGCCTTCTGGTCATTTTATAGAATTCCAGTCCCTTATTCGAGCTGCTCTTGCACTACAAGAGATATTGCCATGTTTTGAAGAATTCCAGCCTCTGTGAAACCTGGCATCCTTCTTTCTGTGTGCAGAGTCTGTTTCTTTCAACCAGAATTGCCTAAAGGTAAATGCAAAGCAATATCTTCTTGCCCAAATAGTGATAGAATCAAACCTGTAGGGACTTCCCTGGTGGCGCAGTGGTTAAGAATCTGCCTGCCAATGCTGGGGATATGGGTTCGGTCTGTGGTCGGGGAAGATCCCACATGCCGTGAAGCAACTATGTCCATGCACCACAACTACTGAGCCTGCGCTCTAGAGCCCACGAGCCACAACTGCTGAAGCCCACGCACCTAGAGCCCGTGCTCCACAACAAGAGAAGCCACCGCACTGAGAAGCCTATGCAACAAAGAGAAAGCTGCGCGCAGCAATGAAGACCCAATGCAGTCAAAAAAAAAAAAAAAGAAACCTGTATTTAGGGACTTCCCTGGTTGTACAGTGGTTAAGAATCCACCTGCCAATGCAGGGGACACGAGTTTGAGCCCTGGTCCGGGAAGGTCCCACATACCACAGTGCAACTAAGTCCGGGCACCACAACTCCTGACCCTGTGCTCTAGAGCCTGCGAGCCACAACTACTGAGTCCACGTGCTACAACTACTGAAGTCTGCGTGCCTAGAGCCTGTGCTCCACATCAAAGACAAGCCGCCACAAGAAGCCTGTGCACCACAACGAAGAGTAGCCCCGCTCACAGGAACTAGAGAAGGCCTGCGCGCAGCAACGAAGACCCAATGCAGCCAAAAATAAATAAATTTATGAAAAAAGAGAAAGACCTGTATTTAGACCGAATACAGATAAAAATGATAGAAGAGGTCTACATGATATAATTAAAGTTGTACTTAGTTTTTGGTGGTAATGAAAGTCCAAGCGCTATGGGATGTTTTTAAGTCACAAGAAGGAAATTTCCCAACTTTTAATAGGTATGGGCATAAAAGACGATGTGGAGGTTGGTTGGATTTGACTTTGTACTGAGTGTCTTCCCTGTGCAAGAAATGCCAAAAGAAATCCTTGTAAGTGTGTATGCAGATAGCAATCTCAATAATCCCCTCCCTGGCGTTTGGCATGGGGTGCTTATAAGCATTAGTAATGCCAGTTCATCAGTTGATGGACATTTGGGTTGTTTCCACCTTTTGACTATTATGAATAATGGTGCTATAAAGATCTGTATACAAGTTTTTGTTTGAACACTTGTTTTAATTTCTGTTGGGTATATACCTAGGAGTAGCATCTCTGGGTCTTCTGGTAACAATGTTGAATCATTTGAGGAACTGCCAGACAGTTTTCCAAAGTGGCTGCGCCATTTTATATTCCCGCCAGCAGTGTATGAGGGTTCCGCATTCTCTACATCCTAGTCAACATTTGTTGTTACCTGTTAATAATTGTAGCCATCCTAGTGAGTGTGAAGTATCTAATTTTGGTTTTGATTTGCATTCCTCTGATGACTGTATGATGTTGAACATATTTTATGTGCTTATTGGCCATTTGTATATCATCTTTGGAGAAATGTCTATTCAGATCCTTTGCCCATTTTAAAATTGGGTTATTTGTCTTTTTAGTATTGAGTTATAAATGATTTTTAAAAATATATTTTGGATATAAATCCTTTATCCAGATATACAGTTTACAAATATTTGCTCCCATTTTGTCGATTACTTTTTTACTTTCTTGTTAATGTCCTTTGAAGCACAAAAGTTCTAAATTCTGATTAAGGTCAAATTATCTATATTTAGTGGCTTTTGTTTTGATACTATATCCAAGAATCCTTTGCCAAACCTGAGGTAATGAACATTTATCCCTGTGTTTTCTTCCAAGAGCTTTATAGTTTTAGCTCTTACGTTTAGCTTTATGATTCATTTTGAGTTAATTTTTGTATAGGGTGTGAAGTAAGGTCAAACTTCATTCTTTTTTTTTTTTTTTTTTTTTTTTTTTTTTTTTGGCGGTTCGCGGGCCTCTCACTGTTGTGGCCTCTCCCGTTGCGGAGCACAGGCTCTGGATGCGCAGGCTCAGTGGCCATGGCTCACGGGCCGAGCCGCTCCGCGGCATGTGGGATCTTCCCAGACCGGGGTACGAACCCATGTCCCCTGCATCGGCAGGCGGACTCTCAACCACTGCGCCACCAGGGAAGCCCAAACTTCATTCTTTTGAATGTGGATATCCAGTTGTTCCAACACCATTTGTTGAACAGACTGTTCTTTCTCCTTTGAATGGTCTTGGCACCCTCGTTGAAAAATCTCTATTCTTAATCTGTGTTCTTGCAAAAGAAATGAAATATTTTAGTTTAAAAAGCCCTTCATATTTCATGCAAAATGGCTCCCAAGTACCTGCTGAAATCCCTAGAGTATATATATCAGCTCTCCCAGCTTCCCAAATTGCCAGAGCTAGTGTTGCAACTCCTTCTAATCTCTGCTTGTTTCAAAACTTAAAAAAAAAAAAAAAAGTGTAATAGTGGGTTTTATACTTGTTTTTAGAATGTAATTCTAAATACATCAATATTACCAACTTGATACTTTTCCTTTTCTTTAAAAGAGACACTTCCATTTATTTTACAGAGTACAGATGAATTAGTGAATTTTTTTTGCATATCAGCAAAAAAAATGTTGGAACCTCTTAAAAGAATAAAGCAAATAAGTGTATATTATAAAGTGTAGTGCATTTTGAGTATTGGTGAGATCAAACTAGGAAGAAAGGATTTGTGATAGGTATGCATTATAATTCTAAATTGATTGTTAATAGAAGAAAAATAAATCAGACATTTGAATGCAAGTGATTTAGTATATGTAGCTAGTAAAGATTTTTTCTTATCAAACACAGCCAAAACAATGCATATCATAGAAAAAACAATATGTACACAACAAATACTGGATGTTTCCACTTTGTTCAAGAGAAATAAGCAAAGGCAGAGTTGTATATATGCTACTGGCAGTCATTTTATCTGTGGGAACCCTCCAATGGTGGTTAGAATTCTCATATAGTGATGAGGAATATATGTGGAAGGTGGTAGGTGATAGGAAAAAAGCATCAAGAATATGGGCCAGTCACGGCAGGGGCTGGTGTACGAGTGTAATTTTACTACCATTTAGCAATTTTCCCGAAGCTGTTGATGCTTCTTTTGGTTGATTTAGCCAGTCTTGTGGTTTTATTTATGGCCTAGCATACCTAATTTTTGGCATCTCAAATAGTCATAAATTTTAGTGAATTGCTTACAAGTAAGTGGCATATTATAAAAATGTAAATTAATGTATTCCCTAAGCTTCAAAGAAGTGTTACATGCTTTTTCTACTTGATTAAAAAAATTTTTATGGAAATGTTTATATTTGAATCTCAGGGGGAACTTAACCACCATTTAGGGTTGAGTCCATAAGAAAATATTCTGTGAGCTATATATATTGCAGACAAACATTTCTGTGTTCTTAGGCTGGTGCTGGGGGCTTAGAGGAAGAAGTTAATGAAGTTTACAGAGGTGGCCCAGGGGAGTTGGTAAAAGGGTGGCTTTGGAACCAGGCAGCCTAGATTTGCTTGTTCGCCTCCTAGCTAGGTGACCTTAGGCAAATTGCTTAATTTTTCTGCCTTCAGTATTTATTTTTTTATTTTTTTACATTTCTTATAGTTCCAGAAGTTTAGCTTTTGAATTAAGACAAAGATGGGAAGCTCTTAAAATAACAGATAAAGGAAATAAATTATGGTGCAAGATTATCTTTGGTTGCAACATGTGATTATTTATTCTTCTCGTTTATTTTATCCCTAAATTGCCTATGTTTCCTAAGGCAGACTCTAATTTTTATTAACTTTTAAACTTTTGGTATTAACAAATAACAACAAAAACAAAACATAGAAATTACTGGTTGTCTTACAAAGTGTGGGGATTTTAGAAGCTATTATATATCACAACTTGAACTGAGGGTAATAATAATGAGAGCTCATTTTACTTTTATGACAAATCACCTTGTGATGTAAACTTTGTTTAAATGTTGGAAAGTTGTACACTTGGTTGTTTAATGTTGATGGTTTTTGAAAAGGATATCTAGTGTTCTTTTTATTATATTTGAGTCTAATATTTTTTAAAGTTGTGATTATGATTACTTTTTGACATGATGGGAAGCTAGCAGGAGATGAATCCCTGGTGTCACAGTTGGAACTCTGAACATTTTCTCTCCATGGATATATTGTTGTAGATTTGGATTTGGTGGTATGATTTTAATTACTGGTCTGAAGAGCTTAACCACTAAGTTAACAAGAGTAGGTCATTTAGCCAGAAATCATTTCATAAGAAAATGTTCTGGGGGCTTCCCTGGTGGCGCAGTGGTTAAGAATCTGCCTGTCAGTGCAGGGGACACAGGTTCGGGCCTTGGTCCGGGAAGATCCCACATGCCGTGAAGCAACTAAGCCCGTGTGCCACAACTACTGAGCCTGTGCTCTGGAGCCCACGAGCCACAACCACTGAAGCCCGCACCTAGAGCTCATGCAACAAGAGAAGCCACTGCAATGAGAAGCCTGTGCACTGTGATGAAGAGTAGCCCCCGCTCTCTGCAACTAGAGAAAGCCCGTGCACAGCAATGAAGACACAACACAGCCAAAAATAAATAAATGTTCTGTAAAACATATTTAATCTGAGATGGAGAAACTACATTTAAAAGTTGACTGCCGCAGCTCATGCAGCTCAATATCAAAAAAACAAACAACCCAGTCCAAAAATGGGCAGAAGACTTAAACAGACATTTCTCCAAAATGTATTGCCAACAAACACATGAAAGGATGCTCAACATCACTAATCGTTAGAGAAATGCAAATCAAAACTACAATGAGGTATCACCTCACATCAGTCAGAATGGCTATCATCAAAAAATCTACAAACAATAAATGCTGGAGAGGTTGTGGAGAAAAGGGAACCCTTTGCACTGCTGGTGGGAATGTAAATTGATACAACCACTATGGAGAACAGTATGGAGGTTCCTTAAAAAACTAAAAATAGAACTACCATATGACCCAGCAATCTCAGTACTGGGCATATACCCTGAGAAAACCATAATTCAAAAAGAGTCATGTACTACAGTGTTCATTGCAGCTCTATTTACAGTAGCCAGGAGATGGAAGCAAGCTAAGTGTCCATCGACAGATGAATGGATAAAGAAGATGTGGCACATATATACAATGGAATATTACTCAGCTATAAAAAGAAATGAAATTGAGTTATTTGTGGTGAGGTGGATGGACCTAGAGTCTGTCATACAGAGTGAAGTAAGTCAGAAAGAGAAAAATACTGTATGCTAACACATATATATGGAATCTAAAAAAAAAAAAAAGGTTCTGAAGAACCTAGGGGCAGGACAGGAATAAAGATGCAGATGTAGAGAATGGACTTGAGGAAACGGGGAAGGGGAAGGGTAAGCTGGGACGAAGTGAGAGAGTGGTACGGACATATATACACTACCAAATGTAAAGTAGCTAGCTAGTGGGAAGCCCCACATAGCACAGGGAGATCAGCTCGGTGGTGCTTTGTGTCCACCTAGAGGGGTGGGATAGGGAGGGTGGGAGGGAGACGCAAGAGGGAGGAGATATGGGGACATGTATATGTATAGCTGATTCACTTTGTTATACAGCAGAAACTAACACACCATTGTAAAGCAAATATACTCCAATAAAGATGTTAAAAAAAAAAAAAGGTTGACTGCCTATAATATGACCAAAATACTAAGACTTTAAAAAATTTTTTCACAGGTTTTTTCTTGCCACATTTAGCGGTAATTGTTTTGCTATTTCAGTATTTAATATGAATGACAGTAAAACTCATTAATCTTGGTGGAGAACCACTATGTATGATAAAACAAACTTTTTGTTGCAAAAATCTCTTGAGAGTTTATTGGAAATAAGGGATGTCCTCCCATCCTTAGGATATTAGTTCAGTGGCTCATTCATTAGTGGTCATTTGAGCTTGGCAGTCAGTTGAACAGACATATGACCAATATTTTCCTGTTCTTTGTGATCAGCCTTTTTCTTTTTATGTCTGTGCATTAGTATTGGGGCGCCTAGCTCTTTTAGCTACCCAATTTCTCAAATTTCAGAAGAAATTTTCATGATTCCATATAACAGAATGCTAAAATAAAGTATCCAGTTTGTAAGTATTCAAACTCTGGTGTCATTGTAGTCCCCGTTTGCCAATTCCCCTACCCCATCCCTTTTTACTTTCCTAATGAACGTTTCTCTATTTAATAAGGGCAGTGAGTGATTTGGTACTTAGATTTTGAAGACATGGATTTATAGGTGGTTGGCAACATTTCTTCCAAGAAATGTTACATCTGATTATTTTTTTTGATTATCTTTTTAAAACACAACTTTGAGATATAATTCATATACCATACAGTTCACCAATTTAACGGGTACAATTTAGTGATTTTTAGTATTTTCACAGTTGTGCAGTCATTACTACTGTCAATTTTTGAACATTTTCATCACCCCAAAAAGAAACCCCATACCCTTTAGCAGCCATTCCACATTTCCCTCCCAACTTCTCCAGCACTAGGCAGCCACTAATATTCTTTCTGGACATTTCAAATGGAATCATACAGTATGTAGTCTTTATGACTGGTAGCTTTCATATAGCATCATGTGTTTAAGGTTCATCCATATTATAGCACGTATCAGGACTTCATTTCTTTTTATTGTCAAATTATAATTCCATTGTGTGGGTATACTACATTTTATTTGTACATTTGTCAGTTGATATAAATTTGGGTTGTTTCCAACTTTTGGCTGTTAGGAATCATGCTGCTATGAATATTTGTACAAGTTTTTTATAAGTGGACGTATGGATGTATACCTACGAGTGGAATTGCTAGGTCATTTGGTAATTGCCAAAGTATTTTCCAAAATGGCTGTACCATTTTACATTCTTACCAGGAGAGTGTAAGGATTCTAGTTTTTTGACATCCTTGCCAATACTATCTTTTTTATTATAGCTATTCTAGTAGTGTGAAGTGGTATCTCATTATGGTTTTGATTTGCATTTCCCTGATAGCTAGTGATGCTGAGTGTCTTTTCATGTGCTTAGTGGCCATTTGTACATTTTCTTTAGAGAAATGTCTATTCAGATCCTTTGCCCATTTAAAAATTGTTGTCTTTTTTATTACTGAGATAAAGTTTTTTTAATATATATTCTAGATACAGGTCACTTATCAAATATATGTGAAAATTTTCTCCAATTTTGTAGGTTGTCTTTTTATTTTCTTGATGGTGTACTTTATAGCAGGAAAGTTTTAAATTTTGCTGAAGTCCAATTATCTGTTTTTGTCTTCTGTTGCTTGTGCTTTTGGTGTTATATCTCAGAAGACATTGTCTAACCCAAGGTCATGAAGATTTACTCCTGTGTTTTCTTCTAAGAGTTTTATAATTTTAGTGCATATATTTTGGGCTTTGATTCATTCTGAGTTAATTTTTGTATATGGTCAGAGATGTCAGTTCTCTAAAGTTACTTAACTTTTAAAATCTTTCTTAAGGATTTATTATAGATGTAGGACACTTTGCTACTATCTTAATGTTCAGTTCTTTACCCTGTTGGTTTAAGAAGTCATTTGTTCAGGTTTCTAGCCACTGCTCTATCTTTAGACATATTGTCTTTTTTTGTCTGGCTTTCATGTAATTCACGTAGCTCAAAAATGGTGCCACATAATAAATATGCAGTTTGGAATTGTAGGACCCCTTTACTTTAGTGATATCTCATGGCATTTGCTAATTCTTTTGCCAGTGGACTATTTTCTGTTATTTTGGTTAGATGGTTAATGTGGATCCAGTGGCATAATTTGAAAAACAGGCTAAGCATATTCTCAGTCTTTATCACCATTATATTTAAACTGTAGTATTTGCCAGTTTGATAAGGTCTTTATAGTTACTTAAAGTTTTTGTGTAATTGCTGTATTAGAGATTAAACAGTTTCCAATTCAGTTGTCTTTAAGAGGTTATTATCATTGAAAATGGAACAAGAGTACATTATTTATTTAGCCAAAAATTTATGGAGCACTGAAAGTGAATCAGACACTGTGATAGTCGCTAGGAATACAGAGATGAAGAAGTCCCTGATGTTAAGGATCCACACTTGAGTTGGGAGACATAATGTGTCATTAAGTGCTTTGAAGGAGAAAGAATTGGTCGGTATTGTAGCCTCAGTTCCCCTGAATGCAGAGTCTGAGGCAGAAAGCTTAGGTGTTGTTATAGTTTGCCTCCCTCATTTTATAGATGGGAAAATTCAGACACAGAGGTTAATAGTTCCAAGTTTAGTCAGGAATTACAGAACTTGGATGAAAACTATTCCATGAATGGCTTTAATAAGGATAGAGGATTTCTTAAAGCAACTGCTCAGAGTGCTGTTGGCAATATAAAATAGAACATATATATACACAATATAATATAGAATAGAAAGCACCAGATCTCTTAATTTCATTTTGACTGTGGACTAAGAAACTAGAGTTTCTTGCTTTCTATATTATTTAAGTCCCTTCCATAGATCATTAATTATCTGGATGAAATTTTCACCATATTATATTATGTTCAGAAATTATGTTTTGTTTCCAAAGAATTCTTCCTTTAGAATGTAGAGGGGCTAGATAGGGAAATAATTTTTTTTTGGCACTTAATGCTGGTGTTAACATGGACAAAAATTGCAATTTAAGGTGTGGTTTGTTAACTTTTAAGTTGCACTTATGAGGTAAATCCGCTTGGGTGTGTTTGCTTCAGTTGTTTCTAATTTACTAAGGAGCGATCTGGTCCATGAAAAATTAGTTAAGCTTGTCATGACTTGCAGTGACAATGAATATTAATTTTTCAACATCATGATTTATTGAATAATTCCTAGTGATTATTAAGCACCCTTTATAATGAGTTACAGAAGTTTTGCTAAATGTTGTTTTAGAGTCTTGCGGAGATTTTTAATGGCTTCTTGTAGTAGTTCCCCCTCCCCCCTTGAAATTCTCAGTGTGTTTTAAATTCATATGATTACAATAGCTTTGAGAAGTATAGAGTAGGAAAAAAATTTTACTCTCTGAAGGTAGTACCTCTCATAGTCCCTAGTTTGGGACTTTTCTCGTTTAATCAAGTTGCCTAGTCTAGTGTGTAATATTGATTGGATTAAGCAGAGCTGTTGAGTATTTTAATTAAGTTTTGTGGAGCAATGCAGTGTTTAATTCAGCCTTTTTCTTTTGAAGACATATTGTTTGAAACATAAATTTGTATTCTTTATCAGATTTTCTTCTAAACACTTGGTCTTTGGAGTCAGATTTGAAATTGAATCTTGACCATGTCACTTGTTAACTATATGACTTTGGGCAAATTACTTAAATATCTCTGAGCTAGTATTCTCAGCAGTGAAAGAAAGGATACAGAATCTAAGTCATAGGGGTGATCTGAGGATTACATGAGATAATTAAAAAATCTAGTATTGTGCTAAACTAGATGAATTCTTTCTCTCTCCTTCAGTCTGTCTTGGCTTTAGCGGTCTTCAATTTCCCATAGGTTTCCTTGATAGAATTGTAAATATTCATTTTTTTCTGAATTTAAAAAAGTATTTAAATTATTGTCTCCTGGTATCGTGAAAAAGTGTGAGGAAAGTGAAAAAGTCTGGTGAAAGTCTGCTACCGTGTTGTATAAGAACGTTGGCTTGGAAAACTTCTGATCAGGTCTCTTGTCATCTTTTGTATTTTGGAAAACTTCGAGGGAATTTAGCTTTAAGTCTGAGTTTGTTTTCCTTTTTGTAACATACTGAATTTGCCCAAATGGATGAAAGTGAAATTATTAGCCATTCTTGAATAAATTATAATGATTAGATCAGCACTGTTGAATGCAAATATTTGTGCCACATGTAATTTAAAATTTTGCAGTAGCCATATGGAAAAAAATCAGGTGAAATTAATTTTAATAATATATTTAACACCGTATATACAAAATATCTTTCAACACATAATCAACATAACAGTTATTGATATTTTACATTGTTTTGTGCTTTAAAGTCAAAAACATGGTATGTTTTATACTCTCAGCACGTTTCAATTTGGACTAGATATATTTCAAGAGCTACATGTGGCTAGTGGCCACTACGTTATATAGCAAAGGTCTACGTGAGTAAAATATAATATTACAGCGGTAGTGGGCTTTAGCTGTGTTTGATAAAAATGTCAGTGGTTATCACTGGTTTAAAGCTTGTCTTCGTGCCTTAGCAGTCATTTATGTGGATGGTAAGAATTTACCCATCTTTGCAATCTCTATCCCATAAATGATTTTACCAGTTATTCATTGTCCATTCCCAAAGATTTGTAAATTTTCATAGGCCCAAAATATGCTCTTCAATTATTGAGAGCATAAACCAAACTTAATATGTGTTTGTTCTCTTCACATTCATCAAATCTGTAGGTGTGACATGAGATTGTATTTTGAGAAGCTCATCCCGGATCACTGGGAAGAATACGTTGGGGCAGGGGTCAGAAGATTGGGGGGAACAGTAAGAAGGCCATTGCAGTTTACATATGAGAAATACTGGCAGCTAATGGGAGGGAGTGTGGGTTGGGAGTTGGAGAAGTGGAAAGAAAGAAGGGGGCTGATAGTAGCTTGAGAGTGATTGAAGGAATGCTTTTGGTTTGTTTGCTTGTGTGTATTTTAAAGATGATTGAGACTTGAAATGTAGATGTGAGGCATCCTGTTGAGAGGAAGCAGATGAACATATGAGAGAAAAGGGTAACTGATAGGGTGATCCTGAGGAAAGATGGGAAGAGATGAAACTTGTGTATAAAGAGAAGTTTGTTGTTTTTTAAAATAGGTTTTGTCAAGTTGGCTTAAACTTTAGAACTGTGGGGAATATCTATCACTAAGAAAAATAAAGGATAAATTAGAGTTGTACTCTCCTTCCTCTCTTTTAAATTGGAAGGGAGAGAAGGTGAAATTAGAGTTAAATTAAGAAGTGATAGAGAACAGGCTTGTGGTTGCAAAGGGGGAGGGGGTTGGGAGAGGGATGGAGTGGGAGGTTGGGATTAGCAGATGTAAGCTATTATATATGGAATGGATAAAAAACAAGGTCCTACTGTATAGCACAGAGAAGTATATTCAGTATCCTATGCTAAATCATAATGGAAAAGAATATTAAAAAAAGACTGTATATATGTGTAACTAGATCACTTTGTACAGAAATTGACACATTGTAAATCAACTATACTTGAGTAAAAAAAAGTGATTGAGCAGCAGTTTTGGATCAGTAAGTATGTTTGCGATCAGTGTGTATACTAGGCATCAGAAAATATTTATACTTATTAAAATCTTTCTCACCCAGAAGATTTTATTTAAATGTAGTTAATGGCAATAAACTGTTTTTGCATAAAGTTTTAATGGAGTACAAAATGGCAAAGAACATTGGTTCCACCTGTTCTGGTTTTAAGGCATGGAGATGCACTCAGGCTACCTCAGGTGATGGAGGTCTGTTTGTTTTGGATTCTTGGGGAGGGAAGGAAGCCCAACACAGTCGATCTCTGCAGTTGTGATGAAACAGTTTCTGAGAGCTAACAAGGTGTTTACTCAATCCATAGCCCCTGCCCTTTACCTCCCTCCTGCCAAGCAGTGGAAACCATTTTCAGGTGAAATCAATATTTATAAAACATAAAAATTGAGCTTCACCGATTCAAGTGAAGGTTAGGGGGCTGATCTCTGCCAGCCTTTTTCCCCTCTTCTGCCCCTCTGACACTTCCTCCTCCTTTTCCCTTCTTCCCGAGGCCCTTCTGAGGATCTATAGGAACGTGTGAAAACTCCTCTAACACCAGTCTTTCCTCATCAACTAGAAGAGCAGTAACTCCCTTGGCCCTCTTTTTGCTTTGGTGACTCACTGGCAACTCTAGTAAATGCCATTCCCCTCAGGTGCCGAACCTACTGCCGCTTTTCTGGTCACGTTCTTATGACTTAGCTTCTATTTGTCTTTTTTTATACCATGAACTAGTGTCATCTGCTGCTACAGATTATAGTACAATCTTTATGTCTCATATTCAAATAGACTCTAATTGGATTGATTAGTTATTATCCAATATAGAGTCACTTCTGTTGGGGTCTGCTAGGCTCCCTCATGTCCAGTTCTAAAAATGGCTGCCATTGGCACAGAGGCCCATTCTTCATCCTTTCACATGTAGCTAAGCTATTGGGGTCACATGACACAAGGCTAGGTGGAGAACTCCTGATTGCTTTCCTCAGAAGGTGGCTGTGGTTGTTTTTTGGCCTATTCATTACATAGGATGCTCTGTACGTTCTTGATACCTCAGTTAATCACAAATGGACAGCTTTTTCTGTTTGCTCCTATTTTGTTGGTAATAATGATAACAGCCTCAGCTATCACACAAGTGTTTTCCATGTGCAGGAGCTGTATTAAGCATTTTACATGTAGTAGCTCATGAGCTGTGCGATGCATTTTACTGATGAAAAAACAGTCACGTTGAAATATGAAGTGCCTGTTCAATGTTTACAGCTTTTCATTAGTGGGGTGGGGAGGGTTGAATACAGGCAGTCACCTTTCCAAACAATAAAAGACTTGTAGTCTATAGCATAACATTTCAGAGCTGCAACTGACGAGGGCAGTCATCTATCATATTTCTCCTATTTTACATATGAGACAATTGAGAGTTTAGGTGACTTGCTTAAGGTTGCAGAGGCTAGTCATTTCCAGCGAACCCAGTTTCTAATTCCTAGACCTAGTCCTCTTTTCTGCTTTAGAACAAGTACCTAAGACACAAAGTTTTGAATGTTGATTTTGAAACCCAAACCTATTAAGTGTTAGCAGATACAGTAAGTGGATGCATAATGTATGGTTGTACACAATCATCCATGTAGGCTTCTTTTGTTTTTAGCCTACTGTTTAGCTTGAGGGTGATATATATATAGAGAAGAGACTGGAGTTATTCACAAGAAATATTTATTGAGGAAACTATTATTATTTTTGGCTGAGCCATGTGGCATGCAGGATCTTAGTTCCTTGCAGAAACTATTATTGAATTAATGTCCTCATGTCTAGCAGAAGGTGAAAGTACTTCTTGCCAGGTTGGAATCTTCCTGTGATGATATGTGGCAGTGATTGAGGAAGTCCAACATACAAAGCATGATGGAGGGAATCAATTGAAATACAGTGAAGGTGCACAGCCCTGGAGGGTTCGGTAAAGAAACTTGGATTAAAGATAGAAAAGAGCTAATTATGCTAGATGTAAAATATTTACTTATTCTCTTCTTTGAAAAAACATTTATTTCTTTAATGCATCTTGGTTTTTAATGAAACATGACCATGGAGTTAAGTTGCTTACTAAAGGGTTAGCAGAATAGCCCCGGCTTGACTAAATGACATAGCTTTATGGATAGTCAGGTCCAAAAAGGATATTTAAACTCTAAAGAATGTCTTGATTCTTGAAAGTTAGTAAAATACAGAAGTCTAGTACATTCCTCTAAGTCAATAAAATAAGACCAGGTCAGAATGCTTTCCTTGGTAGAAATGCAAATTCTCAGCCACCATCCTGCACATCAAGGTATGTTCAGAGTGGGCCTCAGCAGTTTGGGTTTTAACAAGCCCTCCAGGTGATTCCAGTGCTTGTGAAGTTTGAGAACCACTGTCATAGAAGCAACCAACTTAACAGTTAAAACAATTTCATTTTGATTGTGTTGGAGAGGAAGTGAGATTTTCCTGCTAAAGTTTTAGAATCAATAAGCAACGAGCTCAACCAGTGTCTTCTCTGGATAAAGTTATGATTGTGGTAAACTGCTTTTTGTATATCTGATGGAAAGAGTATATATAGGCATTAGAAGTCCTGGCTTCGTAGTTTATCTCAGATATATGCTACTTAACCTTGAGGAAGTTTCTTTTTTAAGGCCATAGCTTCTTTTTCTGAAAAATGGGACAATACCATCCACCAGGGAGGATCATAGAAAGGGTTGGAAATAATGTAAATAAGTGCTCAATACTTAATAGGCATTGAAAGATCATTCATTATTACTTAAATCATCAGCTTTGTTGGTTTTCTCCCAGTTTAGAGACTATAGCTCCCTCAACACTGTTTACGTTTATTAAAAACTAATTTGAAATGTTAATTATGTGATAATTCAGAGATATCAGTTCTTTATCTTCCTAAATCATTCTTTTTTCTTTTTAGTGAGTGAGTTTTTTTTAAAATTAATTAATTAATTTATTTTTGGCTGTGTTGGGTCTTTGTTTCTGTGCGAGGGCTTTCTCTCGTTGCGGCGAGCAGGGGCCCCTCTTCATCGCGGTGCGCGGGCCTCTCACTGTCGCGGCCTCTCTTGTTGTGGAGCACAGGCTCCAGATGCGCAGGCTTTGCAGTTGTGGCTCACGGGCCCAGTTGCTCCACGGCATGTGGGATCTTCCCAGAGGAGGGATCGAACCCGTGTCCCCTGCATTGGCAGGCAGATTCTCAACCACTGCGCCACCAGGGAAGCCCCCTAAATCATTCTTGGCTAGATCATTCTTGGCATATAGTCTACTGCTTGGTCACCTAATACTACGTTAGGGGAAATTCCAGACCAACCAGGATTGAACTCAGTTTACTTGAGACAGTGATTTTGGCAAACTGCCAGTTAACTTTCAGCCTGGATTAAACCTTTCTAGAATCTAAAAGGAAACAAGATCACTTAAATTATTGTAGTCACAAGTAGAAAATTGGAAGAATGATTTCATTTTAGGCCTCTTTAGAACTAAGTTGTACCTTATGTAGGATTAAAGAAAAAAAGAATTTAATGTGAATTTGAATTTTAGGACACTTGATAATTGGATATATGTATTTGTAGTATGAAAGTTGGAACTCATTGTACTTAAGTAGTGTTGAGAGAATGACATGGATTGCATGAATGTTGGCTAAGCAGGATCCATCTTTCCGACCCTACATTTTGCCTCCCCCCTTGTTTCTTTTTGAATTAATTTTCTTCTGTAATTGTGGAAAACATTTTCATGGTTCCAAAGGAAAAACTATAAAAGACGGTACATTCAGAGAAGTCTAGCTTCCAAGTTTATGCTGTCTGCTCACTGTTCTCTTCCTCTCCCTATAGGCAATCATTTTTGTTTGTTTTTGGTTTATTCTTTTTAAAAAATAAAGACACATTCATTTTTATCTTCCTTTGTGGATAAAAGGCAACATTATATTTACACTATTCTGCACTTTACTTTTTCACTATTCCGTAGCATGTAGATCTTACACCACTTTACAACTGCATAATACTCAGCTGCATAGGACTTTGTCATATAGATGTATTGTAGTTTATTCAGCCATCTTCTATTGATAGACATTTAGTTTGCTTCCATTCTTTGCTATTACAAATAGTATTTTGCAGTTTATCTTTGGAATAAATTCCTAGGAATGAGATTGCGGGTCATAGTTTAAATGCAGATGAGTTTTTTTTTTTTTTTTTTGTGGTAAGCGGGCCTCTCACTGCTGTGGCCTCTCCCGTTGCGGAGCACAGGCTCCAGACGCGCAGGCTCAGCGGCCATGGCTCACGGGCCCAGCCGCTCCGCGGCACGCGGGATCCTCCTGGACCGGGGCACAAACCCGTGTCCCAAACCCGTGTCCCCTGCATCGGCAGGCGGACCCCCAACCACTGCGCCACCAGGGAAGCCCCGCAGATGTAGTTTTGCTAGCACTTGCCAACTTTCCCTCCATAGAGGTTGTAACAGTTTCTGTTCCTATTAGGAATGTGTGAGAATCCTTATTTCCTTACAGCTTTGTCAACAGAGTATGTCAGACTTTTGGATTTTTGCTAATCTGATACGTGAGAAATGATTACATCAGCATCCAATTGACTCTTGAACAACACAGGTTTGAACTTTGTGGGTCCACTTATATGTGGATTTTTTTTAATAGTAAATTTTATAGCACTACACAATCTGTGCTTGATTGAATCTATGAATGCAGAACCATGGATGTGGAGTATAGGGAGGGCCAACTATAACTTATACAAGGAGTTTTGACTGAGCCGAGGGTTGGTACCTCTAACCCCTGTGTTGTTGAGGGGTCAGCCGTAGTTTTAATTAGTGTTTCTCTTCTTATGAGTGAGAGTAAACATTAATTAAACATCTTTTCACTTAAACTTTTTGAATTAACTTCATATTTATGTTAATTTTTAAGGAAGTATTTCTTGGTTATTACTGCTGCTACTGTTGCAAATAATTATTCTGGATTTTACCCCCCAGAGGTCGTAATAATAATCACTCAAGAAACAGTGTTACCTCTCATGTATGATTAAATAAAAAAGACCTATTTACATATTTCTTGTATCCAGAGATATCACAGTCTAATTTGGGAAAAAAGACTTGCATGAAGATCATCATGGTTCAGTGAAATAAATGCTGATGGAGATGAGTACCAAGTTCTGTGGGAGCATTGAGATTGGGGTGGAGTGACTTGGATATCAGGAAGGTATCAGGAAGATTATTGGTTAGCATATGAGGTAGTCTTCCGGTTGAGCCTTTAAGGAAGAGGAGGAGATTGCTAGGCTGAACCTGCCTGGAAGAGTATTACTGCCAGAGGAAGCAATGCCAAGGAAGAATATGGTGTCTGAGCATTCACAGGTTGCCTGGTTTTGTGGTGGGTTGTGGTGGGCTGGGCGTTGTGACGTGACTGCAGCTGGACCATCTGGATTTGCTAGGTCTCCACTTCTTGACCCTGAGCCCACTTCTAAATTTAAGCACAACAATGCCATCTTGATTAAAAATTTGATTAAAATATTCATGTTTCTATTTTCTTAATTTTCCCCCTGATGCATACATTCCCTCTTGATAATCTTCCTACTCATTTTTGAATAAACTGGGGAGGGTAACCCTGAGAGGAGGTAGAGTGATTTTTTTGCCCCCTTCCCATTTTATTGTTGAGCAGGCCTAAAGACTTTTTCATCTCTGCTGTACTTTTAATTTATACTTACCAATTGCTTATTGGTTCGAGGCTCCTTATATAGTAGCTTGTTGTTTTTTAAAATTAACTAATTAATTTTTGGCTGTGTTGGGTCTTTGTTGCTGCACGTGGGCTTTCACTAGTTGTGGGAACCGGTGTTACTCTTCGTTGCGGTGCACAGCCTTCTCATTGTGGTGGCTTCTTTTGTTGTGGAGCACGGACTCTAGGCACGTGGGCTTCAGTAGTTGTGGCCTGCAGGCTCAGTAGTTGTGGCTCGTGGGCTCTAGAGTGCAGGCTCAGTATTTGTGGTGCACGGGCTTAGTTACTCCATGGCATGTGGGATCTTCCCGGACCAGGGCTCGAACCCATGTCCCCTGCATTGGCAGGTGGATTCTTAACCACTGAGCCACCAGGGAAGCCCAGTAGCTTGTTTTGTTTGGTTAAGGGAAAGGACTGGCAAGGTGTGAGGGTGGTTATAAGAGAGTTGATAAGGCTGGAAAGGTAGGGAGGGGCTAGTTGGAAACTTTGTATCTCATTTTGAGGAATGTATATTTTATAGTTGAGTCTCTAAAAATCTGAAATGGATAATGGGCAGAGGAGAGGGATTGGAGGAGGGGAGTGACAAGATTAGCTTTACATTTTTGAAAGGTAACTTTGATGACTGTGTTGAGGAAGATGGATTGGACAATGTACAGTGTAGACAAGGGAGCAATGGTCCCCAGACCAGCAGCATCACCTGGGAACTTGTTAGAAGTACAGATTCTCAGGTCCCACCCCGGACCTACTGAATCAGAAACTCTGGGAGTGGGGTGCAGCAACCTGTGTTTTATTTGATTCTGGTGAATGTGAAAGTTTGAGACTAGGGATATGAAGGCTGATGAGGCTGTATATTATGGTTTGCAAATGGCTTTCACATTAATTATGTAGTTGATTTTGTTGAGATGGTCATTATATTTGTGTCTTACTTTCACAGTCAAGAGAAATAGAATAGGATTTTGTGATTTAGTTACTTATATGAAAGCCTAGTACTAAGATTTGAAAAGCTGGGATAATGTGGTAATATATTATACTTGGAAGAGGGAGACAGTCTAGGATCATGTGGAACAATAAATACAGTCATGGGGAAGTACTGTAGTAGCATAAAACAAATAAGAGGTGCTTAATCTTGAATGCTCTAGATGTTGCCTGTACATGACATTGATTTGTATCGTGGTACTTAAATCTGCAGTGGGGAAAACTGAAGATATTATTTTTTAAAAAAGGGGAACATGAACTCTTTGTGGAGCCCAGAGGAAAGGATGGGTTTACTCAAGATTTGCTGAGATGCCCTGTGCAATCGGTTCCACACAGCTGTTATGAGGTGGTCTATTTTCATTCTTTAAATAATAGCTAGCAGCTGATTTGCATTTAACCCAGTTTTCATTTGTTTTTCTTTGAGAGTGTGAGGGCTGTGGGTTTAAATTTCAACTTTCTGGAAGTGGGACTGAGTAAATCTGATAATCTTCTTTATTTTCCTCTGTTAGCTTTGCTGGGTGACCAAAAGGACAGATAAAGCAAATGCTTTGTAAATATCATAATTGTATCTTAAAGGATAAATAATCTTTTTTTTCTCCTTTGAATTTTATTCCAGGACCCATCAGTTACACAAGTGACAAGAAATGTCCCACCAGGACTTGATGAATACAATCCATTTTCGGATTCTAGAACAGTAAGACTATTCTTAATTGGACTACTTTTAAATATTAAAATGGAAATTAAATAGGATTTATATTTCAATTATGGTTTCTTTTTAGTTGATTGGTTAAACTTATATAAAATAAGCTGTTAGTGTTTTATTTAGAATTGAGCAAGTTTATTAAAACAGGAAGGAATATTCCTAGTAATTGAAAATTACCATGATAGTTCTACAAATTAAATTGCTAATAACCCCTCTAATATGTTAAAATTACTACAGTTCTTTAAACAGGAGAGGTTTTTTGGTATACATGTTAGTTTCATGGTAATACAGGGTGATGTTTTCTTACAAAGAGAGATGTTCGTCTGGAACTGTACCATGAATACTTGTATGGTTGTCATTTGAATTAGGTGATTCTGAATAGGACTAGCTTTCTACTCTGGTAGACTAGAACCTTTGGAACCTGGCCTAGGAGCATATTCTTCTCAAAATGTAGTCTTGGTTTATAAAATGAAGGAGTATGGAAAAAACCCTTAAAGAACAGGGTTCTCTACCCTGAATGTATATTAGAAGCACCTGGAGAACTTTATTACAGTATCTGTTAGGGCTCTAATCTCTCACAGGGCACTTTCGTTTTTTGTTTTTGCTATAGCGCTTTTGATGATTTTATTGTGAGCCAGTTTTGAGGACTACTGAAGGTAGGTTCTGTTGAGAATTCTCCCTCAAAATTTCTCTGGCAAATAATGTTGTCTCCTGTATTTGAGTTTCTAGCTCAGATATCACACTCACGAGGCCCCTAATTTTAAACCCTGTTGGCTCTTGAACTGTTAGTCATCCTCTTAAAGATATTAAAGTTCTTCAGTTACGTGCTTGGATTTACATGTCATTATAAGGATCCTTACTTGATCATCTCTTCCTGATGCATGTTTTTCATAGTCTAGAAAATAATTCTAGAAGATCGTGTAGGCTTTTGCTTGGAAATTTCTTCAAGATGTATTAACTTTTTAGTTTTAAGAAGAGCTTTGTACAAAGTAAAAGCACTAAAATAAGAGTGAACTTTAAAATTTCACTTTATTTCAAAGCCGTCATTTATTTTAACAGCCTCTGTTTATGTGTAGCAGCTGCAACCCAGGCTGGGATCATCAAGTGTTCTTTGAGCATGTCAGTTTCAGGTTGAACCCTGTGAAATGGCCAATAAGTTGACCAGTTTTGACATGTAAAGATGGCAGCGTCGTATGGCTCAACCTTATAGTGAACTGTGAAAATGTATGAGATTGCAACTTGGTAGGAGTTGAAAGGGAGAAAAAGAAAAGCCCGGTATATTTTTTTTTTTTTAATTTTAATTTTTTAATTTATTTATTTTTTTAAACATCTTTATTGGGGTATAATTGCTTTACAATGGTGTGTTAGTTTCTGCTTTATAACAAAGTGAATCAGCTATACATATACATATGTTCCCATATGTCTTCCCTCTTGCGTCTCCCTCCCTCCCACTCTCCCCATCCCACCCCTCCAGGCTGTCACAAAGCCCCGAGCTAATATCCCTGTGCCTTGCGGCTGCTTCCCCCTAGCTATCTACCTTACTACGTTTGTTAGTGTGTATATGTCCATGACTCTCTCTCGCCCTGTCAAAACTCACCCTTCCCCCTCCCCATATCCTCAAGTCCGTTCTCCAGTAGGTCTGCGTCTTTATTCCTGTCTTACCCCTAGGTTCTTCATGACATTTTTTTTCCCTTAAATTCCATATATTTGTGTTAGCATACGGTATTTGTCTTTTTCTTTCTGACTTAAGCCCGGTATATTTTATTCCACTATATGTAGTTTGATAATTTCTGGGGTGGGGGGTGGAGATGGGAACAAGACTGTTAAATTTATTGGTAAAGAATAAAGGGAGGTTTTTATATAATTTTTTGGAAGATTTTACTAGCAAAAAATGTTTAACCTTTTTACAGTAGCAGCTTTAGATTATTCTTTTTAGAAGTAGTAAGGTTCTTCAACAAGTTTTCTACTCTGTGCCATGTGCTTTACCTGTATTATCTATCGAATTCTTATAACAGCATTCAAAATGGGTATTTTTTTGTTTCCTTTTACTGGTAAAGAATCTTAGACACAAGTCATCCAGCTAGTAAGTGGCAGAACTGGTTTATGTAACTCATCTTTTTTCTGTAAAGCTTTTGCCTTTTCCATTTTTGTTAGTGCTGTCTTTTAGAGACAGATGCCTAAGACAGATGCCGGTCTATGGAAAATTTCTCACGTAATTGGGATTTTAAAAAATTTTACGAATTAGATATATCCAGGGAGGATAAAACAGAAATGTAAATTATGGTTCTAAATGTTGAGACTTTATAGTCAAGGAAAGTTTTTCTGAAAGAGAGTAGGTAGGCAATAATGAAAAGTCAGCTTACAACGAAACACTTCCTTAGATTTGATGAGTAAGATAGTGTCAGAACCAGGAAAAATACTGTTACAAGAGCACTTAGGCATTTTCCACTGAACTTTTTACATGATGGAAAATACAGATGCAATAATTTAAAAATTCAAAATTCTTTTGTTTCATATATGTATGATTTTAGAAATTTGTCCCACCACTCCCCCCCGCACTGGGTTTTGCAGCTGTGACTATTTTCTAAGAGCAGACGTACTTGGATAATTGATGTAAGTGATATGTCAGAACTCAGTCCAGATACCATTTTAGTTGATTGTTGTTATCCATATTTTTCTTAGAAAAGTATTTGTGAAAATGAAGCTTCTAGATTGTTGCAGAAAGGTGTGGTGAGCTACTTGAGGTCAAGTAGGAAGACCCTTCAGCAGAATGAGCATATAACCTTAAGATTTTAGAAAGTTCCTGTCTTTTTAATTTTTTTATTAGGTTTCCTTTTATATTTAGTTTTCTGTTTGAATGGAAACTTTAAGGAAAGTAACAATTAAATATTTAAATAACTTTAATAATTTACATATTAATTCATTCTGTATTATAAATTCAGAGAAAGGAATCCTCATAAAACACCACATAGTTTAGACTTAGTCTGTTGGCAGTAGACTGGAAGGCTATTCAGTCGAAATGTGGTGGTCTGAATTGAGATGTGCTATAAAATGGAGGGTAGTCTTTGGTTGTGAAATAATTTTTTTCTGTTTGAATTCAAAATGCATTTTACCACTGGAATTATGTTGAGCTTGGTGGGCAGCTTCCCTGGCCTGCCCTCTAACGCTTAATGCATAAATTACTAGAAGAATTAGCTCATCCTTGAGAACTGTTATGTATTTAGGGGGAATGTTTTCCTTTTAAATTAGGCAACAGTTTAAAATGCCTACTGCAGCTTGATTCTCACTAGTTTCAGCCACTGGTGATGGCATTCATGGCTTCAGACAGGATGTCTTCTGGCGGGTGTTGAAGTACAGGGATAGGGAGACCTATGTGTCGGGGGGGTAGTGTGGTGCTGTTGATAAAATCCTTAGTGATGTTTCTCAGGGCCTAGTTTACTGTCATTTTTTTTCTTCAGGAATAGGTTGCTTGGTTCCTTTTCTGTTCTGCTAGTTGTTGACATATATGATCTCTGTCATATAAAGCAGCAATATCTGCAGAAGAACCAAGAGAAGAAAATTCCAAGTACTGGCATGCTCAAGTGGTCATTTCTGACCACAAAGGACATAGATAAATGCTTTATGTAAGTAAGAACTGCCTCTGACTAAGTTAATTCAGGACATGGAGTAGACTTAGAGTCATAAGACCTGGATTCTAATCTAGGCCTTGCCACTAATTCGTTGGTGCCTTTAGACAAGCCATTTAACGTCTCTGGGCATCTTTTTTTTTTTTTTTCCTTTAATGTGTAACAGTGGAGGCAGAGAGGAAGATGTTGAGATAAATAATTTCTGATGTCAGCTTTTGTTTTGAAAATGGATAAAACTTTAACTCCAGGCACTGACTGGATAGTACATAGTAGCTTGCCTATTTTTAATACCACAAAAGCAATTTCTGTACTGTAATATCTGTCTTTCTTTTCCCTTGGCACGCATTTCTTTTTTTCTTTCTCCTTTGCTTCTTGTCTTTCTTGGAGCTCATTATCTGTCCCTTCCGAAACCATTCTTCTTTGTTTCTTGTCTTATTTAATGATAACTATTGCCTTCTGTTCTTCTAGTGTCATTGGCTGGAAGTACCTGAGTCGTCTTTGGCTCAAACAGCTTCTTTCCCTACATCTAATCAGTAGCCACGTCCTGTCATTTATACCTCCAGGAGATATTACCTGTCTGTCCTTTTTATTCCTACTAAACTGTCCTAATTCAGGTACTCATGTGAGATAATACAATGACCTGTCTACTTACCTGTCTCCAGTTTCTCTTCTTCAAATCAGTTTTTTGCACTATGACTAGAATTATTTTTTTAAGGCAAAGTTCAGATTAGGTCTTTTCTCCTTAGAAACGTGTGCATTGATTATGCATTGTCTACATAGTAGTGTGCCATGTGGGGCCTCCATGATTTGACTTAAGACTATCTTTTTTTATTTTTAATTTTTTATAGACTTTATTTTTTAGAGCAGTTTGAGGTTTACAGAAAAATTGAGCAGAAAGTAGAGAGTCTCCATAGACTTCTTCCCCAGAGTATCTGTTTAATCTTATCCTCTAAGGTGCCATTTGCTCCAGCTAAAGTCATCTACTTTCTAGCCCACAACCCCATTGAGACCACCTCCCTTAGGGCATTTATTGGTCATTGAATGGAGTAAAGAGACCCTGTGTGTGGTCATAATGCCTGGCTTCCCTCCTTTAATGGGCCAAGATGAACCTCTCATATTAGGTATATTCATTTTCTATTGCTGTGTAACAAATTACTAAAAATTTAGCAGCTTGAAAAAGCACACATTTATTATTTTATCATTTCTGTAGGTCAGGAGTTCAGGCACAGCTTAACTGGGTCATTTGTTCAGGATTTCACAAGGTTGTGATCAAGCTGTGATCTGGGCTGTATTCTCATCCAGAGGCTTGACTGGGGAAGAATCTGTTTCCAAGCTCATTCAGGTTGTTGCCAGAATTAATAACCTTGTGATTGGATGACTGGGGGCCCCAGCTTTTGGCTAGCTTTCCGCTGGAGGCCACCTTCAGGTCATCGATGCTGTCTACAGTCCCTAGAGCCTGCATGGTTTCTTGCCACACAGGCTTCAACATCATTATTTCAGAGAGTCTGCAGAGAGTCTCTCACACTTTGCTACTAAGATGGAGTCCCTATATTACATAATGTAATCAAGGGAATGATATCCCATCACTGTTACCGAATTCTGTCGATTAGAAGCATGTCACAGGTCCTGCATACACTCAAGGAGAGGGTATTATATTAAGACGTGAACACCAGGAGGGTAGAATCATTGAGGTTCACCTTAGGGTTTGTATGCCACACTGGGAATAAGATGGCACATTAGGGTTAGGACTGTATAACTTCAAATCTCTTCATGCCCATTTAAAAGGATCAAAGTGGAGCCTGCAGAACACTTATCCCTCCCTACCCTCAACACTTGACTGCCCTAAGTTTATCAGAACTAATCTCATTATGCCCTTGATTCCTGTTTATGTCATTCTCTACGAGAAGCCCCAGACTCCTCCTCATCTCCTGGATTTTAATCCTCACGATGCACTGCACGTTTCTTAGTCTGAACCCTTCTATTTCCTTAATTCCTGAAACTTGTGCTTTCTGGAAGTCAGAGTCCAACTTCATCAAAATCCCCTATATCTTTATCTTTTTCTCTGAATGTTTTACCCTTTGCTCTGTGGAAACTGGCCTTTCTGTGAGGACACTGCTTCCCCTGTAACCTTCTCCAAAACTAGCTGCTTTTTCTCTCACAGTTCTCAGACAACTGGGCATAAAATTGGGGTAGGTATTGTCTTTGTTTCTAGCTGCTTCTAGACGGTTTTCCTCCTTCCTGTCTAAAAGAAATCCCATGTCATCATTTGAATCTCATGTCATCAGATTATAATTGGGTCCCAGGTCTCGTTGTGGCTGTCATCTACTGATCTCTGAATTACTACACCTTATTTCTCTTTGTTTTCATTTCTTAATTTTAGTTCTTGCTTCACTATTACTCTTTCCAACACTATTCCTATTTTCTAATTTTTAAAAACATCTTTTCCCTACTCTATTATCCCCATCCACCATTATGTATTTCTTTTTTTTTGGCCGCACTGTATGGCTTGCTGGATCTCAGTTCCCTGACCAGGGATTGAAGCTGGGCCATGGCAGTGAAAGGCCGGAATCCTAACCACTAGGTCACCAGGGAACTCCCCCTGAATGTCATAATTTTTTTTTTTTTTTTTTTTGGTCACACCACGCAGCATGCAGAATCCTAGTTCCCTGACCAGAGGTCGAACCCATGTCCCCTGCACTGGAAGCGTGGAGTTTTAACCACTGGACTGCCAAGGAAGTCCCCGCTGTCCTATTTTGAATTCTTAGTGGTGATCTTTCCAACGTCCTGCCTGTCAGTGCCTTAACCTCATCTCTTCCATTGATTTTTGCATTCCATGTTATCTCAAGTCACTCACTTCCGCTTCTTGTATCTTTTCGGTTACTCTTCTAGTTCCTCAATTTCAACACATCTTTCAGTTCCACCAGGACCTCTGGTTTGTTGATCCTACTATGTCACTGCCCTTTATCTACATCTTACTCTCTTCTCTCAGCCTAAATTCTACATCCAGTTACCATAATCACTCTCCATGTACTCTCAACTCCCTTGCCTTCCCCTCTCCCCCTTACTTTGACATAAGTCTTTTGGCTAGAAGCCAAGCCCTGGTTAAAGACAACTCTATACTCTCTGCCCTTACCTTGCAGCTAAATATGGAGAAACACATGTAAACATACTGAATGGCCTCATTTTTAGTTCATAACCAGCTCTAAGTTGTACTGAATGTCCTAGTTATTTAATTGTCCACTGTCTTCTTCTCTCTCCTCACCTTTTTTTTTTTCTCTCCTCATCTTTAAAATCTGTCCTCCTATCCTCATTCTCAGTTGATGACCTTACTTCTTATTTCACTGAGAAAATTGAAGCAACCAGTAGAGAACATCCACAGACTTCCACCGTCACGTCTACCTACCTACCAGCGTTTATACCCATGTGTTCTGTTTTCCTGCCTTTTACTTATAGATGAACTGTCTGTGCTTCTGTCTAAAGCCATTCCCTCTATTTGTGCAGTCGATTCCATGTACTTTCACTTAAGAACTTTGCTGAATTGCTCCTCTCCAGCATCACTAGTTTTATCACTTTCTACTGGATCATTCACATCATCATAAAAACATGTTTTCTTCTGTTAGGAAAAAAAAATCACAAAAATTTATTATTCATTTAACAGCTTTATTAGATAATTAATATACCACACACCCATTTAAAGTGTACAATTAAATGTTTTTAGTGTAGTAATAGAGTTGTACAACCATTACCACATTCTAATTTTAGAATATTTTTGTATCTTCTACCCCTGAAAGAAACCCTGCATCCTTTATCAGTTACTTCACATTCCCCCCTCCCTCTCCAGCCATAGGCAAGTATATTTACTTTCTGTCTCTACAGATTTGCCTATTCTGGACATTTCATATAAATGGAATCGTAAAGTGTGTGGTCTTGTGCAACTGGTCCTTTTACTTAGCATAATGTTTTCAAGGTTCAACTATGTTGTGGCATATATCAGTACTTCATTCCTTTTTATGGCTTTTTGTACCACATTTTATTTATGCATTCATTAGTTGATGGGCATTTACATGGTTTCCAACTTTTGGCTGCTCTGAACCTTTGTGTACTAGTTTTTGTGTGGACATGTGTTTTCATTTCTCTTGGATATATACATAGGAGTGGAACGGTAGGGTCATATGGTAATAATATGTTTAACTTTTTGAGGAACTACCAGGCTGTTTAACAAAGTGGCTGCACCAGTGGAGAAGGGTTCCAGTATCTTCACATCCTTGCCAAATTTGTTATTGTCTGACTTTTTGCTTACAGCCATCTTAGCGGATGTGCAGTGATCTATCCTTGTTGGCTTTGGTTTGCATTTCCCTGATGGTTAATGATGTTGAACATTTTTTTTTCCATGTGCTTATTGGCCATTCGTATGTTACCTTTGGAGACGTGTCCAGATTCTTGGCTCATTTTAAAATTGGATTTTCTTTTTGATATTGAATATGTGATATTAGATACAGGTCGCTTGTGAAATAAGTGATTTGCAGATACAGTTGACCCTTGGACAAGGCAGGTTTGAACTATGGGGGTCCACATACGTGTGAATTCCTTTCACTAAATACATAGTACAGTACTGCACAATCAGTGGTTAATTGAGTCCCCGATGCAGAACCTCGGATGTGTAGGGCTGGCTCTAAAGTTATACGTGGATTTCCAACTGTGTGGAGGATCAGTGCCTTACCCTTGCATTGTTCGAGTTATTTTCTCCGATTCTGTGGGGTGTCTTTTCACTTTCCTGATAGAGTTCTTTGACACACAGAAGTTTTAAATTTTGGTGTCACATTTGTCTATTTTTTCTTTGGTTGCTTCTGTTTTTGGTATCATATGTAAGAAGCCATTGCCTAACTCAAGGTCATAAAGGTTTACTCCCAAGTTTTCTTCTAAGAGTTGTATAGTTTCAGTGCTTACATTTAGGTTTGTGATCCATTTTGAATTAATTTTCATGAATGGTATGAGATAGGTTTCCAGCTTCTTTCTTTTGCATGTGGATATCCACTTGTTCTAGCACCATTTTTTGAAAAGACTCTTCTTCCGCGTTGGATTATTTTGTCACTCTTGATGAAAATCAATTGATGGTTAATGTAAGGGCGTATTTTGGGACTCTAAATTCCACTCTGTTGATCTGTGTCTATCCCTATGCCAGTCTCACACTGTCCTGATTACTGTAACTTTGTAACAAAACTTTATGTTAACCTTGTTTCCCTTTCGAGTCTAATTCTCACATCTCTGTCATTGAAAAACTTTCTCTGCTCCCAGTTGCTGCAGAACTCCTCTGAAGAGCTTTCTACTTCTCTTTCCCCTCAGCCCTTTCTCCTAAAGGATATTTCAGTAAGTCTTTTGCTCCCAACACTCCACCAAAACACACTCTTCAAGGTAGCCAATGACTTCCACGTTGCTAAATCCAGTGGTAAAACTGCAGTCTTACTCCATCTATCAGCACTGACAGTTGATCACTATCTCATTCTTAGAAAACTTTTTTCATGTGGCTTTCAGAGCACTTAAGTTTTTCCTTCTCCGTCTCCTTTGCTGATTTCTCTCCTTTCCCTGCCCCTTCAGCCCCAGTATTGGAGTGTGCCAGGAGTTAGGGTTTGCTTCTCTTCTCTATCCATGGCCACTCAAATGGTTATTTCATCCAGTCTTACAGCTTTAAATATTATCTACGTGCTGATGACTCCCAAATTTACATCTCCAGCACAGAGCTCCGCTCTGAACACCACACTCATGTATTCAGCTGCCTGCTAGATATGTCTACCTTGGATGTCTTAGAAACTGCAAATTCAGCTTGTCTAGTACTGAACTGAGCCCCCTCCTTAGAAACCTGCCCGTTTTCAATCTTATTTCTATCCTGTTAGTTGTTTAGGCCAAAACCTTGGTGGTATTTCATTATTTCCATTTCCTTACACATCACATTTCTGTCAGGGAATCCTGTTGGCTCTCCCTTACAGATACATACAGATCTGATGCCTTATCTCCATAGCCACCACTTGGCTTGAGCTGCCATCATCCCTTGCCTGGATTACTACAGTGGTGGTTTCTTGACTACTCTCTCTCTCTCCACCTTTAATCTATTTTCAGCTCAGTAGCCAGCGTGATACCTTGAAAAAAAAAGTTAATCATTTCAGTCTCCTGCTTAGAACGCTTCACTAGCTTTTGATTTTTTTCCACAGTAAAACCAAGAGTCCTTAAAATAGCATATAATCCGGTCTTTAATATCTCTCACTCTTATCTCCTCACTCCTTCTTTGTGTATTCTTTCCCAGCACCCTGGTCTTCCTTAGGCCAGGCATTCTCCTGACTGTGTATTGGCTATTCCTTCTGCCTTAAATGGTCTTCCCCCAGATATCTGCACACCTGACTCGTTCACTTCTGTAAAGTTTTTGCTGAAATATTTGCTTTCTTAACCACCTTTGTAAAATTATCCCTACTCAGCTTATACTCACGTCCTTTTTACCGTGTTCATTTTTTTTGTTCCATAAAATTTACTGCCTTCTAAGATACTCTATAATGTATTTATTATATGTATTGTTTATCTTCCATTGCTAGATTGTAAGCTCCATGAGAGGTGGGATATTTGCCTGTTGTGTTCATTAATGTCTCCCAAGTGTCTGTAATTGTTTGTGGCACATTGCAGTTGATCAATGAATGTTTGAACGTATGAATAAATATGTCTGGCTGCACCTCTCTTCCTTCATGTGCCTTTCTCTATTTGCGAACTCCCATTCTTGTATAGCCCTTCTTTCCTCCTATTACTTACCTCCTCCCCCAGTTACTCTAATCTTTAAGAGCCTTGTTTTGAAATGGTCATCTATTCAGATAAAATTATTTCTACTTGTCCTGATTCTGACATTAGTATGTTTAATTTTCACCACCCTTAATAATAAGGGAATCTGTGTTAGGCAGAGCCAAAATCAGTTCTGTCTGCTCTGTCAGAGACTGATAAGGTCAGTGGAAGCTGCAAAAAGTTTAAGGTTTCTTTTGGCAGTCTCTCGATTAGGTGAAAGAATAGACAGTGGTTTATAGAAACTGTAAACTTTGTTGCCTCAGAGGGGAGTTCTCAAATTTCAGGGTGTATAAGAATCACCCTGGAGAGCTTACTTAAAATGTGACCATCTTGAAAATGCAAACCCCTTCTCTTCAACCCCTGAGTTTTTCAATCAGTATGTCCACAGTGGGGCATAGAGTTTGCATTTTCAGTAAGCACCAGGGCTTTCTGATGCAGGAGATCTATGAACACGTTAATTGCTTTAGACTTGGGTATACTTAGAAACATTATGTGTTCACAGATGGAAGAGAAAGAGCCGGAAAATGCAAGGAGAAATTTTCTTGAATAGGTGTTTCGAGTATGGAAGAAAACCAGGAAGGAGAACATATTTGTTGTATACATGAGAAGGACAACTTGTGGACCTCTCATTCCTCGAAGGGCTCTTATGTGCTCATTTATTTAATAATGAAACACCTTTGGAACTTCCAATGCAGAGAGCTCACTATATAACAGAAAAGTCTCTCCATAGTTGTGTTTCTTTGATTGTTATAATGTTCTTAATTCTATTGAGTGAAAATATATCTTACTATAATTTTTAATCTGTTGATCCTGGTTGAGTTCTCCAAAGCCACACAGATAGGCAAACGTAGTAATGTAATTTGTGTTAAAATATAAATAATTATAACCATGTAAAGTATAACTTTTACAGAGATTTAAGAAATGTAGTCTATTCCTAACTTGTGAAATTTCATCCGCCATGGGAGAAGGACATACAGTCTTGCTCTGGCCAGAGCTCTGCCCCCGAGGTCACTCTCCTATTCTCCTGGCTTCTCTAAAGTTTTTTCTCTGTCTCCATCTTTGCACCTTCTGTACTTTTCTCAATACTTTAAGTTTTTCCCAGGGGCTTCCATAGCAGTGACAGACACAGTTTCAGGATTGTCAGAAGAGCCTATCTTACTCTAGTACATCTAGGTGCACTAGAGTACTCTTTTTTTCTACAGATAGGTTGACTTTCCTTCTGTGTCTGCAGTTTTGATGAGTGTAAAATGAAGACGATATACTCAGGAGTGTCCAATGAGGCAGAAAGATACCACTTCTTACATCTCAAATATTTCTTCTGGTACTAAAGTAGAAGTTCCTTTAGTGAGGGTCTGTTGGTAGTAACTCTTTGAATATTTATAAATATTTATTATTTCACCTTAGTTCTCAAAAGCTAATTTCACTGGACTTAGAGGTCGGCATTGACAGTTTCTCTCATCAGTTTGGCGCATTCTACTTGGGATCCCATTGTTGCTGTAGAGAAAATAGCTCTCAGTCTTACTGGCATTCCTTTGTATAGGTATTGTGTCTTTTTTTTTTTTTTCCTTCTTTTTCTTCCAGTTTTATTGAGATATAATTGACATACGCCACTGTATAAATTTAAGGTGTGCAGTATAATTTGACTTACGGGAATTCCCTGGTGGTCCAGTGGTTAGGACACTGCACTTCCATTGTAGGGGGCACAGGTTCAATCCCTGGTCAGGGAACTTAGATCCCGCATGCGGTGTGGCCACAAAAAAAAAAAATTTGACTTACATCATGCATTGATTAGCACATCAAGTTTAGTGAATATTCATCTCATATAGATACAAAATGAAAGAAATAGAAAAAACTTTTTCCTTGTGATGAGAACTCTTAGGATTCACTCTCAACAACTTTCATGTATAGCATGACAGCAGTGTTAATTATATTCATCATGGTGTGCCTAACAGCCCTAGTGCCTGTTTATCTTACAACTGGGAGTTTGTACCTTTCGACTACTTTGATCCAATTCCCTGTCCCCCATCTCCTGCCTCTGGTAACCACAAACCTGATCTCTCTTTCTGTGTGTTTGGTTTTGAAGTATAATTGACCTACAACACTGTTTTAGTTCCTGTTATGCAACATAGTGATTCAGTATTAAATGATCACCACAGTAAGTCTAGTTACCATCTGTCACCACGTAAAGATATTACATAGTTATTGATTATATTCCCCACACTGTACATTTCATACCCTGACTCATATATTTTGTAGCTGGAAGTTTGGACCTCTTAATCTCCCTGACCTTTTTCTGTTTTCCCCCCTCCCCCCTCCCCTCTGGCAACTTGCTGTTCTCTGTATTCATGAGTGTTTCTATTTTATTATGTTTGTTCATTTGTTTTGTTCTTTAGATTCCGCATATAAATGAACTCATACTGTATTTGTCTTCCTCTGTCTGACTCACTTCACTTAGCATGCCAGCCTCTAGGTCCATCCATGTCACAAATGGCTAGATTTCATTCTTTTTTATGGCTGAGAAATATTTGATTCTATATATGTACTGCATCTTCTCTATCCATTCGTCTGTTGATGGTTCTGGGCCTTCTGGTGGTCTGGGCTGTGTCCCATGACAGCTGGCCTACTGGTGGGCAGGGCCAGGTCCTGGCACTAATAAGCTAGAGAGAAGATTCCAGAATGGTGCTTGCCAGCACCAGTGTCCTCGTGACAGAATGAACTCCCCAAAACGGCTGCCACCAGCATCTACTGATATGTCCCCAGAGTGAGACCCAGCTGCCTCCTCCCTCTCTGGGAGGCTCTTCAAGAAGTAAGTGGGTCGACCCAGGCTCCTTTCAATTACTGCTTTTGCCCTGGGTCTCAGAGCAGGTGACATTTCGTGTGAGCCCTTTGAGAGAGGGGTCTCCGTTTCCTACAGTGCTCTGCCTCTCCTGAAAGCAAGCCCTTCAAAGCCAGATGTTCCAGGGGGCTCGTCCTCTCTGTGCAGGACTCCCAGGGTGGGGAGCCTGAGGTGGGGCTTGGACACGTCACTCCTTGCGGAGAACCTCTGCATTGTGATTATCCTCCCGTTTGTGGGTTGCCTGCGCAGGGGTGTGGGTCTTGACTACACTGCGACTCCGCCCCTGCTCCATGTCTTGCTGTGCCTCCTTATTTATATCTTCAGTTGCAGAAGATCTTCTTTGCTGGTCTTCAGGTCGTTTCATCAATAGCTGCTCTGTAAATAGTTGTAATTTTGGTGAAGCTCGTAGGAGGAGGTGAGCTGAAGGTCTTCCTCCTCTCCCATCTTGGTCACACCCCCTTTCTCTTGACGGTTTTAAGATCTCTCATACTTAGGATTTGCTCTTTCACTATAGTGTGCCTAGGTGTTAACTTTTAAAACATCTGGTTTGGGTTTTGGAGTTTGGAGTCTTGAGAATTAGTGTCCTCACGTTCCCTTTGAACACTGACTCTCCCTCATTCTCTCTGTTTGCTTCCTGTGGAACTCTCAATTGTACCTTCTCACTCTATTCTCATTTCTCTTAAGCTCTCATATTTTCCTTTTTTTCATCTTTCTGCTACATTCTGTGCAGTTTCTTTCTTTTTCTCCTTTTTTTTTTTTTTTTACATCTTTATTGGATCCTAACTGCCCCACAGTGTCACGCTAGTCTCTGCTGTACAACAGAGTGAATCAGCCACATGTGTACATATATCCCCTCCTTCCTGAACCTCCCTCCCGCTCTCCCCATCCCACCTCTCTAGGGGGTCACAAAGCACTGAGCTAATCTCCCTGTGCCATGCAGCAGCTTCCCACTAGCTATCTGTCTTACACATGGTAGTGTATATATGTCACTGCTACTCTCTCACTTCTTCCCAGCCTCCCCTTCCCCCACCCCGTGTCCTCAGGTACGTTCTCTACAACCTGTGTGGTTTCTTTAGACACACTTCTGTTTCCCTAATTATCTCTTCATCTTTGTGTAGTCTGCTGTTTCACACTTGTCTATTAAATTTATAATTCTAATTATTATAGTTTTCATTTCTGTAAGTTCCATTTGTATCATTTTAAAAGATATTTGGTCAATTCTTATAGTCTCTTGTTGCCTAGTCATGCGTTTATTACCTTCTTTTATTTCTTTATTAAGCATATCTATTTTATATTTTGCATCTGATAATTCCAGTATCTCTGATCTTACTTTGTAGTTTGTATATCTGTGGATCCTTGCTCATGGTGGCTTACTTCCTTCTGTGTTTAAGTCATAAGCCAATGTTACTTGGAACTTGAGCTGTGAAAATTCTTTGAAGCCTGGTATTTTTTTGTTTTTTAATTTTTATTTATTATTTTTGGCTGTGTTGGGTCTTTGTTGCGGTGCGGAGGCTTTCTCTAGTTGCGGCGAGCGGGGGCTACTCTTCGTTGCGGTGCACGGACTTCTCATTGCGGTGGCTTCTCTTGTTGCAGAACACGGGCTCTAGGTGCACGAGCTTTAGTAGTTATGGCACGTGGGCTCAGTAGCTGTGGCTTGCAGGCTCTAGAGTGCAGGCTCAGTAGTTGTGGTGCATGGGCTTAGCTGCTCTGCGGCATGTGGGATCTTCCCGGACCAGGGCTTGAACCTGTGTCCCCTGCATTGGCAGGTGGATTCTTTTTTTTTCTTTTTTTTAAACATCTTTATTGGGGTATAATTGCTTTACAATGGTGTGTTAGTTTCTGCTTTATAACAAAGTGAATCAGTTATACATATACATATGTTCCCATATGTCTTCCCTCTTGCATCTCCCTCCCTCGCACTCTCCCTATCCCACCCCTCCAGGCTGTCACAAAGCACCGAGGTAATATCCCTGTGCCTTGCGGCTGCTTCCCCCAGCTATCTACCTTACTACGTTTGTTAGTGTGTATATGTCCATGACTCTCTCTCGCCCTGTCAAAACTCACCCTTCCCCCTCCCCATATCCTCAAGTCCGTTCTCCAGTAGGTCTGCGTCTTTATTCCTGTCTTACCCCTAGGTTCTTCATGACATTTTTTTCCCCTTAAATTCCATATATATGTGTTAGCATACGGTATTTGTCTTTTTCTTTCTGGCAGGCGGATTCTTAACCCCTGCGCCACCAGGGAAGCCCTGAAGCCTGGTTTTAAAGTGTGTTCCTCTACTTTGCCAGGTACTTGAGGTCACTACCAACCTGGGATATCTGGAAATGAAAATTTCAACTTGGAATATTTTATCTGTATTGGTAGTGTAAAACCTGGCCCCAAGTCTGCAAGGTGGTAGGTTTATGATTAGGAGTTCTCAGGGAAGATTCCTTTTTTTTTTTTTTTTTTTCCTCCTTCCCTATCCAGAGTCAAGGGCAAGACAGGCAAGTATTCATACTGTTTCTTTGGGTGAAGCTGCTTTTCTGCTTATCCACTGAGAATGTTGCTTTTTAGGAAGTCCTGGCTTTATGCGGTGATCACAGATTGATTTTACCTTATACGGACTCCCGAGCTTTGTCTCCAGCTTATTGAATCCTGGTGATTTTGTTAGTGGTATGGCATCAAGGCTCTTCTTTGGATTTGTGGTTTTTCCTACTTTCTGCCCTCTCAGGATTTCCTATCAGCTTAGTCATGTATTTACAATATTATTTAAATGAAATTTGATTCAGCATTTTTAGGTACTGCGTATCAGGGGTGTCACTACAGATGTGTGGTCTGCTGTGTTGCCATAAAGGGAAGTGTTTAGTGGATTGTTTTAATTTTCTTTTTGTTCATATGTGCAGAAGTGAAAAGTTGGAAAAGAATTTGGAGCCATCATTAGAATAGGTCTTTAATAATGATGACAAGAGCTATACTTGGCTTGAGGTGGCTAATCATGTATGTTGTGGCTGATGAAAATACTGGGTTCCAGAGCTGGACAGAGATTTAGCTTGCATTGGCAAACTTGAAGAAATTGCCAGCTATCAGGTTAATATCAGTGGTATTAGAGATTTGTGCTTCTCCAATAATTCTCATGATTGCTATACCACAAGCAACTATTACCTCGAATATATCAAATACTAGCTCTAAACTAGCCTTCATTCTTATCTGGTAATTCTTTATACTTAATACTTCATTTGTTACTTAAAGCAGTAAAGAATTTATAGTATGGTTTTAGCTGGGTAAATTCTTGAGTAATTACTGTGTGCTTTTCCTGAAGTGTGCTGCCAAACTAACTTTGCCAGGTGTTTTATTCGGTCATTGTTTTGTTGTTGCCACTTATTTAAACCAAGAGAGTGATACTTTAGGGCCATGATTTTCTAGTTGGAGAATAGTTAGGATTGATCAGCTTCAGTTTTTCTGCTTATTAATATGAAATATTGGAGTGAGAGAACAGGCAATTGGAATAGAGAATTTACAGTTCTTTCGGTGATAAAAAATTATAGTGGAGATAAAAATACAAGAAAAAGCTTTACATCTCACTCTTCAGCAACAATCACTGTTAACATATTGATACATTTTAAAGTAAAAAATTGGGATTATACTGTCTATACAGTTTTGTTTTATAACTTATAATTTTTTAATGTATTTTATTTTTGGCTGCATGGAGTCTTGGTTGTGGCATGCGGGATCTTTTGTGGTGTGCAGCTTCTCTCTAGTTGTGGCACGCGGGCTCAGTAGTTGTGCTCAGTAGTTGCAGCACGCGGGCTCTCTAGTTGTGGTGTGTGGGCTCCGGAGTGCATGGGCTCTGTAGTTGTGGCACGTGGGCTCTCTAGGTGTGGCTCACATGCTCAGTAGTTGCGGCACGTGGGCTTAGTTGCCCCACAGCATGTGGGATCTTAGTTCCCCGACCAGGGATCGAACCCGCGTCGCCTGCATTGGAAGGCGGATTCTTAATCACTGGACCACCAGGGAAGTCCCATAACTTATAACTGATACAAGCTTTCCCCATTTCATATTCTTTCAAAACTTTTAAATAGCTGCATAATATATTCTCCTATGGGTGGATCATAATTTAATTTATATTTTATCTACTGTTGGACATTTGGGGGTATTTCTAACTTTCTTTTGCTTTTACAAATAATGCTGTAGGGAGTACTTTGGCATACACACATTTGTGCATACCTTGGATTATTTCTGTATATTTTTTAAGAGTAGCTATTTATGGGGCTTCCCTGGTGGTGCAGTGGTTAACAATCTGCCTGCCAATGTAGGGGACACGGGTTCAAGCCCTGGTCCGGGAAGATCCTACATGCTGCAGAGCAACTAAGCCCGTGTGCCACAACTACTGAGCCTGCGCTCTAGAGCCCGCGAGCCACAACTCCTGAGCCCGTGTGCCACAACTACTGAAGCCCGCATGTCTAGAGCCCGTGCTCCACAACAAGAGGAGCCACTGCAATGAGAAGCACGTGCACCACAACGAAGAGTAGCCCCCGTTTGCTGCAACTAGAGAAAGCCCGCACTCAGCAATGAAGACCCAATGCAGCCAAAAAAAAAAAATATATATATATATATATTTATAAAAAAAAAGAAAAGAGTAGCTATTTATGGGTCATAGGGTATAAATACTTAAATGCCTCTTAAACATGATGTCAAATTGTGCTCTGGGATTATTATATGAACTAGTTTATATTCCCATTATCAGTGTGTGAGAAATGCCCATTTTACCACATCTTTCCCAAAATGTGGTAGTAGTCTTATGGTAATAATCATTTAAAAAATAAGGTGAAAGTTGAATTTCTTTGATTACTGGTGAGGTTGACATTTTGAATATATTTTTTGTTTTTATACATTTTTTTTTAATATACATTTTTAAATTAATTTTATTTTTGGCTGCGTTGGGTCTTCGTTGCTGTGCGTGGGCTTTCTTCTAGTTGCGGTGAGCGGGGGCTACTCTTCATTGTGGTGCGCGGGCTTCTCATTGAGGTGGCTTCTCTTGTTGCGGAGCACGGGCTCTAGGCACACAGGCTTCAGTAGTTGTGGCATGCGGGCTCAGTAGTTGTGGTTCACGGGCTCTAGAGTGCTCAGTAGTTGTGGCACACGGGCTTAGTTGCTCCGCGGCATGTGGGATCTTCCTGGACCAGGGCTCGAACCCGTGTCCCCTGCATTGGTAGGCGGATTCTTAACCACTGCCCCACCAGGGAAGTCAGGTCATCTATATTCTATGTACTGTATTATTTCTAATATCTTTATAGTTTCCTTGTTTTTTTCTTTTTGCATTGAACTTTAATCCATTTGGAATTTATTCCAAGTAAATTGTTAAGATATGGGATCTGATTTTTTTTTCTCCCAAACATTTAAATAATTGTCCCAGCACCATTTATTGATATCTTTTCTTTTCCCACTGATTTGAAAAACTGTCTTGATCATATGCTTTAATTTTTATATACATCATCATTGTGTATATACAGTGATGAGTGATATGAGTGATATGTCACTGTTTTTTTATATTTCTTGATTACTAGTAAGGTTGAACCATTAGTTCCTATGTTTATTGGCCATTCCTGTTTTCTCTTCTTTGTTTTGCCTGTTCAGATATTTTGCCCTTTTTCCTATTAGTAGTTTGTATTTTTATGGATTTGTAACAGTTCTTCCTGTATTCTGAGTAGCAATACTTTTTGTTAAATCTATTATAACAAATTTTTCCTAGTCTGTTATTTGACTTTTCACTTTGACAGATTCAACTATACTGAAATTTAATAACAATCTTAACTTTATGGTTTATGTGCTTGCTAACCTTAATTTTACAAATACTTATTGATCATTTACTGTGTTCCAGGCACTGTTTTAGGTACTTGGGATACAACATAGATAGGATACACAAAGATTTCTATAGCTTATATTTGAGAAGCTCTTATGTACCCTGAGTTCATGAAAATATTCATGTATATTTTTTTCCTAAAAGTGCTTAAAGTTTGCTTTTTCACTTTTAAGTCATTCATCCACCTGGAATTTTTTTTTTTTTTTTTTTTTTAAATTTATTTATTTATTTTTGGCTGTGTTGGGTCTTCGTTTCTGTGAGAGGGCTTTCTCTAGTTGTGGCAAGCAGGGGCCACTCTTCATCGCAGTGCGGGGGCCTCTCACTGTTGTGGCCTCTCGTTGCGGAGCACAGGCTCCAGACGCACAGGCTCAGTAGTTGTGGCTCACGGGCCCAGCTGCTCCGCGGCATGTGGGATCTTCCCAGACCAGGGCTTGAACCCGTGTCCCCTGCATTGGCAGGCAGATTCTCAACCACTGCGCCACCAGGGAAGCCCTGGAATTTATTTTTGTATGTAATGTCAAGTAGGAAATCTAGTTTAATTGTTCCATCTGGTTAACCAGTTATCTCAGAACCATTTATTAACTAATACATTATTTCTCCACTGTTTTGTGGTGTGACCTCTGTTGGGTATCAAGTTTTTGGGGGTTTGTTTCTGTCTCCCTACTGTTTATTGGTATATTTCTTATCTTTGGCATCTGTACCACACTGTTCATTACTATATTAAGTCTTGATATTATAGGTTTGCCTACCTTACTCTTCTTCAGAATTGTTTGACCTATTCTTAGCTCTTGGCATTTCCATATGAATTTTAGAATCAGCTGTACTCCATTTATATCTTTGGTTGTGTCTGGCTTCCTTTTCAGGGCTGCTGTTTGCTGTGTCAGAATAAAATCAAGCTGCATTGGTGGTGTCTTCTGACTTTAATAGTTCTTCTGACCTTTGAACTTCCCTTTGCAGCTGCTTGCTTGTATGTTTTCTCTCTCTCTCTCTCTTTTTTTTCTTTTCCTTTCCCTTTCTTCTTGTCCTATTTTTCTTATGGCCATTTTAAAGAATGCTTAAAATTATTTTCTAACTGAAAAAAATAGTATAATGGGGAGAGAAGGCAATTAATAGAGAAGTGTATAAAGCAAAAGGTGCAAATCCCTTTGATAGTTTGCTAAGACATCCCAGAGATTTTTCTGGACATATACAAATGTGTGTTCATAAAAGAAAAATATTTGGTCATATGCATGCTGTTCTGTAGTTGGCTTTATTTCATTTAGTATTTAAAAGGGCATTCTCCTGTAGAACTAACTAATTCCTTTTGATGACTGCATTGTACATATATATATAGTAATTTAACCAATTCCCCTTTGATGGATTTGTAGATATCTACCTACTGTTTGAACTTGCAGCTACTTTCACGTACTGTCGATCGTCACTGGCAAAGTGGAGGTTGTGCAGTTTATTTTCCACCTCCCTAATGTCTCCCCTCTTATTCTTCTCAAGGAGTATTAGTGGGGTTCTGCCAGGACCTCTGCTATTTACTTTTTAAGGGCACTGGCACATAGCTTTGTTAGGTGGGAAGAGTTGACAGCCTAGTTGACAGTTAACCTTGGTGTAAATTCTTCAGTTTGGTGCTATCTGTATTTTACTAAAAAAACATACTTGAAGGTTTTTTGTTTTCGTTTTGTTTTGTCTTGAATGCGTAGTGTTCTGGAGGAGAGTGCTAACAGTGTCGTGTTAGAGGTAGCAGCCACATTGAAGAGTTAAGAAATGAGTGAGCTTGAGAAATTGGAGATGAAGAGCTTCACTAGCTCTTTACTGCACACTGGCTTATGAGAATTCAGGGGAGGAAGTGAGGCAGTTCTTGCCACTTTGGTTTTTATTAGTGTTACACTTTTTGAAAGAAGTTGAAGTTGGATTTCTATGTTACGTAATTTGTCCTTTTCTTAATCTTCCTAGCCTCCACCGGGCAATGTGAAAATGCCTAACGTACCCAGTACACAACCAGCAATAATGAAACCAACAGAGGAACATCCGGCTTATACACAGATTGCAAAGGTTAGTTCATGTTACGTGTGTAAATTCATATTGGAAATTACAATATCAATAACATTTGCTTTCAGAGCAAAATAATTCTTTGTATAGTGCATTCCTTATTGTTTACTTTTTAACTCACTTTTGAGTCTGGTTTAGCTAGCTTCTCAATCCTATAATACTCATACCTCTTTTTCAGCTTATAGCATTTGCTTTGCTCCATTATTAGCAGTTATTGAATTCATTCATCATCTTGGTGTATAATTTGTGTAGAGAAATTTTTATTGCTTTTGGTCTCACGTTTTAATGCACAATTCCATTAAAGTAACAATGATATATCAATAGATATTATTGGAAGAGAGTTATGATGGCTGAGCAAAGCACAGTGGTAGGAAGTAGGAGGTAGCAAAAATACCAAGAAAAAAGGAGATGAATAGGATGCCTGGTATTACATAAAGTCAGATGGAGTTATAAACCAGAATTTCTTAACCATATCCTCCTTTCACTTCATTATCTTATAAAATATAAGATATTATATGATATTCCTGCATTGGGAACCTTAAGTACCATTTAACCCAATTCATAAGAGCCAATTCAGTTGCCCTTTTCTCCATCTGTCTCTTTTCCTCAGCTGTTCTCTTTGTCTCAGTCCCTCACTGTCATTTAGGCACAGAGTTCACCTTAATTTCATTTTCCCAATTACCTTACGATTTTTTTTAAACATCTTTATTGGAGTATAATTGCTTTACAATGGTGTGTTAGTTTCTGCTGTATAACAAAGTGAATCAGCTATACATATACATATATCCCCATATCTCCTCCCTCTTGCGTCTCCCTCCCACCCTCCTTATCCCACCCCTCTAAGTGGTCACAAAGCACCGAGCTGATCTCCCTGTGCTATGCGGCTCCTTCCCACTAGCTATCTATTTTACATTTGGTAATGTATATATAAGTCCATGCAACTCTCTCACTTCATCTCAGCTTACCCTTACCCCTCCCTGTGTCCTCAAGTCCTACCTTAGAATTTTAACTGCTTTTACTGACAGAATTTTTTCTTGTCCTAATGGGCCCAACATTTCTACCGTGGGTTTTCATAACCAGAAGGCCAAAATGGGCCAAATATTTCCATAATATTTTCTGAAATTGTAATTTTTAGTGAATTCCTATATTGTGGAAAGAGCATTTGAATTAGGTTTCTAGCATAGTAGAGAAGTAGGAGTATAGTAGAAGTAGAAGTAGAAATATTGCTGTATTTTATGCTTCTGACAATGTATTCCCTTATTTTTTGTTTAGGAGCATGCCTTGGCCCAAGCTGAACTTCTTAAACGCCAGGAAGAACTAGAAAGAAAAGCAGCAGAATTAGATCGTCGAGAACGAGAAATGCAAAATCTCAGTCAACATGGTAATATCCAAAGAAATTTCAAATAAAAATAACTTTAAAATTCTTTAAAATTTTAAGCTTTTGCACTAGCTCTAGATCATTTGGTTTGTGGATATAAAACTCTGCCCTGTTATTCTAGCAAGGAGGTCAGACATGGCAGATTTTCTACCTGATGCTCTGTGGCTCTCTGATCTTGGCTGATTTACATAGTGTTTTGATAGATTAGAACAGTGTTAGCCTCTGAATGCAAATATGATGATTTTGGTTTATTGTAAGGTCAGGAGTCTTTGATTCTACTCTTGGGCCTTTACCTCGGTCTGTTAAAGCTTTATGAGCACATGGGAGTGTGCCCTATGTTTGACTGCATTTAACTCTTAACTTCTAGTTTATTCAGACCAGTTTCAAATTAATCTGCCCCTGTCCTCACAAGTATATCCGTATATGTCAAACCAAGTTTAAAAAAAAAAAAAAAAAAGCATCTGTGGTGAGGTGACTCTAGGAAGCCTGGGGTATTCTGATGATGCCAAAGAAATAAGTAAGTGGTGAATTTTGATTACGTCCTATGAAATTCATTCAGGCTGTGACTACCAAAGGTCACTTCAAGGGAGTAGCTTAGGGAAAGCTAGCAAGTGTCTGGGTAAGAAGCGATGAGAGAACTAGGCAAGTCATTGTGAGTATGTCTGGATAGTGATGGAGTGACAATGTTAGGACAGTGATAACATTCAGTGATACTGAACTATTTCTTCCTTATCCTAGAATGTGTAAGTCTAGGGCCTCATGAGGACACATTTATCCTGGGCCATTTTCTTGCTTCCAACATCAGAGACAGCATCTGTGAAAGGAGAAACTAGAGGTTTAATTGAGATCAATATTTCTAAAATACATGTAACGAAAATCTGTCCTGTTCCCTTAGCTTTGACTAATACAAATTACTTCTATGAGAGATGTTTTAGTAAATGAAGTAGTTATGAAGTGTGGTAAATTAAGAGACTTGCCGTATGTTATACACTTAAGTACTTTTCATCTGTTAGCTCACTTCATCCTCAGTACAATTCTGTGAAGGGTGGTGAGTTCTTCTCACTTTACAGGTGTAGAAACAAAGTCTTCAGCACGTTGGATAAGTTGCCCAAGCCCTCCTAGCCAGTAAGTGTCTAGGAGCTTCTATTGATAGTTTCAGAGCCTTTGTTCTTCACTACTATTCTCTGCTTCTCGAGTAGTATGAGACTTGTATGAGAAATGAAAGAACAACATGTAGTTTGAAAAGAATGATAAAACAGTGGAGGCATGTTGGGAAGAATCAGAAATAGAGGACGCTTTTTTCCCACTATGAAGAATTTCCTGGTCTATGAAAAAGTATGTAAAATCTAATCTTTGTAAGTGTGGGATATAATATCTAAAATGAGAAAATGGCCTTTAGGTGCTATTTTTACTCTCTGTTTTCAATGTTTTGACTTCTTTAATTTTAGTTTTTTATTTCCCCACACCACTTCCCAAGCCTTATTTTCAGTCTAGTTTCTTTAAATAGACACATTTTCTCTCCTTACACATGGAATTTGTTTTTTCTCTAGGTTTTTGAAGGTGCTATAATTCCTCAGCTTCTTTCTCATGACTGTTTTGTATTTTCACATAGTTTTATGCTTTTCTTACATGTGTCTTTTGGACATTATTTTTTTCAGACTTGGAGATTTCCAAATTTGATTCTTTGGTACTGGTTATCTTATGTTTCTTCATGGAGTTAACAGTAGAAAACTTGAAAGATTCAGAAGCTGGTCTTCCCTCTCCACATGCGTTAGGAGTTATATTTAAAGATTGAAGACGTGGAGGAGGAAATCTGTAGGGACTTAAAAACTTCATGGCCTTCATGTGAGAGCCAGAGTCTTGGGACTTTGAAATAAATCTCTTTTTAGGGCAGAGTCACAGGATATGTCCCTGTGCTCTTTTTTCTTTTCTTGTTTCAACTTACATAAGTGGTATGACACTGGAAAATTATTTTACCATGTAATGAGTTCTAAATTGATATTTTGGGAAAAGTTTTAAAAATAAAAAGCTTGGTTTTCAGAGTTGTAGGAATGTAGAGATACAGTGTTATATTTTTGAAACACCTATTAAAAGAATAGATAATATTCTTCTTTATTATGAAACAAATAATTACATGCAAAAAGAATAGCACATATTTGTCCTTATATAAATAACTTTGTTTTTTTATTTGCAGGGAGAAAAAACAATTGGCCACCTCTTCCTGACAATTTTCCTGTGGGACCTTGTTTCTATCAGGATTTTTCTGTAGACATTCCTGTAGAATTCCAAAAGACAGTAAAGATTATGTACTACTTATGGATGTGTGAGTATAGAACAAATTATATATTTATTTAAAAAAGTTTATATTTTATTGTCAAAATCTACTTTTTTAAAACTCATATAAGGGTAGTATCATAAATTGGTCTTTTCCTATAGATATTTTAATTTTGAGTTTATCATTGTCGTATTTAGGTATGTCAAAATTGTATACTATGTGACAATCTAAGTTCTTAGCTGAGGAAGACCTATATATTGAGAACTGGCATTCTTTTGAGGAAAGGACTTCCCTATCATACAGTAGAATTTTCAATGATCCTTTCTCCCTGCAAAATGTTATCGAGGCAATATTTGCTTTGAAAAAAATTACTCATGATTTTTATGCAAATGAAGGCTATTAAAGCATTATGACTTTTTAAAAGGGGCATAAAATATTGAAATATTATAAACTATTTTTCTTAGAGCTTTGAGCACAATTTACTTTTCATTTTCAAGTGGTGAGGAATCCTTTTATTATTGGAAGTGCCTAATTAATATAGGATGTTTCATTAAATAGAACGTTAGGACATACATTTTAGGCTGTGATGTTCACATTGCTTTGAATATAATTATGACACATGGAATATTAAAACTAAATGTCAATCTGTTACCAGTTTTTTGTATGTACACAGAATTCCCACTTACTCTGTTGCATTTTTATTCCAAACAGCAGTCTCAGCCCCATTTAACATCATTGTGTCAGTAGGAGAGGTAGCTGTCATGACTTCTCATCTGCACAGTTGCTGGGTTAATGGACACATTGTGGAGTAAACTCTCGTTGGAGGAAATTTGTATGTTCTTACTGTATGATTAGGGAGCCTCCCTCCACCAAGTATATGAGATCATTTTCCTCAAAATCTTTTAGGAGTATTCTTCACATTTGTGAAACTGCTTTGGAATATGAGAAATGATTCCTTATGGATAGTACATTTTTAACTCTTAGTTTCTTTTGAGTTATGTTGTTAATCTGATTTCTTTGGTTAATCCTGAGTGTCAGTAGTATTACATATTTTTATTTTTAAAGGTTTTGATTTCATATATGTCCATACTAAACAACTCATATTTTATTTAATCAATAAATCATAAAATATATGTAGATTATAAAATAATTATTTTCTTAATGAGCAGAAATTGGCCTCACATTTTAAGTATAAGTTCTTTGACTTTAGTGAAAAAACACTTTAAATGGGGGAGATGGATGTTGGAAGAAAATTCTATAAGGAATTTAGTAAATAGAGATTGAATGGGGAAGATGATTAATTTTAACTGAATGGTTAACTGCTTTACCAATGCTGATTGTTTCAAAATAGGTCTGTTTTGTCTTGGAAATATATAACTTTCTGAGGTTCTTAGAAATAATATAGTTGGCTATAGTTTTTCCTAGCCCTATTCAGTTTGCAGATCTGTTAACTATTCAAAGAGGGCTCAAGATTCCATCCAGTTAAGGTTCCAATTTGAAGAAGCATTACCTGGAACAAAGTAAGATCTAGTGCTAGTTCAGCACTATCTCTAAATTTCATAAAATATAGGTTGTTTTAATAAATTATTTTCAAGAAGTGTCATCTTGTTACTGATTTTGGAGTTGACTGATGCTTTCACATTGTACTAATAATTATAACAAGAGATAACATTTATGGAGGATTTATCAATACTTTGTGCCAGGCACAGAACTAATCACTTTATATACATTATGTTATTAACTCTTAACCATGTTATGAAGCAGCTACTATATTATCTAGTTTTATAGATTGGGAAACTAAAGCTTAGAGAATTCGAGGTAACTTGTCCAAGATTACACAGCAAGTAAGGTTGGGTTGGATAGCTTGACTCTAGATCCCAGCATCTAGATTTCCATGTTATACCACCTACAAAGTACCAAAATAAAGAAGTAATTTACATTTTAAACCCAAATATGATGAAGATATGGTTTCAAAGTTACCTTACTTGAAGCAAATAATTTTCACTCTAAAGGAACTGAAGCAATTAGAAATACCGCTATGAAATGAATCTCAACCTCTTTGAGTATACTCTTGAATTTAAAGAGAAAGAAAAATATCCAGCTACATTAAAGACCACTTAGTGAGGAAGATAATATATTGTCATAAATTTGTTTATTTTAGGTAGCTATATTGTAATGCAGAACTTAGCAAGAAGAGTAATAGTTGCAAATTTAGATTCTAGTGATAGTTTCAAATTTAGGTCCACTAATACCAGATTTGAGTGCTTAATAAAGCAAATTGAAATTTTATAAGAAGGAGGGTCATTCAACTTGGAAATCATGTAAACGAAATGGCCTAAAATTTTCTTATTGTTTTACCTACACTTGGAATCCACCAAGTGGATTGGAGTTGGATTGAAATTAGCAACATAGAATCATGCATTTCACATTACCTTGCCTTTCTATGTGTTTTTTGATCTCTGTGTAAGTGGACTGATTGTTTAGTAAGTAGGCCTAGACGTTTCCTCTTCATTGGGGTACAAACAAATGACCTATTATTGATCATGGTTGTTGGTTACTATGAAAACACATAGAAAAAATTTTAATAGATTACACAAAATTTAATTGATATTTTTATCTATACTTGGAAGAATTTTTGTGAACTTTAAAATACTCATACCGATATAGTCTGTCTTTTTTTTCTTAAACAGATTAGGACATAAACCTTGAAAATTTATTTCTTTGGAGGTTGAAATTTGAGTTAGAATGTTCTGAACATTTAAAACTTTTTTAGGCAATTGGATGCCATTTAATATTACAGAATAATATCTCACAATCTCTTGAATTCTGTTTTTAAGCCCTTAACAGAACTACTTTTATTTCGAGGTGAAGGATTTTGAGTAAATTTATTAGTAAGCTAGCTTTCATGAGTTAGAAATCCTAATGGGAATAAGTAAGAGTCTTTCCTGTGTAGTAGAATGGGGTGGAATTTTAAAGCTGGAAGAGTCTCCTGCATTTCTCCTGCTGAAAAATTGAAATGCACAGAGGTTGATTAGCTCAATATTATATCACTATAACCCAGGTGTTTTCATTCCTCCTCTGGAGCTCTTTCTCCTTCTGTGGAGTTTGTGTGTTTATCTGGTTGTTAGATGAGAGCAAATTTAGAGGCATCCTAGAATGTGTTTATACCTTGTTTCATTAAGTATTAATTTTATTTGATTAATAATTTAAAGAGATTTTAAAGTTTTTTTAATGTATGTTGATTTTTAAAATTTACATTCACTTGGTTTTCCCCTTGTTATTTTTAATTAAAGTAGTGGCTTGTTGTATATTTTTATTGTATTGGTAGTTTACATTAAACAGTATTTTAACTTTTGAAATAATTTCTTGTAATAAATTCAGCCTGTGAATAAATTAAAAAAATTATTTAAAAAGTTATTAATTATAATGGGTAAATGTTGTTCTTTAGGATCATGGTGTCCTTAGATGTTACTCAGATTTTTGGGTTTTGGTCTGTCAGGGAAAGTAATTACTAACAGTACAGGAGGAATTTGCCAAGATCTATTTGTGTTAACGAAAAGAAAGATCTGCCACAGCAGGTAAAGTGCATCATAGTAAACTTCTTTTTTTCTTTTTAAATTAGTGTAATCCCCTACCAGAACATTGTTTTTAATCCCAGGACCTTAAAAAGTGGACAGCTTTGTGAAGATGAGTTAATCATCCTTATAGACTGACTGTATAGTCACTGGAAGTTTCTGCTGTGTTAGTGTTTTTAGTCCAATGATTCAAGTTAATTTTATTGCTTAAAAATGTTACAGTGAGATTGCGCAGGGCACTTCTCTATTTTCTCTTCTCTTGTGTAGTTCACACTGCGAGGAGGCTGCAGCCCCATTCTGTAAAAATTATAGTTCTGAGTGTAGGATCTTTTTCCTCTCAAGTCCCGGTTCTTTTCCTGGCAGCCACAATTTTTCTGCTTGGGCCTTGAGTCAAGAGACACATCACATGTCATCACATGTTTCCTTCCCAGGGGAGAACCCCTTAAGGTTGTGCATCTCTGGTTTAGCTGTGTAATTGCCCATTAGGGGAGGCCCAAAGGAATTTTTGCCAAATAGTGCATGTATTAGGACTCTTCTACCTGTGAATACTCTGTTTTCAAATCAGACATGTAAGAAATAGCAACAATGTTTTGAAAAATACTAAATGGAAACATGGGGTAGAATACACTTGCTCTTAGGAAGTATTTTTTCATTTATAATTTTTGTTGAATGAACACATAAATTGAATGTAAACATTTCTTTTCTATTTTGTTTTTTGATTCCACAGTCCATGCTGTAACACTGTTTCTAAATATCTTCGGATGCTTGGCTTGGTTTTGTGTTGATCCTCCAAGAGGGGTTGATTTTGGATTGAGTATCCTGTGGTTCTTGCTTTTTACTCCTTGTTCATTTGTCTGTTGGTACAGACCACTTTACGGAGCTTTCAGGTAAAATGTGTGTACTTTAAAATATGCTCTTTAAAACCTGTGAAGTAAATAATTTGTAGTACACCTTAAAGGGAAAAGTGACATATTTTCATTTTTCATATTTTTTATTATTGTATAATATACCTTCAGAAAAGTCCGTATATAACATCTCTTTGTATTAAGTCCGTATATAACATGCTCGTGTATTCATTTGACTTTGTAACAAATAATATCCCATTCTTTTCTCCCACTTGAGAAAAAGATCAAACATGAAAATGAATGAGGGAAAAATGAGAACAATCTTAGGTCTTAATGTTTGTAAAAGATTCTATTCCATATGATACATTTGACTTTAAAGAAAATTTTACTTTTTATTCTCCCCTTCAGAAAAAATCAGAAGTGGTGATTACAGCCTAATTTTTAAATGAACCTAGGTAGCCTAGGTAGGGTGAATATACATGTGATATTTAAAGTGAGTCACTTTTCACCTGGCAACTTGGTAATTATTTTCTGTGGAAATTCATTTTTGGTTTTTCAAAATGCAGTAACGTTTTAAAACTGTTTAGACTATAAGATTAACTATACTACTTTGCATGGTATATTTTAATCAATGGTTAGGATTAACATTTCTTAAATGCGTGTTCTGTGGGGTATTACTAGGTGTTGTAGAAAAAAAGTTCATTAGCTTAAGTTTGGGAACAGTGGGATAATAAAATTAAATAAGTTTCTTCATTTCAGAATTTCTTAGACTTCTTTAAGAGCCTCATGTGCTTTGTGATATGACCATGAAACCATTATTTGTGCGTGTGTGTTGAGTACCTTGTTGGACTCTTGCTTTAGGAAATAAACATTGGGAAATGCTGATTTAGATGATAGCCCTAGATGAGTCCATGTATTCAATTGTTTATCAACTTATTTTTATTTGAGTAAACTCATTTATGAATAACAAACCTCTTTCAACTCTCATGTATGAGGAGCAGCATTACTAGGAAATAGGCATGTACTGTGCAGATGATATATTAGGGAAATTAGAGGGCCACATTCAGTTGTTTAACTTTTTTTTACTATTTGAACAAAAAATTTCTTTGATTGTTCAGAATGTGTATCACCACCCCCATCCCCCAAAGCCCTGCCAAATGAAATTAGAAACGCAGATAGGTAAACAGAAAACGAAAAAGAAGGAGAAGGGGGAAGATTAGGGAATTTGGAGAAAAAAGATGTCATTCAACAGAAAACTAAATTGGTTAGAAATGGAATGAAGGGAAGAAAATAGATGGGAGGAGGGAAAGGGAGGAAAATCTTTGGATCTAATGGAACGTGAGAGGTTGGTTATCAAGGAATGGGGAGGGGCACCCCTATAGATGTAGGTTGGAGAAGAATAAAAGGGACCTATTTACTCCTTGTGTGAACAGGAGGAGAGTTACTGCTGCTCTTTTCCTTGTTATCTAAGTCTGGCTCACAAGTTTTTTAATTTTTTGACATGTGGTCTCTGCTTGCCTGCTTCCATCGTGTTACCAGTGTATCTGTAATGATGCTTGTGGGTGGGAATGGGGATGTCTTTGAGACTTTGAAAATGACCTGAAACTAGAGACTTTGAATTTTAAGCCTTCTGTGACAAATGTAGCCAGAACAAACTATAAAAAGCCAGTTTTCTGCCATTTATCACTTGAAGTCACTTGGTTTCTTTTATTCCCTTTCTTTGCCGGTGGAAATAAAAATGCTTTGTGGAACATTTTTACTTCTGGCATTATTAACCCCTGGGCTAAATTCTTAGCTGCATCTCAACCCTTTAGAGTATATGTATCACAAATATGTTAATTATCTGGGCTTTACAGTTTGGAGCAGAACTGAGAGGAATAGTTTTTTTAGGGGAAAGTTGAAAGTATTTTAAATCATTAATTAATATACCTTCTCAGTGTATAACTTTGGCATTTTCTTCACCGAGATTGCCAGTGGTTTCTGGGTCTGTTAAGTCTCTTCTGAAGTATCTGGTAAACTTTTTTAAACATCTACTGATGACAGATTTCTCCCTTAAATATGGAAATCTTAAACCAGATACATTGGATATGATTATTTCTATTAAATACAGGGTTTTAAATAGACTTTACTTATTCACGTAAGTGCTTTATTTGAGATCAGTTTTGACAGGGATTACTGCCTTTTGAGAAGGGGCAGAGTCACAGGATGTGCAAGTGTTTCACATTCTGTTTCAAGACTGATGATTAAGAAATGAAACACAAGCATCTGAACATATTACGTCAGTAGAAAATGGGTAACTAAAATCTTTTAGGCCAGATGCACATATTTCTTAAACCAAGTTGTTATTGAAAGCATTTAGTTTTTATTAATCAGACTCTGGAGTGAAGCTAAAGTGCTTTTTAAAAGTTTTTCAAGTTTTATTCTTCTCTGGCTAATGATGTATTTGCCTCTATTGCCATATTTAAATACCTACTGTGAACTTGATTTCTTCAGGTTTCCCTAGAAGTGAAGAAAAGAATGGTAAGTAATAAGAAAAACATGGCAGGGATTGATTTTAGAATAAACCAGTCATTGCAAACATACAAGTTAGAGGGACATTAGGTCTGAGAATGTGATCAGATTTTTGTTTTTAGTTGTCTGGTCAATTTTTTTCCCCCCTTGTAGATAGGTGGTAATTCCAAGTTTCTAGAGTAGCTGTTAGCTTTGTCGTGGGGTGCTGAAAATAACTAGAGGGCATATTAGGAAGTCTTTATTCTAGAATGATCAGTTCTTTGTTTTTTGTCCCTTAGTCAGTTGAAGTTGCATAGTTGCTTAGTCAGTTGAAGTCAGTTGAAGTTGCATTTGTAAGTTTATCTCCTTCTTTGCCTCCCTGTTGACTCATAATCTAAAAGTAAATCCCTTTTAAAGGTTAATAGTTAACTTTGTTATCAAGAATTTGTTGTAGTTTGCTTAATAACATGATGGCTGAGTAAACCTTTGTATATTAACTCTTAAGCTGGGAAGAAAAATATAATTGTTTTAACTGAATTATAAAATGCCTTTAGATGGAGTTAAAGTATTTGCTAATAGCTTTGGAGCCTACTGAAAAAATTTAAAGCTACATTTAAGTGATTATAATCAATCTCATATACTAAATCATACTGATAATTACATTTAATGATTTTAAAATGTGATAAAGGTTGGTTCTCTTTAGGAATAATCATTTTAAAATTAGTTACCATGCATGAGAAGTTGGTTTTCCAGTGTCATCTGAGTTTCTGTTTCAGTATTTCATTTGCAAGTTTGTTATTGAGTTCACTTGATGCTCTTAGGGAGATGTTAAGATAAATAACAAATGATTGTAAAGCAGTTAGAAAATAAGTACTAAGGTTAAATTAATCACTCACTGAATACAGACAGTATATATTAGGCTGGAGATACAAAGAAGACATGGTACTTGCCCTGTAGAAATATATAATATATAAATGAGTTTAAAAGTAGGCATTACTGAAACTTCGGCTAGTAGAATTTATACATTAAAACAGAGTAATATTCAAACACCCCCAAAATTTGAAATACAGAGTAATTTAATACTGATATCATACCTCTGATATATCTCTAAATAGAAGATTAGTTATTTTCAAGTGAGTCTTCTTGGATTATCTTTTTGAGGATTTAAGTTTTTAATAAACATTCTTCTCTGAAATCAGGAAAAAAAAAAACCCAAGACCTTGTTTTTACTGGAACCATTGAAATATCAGAATGTCCATGAAAAAGATGAGTTTTAAACTGTATAAAATACTGTTCTATATGAATATGACTTCTCTTAGTGTTACTGAACCAAACTTGGGTCCACTCCCCTGTGTGCAGTAAAGCCAATCTACTGCCACTGGGTTGTGGTGAAGGAAAGTGCAGCATTTATTGTAAAGGTACCACACAAGGAGAATGGGTGGCTCATGCTCAAAAACCCCTGAACTCCCTGAAGTGTTTCAGCAAAACATTTTGAAAGGCAAGGTGAGGGAAGGGTGTCCCAGGGTATGTGATCAGCTCACACACAGATCAGCTCTGACTGGTTGTTGGTGACGTAACAGGGGTTAACGTTATCAATCCTTAGGCACCAGTAGGTCTGGGGGCTACATGCTCATGCTTGTCAAGTAGTTAATTTCTTCTATTTGGTGGTAGTTTTAGCATCTATAAAACAACGCCAGAAGTGTGCATCAGATATTATTATCTAGGTACTTCAGAGAGGAGCTACAGTCGAGGATATGAGGGAATGAATGGTCTGTCCCTGGAAGGCCCCATAGGGTCCTGCTCAGTTACATTAGTTTTCAACCAAGAAGCTCCTTTTACTGATATATGCAAAGGACTTTGACCTCCCTGAATTAATCCCATTGCCTGAATCTGAAGGAGAATTTTATAGAGAAGTTTCAAGTGTATGTGCTTTTCAAAATTAAGTTTATTAGGTATCAGAATTAAACTCAGAGTTGTCATTTTGTCATTTACATATTTTTTAAAAGACTAACTTTATTCTTAATTTTATGCTTCCACAAATCACCAGGCATTATGTAAATACTTCAAAATATTAGGTAATTATTAATGAAGCAGTGTTTTGTTGAAAAAGTATGATTATTGGAAACAGACTGAGAAAGGGTTAGAATTCTGGCTTCCCCACTTAAAAGCTGTGTGCTGTTATGAAAATGCACTAAAACCTCTCAGTGCCTCAGGTTTTTGAGTGTAAATTGGGCATAACATTTGCAGAGTTGATAAGAGTAGAGATAATATTTACAAAATATTTGTCTTTAAAGGTGGTCAACAAATGGTAGCTGGAATGTTTTATATTTTTGTTTTTGTTAGGTTTTATCATTTACTTTTGATGATCCATAAAACCATTACTTGTTATTTTTTGCTGCTTTTAGTTCATTGTCCTTTGGTACCCCAGTCTAACCTGGAGGAAATCATAATGTACACTAAAGTGTATGTAGGTTCTTTGTATTGCTTGATAAAAATAAACTTTAAAAAACGTTGTCTGGAGCAGAAGTAAGAAGAACTACAATCCTGCAGCCTGTGGAACAAAAACCACATTCACAGAAAGATAGACAAGATGAAAAGGCAGAGGGCTATGTACCAGATGAAGGAACAAGATAAAACCCCAGAAAAACAACCAAATGAAGTGGAGATAGGGAACCTTCCATAAAAAGAATTCAGAATAATGATAGTGAAGATGATCCAGGACCTCGGAAAAAGAATGGAGGCAAAGATTGAGCAGATGCAAGAAATGTTCAACAAAGACCTAGAAGAATTAAAGAACAAACAAACAGAGATGAACAATAGAGTAACTGTAAATGAAAACTACACTAGAAGGAATCAATAGCAGAATAATTGAGGCAGAAGAACGGATAAGTGACCTGGAAGCCAGGATGGTGGAAGTCACTGCTGCGGAACAGAATAAAGAAAAAAGAATGAAAAGAAATGAAGACAGCCTAAGAGACCTCTGGGACAACATTAAACACAACAACATTCGCATTATAGGGGTCCCAGAAGGAGAAGAGAGAGAGAAAGGACCCGAGAAAATATTTGAAGAGATTATAGTCGAAAACTTCCCTAACATGGGAAAGGAAATAGCCACCCAAGTCCAGGAAGCGCAGAGAGTCCCATACAGGATAAACTCAAGGAGAAACACGCCAAGACACATAGAAATCAAATTGGCAAAAGTTAAAGACAAAGAAAAATTACTGAAAGCAGCAAGGGAAAAACGACAAATAACATACAAGGGAACTCCCATAAGGCTAAGAGCTGATTTCTCAGCAGAAGCTCTACAAGCCAGAAGAGAGTGGCATGACATATTTAAAGTGATGAAAGGGAAGAACCTACACCAAGATTACTCTACCTGGCAACAGGCTCATTCAGATTTGATGGAGAAATCAAAAGCTTTACAGACAAGCAAAAGCTAAGAGAATTCAGCACCACCAAACCAGCTCTACAACAAATGCTCAAGGAACTTCTCTAAGTGGGAAACACAAGAGAAGAAAAGGACCTGCAAAAACAAACCCAAAACAATTAAGAAAATGGTAACAGGAACATACATATCAATAACCACCTTAAACGTGAATGGATTAAATGCTCCAACCAAAAGACACAGGCTTGCTGAATGGATACAAAAACAAGACCCATCTATATGCTGTCTACAGGAGACCCACTTCAGACCTAGGGACACATACAGACTGAAAGTGAGGGGATGGAAGAAGATATTCCATGCAAATGGAAATCAAAAGAAAGCTGGAGTAGCAATACTCATATCAAATAAAATAGACTTTAAATTAAAAAATGTTAAAAGAGACAAGGAAGGACACTACATAATGATCAAGGGATCAATCCAAGAAGAAGATATAACAATTATAAATATATATGCACCCAGCATAGGAGCACCTCAATACATAAGGCAACTGCTAACAGCTATAAAGGAGGAAATTGACAGTAACACAATAATAGTGGGGGACTTTAACACCTCACTTACACCAATGGACAGATCGTCCAAACATAAAATTAATAAGGAAACACAAGCTTTAAATGACACAATAGACCAGATAGATTTAATTGATATTTATAGGACATTCCATCCCAAAACAGCAGATTACACTTTCTTCTCAAGTGCTCACGGAACATTCTCCAGGATAGATCAAATCTTGGGTCACAAATCAAGCCTCAGTAAATTTAAGAAAACTGAAATTGTATCAAGCATCTTTTCTGACCACAATGCTATGATATTAGAAATCAATTACAGGGAAAAAACACGTAAAAAACACCAACACATGGAGGCTAAACAATATGTTACTAAATAACCAAGAGATCACTGAAGAAATCAAAAAATACTTAGAGACAAATGACAGTGAAAACACGATGATCCAAAACCTATGGGATGCAGCAAAGGCAGTTCTAAGAGGGAAGTTTATAGCTATACAAGCCTACCCCAAGAAACAACAAAATCTCAAACCATCTAACTTTACACCTAAAGGAACTAGAGAAAGAAGAACAGACAAAACCCAAAGTTAGCAGAAGGAAAGAGATCATAAAGATTAAAGCAGAAATAAATGAAATAGAAACAAAGAAAACAGTAGCAAAGATCAATAAAAGCTGGTTCTTTGAGAAGATAAACAAAATTGATAAACCATTAGCCAGACTCATCAAGAAAAAGAGGGAGAGGACTCAAATCAATAAAATTAGAAATGAAAAAGGAAAGTTACAACAGACACTGCAGAAATACAAGCATCCTAAGAGACTACTACAAGCAAATCTATGCCAATAAAATGGACAACCTGGAAGAAGTGGACAAATTCTTAGAAAGGTATAACCTTCCAAGACTGAACCAGCAAGAAATAGAAAATATGAACAGACCAATCACAAGTAATGAAATTGAAACTGTGATTAAAAATCTTCGAACAAACAAAAGTCCAGGACCAGATGGTTTCACAGGTGAATTCTTTCAAATGTTTAGAATAAAGAGCTAACACCCATCCTTCTCAAACTCTTCCAAAAAATTGCAGAGGAAGGAACACTCCCAAACTCATTCTATGAGACCACCATCACCTTTATACCAAAACCAGACAAAGATACTACAAAAATAGAAAATTACAGACCAGTATCACTGATGAATATAGATGCAAAAATCCTCAACAAAATACTAGCAAACAGAATCCAACAACACATTAAAAGGATCATACACCATGATCAAGTGGGATGCAAGGATTCTTCAGTATACGCAAATCAATCAATGTGATACACCATATTAACAAATTGAAGAAGAAAGACCATATGATCATCTCAATAGATACAGAAAAAGCTTTTGACAAAATTCAACACCCGTTTATGATAAAAAACTCTCCTGAAAGTAGGCATAGAGGGAACCTACCTCAACATAATGAAGGCCATATACAACAAACCCACAGCAAACATTATTCTCAGTGGTGAAATACTGAAAGCATTTCCTCTAAGATCAGGAACAAGACAAGGATGTCCACTCTCACCACTATTATTCAACATAGTTTTGGAAGTCCTAGCCACGGCAATCAGAGAAGAAAAACAAATAAAAGGAATACAAATTGGAAAAGAAGAAGTAAAACTGTCACTGTTTGCAGATGACATGATACTATACATAGAGAATCCTAAAGATGCCACCAGCAAGCTACTAGAGCTAATCAATGAATTTGGTAAAGTTGCAGGATACAAAATTAATGCACAGAAATCTCTTGCATTCCTATACACTAATGATGAAAAGTCTGAAAGAGAAATTATGGAAACACTCCCATTTACCATTGCAACAAAAAGAATAAAATACCTAGGAATAAACCTACCTAGGGAGACAAAAGAACTGTAGGCAGAAAACTATAAGACGCTGATGAAAGAAATTAAAGATGATGCTAACAGATGGAGAAATATACGATGTTCTTGGATTGGAAGAATCAATATTGTGCAAATGACTATACTACCCAAAGCAATCTACAGATTCAGCGCAATCCCTATCAAATTACCAATGGCATTTTTTACGGAAGTAGAACAAAAAGTCTTAAACTTTGTATGGAGACACAAAAGACCCCGAATAGCCAAAGCAGTCTTGAGGGAAAAAAACGGAGCTGGAGGGATCAGACTCCCTGACTTCAGACTATACTACAAAGCTACAGTAATCAAGATAATATGGTACTGGCACAGAAACAGAAACATAGATCAATGGAACAAGATAGAAAGCCCAGAGATAAAGCCACGCACCTATGGTCAACTAATCTATGACAAAGGAGGTTAGGATATACAATGGAGAAAGGACAGTCTCTTCAATAAGTGGTGCTGGGAAAACTGGGCAACTACATGTAAAAGAATGAAATTAGAACACTCCCTAACACCATACACAAAAATAAACTCAAGATGGATTAGAGACCTAAATGTAAGACCGGACACTATAAAACTCTTAGAGGAAAACATAGGAAGAACACTCTTTGACATAAGTCACAGCAAGATCTTTTTTGATCCACCTCCTAGAGTAATGGAAATAAAAACAAAAATAAACAAATGGGACCTAATGAAACTTCAAAGCTTTTGCACAGCAAAGGAGACCATAAGACAAAAAGACAGCCCTCAGAGTGGGAGAAAATATTTGCAAACGAATCAACAGACAAAGGGTTAATCTCCAAAATATATCAACAGCTCATGCAGCTCAATATGAAAAAAACAAACCAATCCAAAAATGGGCAGAAGAGCTAAATAGACATTTCTCCAAAGAAGACATACAGATGGCCAAGAAGCACATGAAAAGCTCCTCACTAATTATTAGAGAAATGGAAATCAAAACTACAATGAGGTTTCACCTCACACCAGTTAGAATGGGCATCATCAGAGAATCTACGAACAACAAATGCTGGAGAGGGTGTGGAGAAAAGGGTACCCTCTTGCACTGTTGCTGTGAATGTAAATTGATACAGCCACTATGGAGAGCAGTACGGAGGTTCCTTAAAAAACTAAAAATAGAATTACCATATGACCTAGCAGTCCCACTATTGGGTGTATACCTTGAGAAAACCATAATTCAAAAATGACACATGCACCCCAGTGTTCACTGCAGCAGTATTTACAATAGCTGGGTCATGGAAGCAACCTAAATGCCCATCGACAGATGAATGGATAAAGAAGATGTGGTACATATATACAATGGAATATTACTCAGCCATGAAAAGGAACGAAACTGGGTCATTTTTGAGACGTGGGTGGATCTAGAGAGTGTCATACAGAGTGAAGTAAGTCAGAAAGAGAAAAGCAAATATCATATATTAATGCATATATGTGGAACGTATAAAAATGGTACAGATGATCTGGTTTGCAGGGCAGAAATTGAGATACAGATGTAAAGAACAAACGTATGGACACCAAAGGGGGAAAGTGGCGGGGGTGGTGGTGGTGGTGGTGTGATTAATTGGGTGATTGGGATTGACATGTATACACTGACACGTATACACTGTAAGAACCTGCTGTGTATAAAAAAAAAAAGTTGACTGAAATGATATTTGTATTTCTGTACATGGTTATGTGCCGGTGATCAATGGGAAGAAATATACAAAAATACAGCTAATAAAGAGAGTTGTAAAAAAAAATGTGTGATAATCTAGTCTTTTAAGTGGAGTTTTTGTGTATTTATGTTTGATGTAATTACACTTATGTAATTACATTAAAATTTTATGTAATTTGGTTACATTTTTGTTTATCTTTAATGATGTACATGGATATATATCTAATATTTATAGCTACTACTTACCAAAGAAAACATATCTGTTAAATACCTTTTTCTTTCTTTACCTTTTAGATTAATAAAGTATTATTCTATTTTTCATCTATTCTTTTATCATTTTCTCTTATTATAGGTCTACAGACAATGAATTCCCTCAAATTTTGTTTGAAAACATTTTCATTTCACCTTCATTTTTTAGCTTGACTGAGGTATAACTGAAAAAATTGTAATATATGTAAGGTATGCAACATGGTGCTTTGATATTCATACACATTGTGAGAGCGTTACCACAATTGAGTTAACACATCCATCACCTCACATATTTACCTTTTCTTTCCTTACAGTGTAGTCTTCTAGCAAATTTCAGTGATAGAATACAGTATTATCAACTATAGTCACTAGGTTCTACATTAGATACTTAGACCATATTCATCTTAAAAGTTTGTATCCTTTTACCAACTTCTCCCCATTTACTCCAGTCCCTGGTAATCACCATTCTACTCTGTGTTTCTATGAGTTCTACTTTGTTTTTAAAAAATTCTGCATATAAGTGATACCATGAACTATTTATCTTTCTCTGTCTGGCTTACTTCACTTAGTTTAGTAAGGTTCATTCATGTTGTTGGAAATGGTAGGATTTCCTTCTTTTTTAAGGCTGAATAATATTCCATTTTATTTATATACACACTATATATATATACACACACACACACTACACTTCCTTTATCCATTCTTGCATCAGTGGACACTTAGGTTGTTTCCATACCTTGGCTGTTATGAACAATGCTGCAATGAAAATGGGATTACAAATATCTCTTCCAGATAATGATTTCATTTCCTTCAGATAAATACCCAGAAGTGGAATTGCTGGATCATATGGTAGTTCTATTTTTAATTTTTTGAAGAACCTTCATACCCTTTTCCACAGTGGCTGCACCAGTTTACATTTCCATGAAGTGCTCAGGCGTTCCCTTTTCTTGTCTTCCTCACCAACACTTCTTACTTCTTGTCTTTTTGATAGTAGCCATTCTAACAGACATGAGGTGATATCTCATTGTGGTTTTGATTTGCTTTTATCTGATGATTAGCGATGTTAAGCATCTTTTTGTGTATCTGTTGGCCATCTGTATGTCTTCGTTTGAGAAATATCTATTCAGATTTTCTGCCCACTTTTTAATTGGATTGTTAGGGGGTTTTTTGGTATTGAGTTGTATGAGATTTTTAATATATTTTGGATATTAACCCCTTATTATTATATGATTTGCAAATATTTTCTCCCATTTGGTAGATTTCATTTTGTTGACGATTTCTTGTGCTGTACAGAACTTTTTTTTTTTAAGATTTTTTTTAAAGGTCAGGTCTTTTATTTACTTATTTTTGGCTGCGTTGCTGCGCGCGGGCTCTCTAGTTGAGGTGAGTGGGGGCTACTCTTTGTTTGCAGTGTGTGAGCTTCTCATTGCGGTGGCTTCTCTTGTTGAGTAGCATGGGCTCTAGGTGCACGAGCTTCAGTAGTTGTGGCACATGGGCTCAGTAGTAGTAGCTTGCAGGCTCTAGAGTGCAGGCTCAGTAGGTGTGGCGCACGGGCTTAGTTGCTCCATGGTATGTGGGATCTTCCTGGACCAGGGAGCGAACCTGTGTTCCCTGTATTGGCAGGCAGATTCTTAACCACTGCCTCACCAGGGAAGTCCTGAGAAGCTTTTTTATTTGATGTAGTTCTACTTGTTGATTTTTGCTTTTGGTGTCTAGTCCAAAAAATCATTGCCAAGACTGATGTTGAGGAGCTTACCACCTATGTTTTCTTCTAGGAGTTTTATCGTTTCAGGTCTTATGGTCATGTTTTTAATCCATTTTGAGTTAATTTTTGTGTATGGTTTAAAATAGTGGTCCAGTTTCATTCTTTTGTATGTGGCTGTCCAGTTTTCCCAGCACCATTTATGGAAAAGACTGTCCTATCCCCCATTAGATATTCTTGGCTCCTTTGTAGAATGTTAATTAACCATATATGTGTGGGTTTATTTCTGGGCTCTCTATTCTGTTCCATTGATCTATGTGTGTGTCTTTGTGCTGGTACCATACTGTTTTGATTACTATAGCTTTGAAATATAGTTTGAAGTCAGGGAGCATGATTCCTCCAGCTTTGTTCTTCTTTCTCAAAGTTGCTTTAGCTACTCAGGATCTATTTAAGTTTCATACAGGTTTTATAATTGTTTGTTCTATTTCTGTGAATCTGAAAAATGCTGTTGGTATTTTGTTAGGAATTGCATTGAGTCTGTAGATTGCCTTGGGTAGTATGGTCATTTTACAATACTAATTCTTCCAATCCGTGAGTGTGGAATATCTTTCCATTTATTTATGTCTTCAGTTTGTTTCATCAGTGTCATAGTTTTCACTGTGTAGGTCTTTTACCTCCTTGGCTGAATTTTTTCCTAGGCATTTTATTATTATTATTTTTTTTTTGGTGCAATTGTAAATGAGATTTTTTTCTTAATTTCTCTTTCTATTCATTTTTTGTGTATAGAAACACAACAGATATTTGTATATTGATTTTGTGCCCTCTAACTTTACTTAATTTGTTTATTGGTCCTAACAGTCTTTTGGTGGAGACTTTAGGGTTTTCTATGTAAATATCATGTCATCTGCAAATAGTGACTATTTCACTTCTGCCTTTCTGATTTGGATTTTTTTTTCCTTGCCTAATTGCTCTGGGTAGGACTTGCAATACTATATAGAATAAAAGTGGTGAGAGAGGGCATCCCTGTCTTATTCATGATCTTAGAGGAAAAGCTTTTAGCTTCTCACCACTGAGTATGATGTTAGCTGTGGGCTTGTCATATATGACCTTTATTATGTTGAGGTATGTTCCTTGTATATCCTCTTTGTTGAGAGTTTTTATCATAAATCGATGTTGAATTTTTGCAAATGCTTTTTATGCATCTGTTGAGATCATATGATACTCATCCTTCATTTATTTTGTTAATGTGGTGTATCATATTGATTGATTTGTGGATGTGGAACCATCCTTGCATCCGTGGGATAAATCCCACTTAATTGTGTTTTATGATCCATTTCATGTGTTGTTGAATTTGGCTTGCTAACATTTTATTGAAGGTTTTTGCCTCTATGTTCATTATGAACAATGGCTTGTAATTTTCTTTTTTTGTAGTGTACTTGTCTGGTTTTGGCATCAGGGTAATGCTGGCCTTGTAAAATGAGTTTAGAAGTGTTCCCTCCTCTTCTGTGTTTTTTGAAAGAGTTTAAGAAAGATTGTTATTAATTCTTCTTTAAATGTTTGGTAGAATTCACCAATGAAGCCATGTGGTCTTGGAGTTTTGTTTTGGGGAGGTTTTGGTTACCGATTCAGTCTCCTTACTAGTAATCGATCTTTTTAGATTTTCTGTTTCCTCATGATTCAGACTTGGCAGGTTGTATGTTTCTAGGAATTTATCCCAGTATAAACTCATGTATTAAATTCTTAATTTCAGTAGTTTCTTGCACTTTTGCCATGTGTACTTGAACATTTTTTAAAGATTTTATTCTCTCATGAAATTTTGTTAATGTCTTTGTGTGCATACTTCAGTATCTAGAATACTCTGAATTTGTTTTGTATTGTCCATATTTTACTCTTGGTATTTAATCATACGGTGCATCTCTTGGTATACTTAACAAGATTTGATTGAATCTGGATATGGTGAATAAAGAATTGTGGAGGATTCTGATGATGTTCATTTGTTTCAGAGCAAGTTCGCCTTTGCCATGCTTGTCAGCTAGAGTATAAGTCAGGGGTTGAGTTAAGGCTGAGTTGCAGTTTTGTTTAATTTCTGTCTATGTCTGGTTCTACCCTAGTCATAGAGGTTAACCCTCTAGGTTTTTAATTGAGAACCTGATATGTTCACTTGGGCTCCTCCCTCAGCAAGTCCTGGACTCACACAGTATAGTCCTGTGATCCCTAGAGGGGAGAAGGGAGGGAGGACAGCATCCTGTTAGAGGGTCCATGACATGAAAACTATTTCATAATAACATTAAGATGTTGTTAAGTGTACAGTGGAGTTTTCCAGAGGCTTACATGACTTGCAAAGAGTTTGAATGTAGAAACAGAAAAGAGAATGCAGCTATCTTCTATTAAACCAGACATTAAAGAGGTTTGCAAAAATATAAACTAATGCTACTCTTTTTGCTGTTTTTTTTCCAGTTTTCATGAAAATGTTATTTTATTGTAAGCAATTTATTATCTAAAAAGTTAGTTGAATGCTTTAAATATTTCTCAATTTTAGTTTCTCATTTTGTAAAGCAAGAGCTACAACCCACATAAGCAAATGTTCTTTGAGATGCTCAAAAATAAAGAGGTCCTGAGACCAAAAGTTTCAGAATTGCTGTTCTAATCCTTTTCCCATTAGGGGACACTGCAGAAAAGTCTCCTCTGCTTTCAGAGGCTCTGCTTATCTCTTTAGCTTCTGTATTTGGTACATGCCTTGAGAGAAAAGTTGGCTGCATGTTTGGGCCAGTTTTATGCTTCTCACTTCTCACTTCTCATCAGTATTTTGTTACAGTGCATCCTTAGTTTTGTGTCGCGAGTCCTGTGAATCTGTCAAATCTCAGTTGGTTTGTCTGTTCCCTGGAAGCAGCGCCCTCTGCAGGCAGAATCTGAATTTTCAACTTATTGTCTTGCATTCAGCAAAAATGAATTGAGGCCATAGAAAGTCAGCTTACATTTCTGTAGTTCTCTTCCACTCCAGAATCATGATCTCTCTATTCCTGGATGCTTCAGCAGATTTAAGCAGATTTTTTTTTTTTTTCCCCAATTTATCCTGCTGTTCTAGTTGCTCTTGGCAGGGATGTGTTTGACACCAGCTTTTCTGTCATATTAAGAACTGTAAAAATAAAATTAATTTATTTGGTGCTTAGCATTTCCGTCTCTGCTTACATTGCTAATCTGTTCTTGCATACTGTCTAGTTTATCCATTAGAACCTGTAGCGTATTAATCATAGTTGTACATTCCTGATCTGGTAATTCCAACATCCTAGTCATATCTGACTGTGGTTCTGATGCTTGCTCTATCTCTTCAGACTGTTTTCTGCATTTTAGTATGTCTTGTAATTTTTACTTGATAGCTGGACATGATGTACTAGGTAAAAGGAACTGCTGTAAATAGACCTTTGGTCATGTGATGGTAAGGTGTGGGGGAGGGGAAGCGTTCTGTAGGCCTGTGATTAGGTCTCAGTCTTTCAGTTAGCTTGAGCCTCTGGACTGTGAACTGCACCAGTGCTTCTCAGTCCTTCCTTCTCCTCAGGTGGGACAGGCTGGCCTACAGTGGGCTGGAGTTGGGTATTTCTGTTTCCTCATGTAAGTTAGGCTCTAATGAAACCTCAGCAGGTTGGGCTGTGGTTAATTAGTTTCTCCTGAGGGCAGTCCTTGTTAAGAACAGAGTGCTCTAGAGTATTTGCAGATGGTTCCGTTTCCCCACCTCCTCGCGGAAGCATGAGGGGATTTTTTCCTCTAAAGAATTCACTCTGAGAACCAGATTGAGCTGCTGTTGGTAAAATTCACAAATGTGTGGGATTCCCCATATGACTAGGTCTCCCTGGAGTTTTTAACTCTTCAGAGTTGTCCACTCTGAGCCTCTTGTCAATTACAGTTCAGAATTCCTCCCCTGGCAATGGTTGCTGCAGAGGTTTCTGCTTATGGGTTTTTGCTCTAATAACTTTTGATTCTCTGTATTCATCTATCTGTCTCCCAGTTTTGGGGTTGCAGTTTGCCCTCTGGCTTCACTTCTCTTTCAGATCTAAGAAGAGTTGTTGACTTTTCAGTTTGTTCAGCTTTTTACTTGTAGTTAGGATGGTTTGCTACTTCTAAGCTTCTTCCAGGTATACTTTTTCTTTTTTAAGATTTATTTATTTATTTATTTAATTTTTGGCTGTGTTGGGTCTCTTAGTTGCGGCATGCAGGATCTTTCATTGTGGTGCACAGGCTCATCATTGCAGTGCGCAGGCTTCTCTCTAGTTGTGGTGTGCGGGCTCCAGAGCGCATGGGCTCTGTAGTTTGTGGCATGCAGCCTCTCTAGTTGAGGCGTGCAAGCTCAGTAGTTGTGGTGCGCGGGCTTAGTTTTCCCGTGGCATTGTGGGATCTTAGTTCCCTGACCAGGGGTCGAACCTGCATCCCCTGCATTATAAGGTGTATTCTTTACCACTGGATCACCAGGGAAGTCCCTCAGGTATACTTTTTAAAAGTAAGCTATCTCTGGGCAGTAGACAGTATATTTTTGGTCCTGTTCCTTTAGAACATACTTAGTATCTGTAGGGATATTACACCTTTTATGTTGGAATATTTTGCTAATTGAAATTAAAAATTAAATATAATTAAACTGTAACACTATTTACATCTTGAAAAGTGTTATACTAGTGTATGAACCAGAAAGTCAATCAGATTTTTTCTGTAAAAAGATACTTTATATTTGATTTTAAGTGTAAAAACATCCAAAGCTCAGGAATTGATATTAGTTCATTTTTATGTTGTTTAAATAGTCTTTCAAGTTAGTTTAATGTACGTTAAAATACCGCCTTTTGTAATTAACTTGACTCTTTTTCATCCTGTTTGTATAACCAGAAAAAGAGAATTTTTCTTTTTTGATTCCAAAGTGAAGTCTCATATTAAATTTATCTTAAGGAAGGGTAATATTCTTTCTATACCTGCAAGAGGAACCTACTGCTTAGTTTCTTACATGTGTATATAAATATATAGTGCTTTAGAGTCCACAAGTCTTGTTCAGTACTTTATATTGTTTAATGTTTAGAATCTTTCTAGTGGATCATTAGTTGCTGAGATTTTCACCTAGGCCTTCAGACTGGAAATTTAGGGCTCCTGTTTTCCTTTCTACTTTATTATGTTTACATTATTGTTTAATTTTCAGAGAATCTAGGTAACTTAATATCTCTGTTCGGTGGGGTAATTAATTTTAGAATACAGTTGAACCTTGAACAAATGGGTTTGAACTGCCTGGGTCCACTTATACGTGGATTTTATTCAATAAATACTACTACAGTACTACATGGTCCATAGTTGGTTGAATATGTGGATGTGGAACCTTGGATACAGAGGGCTGACTGTAAAGTTCTATACGGATTTTCGACTGGGGTGGGGGTGGGGTCCGTACCTAACCCGTTGTTCAAAGGTCGGCTATATTTACTGGCAATGTTTATTTCTTGAATGGTTCTTTAACCACAGTAGTTAAGAGCTTACTATTCATTACAAAGTTCTGTACCAGCTGGGTGTTGAGAGTGAGGAGAAGGAAAATGGTCTGTTAAGTTTTATGTGGCTTATTTTATAGTAGTTTTTCTAGTGTGATGAAAGGACCCTTGATATTCTCCTTGCAGAGAGCTTAAGGTTCTCCCTTTTCTAACTGTATATCTGTGTAAAGCTGATTTTCTTAATTTTCAACCATAATAATATAGAATAGATTGAGGGTAGAAGCTGATATGAAAATCCATAGAGAATGTAGCAGTGCTAGGGATTTAAAAACTCTGAAACTGACACCTCCTTCTGTGTACACTTGAAAGAATGTATATTCTGCTTTGGTTGGATGAAATGTTCTGTTAATATCAGTGTGGTCAAAATGGTTGATAGTGTTGTTCAGGTCTTCTGTATTCATACTGATTTTTGTCTGCTTGTTTTGTCAGTTCCTGAGAATTGACAAAATGTTGAAATGTCCAACTTTAATTATGGATTTTTCTCTTCTTTTAGTTTTATCTTCATGGACAGTCTTGTTAAGTAGATATATATTTATGATCTGTTTTCTTTGTGCTTTGAATTCTTTATCATTATATAGTTTCCTTCATTATCCCTGGTATAATAATCCTTTTTTGTCATCTATTTTATCTGATATTATGACAACTATTCCAGCTTTCTTTTAATTTATGTTTGCATATTATATCTTTTTCTATTCTTTTACCTTTAACCTACTAATGTTTTTATATTTATAGTGACTTTTTTTGGTAGGCAATCTTTATTTGGGTCTTGCTTTTGCATCCAAGTTGGCAGTCTATCTATATTAATTGTGCATTTATGCCATTTACATTTATTGATCTGATTAGAATCTGTCTTTTTACAAGCTATTTTCTATTAGTTCCAACTGTTGTTTCTTTTTTATTCCTTTTTGTCTACTTCTGGATCAATTGAGTATTTGTAAATAATTTTATGTCTTCATTATTTCTACCTCTTATCAAAATCTTTTTTAGTGATGCCTGAGTTTTTATAGTATACATTTTTAATTAGTCTTGGTCTGTGTCCAAATTATAATATTCCTATTCATGTGTACTGTAAGGACCTCCCAAAAGATTACTCCCATTTTCTTCCCCAATTCTTTGTGCTATTTTTGTTAGGTATTTTATTTTTACATACACTAGAAATACACAATGCATTGCAATTACTTTTGCTTCAGACAGTTGTCTCTTGTAAAAATTAAAAATAGAGAGAAATGAATTTTATAATGGACTTCATTAAAGCCATTTCAGCACTTTTCATTTTCTTGTTTAGACCCATGTTTCTGTCTCATATCATAATTGTTTTGCCAGAAGAATTTTGTTAAATATTTCTTTTAGTACAAGTCTGCTGGTAACCAGTCCTTTAGTTTTACATTTTAATTTATTATTTATTTATTTATTTTTTGCCGTACGCAGGCCTCTCACTGTTGTGGCCTCTCCCGTTGCAGAGCACAGGCTCCGGATGCGCAGGCTCAGTGGCCATGGCTCACGGGCCCAGCCGCTCTGCGGCATGTGGGATCTTCCCGGACCGGGGCACGAACCCGTGTCCCCTGCATCAGCAGGCAGACTCTCAACTACTATGCCACCAGGGAAGCCCTAGTTTTTCATTTTTGAAAGATATTTTTACTGGGTATAAAATTCTGAGTTCAGTTTTTTTTGTTTTCTTTCCGTATTTTAAACGCATCACTTTGATGTATTCTGGCTTGCAGAGCTTTTGATGAGATGTCTATTTTTAAAGTTTTTTTTCTCTTTCTGCTTTCAAGATTTTTTCCTTATTTCTGATTTTGGGCATTTTGATTATGATGTGCATGTTTGTGTGTTCGTTTGTGTGTGTTTTGGTGTGTATCTTTAGTGTTCTCTAATTTTCTTGGATTTGTCATTTGGAGTATCTAGTTAATTTTGGAAAATTCTCAGTCATTATCTGTTCAGGTAATTCTTCTGCCACTTCTTTTTTTTTTCTGGAATTCCTGTTATATGTGTGTCAGACTGCTTGATATTGTCCTTCAGCTCTTAGATACTCTGTTCTTGTTTTGTCCACTCTTTTTTAATCCTTGCATTTCAGTTTGTATAGTTTCTATCTTCAAGTTCACCCTCAGCTGTATTGAGTGTATTGATGAGCTTGTCCAAGGTATTCTTCATGTCTATTACCATGGTTTTCATTTCTACCATAGTCATTTGGTTATTTTCTATAGCTTACTTATATGCTGAGAGTCCTCTTCATTCATGGTATCTACCTTTTTGACTGGAGTCTTGAACATATTAATCATAGTTATTTTAAATTTCTTATTTAAAATAAGAGTGCTAGATACCTCAAAACTCAAGCTGTATTATTGTTCAGTATTCTTTGTTGACAGAAGTGTCTTAGAGGCATATTTGTAGGAAAAAAATATATGTTCTTAAGTTTTCTCTTTGATAAGAGCCTTGTGTAATATGATGAAAACAGTTTAATTGTGACCTAGAGTCTAACCAATGTTAACTTCTATTTTGCTTTAAATTTATTAGTTTTGCTGTTCAAAGGTAATTTGAAAATGGTTGGCTATTGGCTGAGTTTAGCTGTTTAATGCTTTCTAAATTGAATGGCAATTCAACTGTGAGATTTTAGTTGTCACTCAAGAAAATCTTTGACTAATAAGTAAAAGTTTTAGTAAATTTTAGTCCTTATTTTCTTATTAGCTGCAAAACATTATTCTTTCTATTGTATCCTCCCTGACTTTTTCTAAAAGGAAGCATTTTAAAGAACCTAAATTATTACAAATGAAAAAATTTATAATCTTCTCATATAAGAAAGACTGAGCATTTGAGATTAATTTAATATAGATAGTGATATTCTATTGATTGATGATTAGCTTTCTTGAACAAGATGGAATTAAAATAATATCCTAGAGATAGTTTTATCACATGGTTAAAAACATCAGGATACACAGAGAGGTCTCAGCATTTCTGTTACTAGCTCTGTTTTTGGATCATTTAACCTCTCTAAATCTTTATTCATCAGTAAAATGGAGCCAATATTAGTGTCTACCTCATGGGGGTAATGTAAGCATTAAACGGGTAATGCACGTGTTTGCCATGGTTCCTGGCACGTAATGTTGAACAAATGTTAGCTGATATTGCAAAATAGGGAGTCAGTTAAGTATAGAAGATCCAAAGCTTGAATGCAGGTTGTGGACTAGGTTTAAAATTGTCCAAGTTTAAAATTTCATTACATACAAACTTTTTATTATGCCCCCTGCTTTTAGCAGAACACAAATAGAAAGAAAAAGTCTAGGGTCCCTTCCATCCCAGTTCTATGCATTTTAGTTTAGGCTAGTGAGTGTTCTTAATAGATTTTATATCACAGACTCCACTGTGAATCTGAAATTTGTGATTCCTCTTCCTAAAAAGATACAGACATGCAAAATATTATGCACAATTTGGGTGGATTTGTGGTGCTGCCTTTTAAAGCCTACTTATGGAACCCTGTTCTTGGAGAAAGAATTGATTTTGGCACAAAAGCATTAGGGGGAGAATGAGGCTGGTTTAGATAGCCTTGCATCTCAAAGTGACTAAGACAAGGAAAGCAGCTGTATTTCTTAGGTTCCTTTTTATTCTATTGCCTTTACATCATCTTCATCATCAGGAATTTCATGTATTACTTGATTCTGGTAGTAATGAAGTTACCAACCATGTCCCAGAAATTTTCAAGATTTTATCAGAAGCTAAATGTCACTTCTGTAAGCAGAATATTACTTCTGTGAGCAAAATTGTTTGCAGTGCAGTACTGTACTGGTGTAAGAGAGGTACCAACAAGTAACATTTATTGATTGTTTCCTATGTGCCTGTACATCCCCCACTAAGCACTTTACATGTATTATTTCATCCATATAAAGGTAGATTCCACTGTTGTTCTTATTTTGCAAATAGAAAATCTCAGATTTAGGCCTAAATTTTCTTTGAAGTTACACAACTTTAACTGGAAGAGTCTGGATTCAAACTCAAATCTTTCTCTAAAGCTACATGCTGTTAACTACTATGCTGAGTTACCAAAGGTAAAACGTTTAGTACTTTAGTTAAGTTGTACCCATTTATTGTAGTTAAATGTAAAATTTCTGTTCTCCCTTTTAAAATAATGAAATACTTTGTCTTCCCTGATTCCTCAAACTGTAGTTGTGATTAATCTCTGTTATTGATATGTACTGTGAAATAAAAGATTTATGTGTTCTTAATACAGTTTTTCTGAGATTTTAAATAATAATTTAGGGAAGGACATTTTTATGAAAGGTGTACTATAACTTGTCAGTATGTTATTTGAAGACAATTAAACCAAAAACAACTGGCTTATTTGAGATTAAGTTTTCCAATAGGCTTTGATCTGGAAGAGCCAGGATGGCAAGCAATAGGAAGCTTTTATTATTTAGTTATCTATTCTGATGAAGAAATTGGTTACATAGTTGGACCTGTTATGAATAAATATTCAAAATACCACAAGTACTTCACTGTAAACTGAGGTGGATTACAAGTTAAAACTACTTAGCTTAAATCAATTGATAGTGTTTTTCTAACTGTAGTTCTACTCTTTCTTTTTTGGGTTAAAATGGCTCTGTACAAGCTGGGTTGTTTAAACAGTCGGCTTCGTAACCTCTTTCTATATACAAGACCCATCGCCTTTGCTTTGGGATGCCAATAGACATTGTCTACACCCGCAATGATGTTTTTTCTTCTGGACCTTTTCTGATTCTGGCTCTGGTACAGCCCTCCACTTGAGGGGTGGGGAGTGGTTATCTGGCCCTGTAAGAGCTTCGCAGCCTTACCTGGCTCTTAAAGCAACTCAAATGAACTTGAAATTCATGTGATGATTGTATTGTTTAAGTTTACACTTTACAGAGTTTTCTACTATTTAGTATCGGGAAATTATTTATACTTAATGTGCTTTCTAGCACTATGACTACCTCAGTTTTTTGCGTATGTCTTTAATAAATTTTAGCCTTTCGGCAGGGAATTGCAACCTGGTATTGTAAAATCGTTTTCACAGGGGAGTCAGATTCACTTTTTTATATTGTTTTGATGTGAAGAACTATATTTTCAGTGACTGCTTGTATAGTTAAAAACAAAGTAACCTTTTAAAAATTTGAATTTGATTTTACATTTGTAATAATTTGGATAGATTAGATAGAGGAAGATTTGTGCACTCTTGTAAGAGTCCAGATAGTTGAGTAAGTGCTGGCACATGGAGTTTAAATTTCAGAGAAAGTTGAAATATTTTTAAAATAATCATTTATATTAGCATGGTAAATGTACACAAAATGAATTTTACTGTCTTCTTGTCCAGAAACAGGAAAGTTGGTTGATAAAATGAGGCAAACAGAGTCTATCGAGAAAGATATTTAGCCTCCTTCAATAGTAAAAGTAGAAAAAATGAGTTTTAAGGACTCCAAGGTTTCCATTTCATCAACTTAGTATACTAGCTGTGCTTTTATAGGTACTAACTATACCTATAAAAGAGGAAGGCGAACCAATTTTTACATTCCTCCATTTGTATTTGTTTTAGAGGTAGTTCCTTTTTAGTAGGACAGCTTAAGTTTTAAAACATATTCTGTACCTTGTAATAGATTTCTTAGAGGTGGTTGTTAGGCAGTTTCAGCTTCTAGACTATATCTGTGAGCTTGGAACTAAGTAGAAAGATCCCTCTTCGGTAACTGAAATAGCTGTTATGAAGCCTTTAGAATTAGTCTATTTATGAAGCCCTTTTTCAGAGAATATATTACATATATAATTTTAACCACTCTGATATTCTGGTTTCTTGGTACATAGATAATAAAGCAAGATAATAATTAACAAGAAAAAAGAAAATATGTATGAGCCATGCTCACATAAACAAATGATAGATAAATGAAGTGGAAGGGACAAATCTTCTCTAATGAAGACTTCCAAAAATGTGTTTTGGGGTTGGAATAGTCACTAGGATGAGCAGGAATGGAGTAAACTTAGGACATTTGAAAATCTTGCCAAACAAATCAAATTCAAGGCAGATACTGTGTCATGATCAAGTGGGTGCAGCTTGTTCTTGGAATTCAAGGTTGGTTTAATATTAGAAAATTAGTTATTGTAATTCACCATATTACAAACTAAAATAGAAAAACCATATGATCATCTTAATTGATGCAGAAAAAGCATCTGACAAAATCTAACAACAATCACTTTCATGATAAAAACACTCAATAAACTGGGAATAAAAGGTAACTTTCTCAACTTGATGAAGGGTATCTATGAAAAACTGTAACAGCTAACATCATACTTAATGGTGAAAGACTGAAAGGGGTTTCTGCTTAAGATCAAGGACAAGATAAGGATGTTCATTCTCACCACTTATATTCAAATTGAAATGGAAGCTCTAGCCAGTATAAACAGGCTGGAAAACCAAGTAAGAGGCATCAAATTAGAAAGGAAAAAGTAAAACTGTCTTTATTCACCTTGTACATAATCATCTATGCAGAAAATATAAATGGAGAGATATACCTTGTTAATGGATTGGAAGACCCAACATTATGATGATGTGAATTCTCTCAAAATGGACCTATAGATGCGATGCAATCCCAATAAAAATCCCTGCATGTTGTTTTATAGAAATGAACAAGGTGATTCTAAAATGTGTATAGAAATGTAATAGTCTAGAATAGCCAAAACAACTTCAAAAAAGGGCAACAAAGTTGGAAGATTAACACTACAAATTTGAAGACTTACTAGAAAACCCAGGTAATCGTATTGACATAAACGTTGACATATAGAACAATGAGACAGGATAGAGCGTCCAGAAATAAATGCACCCATATATAGATTACTGATTTTTTTTAGAAAGGTACAAAGGTAATGCAGTATAGAAAGGACAGTCTTTTTAAGAAATTATGCTGGAATAATTGCATATCTGTATGCAAAAAAGAACTTTAATCCATACCTCATACTATATTTTAAAAATTAACTAAAAAAGGGACATAGACTTATATGTAAAACCAAAAAAATATAAAACTTCTGGAGAAAGACAAGAAAAAAAACTGTGTCCTTGTCTTTGGCACAGATTTCTTAGATACAGCAATAAAATCAAGATCCATAAAGGAACAAATTGATAAGTTTTGTCTTTTTACGAACTCCAATTTTTGTTCTTTAAAAGACACTCTTGGGATTTCCCTGGTGGTGCAGTGGTTAAGAATCTGCCTGCCAATGAAGGGGACACGGGTTTGAGCCCTGGTCTGGGAAGATCCCACATGCTGCGGAGCAACTAAGCCCCACGCACCACAACTACTGAGCCTGCGCTCTAGAGCCTGCGTGCCACAACTACTGAAGCCCGCATGCCACAACTACTGAAGCCCATGCGCCTAGAGTCCACACTCCACAACGAGAGAAGCCACTGCAATGAGAAGCCCATGCACTGCAATGAAGAGTAGCCCCTACTCGCCGCAACTAGAGAAAGCCTGCACGCAACAACGAAGACCCAACACAGCCAAAAATAAAATTAATTCGTTAAAAAAAAATGTTAAACTTATATCTGTGTGTTCTAGCCATTCCACTTCTAGGTAGTTACCCAGGAGAAAAAGAAATACATGTTCATATGTAGACATATGCATGAATGTCCATGGCAGCTTTATTTATAGAAGTAAAAAACTAGAAACAATCTAACTGATCATCAACAGGTGAATGAATAAACAAACTGTGGTGGTACTATACAATGGAATACTACTCAGCAACGAAAAAGAATGGACTTTTGTTACATGCAGCAACATGAGTGAATCTGAAAATGTGCTGAATGAAAGAAGGCAGACAAGAAGAAAGTGTAGACTGTATGATCCCATTTAAATAAAACTCTGAAATACGAAACTATAGTGACTGAAAACGGTGGGGAGGGAGGGATTAACCAGGAACACAAGGAAAAATTTGGAATATGTTCACTATTTTGATTAGAGAAGGTTCATAGTTATATACTTATGTCAAACCTTACCGAATTGTATATTTTAAATACTTGCAGTTTATTGTATGTTAATTATAATTCAGTGAAGCTATTTGATAAAAAATGAAAACAAAATAATTTTTCTTTTGCCAAGATGTTTTGTGGTGCAGTTGGAAATTGAAAGGACAAAGTGAGGCTGGAATAATAATAACAAGATGGTCTAGTATTTGGATAAATGGTTCACATACATTATTATGTTATTATTTTAATTTCAAGTCTCAGGTAGTTGCCACTGGTTTTTAAAAATATTTTTTAATGTTTGAATGTCAGTCTACAAGTGAATGTAAAGGCATTGAGAACAATGACATTTTCCCCTTTCTTTTTCTCCCTACTCTCTTTCTTTTTAAAAACAGGAGTGACAGTTCATTCAGATTCTTTGTATTCTTTTTCGTCTATATTTGTCAGTTTGCTGTACATGTACTCCAGGCTGCAGGATTTCATAATTGGGGTAACTGGTAAGTCATTTACTTTAATTACTCTAGTTATAATCTGTTCATCTAGTATCTTAATATAATTTTTGGATTCCTAAAAATATTTGACATAGAAAAACCAGATTAGCAAAAGTATACAAATAATAAAAAATGCAATTTAAAAGTTTCTTAAGGAATAACCTTTGAAGGAATTTAAGAAAAGGCTACCTGTTATGTGTAAAGCGCTATTTTAGGTATGCAAACATATATTTTCATACACACACAAATGCATGTGTGCACACATACACACACATCTTTGAAAAGTGGAGTCACTGCGTGCACATATATGGATATATCTTTAAACAAATAGAATCGTTCTTAGCCTGGCAAAATGCTCACTCAGTGGGGGACCCTCAGAAACTGAGACTATTTGGACACAGGTTAGAAGGTCATAGATTTATATCTCTCTTCAGACACTCTGGAGCAAACATTTCCTTGAGTGAAGTGGTGCATAGAAGAGTACCTATGTATAAAATCATCCCTCCCTCTCTTCTTTCTCTTACAACCATTGAGTACAGTTGAATTTTTATAAGCTAAAAGCACGTGTGAGGCAACTTTGCTGCGCTACGTACATAAACTGAAACGATCATGTAACTAGAGTGTATTTGAAGACTTACATTTAGTATGCTACTACTGAATTAGAGTAGCCACTGAAAGTCAGACAACTGTTGATAGCTTTGCAGATCTAACGGGCATATATACATGCAGAGAATTTATTTGGGTATTTTAAATCAGTTCTAGGAAAGAGTAGCATTCATTATGATTTTAAAAAGTGTTTACTCTTCAGCATTTGAGAGAAAGGAAATGTTTTAAATGTTTAATTTAAAAAATACACTGCTTATGTTAACAGCATTTTTGTATTCTAGTGAAACCTAAATAATTTCTTTTGCTTTTTTTTTTTTTTAAAATAAATTTATTTATTTTTGGCTGCATTGGGTCTTCATTGCTGTGCACAGGCTTTCTCTAGTTGCGGTGAGCGGGGTCTGCTCTTCATTCCGGTGCATGGGCTTCTCATTGCGGTGGCTTCTCTTGTTCTGGAGCACGGGCTCTAGGCGCGTGGGCTTCAGTAGTTGTAGCCCGTGGGCTCAGTAGTTGTGGCTTGCAGGCTCTAGAGCGCAGGCTCAGTATTTGTGGCGCACAGGCTTAGTTGCTCCGCGGCATGTGGGATCTTCCCAGACCAGGGCTCTAACCCGTGTCCCCTGCATTGGCAGGTGGATTCTGAACCACTGCACCACCAGGGAAGCCCTTCTTTTGCTTTTTAGAACAGACTTAGAAAAAAGCGTTAAAATTGAGCACAGCAGCCTGTGAGGTGATGAAATAGCACAGGAATCTGCTGGTGAGGCTGAATACAAGGTGACCTGTTGTAAGATAGACCTCAGGTACTTCAGCAGACTTTAAAAAATTAGACTCTTTATTTTGAGATAATTGTAGAGTCACAGACAGTTATAAGAAATAATGCAGAGAGATCCCAAGTATCCTTTATCCAGTTTTCCCCAGTGGTAACATATTGTAAAACTATGGTATAATAACAAAGTCAGGATCTTGACATTGATTCAGTGAAGACACAGGACATTCCCATGACCAAAGGATCCTTTATGCTGCCCGTTAATAGCCACACTCACTTCCCTCCTTAACCCCAGCAATCACTAATCTGCTTGTCATTTCAAGAATGTTGTATAAATGGAATCATACAGTTTGTACACTTTAGCTTTTTTCACTAAGCATAATGCTCTGGAGATTTATCCAGGTTGTTGTGTCTCAGTAGCTCATCCCTTTTTATTCCTGAGCAGCATCCATGGTAGGGATGGACCACAGTTTGTTTAACCATTCACCAGTCCGAGGGACCTTGGATTGTTCCTGGTTTGGGGCTATTCTGCTAAAAACATTCGTGAACAAGTTTTTATGTGAACATAAGTTTTCATTTCTCTGTGATAAATACCCAAGAGAAGAGTGTAATTGTTGGTTCATATGGAAGTTGCATGTTTAGTGTTGTAAAATTTCTATTTATTTATTTATTTTTAGATTATTTATTTATTTATTTTTGGCTGCATACCACAACTTGTGGGATCTTAGTTCCTTGACCAGGGATTGAACCCAGGCCCTTGGCAATGAGAGCCAAGGGAGTCCTAACCACTGGACCTGCTAGGGAATTCCCTGTTCAGTGTTTTTAAAAAACTGACAGTATTTTCCAGAATGGCTGTAACATTTTACAGTCCCAACTACAACATATGGGTGATTCAGCCTCCACATCCTCACCAGCCTCTGGTGTTGTCACTACTTTTTTTTTTAAGCTGTTCTGATGGGTGTGTAATGATATCTCGCTGTGGTTTTAATATTTACTTCCTTAATGACTCATGATGTTTTATCTTTTCATGTGCTTATTTGTCATCTATATATCCTCTTGGTGAAATGTCTCTTCATGTCTTTGCCCATTTTCTTTTTTTTTTTGGTTGCGCTGGTCTTCATTGCTGCGTGTGGGCTTTTCTCTATTGCAGCGAGTGGGGGCTACTCTTCGTTGCAGTGCGCGGGCTTCTCATTGTGATGGTGCCTTCTCTTGTTGTGGAGCACGGGCTCTAGGTGCACGGGCTTCAGCAGTTGCAGCACGCAGGCTCAGTAGTTGCGACACGTGGGCCCCAGAGTGCATGGGCTTCAGTAGTTGTGGTGCGTGGGCGCTACAGTGCGTGGGCTTCAGTAGTTGTGGCATGTAGGTTCAGTTGTTGTGGTTCAGGGCTTAGTTGCCCTGTGGCATGTGGACTCTTCCTGGACCAGGGATCGAACCTGTGTCCCCTGCATTGGCAGGTGGATTCTTTTTTTTTTTTTTTTTTTTTTTTTTGGCAGGTGGATTCTTAACCACTGACCACCAGTGAAGTCCTTTGCCCATTTTCTAATTGAAACTTTTTAATTTTAAGAATTTATTTTTACTTTTGGGCTTTGAAGTTTCTTTATATATTTTGGATACTAGCCCTTTGTTGAATATGTGGTTCTCAAATATTTTTTTACATAATTAAAATGAACTTTAAAAAATAATAATGAAATCATAGGCTTAAAAAATGTAAAATGTCATGGTACACATTTAAGGCTCTGGATTTTGGTGTTTAGGTTTGAATTCAGACTATGCTGTTTTTATTAGCTGTGTGACCTTGGGCAAGTTACTGAATAATCTTGGTGACTCAGTTTCTTATCTGTAAAATAGGGATTAAAAATAGCATATATCGTAGAGTGTTGTTGTGAGAATTAAATGAGTTAATATGTGTAAAGAACTTGGATGTTGCCTGGATTGTAAGTGCTGAAAATGTGTTAGTTATTATGCTGTTTTTAAAAATTGTGCATTAACTTACTTGCCTAATTTTAGTTTTCTTCTTTTAATTTCATAGTGGTTGGATTTCATCCCTTACTGGTCTCAACAAAAGTATTCCTGTTGGAATCATGATGATAATCATAGCAGCACTTTTCACAGCATCAGCAGTCATCTCACTAGTTATGTTTAAAAAGGTAAGTGAAATTTTATGTCTGTAAATTTTTTTAGTGAACCTGATATTCAGTTCTCATTTTCCCATTTTGCTCTTTATTTAGTGTAACCTCAAGCCATTTGGTGGTTGTTCTTATGCAAGTTTGCTCTCTGAGGATTACTTTTTACAATTAAAAGTTATGCATAGATAAATTTTAGAAAATTGCATCACATTTAATGTTTCCCATAGATAGAGAATATTTTTAAATTCTGTTAACCGAGGGCTTCTTTTATCAATTGAAGAGTGAATCTCATTTTTTAAACTTGTATCTTTTTATATATTCTGATTTCTTTTTTTGAATATGAAACATAGTAGACCGATTAATAAATAGAAGTAAAACTCTTGTGTGGTATGTGCATTTTATTTGTATTTTATCTAAGAGTATAAAGTGAGCTGGTAACAGATTCAGGCTGGATTATGGACTGAATTTTATTTTTAGTAACTGCCCAATTATCTTAGCTATACAGTTGGCAATCTATATCCACATGTTCCCCATCCTCTAATTTGAGCAACTGTGGATTGAAAATATTAGGGAAAAAAAAATTCCAGGAAGTTCCAAAAAGCAAAACTTGAATTTGCCACACAATGGCAACTATTTACATAGTCTTTACATTGTTTTTACAACCATTTATATAACATTTACATTATATTAGGTTTTATAAGTAATCTATAGATGATTTCAAGTATACATATGGGACAGATGTGGGGAGGATGTGCATAGGTTACTTGCAAGTACTACGCCACTTTGTATAAGGGACTTGAACACCCTCAGATTGTGGTACCCATGGGCGTGGGGATGAGGGTATCATGGAACCAGTACCCACAGATACTGAGGGATGACTGCGCCTCCTCCTGTCAAATTCCCATGGCTGTTTTCACTGCCTTAAAGAAAATCATTCCATAGGGTAGGAGAAAGGTCAGGTTTTTTTATGTATAAAGTTTTATTGTGCCTTGGGTATGTATTTTTGATATTCTACACATGTTCTAACTTAATATAGAGACCCTGTGAATTACACCTATGTTTTAAAATAATACTTTTTGGTGGGTCTCACATTAAGGAAAATAAGTCCTTAAAACATTTTTTCTTTGTTTTTTTTACTCTGTGGCAACTTGGGAATATGTACAAGGATTGCACAGAAATAACTGTACCTTATATTTAAGAAAACTGCATTCTTGAAATATTTTGCTTGTACATTTGCCTTTAATCCTTCTCAAAACTCTGTGAAACCTAGGCTATGTTCTTTCTGTCCATATTTTGCTACTCATTTTCCCTCTTAAAAGCTTTTACTTCTTTTTAGAAATACACATACATAACTATTGAAACTCCGCTTTCTAAAGTTACTAGATCCTATACCAGCCTTTTTTCCCGTTTTCCTCCTCCTTGGACGCTGAAGCCTTCTATTCTACAGGTGGCCCCTCTTCCTCAGCCTTTATGGTTATGTTCTGATTCTCCTGCCTCTGAGGCTAGTCTTTCTCCTTCATTTCTTTGTTCAGCTCATAACTAAAGGTCTTCTTAAATGCAGTCAGGTCTCTGCTCTTTGTGCTTGCTCTACAGTATTTTTTCCTTTGGGAATTTCAACCTCCCTCATTGTTTCAGTTTCTTCCTCACCTGCATGAACTAGAATGTTGGAGTTGAAAGACAATGCTTTACACAAACATTTAGTTGCATCTTCAGGTGACTGTTTATATCTCCAGTTGATTGGTATCATCATCTCACAGTAATGCATAAACTCATTCTTTTCTCAGAACCAGCACTCCTTCCAGAAGTTCTGATTCATATTCAAGAAACATTTATTAACACCACATATTGTATGATTCCACTTATATGAAATGTCCAAAATAGGTAAATCTATAGAGACAGAAAGTAGATTCGTGGTTGCCTATAACCAGGGGTGGGGTAGAGGGTGACTACAAATGGTTATAGAATTTCTTTTTTGGGGTGATGGTGAAAAAGGTCTATGAATATACTAAAAACCATTGAATTGTATACTTTACAAGGGTAAATTGTATAGTGTACAACATTTATCTCAATGAAGCTGTGTTTTAAAAAGGAAATTTATTAAGTAGCTATTATACATGAGTGGTTGTAAGTACTTTTTCATGTGATTCCATTTAAAACTTATGTCATTACTTTGTCAGTGCTTCCATTACTTTTTTTTTTTTAACATCTTTATTGGGGTATAATTGCTTTACAATGGTGTGTTAGTTTCTGCTTTATAACAAAGTGAATCAGTTATACATATACATATGTTCCCATATGTCTTCCCTCTTGCGTCTCCCTCCCTCCCTATCCCACCCCTCCAGGCTGTCACAAAACACCGAGCCAATATCCCTGTGCCATGCGGCTGCTTCCCACTAGCTATCTACCTTACGTTTTTTAGTGTGTATACTCACTTTCCTAGACACTTTCTTGGTGTCTGTTCCATCTTTCTCTTCCTTTCCATTTCCAACCTCAGCTAACCCAGAGATTTTTTTTTACAGGTCGCTCATACCCCATTCCCACTTCCTTCCGTTCACTTTATGTATAGTTACTATTTTAATCTAAAAAAAATCCCCAATAAACCCAGCACTGAAGATTTTTGAAGTGGACTTCAGGTTGGGGAATGGGATTGTGGCGGTAGTGGTAGTAGGGCTGGTGGTGACCTTTCACAACTCCCGGATCCAGACTTTATACTCCATTCAAAGTTACTGCTTGGTTTCTTTAAATACATCATGTACATTGCTTTGTCTCAGTTTTTGTTCATGGTATGCTTCTTGGCCTCTGGGTTGCTTTATCTTCTCTACCACTTGAAGACTTACAAGTGCTCTTTCAAGACCTAGTTCCAGTCTCATATTCTTCGTCTGTGAAATAAGGAATTTAGATGAGATGATTTTATGAAGCACAATAAATGGAGATAATATAAGCTAAAATATAGTCTGAGCCGGTTTTCATATTTGTAACGGCAAGGATTTCTTTTAATTTGATAGAAATTGAGATCCAATGAAAACACCTGATTTTTCTTTTTATTTTCTTTTCCATACTTGCTCAAAACTTGCTGTTTTTTCTTCCAATTTCATTGAGATATAATTGACATACAGCACTATATAAGTTTAAGGTGTACAGCATAATGATTTGACTTACGTCATGAAATGATTTTTAATAAGTATAGCAAACATTCATCATCTCATAGATACAAAATAAAAATTTTTTTAATGTTTTTCCTTGTGATGAGAACTCTTAGGATTTACTCTCTTAACAATTTTCATATATAACATACAGCACTGCTAATTATATTTATCATGTTGTGCATTACATCTCTATTACTTATTTATCTTGTAACTGGAAGTTTGTACCTTTTTAACTGTCTTTATCCAATTCCCCTTCTCCCACCCGCCGCCTCTCATAACTACAAATCTGATCTCTTCTTCTATGAGTTTGTTTGCTTTTGAAGTATAATTGACCTACAACACTATGTTAGTTTCTGGTACACAACATAGTGATCTGATATTTCTGTATGTTTCAAAATGATCATCACAGCAAGTCTAGTTACCATCTGTCATCATATAATGGGATTCTGTTATTGACTATATTCCCCACACTGTACATTTTAAAAGAAAAAAGTCCTTTGGGGCTATGTAGCCATAGTTTATAACCACTAGGAGTCAGGCTTTCCATAAGCAGTTAATGCCCTCTAAAAGTTATCTGTGCACACTGTTTTGGCTCTAGAATAGTCGCTTTTTATTAGGCTATTCTGCGTCTCCAGTACCAGCTAAATGGTGCTCTGTGGTATATATTTATTTCAATGGCAATGAATACAATTTTGAGAATTTTGTGGACATTCTGAAGTCCTGCATAGTTTGCAGTTAGCTAATCATTGGTGTCTAAAGTGCCCAGTATGAGCACTATGGTATCTTTGTTTTCCCCATAGTGTCATCTTATAATCCAAATTTAAAATAATTGAAATGCAAGAATATCTGTCTCTTGTACCTATTCATAGATAACGGAATAGTTTAATCCTTACCTTTCACAGATAGATTTTTAAAATTTTCTTTTAGATTATTCCCAAACAATATTTTTTTTACAGGCCCATCTTTTTATAGTAAGCTATTAGAAAGAATTAAATAATAGTTTTGGGCTAAGGGAGAGGTATTATAAATGGGTCAAATAATAAATGAATGAGTCATAGGAGATTATATATCAGGGGAATACAAAATTTCCCCCATCCTTTAATTGATATAAGAGCTAGAATAACTTAGTACGCTAGAGATAAATAGATAATACATAATTTGTATTTCCTTTGGGACCTAGTTTTGAATGGTTATTTTTCTATGAAATTTAAAAAATTGTTAATAGACTTTGTCCACATTAATAAAATAATTGTTAGTAGTGATTTTTTTGCACTTCAGAAGAATTTTTTTAAAAAGTTATTTCACTTCTTTAAAAAACAAGTTTTTAAAGTGCTAAAAAATCTTTGTCTATACCAAAATATCTGTTTTGCAAATAATCTTTTATTTTGTGTGAGAGTATAGAATTAGGGTATATGGTCCACAATAATGAAAAGCCTCATTTATTAGTTAAATTGGTGTTTTACAGTAAATGCTTTGTGAAGCTATCCTACTGTATATAAAGTGATAGTCCTCTTAGATTAAAAGTGAATTTCACTTTCTTTGAAAGCATTGTAGTTGTTCACTACCCTCCCCTCCCCTTTTATTTCTGATTTATTTTGGATCTAGGACAGAATGCTGATAATTTTACTGTAATATCTTTCTGTACTATCACAGACAGGCATGCTGCTTCTCTCTCTTCCTCTCTCTGAATCGTCCAAAACTAAGGTCTTTTCTGATTAGGTATCAATGTCAGATGATTCACATTGCCTATTTAAAATGCTAGTCCAGGGCTTCCCTGGTGGCGCAGTGGTTGAGAGTGCGCCTGCCGATGCAGGGGACGTGGGTTCGTGCCCCGGTCCGGGAAGATCCCACATGCCGCGGAGCGGCTGGGCCCGTGAGCCATGGCCGCTGAGCCTGCGCGTCCGGAGCCTGTGCTCCGCAACGGGAGAGGCCACAACAGTGAGAGGCCCGCGTACCGCAAGAAAAATAAAAATAAAAATAAAATAAAATGCTAGTCCACATGCTGCTTATTTTCATCCAGGGGACACAGAGTAGGTACAGTAATACTTTTGAATCCCTAGAAAACTTGGCACTCTGAGCAGGTTGTTTATATCTGTCATCAGTTGGTATCCTTAGTATGTTCACTTTTTTTTTTGATTGCCCAAATCTTAATTTTGTTATCCTTTTCTATAAGTACTAGGCTAGTTACTTATTAGATCCCAAACCTCAGTTAATATAACTAAATCATTGTGAATTATCTTTACCTAGGCATTTTCAAATTCGGTGGATCTGCTAGTTTATAATGCTGTACATATGATATTTTCATCCAAATAATCTTTATATGCATATTTTAATGGCTTTATTACTGAGATGTAACTCACATATCATGCAGTTTACCCATTTAAATTGTATCATTCAATGCTTTTTGGTATATTACATTATTAATTTTTAAAAATTGTGGCTCTACATAAAACATAAAATTTGCTATTTTAATAATTTTTAAGTGTACGATTTAGTAGCATTAATTACATTCACAATGTTGTGTAACCACTACCACTATTTCCACTTTTCATCACCCCAACAGGAATTCTGTGGTCATTAAGCAGTAACTCTTCAATTCCCCCTACCACCAGCCCTTCATAGCCTCTAGTCTATTTTCTGGCTCAATGAATTTGCCTATTCTAGATATTTCATATAATTGGAATCAAACATTTTCCTTTTGTGTCTGAATCATTTCACTTAACATAAAGGTTTATCCATGTTGTAGCATGTGTCAGAATTTCATTCTTTTTATGACTGAATAATATTCCACTCTGTGTATATACTACATTGTGTTTATTAGTTTGTTGATGGACACTTGGATTGTTTCCACCTTTTTTCTACTGTGAATAGTAGTGCTACTATGAATATTGGTGTACAAGTATTGCTTTGTCTCTGCTTTCAGTTCTTATGGGTATATACCTAGGAGTGGAATTGCTTGGTGGTCGTATGGTAATTCTATGTTTAGCTTTTTGAGGAGCCATCAAACTGTTTTCTTCAGTGACTGCACTGTTTTACATTCCTGCAAGCAATGTGCAAGGGTTCCAATTTTTCTACATCCTCGCCAACATTTATTTTCCATTTTCTGATTATAGCCTTCCTAGTAGGTGTCAAATAGTATGCTCACTTTTAAAACAATTAACCTCTGAGGTAATTGCAAACTAATAAGCATTTTACTTTGTAACACAGGTATAGTCTGCTAGAGTAGTACTGAACTTATTTGGTAACTTTTTTAAAATAATGAGGATGATTTGGGGCCATTTGTTTAATCCATAGGAGATATGGAAACAAATAATTGTTCAGTGACTTCTACCACAAGTTACTATGTGTTCTGGGGGTATAACTATGAGTGGAAATTGCCGCTTCCCCTTAAGGAACTTAAAAAGCATGTAGGATATAAGACATGTGAATAAACCCTGCAAAAGAAGAGTCACAGGGGCTTCCCTGGTGGCGCAGTGGTTGGGAGTCCGCCTGCCGAAGCAGGAGACACGGGTTCGTGCCCCGGTCTGGGAGGATCCCACATGCCGCGGAGCGGCTGGGCCCGTGAGCCATGGCCGCTGAGCCTGCATGTCCGGAGCCTGTGCTCCGCAACGGGAGAGGCCACAGCAGTGAGAGGCCCGCGTACCGCAAAAAAAAAAAAAAATTTTTCCTTGTGATGAGAAGTCTTAGGATTTACTCTCTTAAGAACTTTTGTATATAACATACTGCAGTGTTATTTATATTCATCATGTTGTACATTGCATCCCTAGTACTTATATGTCTTATAAACTGGAAGTTTGTGCCTTTTGTGCCTACTTTCATCCAGTTCCCCCTTCCTCCACCCTCTGTTTCTCATAAACACAAATCTGATCTCCTTGTCTATGAATTTGTTTCTTTTTGAAGTATAATTGATCTCTAACACTGTTAGTTCCTGTTATACAACATAGTGATTTGCTATTTCTGTACATTTCAAAATGATCACCACAATAAGTCTAGTTACCAACTGTCACCATACAAAGATATTACATAATTATTGACTATATTCCCCACACTGTACATGTCGTACCTATGACTCATTTATTTTGCAGCTAGAAATTTCTAATCTTAATCTCCTCAGCTATTACTCTCCTCCCCCCACCCCCTTCCCTCTAGCAACCACCTGTTTGTTCTTTGTATCTATGATTTTGTTCCTGTTTAGCTATGTTTGTTCAATCGTTTTGTTTTTTAGATTCCACATGTGAGTGGAATCATACAGTATTTCACTTAGAATAATACCCTTTAGGTCCATCCACGTTGTCACAAATGGCAAGATATTCTTTTTTTTTTTTGCCGTACGTGGGCCTCTCACCGTTGTGGCCTCTCCCGTCACGGAGCACAGGCTCCGGACACACAGGCCCAGTGGCCATGGCCCACAGGCCCAGCCACTCTGTGGCACGTGGGATCCTCCCGGACCTGGGCTCTAACCCGTGTCCCCTGCATCGGCAGGCGGACTCTCAACCACTGCGCCACCAGGGAAGCCCAAGATATCATTCTTTTTTATAGCTGAGTAGAATTCCGTTGTGTGTGCATATGTGTGTGTGAGTGTGTGGGTGTGTGTATGCCATATCTTCTTTCTCCATCTATTGATGTGCACTTAGGTTGCTTCCATATCTTGGCTATTGTAAATAATACTGCAATGAATATATATCTTTTCGTATTAGTGTTTTCATTTTCTTCAGATAAATACGTAGGAGTGGGTTTGCTGGCTCTTTTGGCCGTTCTCTTTTTAATTTTTTGAGGAATCTCCATACTGTCTTAGGTAGTGGCTGCTTCAATTTATATTCCCACAAACAGCGCACAAGGGTTTCCTTTTCTCCACATCCTTGCCAACACTTGTAATTTGTTGTCTTTTTGATAATAGCCATTCTGATAGGTGTGAGGTGACATCTCATTGTGGTTTTGAATTACATTTCCCTGATGATGAGTAATGCTGAGCATGTATTCATGTGCTTGTTGCCCATTTGTTTTCTTTGGAAAATGTCTATTTAGGTCTGCCCATTTTTAAATGAGGTTGTTTGTTTTTTTGATGTTGTTGTATGGGTTCTTTGTATATTTTGGATATTAACTCCTTGTCAGGTAATATTGTTTGGAATATCTTCTCCCATACAGTAGGCTGCCTTTTTGTTTTGTTGATGGTTTCCTTCACTGTGCAAAAGCTTTTTAGTTTGATGTAGTCCCATTTGTTCATTTTTGCTTTTGTTTCCCCTGCCTGAGGAGACATATCCAAAAAATATTGCTAAGACTGATGTCAAAGAGTGTACTGCCTATGTTTTCTTTCAGGAGTTTTGTGGTTTCCAATCTTACATTTAGGTATTCATTTTGCATTTATTTTTGTTTATGGTGTTAGAGAATATTCTAATGTCATTCTTTTACTAGTAGGCGTCCAGTTTTCCCAGCATCACTTATTGAAGAGACTGTCTTTTCTCCATTCTATATTCTTGCCTCCTTTGTCATAGATTAATTGACCATAAGTACACAGGTTTATTTCTGGACTCTATTCTGTTCTGTTGATCTATGTGTCTGTTTTGGTGTTAGTACCATAGTGTTTTGATTACTGTAGCTTTTTATTATAGTCTGAAGTTGGGGACTGTGATTCTTCCAGTTCTGTTCTTCTTTCTCAAAATTGTTTTGGCTATTTGGGGTCTTTTGTGTTTTCATACAAAATTTTAAATTACTTGTTCTAGTTCTGTGAAAAATGCTATTGGTATTTTGATAGGGATTGGATTGAATATTAAGATTGCCTTGGGTAGTATGGTCATTTTAGCAATATTAATTGTTCCAATACATGAATACAGTATATGTTTCTATCTGTTTGTGTCGTCTTCAGTTTCTTTCATCAGCATCTTATAGTTTTCCAAGTACAGACGTTTTACCTCCTTAGGTAGGTATATTCCTACATATTTTATTCTTCTTGATGCAGTTGTAAATGGGACTGTTTCCTTAATTTCTCTTTCTGATAGTTCATTGTAAGTGTATAGAAATGCAATAGATTTTTGTATATTAATTTTGTATCCTGCAACTTCACTGAATTCATTGATGAGTTCTAGTAGTTTTTTGGTGGCATCTTTATGATTTTCTATGCATAGCATCATGTCATCTGCAAACAGTGACAGTTTTACTTGTTTCTAATTTGGATTCCTTTTATTTCTTTTTCTTGTCTGACTGCTATGTGTATTGCTTGCAATACTATGTTGACTAAAAGTAGAGAGGCTGGGCATCTTTGTCTTGTTCCTGTTCTTAGAAGAAATGCTTTCAGCTTTTCAACACTGAGTATGATGTTAACTGTGGGCTTGTGATTTGTGGCCTTTGTTACTTTGAGGTATGTTCCCTGTGTACCCACTTTGTAGAGTTTTTATTATAAATGGATGTTGAATTTTATCAAAAGCTTTTTCTGCATCTATTGAGATGATCATATTATTTTTATTCTAAAATTTGTTAATGTGGTCACGTTGATTCATTTGCAGATATTGAACCATACTTACACCCCTGGGATAAATCCTATGTTATGCTTGTGTATGATTCTTTTAATGTATTGTTGGATTTGGTTTGCTAATATTTCATTGAGGTTTTTTGCATCTATGTTCATCAGTAATATTGGCCTGTAATTTTCTTTTTTTGTGATATCTTTGTCTGGTTTTGGTATCAGGGTGATGCTGGCCTCATAGAATGAGTTCAGAAACATTTTTTCTCTGCAGTTTTTTGGAATAGCTGAGAGGGGTTGGTGTTAACTCTTCTTTAAATGTTGGTAGAATTCACCTGTGCAGCCATCTGGTCCTGGACTTTTGTTTGCTGTGAGATTTTTTTAAATTACTCATTTAATTTAATTCTTGGTAGTTGGTCTGTTCCTAATTTCTGTTTCTTCCTGATTTAGTCTTTGGAGATTGTCCATATCTAGGAACTTATTTGTTTCTTCTGGGCTGTCCATTTTATTGGCATATAATTGTTCATAGCAATCTATTATGATCCATTATATATCTGTGGTGTCAGTTATCAGTTCTTTTTCATTTCTGATTTTACTGATTTGGATGCTCTCTCTTTTTTTCTTGATGAGTCTGGCTAATGGCTTATCAATTTTGTTTACCTTTTCAAAGAACCAACTCTTAGTTTCATTGAACTTTTCTACTTTTTAGTCTCTATTTCATTTATATCTACTCTGTTCTTTATGATTTCTGTTAACTTTGGGTCTTGTTTGTTCTTTTTCCAGTTACTTTAGTTGTAAGGTTAGGTTGTTTATTTGAGATTTTTCATTTCCTGAGGTTGACTTGTATCACTATAAACTTCACTCTTAGAAACTGCTTTTGCTGCTTCCCATGGATTTTGGATCATTGTGTTTTTGTTTTCCTTTTTCTCTAAGTATTTTTTAAATTTCCTCTTTGATTTCTTCAGTGGCCCATTGTTTGTTTAGTGAGCATATTGTTTAGTCTCCATGTGTTTGTGTTTCTTACATTTATTTTCTTGTAGTTGATGTCTAGTCTTACAGCATTGTGGTCAGAAAAGATGCTTGATATGATTCCAGTTTTCTTAGGTTTACGGTGATTTGTTTTGTGGCCTGCCATGTGATCTATCATGGAGAATGTTCCATAGTGCACTTGCAAAGAACATGATTCTGCTACTTTTGGATGAAATGCTCTCTATTTATCTATTAACTTCATTTGGTCTATTGTGTCATTTAAGGCCAGTGTTACCTTATTGATTTTCTGTCTGAATGATCTGTCCATTGATATAAGTAGGGTGTTAAAGTTTGCTAGTATTATTGGGTTTCTGTCAGTTTCTCCTTTTATGTGTGTTAGTATAGTAATTCCCCTACATACAAACGAGTTCCATTCCAAGAGCGTGTTTGTAAGTCCAGTTTGTTCGTAAGTGCAACAAAGTTAGCCTAGGTACCCAACTGACACAATCAGCTATATAGTACTGTACTGTAATAGGTTTATAATACTTTTCACATAAAAAAACAAATGCAAAAAATAAAGAAAACTTTTTTTTTTTTTTTTGCGGTACGCGGGCCTCTTACTGTTGTGGCCTCTCCCGTTGTGGAGCACAGACTCCGAACGTGCAGGCTTAGCGGCCATGGCTCATGGGCCTAGCCGCTCCGCAGCATGTGGGATCTTCCCGGACCAGGGCACAAACCCATGTCCCCTGCATCGGCAGCTGGACTCTCAACCACTGCACCAGGGAAGCCCAAGAAAACATTTTTAATCTTACAGTACAGTACCTTGGAAAGTACAGCAGTACAGTACAATAGCTGGCATACAGAGGTTGGCATTAAGTGAACAGGCAAGAAGAGTTACTCACTAGAGGAGGGATAAGGGGTGGGAGATGGTAGAGCTAAAGGATCGTCAGCAATAGGAGATGGAAGGTAAGCTGCAGTTTCACTCACGCCTGACGTTGATGGAACGAATCTTTGAAAGTTCACAACTTGAAGGTTCATATGTAGGGGACTTACTGTATGTAGTCTGTATATTTAGGTGCTCCTATGTTGGGTGCGTATATATTTACAACTGTTATACCTTTTTCTGGATTGATCCCTTGATCATTATTTAATGGCCTTCTTTGTCTCTTGTTACTGTTTGTTTTAACGTCTATTCTGTCTGGTATAGGTATTGCTACTCCAGCTTTCTTTTCTGTTTCTGTTTGCATGGAATACCTTTTTCCATCCCCTCACTTTCAGTCCGTGTGTGTTACTTCAGGTCTAAAGTGAGTCTCTTGTAGAGCGCATATATATGAATCTTGTTTTTGTATTCATTTAGCCACTCTGTGTCTTTTGATTGGAGCATTTAGTCCATTTACATTTAAAGTAATGACTGTTAGGTTATGTATTTATTGGCATTTTGTTAATTGTTTTTTGGGTTATTTTTTGTAGTTCTTTTTTCTTTCTTTTTCTCTCTCCCTTGTGATTTGATGACTATCTTTAGTGTTATGTTTGGATTCCTTTCTTTTGTGTGTGTATCAATTATAGACTTCTGGTTTGTTGCTACCATAAGGTTTATATATAGCAGTCTGTGTGTGTGTGTGTGTGTGTGTGTGTGTGTGTGTGTGTGTGTATGATTATTTTAAGTTGTTGATCTCTTAAGTTTGAACACATTTTAACAACCCTGCATTTTTACTCCACCCTGCCACATTTACAGTTTTTGACATCATATTTTACATCTTATTTTGAGTATCCCTTAGCTACTTATTGTGGATATAGATAATTTTTCTACCTTTTATTATTATTATTTTTTAAATATTTATTTATTTGGTTGCACCAGGTCTTAGTTGCGGCAGGCAGGCTCCCTAGTTGTGGCTTGCGGGCTGCCTGGCTCCTTTTAGTTGTGGCATGTGGGCTCCTTAGTTCAGTAGGCAGGCTCCCCAGTTGCAGCTTGCCAGCTCCTTAGTTGTGGCTCACTGGCTTCTTAGTTGTGGCATGCATGTGGGATCTAGTTCCCCAACTAGGGATCGAACCCAGGCCCCCTGCCTTGGGAGCACAGAGTCCCAACTACTGCACCACCAGGGAAGTCCAAATTTTTCTACTTCTGTCTTTTAAGCTTTCTACTAGCTTTATAAGTGGTTAATTTACTACCTTTACTGTTTGTTTGCCTTTGCCAATGAGATTTTTCCTTTTGTAATTTTCATATTTCTAGTAGTAGCCTTTTCTGCTTTGAGAAGTCTCTTTAACATTTCTTATAAATCTGGTTTTGTGGTGCTGAACTCTTAGCTTTTGCATGTCTGTAAAACTTTTGATCTTTCCTTCAAACTGAGTAGTCTTCTTGGTTGTAGGTTTTTTTTTCCATTCATCACTTTAAATATATTGTGCCACTCCCTCTGGCCTGCAGAGTTTCTCCTGAAAAGTCAGGTAATAGCCTTATGGGAGTTTCCTTGTATGTAACTTGTTTCTTTTCCCTTGCTGCTTTTAATATTCTCTCTTTATCTTTAACTTTTGCTATTTTAATTACAGTGTGTCTTAATGTGGTCCTCTTTGGGTTGATCCTGTTTGGAGCTTTCTGTACTTCCTTGACCTGGATGTCTATTTCCTTTCCCAGGTTAGGGAAGTTTTCAGCTATTAGGTCTTCAAATATGTTCTCTGTCCCTTTTTCTCTCTTCTGGGACCTCTATAAAGTGAATGTTAGTACACTTGATGTTGTTTTGGAGGTCTCTTAAACTGTCCTTATTTTTAAAAATTCTTTTTTCTGTTCAGTTTGAGTGATTCCACTGCTCTCTCTTCCTGTTCTCTGGTTTGTTCCTCTGTATCATCTAGCCTACTGTTGATTCCTTCTAGTGTGGTTTTAATTTCAGTTATTGTATTCTTCAGCTCTGTTTGATTCTTCTTTGTATTTTCTAACTCTTCGTTAATCTTCTCACTATGTTCATCCATTTCTTCTCCTGAGTTCTTTAAGCATTCTTATGGTCATTACCTTAAATTCTTTATTGTGTAGATTGCCTACTTCCACTTCACTTAGTTCTTCCTTTGGAGTTTTATCTTGTTCCTTTGTTTGGAACGTATTCCTCTGTCACCTCGTTTTGGTTAATTCACTGTTTTCATTTTTCTGTATTTGGTAGGCTTGTTATATTTCCTGATCTTGGAGAAGTGGCCTTATGTAGGAAATGTCCTGTGTGTCCCAGCAGTGCACTTCCCTCTGGTCACCAGAGCTATATGCTCTGGGATTGCCCCATAGGAAGGTTGCATGAGCCCTTTTGTTGTGGTATGCTGACTACTGTGGGCAATCTGGTAGGCATGGCTAGCCCCTGGTCTGGTTGGTTGCTATGCCCTGCCTTGTGTAGAGGCTGCCAGCCACTGATGGGCCAGGCCGTGTCACGAGGTGGCTGGTTACAGAGCCCCAGGGGGTCCCAGAGCTAGTTTTGGCCCACGGCTGGGTGGAGCTGGGTCTCATGTTGGCTGATTTGTATGCTAGGTGTCCCAGATCCCATGTTGGCCTGCTGGTGGGTGGGGCCAGTTCCTGACATAACTGTCTGCCATGTCCATGGTGTCTTGAAGCTGGTGTTGGCTTTCTTTTGGGTGTGATTGGGGCCCAAGGGGTCCCCGGGCTGGTGACTGCCCACTGGTGCATGAGGCTGAGTCATGGGGCTGGTGCTGGCCCACCGGTGAATATAGGCAGGTCCTGCAGTCTCTGGTTGCAGAAGCAGGGTCAGCCTGTTTGTGGATGGGGATGGGACATAGGGAGCTCCCAGGGCTAGTGCTGGCTCACTGGTGGGTGGACCCAGGTTCTGGGGTCTCTGGCTGCATGGCCCTGGAGATCTGGGGATTGATGTTGGCCAGTGGTTTGTGGGGCTGGGTCTTGGGTTAGCTGGGGGCTCTGGGGATCCTAAGGCTGCTGGTCTGCTGGTGGGTCACACTGTGTCCACCTGTTAGTAGCTTTGCCTGAGGTGTCCCAGTTCTGGTGCTGACAGGTTGGTGGGTGGGACCAGGTCCCGGCCCTGATTAGAAGGAGGATTCCCAAATGGCACTTTCTATCACCAGTGCCCTTGTGGTGGCCTGAGCTCCCCAGATTGGCTGCTGCCAGCATCTGTGTCCCCAGGGTGAGTTCCAGTTGCCTCCTGGGTCTGCAGGAGGCTGTTCAAGCGGGTCTGACCCAGGCTCCTTTCAAATGACTGCTTCTGCCCTGTGTCTCAGGGCAGGCGGCATTTCCTGCATGCCCTTTCAAAGCGAAGTCTCTGTTTCCTACAGCCCTCTGGCTCTCCTGGAAGCAAGCCTTGTTGGTCTTCAAAGCCAGACGTTCTGGGGGCTCACCTTCCCAGTGGAGGAGCCCATGTGGGGCTCGAACACCTCACTTCTCAGGGAGAATCTCTGTGATTCTAATTATCCTTCTGTTTGTGGATCGCCCACCCAGCGGTTTAGGCCTTGACTGTCCCGCATCTCTGCCCCTACTACCTGTCTTATTGTGCTTCCTTCTGTAGAACTTTAGTTTTAGTAGATCTTTTCTGCTAGTCTTCAGGTCTTTCTCATCAATAGTTGCTCTGTAAATAGCTGTAAGTTTGGGTGGGAGGAGGTGAGCTCAGGGTCTTCCTACTCTGCCATCCAAAATCATGATTTCTTGCTATGGTGTTCTGGAAGCATTAATGGAAACAATACATTTGGATTATTTTGTTTAAATAAAGTACCATGGTTTTTAATTTCCATAATATTTTGTGTGTCATTCAACCACATTGTACACTAAGATATTTTTGAAGATACATTAAGGAAGCAGGATTCTTTTCTGGAGTTGTGTCTTGGCTGTGACACTTTTGCAGATATTTTAAAGTTAATTTTAATTTTTATTAGTCTAACACATTTACATAATTCTCATTTGATCCTCAGGAAAACTCTGAGAGACAAACAGGACAAGAAATATTCTTGTTGTATGAGAAGTAAACTTGAGGTTTTGAGTGGTGTCCAGCCCTGCAGAAAGTAGTGGAATCACTAGGTACCAAATCTAGTGTCCTTTCTGTGGTACTCCTAGGACTAAATATGTAGGTTAGTGCAATTCTCATAAGTAGAAGAGATAGCAAGTATTTAAGTTGTTTAGTTTTTGCTTTTTAATTACACTGTTTTACCTTAAAACTATCTCCCTGATTTCTTAAGGAGTGTGTTATCAATAGATATCAGTAGATATCACTGAAACATAACAGGGAAATGGTAAGCTTTTTGAGATGTTGATCCTTGTAAGTAGCCCGTCATCTTGCTGGGACACTGAAATGAAGAATCACCCCTTTCACATGGATGTCGTGGATCTAATGCAGTATTTGAGCATTGTGCGCTGAATACATATGCAGTCTTTTCCCTCTAGGTGGCTCTCTGGGTTTATATAGATATAGACTATTGAGAAATGTATTATTCCTACCTTTATTTTACCTCTCTGCTCTGTGGGGCTATGAATTACATTTTAAGTAATTAAACCATGAAGTTCATGAATACATAACATCAGCCACTCAATTTAATACAAATTTGAAAGAAGGAATAAATTAGAACAGATGTTTGTTAATTACATGCCCATAAATTGGGGTTGGGGGAAGGGGGAGAGACAGACAAGTTAACCTGTAATTACTTTGCGCTGTGGCTAGGTCTGGTAAGTAAAGAAGGTTTATTAGATTTCTATAATACACTTAATTTGTAGGATCTAATCATATGTACTCATTGTGAGATAAATTTCTTAAACATAGGTGTAGTAATTTATCTGTATCTTTAATTTTTTATTTTAAAAACTTGGTTTGGAAAGGGAATAAAAATATACTTATGGTAGTGCTGTGGTACTAAAAGAATTTTAAAGTTCACCAGTATATGTACTTGTCAATGCTCTCTTTTTCTCCCTGACCCTTTTTTTCTCTCTTTTTTTTAAATTTGCACTTTATTTATTTTTGGCTGTGTTGGGTCTTCATTGCTGCGTGTGGGCTTTCTCTAGTTGTAGTGAGCGGGGACTATTCGTTGCAGTGCGTGGGCATCTCATTGCGGTGGCTTCTCTTTGTTGTGGAGCACAGGCTCTAGGCGCACGGGCTTTAGTAGTTGTGGCACACGGGCTCAGTAGTTGTGGTTCGCAGGCTCTAGAGCGCAGCAGGCGCAGTAGTTGTGGCGCATGGGCTTAGCTGCTCCATGGCATGTGGAATCTTCCTGGACCAGGGCTTGAACCCATGTCCCCTGCATTGGTAGGCGGATTCTTAACCACTGCGCCACCAGGGAAGTCCCTCTCCCTGACCCTTTTAAAAAAAGAAAAATTATTTACTTGGTTGCACTGGGTCTTAGTTGCGGCACGCAAGATCTTTAGTTGTGGCATGTGGGATCTTTTAGTTGCAGCATGCAGGATCTTTGTAGCGGCATGCAGGATCTTTTAGTTGCAACATGTGGGACCTTTAGTTGCGGCATGCGGGATCTAATTCGCTGACCAGGGATTGAACCCCGGACCCCTGCATTGGGAGCGCGGAGTCTTAACCATTGGACCACCAGGGAAGTCCCTCTCCCTGATCCTTTAATACTTTGATCCATAGTAATATGGCATTTGCTTTCGCTACTGTGTATCAGAAGAACTTGGGACTTTGACCCCTTATTTTCCCCGACAGCTCTTCATTCCTTAACTGCTTTCTTCCCTTGGCATCTGTGAAAAGGTCCCTGGTTTTACTCATTCCTCTCTTAATCATTTCTTGTTGTTATGGGTACCTCTTAAATATTGGTGTCTAAACAGGCTTCGGTACTTGATTTTCTTCTCTTTCTACTTTATGTGTTATCTCTCCGTGGACAGTTTCATTATGTCAGAGTTGTAGCTACCATTATGTGCCATTGGTTTCCAAGTCCACGTCTCTCGCCCATTCCTCTCTACCTCCAAACCACATTTTCACCTGTCTGCTGGGGCAGGCTTAGAGTAGGTATTCAATAAACATTTGTGCAATGGATGAATGTTTAGAACTTAGCGTCTACTCTCCCCCCAAACCAACGTATCCTCTGTATTCTCTTTGTGAAACAACTTCCCAGTATCTAAACTTGACTTGAAAGTACTTGACTCCTACTTTTCCTCACTCCACAGTTAACTCCACAATTAACCAGTTCCTATGTATTTAGGTTTGGGAAAAGGGCTGACTTGGGTGTACTGCCCCCATTCTCCAAACCTGCTTTGATGACATTCTAGTCAGGCTTCTAATTTAGACCTAATCACAATGCAGTATAATTACAAGTTCACTTTTCTGTCTCATCTTTCCTCCTCATCTTTCATACCCCCAAGTTTGTAGGTATGTAATAAATAAATATCAGTGTTTGTCCTAGTGTGCCTTGTTATTTCCTTTCTCAAATTTGTATTAGATGGAGTGGCTGATGTTATGGATTGATGTGCTTCATAGTTTATGCATCTTCGAGAGAGATGCTAACAGAAAGAGTATTTTTGAACCCTGCTCGTAAAAATCTACGATTTGAGTGATGAATCAGTATGGACAGATAGTGCTCAGAAGTGTTTCTTCTTAAATCCTTTAGGACTTGACCATACACAAAAAATTAACTAGTATTCAGAGTGAATTATCTTTAAGGACACACATGTTGCTCGCTACATTAAATGATAAAACGATACCTTTTGATACAATAGGGGCAGGGGTGTATATGTAGCCAACATAGAAATAGGTAAGGTATTATTTTTTTGGAATTGTCTAGGGTAGTAAATTAATGTATTTAAGTCAGAATGTCTCCTGTTGTGTTTAAACCATTCTTTTGTAAGGCTGTAATGTCTTAATTAGGTACAGTGGAAAACATAGCTTTTTGCATTTGGTTAAGAAGTCATTTTTTTATATTATTTTTGGTTTGGCATAGGCATAATTATCTCTTCTGCATTGGCGATAAAAGGGAAAAATCTATTTTAAGAAAATATTTACATACAAGGTTGTGTGCCACTGTGGTGGCTGGTGTTCTTGATCTTAGGAATCCTGCCTAGAATCTAGTCTTTTTATCTCTGAGTCATGTTGGGATTAATTGAAGAGCTATTGATAATGAACGCATAGACTACCACTCATCTTCTCCCACTTTTCTGTGCCTCCGTAGGTACATGGACTGTATCGCACAACAGGTGCTAGTTTTGAGAAGGCCCAACAAGAGTTTGCAACAGGTGTGATGTCCAACAAAACTGTCCAGACTGCAGCCGCAAATGCAGCTTCGACCGCAGCAACCAGTGCGGCTCAGAACGCTTTCAAGGGCAACCAGCTTTAGAGTCTTCAAACAATACATTGTTACCTTCTGACTGTACTTTTTTCTCCAGTTACTGTATTCTATAAATATTTTTTTTTGTTCAAAACACAGTACACACAGCACGTATATTTCCTAATCACTTGTGCATGGGCTAAAACCAGAAAAACTTCCTTGTCTTATTATTTACCTGATAGTTTCTTAATATTTCAGTGCCCCTTGCAAAAAAAAAAAATTACATGTGAAATAAATATTCTCCATATTTTTTGGGGGATGAATGTTCAGCGAATTATTTCAGTGGTGACACGCTGAAATTAACGTGGCACTTATGATTAAAAACGCACTTAGTACTTGCTGCAGTCATTCTTTCAGGAGTCAGATGTAAGGATTACACATTGGAGCAGTAAAGCAATGCTTCATTCCTTTTCCTTATTTATATTGAAAGAAATAGGACATCAGAGACTTAGGGATTTTTAAATTGGCTTGCTTTTTAGCAGTTTCAGTCACCAGTGAAGAGCCTGTGTACACTTCATGGTAGATAATGTAAATTTTATCTTTTTATTTTCTTAGAGTAGTTGATATTTTGATAACCAAGCTCTGATCTTGCATGGTCACCATGTTTCTTAAAAGAATTAGTATTTTGGGTTATGCACTGCTTATGGTTGCAGGTTTGGGGAGTTGTTTATAGAATCATAGAAATGATTTTCTGTAATACTTTCTTCTAAATAAAAATTCACTGGGGTGCAATACGAGGATATAATATAATATGCAGTGCATTATCCAAAAGAAAAGGTAGATAAGTGATGGAATAGAATGTAGTGATGATAATACCTTTTTGTTTTTAATTTTCAGTATTCATATCATAGTAAAATATTACTGTATGGAAACTTTGGTATATTCTTGTGGCTACTCTTTTTAATTGAACTGAGATTGTGTTTGGCAGCTCTTTTCTGGGGTATGTGTGTGTAATTTTTAACAGAGGTATTAAAATCTAGGCTAACTCCATGTCCAAAAGGAACATAACAGTATTTAAGAAAGTTTTCTTTTAGCCTCTCATGTCTAGTTGGCATTAAAAATAAAAAGACCCTGGCACTTCACATATACTTGAATCCCTAACGCACCTCAGTCTTTGAATTTTTGAGACAGACTGAATACATTAAAATTTGTAGCAACAGAAACAATAAAACATTTCACTTGCATCAAGCAAGAAAATACAGATACAGTTGAATGCATTAATTATGGGTATAATCATGTTAAATTATTACTATGCAGCATTCTTATACTTGGGTTGAAACTTTGAGTCATTTTTCATAGCTGATTAAATGACTTAAAGACATTTGAAAAGTCACGATACCGTTGTTTTGGAAGTCATTAGCTAACCTAAAAGATTGCAGAATAATAAGTATTCAACTTGATTTTGAAAAGTAAGGGTACTCTATTAGATTATATTATTTGAGACTAAAAAATTGGCTGGGTGTAAATGGTTAAATCACTTTTATTCTTCCCCCCAAATCTGGAGTTAAAATGAGTTTCATGCTGGGGGTAGGATGGTGAGTTCTCACTATTTATGAAAGAAGCTTTGTGTGATACTAGATATAACACGGATCCATCCAGATGGTGTTTACATTTGATTTATTTGGGACTTTGTTGAAGTAATATACTTGGAAGATATTTCTTTTATTCTGATGAAAGTAGGATTCAGAGTATGAATTTAAAGCTGTTTTTATGAATATTTCTGATCAGTGATAATCTCTACTTACTTTCTCAACCAAATAAGCCAGTTCAAGATCTTTAGAGTCTATAATCTTACTGAAAATCTGTCTCATCAGTATGCTTTGTTGAGTGTGGATTTTATAAACATTCAAAACATTAACCACAAAATACAGCAAAAGTATGTCTGTCTGTCATTAATTCATCTCTCAAGTTCCTTTTGTTTTTCTTTAAACTGCAAAATGAAAACTTTATCGTAGAGACTTTTGAAAAATACTGAGATACTTTCCTTCAAGAATTAGGAATGCTTCTCTCTATTCTGTAGAAATCCTCTATTGCTAAATAGCAAAGAATAATTACAACCAACTGAACCTTTTTTTGTTTCGATGGGGGAAATGTTGTTTTAAATTCCAGTTATTTGGGTTAATACAAACTGATAAGAGAAAAATGTTTTTTTAAAAACATAAATGTGCATTAAAATGATGGCACTGCTTAACAGTTTAATAAGGTAGAGGGGTTTTTAATTCTTATAATCTCTATTCTCTTAACAATAATTATTAGTAAATAGTCACATTTGCACTCAGTAGAAGATTGGCACTTGTTAGTGTTTTATATTTAATATTAGCATTACCCTGTATCGCAATCATGAAATGGTCTTCACGTTGTAAGGACCCATGTCACTTTTCAGTTGGTAATATTAAGTTTTGGCTATTTTATTTCAAACTAAAGTTTGAACACTGGAAAATCACTGCTCAGTGGTTTTTAATGTGGGACTTGGACTATTTATCTAGGGATGTGTGTATATTTTGTCAACGAGTGATAGTACGCTGCCATTACGGTGACTGTCATGGTTCTGTATAAACGCCCTCCATCTGTCCCTCTAATGTTGCATGTTTTCAGTGGTTTGGAAGTTTTGTATATTTATTGTATTAACACAGAATGTCATAAAATAAAATGCTGTTTACTGGATGTTTGTATAGTTTTAAATACTGTATTAGCACTTCAGAGGCAGAAATTATGCTGAGGGCCTAAGGTATATAGAAATAACCACATTTAATTTTTAAAAAATAATTGGTGTATAATTCTATCACGTGCTACTAAACAAAATAAGTATTATAAAAGACTTAGTTAAAAACTCAGCAACATAAAATGACAATTTTTCCGTTGCTTTCACCTTTGTAGGTAGTAGAACATGAGGTTCACTCATTAAATATTTTGACCACTTTAAGGTCAAAATACACAGACTGTCTAGCAGTTAGTGAGATTCAAAATAGAAAACCTGTTTTGTGGCCCAGATTTTCTCCTTGTAGGTTAACATGGATGCCTCTGTACTTGTATTGTATTGATTTGATTGAACTTGTGTTCTGTTTTCTAGCCTCACTACCTGTTGTTGTTTTATGTACTGATGAAAGTACAAATTTGTGTATTGTTGGATTTTTCACTTGGCTATCTAAAGAGGATATAAAAATATAGTCTAAACTAATGTTCATGGTGAATCTTATTTGAGAAATACATGTTAAATTAAAATAGGAACAGCGTTTTCAGTTTTCTGGGTGTTACCTAAAAGTGAGTTTGGATTTTCATTGGATACAGTCCTTCTATAAATCATGCTGAGATAATGTATGGTTTGCATTTTAGAGGGGGTTTATGTTTAATTAAGTTTCTTAGTTTCTGTAAATCATTTGTAGTACTATAATGCTTATACAGTCATTACTTTATCTTTTTCTGAAAACACTGACCTTAGCATCTAAGTTTATATCTTTATTGGTAAAAACCTACGTTTAGACTGTTTATATACAGAATTTGTTACATTTCTTTGTGCAGCTTTCCCTTATTAGAATGACAGTGGCCATCACACACCATTTCACCTGCCATTTTATCCTTAAGGTAAATGTTTAGTGGAATTTGTTGATTCCATGTGGTTAGGAACTTTAGAGGGGAAATGAAAGCCGTTAATGTAAAAATAATTGAGGATGGTTAGAATGTACACTTCGATAGATTTTCAAGTACCATAGTATAAATTTATTTAGAGTAGAGTAATATGTTTTAAAACACTAGAGTTGTTTTAAATACTTGTTTATTAAACTAAAAGATTGTATCTCAATGGTTAAATATTATGGAAAGTGAAGTATTTCTACTAGAATTTTAGGGTACATTATACAAAACAGCATGCTTTCTGTAAGGATGGGTGTTTTTTTTTTTTTTTTTTTTTCCGGTACGCGGGACTCTCACTGTTGTGGCCTCTCCCATTGCGGAGCACAGGCTCCCGACACGCAGGCTCAGCGGCCATGGCTCACGGGCCCAGCCTCTCCGCGGCATGTGGGATCCTCCCGGACCGGGGCACGAACCCGCGTCCCCTGCATAGGCAGGCCGACTCTCAACCAGTGCGCCACCAGGGAAGCCCAGGATGGGTGTTTTTAAACCTTATTTTAAGGTTTTATCACAGTCTACAGAAAGATAGGAAGGAATCTGTAGAAAATTTCTAAGCCAGCCAGGCATTGCCACTAATGTATCCTAGATATATAGATATCTTTAATTTGAAGATTCCAGGAAAATAGGGAAAGGCTCCCCTCTAGTGTTCTTACCCTTCCTGTAGGTTTCATATTTACAATTTAACTTTGTGGTTTTGGTAAGACAAAGCCTTCAACTTGGAGAATTTTCATTGGCACTCTTCATGTTTTCAAATGGCAAGGGACATGGGAGCCAGTATGTAACAGTGCAGCAAGTGTTAAATTTTAAGTTTATCCAAATCTTGGTTTATATTTCATCTTATAACTTTCTGGGCTTGGCATGGCTGATGGTGTAGTTAAAGTCCTTCTGCCACTAAAACCCATTTTATCTTTTCTCTACTGGGGACAGAAAGACGTTAATCCTCTTGTGCCTAGTAGTGTTTCATATACTTGTATAAGATTACTCTGAATATTATCCTGTCTACATTTAAACAGTTGAATCTGTAGAATCATAGCCTGCAAATTTTATTTTATTTTATTTTTTTTTTTATTTTTTTTTTTTTTTTGCGTTACGCGGGCCTCTCAATGCTGTGGCCTCTCCCGCCGCGGAGCACAGGCTCCGGACGCGCAGGCCCAGCGGCCATGGCTCACGGGCCCAGCCGCTCCGCGGCATGTGGGATCTTCCCGGACCGGGGCACAAACCCGCGTCCCCTGCATTGGCAGGCGGACTCTCAACCACTGCGCCACCAGGGAAGCCCTGCAAATTTTATTTTTTAACTCTTGTTTTTAGCACTTAGCTGTAATCCTAGAGTTCCTCCAGAACTCTTTAAAAATTTTGTGGGCCAGTGATTCTCAAGATGAATCATGGTTGTGTGTAGTTGTTACTATTGGCAATTTATAGTATTCTTCAGGTGCTTGGGGGTGAGGAAAAAAGATGCCCCGAATAACTTTTTTATCTGGCAGTGACAGTGGTTCCTACAATATTATAGTCTCCTATACAGAAACTGAGCCCACTGGGCATACATATCCCTTCAAGTAATTTTTTTTTCCAGTATGAAAAATATATATCTGTTGTAGAAATATTGAAGAGTATGGAAAATGATAAATCAGAAAATAAAGACAATATGTAATTTTATCATCTAGAGATACCACTGCTAATGTTTATTGTATTTTTTCCATTTTTTTCTATACATACATTTTACACAGTTAAGGGATATAAACAATGTGAACTTTTATCCTGTTTTTCCCTCACTTAGCATTATATCATAATGACCTGATAGTTTAGCTTTTAAAATTAACTTATTTAGTTTATAAAATTACATTTCATATAAATTATAAAAAATATTTACAGCAAAAGGAGATAAAGTTGCTTATAATTTTACACCCATAAATAACTGTTAAAATTTGGTTCATATATTTCTATTAATTTCCTAGGAAGACAATTTTTTTCTAATATTAAGAAATAAGATTTCCTTCTACATCCTTGTAATAGATCCTCTGGGGATGGCTTATCTAGCTCTCACAAGCCCCATTTCTTTGGGCCCCTGAAGACCACATTGGTACTGGATGTCACCTAGCTATAATGGAGTCATGGGTGGCTCATTAAATTTTTACTCTGAATGTAGATTTGTCTGGAATTACACTGTTGCAGAATTGGGACATGTGGATAGCCATATTCTGCCAAGACTTCAGAAGAGTTACTAGAAAGCTGATCTGTAATGAAAGTGAAGAATGAAGCAGACATGCAAAAACAAGTAGGATGAAGGACATAGAAAAGATCTTAACAGCTTTCTGTTTCCTGTATGAGGCCTGACTGTTCACCCATATTTCATTGTTTGGATATTACATTCTCCAGGTAAAATTCTTACTCTTTTCTCTTTGAGCTATCTTGAGTTGGTTTCCTATTACTTTTTACTAGAGAATTTTAACTAACACAATGGTTTGTAATCTTTTTTTCAATGATGATATAAATATGTGGAATTTTTCACATTGATGAATTATTTCTGTAACATTAGTAGCTGTATAGCTACCTTTATATACATGTATCATATATTATTTTTCAAAGTCCTGTTATTCCTTTAGGTTCTGAATTTCAGTTTTTTTATTATAAATATAATTAAATTAATATAATTAATTAATAATTAATATAATCAAGGGATATATTGTTGCTAAATTTGGGGCCAAGTTTAGCTAAATTTGGCTAATTTAGCCAAATTCTTTGGCTAAATTTGGGGCCAAAGAACAAGCTTGTGTTCTTTCCTTGGACAAGTTGTTGGGTCAAAGCGTAAGTATATATTTTAAGATCTTTTTTTTTTTTTTTTTTTTTTTTAATGCGGTACGCGGGCCTCTCACTGCTGTGGCCTCTCCCGTCGCGGGGCACAGGCTCCGGACGCGCAGGCCCAGCGGCCACGGCTCACGGACCCAGCCGCTCCACGGCATGTGGGATCCTCCCGGACCGGGGCACGAACCCGCGTCCCCTGCATCGGCAGGCGGACTCCCAACCACTGCGCCACCAGGGAAGCCCTATTTTAAGATCTTTGATGTGCATTGCCAGATGGCTCTCCAGAAAATTGTACCAATTTGTGCCTCTATTTGCAGGAGCAGGACCTCTTTATTTACACTCTACCAGGATCGGATGTTCCTTTTCTAAAAAGGCTTTGCCATCAACAAGTTTGACAAATAATCAGGAGGTTTTCTGAGCATTCTGGTTTCCCAGAGATGATGGAATCACCTGACACTACATTTTTATTTTTTAGTTTGGCTAAATAGGAGTGACCATATATCTTGTATCCACAGAGAAATCTTCCACTTCCTGAAAGCACTAAGCTAAAGATGATTAGTACAGGATGGAAAAAATTGGTGCCCTCAGGTAGCCAATCCATTGAGCCTCTCTAGGTAAAACTAGACTGTTTTTTTTGTTTTTTGTTTTGGCTGTGCTGGGTCATTGTTGTGGCGCATGGGCTTCTCTAGTTGTGGCATGTGAGCTCTCTAGTTGTGGCGTGCAGGCTCAGTAGTTGCAGTGTACGAGCTTAGTTGCCCCATGGCATGTGGGATCTTAGTTCCCTGGCCAGGGATCGAACCCACATCCCCTGCATTTGAAGGCGGTTTCTTAACCACTGGACTGCCAGAGAAGTCCCAAAACTAGATTGGTTTTAACAACAGGTTATGTTATTTTTCACAATTTTTAGAACAACTCTTAATTTTTAAGATCAACTCCAAGTGATACCAGTCTGGACAGAAGATTCTTTTAATTTTCTTCTAATAATAACTTATTGGGGACTTACTGTATATCAGAGACTATACTAAATGCTTCACATACATCACTTACTTAATCCTCACACCAAACCTATGGTGGTATTTCTATTATTGGCCCCATTTTTATAGAGGAATAGGAAATTATCCCAGTCACTTAGTGAGTGGTGGTGATGGGCTAGGGAGAGGCAGCTAGACCAGTGTCCCGTGACTCTTGCCAAGCATGGGGTTGCTTCTGCCACATGGTGCCACCTCTCTCCAATTCTCTATTTCTTTTTCATCCTTCCACATTTTCAGTAATTCATATCCATCCTTTAGGGACAGTGGACCCTAGAAAAATATACAGTAATCAAGAAAAAAATTACGTTTATTTTTGAAATCTCCAGACCAAGGCCTAGCTCCACACATGTGGGTAAGTACCTGCTACCTGCTCTTCACAGCAGTGCTAACTTATAAATAGTCTTTGGCATTTGTGTGTGTGTTTGGAGAAACTTTAGTTGAAAACAAATCCTTATTTAATTATTAGATTGGCTATGAAGAAAATAGGCCTCTTATGTAATCATAATAGCTGCTTATCCTGGATGAGAGATTATTTATTAATTTATTTTATAATTTATTTTTTTATTTAAGTATAGTTGATTTACAATGTGTTAATTTCTGCTGTGCAGCAGTGACTCAGTTATACACACATATACATTATTTTTTTTTTTGCGGTACGCGGGCCTCTCACTGTCGTGGCCTCTCCCGTTGCGGAGCACAGGCTCCGGACGCACAGGCTCAGCGGCCATGGCTCACGGGCCCAGCCGCTCCGCAGCATGTGGGATCTTCCCGGGCCGGTGCACGAACCCATGTCCCCTGCATCGGCAGGCGGACTCTCAACCACTGCACCACCAGGGAAGCCCTCCATTCTTTTTTATCTTCTTTTCCATTATGGTTTATCCCAGGATATTAAATATAGTTCCCTGTGCTGTACAGTAGGACCCCGTTGCTAAGAGATTATTTATAATAAGAAAACAAAACTGTCATTTTTTTTTTACCACTGTCATATACTTGATGAATTTTTAGTTTCTGTTTTCAGGATTGAGCAAATTGGTATGTATGTTGTCATCTTGAAAAGTATGGAAAATTACCAGGTTTTTCTCTGAAAGGGAGCAGTGTTTTTATCAGTTGTCATCTTAACGGTGCGGTCTTTTTGGAGTTGAACTTGGAGGTTATTCTAAGAGTTTACTATGCAGAGATGTTGGTGTCCCCTGGGGGTTTGTGTTAATATTGCCTTCTCACCCGGTACATTCTTGGTAGAAAGAAACTACAGCTGTTTGAGAATGTAGACTTTGGTGTCAAACCTGTATTTGAGCTTTGGCTTACTAGCTTTTTAATGTGGGGCAGATTGCTTAACCTCAGTTAAGTTGCTTGGGTGATAGTTAATGTATCTGTAAAATGAGGATAATAATCGTTTCTACTCATAGGGTTTTGATGAATAAATGAATTAAAAGAAGTGCTTAGCCCAGTACCTGCATATGAAAAGTGCATAATGGTTAAAAATTCTTATTGTCTGTCCATATGTATTGAAGACTCCCAGATCTCTATCTCCAAGCTGGTCTTCTCTCCATGGTATATTCCTAGCTGCACACAGGCAGGACTTTGCCATTGGCAGCCTAAGCTGAAGCTTAAAACCTTCACTGTCTCTGTCCCCGATAGATTCCTGATGTAGGTGATGGCACCACTTTCTGCCTAGTGCCCAAACCACATGCCTGGGAGTCGTCCTAGACTCTTTCCCCTCTTCCCCCCACTGCTTCCAGTCAGTCCCCAAGCTGTCCCTTCTTTTTCCCTAACTCACTTCATCTCATTGTCTTCACTATCTCCTGCCTTAATTCAGGCTTCCTTCTCTTGAGAATAAATTTTAGTGGTTTCTCCCAAACACAGGCACTTGGTGGACTGCTTGCATAGGTATTAGGTTTTTCAGGATATTTGGCTATAAAAAGCAATAAGAGCTACTAAGAGCTACAAGTTATTTGATTGATTTTTCTTTTCCGTGTGGTTTTACTACTTCCTCTTATTCATTTATGCTTTTATTTACATCCTGTGTATCTAAGCAAAATGAGCTGTTCATGTCTTAAAGAGTTATCTTGCAGAGCTCTCCAGGGTGAGGAGGAAGCTGTAAGGAAGAAGATAGCAGGGGCAGCGGTGGATGGCCCCAGCCAAGTGACTAAGCAACCAGATAGGGCCCTGAAATCAAGACAGTTATTGGTTCTTGCTGCTTTGGAGAGTAGGCTGAAAGTTTGCTTTGATGCTCTTATCCTTTAGTGTTTGAGAGTCTAAAAAGGCACTGAATTATTGGAAGCTACCGAAATAACCCATTTAAAGGAAATGCCCAGAATAGTCAAGACTCTTACTATGTTAGGCAAAGGCTTTAAGGTGAGCTAGGAGTAAGTTGAATGCAGCGTGTTCCAGGAAGACCAGTCATGGAAAGTTGATCCGGTAGCAAAATTGCTAATGATGAAATAGGAAGCACAGGTGAAGGTTACCCAGCCTGTGCCACAATTTAAAGCCAGGGTCCTTTCTCCTGTGGATTAACTTTTGAGGAAGATGTAATAAGAGCTGAAAAAGCAACTGAAAATGTCCAATTTTGCTTGGATTATTTAGATCATAAATGGAAGAATTTTGCCTTTATTGATTTGGGTAATTTTGTCAGTTTTAATTTTGATTCCTATTAGAAATCAGGCATGTGTCAGGTATGTTTAGAAGCCAAAGCATACAAGTAGTTTCAGCTGTCACAGGCCCTAGATCAGGAAAATAGCTATTTTTGTATATTCTATCACTAAGTGCTTCACGTGATACAGAGTGAGTAAGAGTTTATGAAAAGGGTTGTTAGTGTCTTCTTTGAGTTTCTAAATTAGAACTCTGCTTCTAGATGAGGTTTTTTATGGGCAGGATTACGTTCGGGAAATGTGGATGTGAACTGCTCCACGACTGGCTTTTAACTTTGTTATTTTTGTTGGAAGGGGTGACTGTGTCCTTCTGTTGACTTTTCCCTCGTTATACACATTTCTTTACATTGTTTATAAAGCGTTTTAAATCCTTTGAAGCATTTCCATATTTCTTTACTTTAAAATATCTGTATAGCATTGAGAGGGTTTCATTCCTCCCTATTTATAATTACATCAGTGCTTCTCCAAGGAAGAAACACATGCTCATCTTGAAGTTAAAGCTAACCTAAGGTAGGTGTATATATGTTACTAGTGAATGGCACAGTTAAAATACCTGAATATCTGTGGTCACTGTTACATATAAGTTAGTCTTTCAAATTTGATTGGTAGATATCTTCTTGATGAAATGATACACATCACATTGAAACCGATATACTGAGACTTGAATCGGAATGAGTTTGCAAGATCTGGTTTAATTCATATCTGGGGAGGGGAGGGGAGCATGTTGTGAAAATACATACGCACAGGAACCTAATCAATGCTAGACAAATAATGTATTAGTTTACAATATAACAGGATAAGCAGAAATTCAAAGGCTCGCGTGGAGTCCATCAGCGGCAATACAACTTTATATTTGGCTCAAGTGGCTGTTGAATATCAAGTGGTGCTGAGTCCTGCCAAAGCACCTCATGACCCCCTAGTCTTGGAAGGAGTTTCACCACAGTCTCAGAAGAAATCCCAGTCGTGCTTTTATTTCTTTTGGCCCTTGGGAGTCATTGCTGCCCAAATACAAACGCAGGCCGGGGATTTCCAGTGGCCACATGTTATTGCACAGAGAGGTCTGTTCTAAGCAGACCCTTACGGCTAAGACGGTGTGAGATTAGCCCTTAAATAGTGGTCTAGCATTAACGTGGTCTATCAAAGCATGTTAAGAAATAGCTCCTTAGTGATTATGTACCAGCTACTAGTTATCACACAAACAGAAAAGGCAACGTGGCAGCTTCACATTTCACATGAAAGACTAGCATTAACTGGGCCTGTCTTGCTGGCTTAACTTTCACATAAATCTAGTGATTATTTTCATTTAGACCCAGGAAAAAATGATTTCATACCAGTCTTTTCTTCACATAGGTTGGTGTAGCATTAAAATTGTTATGGGTTAATGACTAGGCCATGAAGGCAAAATGTTTAACTCTCCTTTGCCAAAACAGAAACAATCTCTGTTCTGACTCCTGTCCAGTTTCCAAAAAACAAAACATACATACACCTTTGTTATTGCACATCTTTCACACAGACTTGTGTATGTATAATATACATATTTTTTAAATATGCTACACATAAAAAAGACTATGGCACTTTACAGAATACATGTTTAACAAAGATCATTACACCACAGATGTTTGATAACTATACAAAAACCCTTACACAATTAATGTAACATTGTTGAATCAGCACACAGGTTTAAAAAATCCACAGACTCCAAAGCAAACATTTCTGCCTTCTTGGAGTTCATTGAGAAGCGCAGCCCCATCACAAAACTTTAAGCACAAACGCAGGCAAAAAATAAATAAGACTTGCTGGTAGTAGTAACGGTCCAGGTATATTAGATTTTTAGACTGAGGTGCTTGATAGAAATTTATTAGAAAAATAGCTGCGGGTCAACGATTGTCTAATTGTTTTCAATCTATTTCCTTCTAACACATTCCTCCTATGCAGTGGTTTTTAAACAGCCATGCAGTTTTTGTCTAGACTAGCCTGATTTTGATGTTCCATCTATCCCAACTGAAGCCTGGCTAAATGGACTAAAGGTTTAAAAGGCCCACATTACCTTTCTACTCTTTCTCTGCTAGAGAAATTTCATCTCTGCTCTGCTTAACAAATCAGTGTTTAAGCAGCTTTTAGTGGTTTGCGGTTTTGTGTGTGTACATGTGCTGGGTTTTTTTTGGTCTTCTGTAGCATTCAGACTGATGAAGAAAACACTGTCAGGTGACTTTCTTCTGGCCAAGAGAGGTCACGTTTTCGCTCATGACTTCTGTTATCAGAGTGACCTAGGAATATCCCACCCTCCACCGCCCCTCAGTGAAGGCGCAGTCAGGCAGTAAAGATGATGGACGTGCTTAGAGAATCCTAAGCTTATGACTTCTCTGCGAGGAGAGTGAGAGTGTAAAATTAGTGTTGTAACATGGGTTCTCTGTCTTGTATAGAAGAAGAAGTAGGGTGAATCTTGTGATGATAAATTTAAGAAAAAAAAATTGGGTTTTAAATTATCTGCCTGATGGAGGGAGTTGCTTTTTTTTAAATGAAAATTATTGCCAAGGGTTAAAAAGCCATGACTGTGATGGCATCAGAACTTGGTTAGAGCATACAGATGCACAGTAAGGGACAGGGGTCCTGTCCAGTGGCTGCCATAACCTATTATTTCTGTGTGGCGTCAGACACAGTTATTGTTTGTGTCCTGAGCCCTTATGACAGGCTGCTATGAGGATACATAAGGATACCCCTTGAGGATACCCCTTGAAGTCACAGATGTACATCTTGCTTTTACTCTGAACTTTGGTCTAAGAATGGTGAGCTCATGAAGACCTGGTTCCATGCCCCCGCCTTCCTGCCCTTTAGCTCATTATCTGTGAGGTAAAAACGGTTTCTGGTACAGGCCGAAGGCTAGAATGGAATTAATTAAACTGGAATGGAACAACTAAAGCAATTACTTGTGCAGCAAGGCATGGTTTTAGACTCACACAGCTTTCAGATGATTTACTCAGGGCAGTGTTGTAAAATCTGAATCAGGGTTCTATGCCTGGTATAGCACACAATACCTTGCCCAAACAAGGTTCATAGTTATTTGTTAAATTTTCAAAACAAAGCAATCCCTCAAGTAAGCAGATTCATAAGCCTAAAGAGACCTGTCCTTTTAGTCCTTCCAGAAATTTGGCAGGTCCACTCCATTTGCTTAAATTGCAAAGAAGTGTTTCTATCGCATTCTGTAATTCTGAAGCTCAGGATAATACCAGACTAAGTTCTCTCTGGTCACTTTGATTTGTTCCAAAGTAAGTCTGAAGTGATGGCTAATATCATTTTCCTGAATCAATTATGTTGGTGATTTATAGAAACTAGATTAAAAGCCCCTGAATCCTTTTTAATAGTGGTGTTTCATTCATTCTGTAAACAGGTATAGGCAGGTGCTATGAGCTTGGTCTAGCTCTCATTTTGCATTAACTTTCTATCTACTCTGTGCTTTCCTGAGAATGAAGCCTTTGATGTAACTCACCAGTTAGAGCAATTTAATGTTATTTCAGTCTGCTTTCAGGACCAACACCAGTAACTAGAAAAACTTAACTCCCATCTCTAGCTCCTTTTTCTGCACAGAATGCCATCCTGCTGCTGCTGGGGGGTTAGGAATACAGCTGAATACAGCATGGTTACCACACAGTGGGAAAAGGTCTCCCTGCAAGTGCTGAGATTCTGGCAAGCTCTCCCAGTCACCAGATGAATGAGCCACAGCTGGCTCGGAGACCTCTGTCCCTGGAATCAGGAAACAGAGTGAGGTTTCCTTTGGCAGTCATAAGCGCAGTCCTAGCCCTAGAAGAACAACATGTGATCTCCAGTGGAAGAGGAGACTGGGCCAGTACTGGTGCTAGCCTGGCTGCTGGGGAATGGAATGAATTTGTCTCCACTAGCAGGATTTTGTACTTTTATTCTCATGACTGGACAGGTCCTTATTCTTCCTTTTCTCAAATTTCTAAACTCTTGGAGTGACAGATCAATTGATCCACCTGACTCTGGAATTCAGCCTAGAATAAGTCCCACCACAGAATTCCACACTGTCCCTGCTGACCCCTCGGGTCAGCTAAGCAACCGACAGTGTCTTGCTCGGCCCTTTAGCACACATCCTCTCCCCGGTGGGTGTGCAGTCTTCATTGCAGTCTCCACCTGAGACAGTTTGAAAGAACTAGGAGGAAACAAAAGCACCAACCCCCAAACCTCACTCCGAGGCAGAGATGCTCACAGGCATGCAACCTGTGCAGAAGCGTCTCTCAACAGCCTGCAGATCTGGCCAATGGTCTCTTCTGTTACCAGAGAAACTGCTGCTTTAATGGTTTAGATCATCATCCTTCCTTGAGGCTTGGGGGGAGATGGAGTTTGACAGAACTTAACTGCGTGTCAGGGTTTATGTACTCTTTTCACGTTCCATCTCTTACAGTTTGCACCGTGGCCCTCCTGTGCAGTCACTCTGTGCAGCTGGGTGTTGCCTGTCGTTGGTCCTGGCGAGGCTCAGGGCTGTGGAACGTGGCTTTGGTAGGTAAAGGCTAGTTCTTCACTTGATTCAGACGACAGAATCAGAAGTGAAGTGTTTCACAAGGTTACGCGAGCAAGAAAACGGCATTGATGTCTCTTCCAAACTAAAGGAGGCAGATGAGGTTTTTCCCCTCTTCGATCTCTTCTTGGACTTTGTCACTGGAGGTGGCAATTTCTGCTTGTGCGGAGAAGACGGCGCAGATGAAAGTGAGGACCGTGCCCCCGATGGCGGTATAGAAGGCCCAGCCCAGCGAGCAGTCTCCGGGTTTGTAGGCCGACGCGTAGTGTCCGCAGTAGCCTATGGCCTTCTGGCAGCCCCAGCCAGCAGGGTAGAGTATCAAACCCAGGATAAGGAAGAGGCCTGCAGGGCAGAAGAAGAAACAGGTGAAAGCCCCACGGCTCTCCAATGGCAAGTGAGTAACTGCACCAGTCTGTGTAATGGCTACTTGATTTGCCTGCTCTGGGCAATGGCATCGGTTCTGCAATAGCAAGTGTTAGGGGCTGTTTCTAGGCAGCTAATCTGGCCTGATCAAGACAATCAATCGCTTTAATGAAAAGAGTTTTAGCTGCTTTTGTACATATTGGAATGTGAACCCACTAATAATTTCTCTTCTAGAAAAGCAGGTAACCTTGTTACTACTTCTTCCCACAGGGCTCTTTCTTACTGCAGGGAGCAGTTAGTTCCCTTTTGGTCTGAGGCAGAGGTTGGCAAACTAAGGTCAAGTGGGGTCTTGTTTTTGTAAATGGAGCACAGCTACGCCTATTCGCTTATGGACTGCCCATGGCTGCTTCTGTGCGGGGACAGCACAGGGAGCGTTGCTACAGACCCTATGGCCTGCAAAGTCTGAAATATTTACTCTCTGGCCTCTGGCAGGAGAAGTTTGCCCACCCCAGTATGAGGGAATTCACGGAGAACCATGGTTAAATGCGACAGACCACATCTTAAGCTGGGTGTCAATGCTTTAAAGATAAGCCCACGAGGAGTCTGTTTGCTGGCATCCACCAGCAACCAACCGCATACCTAGGACAGAGACCTTCTATGTTTACATATACATTGAGAGGCCACTTGCAAACTCCGTAAGAACCTTTGGTCCGAGTGCTTTCAAGTAAGCTCAGCTCTGAGGAGACACTGAGAAGCTCTGTTTCCACTGTGCTGGCGCCACCACAGCACTGCCATACTAAAGGCCCATTTTCCTCTCCCTCCGGCTGCTCACTGTGAAATGGAGAGGCCTTTTTCCTGCCAGCGCTGGGGGTTAGGAGCTACTCCAGGGCGGGATAAGGCAAGGCAAGTGAGGCACAGACAGTCGTTCTCAGGTGCCCGCTCTGTGCCTGCGGCAGCCTGGGAGGGAGCGCCTCCCCGACGCACAGGAGAAGGTGCCTACAAGGGCGTCCGGATCCCGGGACCACGAAGGGAACTGAGCGGCCTCAGGTCTTACCAACAAAACTTTCTTGGTAGAAAGGGTGCTGCGGGAAGAAGATGGCTTTATTCGACGTAGCAGGAAGAAACAGTTTTCTTTGAAGAATGTCACCTACATAATCAAGATTGCTAATGCACAGTCAAAAAGACCTGTTTTTTAGATACATTGGACTAGCAGTTCTGTCCTCTTAATTTAAGCTGACTCTAAATTCTCTTTTCCTACCTTTACTGAAATCCTCTGGGGTTACCACACCAAAGCTTCCTAGGCATTTACAGCAACTTCCTGACAAAAAGAACACGACTGCATTTGTGCTAGTATTCGGTTTGAGGAAGGTTGTGTTTCAGACCACAGATCACAGCTGTCATGGAGAGCATCTTCTCCCCGATCATGGCACTAGAGTGGGTTTTGGGGTCTGATTGTCCCTACTTCCCAAATTAATCCCCTTGTTCTCCTCTGAAGGCCTCGCGGGGCTTTCTAGCAGGGGTGGAACAGAGGGAATCCATTTACACGCTCATGGTCTGAAGAAGAGCGAGTCGCAAAAGAAGTTTTTCTAACTGTGCAGCCCTTATTTCTCCGTAGGTCGGGGTGCTGGGAGCCAGGTGGCGGTGATCCGTAGCTAGGGAAATGCGATCCAGTGTTGGGAGGCGTAAGTGAAGGGAGCAGCGGCCCAGACACCTGGAGAGATGCTGTTAGAAATGACCGGGCGCATGGAGCAAATCCTCCCGAGGATCAGGGCGCCTGTGGAGAATGTGCTGGTGCTCTGGCATAGGCACAGTCCCGGACCAGCAATCCTGGTCTGGATGTCTGGCTAGAAGTCACATAGCAGAAAGGCCCCTGTAGTCCCTGTGTGAGGCTAGGACACAAACCAGCGAGATGGTGGACCACAGCAACAACTCACCAGGTGGTCGGTCACTTAGTAGTTAAGGTCTCTAGGTTTGGAGTAAGAGAGAGGTCTGAATCCACGCTCTGCCATCTATGAGCTGGGTGACCTTAGAGGAGTCTTTGAACCGAAGTATGATTGATTACTCACCTGTAAAATGAGCTAATCCTTAACTCATAAGGTGGGTGTGAGCGTTACACAGTCTGTAAAGAGTACTTGCTGTGTCCCTAACAACAGCCTGGAACACAGACTAGCGCTAGGTAACAGGTTAAAGCCCTTGGCAGGCCCCTTCCATGCAGAAGCAGAAGCAGAAGCAGTGTAAAGTTTACCAGTTATGAATAGACAGGCCGGCCTATTGGGGGTGGGGGTGGGGGGGTGGATATTTTGAAAGGTGTCATAACTGGGGGAGAGGAGGCTACATTAGTACCCTTGAAAGAATAAACTCTTCTCCATCTGAACAAATGGAGCTCAGCTGGGGAGATCTACGATGACTGAGCTAATTCTTTCGTATTTCTAAGCCTGTGATAAATCCCGATTAATTCCCACCTTGTTCCCTAGGAAACCTCATCCAAGGCACGTGGAACCTCGGGAGCTTCCTCCCTCCGGTCCTAAGTTACTCCGCTGGAAACCAGAGGCACCATCGCTGGGACCTGTGTAAGGATTCAGAGGCACTTCGAGCACGCAGCCTGTGGGCAAGGGAGTATTAACGGCTCTCCCTTTTAAAAGGCCAGACTGTTTATATTTGAATATTAATTGCACACATCGTTTGCATTATGTGGCTTAAACAAGTCCAACTAGTAAAATTAATGCATTTTAATATGCATTATAACCCTTGAATTGTAAGGGTTTCTCTTTATGGCAAAATACTTTGCTTAACCACCCTTCTCTAGAGTGGCTGTTAGCAATTTACATTCCCACCATCATCACAGCAGGGTTCCCTTTTCTCCACGCCCTTTCCTGCACTGGATAGGGGCTAGGGACAGAAGACAGAAAGCACAGAGTCTGCTGCGCCCTTTCCTGCACTGGATAGGGGCTAGGGACAGAAGACAGAAAGCACAGAGTCTGCTGTCACGTAGCAGCTCTGCCACCCTGTGCTGGGCTCTGGCTTGTAGGATGCACAAAATAATGTGGCTGTCTCAGATCCTTCTGGGAAGCCAGCAGTTTTCAGATAACTATTATTTTGATATCATCAGACCCCTTTTTTCAGAACACTGGGGAACATTCACCCCTGTACTTCCCCTTAGCTGTCCTCTTTGCTGGTAGCTCAGATAAGGTTCCTGAGGTGCTTCAGGCCTTCTTAAAATCTTGTGGCTGCTACTGGCCAATCGATCTGTGAATAAGGACAGCAGGGAGACATCATAAAAGGGGGCCATGCTTAAGAGTCTGTCAAAACCCTCAGCTTGACTATTTATAAGCCCACAGGGCAGTCCCCCGGGAGGGTGACAGAAAGTGGCTCTGTTACGGCTGTGAGCCCCGGTGCATGTGATGTGCGCCCAAACGACAGGCTCCCAACCTGGGCAGCCTGGCTGGTGGGCCTCTCCTCCCAGCACTCACCAGAGCTGCCCCTAGCTTGGTTAATGCCATGAAAACACAAGACAGTCGGAGAGAGAAAACAGCCGGCCTTCAGGTGAGCAAGGACAGAACAAGCATTTGTCATCTTTCTAGGTGTTTAAAAAAGGCTCTTCTACCAGAGGAATTCCAGAAATGTTCACGATTCAGGTGGCCACACGCGGCCCTCACCTCACCTCACCTCGCCTCCCGACCGGCGCAGCTTTCGAGCGGCCTGGGTGCCGGCTCCTGGGCCCTAACGAGCACTTCTTAGTCACAGCCGTCATCTCAACAGGTTCTCTCTGCTTCCGAGTAAAATTATTGAGAAGCCCAGAAAGGTTTCCCAGCTCTCAGAGTAAAATCCAGTTTTCCCTCCCTGGCCCTCGAGGTCCTCCGTGCCCCAGCTCCCCGCGCCTGCCTCTCTTGCCCTTTGCCCTCTGCTCCGGCCACACACCAGCCGCGCTCGGGCCTCCGCTCTTGTTACGCTCCTCTCACCTGCACTGCCCTTCTTGCGGACAGCTTTCCAGCCACCTTCAAGTGCCACCTCCTTGGTCTTCTGGTCCCGTCTATTTACAATTCCAAACACCTGCCTCTCCCTTAACCTGCTATCCCCCTTCCTTGCTTTATTATTTCTCCTTAGCATTTATTACTGACAAACAGAATAGATTATTTTGAGGCATATGAAACTGTCAATATTTGTCCATTTTTTACCTACAAAAATGGTCATTTCATGTGGTTCAACCTGATACTTCACTTATTCTGATTGTTAATCCACCTCCGTTCTAAACTTCAAGCTCCACGAGGGCAGTGCTCAGACAAGTGCCTGGCACAGAGCAGACTCTTAATAGAACTTTATCAATGTCAGCGCAATTTGTTTTGCAATACAGTTTTTCTAAACCATAGTGCCCCTGGGGAGAAAGAGTAAAATAACTTTGGCAGATGCCAATCAACGAGAATGAAGTTATCCCAGCAGGAAGGGAGATGCAGACTCTTGGTTGGCTGGCTTCTCCTGTCACACTGCCTGTTCCAGGCCTGTGAATCCCAGGGGCTAGAAGCAAACATACGCCCCAGATTCCAAATAGGCTTGATGACACCTGCTACCGAGACAGAACTGAAGTCCACGACTTCCTAGATGGGCACATCAGACAGCAGGCAAGAGAACACAGTAAGACATATACCAAGTCTGCTGCAAATGTGGCGTGGCTTTTCTAGTCATCAACTTGGAGTGCACCAGGGACTGTCAGCTGAGGTGTGCTCCGGATTGAGTTTCACATAAGAGCCACACCAGACAACGGTCTGCTCTCCCCCGCAGCTCCTGAAGTGAGGCCAGCCTATCTCTGAGACCTTTCCATCTCCTTGCCTTAATGCATCACCGTTTTGGTTGTGTGTGAATGTGTGTTGGGAGGGTGGCAGAGAAAATAAGGGACTAGGCCAGTGGGCATGTCATTTCCTTCTGAGTGGCATCTCTTCCTGGTGCCTGGCTGAGCTGCGACAGGCCCGGCTGGGAGGAGGAGGAAAGGCAGGCAGGACGATACTGGCCAACTACCCGAGAAAACAGCCGCCGCTACAAGAAACCACAGGCAGTTCAGAGGGCCGGTAACTTCTGCAGTGGCTCGACTTCATGATACCCAAGAAGGTACCATTTTCCCCAACCTTAGGAGATATCCTCTCCCTTGTATCCTGTCTTTTCTCTTGCTAACAGCCTCCCAGTTCATTGTACCAAGAGGACTAGAAGATGCCAGCATATGCTCACCATGGGGTCACTTGGGGTATGACTCAACCTTATCTGGGGAAGAAATTAATTAAGGAATTAACTAATGAAAGGGAACGGATGGTTAGTCACTTGGACTATTCCACAGATGCCACACCAGGCTGGAGACAGAGCCCTGACAATTTACCAAGGCTCACCATAGGGTGCTGGCTCTCTCATGGGCACCAGCTATCACACTGCAACACCCATCATGTCCCTCTGCCATTTTAGTAATATTTTCCCCTACCTGGAAGGAGCTTTCAGACTCAACCCTGGATTCCCAGCAGTTCTATCCTGCTACACAGGAATTTTTAGAGTCTATGGGTGACCTAAACACGTGGTTTGGGTTTAATTCAAATAATTAGACTCCATGAGCTCTGAAAGGGAGAGGGCAGGAGCTGTGTTTCATGGCTGAGTTTCCGGTGCCTTAAAAAAAGAAGGTGCTAAAAAATAAAATGAATGAAACACCCTGGGAAAAGTAATGTCAGAGTCTTCCTGATCAACAGTCAGCACTGACTGTGATTAGACCAGCCACAAAATTATATATCTTAGGTAATTTTCTTGCTACTGCCTTGAAATGAAACAGTACGTTATCAAATAGAAGTTTTAATCAAATCCCTTAGGTGGGGGAAACAACCTCCATAATCTTGCCAAGCCTCCAATTTTGGAAAGACTACGAGTTGCTGAATACAATAAATAATATTTTACTTGTCTGAAGGTGACCACCTCCAGCTTTAAGTGTCTGGGACGCTAGGAACGGGGAAGCCAAGTCTGAACCACTGCTCTTCAGCCTGTGAAGGAAGAGTGCGGAAGGCTCCGTGGCTACTTCACAGGCTCCCTGGCTGTGTCGGCCCTGACTCCCTCCCTGCCAGTCTGTCACCCAGTCACCCCACACTTTCACTACCTGCTGGCCAAGGGAACTGACTCCAGGTTTCTTGCCTTTTGTGTGCCACCCACTGTCTGTACAGAAGGAGGCCCTTTTTCCTGGCCTGACAAGTGAGAACTAGAGGCTGGCCCCTGTTGTACAGAAGAACAAGTGAGTCTTTGGACATCATACTCCCACCTTCCCTTCAGACAGGCTTCCAGACTAAATAGTAAAGACTGACTAGACCTCAGTTTGCAAAGGAAATTTTCTAAGGACGGGAAGAAAAGATGGCCGCCTGCTACTGCTACCAGCAGCCTGTGGAGAAGCCCCCAGTAAGGGACGCACACTCGGCCTCCACTAGGTCATAACAAGCTCATTCTGAAGCTCTGAGATATCCTAATACCTCTGGAGAGCGAGTTCACAGTGGGTAGCAGGCTTAGCATCATTTGATACGTTTGGGCTCCAACTAGGTCTAACTGAGGACCTGAACAAGGGGTCTCACTCATGCTGACCCCGTGGGCACACATCCACCTGGAAATACCCTCCCTCCATCCCAGCCTAAATGTCACCTCTGTGTGACATTTGTCACCACTTCCTGCCAGAATGTTATTCTCTGTGTGCTCCCACTGCCCTGTGCACATCCCTCTTCAGCTCTTTATCATATGTTATTTTTGTATATTCAACTCAATTTACTGAGTTACCTACCAAGTGGCAGGCATTATTCTCGGCCCTGAGGATAGAGCAAGGTCCTAGCAGAACTCTGAACCCCTTGAGGGCAGAAAAGCTTTATCCTTCTTGATTTACATCACAATTTTATCTTTAGCATTTACCATAGGGTATGTCACACAGTTAACCTTGGGTAACAGGTCAAGAGTTCAACTTATTTCTGGCTTTGGAACAGCCACTGACTCATTTAGGAACACAGCAGGAAACCGTCTAACTATCAGACGTCCATTTCCCATTCAACATAGCTCTGGGGGGAAGAAAAAAATTCACCTGGTGGTGTTTATCCCTATCAGGTCTACCCTGTGGCTCAGACTGAGCTCCAGTCTCTGAGGTGCTCAGCTCAGCTGTGCCAGGAGGCTGCCCCTGTCACTGCACCTCCTGCCCCTCAACCCCTGGCCCAGGCGGCCATCTCTCTAACAAATCAGATGGGAGAGTGACTGGCTTCCTGCATCCCATCCCTATTCTGGGACACAGCTCAGAGAGCATTCCAGCCTTACTGGGGGTGACAGCTTCAATCAGCAGGTTCAGAAAGTACTGACAATATTGTGGTAAAGGAAAACTAAAGAGACAGGGCAGTGCTCCTTGCAGGATCATCTGCCAGTGTCCTGCCTCCACACGGGAAGCCATGTTGGTTGTCCCTTCTCGGTATCCCTGGCTGGTCTTCCTCACCTTTCCAATCTCTGAACACGGGAGGGCCCAGGGCTCAATCCTTTGTCCTCTTCTCCACATTCTCCTGATTGATCACACTCGGTCTCACAGTTTTAAATACTGCCTCTAGGCTGGCATCTCCTGAATTTTGATCTCCACCTTTAACTCCAGATTTGCATATCCAGCTGCCTACTTGACCTCCACTTGGATATCTAACAAGGTACTTGAAAACTATGTCCAAACCTAACTCTTGATTCCTACTCCCCACTTCAGAACCTGGCCTTTGCCCTGTGGACCTCATTTCAGCAAATGGGAGTCCAATTCTTAGACCTGCTCAGGTCAAAACCCTTAGAATCCTTCCTGACTCCTCTCTTGGGGCCCACATCCCTCTGCGGCAAAGCCTACTGGCCTTCATTCCAGCTGCTCCCTTGGCCGGAAGAGCTCTTCCTCCTGACTGTCCATAGGGCTAACTCCTGTATCTCCTTAAAGTGTTTGGCTGAATCTCTCCTCACCGAATCCTACCCTGATGACCCTATTTAACACTGCAGCTTCCCTCCTTATTATCCCAGCATACCCAACCTCTCTCACCCTGGCTACTCCTTTTGTTTTTTCCTTCCATAGCACCCATCACTTTTTAACATACTGTATACTTATTTGGTTTATTGTGTCTCCACCAGCTTGAATGTAAACCCCACGAGGACAGAGAACTTTGTGCAGTTTTTTCTTTATGTATCCCAATTGCCTAGAACAATGTCTGACGTGTAATAGGTGTTCAGTAAATATTTGTTGGATGAATGAAAAGATAGAGTGCTATGGTGTGGATGGTTACATTTTAAAATGAAGCCATTTTAAGTGCTTGCCAAATTTTCTAAATGGTTGGAGGAAAAGCTACATTCGATAACGGTGAATCCCAGGGGTTGGCGGTTTTGGCTAACAGCACGCCAGCCACACTTACTAGTGAAACACACAAAGGGACCAAACCATGGGACTGGCCTTCTAATTGACTGCAAGCACTGAATATCTCCTTTCTGGCTACAGAAAATAGATCTTTGTTGGGAGATGACGCAGAAAAAAGCAGTAAGTCAACTAAATGTAATAAGTTTTCAGTAATCTAGAGATCATCTTAGCCTCAAAACTCTGAAATTGTTTCCAACTATGCTCGGCTGTGGTAACGACATCTATAAAGACATGCTGTGTGGCTGACTGTGGGAACTGCCCTGGACACCAGCTGGGAAGGGAGGTGCAGTGCAGGGCTAAACCTGGAGAAGTTCAAGAAAATGGCAGGTGGCAGAAGGGTACACCAGGGGGAATGAGGAGCGAGGTGGACCATGGCAGTATGCAGAAGTGGTAAGGGCGGTGTCTAGAAGCAGCGTGAGCCTGGAGAATGGCGAGACTGACAAAGTGCCGGCACTGAAGGTAGGAATGTAGAACTGCTGACGGCCCAGGAAAATACCCACTCCCATCAGCAGCCCTGAGGACAGTGTCATAGATCAACCGCAGGTGCAGCGATGTGGGGGGGGGGGGTGGTCAGGGGAGGGAGAGGAGGTGATTCTCTGCTTCCAAGAGGAATCATACGTTTAGTTATTTAACTCTAAGTCTGGGGCCATCATGTGGTACAACAGCTGATGTACAGAGTGATACACAACAACCCTAGGCCTGCTAGTTAACATTTATCTGTATGTTTACCTCTCTTTTCTGTCTAAATTTGAATTTTTTCCCAAGTCATCTTCCATGCTGACAGGTGGAAGTCATTTTGGCAGTCCCTAATAGCTATTTGAAAGTCGTCAGTTGTTAGGTAGGGGCCTTTTCTCTTTCACAATACCCTAAGGCAAACTGTCAGGTATTATTAAGACTGTGCTTTGAGGAAGGCACCATGTCAGACCAGCGAATTTGCCATCAAGCTATTCTCTTTCCAAAGATCACAGTAGAACCTGTGTACCCCTCCTGTGCAGGGACTTTGGAGACAGCCTGTAGTGGTCATTCTCACTCACCAAGGCAAGGCTGAACTAGGTCCTCTACACTCTGTGTTAAGAAGAGAGGCAACTCAGAATTTCATGGGTAAAAAGTTTAAATAAAAAATTACAAGTAAATGGTTAGCCAACTATCTGGAAAATTATCCAGAACAGTGATAGTAAAAAACTAGGAATCTTACTGTGACATACTATGCATTTGTCCCATAATAGGACAGCACTGGCTCCAAGGTCTCTTAGATGCCTCAAAGTATGTATATTTGGCTCAGATGAACTCCCGCTGGATTATAAACTGGACAGCAGTAAGGAATGTTCTACTCCTTGGCTTCTACCTCCATCTCCATCCCAAATCCAACACAGTCCTCTACACATACTGTGTTGTTGACCAACTTCACATGTCATTTCTGATTCCCATTTCCTTTCTAGTCTTCTCATTTTTGGAAGAAACTTTTGGAAAGATCGTCTATGGTAAAAATGGTAGATGCCAAGCAAAGATGACATGGAGTTTAAGCTATAAACACCCTCCCCCAATTTTACACGTTCACAGCTAATACTTTAAAGCTGGAAGTTTATACAGGTGACCAGAGCCTCTTAATGATCATAATGATAATTGTTACAATCACAACGGCAGCAGCTAAGTGCCAAGCACTACAATGTGCTGGGGCACCCGCTAAGCACTTCAAATATAACTCAAGCGAGAGTTCTGTCCGTGAGAGGATCCTGTGAGGTTGGTACTATGAATATCATCATTTGGCAGATGAGGAAACTGAGGCACAGAGGGATTAAGTAAGGTTACACAGCTAATCAGTGGTGGAGCTGGGACTCAAATCCAGGCTGCTGCGTTACTGCACACCAAAGACTAGCTTCCACAACAAAAGCATCTGTGCAGCTGAAGAGGGGCGACTGCTATATCCTCAAAAGCTGGCGTGCTTATACCTACAAGACGTTAGAGAGCAGATGACGATGAACAGCTCTCAAGTGGAAAAAAACCACAGGAATGCTGTAAGGGGATGACGGGGAGAGGAAGGCTGCACAAAAATAAAGGCTCACCTATTCTCAGGCAGGTTGATTTGCTAACCCTGCAGCAAGACAACAAGATAAAGGATTTCCATCCACCCCTTCTCTTGCATTACAATCTGAGTGTCATCAGCCTCCTTTACTGCAGTATAGATGTCACCTTGGAATGGCTGCCACTGGCCAAAAAAAGCTAATAGAAAGAAAACCTAGGAACAGCTCAAACCAACATAATATTCACTATGATGTCCTCTCCTGAAGAATCTGTGTGAGCAGAAAACTGGAAATAAAGTGCAAAACCCATCAGACCAGAGGGAGAAAATGTAAGCCGTATCATCTGTTTACATTTTAGTCTTTGAGATTCTGTGCACTTGGGAACCACCTGAAACTGCACATCTACCTAGAATATTAATGCCGTCCACAAACTGGTCCACAAAAAAACCATATCCTATGAACTTTCCAGGAGAGACATCTGTAGCTGATTAGACAAAATCGAGCACCGAGAGCATTCTCAGACAGCCACCAAATGACATCCCTCCTCCAGCAGCTGGGGCCATGGTTTAACCATCCCGCTTCCTCCAAGTAGCCTTTCTTTTCTTTCTTTTTTTTTTTTTTTGTGGTACGCGGGCCTCTCACAGTTGTGGCCTCTCCTGTTGCGGAGCACAGGCTCCAGACGCGCAGTCTCAGCGGCCATGGCTCACGGGCCCAGCCGCTCCGCGGCATGTGGGATCTCCCCGGACCGGGGCATGAACCCGTGTCTCCTGCATCGGCAGGCGAACTCTCAACCACTGTGCCACCAGGGAAGCCCCAAGTAGCCTTTCTTAATTCACAGAACAGAGCTGAGGATCTTTGCCTTGACCTCCTCCTAACCCTGAACCCTTGCACCATTCACCATTACCTGTACGCAGGCAGTAGGTTTTAGTTAATCCTGTGCTAACAAGAGATCTGCTCGTCTCAATGTCTACATTCAGGGGATGCTGCTCTCAATCTAAGGCATCAGGCTCTCATGAAATCTTGCTTATGACAACTACAGACACCAGGATGGGCCCCCCCCGCCCCAGGTCTCTTCTACCCAAGAAGAGTTCTGGTCCTTGCCTCCCAAGCCCCAAAGCTAAATTAACAACGCTGTTCCAGCCTGCTTGACCTCTCCAGATGCCAAGACACTACCCTCAGTACCAAAATGCCAGTTAGCCATTCAGAGTCAGGGGTATTCGAACAGTATTTATAAATAAGAGTAATATAACAAAGTATTAGTTATACCATGAATCAAGGAGTTCTGCCCAAGAACTGCCACCTTTGGTTAATCTCTACTTTTGAAATCACTTTGCCCACTAAGGCTTTCCAAATTTTCATTGCAGATTTATTCTATAAAGCCCAGACAGGATTTGGTTTTACTGACTGCCAGTTCTGGAATGATTCTTATTGGTTCTTTGCATGATGACTCATTTATTTATGCTCTGTCTAGGAGGGCAGAGTACATGCTAGGATTGAGACCTAGCAGCATTTACTACATCCTTTACTCTTTCCAAATGCCTAGAAACTCACAGTTTCTAGCACGGATTAGAGAGCACAGAACAGACTATGTTTCTGTCAGTGAACGGCATTTACTGAGTGCCTAGTGTGTATGTAGCAGGCCCCATTCTGAACATTAGAGAGCTGTGAAAAAGTCACAGTCCACACCGTTGCTCATATTCTAGAACAGTGGTTCCCAAGCTTCTGGACTTCAGACACTAGCAAAATCTCCAGAAAAATTACCGGGAGGTCAATATTTTTTCTTTTGCTAATATAAGGACACTAAAAATAACCGTTACCTCCTCTCACTATCATTTCATTAGAAAGGGTATTTTAACACAAAAAGGGTAAAGGATGTCATCTAAGAATGAAGGACAGTTCTTTAAATTGAACACATTTAGCACTATGAAATCTTACAACATTGTCCTTATTTTTCTCGCTTTCGCTGAGGACTGGTGGCAACTAAAAATTGGCACTTGCCATCTGCCTCTACAAGAATCAAGTCACTGGCCACGGCAGCCGCTGACCTTCAACACCCCCTGAAAGGAGTTCAGGGTGGAGATCAGGAATGAGGCACTCTGTGCTCTGGGAAAAACTGGCAGGACAGGCCTTCAGATAGGTATTTGCAGGAGAAGATTTTATGAGCCCAAATTCTTGCATCTTCTCTTATCTAGAAAAGTACTAAAATCAGAGACATTTTCTCCTCCTGACTAGCAGTAAGTAACCTTCACCAGACTAGCAGCAACCTTCTGCAAAAAATGTGTGCCTGACTGAATGTACCCCCTTCACCAAAATCACATATATACTGACCTTCCCCCCGCCACCTCTTCGAGCAGTTCCTCAGAGCTATCTGAGACGCTGTCTCCTGGGCTATAGTCCTCATTTTGCCCCCAATAAAACTTACAACTCTCACGTTGTGCTTTTTTTTCAGTTGACAAACCTTAGCAGAGTGCACGCCCTTGTTCAAAGGCAGTGAGAGGCCGCTGGGGTGTGTGTGTGTTAGGATGGGGACATCTTTCTAAGAAGCCTGTTTGTTTACTGTATAAACGAAAAGGTAAAGAGTTTTCACTGCACCTCATTTTAAAGTTTCAAGGGTTTATGGACAAGCTAGACTGGGCCCAACTGACATTTAAAAACTCTGCTTTGAAGGCCAGATCAGAAATGGGAGGTCACTGGTAATGAAAAGGGTTTTCAGCTGATAACCAGTGTCTTTGCAGAGCAGATTGTATCTACACGTCATTTTAGTACATGATCAATAACATTAGAGGTTTTTAACCAACAAGATTTTCTAAGGGGAAGGAGAAGAAAAGTGAAGGATCGGTGTCAGTAATTTTTTACTTAAAGCTTGTATTAATGCTTATACCGTCTCCCTGGAGGAGTCTAGTAGGGTACTTGTTTTCTACTAAAAACACTTCCATGGAATTATAATTGGCAAGAAAAATACTCTTCCAGGGTGGTGGGTGGAGAACGGACGACAAGGCAATAAAGAGACTTCTTTGGAAGACAATCAGAGCATGGTTGTCATAAAAAGACCTTACAGCCAAGCCCCCCAGAGGAAGTTTCTGTTACAATTACTCAGAATTAATGACCATCAATTAAGAATTGTCAGATGCCCCTAGAATATGTGGAGAAACAATCCACAAGAAAGATGCAGTTTCTCCCACACTGAAGCCTCCCTAAACCTTTCTCAGCAATGATTCACGTTTATATGCAAATTACTTCACTGGCAGTTTCTAAAACTTTAACTCTTACCTGTTAAAATGCATCCCCACAAACTAATTTAGTCAGATTATTCCTTCCCATGAGTTAGTGATAAAATTTTACTTTGCATTCCAAGTGAGAAGGTGTTTCCTAAACTGTTTCTATGCAACTGGAAGAACTCTATAAACTATTTCTTGACAAATTATTCATCCGACATGTAGGATTAGAAAGAGCTCCTGTTTAACCAAAATACACTTATAATTTAAACTAAGCTGCCCCCCCCCAAAAATCAAATGCAGTGCATAGCAGAATAAAAGACAGTTAAAAAATTTAGTTACTGAGCTCTGAAATTTTCAGGACAGTAAGTAAATTTCTTGCCTGCTAAAGTTTCGGGGTCCAGATAACGTTAAATAATTCCTGCAACAAAGCGAGTGCCGTCTTTTCAACACCAGGGCCCTGAGGCTGTTCTCTCAACTCTGAACACATAGCCACTGAGTATTTTGGTTTGAAGTTTTTAATATTGGCTTCATTTTCTCAATATGTGTATTTTAGGTTTCATCTGTACTGGGGGCTATCTTTTAATAAAAGAGATTGAGGGCCAATTAATAAAGCTACTGGGAAGCCTCTACACAACAACTGAACTCATAACTATGGCTAACTGTGCCTGGGCACGTGAGTGCACAGATTACTTCTGAAGCGACGTCAGAGCTTAGAAGAACACCACTGTTGCATTAAGTTCTTAAAACAGAGTGCCTGAACCACCTGTATGAATATTCAGAGCCATACTTAACGTGATGATTTGTTACTACAATTGGAACATCATCATCCAGGGCTCTGAGATTATCTGTCTACAATTAAGTGGTTACCATAGCAAAGTACTTTATTTGCATATCAACTGCATATTCTATCTGAATTTTAAGAGAGTTTGCAATTTTCGTCGAGATTTTCCAACTGATTCTTTAAAAAGATATCCCAGTCCCTAGATTTACTCAAATTAACGCGTGCTTGGTCCACTTGCTCTTAGGCAGTGGTTTTGTTTTTCCTCTAATGATACAGCTGAATTCGTTTGCTCCCTTTATATATGATGATACTTTGTTTTGTTTTTGCTTTTCTAGGGTACAGCTTCTAAAGCAATGACTCTCTAATACGGTTTTGGAGCAGAAACTCAAGAAACTGTAGACCTGAGTCTATAGGGCTTTGTATTTATCGGGCATCCAATAAAAGCTCCTTGGATTGAAATTTAATTCTGGCCTGCCTTATAACATTTTGGCATTCTTTAGTTTGCCACAAGGCTGATGAATGAGTAAATGTGTCATCATCAGGGGTACTCTTAAACTGACTCAGACATAGAACGGTTACATCTGACTTCTGGTGGAGGCGTCATCTGTCCGGAGAGCCAGAAATCCAGAGCCTCCTTTAGACAGCCAGAAGCTTCCGGTGCCTCATTCTAAGGAGAAGGAGGGGATGCTCCCTCTACTTCCCTCATGTCTTTTCTTTGAAGGTATTTTGAAGTCGGGCAACCAAGGTCACACTACCTTCTCAGAGAAAGCAAGGTGAATTTTTCAGGTGTAAAATGGGGCCAGGTCTCTGAAAGAGTCAGGAATCTCTTCCCCTCTCCCCACGTTTCCCAAGTCCTGTTCTTACTTCTCTCCTCTCCAGTGACCAACGTGGTCACCGGGAGTGAACAGGTAGGGCATGGGATAAGTCAAAACGGATGCTGCGACCAGGCTGAGTCGTGGTTATCTTTCACCCTCTGAAAAACAGCAATGAGAATGCCAAGACCCAGACAGCAGTCATGGTGTATCTCACATGCCCACCCCGACTTCCCCACGCGTGCCGGACTACGACAAAGCAATTCTACACGCAGCAGAGACAAAACCCTCCCCTTGTCTTCTCTCTAAGATCCTTCTTTTATTCCTTTCCCTTTCTTTTTTTCATATTGTTCTCCTTCACCCTCAATCATTGCTCAATTCCGAGAAAACTGAGTCTGCACAGCAGGCCCTGAGCCCCCGCTGCAGAGAGCGATGCCAGTGAGCATGGATGGTGCCACAGTGATCTATCCAATCAGACTGGTGGGGCAGCTCGCTGAGGCCATCCTGCTGGGCTGAACGCGGTGTAGACAGACAGAGGGCTACAGGGACTAGACAGCGTGAGAGCCAACCAGACACGAAGCAGCACAGAGCCGGCGAGGCAGGACTGGAGGCAGGACTGGAGGCAGCCAGGCCAGAAGCTCATACGCTAGTCCAAGCCTCGTGGCAACCCCAGGGGAACAGCCTGGGCCAGCAGCAGTGGGCCAACTCCTGAGCTCACTGCCATGGCCCCGTCCCAGACCTGAGTCACTGGGGATTCCACGGACTTCTAAGAGGGCCCTACATGCATTTCCAAACCCAAACTGCTTGATGCTGTCATGGAAAACCTGGATCTTTGCATTCTACGCTTTCACTGTGGACCACATCCAGGTCACAGCCTAAGGAAGGCAGCTGGTTAAAACGACCCTGCTGGCTGATTCCCCAGCTTTTGTAATGAATCCCAGAGGGCTATGAACTGATGTGTGTTTCTGGCGCTACCAAGTCCCAGATGAGTCCTCACCCAGTGAAGACCGATCAGCCTGTGATTTATTCTGCAAGGGGAGCCTGAGAAGCCACCTGCAATCAGGACTCAACCGCTAGAAGCTGCCTCCAGAAAGGAAAGGATGGAGAATGTACAGGTCAGGGGAAGAGGAGTGAGGGGAAGAAGCTCTTTGTTTTCCTGTCAACTCAGCTTTTAAAAAAATGCCTGAGGACACCCAGAGGCCCATAGGAGCCACAGGACTGCTCTGTGCTCTTCAGTCCCAACAAAGGCAGGCTATTAAGGGGCCAGGAATGGCACTTTACAATGTTGTTAACATTTGGTTTCGACAGAACAAGGTCAGTTCTAAAGACCCTACTCCTTAGAATGCAGCAATTGTAGGGAACACAAAAGAATGTACTAAAACCTGCCAAGAAAGCACAAATACTTTAATAATCATCATATAGCTACTACCACTTACTATTTACTATGTGGGCTTAAAAGCCTTTCTCATATATTATCTAATTTAATCCTCAAAACAACTCTGAGGTATGTACTACTATTATACCCGTTTTCCAAGTAAGAAAACAGGCTTAGAGATGAGGCAGACTGGTGAACATTTCACAGACACTTTAAGGTGAGGTTGGGGCTGATCCAGGGCCAGATGAGGTTTGAGCTCTAACTGCTGCTGAGAGCGCCTACTGAACAGCCAGGGCATTTGTACGTGAGCATTTCCAAAGTGTCAGCTGGGTGCCCACCAGTAGGTAAGGCCTTGAAGGCGAATCCTGCTATCTGAATTAGCTTAATGGTCAATAGTTGTATTTTCATTTTATTTTTTAAGTAAGCCAAATTTTGAGATTTCCACTGAGGTCGCAGATTCTTTTACACCTGACTTCTAAAATCAAAATACTAAGATTTTGATGGTTTTTGTTATACTATGGACAGTGACAGCTATGTGAGCCTGTGGCCTTTAAGATTAGGCATAGTAAAGGCATACTACATAGCCTGTAATTTGTCACCCAGTTACATTTTACAAAAATGTCATTTTTGCCAATGCCAGTTGTAAGAAGAAACACGGTCTGAGTATCTTTCTGAAGGATCCTTTCGTTGCTCTGGCAACAGTCTCCTTTCTCACCATTTGTTTCAATGTCAAACGGATCCAGAGTTGAGAGAAGGGTTGTGGGGAGAGCAGAGACTGATGCTCACAGCTGCAGCAAGTCCTTGGCTGGGGCTGGGGCTGACCAGATGCTCTTAGAGACCGGCCAAGAGGACAGAAAGCAAGCCAGCTGCTTCAGACACCCAGGGGGCAACTCTCTTAAGCCACAGATTCAAGGGCCATGGCTGCCACTGATGCTGGCTTGAACTGCCTGGTGGAGACCTCTACTATTGGAGAAAGAGCCCTCAAAGATGTGCCCCTCATCCCCTCCCCAACAGGAGGGAGCCAGCTGACCAGCGTTCAGTCCATCCTTCCAATGATTTCTTCTCAGAGGGGTGCTGCTGGGCTGGGAGGTGAAGAGAATCCACTTTCCTGTATTTCAGTTCTTAGCCTTAGATCAGTGGCCCCCTAGAGAGGCAGAATCTGACTGTACAGGAATCTCTGCCTCTGGCCAACTTTTAGCAATTTCAGACGTTTTGAGATGCCATATGTATGCATGGGGAACATAAGTGAAAGGGGATGGGGAGGAAAATTTCTTGTAGAAAAATCAAGACTTTGGGGAGACAGATGACCAACAGCCCAGCATCTTGGGTGTGCTACTGCTCCCTTCTCCCCAGCCCTTCTTCCTAGAGGCCTGAGGCAGAGAGAAAGAGAAAAGTCAAGAATAACTCACTGGAGTGTATGAATAATACCTAAAATATGTACTCATCTTTGTGCCAAAATGAACACTCTAGCCATTTATGTGAAATAGCAAACAAGAGTACCAGAAGACTTGTTGGACTAATCCACATTCTTAGAGACTAAATTCACTGGAGTAACACCTTATTAAAAACTGCATGTAAACAGTCTTTGAGACTGAAAGACATCTATAATTTTCTGCAAATTGATTGCAAAAGACCGATTGTGGTGGTATGGCCCAAGATGTCCCACCCTACTGTAAATGGCCATTCCTTTGCTGGAAAGCACTAAGTTTCTCAAGATGAAAAGCATTCCTACGGATGACAAACCAGGAGTCTCATCTGCATACCAGCATATTGACAAAACTCATAATAAAGGCATGAAGTCATCGGAGATAAGCAAATAAAACATAGTTAGGGCAAACTGAGCAGAAATACGCCTCTCTGGTGAACCAGGACTCTCAACAGGATTAATTATTTGTGTAAACTGGCTTCCCTTCATCTACATGTTTATTTTGACTTTTCAAAAGCTTTAGTAACACTTTGGTAACACTCCTCAGCAAGCTGTAAGATGCACATGCCCTCGAGGCACTGTGTGCCTGGGGGGATAAAGCGGAGGCATTTCTGACAAGAAAAAGATGAACCAGGATGGAAACCCACCTTAATGAACATTTCTCGGAAGTGAAAACCCAAGCTTAGGGGATGAACTGCAGATTTGAGAAGTGAATCAAAAGGGGGACAATGAGCTTCACAGAATCAAAAATCTAAGACAGGATCATATTTTCCAATCTCCCTAACTTTCAGAAGAGGAACGCCAAGATCCACAGAACTGGTGCATTTATCTCAAGTGAAACTGCAAGTTAGTAGCAAAGCTGAAAATCAGAATCCTGGCCTCCCAAATTCCCTGAGTGCCTGTGAGTGCCTGGGTGTCTCATGGTACGGCTGATCCTGGCAGATAGAGATGAGGGGTCCTGAGATCTGTCACGAGTATATCCCCCATTGAAACAGAGCATGACTGTGAAGCAGGTCCTCTGTCATTTCTCTGGGCCCATTACCCTCTCCCCCACATACACACATGGGGCCCCCTAAGGTTTGAGAAACAGAAAACATCATCTTATCAGCTGTTTGGGAAAAAAACTGCTGTTTGACCTGTTTGTTTGGGATCCAGCCCTGCTGAGCTCAAGAGTTTGCCATAAGGCAGGCAAGAGCTAATTCATTCGAGGTCTGCTTCTTTACAGGCCCGGATGCCAGGCTCAGTGCTTATCTCCACTGTCAGCAGCCCCATGACCCCAGCTACAGGATGTTCCCTTCAATGAGGGTTGTAGGTGGATAGCTGTTTCTCCTGTTAGAGTGTAGATTAATAAATACCTTGGTTGTGGTTGTTTAAAAAGTGAATATTTGGGCTTCCCTGGTGGCGCGGTGGTTGGGAGTCCGCCTGTTGATGCAGGGGACGCGGGTTCGTGCCCCGGTCTGGGAAGATCCCACGTGCCACGGAGCGGCTGGGCCCGTGAGCCATGGCTAATGAGCCTGCGCGTCCAGAGCCTGTACTCCGCGGCGGGAGAGGCCACAGCGGTGGGAGGCCCGCATACCGCAAAAAAAAAAAAAAAAAAGTGAATTTTTTTCCTGAGAAGTCTATTTCTCAGCTTCCTGAGGATGTCTTCAAACTCTGGTGTGTGCGTGTGTGTGTGTGTGTGTGTGTGTGTGTGTGTGTGTGTCAAACTCTGGTGTGTGTGTGTGTGTGTTTCTGCTGCTCAGAACAAGTCCCTTGAGCGTGGACAGACTGATACCCTCTTGGTTCTAGATCCGCTTTTCAACTCCACATGGCACAGCCTATGAAAATGCAGGCGGCCACGGAAGTTTTCTTGGAGCTCACGGCCTCCCCTCTGGGATCCCTGTAAAGTGCTCATACTTTTCTTTCCACTGATTTCTAACAAGCTCATTAGTGAGAAACTCCCAGAAAGTGGAAGAGTTAGTTTGTAATTTCTGATCTGAGCACACAGAACATTCTGACAATTGTCTCCAGGAGACCGACAATTTAAACCAGAACAGTATTAAACACAGAGCAGCTGATACTAATTCCCTTCCAGCCAGCTTCTTCGCCTAACAAAGCTGAAATCATCCCGGGGCCGGGGATGGGGCCGAGAGTGGGTGGCAGCACCAGGCTCACTGCCTGTGAATGAATGCCCCACGCTCACGCTCATCCTAGCTCACAGGGCCCGCCGCAGGGGGGCCTCACACACCGCAGTTCTTCCCTGGACGCACGACGTGGAAAGCACGCTGGTGATTTAATGGGAAAAGCAAAAAGTAGGAGTAGTTACTCAAACAAAACCCAGCAACTTAGAACCCGAGGAAATAAGCAAGGAAGAGGAGCAGGTGAGAGCAGAGAACAGACACTTCCTTCACTTCAGGGGAGTGACACAGGGAAAGGGAGCGATGAGGGCAGCGCGCGCCTGCTGCCTGGAACCGGACAGAAGACCGTCCTCCTCAAGTGTGGCAGCAAATGAATGAGCAGTGAGGGTGCTGCACACACGCACGAGCACACACATGGCTCTCAGGCCCCCTCGCCTCCGCGCACGCCTACCTGCAATTCCTTGCAGCAGCCCGCAGACGTTGAAAATACTTTTCTTCATGATGCTCTGCACACACATGGTGAAGACGGACACCAGGGCCACCATGCAGAGAATGAAGATGCCCACGGCTAAGAAAATAGCGGTGGTCTGCCAGAAGCCGCTGGCGATCTCTCCGAAGGTCTCGGCGTAGGGCCCGCACAGCGTCTCCCGCTGGAAGTGCTGCACGCCGGGGTTCCGGATGCAGCGGGCGTAGATGCCCAGCGTGGGGTGGTGGGGCTCCAGGGAGCCTCCGCCCTGCTCGCCGGGCTCGGCGCTGCCGCGGGGCTTGGCTTTTCCAATCAGCCAGTCTGCGCTCATGAAGGCAATGAGCTCGGCAAACGCCACCACAATACTCAGGAGGGTCCAGAGCATCGAGCGACAGGTGACAATGACATGACACATATTGATGTTCGAGACGTCAGGAGTCGGGAGGCCACGGGGTGAACTGGACAGGCGAGCCCGGCGGGCGGTGGGGAAGGCGCGGGAAGGAGGCTCAGGCGCTCCGGGCCGGCAGTGGCCGCTGCTCGGGGGCTCCCTCGTCCCGGCGGCGTCGTGGGGCAGCGCTCTCCGGGGCTGTCATGCTGCCATGTCTCAGCTCCGCGCGGCCGCAAGCCTCACCTACTGGGGGAGAGAGGGGAGGAGAGCGGTTAGCGGCGCCGGCCCCGCCCCCGACGCCTGCCTGCCCGCCCGGCCGCCCGCACTCCGGCCGGTGCTTAGACCCCAGTGCGCGCCCGCGGCACAGCTGCCCCACGCCCTGCGCAGCCCTGCCCGGCGGCGCCCCTCGTGCCCACAGAACCTTGCCCCGGCGAATCCTGCGCCCCCGCCAACACGCCGCCGTCCTCGGCGATGTCGGCCGGTGTTTTTGTTTTAAGGTCTCCCACACTGCGCTCTCAGAGGCGTCTGTCGTTACCCTTATCTCTCGGCAGCACGACACAGGGGCCCATGCCAGCCCCTGCACCCACCCGGGGGCACGCTGCACATGGGGTTCCTGCCCCAGCTGCATGCTCTTGGGACGTGGCTCCTGCTCTATTATATCTTATTAGAAAAAGTCCAAGAGCACAGGGATCCAGACAGATCAAGATGTGTCTACCAGTGAACTATATCAACGGACTGTCTGCGTTTTTTTTTTTAAAGTTTACAGGACTCTTTGCCTGCTGTTTTGGTGTTAGATGAGCTAAGTTAGAAAAACTTGCCTCAAAACCTTTTGCTTAACAGTAGAGAGTAGTAACACCCAACTTTATTTCCTGGGAATCAAATTACTAGCAGAGACAAAGGAGGGAGTATTTGCTTCAGAGGTAAATGAGAATTTAAAAAGGAAAACAACGCCATGACAAATAATAAAACTTTGCCACCCAAACTCATTTTTCATCCATTTCTCACAGGGTGATTTTTAGACAAAATGAACTACACAAGTTAAAATGCAAAGAAGAAAAATAAAGCTCCAAGAACTGATGACTTACTCACTTGGGGAAATTATTCAAAACAGAGGCATTAATGACCATTGACTAAGTATCATTGCCACTGAGGGGACTTGTTGACAACAGAGACTTGCCTGTGAAGAATGCGTCCCTTGAACTGTCCCAATTCATCACATGTGCCTCTCTGTCTGAGCTTCGATTCACCCCAGGTCTGAAACTCAACATGCGCATTGTTTCTCATCTCACAAGGACTCATGCTGTTCCCAAGGACAAACGGCTTCATTACCAGAGGGCTCTCTCTAACAGCTTAAACCCCCTTCAGGGAGGCCTGAACCCTGAAATGGGCCGCAGGGCTCCTCACAGCCCCATTTACTGCCCGCCTCCCCCCGCCCCCAGCCCACCAAGGTCAGGAAGAATCGCACAGCTCACATCTGACATCTGGGCACATGGCTCTGTTCTGAGTGATCTTATTGACTGAGGTCATGTCAACTCCCCAAGAACTACAAAGAGCCTCATGGCGTGTGGGCAATGGTTGGGCGGGGAGTTACAGAAGAGGGAGGGAAGTGGGGAAAGAAGGGAGGGAGTGGGTGTCAAAGCTTCTCCACCATGCTGGCTAACATCCTAGTTAGAGGTGATTACTTACCTTATAAAACACAGTGTATTTAACAATCCTCACATCACTGCACTTATACAAGATGCTATTTTGCAAAATTAGCTAGCGCAAAGCTAGGAACAGAGGGACTTAACGGTCATGGTTGTGTGTGTGTGTGTGTGGCACTGGGGAAGGGAGAGGTGGTGTGCATGCCGCATGCAAGGGTTTTGGTGTTCATCAAGTCTGGGCTCCAAATCTAGCTCCACCACAGACTGGCCATATTGACTGACATCTAACTTGTCAGAACCTTAGCTTTCAGCTTCCTCATGGACACATGAAGAAAGAAAGGGTACCCTGCCTCACAATACTGTTGTGAGAAATAAGCAACATGCTGTGAAACCACCTGCACAGTGCCTGGCATAGTAGGTGCTTAGTAAACATCAACTCCATTGCCTCAGAAGCTTTTCCCCTAACATGGATGACACTGGTCAGACAACTGTTTAACCAACGGAAGTGCACCGTGGATAACAGAAACTTGGCCGTTAAAAGATCAGGCAGCGGCTATTTAGAGATGGATGAGGTCACTCATGTCTAAAGCTTCCCTGGTGGGCTTTGAGGGTGAGGTCCTGGTCTTACTTCCTGTTTCCCTACTGCCTAACACAGCTGACAAGCTCAGCTGGGGAAAATAAATTAGCATTAGGCCAGAAGTATAACCTACTCCCACTCACTCATTCTCACCTCCCCCACTCCCCAATATTTCCAAAGAGAAATGCCTTTTGAGTAAAACGTTACCAATACAAAAGAGCTTTGGAGGAGACTGTGTATAATGAAAGTGATCATTCTAAATGAGAACAAGGAAACAAGCTAGGATGACTCCCGGGAGGACGCCCCACCCCATGCAAGCTGGGCCCACCCACCAGGCTTACAAACACTTTCAATCTACAGGTGGAGAGTCTGTTTGTTAGGAGAGAATGAGGCTCTACAAGATCTTCCCATTTGATTAGAAAGCCAGTTTACTGATGGGCCCAGTTGCTCTTAATCCCTGCTGCCCCTCTACTGTTTAATGGCAATTTTTCCATATGAATAGAAAACCTCTACATAGCTGTCCTCTTGCAGAACCTCAGACTCTGCTACAACCTCTCAGGTGACTTGGATCTTAATGAATATGCGAAGTGTATACTGTTCTGGTCAGCAAGCTCACCTCAGAGTCAGGGATGCAATTAGGTTGCAACTTCTAGAGAGAAAGGATGTGAAACTTCAGGAGAAGGGAAGATGGCACATTCAGGCTTATTAGCAAAATGGTTCATGCCAAATTTGAGGCAGGATTATTTAGGGACCCCTGTGCTTAAATTCAGAAAGTAGAGTCCCCTGTCCATCTGTACTAAAACAATTCCCCCCCTCCACTATACCAGATTCTCACATCCACACCAGAGTGGCTGGAAGGACGCCTTCATTTTTCTGTTTGCAACAGGGAGATAAGATGTTTTGGACTTGCCAGCAAATCGGCTAATTACTACTATTAGAGGAACAGCCACAATATGCAAGGCTGACTGACAAAAACTGGCTTTCCTCAGGATCCAAGAAAAGCCCTCGGGTCGGTGGGACGGGGGAAATCCGGAAGTGCGGCAAGGGACTTCTACAGTGCTCTGTACTCTGGTAAAACGCCCCCGTTTGGTCTATCAGATGTGCAGGGAAAGTCACGTACTGAGATAACATCCACATCATGGGAAGACAGATCCCTGTCACAGATTTTGTTAACCCAGAGATTCAGCGCAGAGCTCCTTAGCACCACCCCGCTGTTCACTGTGATTCCCACTCCTCCAAAGATCCTGTAGTAAGACCAGACCCTTGTTGACATTCCATGTAAACATCTTCTCTCCGTGGACCACTGAACACGTATCCCCTCCAGGACACCTGGCTTTACTACCACATCCCTGATGGATAATGTGGACGGCCCTCTGACTTTCAGAAAAAGATGCTATGATTGTCACGAAGGTCCACAGAGGAAAGCCTCTTAGCAAGAAATAAGGAAGAAAACCAAAACAAACGAGACTCCTGCAGAAACCTAGGGTAATATACCACAGTCAGAATACAAAGCCAGGAGGAGTGACAAATGGTTGGTCCATGGGAGTCGTCATACATAGCTCTCCAAAGAGCCCTAATATTTAAAAGAAGAGGGAGATGTGAGCAGAGCTGACACCTCTGAAAGGGGTCCTTTCCTTGGCAGCTTCGTGCCGTCAGTGCAAAGGGAAGAGAGTGCATGCGAGGCAGAACCGCCCAGCATCAGTAGACTAGGAGATTACAGTACAAGGAGCCTGGGAACAAAGGTCACAGCTTCTCCAAAGGTGGGGCAGACCGAGCGCACTTCAATCACAGCTGCGTCAAACGCCCACACTCTCCACCATCACAGCAACAGCAAAGCCCCAGAAGGAGACCCTGCAAACCACGTTTTGAAGACCACCACCACCTTACTCACCTTGGTTCTGTTTTTCAACTTCCTTAAGAAAAGCTGCAAGCATAGATATCAGGTGAAGAGAACGGACAATGAACACCACATACGGAACACTGGTTAACACGTTGCCGTACCTGTCCCCCAGATCCACAGCACACACACTCACACTCACACTCGTATACAGACATCTTTTCTCTGAACCATCTGAAAATGAGTCACAGATGTCTTGACAGTTCACCCCTAAATACTTTTGCATACACCTCCTAAAAATGAGGACATTCTCCTTCGTGACCACAGTAAAATTAACACACCCAAGAAAACTGACAATAACTCCCTTATATCCCAAAGCTGGGTCCACACTCAAATTTCCCTACCCTGCCTCCATTTTTATAGCTGTTTTTTTAAAACCATGACTCAGCCAAGGCTCCTGCATTGCATTTCGTTATGTCTTTAGTCTCTTTTAGTCAAAAATAGTCCTTCCGTCCCTAACCTACCCCTGTGCTGCCTGCATTTTTTCCTCTGACATTGCCTTTTTTGAAGATACCAGGCTAGTTGTCTTACAGGATACCCCACAATTTGTCTAGTTCCTGATGTTGCCATTGAAACTTGTTCTCTATCCTCTGCTGTAGAGAAACTGGAGGTTAAATTTAAAGGCTAGTTTAGATTCAGCTTAAACATTTTTGGTGAGAATCCTTTGTAAGTGGTGCTGTGTAATTCCTACTGCATCACACTTGGGAGGAATATTATTGAGGCTACACCTCAGAATCAGTAACTTTACACATACATACATATGCATAAGTGTATGTGTGTGTATATAGAAAGACAGAGACAAAAACAGACAGAACAGTCTGTCTGGTCCTCTCTGGCCCTAAAAAAAAATCCAAATGTTGGTGAGGCGGTGAACAGAAGTCTGCTCTGGGCAGGGCCCGGGGGGTGGGGTGGGGGGCGGGGGGCACTTGGTGGTGGTCGTTCCGATGTCACAGTGAAGACGCCCTGTCTTGAGAGAGGCCATCCTGGAAGCTAAAGAAATCCTTCACCAAAGGGATTTTACTTTACATAGTCTTTGTGGTTCAGTAAGTACTAAAAAAATAGGAACTCTTGTGATTAATAATAAATTTACTACACTGACCCATGTGGCCCAAACAAGCGACACGCTTCAGAGCAGACTGCACTTTGCTCCCACACCACGGGTAGTTTCTTGGCCCATATCCGTGTTCATTATTACCACCTCCCTCAGATGCACAGGTCCCACAAAGGCTCACCACCATGGCCTCCAGCCCAGCGTCTCCGGAAGGATAAGAGGATTAGGAAAGTAGAATTTATGTGCTTTTGCCTTCCAGAAGCTGGAAAGACCCCCTAGAGTGCTACTTCTAAGAGTGCGGTCCCTGGACGCCCCCAGCTCCTAGAGGGGGATGTGGGCCACCTGTTTCCAAAAGCCTAAGTTCCTGGTTCCCACACACTGAACCAAACATTCTGGGGGTGCTGCCAGAAACCGCGTTTTTAACAAGCCCCCGGGAGCGTCTCTACACACTGGATTCTGAGAGTCCGTCCGTCCGCTGGGAGGAGGTCTCACACGGGTGTGGTCCGCTTGCACAGAGCCGTTCCCTGGGGCTGGGGCAGGGAGGGGGCGTGGGCAGCGGACGCTGAGGCCGAAGAGAAGGCCAACAGGCGGCGGGTGGCCCAGCGCATCAGGACACAGCCAGACCAGCTGTCCCTGGCACAGCTCGCAGAGCCACGCAAGTCACAGGCACGGACGACTCTGCAGGGAGACCAGCCGCCCCCTCACGCCTCCGCTCACGTGTTATCCGGGAATCCTCGGAGGACGGCGTGCGGGGCCCCCAGTCCATCGGGACCTCCTCTTCGGAGCACAATTGGTGTTAGAACTGAAGAGACATTACTGGCGTGAGCAGCTCAGCACCTTACACGATCTTTGTAAAAAAAAATCAGCTACCGGGCTTCTCTGGTGGCGCAGTGGTTGGGAGTCCGCCTGCCGATGCAGGGGACACGGGTTCGTGCCCCGGTCTGGGAAGATCCCACGTGCTGCGGAGCGGCTGGGCCCGTGAGCCATGGCCGCTGAGCCTGCGCGTCCGGAGCCTGTGCTCCGCAACGGGAGAGGCCGCAGCAGTGAGAGGCCCGCGTACCGCAAAAAAAAAAAAAAAAAATCAGCTACCAAAGGAAGTTCTGCAAACTCTCATTTGTCCTGGTCCCTCCCTGAACCACACTGACTATGGAAATGCAGACACCTTGACTCCATTTAAAAGGAGGGTCCAAGTACACTAATAATTACACTGCTCTTCAGGCTACAGCCTCAACGTGCTCAACACCTCCTGCTCATTGCCAGTATCCTTTCCTCACGGATAAACCCCTCCGCGCCATCCCACCTCTGACTCTACGGGCAAACCCTCAAGCTGTGCTTCTCAACCGGGGGCGACTGCGTCCCTCCCGCCTTGCAGGGGACACCTGGCAATGTCTGGAGACATTTTCGGTTGTCACAGCTTGGAGTGGGGAGGGGTGCTACTTGTATGTAGCGAGCAGAGGCCAAGGGTGCTGCTAACACTGGCCCTCCTGCAACAGAGCAAGTCGGGCTGTGGAGGGTGACAGCCCTGCTCTGGGGCCTTCCTGCAGTCTTCACATTTGTAGGTGCAACTTAAAACGGAGCTCGAAAATCCCCCCCACTTTAGAAAGGTCTGCTCTAATGAGCAAGTCATGTTCTATCATCTGGATGGACATGCATAGTATTCACTAAATTAAGTAAACTTGCAGCCGTTTTTCTGCAAAATTCTTCTAAGGTCCAAGCTAATCTGTATGTCCAAGATGTCAGGCTGACAGGACGTGGGATCCAACTTGCCAGAGTTGACAGAACCTCGACCCTGCCTCTCCGGGGGTCCTGGCAGTTTTTCTGGACCACAAACGAAAATCAGCTCTTGCTTTCAGTCATCTCTACTCTACGAATGGCAAAACGGGGCTTCTCGAAACTGCAAGTTTGGCCACATGGCCTTTATTTCTCCCGAATTCTCCTTCTCCAGAGTTGAGCTGGCCACTCAGTACGTGCTCAGGTGGCCTTGGCCACTGCAAATGTCAGGGAATCTCAAGGAACTTACCAATTAGACCTAAGTAATTTCAGGCATTCCAGTTATTACCTGACCCCAGCTGGGCTCCCCTCTGCAAGATGCTTCTCTCTCCCACTGAACCCAGAGGTGGTTTCAGCTGCCTGGTGGCCCCTCCAGAGAAGTGAAGGTTCCACTCTCCAGAACCCCTCAGCAAGCCTCTTTTTTCTGGGTCTGATCACTCGCTGAGGAGCCGCTCATTGTCAAGTTTGTTTTTTAATTCACCAGTCCTGGCCGGTCACGTGTGTCTTCCTCGATGCCCACTCCAACTCCACTGTATCCAATCAATTTGCTTTCTGAGCACACATTTCTAGAGGGATCATTTTTATACTCTGTCCTGAGGCATCAGCAACCAGGGACAACAAGTCCACCTGTCTGGTCCTATTTTCTAAATGATCCATTCTTTAAGATTTCTCAAGCCCACTTACACATTATTGATTGATTGATTTGGCTGTGTCGGATCTCATTTGCGTCATGTGGGATCTTCATTGTGACATGTGGGATCCTTTGCTGCGGCACGTGGGCTTCTCTCTAGTTGTGGTGCGTGGGCTCCAGAGCGCGTGGGCTCAGTAGTTTCGGGGCGCGGACGTAGTTGCCCCGCAGCAAGTGGAATCTTATTTCCCCAGCCAGGGATCGAACCCACGTCCCTTGCATTGGAAGGTGGATTCTTAACCACTGGGACCACCAGGGAAGTCCCCCACTTACACATTTTATAACTTCTTTTCTTTCTACAAATGTCATCATCTAAAAATCTGCAGGAGGCAAGTCTTCCTTTATGCGTCTTTCTCTTTCTGTCCAACAGGAGAGACTGAAGAACCAACTTCCATGGTGGGTACCAAGGTGTGACTCAGCACAGATACTGCTAGCCAGGGCCCACATGCCTATGCCCTGTACGCACTGTGTGGGGTGTCAAAGGTTTCGGGTTTGCTAAAGCGGAATTACAACTTGAGCTTCAAGAGATGCCTTTTAATGTTACTGTTTTACATAATTTTAAACAGAAGGTATTTTTCATACTCATAATGAATTCTGGCAAAATATAAGGCGTTACGTGAGCCTCACTAGTATTTTCAGGATCAATAAGAAAGCAGAGAGTTTTAATGGACAAAAGTAACACAGGGTGGAAAACGAAAAACTTATAAGACCTTACACATAAAAATCAAGATACCTCCGGCTTCATGAACTCCCTGGTGTCATAGAGGGGGACTGCAAATGCCCTCTGTTTAAGTGACCCAACTCTGAGAATAAATAACCCTTAGGGGATGGCCTTCTGTCTCATCTAAGTGGACAGCTGGGCAGCGTGCCCCAGCACTGGGGAGCACGGATGTTCATTCTTACAGCAACTGCAGGCTTTCTTGTCCCTTCTGCACAGAGGCAGAAAGAATTGTTGCTTGTTCGCAAGATACAATGCCATCAGCCAGGTTCCCCTCCAGCAGCTTAAGAAGGCCCAAACACGATCAATGGAGAGGATTATACCACCTGCTACTTCTGAGCCTCTCACACAAATCCATAAAACACCAAGTAAACTCAAGAATCAACTAGAACAAGAGTCCCTTCCTGACTGGAAGCTTCTGGGAAAGCTCTTGTGAAAGACTGTATTATACTTTCAAATATTCTGTCTCTTCTTCGAGGAAGATGATATTTTTCCACCCCATGGACATCAGACCTGACCACGGGACTTGTTCAGCCAATCCCACATGGGCAGAAGTGACACATGCCACTTCTGGGCAGAAGAGCTTAGGAGCTGGTGCTTTGTTGTCCAGCTCTCTTCCCACTCCCATGAAATCAGAAAAATCCCAGACAGAGATCTCTCCATCTGCCTGGGTCCCTGACAACACGAAGCAGAGGCACAGCCGGCCCTTGATGGACGTGCAGTGGGTGAAAAAACCAAACCTCTGTTGCTGCCGATGCTGAGATTTTAGGGTCACGGCACGACCCAACCTCCTCTGAGGGCTGAGCTCCTGGCAGAGCCAGTGCCTGTGCATCCTGTCTTTGGCATCAGGATACATTCAACTCCACCACCCCCTACGACAGACACGGCGAAGAACTGTTTGAAATTTAACAACAATAAAATTCATCTCGTGAGACACATGAAAGCTCGGCAACTCTCTCAGAAATATTCACTGTACAACTCACTGAGGTAAACTGCTTTGATAAAAAGTTTACTTTCTGGGGCTTCCCTGGTGGCGCAGTGGTTGAGAGTCCGCCTGCCGATGCAGGGGACATGGGTTCGTGCCCCGGTCCGGGAGGATCCCACATGCCGCGGAGCGGCTGGGCCCGTGAGCCGTGGCCGCTGAGCCTGAGCATCCGGAGCCTGTGCTCCGCAACGGGAGAGGCCACAGCAGTGAGAGGCCCGCGTACCACAAAAAAAAAAAAAAAAAGTTTACTTTCTTAATATACTTATTTTAAGGTTAATGAATGGAAGTGCTAAGAAAGAAGAAAAAGTCCCAATTGAGTAAATGAGGACATCAGCAGTGACTCTGAGAGCGACAGCTGGAAGAATAGCTTCCCACATCAGGCGCTTCTCCGAGCTTCTTTCCAAAGAGTCCTGACTCACTCGGAGCTGCCTCGGCTTTCCTTTTATTCCTTCCATCCTGGGATGGCTCCAGCTACCTGTGCAGCTGCCAGCTACGATGGCAACTAGGAAGTGTTCTTCCAACAAACACAAGAAGAGAGCCCTCAGCTCTGCCTGGAGGGAGGCTCAGCCGGACCAGCAGCGCAGCAGACACGTCCAGGACCAGCTGGTACCAGGTGTCAGACCAGGACGCAGGTGCGGGGCTGCCCAGGGGCCTGTCTCCAATGGGCATCAGGCCAGGTCTTTCCAAGGAATGGAGCCCACAGGGCTGGAGCGAGGGTATCCACAAACCAAGGGGGCAAGAGACCACGGAGGAGGGCAGTGGGGATGACTGGAGCCCTGGGCCTCTGGCTGCAAACAAGGAGTAACGACAGCCCAGGATGCAGGGCAGTAAACGCGGAGAGAGTGAAAAGCTGAGCCCATGGGGGCATGAGGTGGAAGAAGCAAGTCACAGGCAGACAAATGGCTGTGACCACACTTTTAACTGGTTTCTGGTCATCTCCACCATGAGAATCCACATATTCGCTCCAGGAATACAGTCATTTCAGAGATGAAGGAGAAGAACATAGCATTAGGGTGAAAACTGGTGGCTTCCGTGAAGAAAATATTCATCAGCACATGAGAACACCTGTCACTTTAAAAATACAGTTGTTTTAAGTTAGGTATTGCCTCCTTTTGAACCAAGTCTGTAGATATAGACACAGGCACAGACACACACACACACACACACACGTATATGTGGTATCATCTTATAAACTCAAAAATTAGTAGTAGACAAAAATGTTAATCTGGAAATAGTCACAGGTAGTTAAAGAATGGCAAAAACGTTTTTCTTTCCTCGTATCTCCACTGGCCCTGAAAACCTGACCCAATTAGTGCTACTGACAGAAGAAACGGAGTGGTTAATGTTCACGTTGGGCCTTAGTGCCAAGGTTCCAAGCAGCCGTTAAGGAGGTGACGGGTGTGAGCATGAACGCAGCGGAAACCTCATCCCAGCGTGGCCCAGGGGACAGGCCAGCTGCATGACTCACAGAGAGGGGTGCCAGCCCAAACCCCAAGCCAGGAACTTCCTGGAGGGCACAGGGCAGGAGTAGCTCACAACAGCAGCAGCCTTCACCCAGAATCCCATCAAAACAAACACCACAAGGCGTGCACTGCCATCGGATTTACCTGCAAAGCTCTCAGCAGAGTGAAGCATTTCTAATAACCTACTAAAGGATATTATCAATGAAACGGGCCTAATGATGTAAGATAACGCTCATCCTTAAAAACCAAGACCTAATTCGGGATTTACCCAGGCACCAAGACAATGCTAGCCATTGCTCACTTAAAAAAAAAAAAAAAAAACCACAACACCTTCTATATTCTCACTGAGGTCACTTCTGTTTCTAACCAACATTGCTAAGCAGTAGTGGTATTTTAGAAAGTTTTTGAATGATTTAAAGGGCCAAAGTTTATTGTAGACTGGTTCATATTTCTAAAAGCATCACTGAAAATGTCCAAACTCGCTGTTTTTATTATTTCACTCACACCGACGCTGGTCTTTCACAACCAAAGTTACAACTTGCAGACTTAACATCTGAACTGCCCTGTCTTGTGTCCACAGTACACACTTCCTGAAAGCCAGTGAGCTCAGAGAAGGATCTGGAAACAGCCTAAGGCTTTATGTATTGAGCACACAAGCAATAAAGAACAAAATGCCCATGTGGATATTCACAAACATGGCTCTTCTTTCATGCATCAAAAATTTCCCCTCTTTAGTGCCTTACTTCTCTCAAACATTTAAGACCCATGAAATACTGTGTGATGAGAATGCACACACATACAGACACACACTCACACACCTTTGTAATGTTAGATGTTTTTAACATCTAAAAAGTCAGCAGGACAGATTTGTATGCTGCATCCATGCCCAGTTCATTAAACACTATCCATCTCAGTGATCTCACAGCCAGATATCAAGCCAGCCAGCGTTTTTCAACTTTCCCTAATGAGAATGCCAAATGCAAAACCACAGACAGGTTTAAACTTCCTTCATTTATTAACTAGAGGAATTCCCCAGACATTTAGGATTCAAACTGGGCTTTGAAAACAGGTGAGCTTAAGTGTAGTTCCCAAAGGGATGCACACCCTTCGAGGAAAAGCAAGTTCAACACGGAGCTGCCAGCAGCTTCGGGACCATCCTTAAAGGCAGGCAAGGCCTCGGCCTGCATTACTGAACTGGCCTAAGGACTCAGGAATGTGCCAGGTGGGAGGAGGCGGCCCAGTGAGCTTTTCTCACTGCAGCTCAGATGAAGTCAGTGCAGACTCAGAGTTCAAGCCGGTCACAGAAAACCCCATTGTGGAAGTTTGAACTCTTGTCCTTGTTCATAGGATCCAAGACTCTTTCTGGGAACAGGGACTTATTGTTACAGCTTCTAACAACAGCGCAGCCTCGTAAACAGAGATGAACTCAGAAGAAGAGAGTACAGATCGGAAGACCAGGCCACTTAAAAATAAACACGAAAGTGCTGGAAAGGCTGGGAATACAAACAGCTTTAGGTTCACTTCCCTGAGACGTCCCAACCGCCTGTTCCCCACCTTCTCACCTGTAAGGGCTGCTAAGCGAGGTGGGCCAAGAGGGACCTGTCCCAGTTTACGCACGTGTCCAGTGCCCTGGACTCCAGGTGCCGCCGTGGGCACCTCCCTTTGAACCCGCGTGGCTCAGAAACAGAAAGGTGCTTGGCAAGGGAGCCCCAGGCAATCAGGGGAGGGGAAAAACAAGACTGTGTTTTGGTTAGGTAAGAAAAAGGAGCACCCTGGCGTGCTGACACATATTTCTCTGAGGTGGTTGCAGCTAACAGACTCCATTACAGCAAATATTTCCCACGGCTCTGATGACCACGGGCCTCGGGAGAAGACACCCACATGTGGCAGAGAAAGGCCCTTTCTCCACATCCCACGTGCCAACCCCCCATGAGCGGGGTGGCTGATCATTCTGGGTGCCGGCAGAAAACGTGGGCAGGACAACGTTTGGGGGAAGGTCTCTCTGGCTCACGCACAGGATGAAGGTGTGCTCAAGTCACCCTCTCAAGGTCGCTACCAAACCCACTGCCCCGCCCTTCCAGCCAATGAGCACATCCAGAAAGGCAGCCTCGGGGGTGATTCAGTCTGGAACCAGACTTTCTGGATTTGAATCCTGGTTCTACCACTTCCTAGGCGGTCACCTTGAGCCCAAATGTGGCTCTGTATCTCAGTTCCTGTGTCTATAAAATGGGGATACGAATAGAACCTACCACACAGGCGTGTCGTGAAGATCAACTAAGTAAGAGTAAGTAACAAGCTTAGAACAGTGCTTGCTGGATGGTAAGTACTCCAGGCAGGTGGAGTACACTTTCTCGAGCAGGATCCAGCCTCCCCAGCCCCAAATCCCACAGCAACAAGGCCACTTCCGAAGTCACAGCACAGCATTCCTTTCTCCATTTAGATCTTCCTGTTGTAGGGCCCACCTGGCATGTGAGTAATTAGCCTCACCATCAAATATCAATTTTCCCCATGGAGAAAGAGTTCTACAGCACAAAGGATACAAGTGGGTACAAAAAGGACACAAAAGGCCTATTGCAACGCTATCACCCTGGCTGTACCTTTAGCTCTGTGTCTTTGAACAATGACGTGGAGGTGTTCAAAGTATCTACCCCAAAGGGTGTTACAAGGATTAAAAATCCGTGCATGTAAAGCAAGGTATACTCTGAAGTACTCAACAGGTAGTAGGAATCACCACTATTATCATATTTGGTCAACATTTATTTTTATGCTCTTGGTGGGCTGTCTCCACACAGCCACAAAAAATCACCTTCTACTATCAATATCCTTCTACAGCCTGAAGCTCGTCAAATAGCAAAGTCATAGGTGGGAACAAAAACACTAGACAGGAAGCAGGGGAACACGGGCTCTGGTCTAGGCTGCTGGCTAATGGTGTGTGACCACACGCGGCATCCTTAGCTGCTCTGGCTTCAGGGTCTCAGGTAGAAAGTGTGTGTGGGGGGGTGTTGGAGCTGCAGATCACCACTGTCACTTCTACCTCCCAAAAATCAGTCATTTCAAGAACATGATCACCCTTATCATCTTCTCCCAGACCAGGGGCTCCCCCTGGAGCAGCTGGCTTTCTAAGTCCTATGGCTCCGGTTGCAGGGGAGAAAGACACGCTTATGAGAAGTGCCAAGTGCGGAGGCAGAAGAGAAGGTCCATCTGAGCACAGGGAGCTGTCCAAGGGTCCCAGTCAGAGGGCGTGGGCTAGACTGACTCCCCCTTATCATCCCCTTTCTCCTCTGGGGAGGGAGAACCCACCTGTAACCATTCATTTCCAGGTGCAGAGTGTCTCTCTCATTCTTGGAAGCACAGCAGAGCAGTCCCCACTCCAGCCTTCGGGCTAACAACTAAAAACGAGGTCCTCTCTATCCTTAGCTTCACATATGGAGCCAGCAATTAAAGAACCCTTACTTGGCTCTGAAAAATCCATGGTTATACAGAGGGTCCTTCCTTTCTTAGATACTTTAGCTTCTGTTCTAGACAAGTACAATGCTTGCTTATAAGGAATTTCATAGCCATACGCCAAAGGACATGATAGAACACAAAGTTTTGATCACTGTTTAAAGTATTTATATTTTGGCTTCCTGTTTATTGCAAGAAGGGTGCCAACTGATTAACAAAGGCACCTGAGTACAAGTTCTCCAGCTGGAGATGCCAACAACCTGAGAGACTCCTTTTATTTATTTTTTTTTTGCTGCGGTACGCGGGCCTCTCACTGTTGTGGCCTCTCACGTTGCGGAGCACAGGCTCCGGACGCGCAGGCTTAGCGGCCATGGCTCACGGGCCCAGCCGCTCCGTGGCATGTGGGATCTTCCCGGACCGGGGCACGAACCCGCATCCCCTGCATCGGCAGGTGGACTCTCAACCGCTGCGCCACCAGGGAAGCCCGAGAGACTCCTTTTTAAGTGCTTTGGTTGCAGGCAGGAATCAAGTCATATCCCTTTTATTTCAAAACATAAACCGTATGAAACTGTCCAATGAAATGAATGTTTGCTGCTATTTGTTCTCTGTTCCTTGGTGAATTATTGAAGTCAAGCAGTACAATTCTCTCATTAGTTATAAATGGCCCCAGAAGGCTGATTTGCATCCATCGAGGGGCACTTATTTCTGATAAGTATTCTTATTAATGATAGAATGTCTTGTTTTGTTAAGATCATTTGAAATGATTCAAATGATGTTTAAAAATCCAACACCCCAACCCAACAGCCTGGTGATGAAGCTGCTGAGCTGACATAAATTTAAAGCAATTTTCAATTTTACTCGGTACTATCAGTGAGATCATGGATGGATAGAATTTTTTAAACTTTTTTTTTTTAATTCTGGTCTCAGTGGTGTCAAAGGCAATATTTTACCAAGGTTTGGTAAAACTGATCTGATTACAATGATAATCACAGATAGCAAAGGCCTGGGTGGGAGAGGTTCTGGTAAGACAAATTATTTGGCGGTCAACCACATAGATCCTAAATTGCAGACATGGGCTGCGAGAAGAAAGCTACGTCAACAAGAACACCACTCACAAACACGCCCAGTTTCACTTCTCCTAACTTCCTGATCTTTGTTCCAAAGTGCCTTTTAGCGGAGGTGGCCATTCACAAAAGCAAGGGCTGAACTGTATCCAGCCTCTGTGATACTAGTAAGAAGAAAAGCGCAGCCCTTCTAAGGGCACTCTGTGTAGGTTGACTAACGAGCTGATGACTGAGGTGTGCACACACAGACGCACTGACGCACCTCCCACCCCCGCCAAGAAGCCAAGGGCCCAGAGGCTTCAAAGAACTGGAGCAACGGACTTGCTGCGGTTCTGGGTGACTGCACCAATTCTGCAAAAATAGCTCTTATTTTTTCCCAGGACCCAGAATATTTGATTTCTGGATTTCTCCTCTGTCCTTATCTCGTTAAGCCCCACCCTTCTTTGAAAATAATGCTCATAAAACATCTGCTGAAACTAAAGTGCTTATAAAGGAGTCACATATCGCGGGCTTCCCAAACTGGAGAATTTCTATTAATGTGTATTGTTGACCTTTGTTTATCACGGTGATTAGCAACTGCTAACTTTTATTGAATTAGGCACTGAAGCTCTAAAGAGGTAAGACAAGGTAGGTGCCCTTGCCCAAGATGTGACAGTCCAAGGTGTGTAGGGGACACACTGGGTAATGGCGAGGCGGGGGGGAGAGGGAGGACACAAAGATACTCCTACTGGCCTCATGGAAACGTCATTAAAGTTGGAATCAGGAAACAGAGACTTAAGATGGACCAAGGCCAAGTGGAGCGTGACTAGCCACTGAGAAGTGTGCTGTGGTGGGCAGGGCAGTACTAGATCAGGGAGAACACTGAGGAAAACACAATGAGGTTTTATTAGGAGTATAACAATTGGGAAGTAAATCTATCGTTAGTTCAAACGGGAGAGTCGCAGCTGGGGTGGGGAAAGGCTGGAATTTTTCTGTTTCTGTTGGATAACCCTGGATGGTGGCATAAAAACACTTCTTAAACGAAATCTAAAGGGCTGGATCATGCTGACATTGCTTATGCTCTGAGCAAGACAGAAGTGGCTGATAACCCTCACGTTTTTTTGGTGTGTAAGCAGAAATGATGGCTGAAAGGGTGAATGACAGTTAATCCAGGCATATCTGCTATTTAGTATGACACATTTTAAACAGAAGAATGAAAATTAACCTTATTTTCTAACAGTCCCTTTACCCAAATTCACTTTTTTTTTTTTTAAATTTATGGCTGAGTTGGGTCTTCGTCGCTGCGCACGGGCATTCTCTAGTTGCGGTACGCAGGGGCTACTCTTCGTTGCGGTGCATGGGTTTCTCATTGCGGTGGCTTCTCTTGTTGCGGAAAGAGGGCTCTAGAGCGCAGGCTCAGTAGTTGTGGCTCCCGGGCTCTAGAGCGCAGGCTCAGTAGTTGTGGTGTGCGGGCTTAGTTGTGGTGCGCGGGCTTAGTTGCTCGGCTGCATGTGGGATCTTCCCGGACCAGGGATTGAACCCATGTCCCCCTGCACTGGGAGGCGGATTCTTAACCACTGCGCCACCAGGGAAGTCCCCAAATTCACTTTTTAACTTACAGGATGATTTGTGAACTTTTTATAATGATTTCAAGGAACTAGGATGACCTTTTAAGTGAGTCTGGCTTTCTGATCCAAATTCGATCAAGAAAGAAACTCCCAGGACACACGGAGTTCGACAGCTTTAAGAGATAAACAAACACGCTCCTGACATGAAGCCCAGACGGTTTTAGGAGGCTGGTGTGCTTTGCCCTCTTCTGCCTCTGTTTCAGGGCGTGATACCTTCTGGTCCTTAAAAAAACGCTGCTAGTGAAACTCTTTATCGTTCATAGAAATAGTTTGTACTGGATAGAGTAAATATGTATTAACTCGGCTCAGGAAAAAAATAAATGACCACTCTAGGGGAAGAGTCTGTGAGTATAAAGTGTGATCCCCAAAAGGAATTTGCAACCCTGTTTTCAAGCTGTCCCTTCCCACTAAATTCTCTCTCAGTTCCTGACCATGTGGGGCCTTTTTCAGGAGGGGAAGGAAGGGGGCTCTGATGGATGTGGTTAAGAAAACTAAAAGTTCTTCATTTTATGTAAGACATTCGATGGCTATGGGTACCCTAATTCCCTCATCAGAAACAAAGCAAAGGTGAAGCAGGCTGGCTGGTAGTATTCATTCCTCAGAAACCATATGATCTCATTTCTGAGAGTGAAAGATCACATTCACATACGGTGACTTCTGAAGTCTGTTCACGTGCCTGGTTTGGAACCAGTGCTGTGACACCAGAATGATGACTCCTCATCCTCAAAGGGGTCACAGGCCAGCGGGGCGACAGCGAAGTCAGCGGGTGGGCCCAGCACAGAGCAGTTGGTGCTATGCAAGCAGTCAAGAGGGGCGTGCTGTTCTGCCTGGAGGCAGAGAAGGCCAAGGGGACAAGTGCTGAGCACATGGCCTGTCAGGGTCAAGGTCATCCCTCGAAGCGGGGTGGGGGGCGGGGAGCAGAAACGTGGCAGGAGGAGAGTGCAGGAGCCATCCTGGGAGGGACTGGATAGGTCATGTTTGGGATTTCTGAACTCTGTTTTATACATTATGATGAGGGGCCCCTATAGTAGTTTCAGCATAAAAGTGACAAAATCCGACTTGCATTTTAGAAAACTCATCTCTAGGATACCTGTGATGGAAGAAATATTCACATGCTGAGGTATGGGGAAGCCATTCTGGCTTATACATCATTTAACTCGAATTTTATGCTAACTAAGACAGCCTGCTGGTGGTCTATCAAACATACATTGTACATCTGCTTGAATTATTAAAGAAAAGGGCACGTTGACCAGAAGTAAAGAATGTCCATGTTAAAAATAAAGATTAAATGCCTCTCCTCCTGGGATGCCAATGCTGGTACTCCTTCCATGATAAGACTCCCTTCCCAGATGCCAAGGCCATACTGACTCGCTGTGTACACACGGACCTGGTTTTTTTGGCTTTTTAAAAAAATCTTGAAGGAATGTATCTCTGACTTGTTTGATGCTCTCTGTTCTGACAAGAGAAAAAAAAAACTGTGCTGAAAACCATGCTTCTCCAGAGCAGTTCCTCAGGGTTACCCGAGAGACTGTGGGGCTATCCTCCTCAGTACAGCTCAAATAAAACTCTTTCCCATTCTTGTTACAGACTGTTTGTCGATTATTTCCGGGGACACTTTCGAGGGTTAAGCTAGTAACGGATGGAATAAACCTGTCCCGAGTGAGTGTCTGCGTGTGCCCCTTGCACACGTGCACGCAGAGCTGCACCAGAGCTGCGCACAGGCTCAGTGGGAGCTGGGGACCACCAGGTTGGTTCAATGGGGGCAGCGGCCCCCTCCATCCAGCGCATTGCTGCCAGTGATGTAGAAAGGGGCACATCTGTAGCGCCAGGAAGGCCAGTTAGGAAGCTCTGGCAGGGATCCAAGCGAGGAAGGGTAAGGGCCAGAACTACTGCACTGGAGGGGGCAGGTTCGAGAAATGTTTAGGAGGGGCAGTAAGACTCGGAGAGTAACTGGACCTGGAGGCTACTGGGAAGAGGAGTCAAGGAGGACTCCCAGATTTCTGTACAGCTACTTGAATGTTTCCACTCCCTGGAGTACGAATATGGGAGGAGGGACATGTTGGGCGAGATCACGAGTCTAGTCTGGGTGGAGAAGAACCTGAGGTCTGTGCGGACGTACACGAGGCACTGGGAGCTCTGGGGTCTTCCGGCGTAAGGGCTGCAAGGGGCATGGATGAGATCTCCCAAGTGACGCTGTGAAGTAAGAAGACAGGAGGAACAGGACGTGCCCTGGGTATAGGAGAAAACTGCCAGAGGGATGGAGGAGCAGGCCAACGGGGAAGACAGAGGGGACCACGTGTCCTGGAGGGCAAGGCGGAGGGAGATGGGCGCGGGTCCCCGAGGTCCGCAGAGACCAGGGCCTACAGGGCTGTTCACGACCCAGGAAACACAGAATCCTAAAAAGAGGTAACGAGACGGCTCAGCAGGAGCCGGTCAGTCTCACTGTGGCCTGAGATACACTTCAGTGCTGCGCACTGCATTTTAGCTAGATCCTCAATTTCCCGGCCCCAAGCATTTAATTAAATGCAAAAAAAGTCCCCAGGAGTACCTTATCTGAGGAGTCATTACAATAAACAGGCAGTTAGCACAAGGTCAAGATGAGGACGAATGTGAACAATACAGCGCTTCGAGACTGCTGGGGGCGTGAGGAGGGGTGCTGGGGAAGGAAACGGGCCGGACAATGCACAGATGTGGAGGTTTTCGCTGCCAGGAGTATCAGACAAACAGGAAGACCTTAAACTTCTCCAACTGGGAACGCTCAGTTTTGCCTGCTGAGCAGAGGGGCTGAGCACATGGCTGGAACACAGAAACAGAAGGTTGTGATTAAGGCTGCGAGGACTGCTCCACCCGGAACCTGCAGGCAGCCTAGGCCCCGCAGACCCTGCTCCCCAAGCCTGAGCCCTCCCCGGCTGGTCTATGGGGCTTTGCGCACATGGCCTGTGGGACCACAGGAGCCTCACGCACGCATGAGACCCAAACGAGGCCAGGACACCAAATTTCAGAATTTTAAAACTTTTTGCGACATCTAGCAGAGAATTTATGTGTACGAAGCCTCTAAGTGGGAGCCAAAGAAAAAACTCTGATGTAATTATCCAAATGGCATGCTCTGCTCCAATAACCAAATCGCAACGGAGGTATAGGAATTGTTAGCCACCCTTTTGCATTTCAAAAGTCACGAAGTTCACAAAACATAAACAGTTATATATATTTTCTCCCTATTGAGAAACTTAAAAATATTTTTTAAAACTATGCAAACGAGGAATATTTCTTTTTTTTTTTTTTTTTTTTTTAGTTCTCCAATTGCTATTGCCAAAAAACTGAGCTTTTCTATCTCCCAAGGAATATTTCTTGAAAAAACTAAAGTTTCAGAACATCACCTGGTTGGTATCCTTGAACCGTTAAACGCAAATGGTCTGCTCTATCTATAACAGGGTTTCTCAACACTAGCATTTGTGACATTTGGGGCTGGATAATCCTTTGTCCTGTAGTTGGAGGATGTTTAGCAGCATCCCTAGCCTCTTCCCACTACATGCCAGTAGCATTCTCCTAGTTGTGACAGTAAAAAATGTCTTTAGGTGTTGCCATATGTCCCCGAAAGACAATTCTGCCCTAGAAGGTACCCACTTGTGGTTAAGACACAGGACGTAGACTGAGATGAGATTCAAGTCCTGGCAAATGGCATATACTAGCAGAATAAAGCTGGGCAAGTAACTAACTTCCCTGTGCCTCAATTTCCCCAGCTGCAAAATAGGGATAATACTATCTACTTCATGAGACTGATACGAAGATTAAATGGGAAAATTAATGTCAAGTTCTTGGTACAGAGCCTGACACACAGTAAGCTTTTAGTAAATGGCAGCAATGATACTGTTAAGAAAGAGAGTTGTACTCCCATGACCTTGGAAGACAGAACTGAGCAGGTCATTTGTTCGTCCAGCCGGTAAGAACAAGCTGCCCACATAGCTCACGTCTAAACAGTCTCTACAAGGGCACTTACGGCTAGAATGCTAAAAACACAACTACTATGGTACTAACCTTGAGAAAATCAAGTTGCTTTAATCCCTGTGGGGATGAAAGGGGGGTAGGCATAAACGGAAAAGAAAAGAAAAAAAAAAAGCTACAGACCAAAGAGAAACAGCCTGGCACAATCAGAGAAAAAGGTAAAAATTGACACCTTTAAAAAAACGACTTTGGGGGCTTCCCTGGTGGCGCAGTGGTTGAGAGTCCGCCTGCCAATGCAGGGGACACGGGTTCGTGCCCCGGTCCGGGAGGATCCCACGTGCCGCGGAGAGGCTGGGCCCGTGAGCCATGGCCGCTGAGCCTGCGCGTCCAGAGCCTGTGCTCCGCAACGGGAGAGGCCACAACAGGGAGAGGCCTGCGTACCGCAAAAAAAAAAAAAAAAACAAAACACAACAAAAAACGACTTGGGCCACAAATCAAATAAACATGCTGAATCTGGGGTCAGGGTCCCATGATAAGAGCTGGTGAGCATCTATATAGTGACAGCTGATTACTGGAAGGAGAAGAGGACAGTCCTAAGTTGAAGCAGCAAGGAAGAAAAGTAATGCAACCAAATGCTCAAGAAGCGGGGAGAGGCGAGTACTGGAGATTCCCTCTGTGGCCAGGAGCTGTCTTACAGCTCGTTCCTGGAAACACAGCCGAGCCTTTTGAGGAGGGTGGCAGAGCCCCCAGGGCTGCCCCGAGTCCACTGCCTTTGAAGGGAGTGATTAGGAACCTCTGACCAGGACATCTCCCCCCAGCTGTTCCCTGGCCCCTCGGTGGGACAGGTGGGATTTCACTGCTCAGTGGGCCACCGTGCCTCTCAGCCGCGGCCCAGGGCCCCCCTGCACCTCCCCTCCACAGCCGGGGAACGGAGGGCTGCCTCTCCCACCCAGCCCAGGTCATCTGTGCTTCCCACGCGTCCTGGGTTTGGAAGGAACAATCAGAACGCGAACACTGTGAGTCAGTCAGCATCCAAACCGGCTTGGGTTTGGAAACAGTCGGTGACTTTATCCGGTAGCTGAAGTCTGAAATAAGCTGTTTCAAACAGTCATCTGACTCACAGAGAATGCAACGCTAAATTGGATCTAACTCCTAATTAGCCATTCCAAAATACAACCAAGTCTTTGTGAGACAAAGCCTGAACATATTTAGTGAAACACCCTCTTCACTGTCTTTTTCTGACCCATGATTTACTTATAACTCGAGAACATGCAATTGTCTATTATTATGTCATTCAAATGCACCATATTTTTCTTTGCTCATTAAAGTAAAATAAATAACCCAGAATAGTAGTAGGCTTGTGCCCAGCGTTCAAGGCAGCACACAGTAACATGGGACCCTGCGCCAGTACATCTATAATCTTCTGAGCCCAACTCTTGTCCACCCAAAAACCCCGTACAGGCGAGTGACTTTTTACCCCGATACGCTATTATGTTGCCGTCGGTTGAATGCACGCTGAGAACCAAATGAGTAAAACAAGACAAGCCTCCATTCTTTCCTGAAGAAAGGCCACACAGCGGCCTGCATTTGACCCCAACGTCAAATCAAAGACATCACAGGGCATTTACATTCCAGGGAAATTTTTACACGATAAAAACTCCCACAGCACAGCTTAGAAAGTAAAATATTTGACATAAATGAAGCACCCAACAGGTAGTAGGGGTTAGACACTGGAAAAACAGGCAACAAATAAAGAGTTGACTTAAAATACCCTAAATCATTTTGAGAAATTCCAGAAAGTTGAATCTAAACTCACTTTGTCAGAATTAATTTGGGAAACATTTAGTCCTGCTTGAGGGAGAACTGGGCTTCCCCCAGCCAACATTTGGTCTAGTCACCATTTCCAGAGCTCGTTCCTGTCAGTGAGTAAATAAGTGCTCCTCTCCCCCAGGGGCCGGGAGGAGGAACGCAGGGCCAAACACTTTGGAGACAGAAAAACAAACGGAGTCAGTTACTATGTTTTTAACTCAGTTCTGTCTGGAAATCAGGATGCAAGACGCTGAAGATCCAGCCTCAGGGAAGCTCTTAATGCTGAGGAGATTTTTCAAAAGTACAAATGAGAAGTCCCGGATTGCTCAGCCGTGATGAAGGCTGATAAATGGCACCATGACTTTCCGATGGCCTCCCAGGAGGCACTGTCCACCCCCAGTGCTGGGGACAATTTTTAATTCAAAAGGATCAAAATTTGGATCAGCCTCCGATCTCATGATTTTACCTGACCCTTTTTGTGTTTGCCAATTTGATACACAAAGTTCCCTACCTAAAAATTGGTAAAGATGGCCAGCTTCTCTGTACTTCTAGGGGAGCCAAGGAATGAAGGATTTTAGATTTTACTTCACTCACAAGGAAAGGAAGAAAGAAAGACGGTGACATTTTTGGATTTCATTATTACAACAGGTTTTTTGTTGTTGTTTTGGTTTGGTTTTTTTTGCGGTACGCGGGCCTCTCACTGCTGTGGCCTCTCCCATTGCGGAGCACAGGCTCCGGACGTGCAGGCTCAGAGGCCGTGGCTCACGGGCCTAGCCACTCCGCGGCATGTGGGATCTTCCCGGACCGGGGCATGAACCCATGTCCCCTGCATCGGCAGGTGGACTCTCAACCACTGCGCCACCAGGGAAGCCCTACAACAGTTTTTAATCTCATCAAAAGAGAAGCTGACCAATGTCATTCAACTGGAAAAATCAGCTATACCCTTCCACCTACCCCCCAGATTTATTCATCCAGATCCATGAACTGCCCGGATGAGAATGTGAGGTGTCACCAACATTTCTGGTCTCAAGTCCTGAAGAGAGTGAGCAGGGATGGGAGCTGCGACACCCAATATTCATCAATCTCTACTTTCTATTTCTCTTGTTTCTCAGTCCTGATAACCCTCCTTCTTTATTTTCTGAGTCTGACAGCTGCCAGGACCTTTCACTGATTACAGCTGATCTCTGGAAGCACCACCATCTGTCGAAAACCCTGACGTGTTTAAGCCATGCATTTCACGTGGGCATTTAGCCACAGAACTGTAGCTGCTGTGGGCTTCTGAGTTAAAAGACGCCATATAAAACTGGTACCACGGTCCTAACTCAACTCTGTTTGCATGCTCCCTACTTTACGCTCTCACTGTCCTTTACTGTGTTCTTCTCAACTCATTGCCATGTTTGTGCAGTTGATGCAGAATGTGTTCAGGCAGCAGTAACTCACAGCCGTGGTGCCATTCACAGGCTTTACAAAGCAGCAGGCACTGGGCGAATCGTGCACCATGCATGCATTGCTGCTCAACTTCCTCCCTCTCAGCTTTTAGGTGGGTGCTAGGATCCTGTATCATGGATGGGGAAACTGAGGCATGGGCCATTTAATCGAATCAATAAATACAGAGCATTCTGTCTAACATCCAAGATACAGTGTCCACATTTGAAAGAGCTAATAAGTACTGACAACCAAGATACTTCTATTTTAATCAGTCTAATGCTAACAAATTTTGAAAAATTGTGTTTTAGAAATTAATTCTCCAACTGGACACAACCAAATGTTAACTGGCAGTCTCCTGTCAAAGGTAAGCCCCTTCATACCTTAAAATTAAAAGTTCACCCGTGCCAACACCTGGAATCCTATAGCAGGTGTCTTCCTAAGAACTGAAAAGTACTTTTACTGATGACCTCATTTCACTGTCACAGCATTCCCTGTGAAAGGTTGAAAAGAATTGACAAAGTATAGTACTTTCCCTGAAGCGTGAAGCCACAGCGCGCCTCTGAGAAGTGTTTTGCAGTCTGCAGGCAACAGGGCCTAGTGTAGGATGGAGCCAGGCCATGCAGCAAGGCTGGCGTGGGTGGGGCTGGGTGATAAAATGCTCACAGCTTTAAAAACAGAAAGCATTACGTGAGGACACAGATGAAAGGATTTGTGAAACAAATCACTGAATTCTCGCAACACTATAGAGTCTCAAGAAGGGAAATCATCTGACAGACTGAATCATGAATTTCTGCAATACAAGAATTTATAAAAGCATCAGGGTATGAATCATAGCCACAAAAGTTTTTTTAACATCCTTGTAAAAATCGCCCTTGTGAATGCAGCAACACTTCCAAAAGCACTTGTCTTTTTGTTTTAGGTACTGACTCATTTAACAATTTGTAAAAATAATTTTAAAAATCTACCTGAAGATTTAAAATTTCTGGAAACTAGAAGAAGAAAGGGGGAAAGAAAGAAACTAGTTCCGACCCCAGCATGGTAGATTGTTTGCATGCCATTTTATCTACACCAGAAGTATTACCAAAAAGGGAGATTATCTTTCTCATGATACCAAGTTAAGCCATAAGATCCACTAGACACTTTATTTTTAGTATAAATATTCAAAGGCACTCCAATTCATAACTAAACACCGTCAGTAGAACTTTTCTAAAAACTACAAATGATTGTCATGAAATTTAAAATGAACTTCTCTGAAATGCTAGATGATTGTTTAAAATTATTTTAAAAATTCTAAACTATCTAATAATCAAATCACGTTTACACTTGAACAACACAGGGCATTTTCCTCTGCACAGTCGGAAAATCCAAGTCTAGCTTATAGTCAAACCTCCACATCCGTGGTTCCCCTGTATCCAGGGTTCCACATCGCGGATTCAACATACTGCTCATCATAGAGTACTGGAGCATTGACTACCAGAAAAGTATCCTTGTACAAGCAGACCAGCACAGATCAAACCTGTGTTGCTCAAGGGTCAACTGTACGTTGTAGGATTTAAAAACAGCAAATTAACTATTTCTGGTTTCACACACACGTGGCCTTGGTCTACTACTTTTCCAGTACTCCTTGTAGAGGCCATACTAAGGCCCACACGAAACCAAGCTGAATCAGAAACATTCATACTGAGAGGTGTGTCCACACATGGAGTGGGGAGCTGAAGAGTTTTACCCTGAAGATGATCTCTTCATTAATTTCTCTCTCAGTGAGGGCCCATCCTTTAGTGAGATCATTTGCCCTGAGTTCTACAGCAGCTGATAAGCTGTCCTGTCAAGGTTCCTCCCCGAAGTTCCATGCTCCATGGTTGCTGACTTTGTACCTATTCGGTCAGACTTCTGCCACTTGGACCCTAAAGTGGCCACCAGACTCTGATCACACACACTCATCCTTGGTCACCAAAAGCACCTACACCCATCTGAGAATTCTATCTGCAGATACAAAAGTGCTACTGCAAGTTTACTACGAAAGACTGGGGTTGTTTCTGAGCAGTTCTCAGGCTGTAGGAATATCGCCCCCCTGCCAACCACAAGGTTACTCATTCACAATCAGCAGTGTGTAAGCAATGGGATAGTTCCTTGGCAGAGACTGCTGTTCCTACCCGGTATCATTCTCTTCTTCTTGACTAGGAAAACCTATGGCTGGGACTGGGGTGAGGATAGTAAAGCACTTGCCCTGAGCACAAAATTTAAGGGAACGCCCAAAATTGATTAATCATGATAAATACTTTAATAAGCAATGATGTAAAAAATTTTAATTCATTTAAAAATCCAGTATAAAAAAGTCACAATTTTAAATAAAGACTGGATCAACGTTACCAATTTTTTCTTTTGCTTCAGGCTCTAATACGGCCCTGTAACACTGCATTAAAACATCATTTACCTTGATTACTGAGTTTTTTGGTGCTCCCTTACATTTTACATCAAAGAAGAATGCTTTATTTGCCTTACCTCATTCCTGGCTCTGAAAGAAACCCTACCATATGGGGGATGGGGAGTGGGGAGATAGCAATGTGCCCAGCTAAAAAAACCCACATTTCCCAGCCTACCTTGCAGATGGAGTGGCCAATGAGCTTTAAGTGGACGAAATGGGGAGGGATTTCTGCAAAAGCTATTGAAAAGGACCTGGCTCTCTCACCTAAAATTTTTAAAAAACCAACCAACCAAACAACCAACCAAACAAAAAAACCCTCTAAAACAAAAGAAAAACTTTGTGAGGTGATGAATGTGTTAATTCACTCAATGGTGAGAATCCGTTCACAATGTAAAATGTATATGAAATAATCACATTGTACCCTTATATATATTATTACAACTTTATTTGTTAATTATACTTCAATAAAGCTGAAAAACAAAAACCTGAAAAAAAAAAAACAAAAGGACCTGACTCAGCTTTGACACTGGCTCCTCTGTGTTTGGGGAATGTGACCATAAGGCTCCAATGCAGACTTAAGGAATGAACAGTCCTGCGCTAGTGATGGAGCAGAAGGACAGAAGGAGCCTGGGTCCCTGACAACATCATGAAGTTAACAACTGATCAGCCTACCTCAGGATTGTTTATTACATGAAAACAACAAAACTCTAGTTTAAAGTGCTGTAAGTGCGTCTCAGTTAACTGACAAGTGCAGTTCGTAACTAATGAACAGTTGACCCTTGAACAGCACAGGGGTGAATCTGCGTGTAACGTATAGCGAGCCCTTTGTTTTTTTTTGTTTTCATTTTTTTTAGTATCTTTATTGGAGTATAATTGCTTTACAACAGTGTGTTAGTTTCTGCTGTCTAAGAAAGTGAATCAGCCATACATATACATATATCCCCATATCCCCTCCCTCTTGCGTCTCCCTCCCACCCTCCCTATCCCACCCCTCTAGTTAGACAGCCCTTGGTATCCACGGTTCCTCCACATCTGTGCCTTCAACCTACCAGGGACTTTGTGGTACTGTAGTATTTACTACTGGAAAGTATCTGTGTATGAGTGGACCCATGCAGTTCAAACCCACGTTGTTCAAGGGTCATCTGCACTAGGAGTACTTAAAAAACAAAACAAAACAAAAACTGAAACACCGTGACAAAGCCATTTAGGTGGGGTTGTTTTGAGAGGTACTGTCACCATCTCAGATACTTCTCTTTCCATCTTATTAACCAAAACACCAGTGTTTCCATCCAGATGATTCTAGTGTCAGTTTACTATTATGAGGTCCAATTCACAGGCTCTCCAAGTAATTACAGAGGCAAAAATCAGGAAGAGACATGCATGGATTAGTAGCATTTCCCAGGATGGTGAGCAGGCTGACAGCACACTTGCCTGCTGCGTGCTGACAAGCAGACATGCTGAGTCAAGCCAAGGGTGCCAAATGAGCCCTGCTTCGGTGTATACCTGGTGCTATGTAGAACGGGTAGCACATGACTGATTTCAGAGGCTCATCTCCTGTTTTCTCCTTCACTGAGTCCACTTACATCCTTACAAATGGGGTCCAGTAGGCCGAAATTCTCTGCTTCCTCAGACGTTAGGGATTCACCACTCAACTGCAGGAAAAATTAACTCCGGCCTAACTCAGTGCAGTTCATCTTCTCGAAAACCAAGGTTTGAGAAAGACATCTTTCACATTCCCAGCATAGCTCCCCCTACAAAAGAGTCACACTCCTATATGAAGATACACTGGGGAGCACTGACCATTAAACCTTAACTATTGGATATTTTTCAACAAATGAAGCTTTGTTCCATTAGGTACAACAGTAATTCAAACCATATGAACAAAGTGTTGCTCCGTGACATTCCTTAGAAGACGTGTGACAAATATACGTGAGAATCAATCAGAATGAACAATACAAGTACCAGTTTGTAAATGGTCTGTTAACACTGTGAGAGCTGGGGCTGGGAGGTGCGGACACCCTGGGAAAGGTAAGTAAAAGCAGAACTCTTCAATCTTCTCGAACAAAGGAAATAAGGGGAAAAAGTCCTCTCCCGCTGGAAAGATATCAGTGCTTAAACTGAAGGCTCGTATTCCAAGGTCAGAGCCCCCTTTTCAGCAGAAGAAAAGAAAAGAAAGCATCATGTACATTTCTGCCTGCTTGTATCGGTTGTTAAGTAATAAGCCATGTGCCAAAACCCTAATCTGCAGGATCAGCTCTGAAAAGAGGAAAAGAACTCTGCCAAGCATTTATCAACACCTTAAATTGTTTCTTTTCATTCCCAGAACTAGGGCCGTTTTATTAAATTTTTTAAGCCCAAGGTCCACCATTCCCTTCCAAACCTGCAGTCACTGCCTCAGATTTTAAGCCATTACTCTAAGAAAGAAAGGGACACACACACACACACACACACACACACACACAAAAAGCCAGAGTGGCTCTTAGAACAAGGAAAGAGTGGAGGCCCCTGAGCCTGCCCAGCCCTGTGGGGATGCAGACACCACCGCTGCCCCTGTAAGCCTCTGCAGGGCTGCTCCTCACCCAGCCTTTCTAGGCAGCTCAAGACAGCAGCACCCCAGATGGCATCCCCGCAGGGAGAAGCTGGGCAGCTGCAACCAAACCTCCACCTGACGCTGGATGCTGGTGGAGGGCCAGGAGGACACGGAAGCTCGTCACTATGCCCCAGAAGGTCCTAGCGGGGGGCTCTCTGGGAACCAGAGCCCTGGCATCATATTACCCTGCACTCCCCCCTGGAGGGGACGCAGCGGGGGGCTCTCAGGGCCCCGAGAGTGAGGGAACAGGCAAGGGCAGTGTCCTGGGCCTGGACCCAGCAGTGTGCTCAGGGCCACAGGGAGGATGGGCAAGTCACTGGATCCTGGGCATCATGCTGGAGCACTGGCCTGGGACTCCAGGAACCCGCTCCTTTCTCAGCACTGTCCCCAGCCAGCTGTGTGTCCCTGGGCGGGTCCTCTGCTGTTCCAGGGCCTCCGTGGCAGGCCCATAAATGAGGCAGGTAGAAAGGGAGCTGTGGAGGACTCTCACAGCTGCAGCGCCCGTGACTCAGTGATTCCCTGTCCCTACGCCTCACCCATCCCTGGCGCTGACTCAAGCATGTTGTGACCGCTGGGTTTTCTTTTCCCAACACCCTTTGGATTCAAAGAAAAACAGGAACACGAAGGCAGAACTCCAGATGTGGGGTCCGTTTTCCCTACTTCCCATGTTACTAAAGTGGCTGCTGACCCTTGGGGCCCAAGCTTTGGCCCCCAGGGCCTCCTCTGCCCAAGCAGGCTCCTGCCGTTCCCCCTCCGCTCCGGCAAAACTCACCTCTCCTGCCAACCCGTGACGGGGGAGGCAGAGGCTGGGACGAGGCCCGGGGATTTCACATAGAGAAACACTGCCAAAATCACCCAGCCACCTCAACTTAAGCTTTTCAAATCTTAGAATATTATTTTTCACCCTGTACTGTAAAGTCTATGGCAAAAACTTAAAAGCTATCATAGCATTTTGTTTCAAGTTGAACAAGTGTGCTGGAATGTGGGGAGAAAAACCATCAACTTCTTAGGAGTGAAAGGGAAAGAAGAAAAAAAAAATTTTTTTTCTAGTGTCCCAGGACTGCTCTCCATTACATTTTAGTTCTTTGTATCCCACAAAGGGAAATGAGGCTTCATCTGAGTCCTGGGTCATACCACAGGGTCAGACATAAAGGAATGGGGTTCCAGAGAAGGTGGTTTCTTGCCAAGGAATTGCAGAGGCGGTTCTGGAGCACGACACTCAGCACCCACGTGCACAGGGCCTGGCGCCCCACTCAACTCTCACCCTGAGCAAATCACTGTCGGGGGGACAGAGATAAAGACGATCCTCAGAGAGCCCCCTCTGGACCCCTCTGGTGCAGAGACCCCCTTCACGTCTCAGCCCCTCTCCTGCTAGCCTCATGTTCCCCAGAGCAGGGAGGGGACCATCCACAGCGGCCAGCGGGAGCTGGGCAGGGATGGAGAAGCAGCAGGACCTAGAGTCTCCACCAGAGCTGCCCAGAGTCATGGGAGCATGATGAGACCAGGAGCGGAAATCCAGGCAGAGGGCCCCTCCCTGTCAGCCGGCTGCTGGCCCCCCACCCCCTCTGCTGAGGCTGTCCAGGCCCAGAGCACTCATGCAGGAAGCAGGGAGGCCTAGCCCTTGCTCCCTTGCCAAGCCTGGCTAGGGGTGTCTGTGGATAACCACAGACACATCGTGACTGCTGCCCACTGGACTCCGTCACTCCAGGACACCGTCCCCAGGGGCAGGCAGGCCGTGGGCTCCTCCACAGACCTGACCGCACCATTTCCCCACCACAATGGGCTCTGGATCCTGACACAAACTGATAACCATCTCTGGAATAAAATCAAAATCACAAGCTGGAGCCTCCCGGTCTCAGAGTTTTAATAATCAGACTGACTGTTGATACCCTTGGAAGGGACTTAGGCATCCTCCCATGAGGGAACTGGGAGTCGATCAAAAGACCCATGAAAAGGGAGCTCGCTGGGCTTCCTTCTATGGTCACCCAGTCACGGCTTCCACGGTCAGACTTTGCTACAGTTTCTGAGGAGGCCACGCCAAGAACAGACCCATGACATAGCCTAAAAACAGGCGCAGGGAGAAAATGGGATCACGTGAAGAGTGGGCGCACAGGGGGTGTGGGGAAGGATGCCATTATCCAGGTCCACCTTGGCCACGGCCCTGCAAACAGCGGGTGCCTCTACTGTCCAGACACAAGCGACCAGCCTGTCATGCTTGTTCTCTGAGAGACTGGATAAGGACCCTGGCCTCTCAAGGAATGGTTCTATCCCCTGCACAGGGCAAGCTACCTACATTCTCGTCAAAGTTTTTAAATTATCAAAATGACTTTCACCTCCCAGCTCTAGTGTCCGAGCTATTCTTTTGCTCTTAAAATGTTGCTAAAATCTGCCCCATTATTTTAGAAGAGCCTCAGTTATACATCAGCTAGCACAGGCTGCATTTTCCTGAATTAATTGTTTTATTGACAGTACAGTCTGCCCAATCATATACATTTTTACCAGCAAAATTCTAATACACAACACTCGTAATTTTGTTGTTATATTAAAAGTGTCACCACCACCACCAGGCAAGGAAAACATCTCAGTATGATGAGAAACAGCTGTTAAAGCACTGCCATTTTTTTTTTTTTTTTTTTTTTTTTTTTTAGCTTAGGCCAAATACAAGATGATAAAAAAAATGGAATGGGGTTAACTCCCCTGCCGGTGTGCCATCACCCTTCCTCAGAGTCCTGAAGATCACGGTGGACTCGAACCCTTTGCCCCTCAAAGTGTGCTCCCTGGACCAGCATCATCAGCATCCCCTGGGAGCTTGTTAGAACTGCAGAATCTCAGACCCCTTTCCCCTCCCACCCTCCCACTCCCCCGTCCACCCCCTACTTGTACATATACTTTGGCCTCAGATCTGAGATCAGCCCCCACTCCCTGGAGGCCACTGAAGCTTTCTCCAAGGGGCCCTGTTGCCGTGGCAACCCCGTGCTGGCCGGCATTCCACCCACCTGGTTGCACCCTGGCCCTGCCGGCCTCCTCTGCTGACCTGTCTGGGATGGATAGCAAGGCGTTTTGCCCCCCAAAAATGTTTATTCATGAGGAAAAAGATCTTTTTTTAGGCGTCAACTGCCAGTCCATCCTGGCTCACCCAGTCCCTCTCTTCCCACTTGCCCAATTAAAAAGATCATCTTGTTTCCTGGCATGCAATTCCAAGGGCACTGAACACAGGCAGGGGCCCAGAAGAGGGCTCCAAGAACAGCTCTAAGTGAATGGAAACAAGATGATTTCTGCTCAAAGCAATTTCCTCGGCACCCACCCTTTCCTCCCACCACGGACCCCGTGCTGAAGGGATGCCAAGGCCACGTGGAAGTAACAGGACACCAACATATGCAAGACATTTTTTTTAACTCTCAAAATACAGCAGAAAGAACAGAGAGCCAATCACTTAACTCTCCTTTTATCCCACCCAAGTTGAAAGTTTGATAGTCTTATCCCAATTTCCCAGATGATAGAGAGATGAATCCAAGTTCTTCTTATGTGGAGAAGCGTGCATAAATAAGGGAGGATGTAAAATTCAAAAGCTTCTGACCTAGCTGTGTTCTCAAATTCTGACTTTTTAGGGGAACCCTGGAAATGACCGTAAGTGCTCAATTTACCTTATCGCCTTGCCGTACTACAGGGATGGCAAATAGGTCAGGCCATCCCCCTTTTCTTTGCTCACAGCAGACGGCATTAATTTATCACAGTGCTTTTCCCCACTAAGCCTAGATACTGCATCACCTTATCCCCTTGCTGTACTACACCTTGGTGTACTACAGGGATGGCACAGATAGGTCAGGCCATTCCCCTTTTCTTTGCTCATGGTAGACGGCACTAATTCATCACAGTGCTTTTCCCCACTAAGCCTAGATACTGCCTTAGAATCTTTTCAACAGACCCCCACCCCAGAACTCCTGAGCCAGGATGCACATTTGAACAGGACCCCAGGTGACTCACATGCACACTGAAGTTTGAGAAACACTAGTGCAAGCTGGACCTGATGTGAGATGCACTTGACACTCCTGGTCTACTATCTTGGGGTTTCCAACCTCTACATCCCCACTTCTATTCCAACTCTTTCAGTGGTTTCAAAAACTGGAGGCTTATATATACAACAGTTGATCCATTAAACTTTTTAAAAATTAGTAGCAAACATTCAAAGATTGGAAGACAATGTAAAAATCCAAATTTCTGGCTTTTCTTTCAGGTGAAAAAAATCAGTACACTGGCAATACTGGACTTACATTTCCACATGACAATAGATGACTGGAGTTGAGTAGTGGTTGTTCTCTTTAGACAGGCCAGATTCTCCAATTTTCCCCAGTCTCCACTATTCCATATTGCCTTACAGTACACCAGCCTGTTTTACTCTTTGAGCTGCCTACCTGAATGTGTGACTATAACATCATAGAGACTATGTTTCCAAAATCGACAAGAACCATCGCCCGTGACACCCACCTTCACATTCAACTCTTTGTACTAATTCTGAAGGTAAGCAACTGCACCTGCACCGGCACTTTCCCCTTCTCCATATGATCCCTGTGCTGGGGAGAGGAGCACGTGCTGTGTGAGCGGCCTCTTCATACCGTTCCTGTCCTGTTTGAGATCCACAGCTTGCTGAGGTCTGCAACCACACACCACGTATCCTTTGTATTGTCTAGTGCCCAGCACCGAGCCCACATCAGGAAACACAATCCTGTTTGCACCCTAGTTCACAGGCTAGCTCTGCCACTCAGTAGCAGCGTGATGACCCTAGGCAAGCCACTAACTCCCCCTGAGCCTGTTTCCTCATCTGTGAACTGAGAGGAAGCACTTAACTCAGTACTCCACTGAGTTATTGTAGGAAATAAACAAAAGATTGCTTGCCAAGTGTTTAGCCCAGTGCCCCGCACACCTATGCACTCAACGAAAGTGGCTATTCCTATCATTATACACAGGTGGTGCTCAACAAAGATTTGTTAACTGATTAACTGACCCATCACCTTGGACCATCCCCCTCCCCAGAGAAATGGTCAGCTCTCACACCCTCTGCACTGACACCTAGGGGAGGGAATGAGGTGTTGTAGCCTCTGGGGGTTGGTCTCTGGACAGGCTACCCACATCAGCACTAGAGGATGTGGGCCTGTGGGATGGAGCCCTAATACCACACAGCCACGCCTGGCATTCTTCCCTCACCCCTACTCACAACTTCTACACAAACCCGCCAAACATTGTGCTTTTTGAAAAGTTATTAGCATTTCCATATGCCTGCCTTGAAGTTAATAAGGTATATTTTAAAATTCCATTTCAACCCACACAAAGCTCTCCCTTTGCTGATCTCATACTACACTTGGTGAGGACCACACAGCTCAGCGTTTAAGGCTCTCTCCACGTTTCATATAGAAAAACCCTTAAGTGGCCTCTCAAGGTGATTAGCACACTGTGTGGCAAACAGAAGGTGTTTTTAAAAGTACACACACCTACACATTGGTCCATATACCACAATTTCCTTGTTTCAGGAAAAACAGACCTTTCTTGGCATTCATTTTGCACCAGCAAAGTGCTAAGCACACAACGAACACAATACATGCATGCCATGCCCATCCGTAACCATCCCCTTGTGTTCTAAAAGACAAGCTTCATGTTAACTAAATTAGGAAATGGAACTCGTCCAGTTTTCTTTGGTAATGTTTGACCTATACACTGTAAAATAAATGAAAAGGGACTGAATTGGGTCACTGTCTTGTTTGTTTCCTTAAAAAGGGACTGGTGATGATCTCTGAGCTGCAACACTTTGTCTGCCAACACTGCAAAATTGTTGGAAGAAACACGTATCTTTCCAAAAGCAATGCAAGCTTCCATGCAAGCTCCTCTTTTCAGTTCTAAAATATAGTCACTGATTTCAGCAGGCCACAGACCTTGGCCTCAGCCATCCTTTTCAGGAACTACAGCGGCCACCCATTCACAGCCTGCAGAATGCAGGGGGGCGTGGTGGTCACCAGTGGGAGCGGGCTGGGAAGAGAACCACCCTGGCCATTTTTAGTCTCCTAGAGATGGGGAGGAAACAGAGGTGTCTGGGACCACTCCTGGCACCTGCGGTCCATGGCACTTCCTCAAACATCCGCTGCTGCTGCCGCTCCATGACCGGCCCTGACTTGTAAGTGGCACATTAAAGCAGCTCCAAAATTCACTGTTTTAATGGCAGCCCTTGACAGCGGCTCCTCCATGGGGCAAACAATGGTCTTTTTGAAGCGGTTCTCTAGGGCCGATTTGGAATGGTCTGCTTCTCTGAACAAACCACACAGCCCGGCAAGGGAGCCGCTACTTTGCTATGGGGACAGGGAGGACATCCCACGTTCATGGCCTTTAGCAACAAGGAAAACCCAAGGTCTGTGACTTCCCTGTGTCTCTGGTGAAGGAACAACGCTGACCTCTAGCACTGCCAGAGGGAACCACGGAAACCTTTTTGAGCAGAGCCTGAGGTGTCCAGGAGGGAAAATGGCCTGAATACTAGCATTAAGAACAAAGGAGGGCTTCCCTGGTGGCGCAGTGGTTGAGAGTCCGCCTGCCGATACAGGGGACACGGGTTCGTGCCCCGGTCCGGGAAGATCCCACATGCCGCGGAGTGGCTGGGCCTGTGAGCCATGGCTGCTGAGCCTGCGCGTCCGGAGCCTGTGGTCCGCAACGGGAGAGGCCACAGCAGTGAGAGGCCCGCGTACCGCAAAAACAAAAACAAAACAAAACAAAAAAACCAAAGGAACAGAAAATCCCTTACCTCCCACTGAGAGGAAGTGTGTCCCTTGATTAACTGCTTGAGGTGTCACCAGGGAGTTGCAGCCTCACCTCCCCAACCATCCATCACCCCCATTTCACCCCAGACCTGGGTGGTGCCGGCCCTCAGGACAGACGCTAAATCAGCCACTTTGAAAGAAGTCATGTAACGGGAACTCGCAGTTGGCCAGCAATGAAGGTGGAGGAGGTGAAACATTTGGGGAACTAGAGGGAGGGGGAGAGATTGGGGAGAGCATCTTCCAAGTATTTACTGATAACAAACTATGAACACTCTGACCAGAGGCCCAAGGCCTTGTGGCACTTCCTTGGAAGTTTCTCACTCCTCCTGAATGACCCCTGAGTGCAGGCGTGAGACACAGAAGCCTCCGGAGGAGGTTCCAGAGCTCCCACTTCAAAGGCGACCACTGCTCGTAGAAGCCATTGCACCTTCCACCGGGTGGAGAACACACGGTGCTGCGCTCACGGCCGAGCCAGTCGCAAAGTCCCCAGGAAAGGAGGTGGGGTCCCTTCCATAAACTCTCGCAATGTCACCAGCCTAGCACCTGATAAATCAGTTACTGAAACAGATCCTGGCCTTCTGGTGACTGGGGGTCCGGTAATACTCAAAAGGGGGGAAAAAACGTTAAAAACCCATAAAATACTGTGCTGCAAAACCCACAGAAAAGAGAACTTACAGTTTAGACGTGCACCACAGGGAAATGGTAATAATTAAAGCAACTGCCGAGTACCTGCAGACTTACAGAAGTGAGAGCCGCCGTTGGCTTGCGCCCACCTAGCCGACAGAGGACGGGAAGCCAGAACCACTGGTTCTGAGCTTAACCGAGCTTAAGATAAACTTGAAAAAGAAAAATAGCACCCCCATTTGAGAAATGTACTTCTGTAGAAGAAATGGCATTAGAATGCTTTGAGTTTGAATTATGACAAGGGTGCACTTTAAGAGGCAAGCCATGTGTAATTCGAGAATCAATCCTTAAGTTACAGAAATTTAATAGCTGTGACCTTGGATGTTAAAAAAACACAACCCATTGTAGTTAAGCTTTTGTCCAACTACCTCCGTATCCTTCAGAAATAAATCCTCCAGCATTGTGTGATGGCTCTGATTTGCCATCAGGGAAAGAAAAGTTAACAATCAACAGGCCCTCGTGTTACCCCAGAGCACGCTTCCTCCAGCAGGGTCCCTAGAGAGGCTCGGGTTTCTGAATGGGGGACGTGGCTATGGCCCCGGTGGCAGGACAATCAAACACACCCACTTTTACAGAGCTGCCAAACCCACTGGCCCTTGTCCCTCTGCGGAATCTACCGGCAAAGGCCACTTGTGAATTGCTTCCTGGGATTTCCAGGAATCGCCCCACGGGGTGGGGGGCTCCCCCCCTGTGCCCACCTGGGCACTGTTATCTCACCACCCCTTCATCTCCTCGCATCCCCCTCCCACCTGTCCTTCAAGGTCTATAGCTCGAATGCCATCTCTTCCAGGAAGCCTTTCCCTTTAGACGGTCTCCCCACTGGGTGGCCCAGGTTTTACTGGAGCCCCTCTGACGGCACAGCACTTTCTAGAGCAGGGTGGGTTTAAGAACACGATTTTTCTCCCTTACTGGACAGTCCACAAGTTAGTTCTGAATCCTCATCTGACTCAGCGTCACATCCCCACAGGGCCGCACACGCAGTCCCTGCTCAGCGCCCCCCTAGAGCGCCGGCCCGCCTGCAGGGAGGGCGGGTGAGCCCGCAGGCCTCCATGGGCCAGGCGCCGGGACCCCGGCCTCCCGGCCTCCCACCCAGGCGCTCTGAGCTTCCCACCTTTCTCACTGCCCCTCTCTCTGGGAGGACAGAGAGTGGCAGGATGGCCCCGCCCTCAGCCCTATCCCTAGAGACAACTCCAGCCCCCAGGCCTGGCCTCCTAGGTGCAGGGGCATAGGGTCAGGCGCTGCTGCAGCTCTTTCTCCAGCCCCACCCTGGCCGCCCCCCCCCCCCCCCCCCCGTGCAGGTCCCAGAAGCACAGGCAGCACAGGGAGGCCGTGCAGGGGCTGAAAAAAGAGCCCTTCTTCACCCAGTCAGGTCACCTTCAGGTCCACACAGATGGAGGAGTAAGGAGACGGGAGAGCTGCACAGTGACAATGAGGACAAAATATCAATAGGACGAGGCAAGGCCTAGGGGCACTGTGGTCTGGGAGCTGAGGGCAGAGAAGGTGACTGTGCAGACAGTGGAGGGGACCGCCCTGGAGGCAGACCCGGGCGGGGGCGGGGCGGGGGCAGCAGCACTCCCTTCCCTGGCGGTCCTGAGGGGCTGACAGCACCGCCCACTGACCTGGGAGCAAGCTGGGGGCCCGAGGGCAGCTTAGGAAAATCACTGACCACCCACCAGTGCCAGGGTAGCAATGAGGAGACACCTGCCAACGGAGCATCTCCAGGTTCTCAGCTCTGCCCGGCTCCCCGGGGCCTCCCTTAACTCCAATTCCCCAGGCTGCGAGAGCTCCGCTGCCAGGCGGCTGCAGACCGTGACCTCCAGGAGGGTAGGGACCCCATCTGTCTCCCTGCTCGCTATTATATCCTCACACGGCGTCTGGCGTCTCGTAACTACCTGTTGGATGACTCCTCAGCAGGCAAAACAGAGCTTGGGTCAGGTTTGGAATCATCGGAAGTAGCACATTTTGAACACAACAGGCAAAGAGCAAATCTGCGTCTCCATTCCATGATTTATACACAGGGGACAGAGGGGGCAAATAAAATCTTTAAATCAAACTCGACAGACACTTTCTTGTAATTAAGTCAGGAAAACCTCAGTTGTGATTTTTGTCAATAGGATGAATACATATTAGAGCAGTTCCCCCTTATCCATGGTTTCGCTTTCTGTGGTTTGCTACCCAGAGTCAACCATGGTCTGAAAATATTAAATGAAAAATTCCAGAATTAAATAGTTCACAAGCCTTAAATTGCGTGTCATTCTGAGTAGCGTGACGAAATCTCCCAAAGTCCCCCTCCGTCCCTCCTGGGACATGAATCATCACCTTGTCCAGCTTGTCCCACCCGTTAGTCACTTAGTAGCTCTGCTGCAATTGTCAGATTGACTGTCGCTATATCACAGGGCTTGTGCTCAAGTCACCCTTATTTGACTGAAGAGTGGCCCCAAAGTCAAGAATAGTGATGCCAGCAATTTGGATCTGCCAAAGAAAAGCCGTAAGAGGCTTCTTCTTTAAGTGAAAAGGTAAACGTTCTCAAATTAATAAGGAAAGAAAAAAAATCATATGCTGCGGTCGCTAATATTCAGTAAGAATGAATCTTCTATGTACGAAATTGTGAAGAAAAAAAGAAATTCGTTCTGGTTTTGCTGTTGCACCTCCAACTGCAAAAGTTACAGACACAGTGCGTGACAAGTGGCTAAGATGGAAAAGGCATTAAATCTGTACAGTAAGATATTTTGACAGAGAGAAACCACATTCACATAACTTTTATTACAGTATATTATTATGTGTTCTATTTATTATTAATTATTGTTGTTAATCTCTGGCCATGCCTAATTTGTAAATTAAACTTTATCACGGGTGTGTGTGGATAGGAAAAAACAGGAAATACGGGGTTTGGTGCCCCCCCACCTCAAGTTTTCAGGTCTCCACCGGAGGTCCTGGAACGTGTTCCCCATGCATGGGGTTGTGGAGGCAGGGGTGGGCGGCTATTGTATTTGTCTGAATCTTCAAGTCACCGATCTGTGCAGATGCAGCGAGGAACCACAGCTCTGCTGACTACAGCAGTTTTAAAACAGTTCGTTCGGGCGAGGTCAGGCCACCTTGGCGGGGATGTCAGGCCAAGGGCAGAAACGCGTGCCAGTAAGTCCTGGGTCACTTTCTTGTACACGCGCGCGCACGCACACACACACACCGGAACACAAAAAGGGCAAACTGAAGCGACTGTTTCGGCCGGCATTAATCTGCATCTCAGTCTGCTTTTTAGTAACTCGGTCAGACTCCAAGCTTTTCTTTCTTGTCTTCTCTTTTCTAAAAGAAAACATTCCCTAACCAAAATATGGAATTCATCTGCATGTAATCCCAAGTGGAGCACAGACTCATTTCCTCTTGATCTGTTTCACTTACTCCCACTCTCGTTTCTCATGGACAATGACTGGAAACACTCCCCGGTAGGAATTCCAACCGCCCTCTCTGAGACAGATGTTTAGGAAACCACTGACAAGCTGCCCGTCACCACGAGGCACTCTCACAACCATTCAGGTCCAAACTACCCAGCTCTACCACGACCCGCAAGACCTTAGGTAACTGTTAGATCAGGTCAGACAGATACCTGTTATTTAGCAACTTTTTCTCCACATCCCCTTTAACCAACACTTTCTTTCCCCACCAGGAGGCCACATCCAAGGCCCTATCTCAGCAAAGTCATCCTCACCTGCTACAGCATCAAGGGTGGGATTTCTCAGGCGTCTCTAAAGATCCAGTATGGTCAAATCTTTCGATGAAAACATTACTTTCAGGAAGTGAGTGAGGCACTTGGGAAAGAAAAATGAACTTGTATAAGCCACTAGGGCCCTGTTCATAAATTTCTGCTAGGCAAATGGGGCCCTTGTGGCTTGAGAGAGTTATTGCTCAATACTTCCTAAGCACCCACACAAGTTCATGTTTCTCCCGGAGGGCCTCGCTGGCTCCATGAGAGAAACACACTACAGGCTTCAGTCTTGTTTAAAAGTGGTGTGTTGCACGGAGGCAGATGGTTCAAGCCGCCTGGATGTGCTATGCAATAGCTGCTCAAACAGTTCCAGCTTTTCCAAATGCACCTACAAAAACAAAACTAAATGCCTGTTAAATTCACTCTTTAGGGAACTACTCTGCTCCAGCAGAGTCAACTGACTGGAGAGAAGTTTCAGCAGAACCTAACGCTCTCACTGGAACCATGTGGTTATTGGCAGAAATAAGGAATAGTTCACACACATTTGGAAGGGCACGAAGTAAGTGAACAGCAGATCCTCACAAAGACTACCCTTACCCAGCCTTTGTGAAGGCCGTGTGTGGCACAGAGGATGGACTGGAGAAGCTGAGGTACCATCTGAGAAAAACACCCAACATTTAAGAACTTAAAACCTGTGCCAAGGTTATTCCATCTGCCTTAGCAACGCTACCTGCTGCTGTGGCTTCAAGAGTCCTAATTTCTCCTGTACCGGTAAAACTGTGGAGTGACTGTGAGCCATTAAATCTGGGCACAGACACACACTTCCAGAGCTGCACGTGCTGGCTTAGTATTAGTATCCCCCCGTAAGGTTAGACTGTTAGCTCCTTTTCTCTACATTCTTTTTACAACCAGTGAGGATCATTTACACACAACACTACATTTCAGCTTTATATGGACCCATCTTGGAGCGGGTTGATCATAAAGTTGTAACTATGACAAGAAAGACATTTTTCAAACTAGGTATCCTTAGGTACTCCACTTACCAAAACCATTAGGGAGGAAAACACGCACATGTATAAAAATTAAAAAGGGACTAACAGAGAGAGGAAATGTAGCAGAACATTTACAGACATAAACTCTAACCAAAGGGACCTAACCTCAGCTCCACTACTTTATCAGCTGTGTGACCTTGGGCAAGTTATTCAATCTCTGAGCCTCAGTTTTCCCATGTGTGAAATGGGGATAATAATAGAACCTACATTTACTACCATGGACATGTATCCGAGGCACAGCTCTCAGCAAATGGAAAGCTCTCAGTAATGGTAGCTTTTATCACGTGACTCGTATAACCTCTGCTCCATAGCTCACTGGGGCTTACTTAAGAACGACCTTCTCTGGCAGAGTCACCTGCACAGATGACCAGAATTGGCCTCCTGTTCCCCTTGCCACTTAGGTCACAGTCTACATGTCCTGTTTATATTGACTAAGAGTTTCCTGATGACATAGCAGTTACCCAGAAACATCTAATTGTTTAGTTCTTTGCTTTTCGCTGCTTCCAAATGTCTGCGGATTGATCTATGTGGATCCCAGAAATGTAATCGTTACTTGCTCAGCTAAAGAGGCTTCTCTCTGTGTTTGTTTTTACTAGAAGTCAGTCCTCTGAGCCTGCGGTTTGCAAACTTTTTTCTGAACGTAGAACACTATTTATCAAACGGAATCTGACAAGCCACCCCAGTTCTGTATATGAAACAGATCAAAGCAGAGCTGTGCTGATTAAAAAGTAAGAGGCTGACAAGGGCCACCTTGCTCCTGTCACAACCATTCCATCCAGTGAGCCCCTAAAATGCGCCCAGGAACTGTAACACTCTGCAACATGCTCAGAAAAACCCTGATCTAAACCGCTCTTGCAGCTTGGTCCTCATGGCCCACAAACACCACATGCCCTGACCGTGAAGTCACACTGCAGGGCTCTGGCTTCTCGTGTCCCAGTTTCATCAGTGATAGCAAAGTCAGAGACCCACAAAACCACGATCCCTCGCTTAACAACTGTCCCTAACATGGCTGTGGTCTGTGCAGACACACGGGCTTATTTTCTTTGTTTTACTGACTTACCCTGAGATACATCAACCCCCAAAAGAAATGCCCTAGGACCACGGTGTTCACACGGCCATGCCAGTCGCTGTGTATGATGTAGGATATCGCTGTTACTGGTTTCTGGAGGAGCCGAGTTCCATTTAGAGTTTTTTGCACCCATTGGGCTATGACATATAAACCAGGGTCGATCTAATCTAACAAAACTCCAAAGAATTTTCAGCGACAGTGACATGGCTGTGGTGGAGTACATACTCTTCACAGAGCTTGTGAACTACCAGCACAGGGTTCACATATGGGAAATGTAAGAGGGATAAAAAAATGAGAGAGATTCGGGGTAGGGGGTCAGAATACCGAAGCAGCTGGAGAAAGTCGTCATTTCAGAAATCTTGGAGACTGGGAAGCAGGCCCCTCCTCCTTTGCTTCCTTTGCTTCACTGCTGCTCAGCGGAAGTGTGATGGAGATTTAGCTGTGGGAAGGCGAGAGGGAGAGGGAGAGGGAGACTTGTCCAGGGTGGTCCAAGGGAGACCAGCCAGGAGTGATGGGGCTGCAGCCAACCAACAAAAGGTCCCAACCAATCGTGAGGAAAGTATTTCCTTCACAGAAAAAGCCACCCCATGTCCCAAGGGAACAGCTGGAAGACTCCCAGCCTGAGTCATTCGGAAACAGATTTTACAAAGCGCTCCAGAGTTTCCCGGGGGAACCATCTGGCCATGACGGAGGAAGAGGCTTCATGACCAACTGGGTCTTCTCCAGCTCCAGCTCCCATGATTCTTGCATCCTCTGCCTCTTCCCAACTCACTGCGGCCAGCATGGCTGTGGCCTGACTGTCACGACCCTCCAGCCCGAGCATTTTAAGGCCCGGACGTAGCGACTGACGTGGCTCTGCCTGAGGCCTCCCAGCTGCAGTGCACGAGCCTGCAGCCCTGACGTCCCCGTCCACAGCTCCTCCTGGCCTCGGAGCACTGAGAGGACGGTGGGTGTGATGTCCCAGGACCCAGGGCTGCCAGGCCCAGGCCCTCCACAGGCAGGCCTTGGCAATGGGCAGCACCCAGGCCTCGTCCACTTCCACATCTCACCAGGGCCTGACGAAAACGGGCCCCTTTGACATCTGCTAATCAGATTTGCTCCACGGAGCCAGGAAAAATTAAACTAGCTCTATGCCGGGAATGCTGGCGAGATCACGAGACCTCACATCCCCACAGCTGGTCAGCAGGTGGAACAGATGTCTGCTGGAATCTAATATTTAAGCTGGAAGGATGAGCCCTAAGTGACACTGGTCACCTTCAGAGATAGCTGTCAGCCAGCCCTCGGGAAAATGTCAGGTGAACGGGCTCCAACTACTCCTTCAGTTCCTCTAATCTTCCGGAGGCAGTGTTAGCACGACCGCCCTGGACCACTCCGTCTGTGATTAGGTGCCATTTTCCGGTGCTGCGAATCACATGCCAGACATTTTAGGTTCCTGTTAACTATTCATGTGACTCGGGTTTCTGGAAAATCCCTGTCCAGAAATTTAGTTTTAAGCTAGAAAAGCTTCATAGAAAGTATCTGATTAGATAAACAACCATATTTTTTCGGTCTTGTTTCGAAATTTTTGTCGGGTGCTACTGCTTATGTTAGTGTATCCATTGACTATGGCTGTGTAACAAAGAGCCTCAAAATTTAGTGGCTTAAAACAACAGTCACTTACGACTTCTCACAATTCCGTGCGTTGCTTGGGCTCACTCACGCACTGCTCTCAGTTGGGTCAGCTGTGCTAAAGGCCCTCGATGGCTTCATTCACACACCTGGAAGTTAACACTGCCTGTTGATGGGGGCATCTAGGCTCTCCTCCACCGGCCTCTCATCCTCCTGTAGGCTAGACCAGCTTCCTCACATGCAGGTCTCAGGGCAAAGCCCCAAGAGGGCAAAAGTGAAACTGCCGGACTTTAGAGAACTGGACCCTGGAACTCACAGGACACCCGGGCTGCATCGATCACTCCAAGCAAGTCAGAAGGCCAGCCCAGATTCAAGGGGTAGAGAAACAGGCTCCAGTCCTGGATGGGAAGACTTTAAATCTGCTTTAAATCTGCCACACGTCAGCATCTCCCCTACTGTGTCAGAGTGACGTGAGTTCTGGGAGACGGCTTGCAGGTGCTTTCAGATCAAAGGGATCCCAGGACAAACGCCGTATCCTATATGCCACCCCTGAAAAGCCACTGTACTCACTAGCATGTAAAGTCTCTGAGAAGTACCACAATGAAAATAAATCCTGTTTAACTTTGTTTCATGATGAACAAGTATGTTTACAGAAGCCAAGGAACTTTTAACACCATTTTGGAAAGTGTGGTCATGAATCCTGGATTTGGAGAACAATTCTAGCTTAGCATACTTTTGTCTTTTGGAACATCCCAGAAATGTCATATGTGTCCAATGTATGTGTGAAACTGAAACTGGCACATACTACCAGAAGTCCTGTGTTGAGGTCATAAAACTAAAGATCACCACGGTTGTCTCTCAGGTAATTAGACATGGAGAAACTTCTACTCAAAATCATCTTGATTAGCCCTAAAAAATTTTCCTCAAAGTTGATACACAAAGGTTTGGAGTCTTCATCTTCAGATATAATATTTTTGAGCATTGACAAAAGCCCTGATTCTTACAGAATGGATGTTAGGGTTCACTCAAACCTTCACAAGCCTAAAATTCAGTGAAAATAGCATAACCAATATTCTTCCACAAGGGGCTGACGAACCACTCAAGAACTACTTTAATTGTTATCTATTGGCCACCGATCTGTACCCTCCCATACGATTTTCTGCTCATGCAGAAAGAAAAAAGCTCATCCATCCTCAAAACCAGGTTCTCCACTGGAAGTTTTCGATGGCTATGATATGGAAACAATAAATCTAACACTCTGGTCATTAGACTATGATGGTCTCAATAGTGGGTGAAGATTCATGTGGGCAAGGCCAGGTCAAATCAAGATTTAGGGCTGTTAGGGTGACAGCACTTATCAGACTGGAAACGATAAGAGCAATCTCCCCAAATTCAAGGACCAGACCCCCATCCCAGTCCCTGCGCTTGGAGAAGAGCACCAGTGCACAGCAAAGGCACACTGCAAACTGGATGCTAAATACAAAACTGAACATAGATCCCATTTACTTTTGTTTTTTCCCTCGTGCTGGGGAGAGTGACTGACAAGGGGTAGAGAGAAGGATTTATGCGTCTGGCTGCTGGATCTGTTTCTTAGACTTGATTATTCTTACATTCACTCACTAAAGGACAGTGATTCATCCAAAGATACAGAGCAGCCAGGGGCCAATTTACTAAATCAGACTCAAGACGTCCTCACATTTCTTTCTTTGGCATCAACTACTTTTTTTTTTTTTTTTTTTTTTTTTTTTGCGGTACGTGGGCCTCTCACTGTTGTGGCCTCTCCCGTTGCGGAGCACGGGCTCTGGACGCGCAGGCCCAGCGGCCATGGCTCACGGGGCCCAGCCGCTCTGCGGCACGTGGGATCTTCCCGGACCGGGGCACGAACCCGTGTCCCCTGCATCGGCAGGCGGACTCTCAACCACTGCGCCACCAGGGAAGCCCGGCATCAACTACTTTTAAGTCTTCGTCTTATGTTATGAAATCATTAGGGAAGCATCTCCTGGAAGCCTGAATGCAGTTTCAAAGGATGGAATGAAAGTGAATCTACAGAGGACTGGGGAATTCCATGGGGAAAAACAGTCCATAAATGATAAAAGAGGAAGTAACTAATTTATATACTGTTAAACATAGCTAGATATTTAGAACACAGAACACTTGGGGCTTGATGGACTGATAGGAAATACATGGCAAAGAGAGGATAAATAATATACTTTATGCATAATATTCACCACCTGTATGAAGCATGTCACCTTCCCCTTTAACAAGGCATCCACAGGCTTTACAGGGATCACTAACCAGCCACTTAGCACGAAATGTAGGTTTCACTGCCAAAAGGCTGCACTGATGGGACTCCGAACCTCACACAAGTTCCGTAAGCGCCATTCATCATCCTGCACCTAAGCTGTTTGTTTCTACGACAGCAGGATGTTTGATGGGAACGTGGACACGAGCCAATAGAAATGGTGTGGCTGTAAGTGGTTAATACCTGTTGACAATGGTGCAGGGGAGAGGGCACAGGCAGGGGCGAGGCCGTCAGGACTCTCGCAGGCTGACTTCTGCCTGCCGCCACAACCTCACTCACACCAACCCCTCCCCGCCGCCCAACCACGCTCTGCACTTTCAGGTCCCTTGCCTTTGCCCTCCCTGGTCTCTGCCTGGACTGCCATTCTCCTCCTTTACCCCTGAGTGAAACCCAGTCATCTTTAAGGCCCAAGTCAAACGTCACAGCTCTGGGATGCCTCCCCAGACAGCAGATCTAATTGCTCCTTCCTCTGTCCCCAGTATAATCAGTTTATCACAGTGGCAGCTACTTCTCTGCTTGTCTCGTGGCTGCACTGGGGCAGGAACACTCTCCTGTTGTTCCGCCATCATGAAACAGGTCTAAGTAATTAGATAGCTGATAGCATCAAGATCTTATCCCCTTGTCCCCTAGAGGACACCAACAGAACAGACGACAGGATATTAGCATATATTTTCCATGTTAAGATGTATCATCAAGACTGTTGTATAACAGAAAGAATAGACAAACACATAGCAGAGGATTCTTTTTAAGGTCCACTAGCAGCACTGGATTCCACCTTTTTTTTCCTTCCCCAGGAATTTCCCCAAGTAATGAAGGTGGCCCTGTCCACACTTGGCTGGCCACAGATTTCCGCCAGATTTTTGTTTTCTTCCAGATCTGAGTGCATGGAAAAAATATCGTAATTTCCTTGTGGGCCTAGCTATAATTCTGTAGGCTGATTAGCACTGAAGAAACTGCGACCCTATAAGGAGCTGGGACGATCCAGCTGTTCCATTTGTTACCATATGGCTTAGCAGCCTTTGTGACTGAGGCACGATGTGTCATTTTAGGAACAACATCTAGACACCTCTCGGAGATTCCCTCTACATCTTCCCTTCCCCGTTTCAGGATCAATGGCCAATTCTCAGGATCTTTTAAATGCACTCCGACATCTATCAGGCACTGATACGACTTAAGTACATTCTACTAACAGTCTCTGCATGTGCTTTGTTTCTGACCGCCTGAGGTGTCTCTCTCTCAAGTGAGCTCGTCTGTCAGTGTTCAGAATGTTAAAGCAGTGCACTCAGCAGGCACTGTTGGTGCCCCAGTCGTACTGCCCTCAGCCCCCTCTCCTGAACATCTGTACAGCAAGCCCCCAGGACCTCCACCTGAGGGCTCTCTTTTTGGCCCCAGCAAGGAACAGACCTTAAGCGCTGGTCTGAGGAGCACCCATCAATGACGAATGTGAGTTGGAGGAGACATGTCCCCGCTTGCTGGCCCCTCAGATGGGATGATTCTGAAGAATGTTTCCTAGAATTCACCAGGGATTGAGCAACCTGCTCCAGAGCATCCCTTTACTGGCTTTCTTCTCCTCCCTAATTCACATGCCTATTCCCCTAACAATGCTTTCCAGGATAACCTCCCAGGTAGCCAACTTGTGCTTCAGTCTTTGTCACAGGATCTGTACTGGGGGAACCCCATCTAAGAAAGGTACAACAATGAAGCAACTTGATACCGATAAGGGAAGGCAGAACCCTGGGACATCCCATATTCAGGTGTAGTCAGTATTCATGGTAAACAAAATATGTCATGGTACATTCGTGCTGAAGAACCTTTTCATGTCTTGGTCATAAGGAGCCTGAGAGCCTCAAGAAGCGAATGGAGCTGTCTTAAACCTCTGGGAATTAGTGCATTATATGTGTCCTAAAGATTGGATTTCAGTGGCTGTTTCCAGCTTCCATGGTATTAAATTTCCTTTTATTCTTCCCAGCACCATATTTCCAATAAGCCCTGAAAAAAATGTAACCCTGGGGAAGGATATTTTGCTATCTTAATAAAGTCTTTCAATCCTTAGGAAACAATTCACCGTATTTTCATTCTCCAAAATATTAATTTTACTCCATTAAAGAATCTTATGAAAATAATTGTATTTCTTGCCTGATTCCATGGGAGGTGAAGTTGAAAAACTAGCTAATAAAGGATAATTCCAACATTACAGAAAAACAACACATATGGAATATGGAAAGAATTAAGACCCAAAGGAAAAATGTCAAGTCCTCAAATAAAAAACACTTTAAATAGAGAGTAATGCCCAGGGCCTCTCACTTGACTAATGCGTTAGAGGTTACTCAAGGTGTACTTTGCTTTAAGCCAAGCAAGTAGGTTAAGAATTCAGGTTTCTATAAAAGATAAATTAATGGATGAGGATTTACTTCACACATAGAATTAATAAATATTCCACTACAATACCATGCTCTGAAAAACATCAATTTTACTTCAGAGAAACCTGATTTACTTATTTTTAAAGACTGTCTCTAATTGGGAAAGTGATCATCATTCGTTCAGGGAGTGAAGCCTGAACTAGGGCAGGAGGAAGAGGGAAGCGGATGAAGGATGTGAAGGAGGTAGAAATGACAGAACTTCATATAACCCACGGGATGTTGCCAATGAGGGAAAAGCAGAGTCTCGAGATGGTACTCAGGTGTCTGAGTAGCATGGAGGATGAAGTAGAGGTCTTTTTACCAGGAGATAGAATCCAGGCCACAGGGCCAGTCAGGGAAATGGAACAGGTGCATTTGAGGGCACACTGCATTAGATGTGCCAGTGGGACACCAGGGGGAAACCCCCAACAGGCAGAAGGCTACATAGGTCTGCAGACTGGAGAAGAGGTTTAGTCTGGGGAGGTCTGGCCTGTGGGCAGCAACTGAAGGCACGGAGTACGGTAGAGAACTTGGAGAATGCAAGGAGATGCAGGAGAGACGGGGTCAAGGACTGCCTGGAAACTATCTTAAGGGGTAGGCAAGAAAAGTAATCCAAGCAGCCTGAGAAGAAACATGAGCAGAAAAGAAGCAGGTAAGGGACTTCCCTGGTGGCGCAGTGGTTGAGAGTCCGCCTGCCGAGGCAGGGGACACGGGTTCGTGCCCCGGTCCAGGAGGATCCCATGTGCCGCGGAGCGGCTGGGCCCGTGAGCCATGGCCGCTGAGCCTGCGCATCCGGAGCCTGTGCTCCACAACGGGAGAGGCCACAACAGTGAGAGGCCCGCATACCACAAAAAAAAAAAAAAAAAAAAGAAGCAGGTAAGAATCACTTCAAGGGGTCAATGAACACTTCATTATGAGCCAACACGCTGTGTTTTTATTATTCCTCTGTCAACAGGCATTATACCACGTCTGCCTGGACAGGGCAGGATGCAGGGTGATGACAGGGTACCCACAAGGTCTGGGTGAGGGAGGAGAGGTGCTCACTGGGTAGACTTGACTTTCCAGATGCTGACTGTCACAACCAACAAGTCACATCACAACCTCCGAGTGTGTTCTCTTTGACACTTCCACACCTGATTTCCCCTCAAATACAGGCCAATTTGGCACGCAATTAACTATCAGTGAGAAGACACCATGCTCAAAGTTATGCATTCCAACACATCCTTCTACGAAAATGGAAAATCATAAATGTCACAATTATCATAAATGACAATTTGACCAGAAAAGGACATAAACAATCACAAAAGAGAGAAAACAAATGACTCTTCTATTTATGAAAAATATTCAATTTCATTAGTAATAAAAACAGTAACATTTAAAATGAGGTGCCATTCTCACATCCCAAACTGGCAAAGATGAAAGATCTGATCATCTTTAGGGCATGACAAAACAAGTACTCTCTTATACTGCCAATGACAGCCCAACTTTCCTGGATATATTTTTAAAACTGAATCAATATCTATAAAAGCATATTCAAAGTTTATATTTAATGGTTTTTAAAAAAATCAGAAAACAACTCAAATGTCAAAAATAAAATGTTAAAATGATTTAAATATATACCATAAGACAATATTCAACCACTGAAATTTTTTTTAAACAAGAAACTTTTTATGATATGGGGAAATGCTTATAATATTTTATTTATTTATTTATTTTTTGTGGTACGTGGGCCTCTCACTGTTGTGGCCTCTCCCATTGCGGAGCACACAGGCTCTGGACGTGCAGGCTCAGCGGCCATGGCTCACGGGCCCAGCCGCTCCGTGGCATGTGGGATCCTCCCAGACCGGGGCATGAACCCGTGTCCCCTGCATCGGCAGGCGGACTCTCAACCACTACGCCACCAGGGAAACCCAATGCATGTGGGATCCTCCCGGACCGGGGCACGAACCCGTGTCCCCTGCATCGGCAGGCGGACTCTCAACCACTGCGCCACCAGGGAAACCCAATGCTTATAATATTAAACAAAAAAGTAACTGAACATAAAGTCACATACAGAATAAGTGCTCAATTATGTGAAGAAAAGAATGTACAAAAAGAAAACCTTGTCATGAGATTGGCAGTGGTGACCCCTAAAGGAACTGATTATTTTTTCCCTTCCTGCTTATACTTTTTTGTATGAACATGGATTATTTTGATAATCGGGAGAAAAACACATACAAACGTCTTCTGGCAATTCTAGACCAGCCACAAGAGTAAGTACATAAGGACTACTGCTTGGCTTCAAGAGTATACAGTGCTCAAGGGCACAAGAAAGACTGAGGTGTGACCTTTGAGCAGGTAAAAAAAAAAAAAACAAAAACCCATCTTTAAGATGTGCAGATGACATAAATATACAAGCATAAAACAGACTAAATAAAAATGTAATTCCTGGGTTTTTGCCCAAGTGACTTTCTCTGTAACTACCCTTGTACCAAAATGCCTGAGTTTCTAGAAGGGCAGACAAATATACTTGATGTGAGGTGTAAATGGCCAATAAACTGGTTACTCTGACCTTGAACAATGATGAGTCCATGACAGCAGTTGACCACCACCCTAGTCTGAACGTGCCTTTCCAATCCATAGTCATTCCATGAACAGCAGGAGAAAAATAGATTGAACTTTAATTGAATCAGGAATGCAGTTTGAGAAAGAAGGAAGAAGAGAGAAATGAGGCAGTGAGGCAATAAGAGAGAACCCAGCTCCTACAGATTTGTCACAGAGATTTCTAAAGTGGATTTGCAGTCATATTTGTCTTCATTAGCTGTGAGTTAATGACAGGAAGTGTCCGTTTCCTAACACAACTTGGCTGTGTATATAGAATAATTTGGATCAAAGTCAGGTACATTTCCAAGTCCATCTGAGCTTGCCGATTAGCTTTAAGAGTTTTTCACAGGCTGTTCTAGGCTGGTAACATAAGGCACAGAGATTGGGGGCCAGTCCCACTTTTACAGGTTGCCTGGCACCCCAGCCCTATAATACCTGGTAAATGGCTGCCCCGTGGCTCATGGGATGCTGGTGTCTGGAAGGAGAGGGCCGCTGTATGACTAGTGGTCTCCCCATAGGGTGAGAGCACAAGAGGGAAAAGATTACGAACACTTTATTTTAGTTATTGAATTAATCCAAAAGGAAATGTAGATTAAATCAATATTTAATTCAGAAGAAGTCAGTTTCTGTTACAAAGCCATGATGAAATTTCAAAGAGTAGAGAGGGTGTTTATGGGGGCAGGATCTTGGAACTTCAGAGCTATATTACGGCCTTCTTTGGTTGTAAGCATGGATTGCTGTGGTTTGACATGGCAAATGATTAAAAAAAAAAAAAGAATACCAAATAAAAATGTATGCAGCTACTATTTACCTATATTAACAAGCTTCATGTAAAAGCATAAATGTATTTTATGGTGATAATGAGGGAGACACCTCTACACTATCCCAGTGTATATTCATTCGCCTGAGGTCAGTTCACCCCCTTCCTTTCAAGGGACAATTTAAAGAGTGGACCATTAAAGTAGAAAAGCTTTCTACACAAGGATTACGGCATTTCTCCATGTATATGGGACGGACAAGAGAGGTACCAGCTGGAACCAAATCAACTTGCTGGAGGGTGCAAATAGCGTTTTTCATAGACTTAGGCATTTGATCACAACAAAACTATGTCTACTGATGTGAGATCCCGAAGGTCCTTGTGGACCAACTGCATCAGATGGAGAACCAGAATTCCCTGTGGAATAATCCATCAAAGAACCAGAAGTCATAGGAAGATGGTTACATCAACATTGAGAAGAGTTCCTTTCCATGTAGGGGATCATGGATTCTTCTTTTTAACCCCAGGCTTCACCTCCTCTCCCCAAAGCAGATGAACTTCTACTTCTCAAAAGAACTGAGGCCACCACTTGGGAATTCTCTTAACATCTACTCCTTGTACTTTAATCTTACCCTATTGCAACCCTCCCTCCCTCTGCCACAGAGCTGCCCCAGCCCCTGCCCAGAGCAACCTCACAGGCACCTTTCCCCCTTCCCCCGGGACTGCACTTCATCAGTTAGCTGCAGCCCTGCCCACCCTCTCCTCCCCAGCCCTCGTCGTTTCTTGCCACTGACACCTTCCTACCTGGGCTCCTGGCCTCTGGTCAATCTGTCACTCGTGGTGCCTTCTTAATGTTCAACTTCAACCCTCCGCTTAAAAGAACCTTCTTTGCTTCCCAAATTATAAATGGGTTATATTCAGATGGTTACTAGACTTATCATGGTGATCAATTCATAATGTATTTAGAAGTCAATTCCCTATGTTGTTTACTTGAAACTAACATGATACTGTATGTCAACTTTTTTTCAGTTAAAAAAAAAGTAAAAGTTAAAAAAAAAACAAAGTGGGTGAATCTAATAATTTGATTTTCACCAGCGGTATCTGAGAGTTCATGCTGTTCCACATTCTTGTAGGGATTTGCCATTATCAGACTTAAAAACCTTTTGCTTATCAAGTGGAGGTGAGGGTGTATCTTGTGGGGGGTTTGTAATCACATTACTCAAGAGGTTGAGCAACTTTTCATTTTATTGGTTCCTTGCGGTTCCTCTTTATGAAGTGCTTGTTCAAGTATTTCGCCACCCTTCTCCACTCCTGGATTTTTGCTTCAGTTGGTCGCCTATCCTCTGTATTGATTCACAGGCATTCTCTACATATTCTCCTTCATGAATTTACGAGTGTTTTAAATATTTTATCTTTTCACTCTCTATATAGGCTTTTGATAAAGTTCATAATTTTAATGTAGCCAAAGTTATCGTTTCCTATATGACATGCTCTTTGTTTCTTAAGAAATTATTTCCGACCTCATGTTAATAAAGATATTTTTAAATATCAAAAAAATAAGCAAACAGGTCATACTCCCAAAAGTCCTTTATAAATTGGAAGTTATACTTAAGCCCACATTCACGCCTCCATTTGCCCAACATTTACTGAGCACGTAACACATGTCAGGCACTGTGCTGGGCAGCCTATAATGTACCTGAAGTAGAGTTCTCTTCAGAGAATGTTACAGAACCAGCTCTATAGTCTAAGCATCATTTATCCTCCATCCATTCAGCTGATATTCACTCAGCACCTACCATGCATCAGACACTGTATTGGGCACAGAGGGTGTAATAAAAGACTCAGACCAGCCCTCAGGAGGTTTACAGTCTACCAAGGGAAGCCACTTTTCATAGAAAGGGAATGCCCCTGCTGGGAAGAATGCTCAGAACTCTCCTTCAGACAGGCACAGTGTCTACAGCCAGACTTCTGACCAGAAAAAAGACAACCTATCAACATGCAAGTAACAGAAACAGAAAAAGAACTGCACTCAGTTTAAGTCTTTAATGCATTTAATTACTTTGATTTGCTTTTGCTAAGTCTTGTAAACCACTGCCTACTTAAATTTTATTTTATCATTTTCTATCCAGAGAATGTACATTTCATCCAATTTACCCTCAGTAAAAGGACAAGGCTATAATATCCTCTCTTACTAAGTGCTTCTCCTCTCCTATTAACTGCTTTCAAGCTGCTGGTGGAAATGAATTCTATACTCTAATACTGTAATTTAAAAACAGTGAATTTCAGATTCTTCATGAAATTTGATAATGGTTTCTATCTAATATATAAATATCAAATCCTGTTTAATTCCTAGATAAAGTTTACAGTACTGGAAAGTAAACTCTCTCATTCACTTGCTCAGTATGGAAAAGTATGACGGCAAGGTATTTGCCATGTTTCTTACAGAAAGGGGTGCGGGTGTCACAGATAAATTACAATGGAAGAATTTTGACAAGGAAAGTGACTGGTGTTTGTTGGCACCAATTACACAGGAACACAATCAGAGAAGTTAGGAAACCTCACTACCATCACTTTGTGACACAGCCAGGACTCAAACCCAGACCAAGATGATTCTGAATCTAACACTCTTCCCCCCACCACTTAAAATACACTTAAGTGTCACCCAGGGCATAAATGTGAAACAGAATACCAATGACTTTCATTGTATTATCTTCTCACGTTTCATACACACACCGGTTACAACTAAACATCAAGCCAGCAATTATTCCCTTCGGAATGCATCTCTGTATTTCTGGTACTACAGTAAGAAGGGAGTGCTACTTGCTATAGGTGATTAAAAGTCATTTTCTCCTGGATGACAGTTCCTAAACCGATCTCCTGGGCATGGCAAAATGTGACCCGGGCAACAAGGTATCTGCATCAAATTTCAGAGCCAACAATCATCAAGGAAGCAGAATATTTAGCTGAAAAACAGTGTGTGGGTTCATATCCTGGTGGATGGCAGTGAGTGCCTCCCTTCGTACATTTCGTAAGAAGGCTGAGGGGAAAGACTACAGCCAAGATGTCTAAATGGAGCCTCAGGCTGTACCACGTGAGGTTCAGGTAACACATCTGCTACGTGCCTTTTCTTTTTCTTTCCAATTTTAAGTATTTCTAAAAATTCCTCTAAACTTGTTAATTGGTAAACTGAAACAAAAAACGTAAAAGAAGAAAAAAACCACGTTCATAATCTGCAGTCTATTGGAAAAACTTGTACTTCACTTAATAAATTAGAAATTATCCGATTCTTTCAAGGATCGTCTAGAGCAGCACCGTCCAATAGAATTTTGTGAGCCATGTACATTATTTTAAAATTTTAGGAGCAACATTAAAAAAGCAAAAAGAAATTAATTGTAATAATGTATTTAACGCAAAATATCCAAAATATTATTTCCACACAGAATCAATATAAAAAGTATTAAAATATTGACATAATTTTTTCTCACAGTAACACTTCAAAATCTGTTGTGTATTTTGCACTTACAGCACATCTCAACTCAGGCACTAAATTTTCATCAGAAATACTTGATCTGATTTAAACTTTAAAAAATTTACAGTTGAAAAGTAGATGCCCAAGTTGTCCCACACATATGTAAAAGTTTTCCAATAACTGAATTAACTATTAGTTCTAAATTTTAAATGAACTAAAATTAAATAAAATTAAAAATTCAGTGCCTCTGTCATACTAGCCATATTTCAAATACTCAATGGCCATATGTGGCCACCATATTGGACAATGCAGGTCTAGAGCTTTCACTTTGCAAATCTCGTCAATTCTGGTAAGAATTCTTCCAGATGGGGAAAGATCTGTTTGCTCATGAAGAAAATCCAGGAACACTAACTCCCAATGCTCTGCCCTTCTGAATGAGTGAGTCCCACATGGCAGCATATGGCCACTCTTAGTTTATTCAGGACAAAGATGACCTTCCCTGGTCTAAACTATCATAACATGATACAAAAGACAGCACAGTAAGCCGAGGTTCAAACTGGAGAGATTTTAAAACCACGGATATTCTTTTGAGTCAGATTCTCTGTCTCCCTTCTAAAAGTATTCTGGCAAATTTACTGGCATATTTCTTGAGATTCACCAGGTACTAGTTCCATATGCCCCACTCTACACACAGTACATCATTTAATCTCACAGCAATCCTGTGAGATAGGGTGAGAGCCAGAGAGGGTGTTAATAATTTGTTCAAGGTCATACACCTAATTATAAGGTGCAGAGCTAGGATTCAAGCCCAGAAAGTCAGATTAAAAAGAAAAAAAAGGGTTTCCCTGGTGGCGCAGTGGTTGAGAGTCTGCCTGCCGACGCAAGGGACACGGGTTCGTGCCCCAGTCCGGGAGGATCCCACGTGCTGCGGAGCGGCTGAGCCCGTGAGCCATGGCCGCTGAGCCTGCGCGTCCGGAGCCTGTGCTCCGCAGCAGGAGAGGCCACAGCGGTGAGAGGCCCGCGTACCACAAAAAAAAAAAAAAAAAAAAAAGAAAGAAAAAAAAGCCTGCCATAGAAGCCCTCTGATTCTAACCACACACCCTAAGTTCCTACTTTTCAAAGCCTCCTCACAATTCTCACGGAGTAGGTGGGGCAGAACAGAGCAGGAATCGCCTTGTACTTTACCAGGGAGACACAGGAGCTACCCAGCAGAGCAGTCCCTCCACCCCGTGTCCAATGCCTTTTCTAAGATGCCTGGGGTCAAGAGCCAGGCAGGGGGTACCTGTCGTCTACTATGTACCACGCATGCTGCCATCATGCCTTGTTCACTCTTCCAAACCACTCTGGAAGGAAGTAGTATCCACATATAAAGAGATGAGAGTTCCATCAGGTAAGGAAGGCTGCCTTCAGTCACACAGCCAGCTTGCACCACAGCTGGAATTCCAACCCAGGTCTGCATCCGGCCGAGGTGGAGCCTCAGCCTAGGGCCTCCTGATGATAAGACTCTCCCCAAACTGCAGTGACTCTCTTTGTTCAAGAGAAACCTTCTACCAAGCTGATATAACATGAGCGACCATATACAGCAGAAGGTAGGATCAGATTTCTTCGTAATTTAGATGCTGTTAATCAGAGTGGCTGTTCTTATGTCTTCTGATTTGGTAAAGTTTTATTGTATTTACATGGGATGAATTCACAATTCAAAAAACAAAAACCAAAAGAGATACAGAGCAGGTTGGTTTTAATCTGGTTAAATCTTCAGAGACAGGGATTTCAAGGGCAAACACGACTTAGCTGCTGAAGGCACTGGCAGATGGAACTGGCTTTTCCCCAGAGCTGGATTAAACAGGCCAGCCTGGAACTGATCCAGAGTGACAACTCACAAAGGGGGACTAAATCATCATTGGAATACATTGGAAACATGGAGCCACTTAACTCGGGGGTGCATTGCCTCATAACAGGCAAAATGGCAATCGGACCTGTTTCCACTCAAGCAGACAGTGCCTCTGAGTGGAAAGAAACACCCCTCACCAGCACAAGCCTGTCTCTGTTGAGAATATTCCCCTCACAGAACTGTATGAGCAAAAGCAGGCCTCACCAGCAACCCCAATTATCACCTGGCTGGCAGGTCTCTGGAATTCTGGATCTGAACAGCGCATGGCAGATCGTTATTAGCCAAATTTTAAACAGGTTTATGAACACCTGGCTCAGAAAATCACAAGTAATAAATCCTTTATTTTCAATGTGCAGGGAAAGGTATGTATTTTTTATTAATAGTCTTTATTAATAGACAATCAGTTTCTCCCACCCCTATATAAACATGGAGCAGATATTTAAAGATTATCAGTTTGATAAAGTGCCAACAGGATACCCACCTGTCTTGGGTCAGCCTCGGCTTTCCCATGAACAGGAACTTTGCTCAAATAATTTCATAACTCATAAGTGCTTACAGTTCCCATATAAAAAAAACGAAAAACAAGCCAAGCTTCCTCACCTAACCCAACCAGCAGTTGTTAGGACAACTTAAAAACATTTGAGAAATCAATAGTTCAATTCACGACATAAAAGCAATTTTTCCTTCCCCAGAATGTGTAAACAAGAAAGATCACCTTTCCACAAATGAGATGGTATCTGTGAAAATACTCTTCAAATCCCCTGCACGTGGCAGACCCTCCTGGACAGGGTGTCGGTCAGTCCCAAGTACATACCATGCACTGGTTCCCTTGGCCCAAGCCCCACCCTCAAGTTCATGACAAGAGCAAGGCCCCTACAGGACCAGGTTGAACAGGCCTCTCCCTCTTGAGAAACAGAGCTGGATCAAAGTCTTTGGGGACAGTTATTTAACTTTCCACTTTGATTTCCTTGAATGCATACTGTAGGAGGTTACTCAGCCCCTATTTCTGTTACTAATATTCTCCCAAAGTGACCTTTATAAATTCAAATCTATAGAGTTAATCATAAATCACCTATTAGTCAACTGTTTTCAATTTTTATTTAGGCAATTCCTCTACCCATGCTGTCATCAAAAACTAAAATTGGGTAATTCGAATTGGCCATCTCTACTTCCCCTTTCAGAGAGAAATGATAACAAAGGGTGAATGATCCAGAGAAGCTCAAAAGGAAAGACAACTTAAAGCCAGCTGGGCCCATTATAAAGAGGTCTTAAACTTGTTTGTAAATGGTGACAAAACAAACCATGTCAGAACTGAAGGTATGGAATTTACAGCATTAAACTTAATATCATTAGTGAAACTTTACAGGGTCCTTTACATTTGTGTACATCAAAGTGGTATTTCTAGCCAAAAACAAAAACAAAAAAACTAGTGGTTATCATTCAGGGCCCCAAAGTTTGGAACACTGCACCTCTTTCGAGAAGTAAGTTGCCACCCACCTCGAAAGGGTTTCCAAAGAATCACTGATAGTAAGGGTATCTGATTTCATTGACTCACCTATTATATCTGCAGGAATGCTGGGAAGTCTCAATGAACAACTTCAGAAAAATGCAACCTGGAGAAACAAATTGAACAAAACATTACTTTTTTTTTTCTTTTCTTTTAAACACACAAGGAAGGCTTACCATACAATTTTATGTCTCATTAAAATATGTGGTGTTTCAAATATTGGCCCCCAGGTTGCATATAAGTTCAGCTTGCATTAAAATGTAGCCACCCCTTCCTGGGAACACTGATGTACTAACCCAAAGTCCAAACCACGGATGAACCAGAAAAAAATAAGAGAGCAGGGAGGAAGGTGCAGCCCGTGAACATGCACCTTACGACATCCTTTCCTTTCCCCTCACAAGGGGATCAACTTGAAAACACAACCTGTGACCTTGAGGGCACTTTATGAACAAACATAAAAAGCTCAAATAATCCAAAAATGAATTATGGAATGAAATATAAAATTGTGAATGAGGAATCCATCCTGGCAGCACTTTATATCCTTTTTCAGTTATTCTGTTAACTTTTTTTAAAGCTAAATTCACAAGGATGTCAAAAATTGGAGAACTGGGGAAATGGTCATTAAAACCCTCACATAGTAAACAGAAGAATCGAGAAGAAGAATTTCTTTAATGATTAGTTAGTTTATTCCAAAATCAAAGTCTTTAGATAAACTTTTAAAATTATAAGGCTATTTAATACGGTCACAAAATAGACCAAAATGTCTTTCAGCACTGCTTTGAAATATTAAACATAAATGGAACAAATTTCTTATATAAAATATCACAGTTGCCATTTGTTGGGAATTTATTGTGCACCTAGGACTGTGTGGCATCAGATTATAACCTTTCCAGACAGAGACTATGTCCATTAACATATGAGGAAGCAGATTTTTTTTTTTTTTTTTTTTGCGTTACGCGGGCCTCTCACTGCCGTGACCTCTCCCGTTGCGGAGCACAGACTCCGGACGCACAGGCTCAGCGGCCATGGCTCACGGGCCCAGCCACTCCGCAGCATGTGGGATCTTCCCAGACAAGGGCACGAACTCGTGTCCCCTGCATCGGCAGGCGGACTCTCAACCACTGCGCCACCAGGGAAGCCCAGGAAGCAGATTTTTAAAGAAGCAGAGAAACTTCCCCAGTATCACACAGATCCAGGGTTTCCAAATCATGCTCTTTTCACTCTGCCATGTGGCCCCTTGAAAGCACTCCTTTCACTCTATGTAGTCTTTTCATCACCTCCCCAAATAGAAATCTGACATTCCTTAAAGTAAAAGTCTGGAAAGGAAACTGACTAGCAGATAAAATTAACTTGTGCTTTCTGCATGTTTAAAAATGTTGAGCCTAATCATGCCATTTAGGATTGTAACATAATACAGTACGTGAGTAAACTTACATCCAGATAACTAGGTTAACACGTGCAGCATCAGTATAAATCCAGACTGGACCTGAGGTTTAAAAGCCAATACTGGACTCAAAGGCTCCTCTATCTAAAGAAATCATTTTTGTTCAGTTACAAACTCAAAGATACTGGACAATGCTCATTGGGTTTCAGTTAAGAAAAAATACATACATAAAAGAATTCTGAACTCCTAAGGTCCTTTGTTATATAATAGCTTGGGGGAGTTATGATTTTTTTTAAAAGGTTCTTTATAAGTTAATTACTAGTTAAATTCCAAGAATTTCCCACAGCTTAATTTTACCCTTTCAGGAAACATCATGGGAAGTCACGATCAGTATTTTTATCTGGAAACAGCTTCTGTGAAATAAGCCACTAGGATTATTATGAATCGGTCTGTTATAAATGAAGTTCTTGATCAATGTTTCATTACCTCTAAAAGCTAAATGGGTCACAAAATACTTGAATTAGCACACCTCCAAATCAAAGATAACATTTAAAAAATCTCTTTTGTTACATACAAGGCAAGCAAAAGTTCTGGACAGTTAAGGCAGATATTGAGACCCTAACAACAGAGGAGGCAGGGTTGAATCCTGATTCCCACCTAAAGTTCTCCAAACTCATACTGCCAAAAAAAGGCACCTCCTAGAATACATAAATTTGGCCTAAGGTCCAAAGAAGTATGTTATCTGGGAGTAAGTTTTCAGTATCATGATAAACCTTTTCTGACAGCCAAGTCCCATCTTGTGAAACCACCAAAGTGATCAGAAAGATGAACCATGCCAATTCTGTTATTGGATATGGTTGGTAAATAGGGTGTTACAGTTTTTAATTTTTTAATGCTATTTCAAAAAAATACAGTAGACTAAAAATATGTCAAATCTCAGTCCTCAAAAGTTCATAAAAAATAGTTAATGTATTAACTGTCAGGCACTGTTCTATGTACTTCATGGAAATTAACTCATTTATTTCTCACAAAAACCCTGAAGTAGGTACTAAATATATCCATTTGTTTTATTATTTTTTAATTAATTTTTATTGGAGTACAGATGCTTTACTGTGTTGTTAAAGATTTGTTTTTTTTTTTTGATGTGGACCATTTTTAAAGTCTTTATTGAATTTGTTACAATACTGTTTCTGTTTTCTGTTTTGGTTTTTTGGCTGACAGGCATGTGGGATCTTAGATCTTGGCTCCCAGACCAGGTATCGAACCCACACCCCCTGCATTGGAAGTGCAGCACTCACAAAGGCATTATCACGCTGCAATATCACCAGTTTTCCATTTCTCTACGTGCAAATATGTTTTTCATTTACAGGTTGTTAAACACATGGAAGCTTATAAAAATTAGAAATATCTGTGTTTCTTGGGCTTCCCTGGTGGCACAGTGGTTGAGAGTCCGCCTGCCGATGCAGGGGACACGGGTTCGTGCCCCGGTCCGGGAAGATCCCACATGCCGTGGAGCAGCTGGGCCCGTGAGCCATGGCCACTGAGCCTGCGCGTGCGTCCGGAGCCTGTGCTCCGCAACGGGAGAGGCCACAGCAGTGAGAGGCCTGCGTACCGCAAAAAAAAAAAAAAAAAAGAAATATCTGTGTTTCTTATTTATCATTCTTTTGTCTTCATTTTTGTAGATTTTTTAAAATTAATTTTTATTGGAGTATAGTCCATTTACAATGTTGTGTTAGTTTCTGCTGTACAGCAAAGTGAATCAGTTATACATATCCACTTTCTTTTAGATTCTTTTCCCATATAGGTCATTACAGAGTATTGACTTCCCTGTGCTATACAGTAGATTCTTTTCTTTTTTTTTTTAAGATTTTTTTGATGTGGACCATTTTTTAAGTTTTTATTAAATTTGTTACAATATTGCTTCTGTTTTATGTTTTGTTTTTTTGGCAGAGAGGCATGTGGGATCTTAGCTCCCCAACCAGGGATCAAACCCACACCACCTACATTGGAAGGTGAAGTCTTAAACCACTGGAAATCCCCAGTAGATTCTTATTAGTCAACTATTTTATATATAATAGTGTGTATATGTCAATCACGAACTCCCAATTTATCCCTCCCTCCCTTCCCCCCTTGGTAAAACAAACCATAAGTTTGTTTTCTACATCTTTGACTCTATTTCTATTCTGTAAATATGTTCATTTGTACATTAGTAGTCTGCTGAGCCCAATAAATACAGGTACTATTTCTTCTAGCAAGGATTCTTAAAAAAATTCATACCACCACATTTTTGCATATTAAGGAGTTAAAAAGTTTTTGCTTCCCATTCATCCCCATTTGGTTCCCTGCCCTTTGGTTCCACTTCCGCAGATCAGGAGCAGAAACAATAGCTGCCTTTAGTGCCGGAGCACAGTACCCACGTGACAGGCCCCAGCTCTTATTTATTGAATTGAATTGCCAAAAACAGGAAGCTGAGTTTAAGACCCCTTTCTCAGTTATAAATTTCTATAACTTGACATGCACTGATTTGAACTGTTTCTTGTTACCCTGTAAAACTAGAACCAAGAAGTGTAAGTTATCTTGAAGTTAGGAGGCTAGGTTTCAGCTTAACTGAAGAAAGAATGTCATCATAAACAGCTGTCCCACAGAGGTCCAGGCTGCCTCTGGGTGGGTGAAGAGGCAGCTGCTTGTGATCACAGAGGCCCGTAGAAGGGCAAAGTCTCAATAACCGTCCTGTAACAGAAAGAGGCATTTCATGAACCCTGCGGTAGTTCACAAAGCCCATATTTGGTAAGGATGGGGGGCGTCCCATGGCAGAGCACTGTGTAAGTTACACGACACATTGAAATTCATTTTCTCATTTGATCAACTCTAGGAGTGGAAGGTAGCTGGAGTGGGGGTGGGAACAGACGTCATTTATTATTCCCATTTCACAGACTAGGAATTTGAACAACTTAAATTGAATCACACAGTAAATGCTATAATCTGGGCTCCAACCCAGGACTTCTGACTCGCAAGTCCAGGGTATTTCCAACTAGGCAATATTGCAACAACCAAGACCATACTTATTCATCAAGGACAGGGGCAATGATGGGTCCCAAAGATGTGAAGCATGGAAGCGAATACCAAAGGAGATGAGCTGAAAGCAAAATATGGTAAGAGCCCTACTACTCTCACAAACCACCCCTTCTACCTCACTAAGAAGTACTCTATATTTTTGGTAGAGACACTTCTCTCACTTACATGTGTCCACTAAAGGAATAATTGTCCAAATCCTACTTTACTGTGCTATGTTGATACAATAAATGCTTGAGGAAGTCGGTTCACATTTTAAGGGGAGTTAGTGGCAGCATAATATACACAAAGAGCAGTGTCCCGGGACTTCCCTGGTGGTGCAGTGGTTAAGAATCTGCCTGTCAATGCTGGGGACATGGGTTCGAGCCCTGGTCCGGGAAGATCCCACGTGCCATGGAGCAACTAAGCCCATGTGCCACAACTGCTGAAGCCTGCACCCCTAGAGCCTGTGCTCCGCAACAAGAGAGAAGTCACTGCAATGAGAAGCCCGTGCACTGCAATGAAGGGTAGCCCCCACTCACCACAACTAGAGAAAGCCTGCACGTAGCAAAGAAGACCCAATGCAGCCGAAAAAAAAAAGAGCAGTGTCCCATTTCTGCATGTAAAGTATAAATTGTCACTCAAAGCCTATGCTGGGAGTTAAAAAAAAAAAAAAAGTCAATGGAATGCGCTGACTATTCTAACAATAGGTCCGGGATAACCTTGGGTCTGACAACAGAAGTTTAACAGAAATGGGTCAGCCACTGAAGGACTGCTGAACCTTACAAGATTTTCCAGGAAAGACGTAAGAGCGTCAAATTTCATGAACCTGTCTACCAAGTAGAGGGTGGCAGATTGCCAAAGGCTGGACTGCGATAACTCATGTGAAATCCTGGGAACTTGAACCTTTACAATGCCTGCCCTGCCACTCAGCCACACAGGGAATGACTGAAGTTCAAGTTTCCAAAGACCTCATAGACTACAAGCTGAATGTTCATCACAGAGACTTCCTTTCACTCGTAAGGAAGGAGAAATGACTCAATTCAAAACTCCCCACATCAACGTGAATCTGTTAAAGGGGAAGTTTTTAAGTATCTGCGTACCACAGAATAGCCTACTTGGATTTTATCTCCTGCATTTGGTCAGTGCAAGGCACAGGGCAGACGTTTCATGAATGTTTACCATGTAAACGAATGGGTGATCGCATTAGGAAAATTTGCCACAGATAGAAAAGGCACAATATGGGAAAGAGAGAAATACTGGGTTGATAGGAATGAGAAAACCATCAAGCCAAGATGATAGCAGGAATTCCAGAATGCGGAGAAAACACCAGAGGTGAAGGGTGACTCAGCAGGCATGGAAAGAGTACGGGGTGCTGGTTATGCTGTCCTCGCAGGAGAGTCCTCAATTTGGTGCATAATGTCTTCTGTCCTGGAGTATCCTTAGAACACAGGTGATGGAGGAGGCTAATGGAGCGAGTGTGCACAATTAAAGAGCTCTTTAGCGACTTCCTGGTGGCACAGTGGTTAAGAATCCGCCTGTCAATGCAGGGAACATGGGTTAGCGCCCTGGTCCGGGGAAGATCCCACATGCCACGGAGCAACTAAGCCCATGCACCACAACTACTGAGACTGCGCTCTCGACCCCGTGAGCCACAACTACTGAGCCTACTTGCCACAACTACTGAGCCTGCGTGCCTAGAGCCTGTGCTCTGCAACAAGAGAAGCCACCGCAGTGAGAAACCCACGCACTGCCACAAAGAGTAGCCCCTGCTCACTGCAACTAGAGAGAAAGCCCACGTGCTACTACGAAGACCCAATGCAGCCAAAAAAATTTTTTTAAATAAATAAGCAAACAAACAAATAAATAATAAAGAGCTCTTTAAGTAATTCTGAGAATCCTTCCTCCGGATGACAACTATTTTTTGCGGTACGCAGGCCTCTCACTGCTGTGGTCTCTCCCGTTGCGGAGCACAGGCTCCGGATGCACAGGCCCAGCGGCCATGGCTCACGGGCCCAGCCACTCCACGGCATGTGGCGTCTTCCCGGACCAGGGCACGAACCCGTGTCCCCTGCATCGGCAGGCGGACTCTCAACTGCTGCGCCACCAGGGAAGCCCGACAACTACTCTTAATATTCTTGCTTGTTTTTTAAACTTGAGTATAGATATGTGATCATTTTGCAAGAGAGAAACAGTTGTGAATATCATCAGGCACTGGCAATGGGTAAACCTCATCCAATACTCCAACAACCACTTGTTCAAGAACAGGTCATTTGAGATTTGACAGATCCAGGTTGTCACAGGAGGGCAGGTGAGCGCAGCACAGCCGGGGCACATGCCAGGCAAACAGGCGGCCCCGTGAGGAACTTGGACTGTAAGTGCTGACAAGCCCTTTCTGTTTGACATTTCTTAGCAGTCTGCATTCCAAATCTGGGAATAAACTTTAAGTAATAACAGACCAGTGTTTCTGAAAAACAGATGCCAAGATTAAAACTCAAAATAAAGAACGTCTACTCATTAAAAAGATTTCCAAACCAATTGCCAAAGGGTAATTCAGACTCACACAGGCCAAGGCATATATACAGCAACTAGAGACCCTGCTCCCGGGCTGGCCGTCAATGATAAACCCCTTGAAGTCCAGGAATCAGCCTGTCTGACCTATGGAATGCTTCCTGAAGACCCTCACACGGCATCGCTTCACAGAGGTGAAGCTCATTGAGGGGCAGGGCTGTTACACCATCAGGACAGGCCAACTCACCATCGTGGAAATGCCTTTCCTTTAAAGGATTTGCAATTTCCTGAAAACACAGGCAAGAAATCAGAGAAAGGGAGAGTCGGCCTCTATGCAAGGTAGCTCTAGTGGTAAAATGGATTAGCTTGCTTTAGGAAGCCCAGCTTCCCCAGCTTAAATATTTACCCTTTTCGTTATCTTACATATACATAAAAGCATTTATCTGCCCATTATTTTATCTACTCCCAGTCAAAAAGTATCTGCCGGGGAGACCAAAACGAACAAGGCATTCCTTGCTACGTTCCAGGAAAGTACTCCCTCTCGTGTGTTGTTAGCAATTCTCTGCTTAGATGTCCCCGCGCTGCGCCCCCAAGACCCCTACTGCGGGAAGGGCTGGCAGTCTTTGCTTATACCACAACGCGTGTGGGTCACTGCTGGTGTGTGTACCTTAAGCTTCAGTCTTCATAATCAAAGGCTTTGAGCTTTGCTAAACCTTTGACATAAGTGAGCAGGTAACAGGATTTTGGTGGCACAGAGACAATGAAGAGGATCTTCATTTACACCAGAGAGAGCCCAGAAGGCCAGTGTCACCGGGGCACGCATGAGGACAGCCTCCAAATGAAGGCCGGAGGAATAAAATCACTTCAAACGCTCCTCACTTTCAGGAAAAAAAAAATTTCAAGAAATGTGTAAAAATCTGCATCACCGCAAAACCAAGGGTACGTGAACCTTTAATAAAATATTCTTAGCTGGCACGAAATCTCACATAGTAATGTACAGTATAATCTATCAATAAAAATAAATCCTAATACTCCTCGGCGGTGGAGTCCTGTAATGAGGCCTGTACTACAACCATCACCCCACAAGGAAAAGGGGAGCACAACTGCTGCACGCTAAGGAAGGAGAGAAGGAGGTGGGTACTGAAATTCCCTGACATCTCCTGGGACAGCTCTGCTTAACTAAGCAGAGGAATGTGCACACCGCAAAGGAATACAATGACTTAGTATTAAAGAATAAAAATTATTATACATGGGACTTCCCTGGTGGTGCAGTGGTTAAGAATCCGCCTGCCAACACAGGGGGCATGGGTTCAATCCCTGGTCCGGGAAGATCCCACGTGCCGCGGAGCAACTAAGCCCATGTGCCACAACTACTGAGCCTGCGCTCTAGAGCCCGCGAGCCACAACTACTGAGCCTGCATGCCACAACTACTGAAGTCTGTGCACCTAGAGCCTATGCTCTGCAACAAGAGAGGCCACTGCAATGAGAAGCCCACACACCGCAACGAAGAGTAGCCCCCGCTCGCCACAACTAGAGAAAGCCCATGTGCCGCAACGAAGACCCGACACAGCCAAAAATAAATACATTAATTTTTTTAAAAAAAGCTATTATACACGACAGAAATCTTATTGCAGAATCACTGCATTTATAAAGCCTTCCATGTAAAACTTAAAGTGGGAGGTGGAGGAAACCTGCTCTGATAAATTAGAGAAAATGACGGCAAACACACTAGAACCAAAATAATGCCAAAGCTGCACGTGGAGGATGCCAGAGCTTTTCTGCGGAGTCCCCGCTGCTCATTCGTCCCATTCCCAATGAGCGCCCAGACCAAGGGTGACCTCAGAGCCCACACCCCTCATTTAGGAGAGCCACAGCCTGTCCTTCCTGCCCACCCCCGCATCAAGACAGCCTCACCCTGGGTCAGAAGCAAAGGCCGAGCCCCGTCCTCTCTCCTTCAAGCTTTCAGGCATCACAACCAGGTCCCTTCCCTGTGGCACCACACAGTGGAGTTCTTTCTCAAAACTCCAGCCAAGATGGCAGAGACTTCTGCAACAGCTCTCAGAACAGGAACCTTGCCGAAGTGGTCTTTAAAATCAGAAAAGGACGCAGGATAAGGGGGATGTGGGGAAGGAACACTCTCAAGGGGGCACCTGGGAAGGGGAGAAAAGGGGAAAACCCAAGATTCTTTCTCCCATTTTTTTTCTTCCCCAAGGACAGCATTCAAGGTCAGATTAATGAATGCATCCTCTTAGAACACATCTGACCTTAGCTCACCTGTCCTGGGTTTGCTGACCACTCCCCATGACAAGTCATGGGGCTATGCGCCCCTCTTTCGTGGCCCGCTTTGACCCCAAATCTGATGCTGTGTCCTCCAAATCTGCCCGTTTGCCTCTATATCTTCCCCAATTCCATACGTGGAACTCTGTTCAAGACCCAACTCAAATGTCATCTTCCACGAAGCCTTCTCTAAACTTGCTCTTGCCTTTGACCTCTTCCCATCCCTTTCTTCTCTGAGCCCATGCAGACTTCTGAGCATGGCTCTGGCACTCCCAGCACACTGGGTAATAATTATTTGCTTAGTTGACTCCCAGGTCCAAGCACATCCATCCATCTGCTAGCTAACATTTACGAACTGTGGCTCCGGCAACATTACAAAATGGCCACGACTAAGTCCTCGACTAGGAACAGAGGCCTTCTCCAGATCACAGATATTCATATGGCTTATCCTCTCACTTCGTTCAAGTCCCTGTACGAATGTCACCTCCTTCCCTCACCTCCCGAGCTGAAGAGCACAGCATACATCCTCAGTCTCCAGCACTGTCTGCCATTCTCACCCAGCTTTATTTCTCCAAGCTCTCACCACTGCCTGACAGCCATCCATACAAATGGATGAATGGGCAGTTATAGACATATCTAGATATATAGGTACAGATACAGATTTTTTTTCTAAGTCACTTGTTTGTCCACTAGAGTGTAAGCTCCATTAAGGCAAGGCCTTGAATGTGCTTGAGTCTGTGGTGTATGGACCCCTAATATCTGGACTAGCACCTGAGACAGACTGAGTTCTTAGTATCAGTTGATGAATATATGTATGGGTAGATGATAACATCTTGGCCAAGAAACCCAGGGGGAAAAGGAGATCAGGTGAGGGTAGCCTCTATTTGCTCACTGAGGCATTTTTTTTTTTAACAGATCTTTATTGGAGTATATTTGCTTCACAATATCTTGTTAGTTTCTGTTGTACAACAAAGCAAACCAGCCATATGCATACACGTGTCCCCATTTCCCCTCCCTCTTGAGCCTCCCTCCCATCCTCCCTATCCCACCCCTCTAGGTCATCGCAAAGTACCAAACCGATCTCCCTGTACTATGCTGCTGCTTCCCACCCGCCAACTATTTTACATTTGGTAAGTGTATATATGTCGATACTAGTCTCACTTCGCCCCAGCTTTGCCCTCCCACCCCATGTCATCAAGTCCATTCTCTTTGTCTACCTCTTTATCCCTGCCCTGCAACTAGGTTCATCAGTACCATTTTTTTTATTCCATATATATGTTAGCATACGGTATTTGTTTTTCTCTTTCTGACTTACTTCACTCTGTATCAGACTCTAGGTCCATCTACCTCACTACAAATAACTCAATTTCGTTTCTTTTTATGACTGAGTAATATTCCATTCTATATATGTGCCACATCTTCTTTATCCATTCATCGGTCGATGGACATTTAGGTTGGTTCCATGTCCTGGCTATTGTAAATAGTGCTGCAATGAACACTGTGGTGCATGTCTCTTTTCAATTATGGTTTTCTCAGGGTATATGCCCAGTAGTGGGATTGCTGGGTTATACGGTAGTTCTATTTTTAATGTTTTAAGGAAGCTCCATACTGTTTTCCATAGTGGGTGTATCAATTTACATTCCCACAAACAGTGTAAGAGGGTCCCCTTTTACCACACCCTTTCCAGCATTTACTGTTTCTAGATTTTTTGATAATGGCCATTCTGACTGGCGTGAGGTGATACCTCATTGTAGTTTTGATTTGCATTTCTCTAATAATTAGTGATGTTGAGCATCTTTTCATGTGCCTCTTGACCATCCGTATGTCTCCCTTGGTGAAATGTCTATTTAGGTCTTCTGCCCATTTTTCAACTGGACTGTCTGTTTTTTATTATATTGAGTTCCATGAGCTGTTTGTATATTTTGGAGATTAATCTTTTGTCTGTTGTTTCATTTGCAAATATTTTCTCCCATTCTGAGGGTTGTCTTTCCATCTTGTTCATGGTTTCCTTTGTTGTGCAAAACCTTTTAAGTTTAATTAAGTCCCATTTGTTTATTTTTGTTTTTATTTCTGTTCCTCTAGGATGTGGGTCAAAAAAGATCTTGCTGTGGTTTATTTCAAAGAGTGTTTTTCCTATGTTTTCCTCTAAGAATTTTATAGTGTCTGGTCATACATTTACATCTTTAATCCACTGGAGTTTATTTTTGTGTATGGTCTTAGGTAGTGTTCTAATTTAATTCTTCTACATGTAGCTGTCCAGTTTTCCCAGCACCACTTACTGAAGAGGCTGTCATTTCTCCATTGTATGTTCTTGCCTCCTCTGTCATAAATTAGGTGCTCAGATGTGCACAGGTTTTTCTCTGGGCATTCTATCCTTTACCATTGATTTATAGTTTTGTTTTTGTGCCAGTACCATACTGTCTTGATTACTGTAGCTTTGTGGTATAGTTTGAAGTTGGGGAGCCTGATTCCTCCAACTCAGTTTTTCTTTCTCAAGATTGCTTTGGGCTGGGAGCTTCAAGATGGCGGAAGAGTAAGATGCAGAGATCACCTTCCTCTCCATAAATACATCAGAAATACATCTACATGTGGAACAGCTCCTACAGAACACCTACTGAATGCTGGCAGAAGACCTCAGACCTCCCAAAAGGCAAGAAGCTCCCCACGTACCTGGTTAGGGCAAAAGAAAAAAGAAAAAACAGAGACAAAAGAATAGGGATGGGACCTGCACCAGTGGGAGGGAGCTGTGAAGGAGAAAAGGTTTCCAAACACTAGGAAGCCCCTTCACAGGGGGAGACTGCGGGTGGTGGTGGGGGGGAGCTTCGGAGCCATAGAGGAGAGTGCAGCAACAGGGGTGCGGAGGGCAAAGTAGAGAGATTCCCACACAGAGGATCAGTACTGACCAGCACTCACCAGCCAGAGAGGCTTGTCTTGTAACCTGCCAGGACAGGCGGGGGTTGGGAGCTGAGGCTCGGACTTCGGTCGGATCCAAGGGAGAGGACTGGGGTAGGCTGCGTGAACACAGCCTGAAGGGGGCTAGTGCACCACAGCAAACCGGGAGGGAGTCCAGGAAAAGGTCTGGAGCTGCTGAAGAGGCAAGAGACTTTTGCTTGCCTCTGTTTCCTGGTGCGCGAGGAGAGGAGATTAATAGCGCCCCTTAAAGGAGCTCCAGAGACGGGCGTGAGCCGCAGCTACAAGCGCGCACCCCAGAGACGGGCAGGAGACACTAAGGTTGCTGCTGCGGCCACTAAGAAGCATGTGTGCAAGCACAGGTCACTATCCGCACCTCTCCTCCCGGGAACCTGTGCAACCGGCCACTGCCAGGGTCCTGTGATCCAGGGACAACGTCCCCGGGAAAACACACAGCACACCTCAGGATGGTGCAACGTCACGCAGGCCTCTTCCACCGCAGGCTCACCCCGCATACGTACCCCTCCCTCCCCCAGGCCTGAGTGAGCCAGAGCCCCTGAATCAGCGGCTCCTTTAATCCTGTCCTGTCTGAGTGAAGAACAGATGCCCTGAGGTGACCTACACGCAGAGGCGGGTCCAAATCCAAAGCTGAACCCCGGGAGTTGTGCAAACAAAGAGAAAGGGAAATCTCTCCCAGCAGCCTCAGGAGAAGAGGATTAAATCTCCACAATCAACTTGATGTACCCTGCATCTGTGGAATACCTGAACAGACAACGAATCATCCCAAACTGAGGAGGTGGACTTTGGGAGCAAAGATATATATTTCTCCCCTTTTTCTGTGAGTGTGTATGTGTATGCTTCTGGGTGTGATTTTGCCTGTACAGCTTTCTTTTTACCATTTGTCTTAGGGTTCTGTCTGTCCTTTTTTTTTTTTTATTTAAAAAAAATTTTTTAATTATTATTTTTTTAATGTTTTATTTTAATAACTTTATTTTATTTTACTTTATTTTACCTTCTTTTTTTCTTTCTTTGTTTTCTCCCTTATATTTTGAGCCGTGGGGATGAAAGGCTCTTGGTGCTCCAGACAGGCGTCAGGGCTGTGCCTCTGAGGTGGGAGAGCCAAGTTCAGGACACTGGTCCACAAGAGACCTCCCAGCTCCACGTAATATCAAACGGCGAAAAACTCCCAGAAGTCTCCATCTCAACGCCAACACCCAGTTCCAATCAACGACTAGCAAGCTACAGTGCTGGCCACCCTATGCTAAACAACTAGCAAGACAGGAACACAACCCCATCCGTTAGCAGAGAGGCTGCCTAAAATCATAATAAGTACACAGACACCACAAAACACACCACCAGATGTGGACCTACCCACCAGAAAGACAAGATCCAGCCTCATCCACCAGAACACAGGCACTAGTCTCCTCCACCAGGAAGCCTACACAACCCACTGAACCAACCTTAGCCACTGGGGACAGACACCAAAAACAAAGGGAACTACAAACCTGCAGCCTGTGAAACGGAGACCCCAAACACACTAAGTTAAGCAAAATGAGAAGACAGAAAAACACACAGCAGATGAAGGAGCAAGGAGAAAACCCACCAGACCTAACAAATGAAGAGGAAATAGACAGTCTACCTGAAAAAGAATTCAGAATAATGATGGTAGAGATGATCCAAAATCTTGGACATAGAATACAGAAAATACAAGAAACGTTTAAAAAGGACCTAGAAGAACTACAGAGCAAACAAACAGTGATGAACAACACAATAAATGAAATTAAAAATTCTCTAGAAGGGATCAATAGCAGAATAACTGAGGCAGAAGAACGGATAAGTGACCTGGAAGATAAAATAGTGGGAATAGGGCTTCCCTGGTGGTGAAGTGGTTGAGAATCTGCCTGCCAATGCAGGGGACACGGGATTGAGCCCTGGTCGGGGAAGATCCCACATGCTGCGGAGCAACTAGGCCTGTGTGCCACAACTACTGACCCTGCGCGTCTGGAGCCTGTGCTGCGCAACAAGAGAGGCCGCGACAATGAGCCCTGCACACCGCGATGAGGAGTGGCCCCTGCTCGCCGCAACTTAAGAAAGCCCACGCAGAAACGAGGACCCAACGCAGCCAAGGGTGGATAAATAAATAAATAAATTTTTTAAAAAAATAGTGGGAATAACTACTGCAGAGCAGAAGAAAGAAAAAAGAATGAAAACACTTGAGGACAGTCTCAGAGACCTCTGGGACAACATTAAAAGCACCAACATTCGAATTATAGGGGTCCCAGAAGAAGAAGAGAAAAAGAAAGGGACTGAGAAAATATTTGAAGAGATTATAGTTGAAAACTTCCCTTATACGGGAAAGGAAATAGTTAATCAAGTCCAGGAAGCACAGAGAGTCCCATACAGGATAAATCCAAGGAGAAACACGCCAAGACACATATTAATCAAACTTCCAAAAATTAAATACAAAGAAAAAATATTAAAAGCAGCAAGGGAAAAACAACAAATAACACACAAGGGAATCCCCATAAGGTTAACAGCTGATCTTTTAGCAGAGACTGCAAGCCAAAAGGGAGTGGCAGGACATATTTAAAGTGATGAAGGAGAAAAACCTACAACCAAGATTACTCTACCCAGCAAGGATCTCATTCAGATTTGATGGAGAAATTAAAACTTTTACAGATAAGCAAAAGCTGAGAGAGTTCAGCACCACCAAACCAGCTTTACAACAAATGCTAAAGGATCTTCTCTAGGCAGGAAACACAAGAGAAGGAAAAGACCTACAATAACAAACCCAAAACAATTAAGAAAATGGGAATAGGAACACACATACCAATAATTACCTTAAATGTAAATGGATTAAATGCTCCAACCAAAAGACACAGACTGGCTGAATGGATACAAAAACAAGACCTGTACATATGCTGTCTACAAGAGACCCACTTCAGACCTAGAGACACATACAGACTGAAAATGAGGGGATGGAAAAAGATATTCCATGCAAATGGAAACCAAAAGAAAGCTGGAGTAGCAATTCTAATATCAGACAAAATGGACTTTAAAATAAAGACTATTACAAGAGACAAAGAAGGACACTATGTAATGATCAAGGGATCAATCCAAGAAGAAGATATAAGAATTGTAAATATTTATGCACCCAACATAGGAGCACCTCAATACATAAGGCAAATACTAACAGCCATAAAAGGGGAAATCGACAGTAATACATTCATAGTAGGGGACTTTAACACCCCACTTTCACCAAGGAACAGATCATCCAAAATGAAAATAAATAAACACAAGCTTTAAATGACACATTAAACAAGATGGACTTAATTGGTATTTATAGGACATTCCTTCCAAAAACAACAGAATACACATTCTTGTCAAGTGCTCATGGAACATTCTCCAGAATCGATCATATCTTGGGCCACAAATCAAGCCTTGGTAAATTAAAGAAAACTGAAATTGTATCAAGTATCTTTTCTGATCACAACGCTATGAGACTAGATATCAATTACAGGAAAAAATCTGTAAAAAATACAAACACATGGATGCTAAACAATACACTACTTAATAACCAAGAGATCACTGAAGAAAGCAAAGAGGAAATCAAAAAATACCTAGAAACAAATGACAATGAAAACACAACAACCCAAAACCTATGGGATGCAGCAAAAGCAGTTCTAAGAGGGAAGTCTATACCAATACAATCCTACCTTAAGAAACAAGAAACATCTCAAATTAAAAAAACTGAACTTCAGCTTCCCTGGTAGCGCAGTGATTGAGAGTCCAACTGCTGATGCAGGGGACATGGGTTCGTGCCCCAGTCCGGGAAGATCCCACATGCCATGGAGCGGCTGGGCCCGTGAGCCATGGCTGCTGAGCCTGTGCATCCAGAACCTGTGCTCCGCAACAGGAGAGGCCGCAACACAGAGAGGCCCACGTACCACATTAAAAAAAAACCCTAACCTTACACCTGAAGCAATTAGAGAAAGAAGAACAAAAAAAAAAAAAAAAAACCAAAGTTAGCAGAAGGAAAGAAATCATAAAGATCAGTGCAGAAATATATGAAAAAGAAAAGAAGGAAATGATACCAAAGATCAATAAAACTAAAAGCTGGTACTTTGAGAAGATAAATAAAATTGATAAACCATTAGCCAGACTCAACAAGAAAAAAAGGGAGAAGACTCAAATCAATAGAATTAGAAATGAAAAAGGAGAAGTAACAACTGACACTGCAGAAATACAAAGGATCATGAGAGATTACTACAAGCAACTATATGCCAATAAAATGGACAACCTGGAAGAAATGGACAAATTCTTAGAAATGCACAACCTTCTGCGAATGAACCAGGAAGAAACAGAAAATATGAACAGACCAATCACAAGCACTGAAATTGAAACTGTGATTAAAAATCTTCCAACAAACAAAAGCCCAGGACCAGATGGCTTCACAGGTGAATTCTTTCAAACATTTAGAGAAGAGCTAACACCTATCCTTCCCAAACTCTTCCAAAATATAGCAGAGGGAGGATCACTCCCAAACTCACTCTATGAGGCCACCATCACCCTGATACCAAAACCAGACAGAGTTGTCACAAAGAAAGAAAACTACAGGCCAATATCACTGATGAACATAGATGCAAAAATCCTCAACAAAATACTAGCAAACAGAATCCAACAGCACATTAAAAGGATCATACACCATGATCAAGTGGGGTTTATCCCAGGAATGCAAGAATTCTTCAATATATACAAATCAATCAATGTGATACAGCATATTAACAAATTGAAGGAGAAAAACCATATGATCATCTCAATAGATGCAGAGAAATCTTTTGACAAAATTCAACACCCATTTATGATAAAAACCATCCAGAAAGTAGGCATAGAGGGAACTTTCCTCAACATAATAAAGGCCATATATGACAAACCCACAGCCAACATCATGCTCAATGGTGAAAAACTGAAACCATTTCCACTAAGATCAGGAACAAGACAAGGTTGCCCACTCTCACCACTATTATTCAACATAGTTTTGGAAGTTTTAGCCACAGCAATCAGAGAAGAAAAAGAAATAAAAGGAATCCAAATTGGAAAAGAAGAAGTAAAGCAGTCACTATTTCAGATGACATGATACTATACATAAAGAATCCTGAAGATGCTACCAGAAAACTACTAGAGCTAATCAATGAATTTGGTAAAGTAGCAGGATACAAAATTAATGCACAGAAATCTCCTGCATTCCTATACACTAATGATCAAAAACCTGAAAGTGAAATTAAGAAAACACTCCTATTTACCACTGCAACAAAAAGAATAAAATATCTAGGAATAAACCTACCTAAGAAGAGAAAAGACCTGTATGCACAAAATTATAAGACATCGATGAAAGAAATTAAAGATGATACAAACAGATGGAAAGATATACCATGTTCTTCAATTGGAAGAATCAACACTGTGAAAGTGACTCTACTACCCAAGGCAATCTACAGAGGCAGTGCAATCCGTATCAAACTACCACTGGCATTTTTCACAGAACTACAACAAAAAATTTCACAATTTGTATGGAAACACAAAAGATCCCGAATAGCCCAAGCAATCTTGAGAAAGAAAAACAGAGCTGAAGGAATCAGGCTCCCTGACTTCAGACTATATTACAAAGCTACAGTAATCAAGACAGTATGGTACTGGCACAAAAACAGAAAGATAGATCAATGGGACAGGATAGAAAGCCCAGAGATAAACCCATGCACATATGGTCACCTTATCTTTAATAAAGGAGGCAAGAATATACAGTGGAGAAAAGACAGCCTCTTCAATAAGTGGTGCTTGGAAAACTGGACAGGTACATGTAAAAGTATGAAATTAGAACACTCCCTAACACCATACACAAAAAAAAAACTCAAAATGGATTAAAGACCTAAATGTAAGGCCAGACACTATCAAACTCTTAGAGGAAAACATAGGCATAACACTCTATGACATAAATCACAGCAGCATCCTTTTTGACCCACCTCCTAGAGAAATGGAAATAAAAACAAAAATAAACAAATGGGACCTAATGAAACTTCAAAGCTTTTGCACAGCAAAGGAAACCATAAACAAGACCAAAAGACAACCCTCAGAAAGGGAGAAAATATTTGCAAATGAAACAACTGACAAAGGATTAATCTCCAAAATTTAGAAGCAGCTCATGCAGCTCAATAGCAAAAAAACACACAACCCAATCCAAAAATGGTCAGAAGACCTAAATAGACATTTCTCCAAAGATGATATACAGGTTGCCAACAAACACATGAAAGAATGCTCAACATCATTAATCATTAGAGAAATGCAAATCAAAACTACAATGAGATATCATCTCACACTGGTCAGAATGGCCATCATCAAAAAATCTACAAACAATAAATGCTGGAGAGGGTGTGGAGAAAAGGGAACCCTCTTGCATTGTTGGTGGGAATGTAAATTGATACAGCCAGTATGGAGAACAGTATGGACGTTCCTTAAAAAACTAAGAATAGAACTACCATACGACCCAGCAATCCCACTACTGGGCATATACCCTGATAAAACCATAATTCAAAAAGAGTCATGTACCAAAATGTCCATTGCAGCACTATTTACAATAGCCAGGACATGGAAGCAACCTAAGTGTCCACTGACAGATGAATGAAGAAGATGTGGCACATATATACAATGGGATGTTAGTTAACCATAAAAAGAAACGAAATTGAGTTCTTTGTAGTGAGGTGGATGGACCTAGAGTCTCTCATACAGAGTGAAGTAAGTCAGAAAGAGAAAAACAAATACCATATGCTAACACATATATATGGAATCTAAGGGGGGAAAAAAGGGTCATGAAGAACATAGGGGCAAGACTGGACACAGACCAACTAGAGAATGGACCTGAGGATATGGGGAGGGGGAAGGGTAAGCTGTGACAAAGTGAGAGAGTGGCATGGACATATATACACTACCAAACGTAAAATAGATAGCTAGTGGGAAGAAGCCACATAGCACAGGGAGATCAGCTCGGTGCTTTGTGACCACCTAGAGGGGTTGGATAGGGAGGTGGGAGTGAGGGAGACGCAAGAGTGAAGAGATATGGGAACAGATGTATATGTATAACTGATTCACTTTGTTATAAAGCAGAAACTAACACACCATTGTAAAGCAATTATACTCCAATAAAGATGTTAAAAATTAATTAATTAATTAAAAAAGATTGTTTTGGCTATTTGGGGTCTTTTGTGTTTCCATACGAATTTTAAGATTTTTTGTTCTAATTCTGTGAAGAATGCCATTTGAAAGGGATTTGATAGGGACTGCACTGAATCTGTAGATTGCTTTGGGTAGTATAGTCATTTTCACAATATTGAGTCTTCCAATCCAAGAACATGGTATATTTCTCCATCTGTTTATGTCATCTTTGATCGCTTTCATCAGTGTTTTATAGTTTTCTGAGTACAAGTCTTTTGACTCCTTAGGTAGGTTTATTCCTAGGCATTGTATTCTTTTTGTTGCAATGGTAAATGGGAGTGTTACCTTAATTTCTCTTTCTGATTTTTCGTTGTTGGTGTACAGGAATGCCAGAGATTTCTGTGCATTAATTTTGTATCCTGCAAATTCACTGATTAGTTCTAGTAGTTTTCTGGTGGCACCTTTAGGATTTTCTATGTATAGTATCATGTCATCGGCAAACAGTGACAGTTTTAATTCTTGTTTGAAGTACAGTTGGCCCTCTGTATTGGCAGGTTTTAGTCCAAGGCTGACTGAACCTGCATACGCAAAACCCATGGATAGGGACTTCCCTGGTGGTCTAGTAGGTTAAGACTCCATGCTGCCAATGCAGGGGGCCTGGGTTCGATCCCTGGTTGGGGAACTAGATCCCACAAGCATACCACAGCTAAGAGTTCGCATCCCATGAGTAAGAAGTCCGCATGCCACAACTAAGACCCAGCGCAGCCAATAAATAAATATTAAAAAGAAAAAAAAAAAACCCATGGATATGAGGGCCAACTGTAACTGGTTGGGCAACGAAGTAGGGGGGATTCCTGTAAGCAAAAGGCAGGAACTGAAGCAAGGAGTTTAGAGCAGACAACAGAATTTGGGAAATTATCAGGAGATGGTTGAAGCCATAGTTAAGGGTGAGATTACCGTGGAGTAAGGGAAGAGCTGGCTATTGTATAGTAAAAAAAAAAATTAATAGCATCTACCTCATATGGATGCATACTAAAGGAGTGACTGCATGTGAAATATCTGATCTGTCTCATCGAGGCTTAGCCAAATTACTCTATAGACAGCAGGTGCTCGAAAAATGCTTATTGAATATATGAACACCTATTAAGACTAAGACCTACCATCCTCAGTGCCACCTTACCCGCACAACATGGATTCGAGAATTGTATATTTACACGAGGTTGTTTTTCTCGTGTAGGATTCTGAGTTAGTCCAGTCTGATCAAAGATTAAGAGGTATTCCAGCGTTATCTACAGTGCGGAATAACGCTGCATTATGTGTTATTATCCAGTGCCGGAAAGAAAGCAGTCAGGAACACAATTACTCAGAATGGGGTATAAAAGGAAAAAGCTCATTCCTACAAGGTCAGTGAACATGAGCGTCCACCATGGCGCAAGCACTGTAGTTACAGGTTTGAACGTAAATCCACAAGGAGAAAAACTTCCTGGCACAGACTAAAAGCAGTGACAATGTGGCATTTGAGCTAAATTCAAAAGATGAGTCAAATGTAAAGGTCCAGTCTCAGGATAGAAAAAAAATCACTGGTTGGCTTAAGTGGTTTGCTTTTAAGTTTGTGATGAACTGTAGCTTAACTAAAAATACTCACCCAGAATCAGCAATGGGAAACGTCACCGTGAGTGCCCCGTTCAGAAGAGTTAGTCAAGGAAGCGAAGGAAGGCCTCACCTCAACAAGCGCAGGGGCCGAAGCAACTGGGTGAGGCGCCTGCTCTAAGTGTGCTGCAGAGGGTCCTTGAGCGCAGGGCCCCAGGGGTGCCGCTGGTGGGGTGCAGGAGGAAGCGAGCAGAGTGCTTCCCCAGCTACAACTTCGGGGTCTCTGCGTTTATCTTTTTCTTCTGCGTTAAAATTCCACTTAAAATCTTGCTTGACGAAAGCACTCGACAGTGAAAACACACACTTCGGAAGCCACTGACCAGGAGCAAATTAATTCCGGGGATAAAAATCAACAGACGTTTTAAAATTCTAATTTTTATACCCATTTTCACAATTGGCTCAAGACTATAATGATTGGTGCAGAGACCAAGAGGCACTTAAGTTTTTTTTTTTTTTTTTTGCAGTATGCGGGCCTCTCACTGTTGTGGCCTCTCCCGTTGCGGAGCACAGGCTCCGGACGCGCAGGCCCAGTGGCCATGGCCCACCGGCCCAGCCGCTCCGCGGCATGCGGGATCCTCCCGGACCGGGGCATGAACCCGCGTCCCCTGCATCGGCAGGTGGACTCTCAACCACTGCGGCACCAGCGAAGCCCGGCACTTAAGTTTTATACTTCTGTAATGTTTATAATGAAAAAGAATACTTTTCTTATCAAAGAAGTGTTAGAGATAACTAACGTTAGTTCAGATGACTTGTCTTTCCTTATCTTTCATAGAAGACAGATTACAGCTAAATCTAGTTGCTTCCCTCGGCAAAAATGAAATCCACTGAGGGCTCATACATGACTGCATGTATGCTAAGAAACAAGAAAAAATGTTCTGTGTGTAATTAGTAGTAAAACTCTATTCATACAGAACCATTCTCTGGGGGAGCTGTGTGCCCTGGAATCATAGTTTTCCAAACAACTTTCATAAGATTCCTGTATACGCTATTCTTTTACAGAGGAGAACCAAGTGTTTCAAATTTTAATTACAAAATGGTATTTCAATGAAGAAATGAGAACAGATACAGAGAACAATGGACTTTCAGGAGTTAAAATAGAAGCAGATTTCTCTAATGCCAACCCTTCTCCCAATTCCCAAAAAAGAGGAGGGTGCTGTCACAGCAAGAACTATGGAGCATTATTTCAGTAATCTCTAGTCTAACTTAGCCTTGGAGGTTTTGTCTTCAGGCTAGAGAGACCCACGAGCAGCGGGCACCGAGACCCTGGCTCACAGGGAGTATTTAAAAGATTTTTCTCATAGCTGCTAAAGATGTAGGCAGCGTGCCCTCCATCCACCAAGATGAGAGACCAAGCCCTCCATAACCAGGACTTGCCTGCAAGGTCCCAGGAGGAAAAGCTGAGTTCAGATATCCTTCCAGGCTCTCTAACCCTCCCTGTGATCCATGGCACACATGTGAGAAGCAGCTGGTCAGGGTTAAAAGTACAGTCTGGCTCCAGAGTCCTGCCCAGCTAACTGGCCCCCAGAGCTACTGAACCCTGACCTGGGGTTCACCATACTCCATTTTCTAACCAAATGTGTTAACTGGCTGCAGATTCTTGAACTATGTGCCTCAGATGCATTTTCCAACACACACACACACACACACACACACACACACACACACAGTGATAGGACAGAATTTTCTCTAGTGAGAGAATATTATTTTATTTGTTAATATCAATAGCTAAGCACTTAGCAGCAAATTCAACTACAATGGTAGTTGTATTTTCCCATCAACTGATTTACCAATCAATGGTAATAAACAGCAACCTGCAACTGGTTTAAATCCCTCTCTCCGCAACACTCTTCTGTGTCAGAGGATGCCTCACTGAAATCTCCAGATAACATTTTCCTCAGAGACAATTCCGTGGATGCATCAGGTTTGGTTCCTGAGCTTTCATTTACGTGAACCATTCACACTAGAACAGGACGATTCTTCCTTTAGCCAGGCCTCCTGCTCTCGCGGTGTGTATTCCTTAGTCACCGAACATTTCAGCATCTCAAAGCTCTCTGCGTATAGCTCAGAACTGCTGACTGTTAGGGCAGGAAGAACCTCAGAGATGAGCTGACACAAAGCCATCATTTTTTCAAACAGGGAACTCAGTCCAGAGAAGTGAAGTGACAAAAAAGTCTGGGTGGCGAAGCTGGGGACAGCAAACTGGGCACTCCCTCCTAATCCTGTGTTCATGCCAGGGGACTAAACACCAGGTTCCTCAGGGCCCTGAGTTACTCAGCTGTGTCTCAGGAACCATGAGGCAGGAGGAGGCCGAGGGGCAACCCCCAGAACAGCTGCAGTTTATCTGTTTCATGTATTAAACACAAGATTTCATTTGAAAGAAAGGGTTTCACTGTAAATAAACAAACATCTTGAAAACCACCACATGGCAGGACCAACTTCAAATAAATGGAAAGTTAAAAAAGAGAAAGAACTAAAAATATAGGGTCTGACTTGAATGAATGTGTCCTTTTTTAAATGGAACAAGGACAGAAAACAGCACTAAAACCAAATGTTATAGCTTAAGAGTTCTCTCCTTTATTTTTCCCTGTCTAGGAAAGTAAAACAAACAAACAAAAGAGACAAAGAGAAGAAGAACAAAGGGAAGGTAGTATATTTTAGTTTCTAGGTCCCTGGGAATGTCTTAAATCCGTATTACATTGACTGGGCAATTTCAAGAAACAGAGTCACATAGGACATTGACCTAACTAAAATTCTTAAGATAAATCTATCTTCACTGAAAAGAATGGAAGAAAGGTTTTCATAAATTACGGGTACACGCACACACAAAAGCCCTCCAATTTTACCTTTTGTTTTCCTGTCTGCTGAGCACCTTTAATAGCTTATAACGTCTCCCATTTCTAAAAAACCAATTCTTTCTTACAGATGCTCAAAAGCCAATGAACAGTGTGTCTTTAAGGTCAGTAGGTGGGAGGGAAGCTGGTTTGTCACTATGTGGTAGGCTAGAGCTGGATGCAGCCTGCAGAAGTAGACGGCCAGCCCCGGGGACACTGGGAATTCAACAAGTCACTAAGAACTATGCTCGCTGCGGTTTGGCATGCCACAAAAACTTTTCTTGACTTTTTCATTTTTGTCATTCTAGACTCCTACTGGAGCCAGATGATTTAAAAATCTTGTTTCAGACAATCTTAACTTTTTTAAGTTAATAGCTTCCAATGACACTGAACCAACCAACCTCTTCGCATTTTATAGACCATTTAAAGCCAGCAAGTTTGATCATTTAGTAAAGCAATAGTTCTTTACAGGAAGTGCCCTCAAGCTAAGCACTGCTCTTTGGGGAGTTTGTTAATATGCTCAGTCAAGCCAGCTCTGTTGAAGCCAAGTGAGCTCCCAGTGCCACCCTCTGAAAAGATCAAATGTCATCTTCTAAAAGGACTTCTTCCTTCCTCCCTCCTACTCACTCCCAAATTTCCACAAGCAACATTAGCATACAACACAAATGAGAGACACAGTCATTTCAGGGCATGGGGAAGTCAAACATTTTTAAGAAGTCAAAGGACAATGGAACTAAGTACTGATTTTCCTTATGTTCTAAGGATATATGAATATTAACATGAGTTGTTTTCTAAACTTGGGAACTCTGCAAGATGCCATCTTGGTTAGCCTCCAAACAGACTTACCTAAGTGACCTAATTTTCACGTTCTACTTTTGAAGATCTCCAGGACAGAAACTCCACAATCTCCACTGGTAACCTGAACTGTGGTTTAATTTCCCTCAGAGTCAAAGGTGACTGTTTATTTCAACTTTTTTAAAAAAGTTAAACAAGAGCTTAACTCTTGTTAAAAGATGTCATTTGAACCCTGAAACCAGTAACTGGAACAACACAAAGTGAATAACCAAGAACTATGCTATAGGTTAAACCACAGACATCAGAAATCTGCCTGGCTTACAAGGATGGTTATGCTGTTCTCTCTGCCCAGATGACCCTATATGCACCATGGGTGTCTGCACTCATGACTCAAATTCACAAGTTTAAGAAATGATTCTACAGCTTCTGGAAAGAAAGAAACTCATGTGCAATGAATAGTCACTGGTGAAAATCATTCCCAGGTCTTCCACACTTTCCAGAAGAGTAGAAATTTTGGGTTTTGGTGTCCTTTTCCTTTTCTGTTTTTCTAAGAGTCCCCTAAGCAGTATCATACTCAGGTTTCCTAAATCTTTTTTAAGGTGAACTTTCCACTGAGCTACCCCTTGAAACAAGTTTTCTGGAGATTTTCCCCTTGACCTCCTGGAATTTTTCAATGAAACTCAAAAGAGATGTTTACCTGACCTCCTAATGAAAGCTCTATTTTTTAATTCCTTGAACTTTTCTGTCTTTTCTTGTTGTGCCCTCTGGGAAAGAAAGACAAGTAGAGTTGTTGGCTTGATCTCAACTGGCAAACACCAAGATAATCCAGTTCTAATAAGTTTCTCAAGAACTTGGATAGCATCGCAAAGATATTAAGTATGTTCTCTTCTCTGGCATGGTTGTTTGCACTTCACCTTTTCAGAGGATCAATGTAAAGATAGGAAATGCCAGCACATTACCTTTGTGACCAAAAAAAAAAAGATGTCAATCACAGAAAGAATAAAAGGAATATTACTGGGTTTTTCAAAAGCAGTGAGAGAGCAGGAAAAAACTATGACCTAAGGGGCAGAGAGAAGAAGGAATGAGACCACTTTTTGCCAACTGGTGTCCAAATGAGGCTGAGTTCAGGCTCTCTCTAGCAGGCGGCATTTGGAGAGGTTTGGAATTGAGCACCTACAACAAGATGTAGTTGATAATTTCCTTTTCTTGCAAGAAAGAAGGTTTCTGGTGTGGAGCTTTGGGCAGTTCCATTTCAAATGGAAACCTGTTTGGGAATGGCTTAGGTCATATATATTTCAGGGCCTTCTCAGTCCACCTGGGGGCAGGTACTTTCCTCTGCTAAGAGATCAAGGGATGAGATGAATGCTTCACTTTACTGCCAATTTCCTCTAGGAATTCTCTTCCAGGAATCATTCAGTATAAGGCTTCCAACACCATTCCACTCCACTCATCTCACACACTAGGTTCCCAGTAGCATGCTTGCTCTTAGCTACATGTCCTCTAGCGAGGACAAAAGTACCACGTGATCCATCAGCAACATACGTGAGCACGGTGAGGGCTCAGAGACTCCAGGTCCAGCTCTCTGCTGCCTAGAAGCTACAATTCAGTGGCAGGGAGGCTGCTTATTCATAAATAGCTGTGTTTTGAGCAGACCCTTCTGAGGAGGTACACTCAGTATCACACTAGGTATAACACTCAAACCTCAGTACAAAAGTTTATTTCCTCCACCTTTCTGAATCTGAGTCTGCAAAAAAAAAAAAGGAAAGAAAAAGATGAAAATTGCCGTCAAACAAAGCAAAGAAGCCCCTCACACGGCCTATGAAAGGCCCCAAGTTGAGTGATTCTGGCCTGGCCATTTTCCTGCAGCATGGGTCAAAGCAGAGCAACTACTGAAGCCGTGGTTGGAATATGCTCAGATTTCAGGACTGAGCCAAGTAGAAAGATGCATCTGTCAAAATGCCCACCATACTGCGTAATTTATACTGGTTGACTGAGTGGATTGATGGAGCTGTAGGACTCTTGAAAAACTGCTCCTGGAATCTCATTTACCACTTTTCATTTATATTCCAGCTTATCCTATCTAATCAAGGACTTTAACAGGGATCTTTAGGTGAAGGAAAAGACCAAGCAAGTCCCTGGAGCTTCTTCAACTATAATAATCAGAAGGAAGATGTTTGAGGAAGAGGCTGGTAGAGAAATTCATTCAGTTAACAATAACAGGAAATGAGTAGGCAAATAAATAACTCAATAAATATTTTCAACCCTTTTGTTCATCTTTATCTAGCTCAACTCAGACTGGCTACTTCTTTATCCCTGGGCCACTTTGCATAAACAGGAGCCCTACAATTAAAAATAAGGGAACGAATTTTGTCCCCCATTCCACTCAAATTTTCATTGATTCAGTCTAGTACCAATGGCTCAGTTTTTCTTTCTTTCTTTTCTTTTCTTTTTTTTTTTTAAAGGAGTGACGGTTTTATAAATGGTTTTTATTCTAGATGATAAATAAGGGATCTTCAGTCTTATTTCATGTTGAAACAATCCAACCTAAATGATTCTAGCTCTCGGCAAGTAGCTGATGAGAAGGACTTTGTAAATGGAGATGGCATTCTAAGCTCAAGGAGATTTCAGTTGGGAAGGGGAGGAACTGGCCAGTTTAGGATTTTCACAAAATTTAGATTAACACTGAAAAAGTAGGAACAGAGCCTCCTATGTTCTTTCAATTTCCCATAAGTAAATGAGGAAGAAAAGGCAAGCGGGATAAAAAAAAACTTCTTAAGAAATGTAAGAAGAAGAACAGTAGCATTTGCTGGGAAGTACCTCTCGTTGACAATGAAAATGAGGGAAGCAGTGTGACCTCAGATTTTAGGTCCTCCTGTGGGCCTGTCTCTACCTGTTTCTAGGAAATGAGATGATACATGTCCACTCCTGCTTAAGTGATGCAGAGGGACATAAAGCATTTGGTTCTGCTCGGGACAAAAATGTTCCATAAACCTTTAAAGGATGAATTAAAAGATTAGCTCTGGGGCTTCCCTGGTGGTGCAGTGGTTGAGAGTCCGCCTGCCGATGCAGGGGACACGGGTTCGTGCCCCGGTCTGGGAAGATCCCACATGCCCTGGGCCCGTGAGCCATGGCCGCTGAGCCTGCGCGTCCGGAGCCTGTGCTCCGCAACGGGAGAGGCCACAGCAGTGACAGGCCCGCATACCGCAAAAAAAAAAAAAAAAAAAAAAAAGATTAGCTCTGGACAGAGACTATGAATACCACTGGCCTTAAGAAGGTGTCGCAGTCAGCAAGAACCAGAGGCCCAGCTGTCTCCACTGTTTGATGAGGTATAAGAATCTTGAAAGTTTGAACTCGGGTATGTGGAATAAATAGGAAACAGATGATGAGAGAGGTTCAAAAGCTGTTATCTGGGCTTCCCTGGTGGCGCAGTGGTTGAGAGTCCGCCTGCCGAGGCAAGGGAAACGAGTTCGTGCCCCGGTCCGGGAAGATCCCACATGCTGCGGAGCGGCTGGGCCCGTGAGCCATGGCTGCTGCGCCTGCGCATCCGGAGCCTGTGCTCCGCAACGGGAGAGGCCGCAACAGTGAGAGGCCCGCGTACCGCAAAAAAAAAAAAAAAAAAAAAAAAAAAAAAAGTTGTTATCCCTGGAAACCAGCCCCCAGGAAGCTACTGTGGGTGTGTGTAGCATGGGAGCGTCAGGAGTGGATGTTCAGCAAAGAAACATCCCAGCCACGCATCCAAGGAGACAGAACCTCCCACAACTAAAACCTCAAGAGCACTGAGCACCTTAACAGTAACAACAATCCCCCTCCTCCTCACCATATATGGACTGAGCCCTTGCCCTCCACGGATCACTTACAACAATTACATGAGACAAGCTATTAACTCCATGTTACAGATGGGGCCTGAGGTCAGACCCTTCTCATACCACCTCCCAGTGGTCTAGAAGGCCATGCAATGCCGGAACTTAAAGTGGAAGGGATGGCAAGGCCATTTCTACACAATGCTTGTGCCTCTCTAAAGGACCTAAGAAGGAGGAACAGCATCAACTCTGGGGTTCAAATTCTTGGGTTTAATTACCGGCTTCACCATTTTCGGTGTGGGGACATAATGACCATGGGTGGTCAAAAACTATCCATTTTGGGCTTCCCTGGTGGCGCAGTGGTTGAGAGTCCGCCTGCTGATGCAAGGGACACGGGTTCGTGCCCCGGTCCGGGAAGATCCCACGTGCCGCGGAGCGGCTGGGCCCGTGAGCCATGGCTGCTGAGCCTGCCCGTCCGGAGCCTGTGCTCCGCAACGGGAGAGGCCACAACAGTGAGAGGCCTGTGTACCGCAAAAAAAAAAAACAACTGCCCGTTTTGGTCTCCTTTCCCTGGGGCAAGTTACTCAAACCTCTGAGAGATTCTCCCCTCCTAACACGAGCTCATCATCATGCTACCTCAGCGGGCAGCTGTGAGGATTAAATGAGATGGTTTCCTCACGATGAAGCAGTAGGCAAGTACTGGTGGTTGTTATTCCATGTTACCCCACTGGAGTTTCACGTTGCCTCATTTGCAGAAGAGTGCTACCCCACCTGGTTTTGCAGACGCAGTGCGTGTATTTCAGGCACAGCAGCGTCTGAGTGCAGTAATGGGCAGTGACTGAAGCCCCGCGCACGGAGCCGTCGCAGGGCTGGGTGTGCCACCGCTCCGCAGCCTCCGCTCCTCCCTCCACCATTCGTCTCAGTCACCACAAAATGGTGACGCACGCCGGCAGCCGAGTGTGCGAAGAGGACTCCCACGTGGCATGTGTAAGTGTCCCAAGAGTGATCCCACACAAGCCCTACACGCTCTCCAGCTCTCTTCCTCACAGAGCAGGCACACACATCCAATGAAGCAACAGCAGAAATGTCCAGATTTTATAGGGGGAAAAAAAGTTGATCCTTAAATTCGGTTCCACCACTCACTGTAGGTTCTCTGCTTATTAACATAGTATAAGCTGCGTTTTCTAGCAATTATTATTTGAAAAGCTCTAGAAAAGGGCATTTCAATATAACAAGAACTAGAATATTCTTTTTATATATACTAAGGCTTGGAACGTTCTTTTTAATTGTTTTTGTTGCCTAATGAACACTTACAAGATTTTTTTTTTTTTTTTTTTTTTGCGGTACGCAGGCCTCTCACCGCCATGGCCTCTCCCGCTGCGGAGCACAGGCCCCGGACGCGCAGACTCCGCGGCACGTGGGATCCTCCCGGACCGGGGCACGAACCCGCGTCCACTGCCTCGGCAGGCGGACTCTCAACCACTGCACCACCAGGGAAGCCCACTTACTAGATTTTTTAACTCAGTAAGCTTACCTCTTTATTGGAGATGGGAGAAACTTAGTAGCTACTGCTTCAAAAGGAACAACTGTTAGATTATTTCGATCTTGACCTTCATTATTAGTAATAAAATAAAGGTATTTCTTACAGTCATTAACGTCCTTGCCATTTGAACTGTGAAAAAACAGACATTATACAAGGCAAGCCTGAATACTTTGAACTTTGCTAACAATGTGAAAATGTCTGTTGCACAGCCAATTAAAGTTGGCCATAGAGACTCACACTTTCCACAATCTATCTGCTGGCATGGTTGATGCCTGCTGGCAAAGAAGCCAGTTACAGTCTTCTTACTAAATAGGACAAAGGATGACAATGTTAGGCACTGTGAGCTAGCTGTTGTGGAAGAATTTCACCACTTGTAAGGATCTGTGAGCCAAGAACAATTGATACTACAGGAAAAGACCACCAGAAAATGCTGACACCTCCAGTCTCAGCATCCCACACCTCCTGGACACAAGGACTCAGGCCTTAATCCTAAATACTCCATGTCCACATGTAAGTCATTATGAGTAACTGTGCTTGAAATTTAATTCCACATCTGCTCTTCTGCAGCCTTTGGAAATCTTATGAATTTCTCTGACAACTGTTTGCAAAGGCCGTAATCACAGTCATCTGTAACTGGATCTCCAGCTACAGGGCAACAAAACACCACATAATTCCAAGAGGCTTTTGACCCAACCATATTTGGTTTCTTGTCTCTCTTGCTTTCATTAAAACTGCGCTGAGCCTTCCACTTGCAGACAGCCTGATTAGCATTGGAAGAAGGCGGCCCAGGTCCTCCGTATCACCCTCACCACACAGGCCCTGGCAAATCCTTACCATCTCCCTTCCGATTGTAGCAGGAGGCGATTTGGGCTGTAACAGCAAGTGAGAGGCCCTGTGCCAGTGATGTTCCTCCCTGCTGGCTTCAATATCCCAGGAGGCGGCCTGAGGAGGCACCCTGGCTCCAAGGGGACCAGAAGACGGAGGCACTGGTACTTCCCCACCTCTTTCACTTGAGCTGCTCAGAAGCCGTGTGGCTCTGGGGCTGATATGCCCTTTCTAATTGCAGTTGGCCACGGCAATGTGACAGTGATATGTGACACCTGAACAATGCAGTTAACCTCCATGAGTCTGTTCTGTATTTTAAAAATTTAACAGCATTCACTTATTAAAGGACTCCTGCACTGATCTATCTTCATTCCATAAACACTCACAAGAATCAAGCAAGAAAATTCTTGCCCCAATTCAGCCACATACGGATTCAGCAACCCTGGGCAAATCACCTCCCATCTGGGGGCCTCAGTTTTCTAATCCCACTTCTAGCCATCCCCTTTTATTTTTTTTTTCCTTATGAAGAACAAACATAACAAGGTACACAGAAGTGCTCCTCAAAGGATGAAGCACTATTATTACTGTCAGCCTCACTGTCCTCTTTGGAAGCTCCATTCTGACAGTTAAGTGCTCTGGAGCCGGACGGACAGGGTTAACTAACGTCACGTAACGGTTCTAACCTTACTTTTTTTCATCTGTAAAGTGGGGATGAGATAACAGCACCTAACTCTGAATTACTGACAGAATTAGATGAGGAAATGTAAAGAAAGCACTTACAACAGTGCCAGGAACAATAAACGGTGCCTAATATTAGTCACTCTCGTTATCCTGTCATTAGCCTTGTTTTCTTTTCTTGAGTTCATCAGGCACCTTTCAAAATAAAATTCCTTTTTCGAGGCATTCAACTTTGGTGTGCTAAGGGAAAAGGGGGGACTAATAATGATCGTTACGTAGTCTACCTCATTTAATGGTGCCAACCAACACGTGCTATTTCATTATCCCCTTTCATGTAAAGTCCAGAAAGGTCAAGTGGCTACTAGGTGGCAGCCAGGACACAAAGTCAGGCCTGAATGGCCCAGACTATGTTTTCCACTGCATTGTTTCCATTTAGATATGAAGCGGAAGTGTAATAAAGGTTTCCCTAAAAAATTATAAAGTCACCTAATTTACACAGGCAGTGTGGTTCAAAGGTTATTGTAAAAAAAAACAGCTTTAATATTTGGACGTAAGCTGTCAAGGCTCAGCTCAGCTGGCACCTACTTTGACTTCCCTCCCCACCACTCCTTAACCGCAGTGAATGGTGAGAGAGGCTCCTGTGGCACACCCCGCCCCAGCCTGTATGGACCCCGGGGCAGCACCTGTGGCGTAGCAGCACACCTGTGAGCTCTTGTCTGTCTCCTTCTCCTCCAAAAGACCATGAGTTGCTTCACCTCCTGTATCCAAGGCCCCACACGACACCCAGCCCACAGCAGGGCACAATGCTGTCAGCAGAATGGATGCATGAATCCTGGCCCTCCCTGTAGTCCCTGCTACACCAAAGACTGGTTTATTTGACAATCAGGAGAGGTTAAGGGGGTCCAGAATTAAACCTGGCCCCTGCAGGGTGTCACTGCGGAATACGACCTGTGTAGTATGCAAGATCACACCTCACAAAGAGCATTTCATAATTCTATATAATTACAAAGACATCTAACCAAAACATATTTATATCATTATCAAACTTGACTTGTCATGTCTGCTATGAAATGTGCTTGCATCATGATACAAATGCACACACTACACACAGATGGCTGTGTTAGCCACTGTTTTCTTCGTGGGGGGCAGGGGCAGGGGGGCTGAGGTAGCACAGGAAGACCCCGTAAGCAATAAAACATTGGGCAATACTTTTAAGGGTATGTTGTAATGAAAGGTTAGGTTACCTTTGGATCATTATATTTCCTTTTAACAAGTACCTGGCAAGAGAGTAGATACAAACTTAGATAAAGGCATTAACTGATTATACAAGTAAAACAAAATCCAAGTTCTTTTTTTTTTTTTGCGGTACGCAGGCCTTTCACTGTTGCGGCCTCTTCCGTCGCGGAGCACAGGCTCCGGATGCACAGGCTCAGCGGCCATGGCTCACGGGCCCAGCCGCTCTGCGGCATGTGGGATCTTCCCGGACCAGGGCACGAACCCATGTCCCCTGCATCGGCAGGCGGACTCTCAACCACTGTACCACCAGGGAAGCCCACAAGTTCTTTATAATGTACTTAGAGCCTCAATTTACCTTGCCTCTTGATCTTTTATTTTTACAAACTCATTTTTCCCTTCTCACTTTATACATTTTTACAACTAATGAATACTGCAAGCAAAGTCTCTAGCAAAGAAAGTTTGGAGAGTGTTATTTAATTTTTTTTTCCCGTTTTCAATTGCATCTTCCTCCTGAAAGGTTGAGAATCACAGAGACATACAACTGCCTCTTGACATTTAAGTGAAAACTCCCAGGACAATTGTTTTTGAAATATCTATGATGTTTTACTCTTGGATTTAATAAAGATTCTATTTTTCTCACAAAGAATATTTTACACGAAATAAGTTTATACTTCATTAGACACGCAAGCAAAACCAAGAAACAGTTATATCCATGCGAGAACACTGAGTCTTACCAAAATTATGTAGAATGTAAGGTCGTAATACCCCCAGAAAAATACAAATGGAGAATGCAGATTCTGCCTTATGCAACCACAGGCTGATAGCTAAGGAGGTTTCCTCGTCTCTTAAGCCTTTGATCTACTTTAGGATCTTTGATCCTTTATACCTGGGGGTTTGTGACATTCTAGTAAAAATTAACCAAGTATTTCTTGGTGCTAACCTAGTGACACATTTAATGCACTAGTCTGTGGTGGAAGGGGGAAATCTCATTGACTGTTTTTCATAAAACCACCTCGTATATAGTCCCTGTCCATACAAAAAAGACTCCACAGAAGTCAGACATCATTCTTGGCATGTATGTCTAAGTTCACAGAAGGGAATTCAGATGAGGACATAACCCCTAAATGACCACTCTGTCTGTTCCCATGACCAAGCAACAGACAAAATGCAAGGAACAAGGGGAAGCAGTTGACCTACAAGGGCCCGAACATTTTTCCCTCTGCAGCTTTTGAAACAGTTTACAGTTTCTTTATCTTTATTAGGACATTTTCCTCATCAAATTAATGAGTTACTAAACAAAAGGCTTACTAAAATGTTTACAGTTGGGAATAAACTATCTGTTAAGGCTCTAGCAGAAAAGACAAGTCATAATTTGCCATTGCTTTTCAATGAAATCATCTGGGAGAAGCAAGGCCGAAGAGTTGGGATAGGAACCTAGGATGGCAATGTGTAATTCAAAGTAAATCCTGAGACCAACGGAAAGAAAATGCCTGCGATCCTTTTGGCCCCGTAATCCTTCACATCAACACCTCCACCCTCCCACCTTAATGCAGCTCTTTCATTCCGACAACTATCAAACATAGATGTTCTTGTGGAATAATTAGCATTGTTATAACCAAGTCCTTTGGAAGGTAAGTGAGGGGGGCAGAAGTCGGTGGTAGTCAGGGGTAGTTGTCTTGTGACGGCTTAAAGAAACATAAGGGAAGCTGGTTAGCAGAGGCAACAAAAACAAAAACTAGGCATGACTTAGAACATGGATAGAAAAAAAAAATAATGGGCATTGCATACATTCATCAAATTTTCTTATGGTTCTATCTGGGCACACACAACTGGCATGAACATGCAGTTGACGGAGCCGAGACTGATTCCCATCTGAATTCAGGACTGACGGCCAGCGGGGAGGGCTGGGAAGGATGAGCCAAACACTACACCTGGAAAGTTTTTCTGCAAAGAAATGGTCCCTTTCAAACCATTTCCATTTGGTGATCTTTTCAATGGTCAAGAACATGTATTAATGAATTAGCAAACAGTACAATATTCTTTTCAACAAGCAATACAGACCTACAGTTAGAGGTCAAAGAGAAGATATAGGTGTGGCAGTATAATTCCAGCCAGGAAACTCTGGAAGAGACCAGAAGAAGCCAGAGATGGCAAGGCACTTGGTCCCAACGGCTCAGGAAGGACAGGGCATACCTCCAGCAAAGGAGTGGGAGGATGAATGCCTCAGACGGCAGACGGAAGCCTCTGCAAAGAGAAGCCCGTCATGTGGAGGGGATTCCTGGCTCTAAAAGATACACTGGTAGTTCTACAAAGTAAGAGCTAACCTGGGTTTATCGCCCGGGTGGTTTATAGTTCTCCACGTAAACTGCATAAATTCTCTGCTCTGTGAGGGGAGTGAAGTTCTTTTTCCCTCTTTCTCTACCAAAGTTTCACAATTAGGTGCCAAACTGACCCTTCTGGAACGTCGTTTGCTTTCTTCCCTTCTAATTTCATTAAGTTCTGCTTGATCACTCCTCAACTAGTGAAAAATCCAGGTACATAGAAACACACGCTTGGCTGAATCACTCCTGACCATCAGGTGGTCGTTCTTCCTGAATTTCAAAAAAGATTCAAAGCTGTACAAATAGAGGCTCCTTCACACAACCCGTCAGAACGGAATCTACCCCTGTGTCCCTAACATCCCATCAGAACAAGAACCCATGGGCAGTACGCCCACGTTCACAGCAACATTATCCACAATAGCGAAAAGGTGGAAGCAACCCCACAGTCCATCAAAAGACAGATGAATAAACAAAATGTGGCTCATACACACAATGGAATACTGTTCAGCCTTAAAAAGGAAGGCAATTCTGACATATGCTACAACATGGATGAACCATGAAGACATCGTGCTAAGTGAAATAGGCCAGTCACAAAAGGACACCACATGATTCCTCTTCTACAAGGTCCCTAGAGTAGTCCAATTCATCCAGACAGAAAGCAGAAGGACGGCTGCCCTGGGCTGGGGGAAGAAGAAGTGGGGAGCTACTGTTTAATGGGTAAAGAGCATCAGCTTCACAAGATGAAAGAAAGAGTTCTGGAGATGGATGGTGGTGAAGATTGCACAAAAAAACATGAATGGATGTGATGCCACGGAACTGTGCACTTAGACATGTTAAGATGGTTAATTTTATGATATGAGCATTTTACCACAATTAAAAACAAAACAAAAAGCAACAGACTGTTTCCTCAACGGGTTTTGACAATTTGTGCACAACCTCCATCACTGAGGGTTTCTGGCTGGGAGGGGCATTCCACAGCAGTGCCAGGTGCCCACCGGCTTCTGACATTTACGTGGGGTGAAAGAAGATGCCCAAGGAGTTGGGCCATCACTCCCTGCATGGAGTCCTTTCCCAGGAGCAGTTTCTACAGCAGGAATGCCTGACTCACTTCTCTTCCTCATGGGAATCAGAAGAGAAATGTTTCACTGCCCTGAAGGGGGATGGGTAATAAGACCTACAGGTTCCCTGAATAAGGAAGGGGGAAGAGCTAAAGAGCCCAAGGCCCTAGGATACCTGGGGACACGAGTATACCTTGTAGTTTCATGGTTGAGGAAGATGGGGCCTGGGAACTTAAAGGCACGAGCGTCTTCCCCAGGTGCCTCTCCCTTCACGCCCAAGGTCCCATAATAATATCATTTTTGTGATTGCACGCTTTGGGAAAAAAACTGCTCGACTCGAGACTGGTTCAAGATGGCGGAGTAGAAGGACGTGCTCTCACTCCCTCTCGCGAGAACACCGAAATCACAACTAACTGCTGAAAATCATCAACAGGAAGTCACTGGAACTCACCAAAAAAGGTACCCCACATCCAAAGACAAAGGAGAAGCCACAATGAGACAGTAGGAGGGATGCAATCACAATAGAATCAAATCCCATAACTGCTGGGTGGGTGACTCACAGACTGGAGAACACTTATACCACAGAAGTCCAACCACGGGAGTGAAGGTCCTGAGCCCCACGTCGGGCTTCCGAACGTGGGGGTCCGGACACAGGAATGAATCAAACTTTGAAGGCTAGCGGGATGTGACTGCAGGACTTCGACAGGACTGGGGGAAACAGAGACTCCACTCTTGGAGGGCACACACAAAGTAGTGTTCACATTGGGACCCAGGGGAAGGAGCAGTGACCCCAGAGAGACAGAACCAGACCTACCTGCTAGTGTTGGAGGGTCTCCAGCAGAGGCAGGGGGTGTCTCTTTCTCACCGTGAGGATAAGGACACTGGCAGCAAAAGTTCTGGGAAGTATTCCTTGGCATGAGCCCTCCCAGAGTCCCCCATTAGCCCCACTAAAGAGCCGGGTAGGCTCCAGTGTTGGGTCGCCTCAGGCCAAACAACCAACAGGGAGGGGACCCAGCCCTACCCATCAGCAGACAAACAGATTAAAGTTTTACTGAGCTCTGCCCACCAGAGCAACAGCCAGCTCTACCCACCACCAATCCCTCCCATCAGGAAACTTCAACAAGCCTCTGAGATAGCCTCATCCACCAGAGGGCAGACAGCAGAAGCAAGAACTACAATCCTGCAGCCTGTAGAACAAAAACCACATTCACAGAAAGACAGACAAGATGAAAAGGCAGAGCGCTATGTACCAGATGAAGTAACAACATAAAACCCCAGAAAAACAACTAAGTGAAGTGGAGACAGGCAACCTTCCAGAAAAAGAATTCAGAATAACGATAGTGAAGTTGATCCAGGACCTCAGAAAAAGAATGGAGGCAAAGATCAAGCAGATGCAAGAAATGTTCAACAAAGATCTAGAAGAATTAAAGAACAAACAAACAGAGATGAACAATACAATAACTGAAATGAAAACTACACTAGAAGGAATCAATAGCAGAATAACTGAGGCAGAAGAACAGATAAGTGACCTGGAAGACAGAATGGTGGAATTCACTGCTGCAGAACAGAATAAAGAAAAAAGAATGAAAAGAAATGAAGACAGCCAAAGAGACCTCTGGGACAACATTAAACGCAATAACATTCACATTAGAGGGGTCCCAGAAGGAGAAGAGACAGAAAGGACCCGAGAAAATATTTGAAGAGATTATAGTCGAAAACTTCCCTAACATGGGAAAGGAAATAGCCACCCAACTCCAGGAAGTGCAGAGAGTCCCATACAGGATAAACCCAAGGAGAAACATGCCTAGACACATAGTAATCAAACTGGCAAAAATTAAAGAAAAAGAAAAATTATTGAAAGCAGCAAGGGAAAATAACATACAAGGGAACTCCCATAAGGTTAACAGCTGATTTCTCAGCAGAAACTCTACAAGCCAGAAGGGAGTGGCATGATATACTTAAAGTGATGAAACAGAAGAACCTACAACCAAGATTACTCTACCTGACAAGGATCTCATTCAGATTCCATGGAGAAATTAAAACCTTTACAGACAAGCAAAAGCTGAGAGAATTCAGCACCACCAAACCAGCTCTACAACAAATGCTCAAGGAACTTCTCTAAGTGGGAAACACAAGAGAAAAAAAGGACCTACAAAAACAAACCCATAACAATTAAGAAAATGGTAATAGGAACATACACTTGATAATTACCTTAAATGTGAATGGATTAAATGCTCCAACCAAAGGACACAGGCTTGCTGAATGGATACAAAAACAAGACCCATATATATGCTGTCTACAAGAGACCCACTTCAGACCTAGGGACACATACAGACTGAAAGTGAGGGGATGGAAAAAGATATCCCATGGCAATGAAAATGAAAAGAGAGCTGGACTAGCAATACTCATATCAGATAAAATAGACTTTAAAATAAAGAATGTTATAAGAGACAAGGAAGGACACTACATAATGATCAAGGGATCAATCCAAGAAGAAGATATAACAATTATAAATATATATGCACCCAACATAGGAGCACCTCAATACATAAGGCAACTGCTAACAGCTATAAAATAGGAAACCAACAGTAACACCATAATGGTGGGGGACTCACTTACACCAATAGGCAGATCATCCAAAAAGAAAATTAATAAGGAAACACAAGCTTTAAATGACACAATAGATCAGATAGATTTTATAGGACATTCCATCCAAAAACAGCAGATTACACTTTCTTCTCAAATGCACACGGAACATTCTCCAGGATAGATCACATCTTGGGTCTCAAATCAAGCCTCAGGAAATTAAAAAAAAACTGAAATCATATCAAACATCTTTTCTGACCACAACGCTATGAGATTAGAAATCAATTACAGGGAAAAAAAAATCAAAAACACAAACAAATGGAGGCTAAACCATACGTTACTAAATAACCAAGAGATCACTGAAGAAATAAAAGAGGAAATCAAAAAACACCTAGAGACAAATGACAATGAAAACGAGGATCCAAAACCTATGGGATGCAGCAAAGGCAGTTCTAAGAGGGAAGTTTATAGCTATACAAGCCTACCTCAGGAAACAAGAAAAATCTCTAATAAACAATCTAACCTTACACCTAAAGGAACTAGAGAAAGACGAACAAACAAACCCATAGTTAGCAGAAGGAAAGAAATCATAAAGATCAGAGCAGAAATAAATGAAATAGAAACAAAGAAAACAATAGCAAAGATCAATAAAACTAAAAGCTGGTTCTTTGAGAAGATAAACAATATTGATAAACCATTAGCCAGCCTCATCAAGAAAAAGAAGGAGAGGACTCAAATCAATAAAATCAGAAATGAAAAAGGAGAAGTTACAACGGACACTGAAGAAATACAAAGAATCCTAAGAGACTACTTCAAGCAACTCTATACCAATAAAATGGACAACCTGGAAGAAATGGACAAATTCTTAGAAAGGGATAACCTTCCAAGACTGAACCAGTAAGAAATAGAAAATATGAACAGACCAATCACAAGTAATGAAATTGAAACTGATTAAAAATCTTCCAACAAACAAAAGTCCAGGACCAGATGGCTTCACAGGTGAATTCTATCAAACGTTTAGAGAAGAGCTAACACCCATCCTTCTGAAACTCTTCCAAAAAAACTGCAGAGGCAGGAACACTCCCAAACTCATTCTATGAGGCCACCATCACCCTGATAGCAAAACCAAAGATACTACAAAAAAAGAAAATTACAGGGCTTCCCTGGTGACAAAGTGGTTGAGAGTCCACCTGCCGATGCAGGGTACACAGGTTTGTGCCCTGGTCCAGGAAGATCCCACATGCCGTGGAGCGGCTAGGCCCATGAGCCATGGCCGCTGAGCCAGCACGTCCGGAGCCTGTGCTCCACAACGGGAGATGCCACAACAGTGAGAGGCCCGCATACCGCAAAAAAAAAAAAAAGAAAAAAGAAAATTACAGACCAATATTCCTGATGAATATAGATGCACAAACCTCAACAAAATACTAGCAAACAGAATCCAACAACACATTAAAAGGATCATAAACCATGAGCAGGTGGGATTTATCCCAGGGATGCAAGGATTCTTTAATATACACAAATCAATGTGATACACCATATTAACGAATTGGAGAAGAAAAACCATATGATCACCTCAATAGATGCAAAAAAAGCTTTTGACAAAATTCAACACCCATTTATAATAAAAACTCTCCAGAAAGTGGGCATAGAGGGAACCTACCTCAACATAATAAAGGCCATATATGACAAACCCACAGCAAACATCATTCTCAATGGTGAAAAACTGAAAGCATTTCCTCTAAGATCAGGAAAAAGACAAGGATGTCCACTCTCACCTCTATTATTCAACACAGTTTTGGAAGTCCTAGCCACAGCAATCAGAGAAGAAAAAGAAATAAAAGGAATCCAAATTGGAAAAGAAGTAAAACTGTCCCTGTTTGCAGATGACATGATACTATACATAGAGAATCCTAAAGATGCCAGCAGAAAACTACTAGAGCTAACAAATGAATTTGGTAGAGTTACAGGATACAAAATTAATGCACAGAAATCTCTTGCATTCCTATACACTAATGATGAAAAATCTGAAAGAAAAATTAAGGAAACACTCCTATTTACCACTGCAACAAAAAGAATAAAATACCTAGGAATAAAGCTGCCAAGGGAGACAAAAGACCTGTATGCAGAAAACTATAAGACACTGTTGAAAGAAATTAAAGATGATACCAACAGATGAAGAGATATACCATGTTCTTGGATTGGAAGAATCAATATTGTGAAAATGACTATACTACCCAAAGCAATCTACAGATTCAACACAATCTCTATCAAATTACGAATGGCAGTTTTTACAGAACTAGAACAAAAAAATCTTAAAATTTGTATGGAGGCACAAAAGACCCTGAAGAGCCAAAGCAGTCTTGAGGGAAAAAAAGAGTGGGAGGAATCAGACTCCCTGCCTTCAGACTATACTACAAAGCTATAGTAATCAAGACAATATGGTACTGGCACAAAAACAGAAATATAGATCAATGGAACAAGATAGAAAGCCCAGAGATAAAGCCACACACCTATGGTCAACTAATCTATGACAAAGGAGGCAAGGATATACAATGAAGAAAAGATAGTCTCTTCAATAAGTGGTGCTGGGAAAACTGGACAGCTACATGTTAAAGAATGAAATTAGAACACTCCCTAACACTGTACACAAAAATAAACTCAAAATGGATTAGAGACCTAAATGTAAGACTGGACTCTATGAAACTCTTGGAGGAAAACTTAGGAAGAACACTCTTTGACATAAATCACAGCAAAATCTTTTTTGATCCACCTCCTAATGGAAATAAAAACAAAAATAAACAAATGGGACCTAATGAAAGGTAAAAGCTGTTGCACAGCAAAGGAAACCATAAACAAGACAAAAAGACAACCCTCAAAATGGGAGAAAATACTTGCAAACGAATCAACGGACATTGGATTAATCTCTAAAATATATAAACAGCTCATGGAGCTCTATATTAGAAAACCAAACAACCCAATGCAAAAATGGGCAGAAGACCTAAATACACATTTCTCCAAACATACAGATGGCCAAGAGACACATGAAAAGCTGCTCAACATCACTAATCATTAGAGAAATGCAAATCAAAACTACAATGAGGTATCACCTCACACCAGTTAGAATGGACATCATCAGAAAATCTACAAACAACAAATGCTGGAGAGGATGTGGAGAAAAGGGAACCCTCTTGCACTGTTGGTGTGAATGTAAATTGATAGAGCCACTATGGAGAACAGTATGGACATTTCTTTAAAAACTAAAAATAGAATTACCACATGACCCAGCAATCCCACTACTGGGCATATACCCAGAGAAAGCCATAATTCAAAAAGACACATGCACCCCAATGTTCACTGCAGCACTATTTACAATAGCCGGGTCATGGAAGCAACCTAAATGCCCATCGACAGACGAATGGATAAAGAAGATGTGGTACATATATACGATGGAATATTACTCAGCCATAAAAAGGAACAAAATTGGGTCATTTGTAGAGACTGTCTTACAGAGTGAAGTAAGTCAGAAAAAGAAAAACAAATATCGTATATTAACACATATATGTGGAACCTAGAAAAAAATGGTACAGATGAACCAGTTTGCAGGGCAGAAGTTGAGACACAGATGTAGAGAACAAACTAAGGGGGGAAAGCAGCAGGGGGTGGTGGTGGTGGTGTGATGAATTTGGAGATTGGGATTGACATGTACACTGATGTGCATAAAATGGATGACTAATAAGAACCTGCTGTATAAAAAAATAAATAAAATTAAATTAAACAAGAAAACAAAACTGGGGCTTCCCTGGTGGCGCAGTGGTTGAGAGTCCGCCTGCCGACGCAGGGGACACGTGTTCATGCCCTGGTCCGGGAGGATGCCACATGCCGCGGAGCGGCTGGGCCCCTGAGCCATGGCCGCTGAGCCTGCGCGTCTGGAGCCTGTGCTCTGCAACGGGAGAGGACACAACAGTGAGAAGCCCGCGTACCACAAAACAAACAAACAAACAAACAAAAAACTGCTCTATAAGGTCCTCACAGACTCGTTCCTTGCCTCCAGGAGGTCATAATTTATGATACATCATTGTGTCCACACTAGGTGAAACATATGGACAACAGGGTGGGATACTCAATCAGTGTTTGATGGGCCATGGTGTAGTTATAGCACATGTGGTAGAGGTTGAGGACACACACCTTTTGGGGAGAACAGGGAACTGGACCAGAGACTGGACAGACCAAGGTTGGGAGGAAGGACCTGGGAGCAACACACATGGTCTAGAGGGTAAAGACTGGACTGGGACCTGAGGGGAACGCCCTCACCAACTGACAGTTCAGGACCCTCCCTCCTCTGAAGCATTCCTACGAGCTAACTCAGGGCTTCCTGCTTGATAAGGCAAGAAAGAGAGAGATGGAGAGGACTTCTCATTCTAGTCAGACCTCCAGATAATATACAAGAGTAGCAAACACTCTCATACTGCTTTTTATGAGCTGTTCTTCTAACACTTTAAGATATTAACTTATTTGAGCCTCAAAACCGCAGGCCCTGTTTTATCCACTGACGCAGAAAGGAAGACATAAAAAGGCTAAGGAACTTGCCCAAGGTTTGAAAGCTGATAAGTGTGGAAATCGGCCATTGCCCTTGCTTTTAACCATTATGCTATCCTGCTCTTCTGCAAGAAGGCATGTTGAGAGGCTGAAGGACGGTCAGCACTAGGTGGGGCATGGTAGGTCTGCTCCCTCGTTTTTAGGGGACAGGCAATAGAGCTTTTGGTTGAGACACATCCTCTCATCACACCAGTGTGGTTGAGAGGTCAACTCTTCCAGCTCTTACCTGCTAGCTGTGTGGCCGTGTGCATGTTAATTAACCTCTCTGAGAGTTAACTATTTGCTGTATCTGTAAGTTATGCTGTCTAGTTTATCCATGAGGATTAAATGGGGCTCCTGGCACATACCCAATAGACAGAATCTATTATTCGACCAGCTGTAAGCTCTCAAAACAAGCATCTGACACACAGTCACCATCTAATAAATTAATCAAAATACTGTAACAAAGTAATAATGGCTATAAGTCTACAACGGCATGTAACAGTGAGTTCATAGCCGCAGAGCTACAAATCTTCAGCAGTTCCTATACCACACTGTTTGGGGAGGGATTCGATAATTTTTCCTAAATGTTCCCCTGGGATAGTTAAGAACCAAGACATAAGAAAAAAGAGACAAATTTACAAGTTAGCAGAATGTTTCACTTAAAAACGTAATGCAAGAGTTGAAGATAATTTTTAAAACAACATCTTATAATAGTCTCAGTTTGATTCTAGAAAGCTAAACATTCCACAATTACTAAATCACCTATAGAAAATGGACAGCCTCCAATGACCAAAGAAAGAACATAATTGCATATAACATCCCAAAGTGCAGAGAGAAACTATCTGACAAGGTTAACCTTTTAATGGGTGTGAGCGCTGTGTTTGTTGCTCTCCCTCAGGATGGAGCCTGGTGACCGGTGCCTGGCTGGCCTATCCTCAGGGTGAACAGCTCTCTCTCAGTGACCAGACAGCAAACTTTGTACCCAGTATGTTCTGAACTCACAATCAATAATGCAACCACATGGGCTTCCCTGGTGGCTCAGTGGTTGAGAGTCCGCCTGCCAATGCAGGGGACGCGGGTTCGTGCCCCGGTCTGGGAAGATCCCACATGCCGCGGAGCGGCTGGGCCCGTGAGCCATGGCCGCTGAGCCTGCACGTCCGGAGCCTGTGCTCCGCAACGGGAGAGGCCACAGCAGTGAGAGGACCGCTTACCGGAAAAAAAAAAAAAAAAAAAAAAAGAATGCAACCACAGCCAGCAATGCCACTGACACACACGCTGATGGACAGTTGCCAGGACCACTTCAAACCAGGATTTAACGTAAAACAACAAGTTAGATGAGCCCTGTGCTGACATCCCACCCCTAGTCAGGAGTCAGGGATTCTCCTTCCTGGAGACAGACCATATTTCTACAACAGGCTTTTCTATTTTCCTTACAGATTGCTTCAACTAAGAGCACAAACCAAACATCTGAAATAATGAGTCACCTACTGGCTTGAATCCGAAGCACCAGGTCAAATGCAGTTTAAGCCACATCAGTGCTTAAAGGCAACTCTAGTGCAGTGAGTGGACGGATTTCTGCCGCCTGGAATTTGCACACTCTTTCTATCATGATGGATGATGTCTCAGTGATGAGAGACATGACGAACAGTCCTGGCTGTTCAGGATGGCATCAGGAGAATCTACGGCATTCCTTCTCTTGGAAATCGCCCATCTTTAGAGGAGATTCCAGACAAGGAAAAACCAGAAAAGAAACCCAATATCAAATAGCATTTTTCTCCTTATAAGCACCTCTGGGAAAAAGTAGTCTGAGGGAAAGGGGGGTTTACATTACCAATAATGGTATTAAGTGATATCACTCTTATCTGTGGATTTAAGTTAAATTTATTCTTGATTATATTTGATAATAAAGGTGAAACATTCCTTCAGCAGTTAAAAAAAAAAAAAAAAAAGTGGCATTCTCAATTCTCCAGCTATTCTGGACTGAAGAAATAGGTCACAAGAGATAAAAAATTACAAGCAACTTCATATGACATCCAAATTATACATTTCTTTTCCTCCACTATCATTATAATGTCTACCTTTAAAGGCAAACAAATATTATTTGAAATTGAATTGAAAAGATGCACAGCTACAAGATTAGTTCTCAAGAGAGAAGGCTGGACTTCCAGGACACACACGCCTGCTTAAGATAACCTAGCTCGGCATCATCTCGCGGGAGGTAAGAAGCTCTTGGAGGATGAGCTCTCAGAGAGACTTTAATTCTGCTGAGTAAATGAATGAAGCATGCAGGCACAAATGAGTGATAGAATATTTGAATGAAGTAGCCCTGGAATTCCAAAGTTCCAAGAGTATTTTTCATGAGTTTCACCAGTGCCCAATTTTCCTTCAACATAAGTTGGTCTTACCTCTTCTAAAATATACAAGAAATGTGATAAAGAGAAGCACAGTAAGAATTACTGATCTTCCTTGGGCAATCCTCATGAGTCTTATCTAATCACTCCAATTCTGCCTAGGGGTGAAGGTGTCACCCTGCTGCGTGAAAATGTCCACTACAGCCATGTTCCACCTGTCTAAAAGTCAGGCCCCCAGAGCCCAACCATTCAGATCCCAGCTACGAATCCAGAAGGCGAAAGAGGCTCTGAGCAGGCAAATGCTCGGCTGGTCAGCAAACCACATTTGGATGCTGGCAGAATGTAATTTACAAATAAGCATCCAGAAGAGACAAATTCCTCCTTTTATGATAATGTTGATAGTTTCTTCTGTTCAAGTTTTTGCCTTCTTCCCATTAAAACACAAACATTGACTCTAAGCTGTCCATGTTCCACAGTCTATAAATTCATACGAAATGAAAATTCAGACATTTAAAAGGAAACAATTTGTAAGTACTGACTAAATAAAACACAAAGTAATATTTAACATACTACACATGATAATTGTGTGAGCAAAGCGTATTTCCAAGCCCGGTTATCAGCCTCTGGTCCATACCAGAATTACCTGTGGGACTTGGAAAACTCACAGATGATCCTGTAGCACCGCCAGAAATGAGGTGGGTCTGGTGGGGAGTGGAAACAGCCCTGAGCGTGGAGCCAGGAGATGCACCTTCCAAGCGGGGCTTTTCACTCCCTGTGTGACCTTGAGTACATCACATCTCTTCCCTGCGTTTCCTCAAGTCTAAAATGGGAGTGCTGTATCAAATCATAATCTAAGTCTCTTCTAGTCTAACATATAAATTTTTTCAATTTTCTCCCAAACCCAGAGTTTTTCCCCCTTTAGGAAACTTACATCTCTTAGTGTGGGACAGAAGCAAGGAAAGATAGAGAGAGAAACGTACCAAGTGTATCTCAGGGGATATGGACTACTGATTCAACAAGATGAAAGGATATGTGTGGGAGAGTGAGGAACTGGCAGGGTAGACAGGGAAGACTGTGGACAGGAGGCTTGGAAAGTCACAAAACTCTCAGACCCAATCCTTCCTCCCACTCCCCCAGCTCCCCCTTTTAAGGGACGGAACAAAAGAAGTTGTGAAGGAGAGAGAGGTGAAGTAAGAGACAATAAATAAGTCCAATACATTCAATTAACATTTGTCAAATGTACATTATGCTATATTATAGGCATAAGAAGGTGTTTAAGTGAAAAGCAACATGGTTCCTGAACTTAAGAAGAGATCTGTGATGGAATTCAGTGGTTCTCAAACCTCACATGCATCAGTACTGCCAGGCAAGCTTGTTAAAAATGCAGATACCTGGGTTCCAACCACTCATCCCAAACATACAGAATAAGAATTTCTAGGAGGCATATAAAATAAACAACAAGGACCTACTGTATAACACAGGGAACTATACTCAATATCTTATAATAACCTATAATGGAACAGAATCTGAAAAAGAATATATATATATATATGCGCATATGTATAACTGAATCACTTTGCTGTGCACTTGAAATTAACACAACACTGTAAATGAACTATACCCCAATATTAATTTTTTTAAAAAAGGAAAAAAAAATAATTTCTAAGAGGTCAAGTCTAGAAATATTTTTGTTGCTCACCAAAAATTGACAACAAACTAAATAACAATGGGAGGCAACTTCCAGATCATGCAGTTAAATACACAGGCCCTTTCAGGCAACTCCGACTTAGTTACAGAGAACAAATACAGGTTAACACCAGGTTTCCCACAGTACGTGCCAAGGTGCCCTGGTGAGCCACAGTGAATGCACAGGAGGATGGAAGGGTATTTCAATTTTTCAAAGAAAACAGAGTGAAGTGTTGGACACTGTAAAAATGACTAGTTCAAGTTAATGCACAGATTGTACTTTTGATGACATCCTATCTTTGTGAAATTGAGTTTTTTACAATTGTTATGATACCAAGCCAAGTATATCTGAAAATCAATGTGGAGCAAAAAATAAGGGTGGGAGTGTCCAATCTAATTCCAAGGTTTTAGTGACACATCCCCTAGCAATAATGGTGGGTATTTAAGAATGAAATAAATTTTAAAATTTTGTAAAGAGAAAAACATATATTTTTTTTTCAATTTATAGGTATTACTTTTTCAAATGGCAACTAAGTTGTTAGGACATTAATACTTAGTAGGTTGTTTGTACTTATCTATCAATACTTAATAAACTGTAGGATATTTCTTTTGAAAACATTATCAAGACACTTAGGGCACCAATACAGGGACAATTTAGGAACTTCTGAGTCAAGGCAACCTCACAATGCGATTCTTTTCATAGCACAATTTAATTCACTTGATCAAAACAGATCTGTCTAATGTTGCATTCTGGTAGAGAAAGCATTCTAGTGGAGTTCCAGAATAGTACTTTCCTAAGTATTCTCAAGTGAGAACAATGGATAATCATGAATGTCTATCCAGCAATTAACCAATAACCTCATGAATTATTTCATGTTATATTTCAAATAATATTCCAAGGTTAAAAAAATAAAGGATATTGTTTTCATGGTTAGCATTATTACATTTATGCAAAGCCCTCAGATATGAGAAAGTCTTATTTCACAAAATTTGAACATACAGTCATTTCAGCAACAGGCGTGTTAGTTAATCCAGGTCCAGTTATCCCTAGTTTTTCAAGCAACAAGTCACAGGAAATGCTGAGCTCTAACTGTTGGTGTGCTTAACTGTCAGCCCGGCATCCTGATCTCCAGCCCCTTTTTGACACAGCCGTGCTCTTTGTTTTGTTACATCATTCCTCTGTCCTTCCAAGGGTTATAGATATAGTTTTATTTTCTCAACTAATGTGAAATGTATTTTATTTGTGACTTCCATGATTCCTAGAGATAAAAACTTCCCAAGATTAAATGGCCAAGGATAAACCCTCCTCCTAGCAGGCAGAACTTTGTTAAGAAGAGGCCATATGTCTATACACAGGCTCTGTGTATAGACAGCCCAACAGTTAAATGAATAAGAAACATCAAGGTTTATTGCCTAGCCTTGGGATCTTGTCTGCTTGTGACTTGGTGTAGAAAATGAGACGTCTTTCTGCATGTGTAACGACCTCAGCCATTCTGAATGCTTCTTAGCCCTTAAATCTGGGATTTTTCAAATTGTCCCCCAAATCACTGGCAGTTTCTGGAGTTCTCTTCAGAAAATGCCTGAAAGATAGAATTTTTGAAGTGACTGTTCAGAAGTCAAATCTCTGACTAAAAGAAAATTTTAAGTGGCCAAGCAAATCTTAATTGTGACTTTCAGCAATTCATCTCTTAGATTAATAATGAGCAGGCAATATACTCTTCAGAAAGAGATGCTTCTTAGGGAAACAGAGATCAAATAAAGGGAGGTTTTTCATGTATGAAAATTATTTTGAAAGACTGAAATTGAAAGCATTGCACTTACTAAATTCCCAAATAGTTTTGAAAATTTCAGTGTGAGGTTTTTCACTTAAAAGTAAGCCTTTCAAATAAAATTACAGATATATTCTTGTCAAGTAAGCAAACTAGATACCAATTCTAACAAAAGCCCTGTTACTTCATGGTGTTCTCCCAATATACGGCCACATCAAAGTTCAGAGTAAGAGCTCATCAGTAAGTCCTTCAGTTTGGGGTTAGGGGTTATGAAAAAAGGAGCTAAAACTATAGTGCAAGTCAAAGGATAGTTTCTCTACTGTGACTTTGAAAAATCAAATCATAAAGCTTTCATAGAGAGAAATGACTAATGAACGCAAGCAGACAATACACCTGCCCCTTCAGAGAGACACTACCAACAAAATACTATGAAGTTGGTAACTAAAGTAAATGTTCAGAGAAAATACTTTCCACAATGAACATAAACAGTAGACAACCAGGACGACATTCTACTTTGGCCTGTGTCTGAACTTAAATTAGCTGTTTAAAAAAGCAAAAGAATTAACTGAAACTCCCCAAACACTAAAAAGTAAAAGGGAATCACATCTAAATCTGCCCAACACTTGACCAGCAGGTCTGCCATTTGCCAGACCCCACAGGCCAGGAGGGCACTCACGTCTGAAAGATCAAGTAACAGCAGGCAGGGAAGCCTCAGAGGAAAAACTGTGAAAATACAATTAAGTAGAACAACGTCTACCATTTGGTCTGGTGATGAAATGAGAGGTGAGGTGTCAGTGAGGATGATAAATATTTGGACCCTTGACTTCTTTGTGACAGTAAGGTAACAGAACAAATGCCTTTTCTTGAAGGGGTGATGTGGTTTGGCCTGAGATTTATTAGCTGAGATGAGTCTACCATGGTCACAAAACTACCACTGAGAATGTAGGTCCCAGAGCAGACAGTCCCAAGAGTGCAGAGTTATGGATCATTCACTGAATTCCTCTGCCCAGGACAAGTGCCCACGAACAATGCAAATTATTCTCAGGTTTGTATAGGAATTAAGACTCACAGTGAAGGGCTTCTGTGTGAGTGAGGCAGAACCCCAACAGAAAGATGTTAGTTCTTTAAGAACCAACAGATAAGGACTAAATCTAATTAGAGTATCAACATCTCTATGTAGCAAACTTATACCACTGATGAATTCAACAGCATTAGAAGGGGAAAAAACCAAAACAATACAAAACCTTCCAACCCCTCACAAGCATTCCTCAGGGTTAGGGCCAACACAGGATGAGGACCCCCCATGTTGGCTGCCTTCTCCTCAGGCCACCTGCTAACTCGCTGGAGAAAGAGAAGCCAGAGGACTGAGGAGGGATGCAGGCTTCTTCTCCAGCCTTTTAGTCTCCTCACCCTAAAGTCATTTTCCTCAGATCCTCAGTCCCTCCAGCAGTGGAAACACGGGTGTAGAGAGTCACCACATTCCTACTTAAACACTGCTGAACAAGTGTAAATGTTGTGCTGTGGCTGGACCCTCAATACCAAAGAGTAAATGGGTAGGGAAGTTTAACTCTTTAAAACCAAAAAATTGAAAAGTGCTTTTAAAAAATATAGTTATGTGGAAAACACACACATTAGTTTATAGTCTAACCCCCCAAAATACTAACGAAATATGGTACCATACTTAAAAGACATTCCACTGAAGTTTCCAGAAAAGGAAGTCATATCTGATACTAACTCTGGAGAAAGACAAGTCATTGATCCAAAAGTACACATATGGTTAAAGGGGACGATGAAGGCACTGAAGAAGGGAAATAGAAGAGAGAAAAAAAAAAATTAAGGTCCAAATGACATTGACACTTCTAGGACTTGATAAAATTAGGTGGTTTTAAGGTAGAAAGATTCCTTCCAATGTCACAGGAAAGTGAAAGGTGCAACATTTTCTTATAAAACCCGAATAAGTTAAAATTCTTACCTGCCTGCTTCTCTAAAGGTATTTTATTCAAGCCAAGGAAATACAGGATTGAAAGGAACACATCTTTCTCAAATTCTCCATTTTTTCACCAAACAAAAAAAGGATGGTGTAAGTTTGCTACACAGAGATGCTGATACTCTTACCAGATTTAGTTCTGCGCAGGAGTCTAAGCCACAGAGGCCCTTCACCACCAATGTTCATTCAACATATAAGCCCGAGAATGAGCTGCACGGTGAGGACTTAGCCCAGGCAGAAGCGCACTGACCTGGGGTTCAGTGAACACACCCGAGAGCCCAAGGACTTGGGGACCAACCTGCCAATGTTGCATGAACTCCACGTCAGAGGTCTGTTGCCACAGGCCCCAAGTGACAGCAAATCACGGCAGCTGCATGCACTGAGCACTGAACATGAGCCAGACCTCTGTCAGTGAGTCACTTTACAGCACATCCTCTCATTTAAACCTCACCACCACCCACGACGTGGCAGGTGTTAACATATGCATTTTTGCAGGATTATTTATGCCAGCCTCAAACTGAAAAGAGTTCCAATGCCCTAATATGGGGCTAGTTGAGCACACTATGACACACAAAACAATGAAATCCAGTTGATCCCTGAGCAACTCAGGTTTGAATTGCACGGGTCCAGTGACATGTAGACTTTTTTTCAACAGTAAATACAACAATTCTACATGATCCCTGGTTGGTTGAATCGGCAGATATGGAGGAACCACGGACATAGAGGGCTGACTATAAATTATATGCGGATTTCCAACTGCGTGGAGGACTGGTGCCCCTAGCTCCCACATTGTTCAAGGGTCAATTTCTTAAATGGGCTATTCAAAGTGAGCTGGGGGCGGGGGGGGGGGGGGGGAGCTTTGGAGCCGCGGAAGAGAGCACAACAACAGGGATGCAGAGGGCAAAGCGGGGAGATTTCCGCACAGAGGATCGGTGCCGACCGGCACTCATCAGCCCGAGAGGCTTGTCTGCTCACACGCTGGGGCGGGCGGGGCTGGGAGCTGAGGCTCGGGCTTCCATCGGAGCGCAGGGAGAAGACTGGGGTTGGCAGCGTGAACACACCCTGAAGGGGCTAGTGCGCCACGGCTAGCCAGGGGGGAGTCCGGGAAAAAGTCTGGACCTGCCGAAGAGGCAAAAGACTTTTTCCTCCCTCTTTGTTTCCTGGTGCTCGAGGAGAGGGGATTAAGAGCACTGCTTAAAGGAGCTCCAGGCACACGGGCGCGAGCCGCGGCTAACAGAGCGGACCCCCAGAGACGGGCATGAAATGCTAAGGCTGCATATGCCGCCGCCAAGAAGCCTGTGTGCGAGCACAGGTCACTCTCCACACCTCCTTTCCGGGGAGCCTGTGCAGCCCGCCACTGCCAGGGTCCCGGGATCCAGGGACAACTTCCCCGGGAGAACACACGGCGCGCCTCAGGCTGGTGCAACATCACGCCGGCCTCTGCCGACGCAGGCTCGCCCCGCACTCCGTGCCCCTCCCTCCCCCCGACCAGAGTGAGCCAGAGCCCCCGAATCAGCGGCTCCTTTAACCCGGTCCTGTCTGAGCGAAGAAGAGACGCCCTCCAGCGACCTACACGCAGAGGCGGGGCCAAATCCAAAGCTGAGCCCCTGTGAGCTGTGAGAACAAAGAAGACAAAGGAAAATCTCTCCCAGCAGCCTCAGGAACAGCGGATAAAATCTCCACAATCAACTTGATGTACCCTGCATCTGTGGAATACCTGAATAGACAACGAATCATCCCAAATTGAGGAGGTGGACTTTGAGACCAAGATTTTAATTTTTTCCCGTTTTCCTCTTTTTGTTAGTGTGTATGTGTATGCTTCTGGGTGAGATTTTGTCTGTATAGATTTGCTTTCACCATTTATCCTAGGGTTCTATCCGTCCTTTTATTTTTTTTTTTCTTTTTACTTTAAAAAAAATTTTTTTTCTTAATATTTTAATAACCTTATTTTACCTTAATTTATTTTATTTTATCCTCTTTCTTTCTTTCTACTTTTTGTCCCTTTTATTCTGAGCCGTGTGGATGAAAGGCTCTTGGTGGTCCAGCCAGGAGTCAATGCCGTGCCTCTGAGGTGGGAGAGCCAAGTTCAGGACACTGGTCCACAAGAGACCTCCCAGCTCCACGTAATATCAAACGGCGAATATTTCCCAGAGATCTCCATCTCAACACCAACACCCAGCTTCACTCAACGACCAGCAAGCTACAGTGCTGAACATCCTATGCCAAACAACTAGCAAGACAGGAACACAACCCCATCCATTAGCAGAGAGGCTGCCTAAAATCATAAGTCCACAGGCACCCCAAAACACAACACCAGACGTGGACCTACCCACCAAAAATACAAGATCCAGCCTCAACCACCAGAACACAGGCACTAGTCCCCTCCACCAGGAAGCCTACACAACCCACTGTCAAACTTTAGCCACTGGAGACAGACACCAAAAACAGCAGGAACTACGAACCTGCGGCCTGCAAAAAGGAGACCCCAAACACAGTAAGATAAGCAAAATGAGAAGACAGAAAAACACACAACAGATGAAGGAGCAAGGAGAAAACCCACCAGACCTAACAAATGAAGAGGAAATAGGCAGTCTACCTGAAAAAGAATTCAGAATAATGATAGTAAAGATGATCCAAAATCTTGGAAACAGAATAGACAAAATGCAAGAAACATTTAACAAGCACCTAGAAGAACTAAAGATGAAACAAGCAACGATGAACAACACAATAAATGAAATTAAAAATACTCTAGAAGAGACCAATAGCAGAATAACTGAGGCAGAAGAACGGATAAGTGACCTGGAAGATAAAGTAGTGGAAATAACTACTGCAGAGCAGAATAAAGAAAAAAGAATGAAAACAACTGAGGACAGCCTCAGAGACCTCTGGGACAACATTAAATGCACCAACATTCGAATTATAGGAGTTCCAGAAGAAGAAGAGAAAAAGAAAGGGACTGAGAAAATATTTGAAGAGATTATAGTTGAAAACTTCCATAATATGGGAAAGGAAATAGTTAATCAAGTTCAGGAAGCACAGAGAGTCCCATACAGGATAAATCCAAGGAGAAACACGGCAAGACACATATTAATCAAACTGTCAAATATTAAATACAAAGAAAACATATCAAAAGCAGCAAGGGAAAAACAACAAACAACACACAAGGGAATCCCCATAAGGTTAACAGCTGATCTTTCAGCAGAAACTCTGCAAGCCAGAAGGGACTGACAGGACATATTTAAAGTGATGAAGGAGAAGAACCTACAAACAAGATTACTCTACCCAGCAAGGATCTCATTCAGATTCCATGAAGAAATTAAAACCTTTACAGACAAGCAAAAGCTGAGAGAGTTCAGCACCGCCAAACCAGCTTTACAACAAATGCTAAAGGATCTTCTCTAGGCAAGAAACACAAGAGGAGGAAAAGACCTACAATAACAAACCCAAAACAATTAAGAAAATGGGAATAGGAACATACATATCGATAATTACCTTAAATGTAAATGGATTAAATGCTCCCACCAAAAGACACAGACTGGCTGAATGGATACAAAAACAAGACCCATATATATGCTGTCTACAAGAGACCCACTTCAGACCTAGAGACACATACAGACTGAAAGTGAGGGGATGGAAGAAGATATTCCATGCAAATGGAAACCAAAAGAAGGCTGGAGTAGCAATTCTCATATCAGACAAAACAGACTTTAAAATAAAGACTATTAGAAGAGACAAAGAAGGACACTACATAATGATCAAGGGATCGATCCAAGAAGAAGATATAACAATTGTAAATATTTATGCACCCAACATAGGAGCACCTCAATACATAAGGCAAATACTAACAGCCATAAAAGGGGAAATCGACAGTAACACATTCATAGTAGGGGACTTATAATAGCCCACTTTCACCAATGGACAGATAATCCAAAATGAAAATAAAGAAACACAAGCTTTAAATGATACATTAAACAAGATGGACTTAATTGGTATTTATAGGACATTCCATCCAAAAACAACAGAATACACATTTTTCTCAAGTGCTCATGGAATATTCTCCGGGAAAAATCATATCTTGGGTCACAAATCAAGCCTTGGTAAATTTAAGAAAATTGAAATTGTATCAAGTATCTTTTCCTACCACAACACTATTAGACTAGATATCAATTACAGGAAAAGATCTGTAAAAAATACAAACACATGGAGGCTAAACAATACACTACTTAATAACGGAGTAATCACTGAAGAAATCAGAGAGGAAATAAAAAAATACCTAGAAACAAATGACAATGGAGACACGACGACCCAAAACCTACGGGATGCAGCAAAAGCGGTTCTAAGAGAGAAGTCTATAGCAATACAATCCTACCTTAAGAAACAGGAAACATCTCGAATAAACAACCTAACCTTGCACCTAAAGCAATTAGAGAAAGAAGAACAAAAAAACCCAAAGTTAGCAGAAGGAAAGAAATCATAAAGATCAGTGCAGAAATAAATGAAAAAGAAATGAAGGAAACGATAGCAAAGATCAATAAAACTAAAAGCTGGTTCTCTGAGAAGGTAAAGAAAATTGATAAACCATTAGCCAGACTCATCCAAAAAAAAGGGAGAAGACTCAAATCAATAGAATTAGAAATAAAAAAGGAGAAGTAACAACTGACACTGCAGAAATACAAAAGATCATGAGAGATTACTACAAGCAACTCTATGCCAATAAAATGTACAACCTGGAAGAAATGGACAAATTCTTAGAAATGCACAACCTGCCAGGACTGAAACAGGAAGAAATAGAAAATATGAACAGACCAATCACAAGCACTGAAATTGAAACTGTGATTAAAAATCTTCCAACAAACAAAAGCCCAGGACCAGATGGCTTCACAGGCGAATTCTTTCAAACATTTAGAGAAGAGCTAACACCTATCCTTCTCAAAGTCTTCCAAAATAGAGCAGAGGGAGGAACAGTCCCCAACTCACTCTATGAGGCCACCATCACCCTGATACCAAAACCAGACAAAGTTGTCACAAAGAAAGAAAACTACAGGCCAGCATCACTGATGAACACAGATGCAAAACTCCTCAAGAAAATACTAGCAAACAGAATCCAACAGCACATTAAAAGGATCATACACCATGATCAAGTGGGGTTCATTCCAGGAATGCAAGGATTCTTCAATATACGCAAATCAATCAATGTGATACACCATATTAACAAAGTGAAGGAGAAAAACCATATGGTCATCTCAATAGATGCAGAGAAATCTTTTGACAAAATTTAACACCCATTTATGATAAAAAACCCTGCAAAAAGTAGGCACAGAGGGAACTTTCCTCAACATAATAAAGGCCATATATGACAAACCCACAGCCAACATTGTCCTCAATGGTGAAAAACTGAAAGCATTTCTACTAAGATCAGGAAGAAGATAAGGTTGCCCACTCTCACCACTCTTATTCAACATAGCTTTGGAAGTTTTAGCCACAGCAATCAGAGAAGAAAAGGAAGTAAAAGGAATCCAAATCAGAAAAGAAGTAAAGCTGTCACTGTTTGCAGATGACATGATACTACACACAGAGAATCCTAAAGATGCTACCAGAAAACTACTAGAGCTAATCAATGAATTTGGTAAAGTAGCAGGATACAAATTAGTGCACAGAATCTCTGGCATTCCTATACACTAATGATGAAAAATCTGAACGTGAAATCAAGAAAACACTTCCATTTACCACTGCAACAAAAAGAATAAATATCTAGGAATAAACCTACTTAAGAGACAAAGGACCTGTATGCAGAAAAATTATAAGACACTGATGAAAGAAATTAAAGATAATACAAACAGATGGAGAGATATACCATGTTCTTGGATTGGAAGAATCAGCATTGTGAAAATGACTCTACTACCCAAAGCAATCTACAGTTTCAATGCAATCCCTATCAAAGTACCACTGGCATTTTTCACAGAACTAGAACAAAAAATTTCACAATTTGTATGGAAACACAAAAGACCCCGAATAGCCAAAGCAATCTTGAAAACGAAAAAAGGAGATGGAGGAATCAGGCTCCCTGACTTCTGACTATACTACAAAGTTATAGTAATCAAGACAGTATGGTACTGGCAGAAAAACAGAAATACAGATCAATGGAACAGGATAGAAAGCCCAGAGATAAACCCACGCACATATGGTCACCTTATCTTTGATAAAGGAGGCAGGAATGTACAGTGGAGAAAGGACAGCCTCTTCAAGAAGTGGTGCTGGGATAACTGGACAGGTACACGTAAAAGTATGAGATTAGATCACTCCCTAACACCATAAACAAAAATAAGCTCAAAATGGATTAAAGACCTAAATGTAAGGCCAGAAACTATCAAACTCTTAGAAGAAAACATAGGCAGAACACTCTATGACATAAATCATAGCAACATCCTTTTTGACCTACCTCCTAGAGAAATGGAAATAAAAATAAACAAATGGGACCTAATGAAACTTCAAAGCTTTTGCACGGCAAAGGAAACCATAAACAAGACCAAAAGACAACCCTCAGAATGGGAGAAAATATTTGCAAATGAAGCAACTGACAAAGGATTAATCTCCAAAATTTACAAGTAGCTCTTGCAGCTCAATAACAAAAAAACAAACAACCCAATCCAAAAATGGGCAGAAGACCTAAATAGACATTTCTCCAAAGAAGATATACAGACTGCCAACAAACACATGAAAGAATGCTCAACATCATTAATCATTAGAGAGATGCAAATCAAAACTACAATGAGGGCTTCCCTGGTGGCGCAGTGGTTGGGAGTCCGCCTGCCGATGCAGGGGACACGGGTTCGTGCCCCGGTCCGGGAAGATCCCACATGTCGCGGAGCAGCTTGGCCCGGGAGCCATGGCCGCTGAGCCTGCGCATCTGGAGCCTGTGCTCCGCAACGGGAGAGGCCACAACAGTGAGAGGCCCACGTACCGCAAAATAAAAAAAAAAAAAAAAAAAAACTACAATGAGATATCACCTCACACCAGTCAGAATGGCCATCAACAAAAAATCTAGAAACAATAAATGCTGGAGAGGGTGTGGAGAAAAGGAAACACTGTTGCACTGCTGGTGGGAATGTGAATTGGTACAGCCACTATGGAGAACAGTATGGAGGTTCCTTAAAAAACTACAAATAGAACTACCATATGACCCAGCAATCCCACTACTGGGCATATAACCTGAGAAAACCATAATTCAAAAAGAGTCATGTACCAAAATGTTCATTGCAGCTCTATTTATGATAGTCCGGAGATGGAGACAACCTAAGTGCCCATCATCGGATGAATGGATAAGAAGATGTGGCACATATATACAATGGAATATTACTCAGCCATAAAAAGAAACGAAATTGAGCTATTTATAATGAGGTGGATAGACCTAGAGTCTGTCACACAGAGTGAAGTAAGTCAGAAAGAGAAAGACAAATACCATATGCTAACACATATATATGGAATTTAAGAAAGAAAAATGTCATGAAGAACCTAGGGGTAAGACAGGAATAAAGACACAGACCTACTGGAGAACGGACTTGAGGACGTGGGGAGGGGGAAGGGTGAGCTGTGACAAAGCGAGAGAGAGGCATGGACATATATACAGTACCAAACGTAAGGTAGATAGCTAGTGGGAAGCAGCCGCATAGCACAGGGAGATCAGCTTGGTGCTTTGTGACCGCCTGGAGGGGTGGGATAGGGAGGGTGGGAGGGAGGGAGATGCAAGAGGGAAGAGATATGGGAACATATGTATATGTATAACTGATTCACTTTGTTATAAAGCAGAAACTAACACACCATTGTCAAGCATTTATACTCCAATAAAGATGTAAAAAAACAAAGAGAGCTAAATGTGGTTCATGCATCTATATGGAATGTAAATTACAATAACAGTAAATATTTTAAATACAATAGTACTTGCTCACCACTGAAAACCATAAAACAGTCTCACATGGATACAATCTCAGAACCAAAAGCAGAGACAGAGACATGAGAATTCAATCTGCCACAGTTTGTTGACTGGTGATTGTAAAGCTGCTGAACAAGCACAAAATTGTAAAAAGTCAGAACAAAGGTAATACATTGCGATGTGATCAGAGAACCTTGTATTCACGCCAACATCACATGCACACTCTGACCATTAAAATTAATTTCTTAATTTGTGTTATTAAAATACCTGTCTGCTCTGTGGCTTCTTGAAGGTTGGCTTTACAATAAAGCCAGCAGGATCCCTGGGGAGAGTAATGAGCAACCAGGTTCTACATCAGTGCTGCTTGGGACACATTTCCTTTAATCCTTTTTGTTTATTCTATTCCCTGCATTTATGAACTCTCTAAATCCCTTCTACTTAAACCATAGCACTAAACCATGAGGATTAAAGATGTGGTGAATTTTCTTAAGAATGTACTTAACTTTATGTCTGATCAATGTGTTTACAGTTTCATACATTAGTAATTTGCTGAATGAACCTGTACAAAATAATGCGTCTGAAAACTCATCTCTTAAAATGTGTTTTATCAGAAATTGTGATGGGAGGTTTCCATTACCTCCAGGGTAAGAAAAGGTTTTCCAGCCCCACTGTAGTAGACTTTGCCTGTATTAATGGGCTTCTGAAGCCAGGTGACAGAAGCCATGGTTTGCCTAGGGTTTAAATTATGTTTTAAACATTATTAGAAAGAGGAGTTTAATGAAAAGTGTTTCAATTAACTGTTGATTAGCTGACAAAATGAGACATTTTACAGGACATCCAGGCAATCAATGCAACTTCAAAAGCTGGTGGTCATTGGAAGCAAGACATGCACTGATGCATCACTTGGCCTCCAAACAGGATGATGTCTATCTAGGAAATAGATGGCACCAACCTGGGCATCAGCCATTCCAGGAACCTGTTCCATGGGCCACTTCTCTATGTCATTAGCTGCCAATCATTCCTTCCACTATCCTTCAAAATACTCACCAGGATTTTTAGTATTTTTTATGTCACCATTACCACCACCATGATCACGATACCACCTAAACTGGACAGAATTCAGACAGGTCACCTTATGACACAACCGGCTTCTATGATAGGCAAAATCACAGAAAAGGCAGCCTTTATGCTTCTTTTTTAAAGTATCAATTTTAATTAAATCAATCTTAAGACTTTCTCCTTTGACCTGTCATAAATTTAGCTCAGGAATCGAGACACAACAACCTGAGGATGAGTTATCTTTAGATTAATCAGCTCTATATTTTAGAGTTCCCCAGAATTTAATATAATCCAAGATTAATCATTTCTGTATAGTACTGTCAGTGGACAATATTAATTACCTTACATTTACAATCTGGTTTGATGCCCTTCCAAAGTTTTCACATTTGCTCTTTAACCCTCACAATCCCCACATAAAGTGAAATTTCCTCAGTCAGCCATATTCAAGAACACATTTTACAAAATTAACATCTCCAGTAAGAGCTCTGATGAAAGAGGAATAAAATTAAACAGGTATCATCAGCAAAAAGTCCGTCCTAAAATGCGGAACTCCATTCAACTCAGCTGGTGTTTACCAAGTGCCCACTATGCCCTAGGCAATGAGCTCTCGAGCCAGGCTTCTTTAGGGGAAAAATAATTGACAAAATCAAAAATTTAACAACCTTAAGTATGTCTCTAAACACTAAAACAAAACAAAACAAGAAAACTAGTCCATGAAATCCAGAAGTTCAGGCACCATTAATTTGAAAGATTTTCTTGCACCTTCACTTTCCCTTGCCTAAGTGACTGTCTGGTTTCAGATGAATATCCCCAGAAGCAGCATTCACTTTTTTCTGCCACTAGGGACTAGGCCGTGAATTATTGCAGAGGGCTATTTAATGTACAACAGAAATTTATTAAACAGCAATGAAGCAGTAATTACCAAATGGTTCCCCAGTGGCTCAAAGAGTCAGTAATTAATTACCACTTACTGCACTAAGACTGTGAGTTATTAAATAGCACTAAAGCAACAGTTCGTTAGTACCTTAGTGTCCTAAAAGAGTCGTTTTCATACAACTCAACCTGAGAAGGCTTAGACACTGGGGGAATCCAGCTGTTTGCTAGAAAACAACATGAACTGTCACAGAATAGTCAACTCTAGCCTGGAACCCTGGCATTCAGCGAGACGGATGAGCAAGCACTTTATTCAACATCCCCAGTGAAAGTCCCCCGCATTCTGGTTTGCCCTGCAGCCTGAGTACTGGGTGTGAAAAGACAGCAGCCTCGTTGGGTCTTCTACGAATCCACACCCAAAGTTGTCGTGCATCTCCTTCCATAGGTTTATATTTTGCCACTCTGACGTGAACAAAGGACATTTAAAAATAAGCTACGATCTAATTACAAATAAAATTTGCCATATCTGCTCCACCAACCTTCTCCAAGATGTCTTTTTTGTGCATCTTTTCTGTGTTGCTCCCCTCCTCTTGTTTCCCACCTCTCATTCCCATGTTATTCTAGACTAGCCTCTTCAATAGCTATCCCTGCCCTCCAGTTAGCGACCCCAGTCTTTTAAATCAAAATTCAACATGAAAAGTCTGTCTCCTCTGGAAGGCTTTACCTAATGAGGAGAGAAGACATTGAAAAACTTCTCCCAAACTACTTTAAAACTCACCCCTTCAAATTCCAAATAAGGTTCCAAACAAACAGTTGGTATTGTTTTTTTCCCTTAAGCTAAAGGTACGTACACCTTGGTATTGCAATAATCTCAACAGCCAAAGTCTGCGTTTTGTGGACCTGTGTAAGGCCCAGACAAAGGGAGCACATAATGAACTTCAAATGTTAAATCACTCCAGGCAGTAAAAGAACACACACCAAAAAAGCTTTTTAAGAAGATACATGATATCCCTCCCTATCATTACATGAACTCAAGAAAGTGTAAAAGAAAGATAAGCAATTAACCAATGAACTGGTAAAAAGTTTCAGGTGACACCAGGGGATGGACAAATGAGATCAAGGAGATAAAGTTCAAAGAGGTGGAACAACAGGTCATGAATCATATGGATCTGGGAAAACTCTCACAGATTGAAAGGAAAGGAGAAAGCATTCTAGAAGAAACCAGAGATGGTCATGAAAGCAGTGCTTCCTCGGTAGAAATGCCAGAATACTCACCTGAAGATTACACCTCCAAATAAGAACTCCAGAGTTATTTTTTAAAATCCCTATCAAATTGCAAAATAGTATTTGCTACTTTTACTGTCAAAAAGCCCTCTTTGGCAAAGTTTTAGGAGGAATGTGAAAATATGGAGCATGACAGACTCTTCAAAATAAAAACTGAAAAAGGGCACTGTTTTAATTACATAACTTCCAATGTGGTGACTACTTAATATGAAAGCCAAAAAAAGATACAACTGCATACCAGAATAATGTGAGGGAAAACGTACACTGGATATTCATTTTTGGTTTTTAACCACTGAAGCTACAAAATTAATCATTAAATCTCTTCTTATGTAGTTATCCCAAATATATTTGCCAAGAAAAAAAAGTAGCTAAAAAGTTTGGAAAATGTAATCATTTAAAATACATTAAAGGGACTTCCCTGGTGATCCACTGGTTAAGAAGCTGCCTTCCAATGCAGGGGACACAGGCTCAATCCCTGGTTGGGGAACTAAGATCCCACATGCTGTGGGGCAACTAAGCCCACGTGCCTCAACTACTGAGCCTGTGTGCTCTAGAGCTGTGCGCCACAACTAGAGAGCCCACATGCCACAATTACTGAGCCCACGTGCCACAACTAAAGAGAAACCCACATGCCACAATGAAGAGCCTGCATGCCTCAACAAAAGATCCCACATGCTACAACGAAGATCCTGCGTACTGCAACTAAGACCCAACGCAGCCACATAAATAAATACATACATACATAAATACATAAATATTTAAAAAAATAAAATACATTAAAGTACAACATTAAAGAAAGTCAGCAAGGGCTTTCCTTCATTATGGGATAATAAAAAATGGTTCAACTTTTCTGATGGTAGTTGGTCAACCTGCATGAAAAATCCAAAATACTCTGACTCAGCAGTTTTAATCCATTTACCCTGTGAGATCATTAGAGAAGTATAGTACAAGGACGTTTAATGGAGTATTATTCATAACAGGGAAAATATTCCATCTATAAGAGTTGGATTAAATAAACCACAGCATTCATAAAATGGAATATTCTTCAGATGTTAGAAAGGAGGTGTCTAAATTTATTGACATGGAAAGACTACCACAATTTATTGTGAAGCAAAGAATAAAACAATGCCTTATAATATGATTTCATGTATCTAAGGTTGTGTGTATATATGTATGATAATCATCAAAAATATGGGCAATAATTATCTTTAGAAGATTAGTACTTGGCATGGCTTGCCCTCTGCCTGTACTTTTCTGTATTGTTTGAACTTTCTACATTAAGCATTTTTTTGAAACAACAGAAAAGAAACCAGAAAAATTACGCTTCTTCCATTTGGGGGGAGAAAAAGTCACTAATACACCTTTTTTTTAAAAAAAAGGAATTTTTTCTAGAGACAGTAAGAGTCACCCTTTATTCATAGGGTGAAAATTCACTGCCATACATCAGAAGCTGCTGAGTAGAAACAGCCTGCCTGGCTAACAGCTCCCAGCACTCCCGGAGTCATCTAGCCAGACTGGCCTGGACAGAGCTGTGCAGAGCTGCCTCCAGTTCGCCCCACCTGAGCCCACTGGACCAGCCTCCTGGGCAGCACATGAGCACTTTCCTGCTCCGTGACTCCACAAGGGGCAGGTGGAACCGCAGGTCCTAGTTCAGGGAATGCCAGGCGGGCCCTCTGTACTCGGCATGTGCTCTGTCCGGGTAGGGAATGGTGCTAAAATGAAACTTTACCCAGAGGTGATGAAAGAAGAGAGAGGAGAGAAGGCAGCCCCCGGCCACCGGAAAAGGCTTGGTCTAAGCACACCCACCAAATACAGTTGACCCTTGAACAACACGGGTTTGAACGGCACACGTCTACTTATACACAGGCTTTTTTTCAATAAGTGTACTGGTAACTTTTTTGGAGATTTGTGACAATTTTAAAAACTTACAGACGAATGGCATAGCCTAGAAATATCAAAAAAAATTAAGAAAAAGTCGGGTAGGTCACGGATGTATAGAAGTAGATACTAGTCTATATTTACATGGGCATTAAGGTAATATTTAATATAAAAATAATAATGTATTCATTTTCTTATGGTTTTAGAACTTTGCTTTCAAAGAATTACATTACCGAAGAATATGCCTCTCTCTCTTGTAATTGGAGAAACTGGGTATCAGCCTATCATCACAGATAAGTGGGTTTTTTAAAAAGTAACAATGTTTCTAATACTGTACTATTAGCGACTGTATGCCATAAAAACTGTATAACGGTTCACTCATTAGTGTATAGGCTAGGCTGCTGTGAAGCAATCACATTGATTATTACACTAGGCCACCATAAAGCAATTACATTGCTTCTTCATTATCAATGCATGAATCGTTACACCTGTAAATAAATATGAATTTCTCTTTCACACTCTTTTCATTTCTGATGTCTAGTGTTAACAATATATATAACATCTACAGTGTTTTGTATCATATAAGACAATACTGATGTAGGTACTGACAGACGATTCATCTTGTAAACAGATGATGTGAACTTACGGTATTGATAAACACAGTACGGTACTGTAAATGTATTTTCCTTATGATTTTCTTAACATTTTTTTTCCTCCAGCTTAGAGTAAGAATATAGAATATAATACATGCAACATACAAGATATGTATTAATAGACTGCTTATGTTATCAGTAAGGCTTCTGGTCAACAGTAGGTTATCAGTAGTTAAGTTTGGGTAAGTCAAGTTATACACAGATTTTCAACTGCAAGCAGGGGTTGGCACCCCTCACCCCTGCATTGTTCAAGGGTAAACTGTGCTGGCAAGATTCCACTCAAGGAGCAAAGGATCTAAACAATTACCAGTTAATAGGTCCCTAATGGAGGCCGACTACGGGTCTAGAACTGTGGTACACACTACAGGTGGGTGGGGAGAAGCCCCCCTTTCAAATATTCCAAAAATTCAGGGCATCAGCAAATAAGAAAGATATTAAGCAAAAAGGCTACATAGTCCAGGGAAAAGTACGCCATCAGTAGTCTCTCCGATGCAGACCAACCTCAAAGTCCAATCTCTCCAACAATTAAAGCAGCAAAGAAGAGTTTCTCTAACAGTTACTGTTCTTCCCTCCCCTTCCCCTCCCCACCCCCTTCCCTCTCATTCTTTCCTCTCCCTCTCCCTCTCTCTCCTGTGCACTCTTGAATAATTCTTCATCTGTTTTAAACATGTGATTTTTTGCCATACGCAGGGATTATACCAATATGCTGACATCTATCACGTGGCAAAAAGAAGATATGGTTAGACCCTAAAGAAAGAAAGGAGCGTTGCCTGGGCACTAATAGGATGTATAAGTGTTTCTTCCCAAGAAGCAAGAAGCAGAGTTCAGTGGTACAGCTCCAGATTCAGTTTTCATTGCTTAGTTATTGCAAAAAAAAAAAAAGTTTATGAATTGCTACAAGCCATCAAACAAACGGATAGGGGTATAAATTCTTCCAAGGCACTAGTTTTTAAAATCAAACAAGACATAATGTCAGTGTTTATCAAGCAAGGGAAGACAGTCCCTGCCTTGCCAGCAGAAAGCTGACAGCAGATTGGGCCAGGGAACAGGCAGCTCTAAACTGTGTGGCCTGGCTCCAAGGACAGTGCAGAGCAGGGCGAGGTCAACGCAGGCCGAGGTATAGAACAAAGACTTTCGAAGTGGAACTCAGCCTGGGCCTTGACCTCTGTTCCTTGTCCGTCCCTACACCCTGCTGGGATAAGAATCACCATCTGACCCTGGCCCAGGAGGCTTCTGAGCTCTTTTCTCAATAACTGACACACCAGAGCCTGGGGAGTAGTGCTGAGCCCCAAGCCTCAGGAAGGCACACCGGAGACTGGGGACAAGAGCATCTCAGGGCAAACGGCCACATGTGAAGGTCCTAAGTAGGGCAGGAGCTTGGCGGCTGAGTACCAGGAAAGAGGTCTCAGGACTCAAGCAGGATGAGCTGGGGCTGGCGAAGCAGACAGGACCAAATCACACCAGTCCTCATGCATCACGCCAAGGAATTTGGATTTTATCCTACGTGCAACAGGAAAGGATTGGAAGATTTTAAGCAGTGAATGAATGTACTCTAATCTACATTTTTAACAAGCCCGACAGCTGCTGTGTGTATAATGGATCATGTGGGAGCTCAAACTTTAAGTCTTACTGAAAATCTATAGCTAAAACTCAGAATGTACTGAGGTCACAAAGAGGAGTCTTTTTCTAATTCCATTTTCCCCACATGTCGTACAGACAAGCCCTTAGACTACACACACACACACACAAAATAGGTGCTTCACTCTTTAAAAACCCACAGTACATTGTATGCTAGTCCTTTTTAGGGATTGTATTTCTCTCTGAAAGAACAAAACAACAATTTTTATGTTTGGGTGTTTTCCCTAAGAGGAAAGGCAAAACAGAAGAGAACAGTAGGAAGAAAACATTCTTTGATAGTAAAGGGCTCCCCTTTCACTAGACATTTTGTTACAAACTAATGCAAAGTTGGCTGTTCATTGACAATAGAGCATTTTCAACTATCTACTTACTATTCAAACCTTGATACTCTGAAAACACTTCCTCTCAAAGAGATTTTTTTAAACAGTTGAATATAGTTATAGAAAAATAAAAATCACTCCAAGTCTTTTGCATAGGTGGCTCTATAGAAATTAAAAATAGGAAAATAGCCACTGAAGTAAATGGTTAGTAGGAGAGTATGATCTGTGTCTTTTAGGACTGGAATGCCATTGTATGATCCAAAACTCTGTAAGTACCACCACTATTTATCCAGAGCCTTCTGTTAAGCAGTTAAAGTGCTTTACAAGTATCATCCTCATAATAACCCCATAAAGAGAGGAGAGTTCGCTATAAAAGTTCATTGGGCATGAAAACTTGGCTCAGTTATTCAACAGCTTGATCCAGAAGCAATTATTAAAATTAATTTTTAACAGCAACAAAAATAATTTGCCTGAAAGAGTAAACTAATAAGCAGTCAACTACCTACCCATGGCACATCTCCCCTACACAAAGGCTGCCGTCCCTTGCCCCAATACCCAGAATTATTGCTATGAAACCAGCTCCTGTAATGATGGCTCAGAGGTCTGGTGCCAGGGGCTGAATCAAAAGCACTGGACTCCATTTTATAGCAGTACTTGGCCCTCTATTTACACTGCCCTTAAGGCCAGCACCGAATGAGCTGGGGAGGTAGCGATTTCCTAATGAATTAATAAGGCTGAGCAAAGAGCCATCCTTCATGATGCACGTGGGATGGTCCACTAATTGCTCCAGGACAGACAGACACATCCCAGCCTCTCCTCCCCAGTGAGCTCCAACACATGCACACCTGGCAACCCTCAGGTCCTCCTGGCAGATAAGGAACCAGAAAGATGGGGTGGCTCAGTGGGGCAGGCAGTTGTGCATCAAAGTTGATGCATTTGCTGGTGCAAAGAATGCCAATTCTCACTGGCTCTTTTCCAGGTTCTGCAGAGCAGAGGCCACAGGAACAAGGCCAAGTCCATGGAACCGACAACTTAGAGGTCATGCCTCCTTTGCCAGTCCTCTTCCTCCTTTGTGGGCCATTTTTCTCTTTAGCCATGGGTAAGTTTCCTGGATGAGAAATGAATTTAAGGTAAAGGCTGTTGATTCCATAAGACAGTGAGAAGCCTGGAAGATACACTTGGTTTTCCTGGGTCTTAATTCCAGGATTGTCCCATGTACACTATAGGAGTGACTGAAAGTGATGAGGCAATGAGACCTTCCCAGCCTTTTCACAGCATGGTGTGGTGAGAAAAGAATTCATATCCCTGCTTTTCACCTACTGGATGTGTTATTTACAATAGTTACTTATACTCACTGAGCCTCTATTGCCTCATCTGTAAGAAGGATCTAATACTCTATAGGGAGGTCGTGAAGACTGGCATAAAACAGATGCTAATTATTACTGTCTTCTGTTTACATAAAGTCAACCTTCTCCTATCATGAGTGATTTCCATCTCTCTGTGCTTGTTTCAAATTTTTAAATCCACTTCAAAATGGACTATCCATGTCTATTTCATACCAAGAGAAAGGCCAAAGTAGTGACTTAAAACAGGCTTTGGATCAAACAGATGTGGTCCAAAATCCAGTTCTCCTACTTATTGGCTGTACATTAAAGGATTACCAGGAAAATAACTGGAAGGAGTCAACAGCTGTCTTTGTAAGAGAGCCCTGGTCAGTATCCTCCCTGGGGCCTAGTATACCCCAAGCAAATGCCACTTAATAACAACACTTCCGGGACTTCCCTGGTGGTCCCGTGGGTAAGACTCTGCACTCCCAATGCAGGGGGCCTGGGTTTGATCTTGCGTGCATGCCGCAACTAAGAAGCCTGCATGCTGCAACTAAAAGATCCCACGTGCCCCAACTAAAGATCCCGCATGCCGCAACGAAGACCCAGAGCGGGTTAAATAAATAAATTTAAAAAAAAAAAAATAATAATAACAGCACTTTCTTTCCTAGGTCACCAGAGAGTACTCTACAATAACTGAAGAACAGAACTTCGAAACAATGCTTGCTGACTGATGACCTGGGCGGCAATGCTATGTTAGAAACATTAGTGGATGACGGGGTTTAGCTCTAAGTTTTAAAAGCCTTCATGGGTAAAATATACCTGGACAGTCCTGGTCCTGAATCTGGTCTGCTCTCCCTCAATGCCATTGGTCAGACTGGCCTGGTTTGCATGGGCACCATTTCTAGCTGGACCCCTAGGAAGCAGGGCCCAACAGATAAACGTTACTAGAACAACTCTACCCACCTTCCGTGGCTAGGGGGGCTCACCTCCACTGGGTCTTAGGAGGGTGCGGAAGGTCAAGAAAGCTCGTTATTACCCATACTCTGAACATCTGAGGCTCTGGGTAAAGCCCACTCATTTTAAGGAGAAAGAATCTACTTTTTAGCGCCACCTCCAGAATTAGAAAAGCAGTCCTAAATCAGACTATTACAACTTCTTCTCAGGGTATCTAGCATACAAACATTGTTTCTATTGCAAGACTCTACCCAATTTCATTAAAAGTCTTTAAGAAATACTCTTAGGGACTTCCCTGGTGGCACAGTGGTTAAGAATCCGCCTGCCAACGCAGGGGACACAGGTTCACACCCTGGCCTGGAAAGATCCCACATGCCGTGGGGCAACTAAGCCCGTGCGCCACAACTACTGAGCCTGTGCTCCAGAGCCCACAAGCCACAACTACTGAAGCCCGTGTGCCTAGAGCCCATGCTCTGCAGCAAGGGAAGCCACCGCAATGAGAAGCCTGCGCATGGCAACGAAGAGTAGCCCCGCTAGCCCCAACTAGAGAAAGCGCACGTGCAGCAATGAAGACCCAACGCAGCCAAAGATAGATTAATTATTTTTTAAACAAGAAACTCTCAACCACTGCGCCACCAGGGGAAGCCCTAGCATGATATTTTATTAGAAAGAAGTAACTATTGAATACTTAAAATACGCCAAGTATCATTCTAACCCATCCGATTATCACAAAAACCTATGAAGTATTATTATTATTTTATTTATTTATTTATTTTTGGCTGTGTTGGGTCTTCGTTTCCGTGCAAGGGCTTTCTCTAGTTGCGGCGAGTGGGGGCCACTCTTCATCGCGGTGCGTGGGTCTCCCACTGTCGCGGCCTCTCTTGTTGCGGAGCACAAGCTCCAGACGCGCAGGCTCAGTAGTTGTGGCTCACGGGCCTAGTTGCTCCGCGGCCTGTGGGATCTTCCCAGACCAGGGCTCGAACCCGTGTCCCCTGCGTCGGCAGGCAGATTCTCAACCACTGCGCCACCAGGGAATCCCCCTATGAAGTATTATTAACCCCTATTTACAGGTGAGGGTACTGAAGCACAGAGACTTTAAGTAGTGTCCCAAAGATCACCCAGCTGGGAAACGTTAGAGCTGGTTTCAAACCCAGGCAGTTTGGCTCTAAAGCCTGGCCTTTTAACCACTCAACTCAACTAGCTTGTTTTATCTTAGCTAGTCACAGTTTATAAATCAAGGTCAAGATTCTTTCTCTACCATAAATTGTGGAAGAGCCTTTGACTGCAATCTACAATGCAGGCAGTATTCATTAACATTTCAGGAGGGATTCCTATGTAGACATTTAGGATCCTTGGTCTCTATTTCCTAAAAGCCTTTGGGGATCCTAAAATCCCCTTTCCAGATCCAAACACCCCTGGAATGTGGAGGGGCAGGGGAGGAGAGTGGGTTTGCCTCCGTTAGAACCATTACGGTAAACAGAAAAGCAAATCAAAAGGACATCAAGAAAACTGAAACAAAAAATACCTGTTAGAAGGCAAAGGCGAAGAAAGAAAGGAGAGACAAGAAGAAGACACATACCATATTTCCTCCCTTCCCCTGCCTCAACGCTGCATTGTTAGTTTGGCAATTAGACTAAAAACAATCCAAATGTTTCAGGACTCAGCAGCTGACAGAAAACTGTTTTCTAAAAACAAATCCATATAGGGACTTCCCTGGTGGCACAGTGGTTAAGAATCCGCCTGCCAATGCAGGGGACACGGGTACGATCCCTGCCTGGTCTGGGAAGATCCCACATGCCGCAGAGCAACTAAGCCCATGCGCCATAAATACTGAGCCTGCGCTCTAGAGCCCGTGAGCCACAACTACTGAGCCCACGTGCTGCAACTACTGAAGCCCGGGCGCCTAGAGCCCAGGCTCCACAGCAAGAGAAGCCACAGCAATAAGAAGCCCACACAACGCAACAAAGTGTAGCCCCTGCTCACCGCAACTACAGAAAGCCCGCACACAGCAACGAAGACCCAACACAGCCAAAACTCAATCAATCAATCAATAACATTAAAAAAATAAAAACAAATCCATATATGGTAGGCATTCTTAATCTGTTCTTTCATAAACTCTAAGCCCAAGATTTCAAATTAACTTAGGACCTGCCAGACGATCTCCAATCTACAGATGAGAAGCCCTTCCCTTTGTTCTGACTAACACAAAAGAACTCAGATTGTCCAAAAATAAAAAATCCAATTTGGAGCCAAAACCTGGCACTACAATTAATAATAACCTCTATCTGACACAAAGGGAACCGCTCAATTGGCTCCAAAAATACAAATAACCAAGATGGTCATAATGATAGATATGCAAGAAACACAACCACACTCCTTCCTCAGCCTGCCCTCTCTTCTCTGCCAACTAATGAGGCAACACGCCAGCGGGACCACCCAAAGGTAACTCCCCTAGATGACGACACAGAGGGAGCTCACCTTTGCAAAGCTGGTGCCAGGATGTGGGATCTGAAGGGACCAGTGGTCCTCATGCTCTCAGGACCAACAGTCACACTGTGTCCTCCAGCCCCTCACCCATTCCTCCTCTCTCCTGTTCTCCTCCTTCATTCTTCCCTCTCTTCCCCACTCTCCCATTCGCTTAGCAAATGCAAACGTCCTTTCTCAGGTTTTCTTTGTAGCCATTCTGACTATGGATTGCTTCTGAGGACACAACACAAAAATCACAAAGCCAGAAAGGGATTTTGGCAAGAATTCCAAGGTAGTCATATCCAAATTTCAGAACACCATGCCAACAGATGCTCAGCCCCCCTAATCCCTGGACTGTGAAATGACATATCCCAGAGAGAAAAGGAAAGGATGCTACAAGGAATTCAGAATGTGGGTAGCCTTCCAGCTCGCCCTAAGGCAGCCTGATGTGCACCAGCAGTCCTCCCCCGCTCTGCAGAAGGTAACTACCACCCTCCTTGTCAGATTACAGCCAACAGTCCCTGAGACTAGTCCCTCATCACTGACATCAGCATCAACAGTGGCATCCTGGATGCCCACACCCCTAACAACCTGGACTCGTTTATATGTGGGCAGCTCACCCCACCCACCTGCCCTAAGTTAGGAGAAATGATCCCTGCATGTGCATTGTTAATCCTGACTCTCCTGAAGCAAACCCTGGCTTCTAGGAGAACTCATTATGCACACTTAAAATCTGAAGCATCGCAAGTCTCTTCTTACGATGGCCACTACGTTATTGCCAGACTTCTTAGGAGTGCCAGTAACTTCACATTTACAAGGACACTATCAGTTCTCTTGTAAGAAAAAGGTAAGTACAAATAATTGTATGCTTTCCCTCCCTAATTGGGTCAGCCTAAGGGATAGTCATTCTGGCTGCTCACAAGCACACAGACATGCAGCCATACTCCCAAAGATTCCATTTTTACAACCTACACTTTAATTCTGATCACCTCCAGGAGACACACCTTTTAGAGCACATGCAACCCCAGTACTGGCTTTAGGGCAAATTGATCTAATCTTGTAAGAATAACTGAAAAACTCTTTCAAACTGTGCCCTTCAGGGAGGTTCCAAAGAGTTGCCTTGGTCAAAGAGAGCATTAATGTGGGATAAGGCACCAGATGAAGGCAAGGGCTCTGACCCTTATCTCCAGATTAAACCATAGCAACTTCACTTTTATTTGCTGAGTAGTTGTTACTAAGCAATATTTGTTCAAATATTTTTAATGCCCGAGAGGCATCACAGTCGGCAGTGAGGCATGGCATGTGCAGTCATGATTACCCTTCAAAATTTCTTTAGAAGACCAAGAAACCACCTCTCAAGAAGCTTCTAGAATAAGCTTTATAGCACACTAGACAAAGTGGCTGATTCATTTTATTAGGGGTCATCTAAAACAACAACTGTGATAGCATCTCACATTTTGTGGGCCAGGAATCTGGGCAAGGAGCAGCCGAGTGATGCTTCTATTCCACGCAGCAATGGCAGGGGTCGTTAGGTAGTAGAGGGACGGGCTAGTCTGGAGGGTCCAAGATGGCTTCATTCACATGTCAGTGGGGTTGGCTGGAAGGTTGGGTTTACCTGAGACTGTCCCCTGGAGCACCTGCCACAATGACCGTAGGGCAGACCTCTTAAATGACGGCTCAGGACTTGAAGAGCAGTGTTCCCACCATCGAGGCAAAACTGCATGGCCTTTTATGACCCAGCCTTGGAAGTCACATGCTGACACTTTTTGTCACACTCTACTGGTGAGAGGAGTGACAAGCCCACCCAGATTCAAGGAAAGAAAGCTTGTTTTTAAAATCCAGGACCTCCCCAGCCACACTGTATGAAAAATAATTCAAAGATTCTGACAAAGGTACTTTGCACCGAGGCTTGAACATAATCCTTTCAGAATTGCCAGTTTCGGGATGCTGAGCCTGAGAAAAAGGAACCAGTGACTGCTTTTCAGAAAACTGGTCAAAAACAGCAGGGAAACAGCCCAGTGGTATTATCCAGACTCAATAGACAGACTTGGGGTTTAGAAATTGGCAATGAGCCCCAACTATTACCAAGAAATTCTGAACTGACAAGGCAAGGATTTGTGTAAAAGCACCAATCGCTTTTCTTTTTTTTACATTCATTTTTATTGGAGTATAATTGCTTTACAACGTCGTGTTAGTTTCTACTGTACAACAAAATGAATCAGCTATACGTATACATATATCCCCTCTGTTTTGGATTTCCTTCCCATTTAGGTCACCATAGAGCACTGAGTAGAGTTCCCTGTGCTATACAGTAGGTTCTCATTAGTTATCTATTTTATACATAGTACCAATAGTGTATATAAATCAATCCCAATGTCCCAATTCCTCCCACCCTCCCCCCTTCCCCCTTGGACCAGTCACTTTTCTTCATAAGGTTTTGGCCTTCAGAAAAGGAGAGATTTCACTGAGGCCGCTCTCCCTTGAGGCATAATCCCCAATGCTTTAAACTCATTTTCTCTGAGTTATCCTTCGCAATTTACACTTGTTAGGCCTCAGTTTTTATTTTCTTTTAACTCAATCATACCCAGTAAGGCAAGATGATGTATGAGAGGACCTGGAACCCAGGTCACCTGAGGTAACAACAGAGTGAAAAGAACCTAACACTCTCACTCTAAGGCAGTGGTTCTCAGCCAAGATGATCCTGCTTCTCCCCGTTTCCTGCCCCCAGCCCACAGGGGAGAAGGGGCAGTGTCCGGATAAGTTCGGATCTTTACAACTGGTGGCGGGGGGCGGGGGGGGGGGGGGGCGAGTTCTGCTGGCGTCCAGTCGGCAGACAAGAGACGCTGCTTAACATCCTACAATAAACAGGACGGCCTCCACAGCGAAGAATGATTCAGCACAAAAATGCCCATGGCGGCAAGGTTGAGAAATCCTGCTCTAAAGCACACACTCTAATTGAGCAGACCGTTAGCAGTTCCCCACCGTTTTCATTGTTCTTTCTCTCTCCTCTGTTTTTGCACCATGTATGTACAGTTGAACTTCTATGAGTCAAACGCACAGATGCCATGGCTCCACTGGAATATGTCAGTTTTAAAAAAGAGTTCTGGGGCTTCCCTGGTGGTGCACTGGTTGGGAGTCTGCCTGCCGATGCAGGGGACACGGGTTCGTGCCCCGGTCCGGGAGGATCCCACATGCCGCGGAGCAGCTGGACCCGTGAACCGTAGCCGCTGAGCCTGTGCTCCGCAGCGGGAGAGGCCACAACGGTGAGAGGCCCGCGTAATGCAAAAAATAATAATAATAAATAAAAAATTAAAAAAGAGTTTTCCTCAGAGTCTGAAAATCATAATTCTTATCATGAAATCATTCTTAAACTTAATTTTTAAGAGTCCCTTTTAATTTAGATGACCCAGTCACATCAGTAATACTACAGACAGGCAAACCAAAAACAAACTTTAAACAAATCAGAACTGAGGGGCTCCCGTATGCTGTGGTCTTTTGTTTCTTAAAATAATGAGCTGAAATGTTTATGCATGGGTGCGAGCAAACCCTGAGTTACAGATTAACAGCCGCTCTTTCAGGACAGCCTCTCCCATCTGTCATCTCCCAGCAGGAGAACAATGGCAACAATGACACAGACATGGCCTAATCCGACCAAACACAGCCGGTCCTCCGCCACCTGTCCGTAAGACAATACAGATGACTGCCTGAACAGCCCAGGGACTGACTTTCTTCCCTACAGTAACATTCACACATGCTCTGCTCGGTTCATGGCACTCATCCTTTGGTTTATACTTACGAATCAAAAGCTGTCAACTTACCAGGCAGAAAACACTTTTCATAAATTCTGAGGTTCACCTTTGGGGAACTTCTGACAGTCATTTTTATTGGGTCTCTTCCACCACAAATTTGTAAAGCTATTTCCTATTTCTAACATTAATTGCTATATTCCTCTTAAAGTAAAATTTCAATGACACCCATCCATGGCACAAAAAAACCCACAATTCCCTCAGTGAAATAAATTACATGGCTGAGTTGGCACAAACTGCAGTGTGGGCCAGGCCCGTTAACAGCACGTGATGTGTTGCCATTCTCCCAGGACAAACATAAACACTTTTTATACAATTTTTGGGTTTTGAACCCCGCTTTCCAACAAAGATTTTTGCCCCAGGAGGGAGAACCTTAGCTATCCCACACATCACCATGGAGCGTGGCCCTCACTCCTGAGAAACACATACCCGCTAACAAATCTGACCGCAGGACTAACTTTTAAACGACGACTATTAATTTTACCTCATGTCAAAATACACACTCCTTTGATCCTTAAGGCAAAGGAAGCCCTGGGAAAGGCCAGATTAGAGAAGCTGCCGGCTGAAGAAAGGGCAAGCAAGGCAAGGAGTGCCAGGAAACTCACGGGGAGCTTCAATATGGAAAGGGCGGCACCAGCATTAAACACACCACATGCCTGAAAACGTCAGCCTCAAAAACCGCTTTGAGCACCTTGGCTTGAGGGGCCAACAATTCGGGAGAAACTTTCAGAGTTCTTGGATTACTTAAAGCTGACTTGCTCCTATTTTTTTTTTTTTTTTACATCTTTATTGGAGTATAATTGCTTTACAATGGTGTGTTAAGTTTCTGCTTTATAACAAAGTGAATCAGTTACACATATGTTCCCATATCTCTTCCCTCTTGCATTTCCCTCCCGCCCACCCTCCCTATCCCACCCCACTTACTGTGCTCCAGATATGCCTTACAGAGGTTGCCTCTATTGTTATAACAATTCTCTCCACTTCACAGATAAGGAAACCAAGGCCTAGAGAGATTGGTAACTTGCCTGGGGCCATGGATCCTAGGAGTGGGGACTGGAACCTAGGCCTGCCTGACTCAAGGCTGGTTCTGCCCCATCCCAGATCCTGCCCAAACACAGAGTCCACTCCCCCCGTGACAACATGGGGCTGAGAAGGGCTGTCTCCCAAACACTCTCTCCTCCAAAGAGCCTGATATATAGCTCTCTAGTGTTTGTTAACTGGTAAAATATATACTTAAACAGGCTGCATACTCACCAAACAACATCTAATCCTGTGTGTTTAATCATTAACAAGTTTAGGCTATAGAAAATGCCTACTCTTCAGATTCAAGGTGAGCTGGGCTGCTTGTTAGGTACAACTGGCACCCAGAAAGGACCCAGAGACACAAACCAAGACATCCTTGGGACCTGGCCTGACTGGAGGAAGAACTTGGTCCTCTCATGAAGACCCTACAGTTGAGTCCTTAAAAAACAGAGGGTGATGATCTGGGATTTAATACAGGCTCTAGGGAAAGAGCACAGCAAGGGAGGAAATCACCTACAGAAAATACAGAAGGTATAAATGGAAGAAAAACAGATGGGTGCATGAAAGACTTCTCTGATTTGTGTTACAAAAACAGGAGCAAGGGCTTCCCTGGTGGTGCAGTGGTTAAGAATCTGCCTGCTAATGCAGGGGACACGGGTTCGAGCCATGGTCTGGGAGGATCCCACATGCCGCGGAGCAACTAAGCCCATGTGCCACAACTACTGAGTCTGTGCTCCAGAGCCCACGAGCTACAACTACTGAGCGCACACACCACAACCACTACACGCCTATAGCCCGTGCTCCGCAACAAGAGAAGCCACTGCAGATGAGAAGCCTGTGCACCATAACAAAGAGTAGTCCCTGCTCGCTGCAACTAGAGAACGCCGGTGCGTGGCAACGAAGACCCAACACAGCCAAAAATAAACAAAATTAATTAATTAAAAAAAAAAAAAACAGGAGCAAGATGCTTGCAAAATAACTACAAACTTTGATCCTTACTCTCCTACTCCCTATAAAACTGTACCTACATGATTTAGACCTTATTTGGGGAGTGACTGATGAATGTACATATACTATGATTTCACTTTACAATAAGAAAATCATGAATGTGAATCAATCTTCTAACTTATTAAACTTTTATAGCAAGTTGGAACCCTATGAATAGAGAATTCCATCACATTTCAGCATTTAATTTTGTAAACACGAACAGTACTATATAAACCTCCATGAGCCTTTTTTTTTTTTTTTTTTGCCATTGTGGTTACAAATCCCCATAGATTACTTAAAAAGAAAAAAAAAAGAGAAAGAGAACTACTGAATTGAAACGATTATCACATGCAATAAAATGAGTAAATAAATAAACAAAAAGTATGCCTTCACCAACAGGCAGTATCAAAACACTTTTCCACTAAAAGGTTGGCTTTCTAAATCACCCTTAATAAAAGCTCAGGGCTTATAGCTGGGAAGTCAGGCACTCCCACCTCAATTTTCTTTGTACTTTCAAGAAATCTAAAGAGAATAATCAAGTTTGCCCCACATGTAAATGAATTCAAGAAACCAGATGCTCCAAACACACTGTTTTTATCAACATATATATATTCTTAAAAATTGAATTTGTTTCTAATTTGCATGGTTTTTCATATAAAATGTTTTGGGTTCGAGTATAATATCTACTGTTCACTTCCAAAGCACTATGCTAGCACTGAACAGCACAGGATCACAAAGAACCAGTGCCAAGGAATAGCTCCCATGAGAAGTTCAAACACCAGACCATGCCAGCACTATCACAAAATCACTTCCCCAGGCCTGACTTTCACCAAAAAACAAAGTAATGATTAATTACTGTGCAAGATTAAGTTTGTTCTTTTTATTCAAGATCTAATAACTTATCCACCAGTCATCATTCTTCTTGCTGCTGTGGAGACCTGGTCAGGCCCACCTCTGGCCTGCAGAACGCCTGCCAGCTTTAGATCAATAGCCCTGTGATCTATAGCACAGAGCAGAAGCCGATAACCCAGTGGGACCTTCCTGCAGGCATCAATCAGGGTTAGACCCACCAGGAGGCTGGATGTCTGCTGCCTATTTCCTGAAGAGAAGCAAGGAGATGTCATGCAAAGCCAGCTGAATCAGCAGAGGTCTGGTGAACCTGTGAAGGGACTGTGGGCTAGAACAGGTTTCCAGAAGGAACTGTGCTCTCTCCCTCGGAGGCAGCACAGAAAGTCCACCTGAAAGTGGTCAGGTGCCAAGGGTTCCAGAGGAAGGACACTCACCCCTGGACATCAAGGCCACGTGGTGAAGCCTAGAGGTCAATTTCAAAAGATGCAAAATGCTCAGCCAGGCTAGGAGGCTGGGCCAGAGTGGGTGGATGAAACCAACCAAGCAGTAAACAATGACATCTCTTCAGTGATTGTGAATTCAAACAGAATATCTTGCTTGACCTTCCAAATTCTCTTTGGCAACTTTTCATCTTGAATTAATATCCTATAACTACTCTAAAGTTTAAAACTCACTTGCAATGGTAAATCTTTTTGTGAGTTAACTGGGAGGTTAAATAAGGGAGATAAATGAACCGTAATGCTTTGAGTTACCAGCCTGAAAGCAGCTGCGTGCTTGCCACCACTGTGGGTCTCTAGGCACATGACCTGCACGACTTGGTTTATTTACTTGGCTGGGGCCACTGACAGAAGGGCTGCAACTTTCAGAATGAGGCTGGGAGTGGTGGAGAGCCTGATTTACCGGTCAGTGGCATCTATCAGTGTGGAGGACTGAGTCCTCCTCTGGCTACAGTGCTCAAACGTATCTGGGCCTTCCGCTCATACCCACAGCACCACGTACAACACGCACACACACATCCACCAACAAACTGCAAGCCTGATAAGCTCCAAGTAGCATATCCCTCTTTAAAGGAAACACTGAACCACAAAAGGAAGGTGGGCTCTGGCTGTCGGGTACTGTTCTTGGGTAGAGGGGCAACTTCAAGCCCAACCTCCACAGTTGTCCTGATTCCTCCGGACTGATTGGGACCACCACCTCCGCAAGGCACAGGCTCCGCCCAACTCCACAGGGCACCCCTCACCCAGGCTACCACGTGGCATCCTGCCTCCCAGCCACCCCCAAGCCTGAGAAAGCCTGTCTTGCCATCAACTGCACCACCAACTGTAAGACGTAATCTTACTACGTCTCAATTTTCTAACCTACCTGTAATCTCAAGAAAGCCTCAACTATGTACAAGCTACTTGACACCACTTCTTACAGACTTCTCAGCCTATAAAAGTATGTCAAAGAGCACTAGATTGGGAGTCCGAAGTCATAGCTTCATGTATATCATTCACCCGCCTAACAAGTGCACATGAAGCACCTATTATAAAACATGCCAGGGACCAAATGTATGAAGCTGTCCAAACAAGACAGAGCTTGGGCAGAGCCTGGGCCAAGTCATTCAGTGTCTTGGACTGAAATGAAAAGGCTTGGACAAGAAGCTCTTTCAAGTCCCTCCCAGCTCTCCTATTCTCCACTCTTGGCTTTGGTGCCAAGAGGGGACTGAAGCATTCTGGAATGTTCTGCTTCCCTGAACAGATGCTATTTTTACTCCATATTCATATAGCTCAGGTTGCAGACGTGTGACTTCTCTGCACTCTGCCGAACATAAACGACTCATTTTCATCCCAGAGTTTAGGAGACTACGTGTAGCCCTAACACAGAAGGCCCACAGGCAGGCACAGCTCAGGCTCCCGGCCCAGGGACCCTCACGGCCTTGTTCCTTCTACATAGAGGCAGTCTGCTTCCTTGAGATCAAAACTACAGAAAAACAGGAGCAGGGCTGCCAAGGTCTCCTCACATGTTGCCTGGGTTTATTTCTTCCTCATCAGTTCACATCATTTCTGACACTGCACTTCAACTGCCTGGACACAGTCAGAAAGAAAGGCTTTTACGAGTCACTGAAGTCCAGCCAACTTCTGATTAGCCACAGTAATGAAGGAAAAGAACTGTACATGGCCAAAGTAAGGGGGCCTCTGAGGACTGTAAGGGCAAAGGTGTTTGTACAGGATACGGAGAAGCACCAGCGAAACAAGTGAAAATCTTCCTCCAACCCCCGAAATTCCCCTCAGACAACATTTCAGAAAAACACTGGCTGGAGTTCCCAAGAGCACCACACCCACCCCAAAGGGAGGCATCTATGGTCTCCATTATCAACTTATACGGGGAAATATCGGCTCCTGAACCAATGCGGGGATAGAATTTTATAAGAACTATACAAACTGAAGCTATGATTAAATGTACTTACTAGTGGTTGAAGTTTTTATTAGCACATCTTAATAGAAGTCTTCTTGTTATTCAGAGCTAAGTTCACAAATATTAAGCGGAAATGTCTACAGCAGAGAGGGAGAAGCTGGAGACTGGAAAGCAAGCAGGTATGACATAGTAAGAGTGTAAATGAAGATGGACACGGAAAAGGCTGGGCCCTGGAAATAAACCACCCAGAAGCAGTGAGGCAGACAGCTGATGCCTTGGCCTTTGTGATCATAGACACAGGCTCTCCAGACGTTACTCAACACTTTACCTAGGACTGTTTCATACATACAAAGAGCCCTTCCCATCCTGCCCTCTCTCCAACCTCCCCCAACTCCCACCTCCCTTGCGCTGCCCACCTGGATCGCTCTGCTCACCCTCAGAAAGAAACCAGGCTGCCTTAGGGAATGGTGCCAGCTGGTGGCTGGTATAGAGAACAATCTATTGATCATCAAACTTTTCTCTCCCCTCTCTTGGAGGACTCTCTACCATTCATCCCCTATTCCTCTTTCCTCGGTTTCTTCTCATTACCATCACAAAGGGCTGAATTTGAAAGTCAGAAGTCCAGGGATAGAATCCCAGATCCCCCACTTCCCTACCCAGAGAGGGCAAGTCACATAACCTCTCTCTGCCTCGCTCCCTTCTCTGTAAACATGGACAGAAATACCTGCCTACCCAGCAGGGTCTTTATGAAGCAGCAGAAGTGCAAGTACACCGTGCACAGAACAGGGCTCATCAAACAGGAAGGCACAGCCTCCCCGTTCTGCTCTCTCCCTGGCACTGAACACTGCTCAGCTCCAGCTCAGCTCGCGGGAATTCCGGGGCCATCATGCCCTGAAGCAGTGACCTCGACAACAGGTGACTGGCAAGCCTTCCTCAGAGGTAAAGACACCGCCCCAGCTCTGAACGAGCTCTCTTGTCCGGCGGATGTCTGTATTTTCCGTGTGAATGCCATGTTCCTGAGTAACAGGCCGAGTGGTCCATCAAGACCTGTATCAGCTGGTTTGAAGTCGCTAACTCATTTGCAGCAGGAGAAACTCTTTTCCTGACCACAGTGCCCTAAATGATCACTGGGCCTCCCAAGCCCTCCCCAGTGCTATTGAAATCGGGCTCTAGGTTTACCAGGAGGCAACTGGCCAGCCCCTGTGAGGCTCTGCTCCATCCCCAAATGCCATCGCCCTGTGATACAGATCTTAAAGGAGCTAATGAAATTATCTCCTCTGCCTTTTATTCCTCCATAACAACCACAAAATTTGATAAGAATGACCCCCTGCTCCTCTAATTTAAGGCCTATTTTATTACCTTCAATGCTAATTCTCTCTCTTTTAAATGGATATGAGATCCTGAAGACCCCACAGGCCAACAGGGTTAGTAATTGATGGCTTCCTCCTGGCCGGCTCTCCAGAGGGCGCTTCTGCTTCCCCCCTCGGGTGGGGTCACAATCAGTTCAATCTTCATGCTTCAGAGACATCCCCTTTGAACAGGATCAAATGTCCCCCCACCCCTGCCTGGTGCTCCGCTCAAAGGAGCAGCAGCTGCTTCCCACTCAGAGCAGTAATGTCAACTCAGCCAGAAAGGCAGAGGCAAGAGGAGGAGGTCGGCGTGGTTAATTGTCCACCAGGCTCAAACGCAGGCCCACTCAAACCAGCACCTGGGAGGGCTGATCACCCCCGTAAAATGCAAGGTGCACTTTGAACCCAGGAACAAGGAGGATGAGAACTATCTTCCCCAGCCTGCTGGGACTTGATGGAGCTTCAGCTGTTTGTTTTCTTTTTCAGATTGTAGCCATAAAGGGTAGAAGCACTTCTCTGCAGCAACCCCAGGCAGGCACATAAAACACAGGCGAGGTGAGCATCAGGGCTTGCCCACCAGGAAATAAAGGAGAGGAGAGATAAGCATCCGTGGCATCAGTCTAAAGGGAGCCAGCGAAGGCTGCCTCTAGCTTTGAAGAAGGAACCTGAGAGAAGAGAATTCCGAAAGCCTCAGAAACCGCTCCTTCTAAGAAATGCTCTATAGAGAAAAGGAAGCATTTAAAATGCAGGGAATTTACTCTTTCTCATTAAGGGATGGAAGAGAAAATTTTTCACTCTTTTGCCTATTTGAAAAAGTTACTTTTATTATCTAGTTATCTGAAGGCCTCCTTCCAACTCAGATCCATAATAATTGTAAAAAGACTCTTAAGAAACAGAAAATAGTCATTTTGTAACTGAAAGAGGACATGAGAGTGATCAAAACAACACCTACAGGGGGCTTCCCTGGTGGTGCAGTGGTTAAGAACCCGCCTGCCAAGGCAGGGGACATGGGTTCGAGTCCTGGTCTGGGAAGATCCCACATGCTGCGGAGCAACTAAGCCTGTGCGCCACAACTACTGAGCCTCAGCTCTAGAGCCCGCAAGCTACAACTACTGAAGCCCACGTGTCACAACTACTGAAGCTCGCGTGCCTAGAGCCTGTGCTCCGCAACAAGAGAAGCCACCGCAATGAGAAGCCCGCCCACTGCAACGAAGAGTAGCCCCCGCTCTCCGCACCTAGAGAAAGCCCGCGCACAGCAACAAAGACCCAATGCAGCCAAAAATAAATACAAAAAAAAAAAAAAACCCAACACTTACAGTCCTTTTGTAAAGCAAAAGCCTAAGATATTCCATTTAAAACCAACGTTCCCTGGAAACAAGTACTTCTAAGTTTTTCTTTCACATCAATATCAAAACTCCCATAGTAGATAAGACAAACCAGCCATCAAATCACAGCTGACAAGTGACATGATCAAAGTAGAAAGTGGTTCCCAAATTATGTGTCAACTGTGTTCTGGAAGTAGAAAAAAGCAAACTCTTCCCCAGAGATGTCAATACCTGGGTGCAGCTTTACAATGAAACTTGGAAACCGATTTTGGACATTTTGCTTCTTCCTTAAGAGAAAGATGAGATAAAGGCTCACCTGAAGCTGAAGATAAAGGCTTCACCCGGAAAAGCCATACACCTAAAGGGGGACGTGCCACTTTGTGTGTGTATCTGTCAGCAGCTGCAATCTGAGTTCCCACTCATTTCAGCAATAAAGGAACTGGCTGGTCAGAGACCAGCGTGCTAACGACACTGGAGTCCGGGACCAGCAGACCAGTTGCTGTGTCTGCTAGCTGCCTTTGCTCTGATTGCTCCCAAATGTCTGCCCTGGATACAAGGGGGCCCATGCTGGACAGTGTCTTTGGATGAAGGCCAAGGCTCCAAAATGGCTATATCAAACGCACACACACAGACACACACATGCTCGCGCACCCTGATACACAATTTCACTGCTGCTGGGGCACTAGCAGTTCTTAGTACAACTGTTCTTTAGAAACAGTAAACATTCAGTCGAATGAAAGAAGAATACCACATTAGAAATCCAAAACAAAGTTCAGAAGCTCTAAGGAAATTCAGGAACTACATCACTTCTTGGACTTTCTAATTAGGATGACGTGGGGTTGTCAAGATTCAATGAGAGAGCTCTGTGAAGTGTGCCCAAACACACACTGATGTGTGAGATGCCCTGAGTGGAGGGGGACCAGCTCAGTAATTTGATGACTTAACCTGCCTCATTTTTTTTTTTCTAACCAGATTAGAATTGTTATCATAAAACAGGAGACACTCTGAGAATCAGAGATCTTCTAGAAGCTCAGAGAATCAGAGATCTCCTAGGAGCTCAGTGAGTGGCCAGTTATTATCAGTTGGGAAGTACTCCCCATGTGTTTGGCGGCATGAAGACCAGACATACTCACCACCTTGCACTCAGCTTCTGCAGGCATGGTACAACAGAAGACAGTTGGTAATATCTCAAATTCCAGAACCTACTAAAAAGCTAAAACTCACTCATATATTAACATCTGGGCTTTTAAACTGTAATTTTCTTCGTTTATTTTTCAAGTATGATAGACAAAATGGAGTCCATGGAGACTAGAAATCCCTGGTCAAAGCTGAAACCCTCCCTCTACCCAAGCCCTAGGAAACTTTAAGATGAACAGGGTCAGGGGAGAGTCAAATTTCCTCTACTGCTTTGCCTTTCACTAACTTCTCCTTCAGGCAGCTCTCTGGCTGGGGCTCAGCACCAAGCAGAAGAAACCATGGAGACGTGACTGCTTCTTTTATGTGAGACTAGTTGGCTGGTACTTCTACTAAGTTGTTGGAAAGCACACCCAGAAACCAGAAAACAACTTCTTTCTCTTTGCTTTCGTGCTGCACACACCCAAACAAAGCAAATGGAAAGGCTGAACAATGAGTACCGTTCATGTAGAGGCAGGATAAGAAGGCAGGAACGGGGGCTTCCCTGGTGGCTCAGTGGTGAAGAATCCGCCTGCCAATGCAGGGGATACGGGTTTGATCCCTGGTCCGGGAAGATCCCACGTGCCGCGGAGCAACTAAGCTCGTGTGCCACAACTACTGAGCCTGCGCGCCTAGAGCCTGTGCTCCACGACAAGGGAAGCCACAGCAGTGAGAAGGCTGTGCACCGAAACGAAGACCCAACGCAGCCGAAAATAAATAAATTTTTTTTAGAAAAGGCAGGAACAAACACTCAAGACTGCATTCTCCTGTGTGAATGTGGTCTTTAATCAGATTGAAGTCCCTCCCGCCCCACCTCCACCCTGTCTTCTGGGAACTCAGCCACCTGCCAGTTCCTAAAAGGACCCAGGCCCCATTCTGGCTCCAGATTCAGGTGAACCATTGCCCTGGGGGTTGCTACTCCCAACCCACAGGATGAAGCAAAATGGCATCAAGCCAATCAATGTGTCTCTCAAAGATCCCAGCATATTAAGACTACAGGGGAAATGGAAATGCATGATTTAAAAGCTTTTATTAAAATTATTTAAACCTAAACTGTGTTCTAGGAATATTTTTATTTCCTCTGGGTTATAAATTGGTCAAGTCAATTGTTTGCTCCCTTACTGCCATACATTTGGTTTTACACTGTTCAATCCTGGGGCTGCCCAAGACTCCCAGGGGCTGGCAGACAGATGTCTCTCCCGGAACAGCCAAGGGGGCTGGTGGCTCAGGGTCCCAGGCTGTCATTTAGCACCTTACTGACAATGACACAAAAACTCCTGATTTCTCATCCTTTTCAACAGTGGTAAGAATCTAAACTCCTGCCGACTTAACATACTATGGCACGTTCCCAATTACCCGTGGTAATGTGAGCAAACAGCCATGTCATTAATCCAAAAGGGCACTCTACACATCAGTTCACTGGCTTAGGAACACGTTATCATTTTTTTGTAGTTGTACCTCAGTTTAGTTTACTAGGGCTTTTTTTTTTTTTTTTTTTTTTTCTCCTCAGATGAACATTCACTCATTTACTGAAAGTCTGTTCCATGCCAGAAACCATGTGAGATTGGAGATGGTAGCAAAAAGAACTCACACACTGGGGGAAAAGACGTGTACAAACAAGTAAGTAAAGCTCACCACGGGCGCGTGCAGTGTGCTGTGTCAGCAGAGGGGCAGCAATTCGTTCCGCTGGAAAGCTGGGAAAAGGCTATGCTCCCAACACCCTCTCTTTCAGACAGTTTGTAAATAACAAGTGAAATGTTGGCTGAGTCTTAAATGAGGAAAAGGGATTCTAAAGCACCAACTCAAATGGAGAGGTGAAGGTGCCCAGCAAAAAGGAAAGAGCGTTGGGCACTGAGACGGGCAGCAACATCCAGGAGAAAGCCAGGCCGGTCAATAAACACATTCACCCGATAACTCGATGGGGCAGGTAACCACTTTACACCTTTCTTTTTTTTAATTTTTAATTTTTTTTTTTTTTTGGCTGTGCCAGGTCTTAGTTGCGGCACGTGGGATCTTTATTTTTTTTTAGTTGCGGCATGCAGGATCTTTTCGTTGCAGCATACGGACTTCTTTAGTTGCAGCATGCTGACTTCTCAGTTGCGGCACGCATGTGGGATCTAATTACCCTGACCAGGGATCGAACCCGGGCCCCCTGCATTGGGAGCGCAGAGACTTACCCACTGGACCACCAGGGAAGTCCCTTTACACCTTTCTTAGAGGAGCTGCCACCCTATATTTAAGGATTTTCTTTTTAATGCATGAGAACTTGGGGTGGTTATCAGAGTGCATTGCATGGCTGGAGTTTTCCCACAACCAGCCTGAACATGAGCAGATCCAGGAAGCAACCCCTTACCTGTACGAGGAGGAGCTCCTTGATGAGATGCAAAAACCACAGGCCAGCTGTGAACTCAAGAGTTTGCTTCCCAGTTTACCTGAAAAACAACAGGAGAGGGCCATTTCTGTTAACTTGGAATAGCCAGTCTTTTAACAGCCCCAGTAGAGACCTGCAGACCCTGCCTAAGGCTCCTTGGTCTCAAAGCAGAAAACCTGGCCAGCGTCACTTGGCCAAGGGGTTGGATCAGAGAAGTGGGTGAGAATCCTGGTGCTTAACTCGGAGGGTAATGGTAAGCCAGGCACTTAATCTACCTGTGTCTTGGTTTCCTCCCCGCCATAGCTATCTCACAGAATGATCAAGAAGGCCTTCGATATGCCGGGCACCATGCCAAGCCTGGAGTCATGTGAATGACCACGTCATGGGTTCCCCGCCCTCAGGGAGCCGACAGTCCACAAAGACAGAGAAGTAAATGGGTGGTAATCATGACCTTGACGCAACTGAGAGAAGTTGAAGTGAGGAAAATACAAGGTGACGTGGAGCCTTTGCAGAGGCACCAGCTGACCCCAGGGAGGTCAAAGGGAGCTCCCCAGAGCAGGTGATGGCTAAGCTGAGGTCTCATAAGCAAGAGGTGGCCAGACTACGAGCATACCAGGCAGAGGAAACAGCACAACGGATACCCAGGAAGCAAGAACACAGTAAGCTGACAAGAAAAAGGAGTATTTCAGAGGCCGAGAGGGAGACTGGCAGTCATTTTAGGAGAGTTTGGACTTTCTCTTAAGGCCGACGGCAAGCCCATGAAGGGTCTCCTGTAGGAGAGTGGCGTGGTCCAGAAAGTTTTCTGCAACATCAGAGAGAAGGGATTGCAAGGGGGCAAGGAATGCCCCCCTCAGCTACCCCAAATGCCACATCCCTGGTCTTCTGTGGGAACGACCAGGAGAGAAGGCCCCAGGGTAAGAAGACAGGGCTAGGGCTCCCTCCAGTGAACCACAGCTTCTCAACTACAGGTTCCTCCGGCATTAAGTGATTCCACCCAGGCAGACACGCCATCAGGAGCAGAGTCTGCCTGTGCCAACACACCCTCCTCCAGAAGGTGGAGGAGTGCCTGGTGTCACGGTGCTTCTCAACTTGTGCTCTCCAGACCAGAGGCATCAGTACCACCTGGGAACGTGTTGGAGATGCAAATTCTCGGCCCACCCCAGACCTAGTGACTCAGAATCTCCAGGAGCGGGGTCCAGCCAGTGTGTGTTTTAACCAGACTCCAGGTGATTCTGATGCTTCCTAAAGGCAGCAAGCACTAAGTGGGGGCAGTGCCAGCACGGGGGTGGCAGTGAGTAGAGTACAGGGTACAGAGATAGCCCCGTCTGATACCCCAACAGCACCTCCGTGCTCAAGGCCTCACACTCTACAGGGACTGTGATGTCCATTTATGCTTAAAAGGAAATACACAAAACTTTTTTGGGGGTGGGTTTTTTTTCCTTTGGTTTTTTGGCCGCACCGCGAGGCATGCGGGATCTTAGCTCCCCAACCAGGGATCGAACCCGTGCCCGCTGCAGTGGAAGTGTGGAATCTTAACCACTGGACCACCAGGGAAGTCCACACAATGCTGTTTTTATCGATACTTAGAAATGATGCTAGCCCTGTGGACCATGCGGAAGAGTACACGGGCCCACCTCTGGAGTGGGGATGTAGTACTTCGGGAGAATTTCATTTCCCTAAGAAATGCCCCATCCCTTTCTGTGGCCCTCCTTTATTTCAGAATAGACAAAGGAAACTCCAGCTTCAGGAACAGGGACAATGTTTCTCCTCCCCCCCAGATACAGAATCTGACCACTCCAGAAAAAAAACAATGAAGCCATCCAGAAAGCGCCCATGGTTTCATTGAAGGGTCAAGTTTCTTTCTGGAGTGGGTCAGTTTGTAAAAGTTCCCAGAGTTGTGGTCCCTGGGATGTACTTGTGTGTAACTTCTCTGTTCGTCAAGCAGTGGCAAAAAGACTCTCCCCACCATCTCCACGCTATTCTGAAAACACCCTAGAGCACTCAGACAAGCTTCAGCTGGACACCAGAATGGCCAAGTTCAGAGTTTCTTTCAGCCAGCTAAGAGCTGAGAAATTCTTTAAAATGTAAATATTTTTTTTCAGCTATGAGAGAGAAACCATGCCCTAAAGCACTTTCTAGGTGGCATGAGGTCTCAGAAGAGTCAAGCCCTCCTCAAAACTGACTGGGAGGGCTTCCTTGGTGGCGCAGTGGTTGGGAGTCCGCCTGTCGATGCAGGGGACACAGGTTCGTGCCCCGGTCCGGGAGGATCCCACATGCCGTGGAGCAGCTGGGCCCGTGAGCCATGGCCGCTGAGCCTGCACATCCGGAGCCTGTGCTCCGCAACAGGAGAGGCCACAACGGTGAGAGGCGCACGTACCACAAAAAAAAAAAAAAAAAAAAAAAAAAAAAACTGACTGGGAAAAGGCCCTTAGTGGAGAAGGAAAGGTTTCTGCTGCTGTCCAAGTTCTCCTGATAAGCAGGTAAAGAAACTGGATCATTTCCTGAGCTTCTCTCTCAAAATTAAATAGACTAAAAAAAAAAGAGCAACATAATCCCAAGCACAATTACGGTGTTTAACCTTAACTTTCATATCTAGATCACCTGGCTTTTCATTACAACTGGTCAGGTATACGTGAAATGGCCACACTAGATAGAAAGAAGTATGATAGATAGAAGCCAGATGCATCATCAAAGATATTAAAGCCCCTATTACACAGCGTGCGCGTGCCAACACACACACACACACACACACACACTAAGTGAATGAGAATTAGTTCTGCCTAGTGCCCCCCGCCACCAGGTATCCTGGGCTCCTCCGGACATCTGAGCTATCCTCGGTGGCCCTGCCCCAGCCCTGACCTCACAGTGCCCACACTTCACCCATCACAGTCCACTCTCTTCATACCCTGATCTTTGCTAGCATTTTATGAAATTCTTCCTGTTAAGTCCTAAGTAACTAATGTAGTGCCTGTTCTATGGATGCTTACATGTTGAATAAGAGGTTTAAAGAGAACCATTTCGCCCAAATTCCTCTAATGGTAAAATTTTAGGCACAACAATAAGTGAATTCCAGCTTTTCGCTACAGAGCCCCTTCCACACACCTCCAATCCCATCACACTGACCACTTCCCGCTTCATTTGTTTCGTAAGTGGCAGCTTATAAAAAACACCTCCACCTCCTAGGATGGAGGTGAGATGGATCCTGCAGTTGTAAAAATGGAGGTAAATGTTGAAACAATGACGTGCAAAGTCCATCTCCTCCATCTGTCAATTCACCTGTGTCAGAACCAAACTGCCTCTGGAGGATGAGGATCCCATCCTCCATCCATTTCTGGTCAGCGCTAACTTAGGAAGCGCTGTGTCTCCAGTGTCTGAACCCAAGCAGGGGAGAGAGTGGGAGAAGTCAGCCTCAAGACATCCCTTTCTCTGCAGAGGCCCAAAGCGTACAGCCCAGTATCTCCAAGAATGCCCCAAAGCGCTTAATAATCAGTGTCTGTAAAACCTTCCTAAATATAACGGCTTCAGAACTGGCTCTTACACTGTTGACAAGGGACTCTGATTTGGTCCCATCCAAGATAAAAAAAGAGCCTTTCTGTAAGAATGAAAACATGAGTCAAGATAAAAATTGAAGTGGGTCCAATGGGACAAAAGCCAGCCCTTCACAACCAAGTATCTAAGAGGCCAAGAAAAGAACAGGTAAAGGTGCCCCTCAGACATGGCTGATAACACAGGCTCAGATGGACAGGTTTCTAAATTGCTGTTTCTCGAAAATGGTGTTTCTAGAACATGCCCAATTATAAAAACCATCCAGACACTTTGTTTAAAAAATTCAGATTCCCAGGACCCACACCAAACCTATGAGGTCAAAACTCCAGGGCAGGGTCTGAGAACACATAGGTCTAACCAGCACCCAGCACAGGGTCAGGCAAGTTTCAGAAACAACGTTCCAAAGGAAACAATATGTAACTTTTTAAAACGTTGCAGTCACATAACTTCAAAGTGATAGGGTCTGTGTGAAAAGGCAGGCTTAACTGGAGGAAGTCAGAGCCTTCTTTAAGTAGTTAAAATTATGGAATATAATCATCAGGTAATGAGGAAGTCAATTTGATTAAAATGTAGCAAAAACAAAACCTCTCCCTTCAGCTTAACCATATTCCACCTGGAAGACCTCCCATGACCTCCCTCCCTGCCCTAAGGATGGAAGGGAATCCCCGAGCACAGCTGCTCCTTGGGGCTGTTACAGGCCGGAATGGCAGTGACAGGGTTGAGAGCCCTCAGAGTTATCCCAATAAAGACAGTCCCAAGGAGCAGGCAGCAAACTCTAAACCAGACCCTGCAGGTGCCCTCCTGGTGTCAGCCTTTACACGTCTGAGTCTCCGCCTGACTAACCCGTAGCCTCAGTCGTGTCCCAGTCTATGTGAGGCCTTGCTCCACAGGACCAGCGGCACCAGCCTCACAGGGAGCCTATCAGCGATGCAGAAGCCCAGGCCTGCTTCATCAGAATCTGCCATTTCACAGGATTCCAGATCATTCCTGTGCACCTTCCAGCATGAGAAGCCCTGCTTTAAGGCACGGAGAGCGCCACCACGGGGAGACTCTCACCCCACCTGTACAGCCACCAGCTCACCAGCTCACCCACTGCGACCCCACACTCTAAGAGGCCTTCTTCCCTCACAATCCTTACACAAGTCTTCTCAGACTTGCTTTGTCTTGGAGCCAAATCACCATCAGCGGGGCCCAGTGACAGCTGACAATCCAAAGCCCCACCTTAGGGAGTTAAAAGGAGGCGGTAAGTACTGATGTCTCTCACATTCTCCTCCGGCTCCTCTACCTATCAGGCAGGAATATGGACCCCACGAGCACAAATCAGTGAGGGGGCAGGAATATGGACCCCACGAGCACAAATCAGTAGAGAAGATCCAAAGTCAAACAATACTACGGAATGCTGGCTCGCTCTCCGCCAGCACCATGTTAATGAGGTCGAGGTCACGAGTATGATTAGCTTCCTCGGGTATTGGGGCACAGACTCCAACCCTCTGCCCTCTAGCTGCCTGCAAAGGCTGACACGCCCCTGGTTACTAATAGGAGAATGACTGGAGAGGCTGAACAGAGCATCGGCAGAAAAGGACTCAAAGAACTTGGATGACTGGTGAGCAGAATGGATTGAAGAACAGTACTCAGCCCAGAGGGGTGGCTGACATGACAGATGACTGGTGAGAATTCAAAATCAGTCCGATGGGCTGAACAACACACACCTGGATGAGAAAGCTGAAATTTGACAGGAAGAAGTGGGAAGTTCTACGGCCAAGATTTTAAAAATCAAATACACATATGTAAGCCAGAGGAAATCTAACCTGACGACAGTTCTTGTTTTAAAATGTTTAAAACTTTTTTAAAACATGTAAGTTTTGTTGACTAATGTAGTTGCTAAGAAAGCTAACATACTTAGGGTCCGTGAGTCTAATTTCCAGACCAAGGGGAACAGTGGTCCCTGTGTAGCACAGCTGACCAGACTATCCTCAACAGTCCCCCAGCCACCTGTCCACACAGGTGTATACACAACCCGTCCCATCTCTTCATCACTACCACCACTTGTGTTCTTATTATTCAGTATGGCCTCTGCACCCAGCTACCGTTCTTTTTGGCTTTGGATTATAGTTTAAACATTCCCCACATCAGCTTAGCTCCCTTTAAGGCTGCCTTTTCTTTACTAATCAAGAAAAGAACAACAGACCCGAGCACAAATTGGAAAAAACACATTTAAAAAAAAACAAAAAAAGACAAGACAACCTAAGCAACCCATTTACCAAAAGGATTCAAACCCAAAAGACCTATAGTCACCTGTGTAAGCTGGCACCCTAGGCCGCATATTACAGCACGGATCTGTGCAGAATGGTAATCAGGTTGGTAAATTATGAGCTTCCAGCACAGAAAAGCCCTGAAATGGCTACAATACGAATGAGCAAATGACAGAGTAAATATCTGTTTAGACACACTTCCCTGGGCAGAATCATCTTCTAGGAATGGACAGTTAGCCATTAAAAAAAAAAAAATGTGATTATTACATTGTTTTTCAAGTTGTGAGCCGTGTTTTCCTTACGTGTATATTTCACATACAAAGGGTAGCCATTTACAAACACCAAAACACCAATTACTGGTGAAGTCTGTAGTTGCGAGACTGGCCAGTCTATTATTTTTAATTTCAGAAAACTTGATCCCTATGGGTGAGAGAAAAGTTATAAATTTTTAAGAGGTTAATTTGTCCTGAGTAATAAGTGTGTCATGCACCACTTATCTGAAGATTAAATGTGGCTACTGTCTATGCAGTTACAGGCATCTTTAAACAACTGGCTAACTGCCTCAAAACTGGAAAACAACATGTGAAATTCAGCCCAACTGCAGCCTGCCCCAGGAGAAAGGAAGCTTGAACTCCAGGTGCCCTTGACAACACAGCTCAGTGTGGAAAGAGAGAAATTGCTGAACAATAGAATCAGTAGAGAAAAGAGAGTCCCTCTGATTTTCCGGGAATGTGGGGAGGTTGATGCTAAAGGGATATTTAAGATCTCACTGCTGGTTTGAATTCTACTGAACACTGAAACAACTGAAAACAAGAAAAGAAAAAAAAACTTCCATGTGAGTATAGTATATTTTTATAGATATTTAATTAGGTACATATCAATCTGACAGAGGTTTACACATTTAGATATAGAAGTGAAACACCTCTCAGATCACACTTAACAGTGTTTATGAAAACATATAAAGTGTACCGACAGGAAGGAGTGGGTCCTTCCCTATTGTTGGGAGGAAGCTGCCCCATTCTGGCTCTGGGTCACAGGATTATTATAAAGCACAGAAGGAAACAGGTTCCCCCTTCTTCCTTCTCCCTGTGGAGGACCCATAGGACCAGCAGGCCCCGGCCATCCCCCGCCCCCAGCCAGATCACTTCCCTCCAAGCTGGCTGGCTTGTGGAAGAGAAGCACGCCCAGCGCACTGCTTTCCCAGCGCAGGCACTTCTAAACAAAAAAGAGAGCTTCTTGGGTTTATGGAGCTCCTTCGCACAAAGAGTTTGCTTCTCCAACTAGAATGCGTGCTCTGTGAGTGGAGAGGCCTACTCTTGGTTCTTGCTATGCTCCCAGAGGCCAGAACAGAGCCTGGCCCATGGAAGAGGCTCCATGGGTTACATTCCTCCACAACTACATTTACAACAAATAGGAATTTCAAGTCTTTTTAAAGACAGAGACCTGCTTTGCCATGGATGTAGCACAGATGTAAGGAGGTGTATGGTGCTGTGGCCAAAACTGCTGATACAGTTTTGCACAAAAAAAGAATGGAAGAAAACACCAACAACTGTTTTGTTCTGGTTTTTCAAGTAACATCTACGTTTTAAAAATCTGAAAAGCAGAAAAGTAAAGAAAATAGTCACCTGTAACCCCACGAGTCCAAAATAACCAGTCAGAATTTTAGCCTACATCCTTGCAGTCTGTCTAGGCTACCAGTTTTCCTTTCAATGGCAGATCAGTTAGGCAGGCAAGAGCAAGGCGAGGCATTATTGCTGGTTACACAGACTAATGATGATTAATAATTCCCACTGGCCGTACCCTAAATCCACAACAGTAAGAGGAGTAAGGCTGTACACAAATCAAGTAGCATGTCTGCCCTTTAACAGGCATTCACTGGGGCCTACTTTGCACACGTTTTTTTATTCCACAAATGAATGAAATTCAAATTAACAGCCCCTTGAGGGCCATATGGTAACTTCAAAAAAGAAGGCAGATAAGCCTTGTCCCTGGTGGAAACGAAAACACTAGTTCTCCAAGTACAAGTTCTCAAGGTGCCTACAGACTGGGTTCCTAGGAAAAGCCCTCCTCCTGGCTTGCAGATGGCCACAGTCTCACCATGGTGGAGGGAGCATGCTCCAGACTCTCTCCCTCTTCTTAGAAGGACACTAATCCCGTCATGGGGGCTCCACCCTCATGACCTCATCTAAACCTAATTACCTCCCAAAGATGCCCCCTCCAAATACCATCACAATGGGGATTAGGGTTTCTATTTAGGAATTCGGGTAAGAACACAGTCTGTCCAGAATACGTAGATGTGTTGGGGGTGGAGGAGGATCAATGTTATCAGTTGTACATCCTAGCTATTAAAAATGTTCAGGGCTTCCCTGGTGGCGCAGTGGTTGAGAGTCCGCCTGCCGATGCAGGGGACACGGGTTAGTGCCCCGGTCCAGGAAGATCCCACGTGCCACGGAGCGGCTGGGCCCGTGAGCCATGGCCGCTGAGCCTGCATGTCCGGAGCCTGTGCTCCGCAAAGGGAGAGGCCACAACAGTGAGAGGCCCGCGTACCACAAAAAAAAAAAAAGTTCAGAGCCATTCTATGTACATTCCTCTAAATTATCTCAGTTCAAAACAATAAACAGGTCTCACAAGTCGGCAAAATAACACCAGTAGGAGTCTGATCATTGAAGGCCAGGGTCAGGGGCTTGATTACCCCGTTAGTCCCGTTGAAAGGATGAAAGAGAAAAATTCAGTTACAAGGACACAGATTACTCTCACCCTGAGCACTATTCAGTAAACCTCAAGAGACCAGCCAACCACTTGCTGCTACTGTAAAAATAACTCCATCTTTCATCTCCAGCTCCAGACCTCTCTTCCTGCCTGTGGATCCAATGCTCTGCTGGGCATCTCTCCCTGGGCGCCTCACAACTCAGCTGTGGATTCAACTCAACTCGTTACTCCTCACCATCTCCCCAAACTGAGGTTCCCATAGCTGCTTAACTCAGTGAAAGGCGCCATGACCCACTCCAGTCACCCTGGACTCCCTCTTACTAAGAGCCCACCCATGGGACATGACCGAGGAAGTGCGGTCAGCCTCTCCAGGTCTCTCCTGCTCTCCCTCACCAAGTCCCACCGGGATTCCTGTACTAACCTCCCGGCTCACCTGCTATCCCCGGCCCTGGCCTCCTTGTCACTGAGCCCACCTAGAGTTCCTTCTAAAGCACAATATGATCAGGTCAATCACCTGCTGCAAGTTCCCCGTCTTCCACACAGGTTTCGAGATGAAGTTCAGACTCCTCAGCTCAGCACCCAAGACCCAGCACCCTCAGGGACTTCCCTACGCCACGCTGCCTCTAGTCCAAACAGCTACTCTCAGTGCCCTGTTGACCTTATACCATTTCGAGCCTTCTAGACTCCAAACATAATGCATTCTTACTGTACCAGGTATTACTGTAACCTTAAAAGTAATGGGGAAAAAAAAACCTTGAGGGACTAAGTCTCCACTCTGCCCTTTACTCTCGAGCCCACCTCCTACAGCAAAGGGTCCAGTATTTTAAGTACTAGACCAGACTCTTTCCTGGGCACAATCTGGGTTTTATAAGCTGATGATCAGATCTGACCTCTGATTCCTTCTTTGCCTTTCTAAGGCTGTGAAGTCTCACTTCGGAGAAAAACCCATTTGTTCTCGTGGCACTTTGACTGGTGATTCTACTCAAACAGGACACATGCTTTATTATAAAGCACAGAAGGAAACAGGTTCCCCCTTCTTCCTTCTCCCTGTGGAGGACCCATAGGACCAGCAGGCCCCGGCCATCCCCCGCCCCCAGCCAGATCACTTCCCTCCAAGCTGGCTGGCTTGTGGAAGAGAAGCACGCCCAGCGCACTGCTTTCCCAGCGCAGGCACTTCTAAACAAAAAAGAGAGCTTCTTGGGTTTATGGAGCTCCTTCGCACAAAGAGTTTGCTTCTCCAACTAGAATGCGTGCTCTGTGAGTGGAGAGGCCTACTCTTGGTTCTTGCTATGCTCCCAGAGGCCAGAACAGAGCCTGGCCCATGGAAGAGGCTCCATGGGTATTTGCTGAATGACTGGATAAAAGAATGGATGGATGAGCAAACAGGCATTCCTCCCAGATTAGAAAAGAAATATACAGCATAGTTCCCCAGCTCCAAAAACTACTGTTTTGCTAAGAATGCCTTTTGTTCATTCTGCAGCTAGGTACAACCTTAGGAAAAACTGGGCAATGTTCCATTAACCCCAAGACATACTATAAAGGTGCTTTTTGGAATAAATTCTAGAGATCAGGTATTTGCTTACTATTTGTATTTTTCTAAGAGCAGTAAACACTAAGAAAACACTGCTTTAGAATTCCCAAGAGAGACACCATGTCCACCACTCAAGTTTTCTCTTTTTTCTTAAATAAAATGTCGATATTGACTTTGGTGGGACCTGGAACCTGAGAAGGTGCCTTTGCAAGGGGGCAGTGAGGCTTGGAATTACAGGCCACACCTGTGCTTAGGTCCTCAGACCCACACGGAGCCTGCACTACACATTCCCCACAGCTGGAGTCCCAGAAAAGGCTGACTAGAGGGGCCAAAAAGATGCAGCCTACAAGTTCTAGAAAGATCAAATATTTCTGAGTGTGGGCTGCTGGGGGCACAGGGACAGCCTCAACTAAGGGTCGACCATCGGCCGACCTAAAATCAGCAGTCGCTCAAAGTCAGCTCCCCTTGCAGCCCGGCTCTCTGAATGGCACTGCTCTCTCCCGAGCATTTGAAATACTTGACAACCATCATCAACATTTTCTGAGCACTTACCCAGCGTGAGGGACCACCCTAAGTTCTATGCAAAAGTACATAATCATAGTTAACCTTCCAGGTGATTCTTTGACTTGAACTTTATTACCATCATTTTACAGACACAGAAACCAAGGCTGAGAGAAATTAAGTAACTTGTCCCAGGTTTAGGTAGTAAGTGACACCTCTGGAAACTCAACAGTCCCAATTTTGGGTCTCCTACATTTTGGTCTCCTATTTTGTCAATTCTTTGCAATAAAGAAGTTGAGAAGTTGTATGTGCTGTCCATTAAAAATGGATACTTTTCTATATATTTTCTATCTTCTCCTACTATGGACTTTTCCTCCCCGCCCTGCCCAAACACTACATGCAGTAAAATCTCTTTAATTCGTCAGTCCACACATCTGAGCCCATCCACATGCATAAAGAGCATATATTACTTTTTCCACAAGGCACCGTTTTGCTCTAATCCATAAAGATTCATTTTCCTTCCTATAGACAAATTACTGGTTCATGTCTCGCGACTCAAATTATATTATATTGAAGAATGCTCATTTGCAGTGTAATTATTCTTCTTAATTGGACTGCTCTGAAGACAAATGATTTCCCCTCCCTAACCCTATCAACTCCTGCACCACACGCTGTCTTTTTTCCTGGCATAAAATGTTTGCTGCACCCTTTGCAAACACACCACAACAATCCACACTATCTGCTCCCTGTGTGACCACTTAGGGAAAATATTATCATGACGTTGGTTTTTATCTGGTATTACCTCAAACTCCTCCAGTATTATTTCATCAGAATCAGATCTCTGACAAAGATTAATAACAAGTCTATCACAGTATGACAGCAAAAAGAAGTGAGAATCTTGGGTTTTCTTTTCCCTATCTGCAAAAACATTTAATCTCCCCACCAGCACGTGTTCCCTATCTCTTACATTTGAAAAGGAGAAGTCGTTTTTTAAAGAGGACCAGTAGAAAAGAGGAATATCCGGGAAAGAGCAACGCCAGAGAAATTCGCATCCATCATCACTTAAACCTGGCGCGGGTGGAGCTCTCTCAGGCGAATGGGCGAAGCAAAAGCAACGTGCGGAGGAGAAACGTCCCTCGGAACTCGGTTACTCAGGTTTAACTCTCCGCACCAGGCTCTAACAGCTCCCCCTCTCCCTCCCGCCCACACCTCTCCCCGCTCGGGCTCCAGCACACACACGTCTACAGAGGCCGCTTTGCGATTTCAGACAGAAGCTCTCCGTTTACTTGTGGGTCGCTGATGGCAACCTACAGGAACGCACACACAGTAGAAAACGCGCTAAATACAGGAAATGGCCCAGGTGGGAGTGAGGGTGGGGGTGGGATGGGGGGGTGAGACTTTACTCCCACTGAGGAAACAGCTCAAGGATTCTCATAAAACTCACGACCCTCCTGAAACGGGAGAAAAAGTGAACAGGATTGAAGAAAATGCTTTCGCCCTTCAGAGTTCAAAGGACACCAGACCGCTGAATGAAAGAGGAAAAAGGACACACACACAACTCTGTGCCTTAAAAACGTCCGGAAACACAGTTCCCCCCCCCCCCCGTCCTTCACCCCATCCCTCGGGTTCAACCCACTCAAGCCAGATGTGGTCTTCCCTGTCCACGCCCACCTCCTCCTCCTCCAGCCCGCACCCCCAATCCCTGCGCTGCCCACAAAAATGCAGCCCAGATCTGAGAAGCCGCTGACGTCTGTGGCCGGCGTGACCCACACGCCACAGACCAGGCCCCGCGGGGGCGACCGCGGGGCGGCCCCCGGGCGCGGTACCAGGCGCGCTGAGCCCCGCGCCAAGCTGCGCCCGGGACCCGAGCGCCGGTCGCAGTCCGCCGGCGGTGGCGAGAGAGCTGGGCCCGCGCTGGCTTCCCGGCAAATCGTCTTTCCAGGCACAACTTTTTTCCACTTCTGCTGCGGGCGACCACGGCGACCAGAGCCGAAGCGGCGCTCCCTCCCGTTCCCAGCGTCCAGCACCAGTCCCGCCAGCTCCTCCCCGTCCCGGTCCTCCCTCCCCTCGGGCGCCGGTAAGAAATTCCCGCGCCGGCCGCCGCGCACGCAACCCGGACTCCGCTGGTCGCCGACGGCTCCGCGAGCCCCGCGCCGGGTGCCCTACCTGGCGGAGGCTGCGGGCTTTCCCTCCGCAGAGCGCGCGGGCCCGGCGACCTCAACTCAGCCGGTCCCGCCTCGGCGATCCCGGCTCCGAGCCCGCAGCCTTCCCCAAGCCGGGGTTTACCGTTACGCCTCCTCGCAGCCACCTCTGTCTCTCTCTCTCTCGCTCTCTCTTTCTCTGGCCCGGCCGGCCACTCGGGGAAGGAGGAGGAGGAGGGAGGGGAGGGGAGAGGAGAGGAGGCGGCGAGAGGAGGGGGCGATTGAGGGAGGGGAGAGGGTCCCCGGGCAGGGGAGGAGGAGGAGGAGGAAGAAGAGGAGGCGAGGAGAGAGCGCCGACCTCGGCCGCTGCCGGGGCTAGCACGCAGGAAGGGGAAAGAGGGGCGGGGGCAGAGAAAGAAAGAGGCCGCCGAGCCTCCCTGCCCAGGACCCGGCCCCGCGCCGCTGCCCAGTCACCATCGCCGCCGCGTCCCGCTCTCGGGCGGCGTCGGGGGGAGGGGTCGGGGCCCGGGGCTCTCCCGGCGCGGCGCGCGGGGCGGGGCGGGCGGCCTGGGACGCGGCGGGGGCGGGCGGACGAGGCCCGGCCTCCGGGGGAAGTGTCCTGCGGGGCCCGGGAGGGTGTGGGCGAAAGGGGATCCCCGAGAGGAGGGGCGGAGGCCCGGGGGCCTGGGAGCCGGTCTCTGCGCCCGCCGGGCGGCGGCAGCGTCTCCCGGAGTCCCGCCAGAGTACCCCGCGCCGCGCGGGGGAACCTCCGAGCACAGTTCCGGGAAATCGTCTTCGGAGCCCGGAGAGCGCGCACCGCCCGGCCGGGGAGGCGGGGAACGGCGAAGTCGGAGTCGGGGGTGAGAGCCCGGACTCTTTCGGCGGAGAGCGTGCTCGGCAGCGCCCGGAGCGGTTCCCCAGGCGGGGGCCCGAGCGGGAAGAATGTCCAACCGCTGGTCCTGGAGAATCCAAAGCGGGAGGGTGGGCTGGGGGTGCCTGGACCCCCCATCCTCGCCTTCCTCGCCCGGAGTCGAGGCTCCGGGCGTAAATTTCCTCGCCCTGAGAGTCTCTAAGAAAGGAAACTCAGTGCGAACAGCCGCGAAGAATATACGTAAATTGATTGCTTGGAATCCTGAAACATCTTCCCCTGAACTTAAAATATGGTTTCGGGGTGAATTTCTAAGGCACTTTAGCTAATAGTCTGGAAAGGCATCTTTGCCCAGAGAGGAGACTCACTAACTGGCCCCCACCGCCCCCGGGGGGGGAGCAAAGAACCCAGAGTTAAATGGCCACGGATTAAGGTGACAAGATTCCTTGTGATTTCAACGTCGGGACACAGCATTTAGCCAAGCAAACCCTTCTCGTGTTTTTTTCCTGGCAAACTTGCTCCTGCCCCCAGCTTCTCAGCCTCTCGTCTGGGTCACCTGTAGCCGCTAGTCGCGTGAACTCAGACCCTAGCGGTCAGTTTGGGGCCTCTCTCCTCCACTGCCAATAGCCGCTCCCATTGATTCTTTAAGGTCCTTCCAATTGCCCCGTCCTTTCCAAGCCCACTGCCACCTTCCTGATTCTCACTGATTCGGGACTTCATAGCTTCAGTGACCTCCTCCCTGGTTCCCTGCTTTGTCCCTCGTTGTACTGGCATCCATCTGCACACGCCTAGCCTGCACGCTAATGGTTCTAGAACACCGCTTTGACAGGCTACTTCCTGTTCTAGAAGCTCTAGGAGGCACTTTGCCACAGAAAATTATGAATTACTTAAAAACTTTTCCATTCAAAGCCATCCACCTACCCACTTCTTGGAGCCTGGCACTCTCACCAGCGTGGGGGGATCCTCCCCTCCCCCCGAAGGTTCCATACTGTATGAAACATGGGAGGTGGTGATGCTCTCTTGCCAGAACTGGAATGCTGTCTTTCATCTTCTCCCACAGCCAAATCCCACTTATCTTCGTTGAAAATGAAGTTTGTAGTACAACATTTCTTCTATAAAAGGATGTGTGTGATCTTCCCACTTTTGAAATCGTGCACTAGAAATAACAAAGCTTATGGGGAGAATAGGATAAGAAACAAACAACTCAGAAGTTATGTAACACTGCAACCAGAGCACCAGCAAAAACAGTAACCATTCCAAAAAACATGCTAGCAGAGTTTAAGAGCCACGTTCAATTCCTAATAAATATTACAGTAAATATAAATATAGGACTTTACCTTTATAAAAAGATGGAAGTAACTGATGAAGAGATTGGAAGGAGAGTTGTTTGAGGCTGCTGAGTTAGGAAGATAAGCACAAAATGTACAAGTAAGAGGTGAATTCACCCCTCCCAAGTGAGAGCTCATGGTCAAACCAATCCAAGAGAAAGAACATAGAGTGAATGAACATCGGTTATAGCACTGTGTGTCCTCCCCAACTGGCATTCTGCTGTGTTTTGTTTGCAGCTGCTGTTTCTTGATGGTGCAGAATATTAAGGTGCTGGCAACAATTAAATATGAACCAACATAACCACTGCATTTTACTAATATCCTTTCCCTACACATCAGCCATGAATGAGTTAATTTCTGTTACACATGCTTTCATTACACAAACATGCTGGTAACAGAGTAGACTGTACTGTACTGAATTCCATGCTTAGAAAATAGATTCTACTTCATTCCACACATCTGTTGAGCACTTACTATAAGCCAGGGACTGTTTTAGGCACTGGGAATGCATCGGTGAATAAAGAGAAACACAAAAATGTCTGCCCTCGCGGACGGTGGGAACTTGAACATGGCCTCACAGGATGATCCATATTATTGAGTTGTATTATGTTTCATATCTATGTAACTTGATGGCTCATCTACATTTTAGTCTCTTTGAGGGCTAGAGTCAAGCCTCATATCTGTGTATCTTTTGCAATGTCTGACACAGTAAATACCTACCGGAATATGTAAAAAAGGGAGTTTACACCCATTTTATACCGTGTGTTACTGAATTCACAGGAGAACCACCTGGGAAATCTAAAAAGAAAGTTTTTTTCAGGACCATGTTTGTTGCTATTTGGACTAAAATCAAAGCAAGTATCCCCAGATAGGGTCATTTGGATCTGAAGAGTAGATAAATTATGCTTAACAGGAAGCAAGAAAGTAGGCATGGGCAGGGGAGGGAGGACAGAAGGAGAGAGAGGCTAAAAGGTGTAGTTCAAGAAGAAAGTGCCTGCTAAGTTCTCTGGAAAGGCAGGGCTGGAGAAAGAACAATAGCGGGAACTTTGGGTTATTGTGAACGCTGCCTCTATCGTGGGCTTCAGCCAAACGTTCGAGAAGTATTTACTGGGAGATAAGTGAGGAGGAAATTATAAGAAATTAAAGGGTACCTACAATGTTTGGTCAGATGACAAGGAGACCTTGGGAGAAAATAATTATGAGCCAGTGGGTCATAAGGTAAAATTACAGTGGTGCCTGGCTAAAGTGTTGTGATTCTGAACTTACCTGCCTGTGCAGATCACTCATTTCTCTGAACATTATACCCCACCTAGTGTAACTGGCATCAACAAAGCTAGATACTTTTCATGTGTGAACACTTTTTATCCTATTCTAAGTATGAATCTGGAATGTAAATAAACTATGCATTTATGACAGATACATTGGATGTATTTTTATGATGGTCAGCATACTGAAGATTGATTAACTTTATTTTATTTTCTTAACATCTTTATTGAAGTGTAATTGCTTTACAATGGTGTGTTAGTTTCTGCTGTATAACAAAGTGAACCAGCTATACATATACATATATCCCCATATCTTCTCCCTCTTGCGACTCCCTCCCACCCTCCCTATCCCACCCCTCTAGGTGGTCACAAAGCACTGAGCTGATCCCCCTGTGCTATGCAGCTGCTTCCTGCTAGCTATCTAGTTTACATTTGGTGGTGTATATATGTCCATGCCACTCTCTCACTTCATCCCAGCTAACCCTTCCCCCTCTCTGTGTCCTCAAGTCCATTCTCTACGTCTGCATCTTTATTCCTCTCCTGCCCCTAGGTTCATCAGAACCTTTTTTTTTAGATTCCATATATATGTGTTAGGATACGATATGTGTTTTTCTCTTTCTGACTTACTTCACTCTGTATGACAGACTCTAGGTCCATCCACCTCACTACAAATAACTCTATTTTGTTGATTAGCTTTAAATTTGTCTCTTCATCTTCATAAAAACCTACCACTCAGAACCAGCCCCCCCACCCCCATTCTGAGAGCTTGCTGTTTCCTAAAACTGTGATCATAGGATATCAGTGCTAGACACAAACTTGAAAATCCATGTCTTTTGAAGATCACATAAAAAATGAAACAATTTAAGCTGAGAATCTCTTCAAGGAAACTAGCAAAATTATAGTTTACCAACTTGGGGTCCTCTGAAAAATCACTCTCTTAAAAATTTTCATTCTGCCTTTTTATTCCATGGATCGAATTATACAAAGAAGCCATCTGAAATTCTAAGAATCCATTTTCCTTGACAAGTACATGTTGATAAAAGGCAATTTTGAAGGGCTCTACTGATTTAAAAGGGCTCTGTCAATTAAAATTAGTGCTCTCTGATCTATATGAGACAGAAGCCACCCTTTGGGCCATAGCAATGACCTGTACAAAGTCTCCAATGGACTTAGTAATGTCATATCTCAATTTCTGCTTCCAACTGGCAGTTAAGTCAAGGGTGAAAATTAAGCCTGTAAATACAAAAGAAATTTCCCCCCATTACCAAGGTGCTGTTGAATCTATTGAATGAGGATAGCAAAATGTCTCCAACTGAGAACAAATATTACAAGTGCAGATGAGCATGTAGGATTTTCCAATAATCATATAAAGGGACAGCAGTAGGACCAAGTCAGCCATGGGCTCCTGATGAAATCTCAATGAACTGTAGAAAAGACTTCCTTTTCCCTGACGGATCTATGAAGGACACTGTCCACACTCAAGCCAAGGAGAAACATGGCCCTGAAAATACACCACGGCTAAGTCACGGGAGAAATAAGAGCACTGAACTTTGGGCATTTGCTCTCTTCTGGAAGAAATTGAGGGCTGTCAGCCACTTTTATCTTCCAGCCACAGTATCTACCTCCAGGCCTTCCCTTCTTCTATCAATGAAGCAATAGTCTTAATTTGCCACTGACTTCTCCTAAAGTAATCGTCAAATTTCCTGCCTCTACTTCCAGAACTAGACTTCATGTGACTCTGGCAAAACTAAACCCAAGGAGGTGCTTCATTTATTTCCTCCTATTATGTCATCACGGCCATAAACAAATGTATCTGGCCCTCATCCAGGTGAGCTTACCGTGAAGTGAGGTGGAAATTTCCATATGAGAGAATGTTTTATTGCAATATTACTTTATAAGTTGCATGCAAATTCTGCAACATTCTTAGCTGCTCAATAATATGTAACTGGCAGACTCAATTCACTGAACTTTTATTCACTCTGAATCTTCACCTGCAGACATTTTCCTGGATTACAAACCTTTCTCTGGAAGAGGTACAAAATACAAAGAAGCTTGGGGGATTAGCTGTCTTACAGTGTTCATGACACACATAAAACCACCCCGAGAAAGCATGCTGTAGCCCTTTATAAGGACAACGCTGTGCATCTGGTCCCTGGCTTGTGCTTTCAGGAGCTTTATGTTTTCGATTATGAATTATGTGTTGCTCTCAAAACCTCTAATAGGTACGGTTTTACTGTTACCCTCACTAGTACCTACAATGAAATTTGGAAAATGTTCAGCCTGTTTTAATAGCAACGCCAGGATGAGAATTTGAGGAAATTCCTGCTGTTTTCTTGCATTGTGAAGAGGATACCTGTGCCTAATATAACCCAGACTGAAAAAAAACCTAATCTCCAATCTGAAAACCTGGCCTATAAGAAACTTTTTTTTCTTTTTCTTTCTCTTACAATTCTCTTTCTGGAAACAAGGAGCATAAACATGTATATCTGTAAAACTAGCAACTGTCGGGCACCCTATTTTCACACAGTGCTAGAGTTAGAATAGATATTATTTTCTATGGATAATAAAAATATTTAGAATTATGGATTATAACATGTACTCTACCTACTCCCAAATGGCCCTGGAGTAACTTGTTATTAAAGACAACAGAAGGAGGTAAGAGATCCTCTTGCCGGGGTCCTGGATTAACATAGTTGAACATTAAATTTAGCTCTGGGCTTCCAAGAGTCAAGACAAGAACGACATACAATGAATAATATAGTTCTCATGGTCTGGCAAAAACATCATAGCTGTTCTTAAGTTAGGCAAACTTTTTCCTGGCACTAACTTCTAAGAGGAATTGAGTCATGGGAATCTTTACATAAGCGACATTGAACAATCTAAACATCTAGGTGCAGCATCTTCACTGAAAGAAAGCAACAGATTCTTGCCCTGCAGAGCAGAGAGGGTAAAAAGTTAACAAGAGATGATGACAGAATTGTCTAGACTGTGTTTCTGTCATGGCTGAATCTACACTATCTAAACGTAACTTCTACCCAGACTCTGGGACCCAGAAGATACTCTCTGTGCTCTCACTTAAGAAAAGAAAAAGAATGGAGCTTGTATCAACTGAACTATGCAAAAAAAATAATGCCATTTCTTCGTTGACTTCACAAATCTTTCTCAATTCTAAATCTTCTATTATTTCACATAGAACTCATTTGACAACTATGACCTGTATTCATTTCAGAACAACCTTGGGAAGGGTTTCAATGAAAACAAGAACTAAGGACAAGGCTAATCCACCCACATAGCTGAGATTAGTTCTAGCTTTTCTTCCAACAGGATGGCATTGTGCTATGCTAATTACACAAAATAACGTTCAACACTTTTGAGGTCATATAAATGAGAATAGCATGCGCTGTGAAGTTAAAATTAACCACAAAGCTAGTTTTTATAGCTGACGAGTGTTTTCTTGAAATATCCTGTGAAATTTTGCTGTTAGACAACTGTCTCAAAATAGTTACAAGTACTCCTTTAATTTCCTAGAGTGTCATGAGAAAAATGTTTGATATTAATGAATTCAAGTCCCTCCACTGCCTTCACATGCAGCTTGTGTTCACTGGATGTGTGGTAAGAAAAGTTCCTTCTTATGAAAAGACCATGGGTTTGAAGTCCTAGGGACTGTGTACAAATCCCACTTCTTTCACCAGTTACTAAATTATTTTAAGCAAGATACTTAACCTCTCCAAACTTCAGTTTCCTTGCCTTAAAATGGGGTAATTCTACCTATTGCATGGGGTTATTACAACTATTACATGATTGTTATCACAACATATGTGAAGGCGTCTACTATAATGTATAACATATAATAGTGCTCAGTAGATGTTTATTTCCTTCCCTGACATCCATATTCTTGCAAAAAGAATCTTCTCCCAGTTCAAGGAGACCACTCTTCCCAACTTGCCAATACACAGCTTTCCTAGTCTTCTTTTAAAAAATGTTATGAAAATCAAAACACTGAAGTGTTATCATGATGACAGACATACAGCTCAATGCAGTAAAATTGAAAGTCCAGAAATAAACTCTCACATTTATGGTCAACTGATTTTCAACAAAGTGCCAAGACACTTTAATGGTGAAAGAATAGTCTTTTCAACAAATGGTGCTAGGACAACTGGATATCCAACATACAAAACAAGGAATATGAATCCCTACCCCACACCACACCAAAAAAATTAGCTCAAAATGGATCATACAACTAAATGTAAGAGCTAAAACGATAAAACTCCTAGAAGAACACATAGGAGTAAATCTTAATGACCCTAGGTTAGGCAATAACTTCTTAGACATGACACTAAAATCACAAGTAACAAAAGAGAAAAATACATAAACTGTACTTCATAAAAGCTAAAAACTTTTGTGTGACATGAGGACACCATCAAGAAAGTGGAAAAAAAATAAAATGGGTTAAAATATTTGCAAAACATGTTCCTGACAAAGGATGTGTATCCAGAATATATAAAGAACGCTTATAAGTCAATAATAATAAAAAATGGGCAAAGAATCTAAATAGATATTTTTTCCAAAGAATAAATACAAATGACCAATAAGCACTTGGAAAGATGCTCAACATCATTAACAGTCAAGAAAATGCCAGTGAAAACCACACTACACATACAAAGGTAACTAAAATAAAGAAGACTGATAATAACAAGTATTGGTGAGGAAATGGAGAAATTGAAACTTTCAAACATCACTGGTGAGACTGTAATGGTGTAGCTATGTTGAGAAACAGTCTGATAGTTTCTCAAAAGGCAAAACATAGAATTACCATATGACCCAGAAATTTCCCTCTTGTTATATACCCAAGAGAAATAAAAACATGTCTACATAAAAACATGTACAAAATGTTCAAGCAGTATTATTCATAATAGCCAAAAGGTGGAAATCCAGATAGCCATCAACTGGTGAATGGACAAAGAGAAAGTGGTATATATACACACAATATGCTCTCATTTTGTTCAGCCATAAAAATGAATGAAGTAGTGATACATGCTGTAACATGGACGAACTTTGAAAACATTATGCTAAGTGAAAGAAACCAGTGATTGAAGATTGCATATTGTACAATTCCACTTATATGAAATGCCTAAAATATGCAAATTTATAGAAATAGAAAATAGATTAGTGGTTGCCTAGGCTGGGGTGGAGTTTGGGGGTAGTGGTGAGGAGCGACTGCTAATTGGTACAGATTTCTTTTGGCGGGGGCGACAAAAATGTTCTAAAATTACGTTGTGTGGTGGATGCACACCTCTGTGAGCATACTAAAAACTACTGAACTATACACTTGAAGTGGGTGAATTTTATGGTACATGAAATACATCTCAATTTAAAAAAAGAAAAATGATAGGAGAAAATGGTTGCGCTATCAGATACAACCAGGAATAATTTTGGTAAACATTTGCTAAACACTTACTGTGTGTAGGGAGGATACAAAGATGACTAAGCATGGACTCCAACCTCAGAGAGCATAAAATCTAGTGAATGGATGTAGTTCAATGAAGATCAATCATATTTTGATTGCCAGTGGGGCCAGGATTCAATAAATAGCTGTAATACATAGCATTCGTCTAATACACAGCGCTGAACACTGTGTCAAGCTTAGGGAGACAGAGTTTGCACGTCCCAGTCCTCTAAAGGCACTCAGCCTTTTGGGGGTGAGAGGAAGGATCTAGGTAAAAGTGCTGTGCTACAGATAAGAGCAGGTGCCGTGGGAGCCCAGCAGCAGTGAAAACAGGTGAGGAGAGGGGAGGGTATTAGAGGAGGTTCTCTGGGGGTTGTGACCTTGTTTTCACGACTGAGTAAGAGTTCACAAGGTGAAAGGTAGAAGGCAGTCCACTCAGACAAAGGATACTGCCTGCACAAAGGCCCCGAAGCACCAGAGAATGCATGGCTGAGGGCATTCAGAGAGGAAAAGCGAGGGATGAGAAGAAGTTGACTGGGGAAGGAGGGTGGATGGCAGTGGGACCACTAACATCCTAAGAGTCACGTTAAGTAGTTCAATCCGAGGTCCATGGGAAGCCGTTGGAGGTTTTAAATCCCAGGGACCATCAGATCTTGTTTTAGACAGATTGCTCTGACTGCCATGTGAAGAGATGGATTGGATGAGAGCTATACCGGGAATGGAGAGACCTACCTTCCGGGGGGGGGGGGATGAGGACTTACACTGGCGATGGCAGTGGGCTTGCAGGACCAACTGGGTGGTCGGTGAAGGAAAAGAAGTCAAGGATGGCCTCCAGGTTTCCAGGCTGGGGGATGCATAGCAGGTTGCGTCAGCCACAGAGGCAGCAAACATGGGACAAGTGACCAGATTCCGGGAGAGGAGTGGTGAATGTGACATACCCCACCTATGAATGGGAGGCCCACAGATATGTGACACTGGAGCTTCCCTCCTGGAAAGTTTAAAGACCAATGTCAAATCCTTCCCTTTGCCAAAAGATGGTGGAGTTGGGCTCAGCTATACCTTCCTTGGTACTCAAGCCAGGAACAGGCCTTCAGGCGCTAGAAGATACCAGCTTCTGTCTCAATAACTTGAACCACACCAACATTACGTAGTGCAGATAAATCTTGGCATACTGCATGCTTTCCAGCCAAATGAAAAATGTCAGCTAACAGGCTGTGGGAAAGAACTTCCCAGGCGATTTTATGATCCAGGGTTTGAGAGAGGCTGGGAAACTCTTTTTAGAAGTTTATCCTAGTTGGGTTAAATTATATATCATTGTCATTTATTATGGGGACACGTGAAACCTACTCGTGGTCTAGATCAGTATTCCTGATGGGTGTCACCTCATTACCTAGTTCAACAACTTAATAACAAGCAAAAAGAAAATTTCCCTTCTTCTGAGTTGTTCTTTTGCAATTATACAAAATACTACTTTAGAAAACTTCATATCTTTGTGAACCAGATAAGGCCCTCAAATCCTAAGGGAATTATTGATCCTCAAGTCAAAATAAAGTTTCAATGCAAGGCTTAGTGCATTTAGTGATTGCTGATGGGATCAAAATTAACATGAAAAAATAATCGATAAACATCTCCTAAAAATAAAGTTACATCAGACACCATCTCTGTGTCTTCTCATGTGGGGTTCTTCCTGTCAGTGCAATGTTTTCTTAGAAACCTGAACTTTCTTTGGCCTGATAGAAACTAGCCACTTCAGCAACAGAAAGACAATATGATATGCCTGTTCAGAACTAAACCATTATTTAAAGTGCATTTTAACCTCAGAGACCTCAAAAGAGAAAGCAACTGCCATGTTTACTGATAATACAAAAGGAATTCAGGAGAAACATTTCAAACTTAGAAAACAAATTGTTAAATCTTTCTTATTCTTTGTCTGAAACTGGCTGTGGTCCAGAAGCACAGCTTCTCGTTCTCTCAGCCCACACCTCTTAAAGCGTCCAAGCTCATGACATTGTAAGTAAAGGAAATCTGCCAATGCTTGAAGGTAACAATGCCAGCAACCTGCTAACATTTTAATGTAAGAGATTGTTTGTGCATTTACTGTGTTCTTCAAGGAGCTGACTTATGAAATTACCTTGAGAAAATGTATTCATGTCTCTCATTTCTCAATATTGCAAAATAAAGCCATTTAATAATGCTTGCTTATATGCGTAAGTTGAACTTTAATGAACTCAAAGTTTTATTACATTTTTTAAACCCCAAATCTCACAAAGTTTTATGGAGAGTATTAGCAATAGTTTATAGCATTTTACAAAGTACAAACTGTAGCTGTGATGGTTCAGTTATTATCTTGAGCCATTTCAGGTAGTGGCAGAACGGGAGGACCAAACATTGGTTTCTTGTCTCACAATTTATTGCCTAAATCATGATCCAGTCAGGATCATGATTTAATTATAGACCATTTTTTGAATAAAGTAACCTAACCAAACATTCTATATGGCAGTGGGATTGTGAGGAAATGCTTTTAAAAGATTCATTTCTAGGTTTCACTTTATTTACATATTGAGAGAACTTATGTTAGACTATATCCCCCATTGAGACAAACTCATGATGATATAATTTGCTGAGTGGGAAGTTCCAGAAGACACCAAGTGTCTACTGACCCAAGTCTCACTCTTCAATGTCTCATGACCAATTTTCAGTAACCTCTCAAAGTATTTATTAGAAGGGTAAGTTGGACCCTTACCTCACACCATATAAAACAATGAATTCAAAATGGATAAGAGGGCTTCCCCGGTGGCACAGTGGTTGAGAGTCCGCCTGCCGATGCGGGGGACACGGGTTCGTGCCCCGGTCCGGGAGGGTCCCACATGCCGCGGAGCAGCTGGGCCTGTGAGCCATGGCCGCTGGGCCTGTGCGTCTGGAGCCTGTGCTCCGCGGCGGGAGAGGCCACAGTAGGGAGAGGCCCGCGTACAGCAAAAAAAAAAAAAAAAAAAAAAAGGATAAGAACCTAAATATAAGAGCTAAAACTATAAAATTCTAAGAAGAAAACATGGGAGTAAAACTTCCAGAGCTTGGATTTGGCAATGGATTCTTAGATATGGCAGTCAAAAGAAAAAAAAAAAGAAAAATAAATAAGTTACATTTCATCAAAAATTAAAACTTCTGTACATAAGGATCTAGTATCCAGAACATATAAAGAGTTCTTATAACTCAATAACAAAAAAACAATCTGATTAAAAATGGGTGAAAGATCTGAATAGATATTTCTCCAAAGAAGATATATAAATGGCCAATAAGCACACAAAAAGATGCTCAAGATCATTAGTCATTAGGAAAATGTAAATCAAAACCATAATGAGACAGCACTTCATACCTACTAGGATGACTACAATAAAAAACAAAGGGAAAATACAAGTGTTGGTGATGATATAGAGAAATGGGAACCATCAGGCATCACTGGTGGGAATGTAAAATGACGTAGCTGCTTAGGAAAACAGCCTGGCAGTTTCTCAAAAAGTTGAACATGGGGTTAAAACGTGACCCAAGAATTCCCCTCCTATATTAAAAGCCATCGGTTTATCTTGAGAAAGTATAAAATAGAAAGGTGAGACTGAAAAGTGGTAAGGCTTTTTTCTTTGTACATATATAATACTGATTTAATTTCAATACAGATAATATGTTCAAGGTTATTTGTTAATGATTAGCAAATTAAAAAAAAGTTACTCAGCATTAAGGAACATTTTTATGTTGAGTGACAGGGAGAGATGTATTTTTAGTTTACAAACATTAAAATTCCTTCCATGTGCCAGAAATTTGGCTGGGTAGTGGGACAGGATGAAGAAAGGAGATGGTAGAAAGTGTACAACTGAAACGTCTGCCTACTTCAAAAGTTTGCCCAACCAGGCTGGGTTAAGTCTGCTTACCCAGGATCAGGCGGTAGTGGGGAGGTGACTTCACAGCCCCCCCAGCCAGCACCAGTGGGCAGGCTTCTCAGGGCAAGGCCAAGATGCCTGTGTCATTGAGCCACCGGCACAGCAGGTGCTCAAAAATCCTTGTTGAACTGTACTGAATTAGAATAACATAGACCAGTGGAAAGATTTTTCTTTCTCGTTGCTTGACTTAAAAAATTAACAGGGCTTCCCTGGTGGCGCAGTGGTTGAGAGTCCGCCTGCCGATGCAGGGGACACGGGTTCGTGCCCCGGTCTGGGAGGATCCCACATGCCGCGGAGCGGCTGGGCCCGTGAGCCATGGCCGCTGAGCCTGCGCGTCCGGAGCCTGTCCTCCGCAACGGGAGAGGCCACAACAGTGAGAGGCCCGCGTAACGCATAAAAAAAAAAAAAAAAAAAAAAAAAAAAAAAAAAATTAACAAATCTTTTTTGAAAAAACTGTAAGTTCATTTATTTCATCATTTTTATGTATCTCTTTACATCATTGAGATCATACTCAGATATACTTCAACCGTGTAGGTAGCTCTGTCACTTTCTTTTTTCACTTAACACCATGACCTATACATTTCCTCGTGTAAGTAAAAATTCTATCCACTCCAATCCTCATGGATTTCCTGCATCTCTGTTAAGACCCTATACGTTTCAATAATCATTTTTAAAAACACCTCAGTTTTCTATCACACCACGTGTTCTGCATTGCTGATACATGGTACCTTCTGCCACCAGCCTGAGAAGACCCAGGCAGTACAAACAGGGTAAGGAAGACCCAGGCCTACCTGCAGTGAGGCGCCTGGACTACTTGTCTACGTTCAAACCCAGCCATACTATGTAACACTGTGATCTCAGACAAGTTATTTAATCTCTTTGTACTTCAGTTTCCTCATAAGTAAAAGGAGGAAAATGATAATAATAGCTCCTACCTTGTAGGTTTGTTGTGAGGACATACATGTCAAGGACTTATAACAATGCTTGGCAGGTAATAAATACTCAATACTTTTTAGCTATTATTATTATTCATCAGAAACAGACAGCCCTGGGCTGGAAGCCCCCATTTTTTACTTGTTCCCAAATGTCAGTGGGCACCTTGTTTAACCTCTCAGTGTTTCACTTTTCTACCCTCTAAAATTGGTCTTATAACACCCATCTCACGGGGTTGCTGTGAGGATGGACATTTAAATGAACTCAAAGCAGAGCAGCTACAGGACTTGCTCTCAGCCGACACACAGGAGGTGGTGGTCTCAGGTTCCTTTTATAAGACGCTGCCCCTATAACACCACAGAGCAAGTGTTCAGGGAACTGAGGGGGGAAGTTTGGAGACAGAGGATTTTAAGGGCAGGAAGTGGGCACAGTTGCCAGTATTTGGGTGGCTTCCTTCTTGACGACTAAGTGGAGAGGCCTCAGGGGTCCTCACTACCCTGAGACCCACCCATGGAGGTGAGAGGGACCCCTGGGCCAGCAGACTGTCTGAGTTTCCTTAATTTGTTTCTCATCAAATGTTAGGGCTGGAGGACTTTTCCAGCTGTGGTAGGGTGGGAATGTTTCAATGAATGTATTATCGGAAAGATCTAGTTTCTCTGTTTAAAAAATATCTACCACTTGTGGAATCACAGAAATGGAAGGGTTTGTGATGAAACAGGCACCCCAGGCCATTCCCAAACAGAAGGTTTCTTTGTAGAGTTTTCTTTGGGTGACTTTTCAAAGGCTCCTTTCTGGCTGGCCTGCCCCGGGCAAGTCCACAGAGTGTGGGACAGCAGTTGGAGAAGAGGTGGTTCTCAGCAGACAGGCCTTGGGCGGTGGTCCCTCTCTTTGCCCCTTTTACTGCAGCACAGCACGTAGGCTCGGCCATTTTTAAAGTGCCTAACTACTCTGGGAATTAGGAAAGGGAATAAAAGGAATCAATTAATATGTAAGTCTAGTACTCAAGTATCTCATGAATGATGAAAACATGACTCCAGGAGTTTATCTGTCTCTCTGAGGAGGGCCTGCTTCTTCCACCCCCCAAATCCTGATTCCTCCTCCAACTCCATCTTGGAACAGCTCCTCTTCTGTATTTTGCCTTACTTTCAACTCCCTATCCAAGTCTGGGATCTCTTCTTTAATATCCTTAAACCCACCCTGGAGACTCAACTTGTTGTCAGAGCTGCTCCACGTCTTTGATCAAAACCTGCCAACCCACACCTTTAGCAGGAGTTAACATAAATCTTTAAGTTAGAGGGTCCAGAGATAAGAAAGGAAGCTACAGTCAAAAAACCAGATGGAACCAGCTGGGACCAAGATGATGATAAATCGGACCTCCAACAAACCCTGAATCTCATTATAAGCTGATTTTTACTACATTAGCATATTAAACAACGCACCTACCAAAGGCCAGGGCTGGACATGAAGGAATCAAAAAAAGATAAAAAGGGGGTGGCACCCCACTCCCTCGGAAAAAGCACCGCCCTTTCCCCAACAGTCTAATGCATATGCCTCCCCATCATCAGCCTCACTCTTCCTCCGTCTTTACTCTTTAAAGACACCTCTCACCAAGTGGGTGAGAAGTTGATCTGTGAACTTAGTTCCCACTTCTTCGTTCTTTGGCCAGTGAATAAAGCTTGTCGCTGCGTCCATCTCAGCTTCACTATCGTTATTGGCTGCTGAAACCCCGACAGAAAACAAACCCTCCCCTGCTAAGGCAGAGAGCCTCAGCTGGGCTAGAGCCCGAGCAGGGCCCATAGGACTTAATTCAGTAACAAAGTTACCTGCCTGGACAAGAGGGCAGCCTCTCTCCAATTGAAAGCTGCCTCCCCAAGCCTCTAAAATGCAGTGCATTTAGAACTTTGCATGGACTTTCACTCCACCTCACCCCACTTCTGAGGATCCCACGCTGGGCTCATCTGGCCTGAACTGAGCTCCTGCCCTCTTGCAGCTTGCCTTCGTTTGTGGACATAAGGTGTTAGAGAATTCCCTGTTGCTCCCACATCCTGCCTTGGTTTTCTTCTATCACATGCTCCATATCTATTTTTGGTTACACCTGCCCCTCCAGCCCGTGGCAAACAACTGGGAAATACTTACAAAGGTCACTGTGGCATGGCGCTGTGCTAGTGTTACCAAGCAAGGGCTCATGTGCCTGCAGCACAGAAGGCCAAACCCTGACAGTGAGTGTTTGCAGCAAAAAGTTTATCTGCAGGGAGCCAAGCAAGAAGTGGCAGTTCATGCTCAAAAGAACTGAACTCCCTGATGGCCTTCAGGCAAGGGCTTTTAAATACAGTGTTAGGGGAGAGGGTCGAAGGATGCATTACCAGCTTGTGGACCTTCTTCTGATTGGTTGGTAGTGAGGTAATATTACTGAATCCAAGCTGTTGCCACCGGACAGGCCAGTAAATTGGGAAATGAGGTGTTGGGGCAAGGAATTGAAACTTGATTTGGAAAGCCAGCAGACCAAGAAGATGGTGGACTAATGTCCCAAAGAACCATCTTACCAGAGTTAGAATTCAAGCTTCTTTTATACTAAAAGGGGGGGGGTCGGTGTGACTGGTTGCTGTCTTGGTGCAGGAATCCTTTGTTTTTGCAGCTGTCCACATAGCTCTTCACAATGTTCCTGTAAACCTCCAGCAAGACAAATGTTACTCTCTGTTCTGCAACTTTTTATCTTTATATGAATGGAAAAGTATTATACCTTTAAAGGTCAGAGCCTTGAGAATGGGTTATCATGTATATTTCAGGTTGTTGGGAACATTCTTTTACAAAGGTGCAGAGCCAGCATGACTAAAGTGCAGAGGAGAGAGCACAGGGTTTAGAGCTAAAGGAATAGATCCAATATGATGTCAGGTTTGTTCTTCTCTGTTACAGGAACAGGGGGATGTTGTCCTTCTCTGTTACAGGAACAGCGGGATGTTTTGGGAATGTCAGCCTTCTGGCTCCAACCTCTCTGGGGTCTACGTGCTTGTGGTCAGCATGTAGTCACTATCCTCCACCTGGGTGGGGATCTTAGTTTCTACAGAACAGCTCAAAGATTGTTATCTATATATCCTTACAGGAGGAACTAGGAGTCCTGTGACTCTGTTGCTCTAATCATTAACTACTTGAGTCTGCTCTTTGGAACTGGGGGAAAGCCTAGGAGACTAAAGCCTTTTCTTCCTACAAACAAGAAATGAGGGACACAGGGGGGCTTTTGTACCTAGGAAGGTCCCGAAGAGTCCTGCTTGGTTTCAATCCACCCCTTTTCTTTGATACCCCTCAATCCTGAGGGGAACGGGGTAGGACACAAAAGGGTATAAAGTTTTGGATAGAGAGATTAAACCTAAACTCAGTAAGAGAACTTGGTTGTCGGGGACTCAGTTTCACTAATGGCCCAAGAATAGAAGATTATAAGACTTGGTTTCATGGTCCACGAGCTTCTGAGCTAACTCAGGGTCATATAAGGCTATAAGCGTTAGGTGCCATTGAATGTACTCATACTGGCAAGCAGGAAGGACTTTCTTCCCTGGCACGGTCAGGGATGTCTTCCCAGAAGAGGTGGGATTTGAACTGAATATTAATGGATTAGGCAGGCTAGTGGTTCTCAATGCATTTTAAAGAAATATATGTGCTGGGCTCTACCCCCAAAGTGGGGATCTACTTGCTAAATTCTTCTTCTTTTTTTTTTAAGTTGCGCGGGTGATTGAGTGAGGTCATCAGTGTTGAGAATTGTTGGGTTTTGCCAGGCAGAGAGAAGAAGGATGGCATTTCAGATGGAGGAAACAGCTGTAACCAAAGAGGAAAGGCAGGAAAGCACAGAGCTTTTATTTTGGGGAGGACAGGTAAGAAATAATTTAGACGAATTTTGCTGTGTATATTAGTGCTTAAAAGGCAGCTCAGAAGTTTAGATTCTACACTTCATGTGATGGGAGGCCATTGATGGTTTCTGAGGAGGGGAGAAGTTCTAAGTGATATAGAAGTGTTTCTACAGTGGGCACTTGCTCTGCCTAGAATTGTCAGAATTAGACTTGGAGGAGGTATACCACTTTTCTGTGTCCACAAGTGTCAGTCCTAGTCTCTTCTGCAAATTGCAGGTGAAGCTACAACTAAATGTCACGTTGAATCTTGCCCCAGAATGATTGGTAGTGATGATACCCATTGTTTTGTTCTCACATTCTCCAAAAGACAAACATAAAATTGAGCCTAATGTTACGTTTCCCAAAATTTCAACTGTCTGATCATGTCTAGAGAGAGGTAGTGAATTTTCACAGGTAAAGGTGTTGGAAGACAAAGAAAGAAGGGACCAATGTAAGAGATACAGCAAAGGAAGAAATGTAGGACTTATTGCCCAATTGGATTGGGAAGCAGGCAGCCAGGATAGTACGTAAGAAATTCTTAAGGAAAATAGGGAGTCTGATTTGCAGAGCAGCTGCCTTCGAAAACCCAAAGGGTCTCACAAGGTAGAAGCACTAGGCTTGTTGCATGTATTGGTAAGCTTCCTCAAAAGGTAATGGGATGGAAATGTACAAACAGATCATGGAAACCAAGATATAACATTGTAGGATTCTATATGGTTTTTTTTTGTTTGTTTTTTGTTTTTGCAGTACACGGGCCTCTCACTGTTGTGGCCTCTCCCGTTGCGGAGCACAGGCTCTGGACGCGCAGGCCCAGCGGCCATGGCTCACGGGCCCAGCCGCTCCACGGCATGTGGGATCTTCCCGGACCGGGGCACGAACCCGCATCCCCTGCATCGGCAGGCGGACGCTCAACCGCTGCGCCACCAGGGAAGCCCCAAATTCTATATGTTTTAATGGCTTAAACATATAGAGTCAGCCATTACCTTCAGCAAAAGGCCATTAGTAACACAGGACTGGAACAACAGCCCTGCTTATAATAATGGCACCGTTTGTTTATATAAGTTCATGCATTAAACTTCATTTGGATGCTGCATAAAACCTAGCATGATTTGGGGCTGTAGTAGTTCTGATGAAAAATATATTACTTAGGGCTTCTTACCTCCTTTAACCTAGTGGCCCAAATGAGCAAATGCATTATCTAAAAGAAAATGCATGTTATACTTCCAGAATATAATCTTTTCCCCCTTGAAAATTAAAAATCTCTTTCTAAAGTGCTGTCCACTCTTGTTCAGGTTATATCCTAGTTCTCTATTCTCTCTGGAGTCAAGGAAACCCCCTAGGGACCAGTTAGATGCTTGACGACATGCATGAGCTCTGCAGGAACTCCTGACAAATAAGACCTTCAAGAGATAAATGGTACGATAGAAAAATAGAAAAGGGCAGCTTAATAGCTACTCTACTAAAATATATAGAGTTCCCCTTGGAGGATGCTGAGTAGAAGGTCTTCACCGCTGTTGAGAATAAGAAAAAAATAGTCTGAAATTCAACAGTGATGTCCAGAATGACCCTCAGGAGGATGTAATAAAATATTTTCTAACTAAGTCTCTGAATAACGCAATCTTCTTCTATGAGGTTGGTGTAAAACTGGGCCTCTAGGGGTTGCACCTTAGCCCTCTTGTTACTTCTCTTTATGATACATGTGCTAGGCTACGAGCACCACGAGAGCAGGTGCACTGTCGTCACCTTTTCTATGATTGTTATCACCACAGTGCCCGGCTCAGGGTAGGCACTCACAGAGCAATCGATTAAAGCAAAAAAAAAAAAAAATAGATTTGATTACCTACTGCCTGAGAGTATTACATAGCTTACTTTTTATTTATGAAAGTGAAGAAGTAGCCCAAAAGAAAACCCCCAGCACCACCAATCTCCCCAGATAATATGCAGTTTGGCAAGTAGAGGAGAACCTTGGATCACAGTGGAGAGCTATAAGGAGGCCATCAGTGGAAGTGCTGTAGACTTGGAAAAGGACCACAAATGGTTCAGGCAGATCCTGGGTTCAGTCAGCACAAGATTAGAGCAATAAACTGTGTATGTTTATCACTTAAATGAACAACAAATGGGAACCAGAGATAAGCTGACATTCAAACTCAAACTTTGTACTTACAGAATGAACACTTTGCAAATGGCCTCAGGGTTACAGTTCTTTTAAACTTTTCACACGATTATTCTAATACGTGGTGGGCCTGAAATACCATAAGAGTGTGAGGTTTATGCCAAAAAAGCAAGCAAGGTGGATAAACAGGAAGGGGGACTGCCTGCTTTCTTCCTGACTGCATGTTTCAGAAGTCCAGCTCCTTTTTAAAATGGATAAAGATCTAAAAAGCAAAAAGTAGGTTGGTAGAAAGAAAAGCAAAAGTGAAAAAACAATACAATACGTGGAAAAAGAAGAAAAAAGATTAAGGACTAGCAAAGGAAAAGAGAGCATTAGTATGAATAAAGACTCTAGGACCTTATAAGTGTAAGAGGAGGACCTTTGAAGCTCTATCTGCAAAAATAGTAAAAATATAACCACAGAGCAAAAGTGTCTTGGGAAGTCTTGAAATTTAAAGGTATACCATATACGCGTCTTATAAGTACAGCTTGGTGTTTTATGTTTACATTGCGACAGCAATCCAGATTTCCTGTGAATCCCTCTTTCTCTCAAGGAGAAATACTATCTCCAAGTAAGAACAACTCAGTTATGAATATGACTTAGAATGCTATGCCAGGTCATAGCCAATTCTGACACCCTTACCCCCATCAAAATCCTTCTTGCCACCAACTTCAGAGGGCGGCCAAACTACATGGCACAGATGACAAGCTTGGATAATAACATTTCCTCCATCTCCTCAGTTTTAATCTTGGACATGAGTCCTTTTTCACCTCCATTTTCCACCTTTCATATGACATTTACTTTTGCCTTAGGCAATTCATTTTTTCTTAACCTGAATAAATATAATAAGACACCAGCATCATCAGTCCCTAAAGAATTTAAACCAGCCTAAAAATTCCACCCAGAATATCCAAAAAAATCTCTATCAGTTTACTGCTGCATGCTCTAGCATTTACCATAAATAAACACTATTTCTTTTCCTATTTACTTATTTTTTTTCCTGTCTTGTTTAAATACAGGTGTGTTGCTTTCTAATCCTCTTCATTTCCATTACATTTCAGCTACCTTTTAAATGACAGATCCTTTCTTTTTTTTTGTTCTTGTTTTTGTTTTTGTTTTTGTTTTTTTTACTGTACGCGGGCCTCTCACTGTTGTGGCCTCTGCCGTTGCGGAGCACAGGCTCCGGACGCGCAGGCCCAGCGGCCATGGCTCAGGGGCCCAGCCGCTCCGCGGCATGCGGGATCCTCCTGGACCGGGGCACGAACCCACGTCCCCCGCATCGGCAGGCGGACTCTCAACCGCTGTGCCACCAGGGAAGCCCGACAGATCCTTTCTTAGAGTTGACCTCGGCATGGTGACAGTGGAAACGGTAACAGACAGGGCCTGGTAAAATGGCAGGTCAGGGTCAAGGCCTGGCTCTCTTTGCTTTGATGTGCACGGGTGCTTCAAGCCTAGCACAACATGGCCTCCCTGTTCATGTTTCCAAGGTAGACTCTTCCTCAGAGTCTCTCTTCAAACTCTTAATAATCCAAATGGCATAGCCCTGTCATGACTTTACTTCTCTGAGGTGAGAAGGTTTGAACTCTCTGTGGCTCTCCAGCCCTGTCCAAACAACTGAGAACAGGGCTGGGAGGGGAGGCAGGTTCTCTAATGAGCAGATGTGAGTGGGGAGGAAGCAACTGGCATCTCCTCTACAATTTGCTACAGTCTCCCGCTCAACTATGGTCCACGTGAGTAATGAGCAGATTCTGGTCTCTTTTTGCTCTTAGCGTTAACAATTAACGCCATTATCCACCAAAGCAGTTATCAGACAGATTCTATGAAAATTAGTATCTGATTTTCCTACCTCTGGTTATTCATTCTACAGAAAGATGAGCTCTGGGAACATCTATGGGATTCATCCTTTCAGGTTTACACAGAGCAAAGGATCTTGGTACAAAGACAGAGCGAAGTCCAATATATAATGACTTGTACGTGTAATCACTTAGAATGGGCCCCAGGAAAATATCCAAAATGGTGAGGTTTGTGTGTCCCTCTTTGGGACTTCTCTCCCACCTCCTCTCAAGTTATTATAATGACCTCCATTTGCACAGTTCCTTATAGTTGACCAACATTTCAACATGGATTATCTCACCTCATGCTCACAGACACCCTGAGAGGGGAGCATTACCACCATCAACCCCATTTTACAATGGAAGAAACTGGGGCTCATTCAACTATTATAGAGTGAAGACCATGTGTCAGATCCAGTGAAGATACAACAATGAACATACACAGTTCCTACCTTCAGAAAGGCCAGTAGAGAACATTAACCACAAACAGGAAGTGACGACACAGCCCTAGACTATGAGAGCTCAAAGAAGGGCCAATGACCAGAAAGAGGTTTCTGCAAGAGCTGATACCTGATTATTTAGAGGACCCGGATGGTAAGGTAACAAGAGCTACAGAAAGAACACTCTAGGCCCCCAACTCATTCTTATTTGACCTCTTAAAGAGGAGATCTAGCAACTCAAATGAATTTCCAATGGTGAGATTTCAGAACTTATAACCAAGCCAAAAGAGTTAATTGGAACAGGCAATGTGTGGGGAAGTTTGGGCTCAGAGTCTCACCCTGCAGTCACCAAATTGGATGTGCTCCCTTTCGGGGGATCCCGGACCGGCCTCCAGGACAATCTTCTGAGTAGGCCTGTCTGAAAACTGTAACTTCCTCTCCAGAGGCAGAGCACAGAGTAAACTCTCCCTGACTCTTCTCCTCAGTGGGAAAATATACGTGTAGATCACACATGCTATGTGCCTTTCTGGAGGTGACAACCGGGAAAATGATGCCAAAGCTTTTCAACCACAAAGATGTAGTCTAACATACTCAAGCATCAGTTGTTTGTGGTCAGAGGTTCTATCCAGAACAACGTTTACTGTTTCTTCTATCTCCCTGAAAAAGAGGTAGAGTCTGAGTACCCCAGAGGTTCCGCGAAACAGGGGTGCAGAGACAGCTAATTTCCAAAGGCAGCAGACAAGCCTCCAGAATTTTACCCCAAGAGACTAATCCAGTATCTCCAAGGACAGTCATAACCACCGTGGCACAACTTTGACTTTTCTCTCAGTTGGACACAATAGAAATTTTAAATTATTTTGAGGAAAGATAAAACATCACTTTCAGCCATGCAATCCCCCCTTTTAAAACCATCTGGGATAGCAAAATGGGTGAGATAAGTGTAAAATAATTTTAAAAGACCCCATTCCTAGAAATAGTACAGAAGTGCTTCCCCATGTGGCCTGCGTGGTGGCTAGGGGTCTGCAGGCTGTCCTGGATCCAGGCCTAGGAAATGACTCAGACATGGAGAAGAAGACACGTTGTTGAAGAATATTCCGGGGCTGGATTGGGGAATGGCACAGATTCGATGATGATATAAATTCTGCTCTGTGCACATATTGTTTTGCAAAATCCAGGCATGAGATCATTCGGTCTGAACGTTTTCCCTGAGGGTTTCTCACAGACAAACACAGTTATCTGAATTGAGTTAGACCAGGGGAAAGGCATTTTGGAAATGATCCGATTGTGCACGTGGACATTTAAACATTTCTCATTCAGGGCAAAAACTGAAGGTTCTACAGAGGGCCCATGAAAGAGGAGCCCACAGATCTCTACTCATTTATTTTTCTACTGCTTTATGGGGAAGAACTAAAAACGCTCTCTCCACATCATGGGCAAGAAGCAGTTGCTGTTGCTTCAGGCGGCATTTACGTCACTCGATGTGTATATTTTTGTTTGTTTTGTTTTGGTCTTTTGTGGGTTTTTTTGATTTATTTATTTTTAATTTTTGGCTGCATTGGGTCTTTGTTGTTGTGTACAGGCTTTTCTCTGGTTGCAGCGAGCAGGGGCTACTCTTCGTTGTAGTGCACGGGCTTCTCATTGCGGTGGCTTCTCTTGTGGAGCATGGGCTCTAGGCGTGCAGGATCAGTAGTTGTGGCACGCAGGCTCAGTAGCTGTGGCTCGCGGGCTGTAGAGCACAGGCTCAGTAGTTGTGGAGCATGGGCTTAGTTGCTCCGTGGCATGTGGGATCTCTCCAGGCCAGGGCTCGAACCCGTGTCCCCTTCATTGGCAGGCGGATTCTTAACCACTGTGCCACCAGGGAAGCCCCAGATTGCTCATAGTTTTGAGTGGAATTTTCTATCACAAGTGAGAAGTCATGAATAGTGTTAGTTTTAGATCAGCTACACTGCCTCTTTCCAGAAGAGAATGGTTTGACTGATCACATCACACCATTTCAGTGCTTCTGACCACATACATCAGAATTAACCTGGGGGGGAGGCCCAGTTAAATTGAAGATTCCTGGACTCCACTCTAGAGAGCTTCATTTATTAGGTCTGGGGTTGAGCCAAGGAATCTACAGATGTTTCTGATGCCCACCACACTTGTGATCCACAGAACTTTTTTTTCCTTTAAAAATTTTTATTTTGGGACTTCCCTGGTGGCACAGTGGTTAAGAATCTGCCTGCCAATGCAAGGGACACAGGTTCACACCCTGGTTTGGAAAGATCCCACATACCGTGGAGCAACTAAGCCCGTGCACCACAACTACTGAGCCCACGTGCCACAACTACTGAAGCCCATTTGCCTAGAGCCGGTGCTCCACGACAAGAGAAGCCACTGCAATGAGAAGCCCGCACACCACAACGAAGAGTAGCCTTCGCTCGCATCAACTAGAAAAAGCCCTCAAGCGGCAATGAAGACCCAACACAGCCAAAAATAAATAAATAAATTTATTTTAAAAATCTTATTTTATTATTTTTTTATTCAAGTATAGTCGATTTACAACGTTGTTTTAATTATTGCTGTACAGCAAAGTGATTCAGTTATACATATAGATACTTTCTTTTTAAAAAAATATTATTTTCCATTATGGTTTATCATAGGATATTGAACACAGTTCTCTGTGCTATACAGTAGCACAGAACTTTTGATTGCCAAAGATAGTGGGGGTTTTTCTCTCTCTTTCTCCCACATCCTTTGCTTGATTCATTAAAAAAAATTTTTTTGAAATGTGACAGCTTTCATAAACTAAAATGTTAGCACTCATCAGAAAGGTAGGAGATATTGTGGCCTATTAACTGTGTGAAATAATGAAGGGCAAGAAAGAACCTAAATTCTAGTTGGTTATTAATCCGTGAGTGGAAAGAAGAGAAGGGAGTAGGTATCCTAAAGGCAGACCTGCCGGACACAGTGGGGAGGAGACCATGTCTAACCAGGGGGAGGCCTGTGAAGGAGGCCAGGTAGGCAGGTTTTATCTTTTTTTTCATCTGCAAGATGCCCAGAGTCAGCTTCTGCAAAAAAGAGACTTGCTTATGAGGCCAGATTCAGACAGACTCAGAAACTGAGTGTTCTTAATTAGGGAGGAAGATACAAGCAAACTTTATAAAATTTTGAAAGTATGGATAGGAAAAGAATATGTACCCCAAAATTCAGAACACTAGAAATGGGGAATGTTCACTGAAGTGTGAAAAATATTTTATGTTGACATAAAAGCAATACTGAAAAACACAACTGCTAGTAAACTTAAGGTACTTCTTATTCCAAGAGATATTCCAGGTTGGAACTAGAAATAAATTTAGGAAATATTAAGAAATTTAGATTACAGATCTAGGTTATTAAGGAAAGTAGTAGATTACAGATCAGGTTATTAAGGAAAGTAGTGATATTTGAGATGTATGTCTTAATTTTGAGACATAATTTTGAGGTTGATTTCCTTGGAGAACACCTGAGGTATTCCTGAAGTTCTCCTTGAGGTCACAGGTCAAAATATATTTCTAGAGTTTTCATGCCCTGAGTTTTTTGGGTTATACTTCTGTTATTTGGCAACAGCCAAATAGCAGGACCTGAATTTCAATTCTATTTCTCCTGTTTACTAGCTGTGAAATGTTGCATAAGTTATTGTACCTTTCTGGGTCTTGGTTTCCTCATCTGTAATATATATATATATATATATATATATATATATATATATACACACACACATATATATATACATATATGTATATATTTATATTTATTATTTAGTATATATAATATTTAGTCATGTTCACAAACACGGTCATTTTCATGATAATTCTAAGTATTCTTGAGGTAGGTAGGTGCTCAGTGAATGCTTCTGAATGGTGACATTTTGGGCTGAGTTCTGAGTAAACCACATGTTCTATGTGTCTGGCCACACATAATAATTTCAGTTCACATAGTAAATATCAGAATGTCCACACTAAAAATATATAGGAGAAAGAAAATGGATGAATACATTTGTCCATTAGGAGTTTTAAAAATAATTTATGATAAATGCTCTGACTTTGGTTAAAAAAAGCAACTTATTAAATAAGAAATGCTAAGTATCTGCATTTGAGAGTCCACATCACCTAGGTAAGGCTGGGGGCAGCTGTGTCAAAGCTTCCCTCCTCTCTCTCCTCTTCCTATTGGGGAAATAAGGTGGAATTAGACTTCCTCCACAGAACAGGTAGGACCAAACCCTGATGATCTGGATCCTGGGGGAAAAACATGACTTAGATGCTTAGGCTGACTGCTGGCAGTGCTCCTAAATTATGGAAGGCACAATTAATTCTTTTCCATTCTGAATACACATTACTTCTCTGTTCCCAAATGCAACTTTGTACTTTATATTCTGTTCTTCACATGGTTGCGATGGAGAGCTACATAATTTATATTTATATTAAAACTTTCCTGACTGTAGGAGATGCCATTGTGTAAACAGGTTTTTTCACGCAATTAATAGGGTCTCAAAAAAGATTTCAAGTCACATGTCCAAACTCATGTGTCATCTAACTAAGCAACTGAAAGCAGATGTTTGGATGCATACACAGACAAACCATTCTCCTGTAGCCACTAAAATACCATGTTGAATTCAGCTTGCTAGCCTACTGTAGGTTTGAAAGGTACCAGGTGTATGATGTTCTTTTTTACATTGGAGGTACATTAGTGCTGGCTTAGGACCTATGTGGTAGTTTGATCTTCTTGGTACTAATTTCTTACAAGCCTTACTTTAATAGCATTTTGTTGCAATTTTCCCCAACTAACAGCTTATTTTTTCCAATGTAATATTGGAAAAAGGAAATTTTTAAAGGACACCATTTTCTGGTTATTTCTAACTAAATCATCTCTTATGAAAGCTATCTTCTAAAACTTTCACTGGTGGCAGATTTTTCTATAACACTTAACACTTTCTAATGAAAGTGTTTTTCCTTCGACTGCCACATCAAACCCGTGAGAGGGAAAGGGCAAGAATTATTACCCATGCTTTAGAGATTAGGAAACTAAAGTCAGAAAATTTAGAGGGGATGTAGAAAGACTTGCTGGCTTTTCATTCCAGATAACCACAGATACCTTCTTTCAGTGACAAAACATCCTTTCCAGCTTCCTATGGTTTTCTTGAGCTCTAAGTTATTACCAAAGAGAAACTCCAAAGAAGTCAAGTTCATAGTCCATGTTCTCACATAGTTAAACCCTATTGCAACAAATACCATTTCAAAGAAGGTAATGAGAGCAATAAGAGTAATTTATATTGACCACTCATTATGTACCAGGTTCTTTTTTTTTTTTTTTTTTAACATCTTTATTGGGGTATAATTGCTTTACAATGGTGTGTTAGTTTCTGCTTTATAACAAAGTGAATCAGCTACACATATACATATGCTCCCATGTGTCTTCCCTCTTGCGTCTCCCTCCCTCCCACTCTCCCCATCCCACCCCTCCAGGCTGTCCCAAAGCCCCGAGCTAATATCCCTGTGCCTTGCGGCTGCTTCCCCCAGCTATCTACCTTACTACGTTTGTTAGTGTGTATATGTCCATGACTCTCTCTCGCCCTGTCAAAACTCACCCTTCCCCCTCCCCATATCCTCAAGTCCGTTCTCCAGTAGGTCTGCGCCTCTATTCCTGTCTTATCCTTAGGTTCTTCATGACATTTTTTTCCCTTAAATTCCATATATATGTGTTAGCATACGGTATTTGTCTTTTTCTTTCTGACTTACTTCACTCTGTATGACAGACTCTAGGTCTATCCATCTCATTACAAATAGCTCAGTTTCATTTCTTTTTAAGGCTGAGTAATATTCCATTGTGTATATGTGCCACATCTTCTTTATCCATTCGTCCGATGATGGGCGCTTAGGTTCTTTCCATCTCCGGGCTATTGTAAATAGAGCTGCAATGAACATTTTGGTACATGACTCTTTTTGAATTTTGGTTTTCTCAGGGTATATGCCCAGTAGTGGGATTGCTGGGTCATATGGTAATTCTATTTGTAGTTTTTTAAGGAACCTCCATACTGTTCTCCATAGTGGCTGAACCAATTCACATTCCCACCAGCAGTGCAAGAGTGTCCCCTTTTCTCCACACCCTCTCCAGCATTTATTGTTTCTAGATTTTTTGATGATGGCCATTCTGACTGGTGTGAGATGATATCTCAGGTACATGTAAAAGTATGAGATTAGATCACTCCCTAACACCATAAACAAAAATAAGCTCAAAATGGATTAAAGGCCTAAATGTAAGGCCAGAAACTATCAAACTCTTAGAGGAAAACATAGGAAGAACACTCTATGACATAAATCACAGCAAGATCCTTTCTGACCCACCTCCTAGAGTAATGGAAATAAAAACAAAAATAAACAAATGGGACCTAATGAAACTTCAAAGCTTTTGCACAGCAAAGGAAACCATAATCAAGACCAAAAGACAACCCTCAGAATGGGAGAAAACATTTGCAAATGAAGCAACTGACAAAGGATTAATCTCCAAAATTTACAAGCAGCTCATGCAGCTCAATAACAAAAAAACAAACAGCCCTATCCAAAAATGGGCAGAAGACCTAAACAGACAATTCTCCAAAGAAGATATAAAGAATGCCAACAAACACATGAAAGAATGCTCAACATCATTAATCATTAGAGAAATGCAAATCAAAACTACAATGTACCAGGTTCTATACTAAGTACATGATGTACTTTATCTCATTTAATCCTCACAACATGCTTAAGCAGAGAGGAACTATTACTATTTCCATTTTACAGATGAGGGAAATAGGCTTGGAGAGATCCAGTGACTTTTCCTGAGTTACAGAAGTAATATTGTTGAATCCAGTGACGGACCCAGCTCAGTCTGACTCCAGGTCCAGTGCTCTTAAGCAGTATTTTATACAAAGCTACTTCTCTGCCCCTGCTGATGTAACAGAGAAGAGCAAAATCTAACCCCATGTTGGATCTGTTTCTTTGCTTTTCGTTGCTTTTGTTATTATAATCATACAGAATGGCCTGCCTCAGGGAACCCTGACCCTCTGCCTGAATGTTAAACTAACATGCCTTTGTTCAGCTCACAGGGAGATAATCTGACCCTGCCCACCTGTGAATGGCTGCAAAAAAGAAGAAATGAACACATCCCCTCCCGATGCTGGCCAAGCCAGGCAAAACTAATGGCCCTTTTACTCTACCTCCTCACCTCCTCCCCTTCTCTGCTCCATGAAAAAAACTGGTATCCAGACCCCGATAAGATGGTTTTTTGGGGAACCTAGTCTGCCATCTTCACGGTCTACTGGCTTTCCGAATAAAGCCGCTGTTTCTTGCCTCAACACCTTGTCTCCTGATTTATTGGCCTGTTGTGCAGCAAGCAGAGTGAGCTTGGACTTGGTAACACTGATGACACCAAAGAAAGGTGTTTGTAGATCTGTCTGCAATGAGTTGTTGTACATGTCTACATCATGTCTTTGTCAAAAAAATTCAGTACTACGTTGCAGTTGCAAATCAAAATGGTATAGCCATTGAAAAATAGTTGGTCAATTTCTTATAAGGGTAAACATACACTTAACATATGACACAGCAATCCCACTCCTGGGTATTTACCCAAGAGACATTAAGACACATGTCTGGACCAAGACCTGAGTAGGAATACTCATAGCAACGTTATTCATACTAGCCCCAAACTGGAAACAACCTAAATGTCTATTAACTGGTGAATGGATAAACTGTGGTACATCCATACAGTGGAATACTAGTCAGCAACAGAAAGGAAAACTTACTGATAGATGCGGCAATATTAGATAAATCTTAAAAAAATTTTTTTTAATTAATTTATTTTATATATTTTAAAATATTTTTTACTTAAAAAAATATTTTTATAGATAAATCTTGAAAGCATTGTGCTAAGTAAAAGAAGACAGACACAGAAAACTACATTCCATGTGATTCTATTTACATGGAATTCTAAAAATCAAACTATATCAACAGAAAACAAATCAGTGGTTGCCAGAAGCCAGGTATGGCAGAGGGAATTGGCTAAAGAGGAGTTCAAGGGAACTTTTGAGGTAACGGAAATATTTTGCATCTTGATTCTTATAGTGGTTACATGAGTTTATATTATACATTCATCAAAACTCATCCAATTTCTACTTTAAAAGCGTAGGTTTTATTGTGTGTAAATTATACCTCAGTCTGATGGAAAAACAAATCTAGTATTAAAAACAGGCCTCAGGGGGCTTCCCTGGTGGCGCAGTGGTTGAGAGTCCACCTGCTGATGCAGGGGACGCGGGTTTGTGCCCCGGTCCGGGAAGATCCCACATGCCATGGAGCGGCTGGGCCCATGAGCCTTGGCCTCTGAGCCTGCGTGTCCGGAGCCTGTGCTCCACAACGGGAGAGGCCACAACAGTGAGAGGCCTGCGAACGGCAAAAAAACAAAACAAAACAACAACAACAAAAAAAACAGGTCTCAGTCTCCACTCCTGCTGCTTTCCAGAAGTATTTGTTATGGGTTGTTGTCACAGCAAGGTTATTACAGCTGTTTTGTACCTTTCAATTCCTCTTGCCCCTTCAGAAGAATACTACGGCTCTCTTCATTTCTTCTCTTCTCAACTATTCTATCCACCCCCCTCAGGGAAGAGCCATGCTGTAGTTCAAGTCTAAGGCCATCTGCTGCAGAATTCACTTTTGCTCGAGGGGGATCAGCCTGTTGTTCTATTCAGGCCTTCACCTGATTGGATGAGGCCCACCTGCATTACCAAGGGCACTTGGCTTTACTCAAAGTCCACTGATTTAAATGTTAATCTCATCCCAAAACACCCACATAGAAACATCCAGAATAACACTGGACCACATATCTGGGCATGGTGGCCCAGCCAATTTGACACATAAAATTAACCCTCATAATCTTCATTCAACTCTTTTTCTTCTCCAAATTTTAAAAACAAGGAATGGAATTTCAGGCAATGAACTCCTCAAAACAGTGTTTTCCAAACTTGGTGACGATGAGAATCCCTTGGAAAGGCTTATTAAAAATTCAGATTCCGGGCTTCCCTGGTGGTACTGTAGTTGAGAGTCCGCCTGCCAATGCAGGGGACACGGGTTCATGCCCCAGTCCGGGAAGATCCCACATGCCGCGGAGCAGCTGGGCCCCTGAGCCATGGCCGCTGAGCCTGTGCTCCACAGCGGGAGAGGCCACAGCAGTGAGAGGCCCGCGAACGGCAAAAAAAAAAAAAAAATGCAGATCCCTCCCCTGCAGATTCTGACTCAGGAGGTCTGGGGTGATGTGCAGAACTCTGTAGTTAAAATAAGATCCCAGGGGCTTATGATCAGGCAAATTTGGGCAACAGCACCATAAAACAAATCTACCTGTAACCAAGGAACCAGGCTATCTGGTGGGACTTATATGGGCAGTGGTTCAACGTCAATTTATAATTTGAAGTTGCTTTAGGGCACACAACAAAGTCTATGTAAGAACCCTTTTATTAAGCAATTAATATTGCCCCAGACTCATCTGGGTCTCTCCCCGAAGGAATTCCATTATGATTGGTGCAACTTCAGAGGCTGATGTATTAGATACTCCCAGTTTATATAGGCCCATCTTGGCCCTTTGCAACCATCAGTTTGGGGCAGAGTCATAGCTATCTTCTGGGCAGCTGCTTCCAACCACACACTGAAGAGATCCAGGGTACGCCCTCTTATGAGGTTGGACCAGTGGTCCTGCAGCGTCGCAAGTAGGAAAAGAACTCAGAAACTAGAGGGAGAAATACATTTAATATCTTTAAAACAGATGTTGATCTTCCTTTCTTCTCTTCCTCTTTTTTGTTTTTAAGAAAGCTTTAGCCTGGAGTGGAAAGGACGTCAGATAAATATCTTGAAATAGTTGAAGAGTGTTAATGTGGAAGAGAGGTGGGTTTTTCCCTCTATGCTCCCAAGGGACAGAAATAACCCTGGTGGATGAAAGCTATCAAAAGGGGGTATTATGGGCTTGACAAAAGGAAAAACCAATAGAAGAGATGAGGAGTTATAGCCAGAGATACCATTGTTCTGCTGGCCCTGCCACTCACTAGCTGTGGGATCTTGGCCAAACAGTTAATCTCTCTGAGCTTTCTGAATTGCAAAATGGGAATGATAACACTTCCAGGGCTGTGGTGAGGATTAAATGAGATATTTGTAAAGCTCGTGGCAGAGAGCTAGGCTCATCATTGGTGCTCAGTAATGGGTAGATAATAAAAATCAGAACAGTTAGAGTTGTGAAGGGGGAAGAGGTCACTTAAAGGAGGAGTAAATTTTCATCACCAGATGAGTTCAAGCACGGTCTCCACCCTCCTTTTACAGGTTGATGGGGATGATGGGGAGTGGGGGGCTCTAAGCCTTGTATGAGTGGTTGAATTGGACAAATTTTCATGTCCTTTTCACCATGAGCAATTTTATGTTTATCTTAGAAGAGGTAGAGAACATAGTTTTATGCTTGCAAAAAGGTTATTCTTTTCCTTTTGTGGAAACATTTACTCTCTCTAGGCAGCCAACGCTTAGCCTTTGAGTTTACTAATCTGAGGACTTATGACGTGAATTTCTACTGGGAAGTTATGATATTACACAATGTTCACTCCTATTCCAGCCTTAATACCAAAGCTTGGAATATGAATCACAAAACAAAGTCATGGCATAGTACATTCCAAAAGAGCTGGGAAAATAACTGAACCAAAGTCTTGCCTGACAAGCACACTGCATGAACACTGTGTAACATCCAGGACAATCAAGGAAACAGCATTATCAGAGAGTCATGGGACTCTGGAACTGCTGTTTTCCCTGTGTCATAAGGATGCCCAAATGTTTGCAAGAATTGGAATAAAGTTAAAGGGAAATTACTATGGTCATCCTATAAACCCACTGGAAATTCATGTCAGGGATTTTCAATTAAACATGGTATATTAAATATATACATTTATATCTCTTCTGCCTGAAAAAGCGCTAGTAAAGATATTTAACAAGTATGTATATATATATTCCAAATTACAGAAGACAACAGCCACTTAAAGGTATAAAAATTTTGGGAGAGGTAGACATAGGAGGAGTGACTGATACAGCAGAGTGGAGAAAGCTGAATGTAAGAATGTGCTTGCAGAGAGGCACAGTGAGGAGCAAGACAGTTCATACTACAGAACCCTGGAATGTCTCAAGAACTGGAGTGTTAGGCATTATGGAAGATGTCAGTTAAGTATGGAAATGAAAACAGGGGACTAGTTGAAAGTTGTATAAAGAGAATTTATAGCCCCGTGTCTTTCCTCTCCCCTACCCAGCAGGCAACCACCTCCTAACCGCACCCCCTAGTTTAGAAACTAGATATTTATTCTCTGGAACATGTAAACATAACAAGCTCCCTATTCTGGGATACCAGCACATCTTAGATCTTAGGAGAGGATGGGAGGGATATGCCGTATTGAAAACAGAGGCTGAATAAAAATCTGTGTACTAAACGGAGAGTCCCTCAGTCTCTCTTCCTCCTGGCTTTCAAAACAATGGCAGCCAGGATTGCAGCACACAGATAGGAGACTAGAGTTTTCTTCTTTGAGAGAAACTTAAAGATTCCACAGAAAAGTTCTACAGATTCTGACCTTTTAGGACCCCCAATTAAAAGGCCAGCTTGCCACTTGGTCTCTGTAGAGCAGAGCCTACCATTTAACAAGCCTACCTGTATACCTTTCAATGCACTCTACAGTATCTCACTCTTAAATTTGATCAGACATCTAAAGATCACCAGATACTTGAAGAAAACCTTCAACCTGAAAGACAGAGAACAGAATATATAAGAAAAGGAAAAAAAAAAAAAAAAGGAACCTGGAGGAAATTGAGATAATACAGAGAACAGAATTAAAAAAAAAAGAACAACAAAACTCTAACATCCTCAAACAAATGGGAGAAGATGTTGTGTCTGTGAAACAGGAACAGGATATTATAATGGAATTATCATAGAATTTTAAAAAGACCCTTGAAAATGAAAGCCATGACAGCGAAATGAAAAATTCAATGGACAGATTGGAAGATAAAATCTTTTTTTAGAGAGTTTATGAAAAGAGACAAAAGATACGTATAGGAGGGAAAAGATCACAAAAGAGGATCAATCCAGAAAGTTCTACCTCTGACTAACAGATGCTCAAGGAAGAGAGAACAGAAAAAATTAAGTGAAGAAAATTATTAAATAGGTAATTTAAAAATTTTTCTCAATGTATAATGTCATTATTCTCCAGATTCAACATGCCCATTATGTGCCCAAACTAATGAATAAAAAAGTTTACCAAGTCACATCATTTTAAATTACAGTGGGAATTACACTGGGAATAAAGATCCGAAAAGTTTCCAGAGAGAGAAAATAGTAGGGAAAAAAGTGAGAATACGAGGGGTGGGAAACACAATGGCATCAGATTTATGAACAGCAACATCAGAATCCCAAAGACGATAGAGCAGTTATCTTCTTACAATTACTTCAAAATTATAAGTCAAAGGGATGTGGAATTCTATACCCAACCAAACTATCAAGTATGAGCGTAGAATAATGACATTTATAGGTATTCTAGGTTTAAAAATTTTACATTCTAAGTGCTTTAAGGAACTACTGAGAGTGTGCTCCAACAAAATGAGGCAGGAAAATAAGAAAGAGGAAGATACGGAATTCAGAAAATGTGATCTGTGCAGACCTAGAAATGTGCTGCTCAGACCCCCTTCAGAAAATGACTTGTTGCCCAACTGAAAGAAGTGTGGTTAGCTGACAGCCTCTAGATGGTAGCTCCTTTGGGTTATGCTTCAGCTTTGAGCCAAGGTTACATTCTTCTTGGGGTGGCCCTTGGTCAACAATTGAGCAAGGCGGTAACAAAAGGACTGAGCCATTTCCACTATCATTGGGCCTCCCAAGGGGACACTGTTTGCACTGGCACTCCTTATAGGGCTGGTAGAGTCGGGTCTGCAACACAATCTGATAGCTCTCCTGTCCAGTCCTGCTCTTCTCTTTCCTTGCATTGGTATTTCCCCTCAATAAATCTCTTGCTCTCTTAACTGTACCTTAGTGTCTCCTCAAAGGATTCAACTTGGTCCAGGACCAAGGAGAGGAGTAAAGAGGAGCCCTAGACTGATGGTTGTTCAGAAGGCCTGGTGAATAACCAGCTCACATAAGGGTAGAAAGCCTTCAGGCTCCCAGAAGGTAGGTAACCTCCAGGTTAAAAAACAAACAAACAAAAATCTGATCAGAAAACCTGTCTTTACCATGAGGAAAATTGTTTTAAGAGGAATTTGTCTACAATATTGTGGGAGAGTCTAGAAAGATTCAGAGACAAGTATATACAAGCCTAAGAAAAAGGAAAGGCAAATAACTGCAGGTAAGACAAAAATCGTAAAACAGAAGAAATATAATTACCTTACACTACTTAGCTTGGTTGGGAACATAATATAAAAACTAAATGTCAATTACATTTTTAAAAGTTTTGATATTTTATTGGGGGAGGGGAAGGAGGGATGGTAGTGAAAGAAAGTTCAATCCCCACTCTACCATTGGTTAGAAAGTCAACAGATAATGTGGGTGTGTCTAAAAACGGATATGTCTGTAATAGCAACGTAAGTATGGCAAATATCTGGAGAAACCACTGAAAGAGGTCAAATTGTTACCTCTGGGAAATGGGACTGGAGTAGAAGGTGGAGGAGTGCTGTTTTCCTTCACAAGTCTTGTGACACAATTTGACTTTAACTTTGTGCATGTAGACAAAAAATGAATTTACAAAAAGAAAATGTAGAGGCAGGAAGTGGAAACCTCATCAACAGGCATTGGTCTCAGCAGGAATCTGCAGAAATGGTTGAGGAAAGAATGGTGAGAGGAATATCATAGCCTGAAATTGCCCTGGTCCCAGGCATCAACCTCTGGGATGTGTGAGGGCTGCAAGTTCCCCTCCCCTAAGAGCTGTAACTCTGTATGTTATAAGCTGAAAGCCCATGATCAGAAAGTCCTCCATTAACTACCTCCTGGTTTATCAAAGTTAAAATTTCCTGGCCTATTCAGGGATGTTATTGATCCTGGCTGGAATTCACTTACTGCAAGAGAAGAGAAAAAAAAAATTATTATTGACCCGCTGGCTAGGGAAAATGGGAACGTGATAATAAAAGAAGAGGAAATGTATACAACTCAGTGGGCTGCTTTTGTCAGAAAATACTTTTAACCTGCTTCCCAGTGGTCACTGTCTGTGACAAAGGGTAGCAAGGCAGTCTGGGACAGAGATTTAAGAACAGGTTGCAGAAGGAAACTTCCAGCAAGTCAGGATAAGGAAGAAATCTTGTGTTTGTTCCCCATACTGATAAACAGATTGTCCTAGGGAGATCTGGGGGATGCTCACTCAAGATAAGGTGTGATTAAGGGAGCCAGAGAGAGGTTACATAGACACATCGGAGAGACAGGGAGAAATGCGTGAAAGGCATCTTAAATGATGACTCTCAGAAGAAATAGATTACACAGGGAGGCGGGGGTGCTCAGTGATGATGCTGAACAACTGTGGGTGCTCTGATTTGGCACTTACCCTGATTTGAAGGGTGACTTGGGGAAAATCAAAGGAAATATTAGCACAGAAGTTAGGGGTTTTTTTTTTGCGGTACGCGTGCCTCTCACTGTTGTGGCCTCTCCCGTTGCGGAGCACAGGCTCCGGACGCGCAGGCTCAGCGGCCATGGCTCACGGGCCCAGCCGCTCCACGGCATGTGGGATCTTCCCGGACCGGGGCACGAACCCGTGTCCCCTGCATCGGCAGGCGGACTCTCAACCACTCCAGAGGCAGAGCCAGTGACAGGGAGGGGATGCTTGGTCAGCCTGGCAGGATCCACAGCTAAGGCAGCAAGTACCTTAGCTCCTGGGCAAAGGCTTCATTGTGGTCATTCTCACGGCACCATCTCTGGGGCTGGGGAGCTGGCTGAGCTCATCCCTCAACATCATCCTTGCTATATAATTAGAGGCAGCTTTCTTTCTTTTTTAAAAAATTTATTTATTTTTGGCTCTGCTGGGTCTTCGTTGCTGCACATGGGCTTTCTCTCGTTGCGGCGAGCGGGAGCTACTCTTCCTGGTGGTGGGCATGCTTCTCATTGCGGTGGCTTCTCTTGTTGCAGAGCACGGTCTCTAGGCGCACGGGCTTCAGCAATTATGGCACGAGGGCTCAGTAGTTGTGGATTTCAGGCTCTAGAGAGCAGGCTCAGTAGTTGTGGCGCATGGGCTCTTTTGCTCCGTGGCATGTGGGATCTTCCCGGACCAGGGATCGAACCCGTGTTCCTGCATTGGCAGGCGGATTCTTAACCACTGCTCCACCAGGGAAGTCCCTAGAGGAAACTTCCAACTGTTTAGCACCTAGTCATCCAGCCTGAGGATGACTTAAATTTTTTCCTTCACTCTTTTCTACTGCTTGCCCTTTGGCCATTAATTTCTCATGTGCTGTATGCAAGAGACTGGGTAAAAATCTGGGGGATGATTTGTGAGGAAGAAAGGTGAAAAAATAAGGTAGCCTCACTATTCACATTATCCCCAGCGCTTATCATTTAGGAACCATCTAGAAGAGTCTGTATGATACAACCTCCTATTTATGAGTTGTTCAGCAGCCTTTTTCTCCAGAGCATGGTGAGGTATTCCATCTAGCCAGAGCACATTAAGACTATATTCTTCTACTTCTCCTTCCAAAATTCTCTCTCCATTACAGCGTATCCTAGTTTTTAGAGTTGAAATTGAAGACGCATTTGCCATCAGTGGTTCAGCAGGACATTCAACAGGTCATTCTTGGTTCTTGTTGTCATGAATAGGCAGATGATAACTCTGAAGGTCTTTGCCAGAAACCGTCAGCAGTCTTTATTTCCATAATCATACACGGAGACAATAAACTCACTTGCAAGGCAACTTCTAATGCCTTTAGTAGCAACACTAAGATTGGCTATGTCACCAAAAGCTCCCAACGTTTCTAGATCTGTTCAAAATCAATGGCTGTCTTTGCAAAGCACAAAGGCAAACACCAAACCATCCAAAATCAATAGAGAAGAGTGATAGACAAGGAAATAGAACTGGGTAGCACAAAGGATAAAGAAATAACAAAGCCAAAGGTTACGGAGTGATTGCTTTCTAATTTGTCTTTATAAAAAGGAAAAAGAATCAAATGAAAAACTGGCAAGTCACAGAGTGAAAATGTCAGAAACATTTTATATTCTAAGGCTTTGCCACACACTGTCTTGCACAATGTTAGAGGAAGTGAGGTTGAAATCGAGACTATTTTTGCAAGTCTGAGCCAGCCAGGAAGCCAGGGGAAAATGCTTTTAAATTTGGGAAAATTACAGGCCTGCTATTTGACATTAGTTGGAGAAAAACATCAAACCTCAGAACTTATTCTGAGAACTTCAGCAAGGGAAGTACTTCAAGCGCTGTTTGATCCAGGGAGGGTGAATCCCTCCAGGACGCGGAAGCACTATTGGTGAAGGCCTTTAGGGAAGCCCCTGTCAGAGGCGGATGAGTAAAGGGGGCTCACATTTCTGCTAAGCAGTCCTCTAAATGTGCACGAGAGCAAGAAATAGGGACCCTGACTCAGGACCGGGCCTGGGAAGAATATATGAGCTGGCTGGAGCCCTGAGGTATGGGCCCAGCATCACAGTTAAGAATAAACAAGCTCACTGTTTTGAAAAATAAAAGTGGTAAAGACACAAGCTTTATCTGACAATAAAACATGTTATCAAAATATAATAAGTAGGGGCTTCCCTGGTGGCGCAGTGGTTGAGAGTCTGCCTGCCGATGCAGGAGATATGGGTTCGTGCCCCGGTCCGGGAAGATCCCACATGCCGCGGAGCGGCTGGGTCCGTGAGCCATGGCCATTGAGCCTGCGCGTCCGGAGCCTGTGCTCCACAACGGGAGAGGCCACAACAGTGAGAGGCCCACGTATCACCAAAAAAAAATATATATATATACATATATAAAATAAGTAAAACTGTGAGGTACTAACACATGAATTGTCATAAAGTTCAATGAAACAGCCTTGAAAGTCCATAAATGGACTCGAATACAAACAGAAATTTAGTATAGATGGACTCAGTTGGCACTTCAAATCAGGAAAGAAAAATGGCTCACTTTAAAAATAATATTGGGACAACTGGGTAGTCAGCCAAACAAAGACAAAATAAATTCTAGATAAGTGAAAGGCTTAAAAGAACCATGCAATTACTAGAGGAACCTAAGTATGGCACAAGACTTTGAAACCATAAAAGACAAGATTGACAGACTTGACTACATGAGAAGAAACAATTTCTGCATGGCAACTCCTCTGCGTAAGCAAAGTTTAAAAAGTTAAAAAAAAAAAAAAAGACAAACTAGGGGGAATAATTTAAATTACAAAGAAAGGGTAAAATCCTGTAATATATAAAATCTCCTACAAATCATTAAGAAAATGACTGACAACTCAGGCTCACTCTTATTTGTAATATGAGAAAGGCAAATTAAAACTATAATAAAATACTATTTTCACTTATTAGATTGGCAAAGATAAAGAATTCGATAAGGGCTCTGGAAAAACAGGCATTCTCTTGGTGGTGGTAGTGTAAATTTGTTCAAGTTTCTGAAAGTCAGTTTGGAAAACACCTATTCAAATTATAAGTGCACAAACCCTTAGATCCAGAAATTTCACTCTTAGGGACTTAATATACACATATTCTTGCACATGTATGAAATAAAGTACGTGCAAGGATGTTCTTTATAACATTATTCATAATAGGAAAAAAATGGAAACCTTAATGTCCATCAATGTGGGGCAGGTGAAATAAATTTTATTATACTCAGTCAATGGAAAACAATGTAGGCATTAAAAGAATAGGCAGCTCCCTATATACTAACATGGAATAGACTCTAAGATTTTTAAACAAAGGAAAATCAAGTTGCAAAGTAGTATGTGTGTATATATAGACTATATACACATATACACTTACAATTCCATCATTTATTTTTATTTTTATTTATTTATTTTTGTGGTATGCGGGCCTCTCACTGTTGTGGCCTCTCCCATTGCGGAGCACAGGCTCCGGACGCGCAGGCTCAGTGGCCATGGCTCACGGGCCCAGCTGCTCCGCGGCATGTGGGATCTTCCCGGACCGGGGCACGAATCCGTGTCCCCTGCATCAGCAGGCGGACTCTCAACCACTGCGCCACCAGGGAAGCCCCATCGTTTATTTTTAGAAGGGCACATAAGAGACTGGTAACAGTGGGATGGGCTGGGATGGACACTTACACTTCACTGTGTACCATTTTGTACCTTTGACATTTGTATCATGAACCTGAATTACCTATTCAAAGATATTTAAGGTAATTTTAAAATCAAACTGACTGTTTTGAATAAGACTTGAATGCCATGACCATGCATAGGAAAAGTAAATGTCAAGATAGCTAACTCTTTTCAAAATTAATTTAGACATTTGAGAATATACAACCAAAATATCATTTTTTTTCTATTCAGAACATGACTGTATGATTTTGTTAGTTGAAGTAGAAGAATAAACAAGTGAAATAAATTTTCTTTTTTTAAAAAAAGAGACAGTATGTTACAGTAGTTAAAAGAATAGTCTTTGGAATCCTACAGGCCTGGGTTTGAATCCTGGCTCTGCTGCTTACTAGCCTGTGATCCTGAGTAAGTGCCCAATTTCTCTGAATCTCTCACTCCTTATCTGTTAAAGGGCAATAATAATAAAACCTACTTCATATGAGTATTGGGAGGATTAAGTGATACAATCCAAGTGAAGATCTTAGCCCTATATCTGGATCATGGTAAGTATTCAGAAAACATGACTTTCCTTCCTCCTCCTCCTTCCTCTTTATTATCACTAACAGCAATAAAGAATCACTAGTGTTACCAGCTACTGAAACGTTGTAACGTCACAACAATTAAATCAGTGAGACTTTGGCACAAGATGAAAGAAAACATATAACAGTAGAGTTGGGTAACTTAGCAAGAGATCCCAGAATTTTTAAGAGTTCAATGAAAACCAGAAGAGGTTCCATAAATTAGTAGGGCAGGAAAGTATTAGTCAAGATATAATAGTAGGATCTTGGGTAACCATGTGGATATAAATCAGTTCAGTTTCTCACCTCATACAATTTATAAAATAAGTTTCAGATTAATTAAAGTGTTACATTTTTTTAAACTTTTATTTTGAAAAAAAGTATAGACTCATAGGTAGTTGCAAAAACAGTAGAGTCCTGAGTGCCCTTCACCCAGCATCTCCCAGTGATAACGTCTTCCATAGCTGCTGTACAAAACCAGGAAACTGACAACGAAAAGTTACTTTTAAACCAGACTACACACTATACTTAGTTTCTACCATTTTTTAAAACCTGCATTTGTGTGTGTATGTGTGTACAAGTGTGTGTGAGTGTGCGGTTCTATGCAATTTTATCCCATGAGCAGAATTGTGTAAGCATCACCACAAACAAGGCACAGAATTGGTCTACCACCACAGAGCAACTCCTTCATGCTACCTCTTTATGTCCTTACGCACCTCCAACCATTCCGCTCCCCTGGGTTCCTCAACACCCTTTACTCCCCACCTACCACCATTCCTGTCCTGACAATCACTAATCTGTTCTCCATCTTTCAGTTTTGTCGTTTCAAAAATGTTATATATAATTGGGGTCACGTGGGTAACCTCCTGAGATTGTCCTTTTCCACTAAGAATAATGCCCTTGAGGTCCATCTAGTTGCAGCCATTAATAGCTTATTCCTTTTTATGGCTGAGTAGTATTTATTCTGTTGTATGGATGTACCTCAGTTTGTTCACCTATTTACCAACTGAATGACCTTGAGCTGTTTTCAATAGTCTGCTGTTGTGAATAAAGCTGCTGTGAACATCTGCATGTAAGTTTTTGTGTAAACATAAATTTTTATTTCTCTGGAATAAAGCCCAAGGACACAATTGCTGGGTTGTATGGTAACGTTTAGTTATATAAGCAACTAACAACCTGCTTTCCAGAGAGACTGTACCATTTTACATTCCCACCAGAAATGTATGAGAGACCCAGTTTCTCCACACCCTCTCCAGCACTTGGTGTTATTACATTTTTTACGTTAGTGGTTTTATAGGTCTAGAGGGGTTAACTGTTTTTAAAATATCAAATCTTTGGAGAAAAAAACTAGAAGAAAATATGATTGAAATTTTCTGACTTCAGGTGGGGGGTGACTTTCTAAAGTCAACAGGCTTGAATAGATAAAAGCTTAAAATTTCGAATGCCCTGAAATATCACTAACAATAACAACAACAAATACAAATAACAAATTAGGCGAAAGTGACCATGAAAAGTCAACCCTGTGTTACCCAGACCCTTAAGCCATGCTCCCTGAAACCTACCCTGTTCCAGGGCCCTGGGTCCAGCTTGTCTTAGAGAGATTTCAATAGGTGGAGACGTTTTAAAAGTTCTTGATACACACTGCGAAAGGCTTTCTAGAAATGTTCTATCAATATTTATCCTACTAGTAATGTATAAAAGTGACTACGAAAATGGTTGAAGATATTTTTAAAAAACCAAGCCTGGATCTTAATAAATAAATGAACAAAGAACAGAAAGAAAAAAATCTCAAACAGAATAGCAATTTAAAAACATGAGAAAAAGATTGCAACTTCATTAAAAATATTCAAAATTACCCAGAATGGATATTCTAATCAAAATATTGAAGACATAAATAGTGTAGCACATTAATAGGAGTGGGGTGAGGAAAACATTGTTATACATTGTATTCTTTCATTGGCTTTCTCTCCTTCCCAGTTTTATTCCACTGGTTCCTCACTCCTACTCGTTGGGGTCACTCCCAAGAAAACCAGCTGACATGAGCTTTTGTCTCAGACTCTGCTTTTAAGAGAGCCAAGGCTAGGAGAGTTGGTAGCAGTGGTTCTAAAAAGCAAGCTCTCCAGATGGGATTTTGGAGTGTGGCGGGGATAACCCCCGGCATGCAGTAGCATCATGGTCACTAAGACTCACCTGTACACGTACAGGTAAAAGATGAAACACTGCGTTATATGGCAGCTATAACGCTTGAATGGAATGGCGGTAAGGGAAATTAAAAGATTTGGGGAGCTGGCCCGATTTTAACTTTCTGGAAGCCTTGAAAAACCAATGATTCCGTTTAGCCAACTATCAACTGAAGGTATGATATGAAAGCCAGAAGGCCTCCAGCAGTTGCAGGATAGAATGTGCTCAAAAATGGCCCCAGAATAGTTATAAAAATGGCAGAGCTGCAGAGGAAATTAAATCACAGCTTCAACAAATCTCTTATGTCAAAGTCAGGGTTAAAAAAAAAAGGGTACGACCTGAGATTTGGTTTTGGGAAACTTGGATTGACGGGCCTGAGCAGCACTCACTTGAGAAGCAAACACGTCCGTGATGTCTTTATGCCTCAAGATTACCCTGCCTCCTTTTATTGTCTCCAGATAATAAAAAAAGAGTAGGTCCCAACGTCGTCTGAGCAGAGAAACACAGCTCCTTCTCCAGAAGGAAAAATCTTACACACCAAAGACATTGCAGGACCCGGTTATTATGGACCAGTAGGAACCAAGGATCACATGAGGGGTGGTCTTAATGAATCAGCTGGGGCAGGGGTGGGTAGGTGGAATTCGTGGCAAGAGCAGAATACAAGGCTGGAGGGGAGAATTTTTTGATATAGGAGCCCTCTCCCATGCTTGAACATCAGGGAAATGGTATCTAGGACTGATCCTAATATACTGCTGGGATAGCTCCTGGAAGTTTGGACCAAACAGTGGCCACAGGAAATGAAGTGGAAATGTTTGAATTGCCTTAGCACTGTGTTGATGAAGAGGTCATAACGTTCAGATATGTGGGAATGTTAGAATAGATTTATCATGCAAGACCATAGCAGCCACCAATGTACTATATACCTCAGGATGGCCAAGGGCAAGTTCCCTTCACTAAGACAATAATGGGTACAGGTGAGGGAGGCACTGACATCCTAGAGAAGTTTGGTGGTGGTTGTTCTTGGTAGGGACCAGGGTTGATAGTAGGAGTTGCTGTCACAGAAATGGGCTCCCTAGTATCAATGGAAATGATAGAATTCTGAAATGACAGACTGGATGGTGGCAGTTAACCATCAGAGCAAAGGAGACAGAATTGTCAGAATGGGCGGGAAAGACAGGGCAGCAATCAGGGTGCTCTGGCCAACAGGGAGGGCTCTACGGTAGTGGCTGTAGATCATGGTGTTTCTAGGAGCGAGATACATGGACATGACTGGGAGGATGCTACTTGACTTGTCAAGAATCATGAAGGGTCTGAGTTTTTGCCCTAATTACAAACTAACCAAGTAGCCTGCCATAGTTTCATGGATGCTGGTAGAGGACTCCTGAGTCAGAGACAAAAAATTTCATTGTTCATGGCACAGCAAACAGCATGAGCTTCACACCTGCATTGGTGCCTCTTGACACCCCCTCCCTCCCAGATCCCGCGGGGGCAAGGCTGAGGGACACAGGTGAATGTGCACAGACAGTGGCTTGTATCACAACTGAGACCCTGGGCTTGGGGAACTTGAATATTTTATAGTGGGCAGTAAGCAGGTCTGGTGGCTTTTGCTCTAGAGGAAAACATCTGCTCTCTGACCCTGCTCCACAGGGAGCCACCCTATCTTCCAAGTCTATTTGCTGTAGAAACATACTTGGAAATACAGCTAGGAACAAACGGTAGTTAGTGCCTCTATTCACAAGACATGAAGAAATGAGAGCGATCCATGGAGAATTGTCTCCTAACACTTGTTTGACAAACCAAAACAAACAAGAGCCAACTTCGTGGTAAATATTTCTTGTTATTAACACTCTAACAAAGCGATCTTTCTCTAGATCATTCATGGGAACAAAGATGTGACTTCGTGGGTTGTAACTCATCACTATGTCGGGATTGCTATTGTGGGAGTTTATCTTCTCTATGGAGTGAGCCTAACCCCAGTTGAGGCCAGGATGGGGGTGATATTTGCAATCCTCCTTGTATCCAGCACCCTTGGCCATGTTACTCTATGGTCCCTCTCCCTAAAGAGGCAATGAGATTCCCTACTCCTTGAATCTGGGCTTGGCCATGTGACTGAGTTTGCTAGTAGGATGTTAGCAACCCCTCATAAACAGAAAATAGAGTGGCTTACGTGATTCCTCTCCCTCCCTTGTGTTCCTCCACCATGCCATGAGAACATGCCCGGGCTAGCCTGCTGAACTCGGTCACCTGGGTCACCCAGCCAACAGCCAGCCCACTCTAAGATGTGTGAGGCACCCCAGCAGATGGCCTGGCTGACCACCCCAGACACCCAACCAAAACACTGGTTACCATTATATGTCATGGAGATTTTGTGGTCATTTATTACACAGGATTATTGAGGTAAGAGATAAGCAGTATTGTGAGGCCAGCATATAAGGATGAAAATGGCTTTTAAAAGGAGGAAGACATGATAACCTCAAGGAGTCTTTTGCTCTTCTCTACAATTACACAGTTGGAACCTGGTTAGAAGGAATACTGGCGGTGGGCTTTAACAATAACAACACATACTAACCCTGTATGTCTAATCTAGAAGGACTATACTGGAACAGAGCTGTGTCTCACCTGCTACCTGGAATATGACTGCACCGACAGGAAGGGACTGAATGGTATGGAGCCCGGATAACAGGGAACCAGGAAACAAGATGATGCCAGCTTTATTCAGGGCCATGCTAGCAAGAACCTGGCCAGAAGGTGGGCATTCTAGGAGCACATGCTTCTCCAGGCCTGGGTAAGACCCCCCTCAGGGGGCTGGTCCTGAATCCATGGCTTTCTTCCCTCCTACATGATGAAAAATGCACACTCTTTCCTTGGCTTTGCTGCTCTGGCCATGCGGGCGAGTGCCTCATCTGGTTCTTCCTGACCCAGAAACTTGACACCATGGGGGCAAGCCTGCTGGGTTTGTCCTGGCTCCTCTCCAGGACTCCCTGCTGAGATTCTGCTTCATCAAGCAGCTTCCAATGATTAATTTAGCCTCAAGCGCCCCACTCCCCAATCCGGGAAGAGATCCCCTGCTTGGAGACAGGAGTTTTCTGGCATTTTAACAATTATTCCATAGGGACAGCTTTATAGAGAGGGAGCATTTGATACAGAGTAGGGCTTAGAAACTCAGCAGGGGATAGAAGACTTTGAGCTCCTGCAGACCTGCTCAGATCTGTGACAATGTCACACTATAGCAGAAACAGATTATGACCCCTCTAGACCCTGGGGGACACTGAAGGGATTTGAGGAAGTCTGGATTTTCTATAAACACGATTTGTATGAACAGGAGCTAAAGACAACAGTCTGTCTGGTTCCACGATTATGGGAACTCAGTCCTTGGTTTTTATCCACTCAGCCTGGGGACTTTGACGAAGGTAACTTTTCCTCTTCTAGAGCCAAGACACTTTCAGACTCAAAGGCAGCCCTGCTGGGATCCTGACACTGGTGCAACCCTCCCTACTGGCAGCACCAAATCTGTCCCAAGTTCTGGCTGGGTGCTTCCTCACGGCCCCTAGCAGAGACATGGCAGCTAAGCAGACACTTGCTTTTAAGTCCCGGTCGTGGTTCCTCTTGGATCCTACTTGAAGCTCTTTGACAAAGCTCAGGAGCTGCCCACACTGTCAAGAGTTCAATGGGCCCCTGCCCTGTGCATACGCAGGAAGTCTTAAGGTTCCAGGAGGCACCTTCTTCAAGCAATAACGGCTCTTAACAAGCTTTGCGGTAAAAGACATTGAACCAGAAAAGTAAACTTTCGCAGAGGGGAGACTGCATTGATGGAGTTCACCAGTCATTAGTACTAGTTCTCTAACTTTAAGGATTTGCACAAATGACCTGGACAGGAAAAATGAAAGCAGGTCTTCCAAAGAGGTGCAGAGCAACGCAGTTCAGAAAGTGTAGCCCACATGTAGGAAACGCCAAGTAACTATTAAAGGGAATGGAAGAGAAAAGAAAGAATCACACTAAAACTCTTGAAGGAAATGAAAATATAAAAGGAAAAGTGAACAAAAGAAAAGAAAAGCAAACCAAACAAAACAAATCTATCTCGTCTGGGGGAGAATGAGCTTCATGAAGACCTGGAAGGCTAAATGGGTCCTGGGAGTAGGGGATCTTCCAGTGTCAACAAACAACAAACAGCTGCAGGAAAAAAAGGCAAACAGGACGCTGGAGTGAACAGGAAGATGATATGATAGCAAGGGCTGTTACTCCTATAGAAGGTTTAGATTAAAATCTCATTTAGGTTCACTGTTTTATTATCTTGAAAAAAACTGACATTTCCAGCCTTTCTCCCATATAGAGAATTCATCAAATGCCCCTTTAATGAAGGCACATCTGTCACATTTGAAAATGAACCACAAAAAAGAAACCTGTAGAGAAACAAATACCTTTATGATTTTGAAATATGGGGTTGCATTCTCTCCAGTGCTCGATTTTCAATTTGATAATAAATTAGAAACTTCAGGAAGAATATTCATTCCCTTAGGTCACAATAATAACAGTGGTTACTCTTATTTTTTCATACATTTTGGAAAGAAAGGGCTAATTCTAAAAATAATAATAAAAACAACATAGAGAGGAGTTACATGGCATATGCTAAGCACTATTCTCTCTGCTTTATGTATATTAACTCTTTTAATCCTAACACCAATTGCATGAGATAGCTACTATTATTATTTCTTCTTTATAGATGTGGAAAACCAAAGCACAGGGAGATTAAGTGACTTGCTCAAGGTCACACTAGTAAGTAATGAAGCTGGGATTTGAACTCAGACTGGATTCAGAGTTCAGGTTTTGGACACTAAATTGTGCTTCTAGCAAGAAGACCTCCCAAACACACAAAAGAACATTGAGAATTGACTAACAGTTGAGGATTGACTTTAAGTGAATGTTTGGGTGACCTACTAGATCACTAGCTCAGATGCAACATGGGGTTCATTTCAAGTTAATTTTAGAGGATCCCAAATATTTTTTCCTAAAGCTAAAAAAGTGAACTTTTCCAAGTTTGTTTTCCCTAAACTCACCTTCCTTCTGAGGTGAGAGGCATCCCTCATGTATACTATACTTCCTTCTAGGAACAAGAGTCACTTCAATGTGTCCCATTTAAACTAGTTACCTCTGTAGCAACTGTGAAGATGTCATCATTATATAAGACTAAGTAGGGAATTCCCTGGCAGTCCAATTGTTAGGACTTGGCACTTCCACTGCAGGGGGCACGGGTTTGATCCCTGGTCGGGGAACTAAGATTCCACACGCTGCGAGGCATGGCCAAAAAACCAAAAGTATTTGTTCAAAAAAAAAAAAAAAAAAAAGACTAAATAAGTGTTGGAGAAGAAAAAAAAACTGGTCCATAAAATCTCAAGTCTTGGGCAATAATTTTAACCTTTTCATTCTTCCCCACTCCACTTTGATTTTGAAATACTTATTTCAGTTACACTAAAGAGCATTTTCCAGACCAAAGACCATGAATGAACTGTCAATGAGTCAAGTTTACTCCTAACCTCGCTTTGTCGAACTTCTCAATGCCTCTGGTTTCCAAGGAGATCCCATCTCATCCCAGGCAGGGCCCATCTGGAAACATGTGTCTCAAGTGAGCCAGCCTTAAAATTGGTAGACTGTGACCATTTTCACCCTGTAACCTTAAACCCAGCAAAGAAATAGAAAATATCATGTTTGTGTGATTACCATCACGTTAGAAAGAAACAGAATCTGATGACCACCCAACAATCAGAGTTAAGAAAAACGGAATTCATAGTACTGGAAGCATTAGGGTGCTTACTAGAAATCTTATCCCATGCATTCAATATCACTTGGTTGCAAAATATAAATTTAGAGTTACTCTTTCCTTAAACCCTGTAACTACAACCCAAGTTCTCTGGATGGTTATTTTCACACGTGTGAATTTTTTTTTTTTTTTTTTTTTTTTTTTTTTTTGCGGTACGGGGGCCTCTCACTGTTGTGGCCTCTCACGTTGCGGAGCACAGGCTCAGCGGCCATGGCTCACGGGCCCAGCCGCTCCGCGGCATGTGGGATCTTCCCGGACCGGGGCACAAACCCATGTCCCCTGCATCGGCAGGCGGACTCTCAACGACTGCGCCACCAGGGAAGCCCCACGTGTGAATGTTTTTGATCACTTTTGTAAATCTCTTAAAAATCTGAAAATCAATTTTAGTTGAACGTGATTATGTGTTAAGAAGCAGTGCTTAACTGCTCTAGAAATTTTGCCCTAATGTCTTGGTCTCCAGCCTTCTCAGAGAGATCCTTTGCAATCTTTTAGGAGAAATAGATGTTTACTGGTGGTCACTTTTCTTTTTGCACAGTGTACAGATGCTAAGGAAGATTTGCTGGCAGCTTGTTGAAAGAAAGTCATTAAGGTCTATTAAAATGTCTTTATGGACCTGGTGCCAGGTGCTTTCTATCACACACTTGGAGAGAGAGAGGGCTAATACCAACAAGTAACACGGGAACAATTGTACAATGCATGCTTGTTGATCTCAACAGCATTTTATGAAGGTTGTTTATTATGTAAACTAAAGGGCCTTTGTTCTACAGTGAAAAGGAGGAGATAAGTCAATCACTATGGAAAATTAGTTTCTACATGATTTTTTAAATAAAATTGTATTCTATTAGTATGTTTTATGTATTTATTGTAGAAAATATGAAAAATATTTTAAAGTATAAAGAAAACATTAAAAACACCCCACCTCTCAGAAAATAAAAAAATCACCATTTTGTCTACCTCCTTTTCTATGCATATACACACCCATGTATATCATTTTTTTTTTAAACTAAATTTATTTATTTATTTTTGGCTGCGTTCGGTCTTCGTTGCTGTGCACAGGCTTTCTCTAGTTGCGGCGAGCAGGGGCTACTCTTCCTTGCCGTGTGCGGGCTTCTCATTGCAATGGCTTCTCTTGTGGAACACAGGCTGTAGGCGCACGGGCTTCAATAGTTGTGGCACGTGGGATCAGTAGTTGTGGCATGCGGGCTCTAGAGCACAAGCTCAGCAGTTGCGGTGCATGGGCTCAGTTGCTCCGCGGCATGTGGGATCTTCCCGGACCAGGGCTCGAACCCATGTCGCCTGCATCAGCAGGCAGATTCTTAACCCCTGTGCCACCAGGGAAGTCCCACACCTGTGTATTTTAAAACTCTGTTTTGGGACCCAGAGTTCTGCTCAGGTTTGTCCGTTTCTCCCAGTGATCAAGGCTTAGCGGTGGGTCAAGCTGCTACCTTAGTCTTACTCCTCTCCTTGGGTGAATTCATTCCTAATAGGATCTTCACATTCTCATTCAGAATTCTGGTGGAGACACTCCAGCAGTTTCCAGAAAAGCCCAGGCATTTCTGCACTTTAGCGTGGACTCAGTTGGGGCCATCCTCCCACACCCTTGTCCCTACATTTCATGTGAAGAATAATAGAAACATGGCAGCTGCTCTCAAACGGTGGAAGGGTGATCACAGGGAGAAACAGCATGGTGGTTCTGTAAAGTTCTAGGGGACAAAGCTGGGACTGATGGGAAGGGTAGTCTTACACGAGAAGAGAGAGGTCTCCGCCGTTGGCCATATTCACTTGTTGGGATGGATGTGGGATGGATGTAGGATGGAGGGCAGAGGCAGAGACAGTCGATGACAATGTCCTTGCCGTAAGGTTCTCAGACTATATTTCTCTCTGGGGTTGACCTTACGTCTATTATGGTATGATTTGTGGGTCCTTGAACCTTCTTCCTCCACATCAACATCTTGATCACAGCTGTAGTCACAAGACCCAGAACAGTGTCTGGCACATAGTAAGTGCTCAGTAAATGTTTGTTGGAATGAGTGAATGAATGAATAAGTGAATGAACCTGGCTGCTGTGACTGCTCCTTTGCCCTCCACTTCTGAAGACTATGGACAAGCAAACATGTTGGAATTTGAAAGGGCTTTGGTGGGAAAGATGGAGAACTATTGGCCTCTTAGCTCACAGAATTACCTATTATCTATTGTGTCCGGGGAGGACCCTCGGTCTTGGCTTTCACATGGTGGTATACAGAATGGACTGGGAAACAGCCAATTTGGGCTTTTTCATCTACCAAACAACACAAACCCAAACATTGGATTTGATGGATGGAATCCCCAAGTGGTTGATTTCACTCAGTCCTTTAAACAATGGAATAAAACCACTGGCCTCCTGCAGGCTTTCTCTTGGTGGGGGGTGAGGGAGGAGTGGTGGGCTGGAATGGAGAGATAACAAGTGGTAAAGGATGAAAAAGGGAGAGGATTACTTGAAACTAGCAAACAACATTTTTCAGGGATCAGATGCCACATACAACCCTAACTTAAAATATAGAGTCCTGAAATTAAGTATTACTATATTTTTTGTGGCTTAAGGGCACAATATATTTTTAAACTTTGCTACCAAATGACATTTTAGGAGTTTATAATATTAACATTTTCTGGCCTGCTTAAATAAATACAAACAGCAATTCCATAAGCAGAGACCAATGTACATATAGTAGATTTGAAGCCACAGCTTTAGAAGATCACATACCTGAGTGAATTCTGTGCCCGAGAACTGGAGGCAAAACCTGCCAGCTAGGAGTAAATGTCTTTTTTTTTTGCTGTGTCATAGGCAAGTGGGCTCTACCTGGGAATCTCACCAGAGCTGAGGTCAGCTAAGGTTTTAGTTTGGAAGAGCTGTAAAAGATGGTGGTGTTCCTCAGAAAAGTGGCCTCAGAGGCGAACCAGGTAACTGGAAATACCTTGCTCCACCCAACACAAGAATGACAAACATCAACTATGGCTCCTGCTTCGTTCACACCAGTGTAGTTTACAGACATTAAACATTAGTGGACATATTCTCAGGGTTTTTAGGGGGCACATTATATCTTGAGGTATTTCATCTGTAGAACCTGCTTAGGTGGGACACTGTTGGCCATTTACTTCAGACAAATAAAAACTTTTTGTGCTACTTGAAAGAGAAAATATGCTGAGTTCGTTTCAGGCACTGACAGTTACCAAAACGTGTACTTTGGCCTCAGACCAATTGGACAAGTGAGTTCAACCAAACATACTCACAACCCACCAACTAGTTATATAGAGATAACACTTTCTAGACTAAATATCAGTTCCCAGTGTTTGCTGACTAGGAAAATAATAAGGTTATACCCATCAGCGAAATATCCAGGAGCCAGAGAGAATGTTAACAGTGCAACAATTTTGAACCTGGTAGGAAATAGCCCAAAGCTAATCTGGCAGGAGGAATAGAAATTGCCTGGCTTTAGCCCCAGGGGCTCTCAGGGCCTTATCTGCTGTCAACCAGGAGGGAGCCTGAGGCTTCGGTACTCTTCCGGACTCTGCCCCTGGCTTCCAGAACTAAGCCGACACCAGTCCAGCACACACATCTCTCTCCACAGTAACTGGACCCACCCCAACAAGACAGGGCCCACCAGCCATATTTTTCCCCCTCCTGATTTTTCCAAGTTCAGGGACCAAAAAGAAATGCAAAATTTTTTTCACTGAGATTTTTCTGAGGCTGCTCAGCTCAGCTGCCCCCTTCAATTCAGTGAGTGCTGCAGAAGCTTACCTCTCTGTGCTAACAAGGCTGCAACACACTAGCCCTCACCCCAACTCTCTGCCCTTACCTGAACTAAACCCTTCTCTTCATGCCCCCAAAGAAAGCTCACTACACAGATTCCTGAGAAGTCATTCCTTTACTGAAGATTTGCCAGGGTGTGGGGTGGGAGTGGGGCCCAGGGGTATAGAGGCAGGGTGTTTACACCACCCACACAGAATTGCACTTAGAAAAGTCCCCTAGATGTGTCTTTCCTCCCAGATCTCTCACCTTCCCTGTAAGCTCCCTCAGCATCAGCAGACTAACCTTCCCCCTCACCCTAAACTCCCCATTCCAACGCCCTTACCCCTTGGCTCATGCAAAGGCAAGAGCATCCCGCAGAGGCAAGATGACCTTGGGGTCCAAAAACAAGAGCTCCCTCAGCTACCAGGAGCCTTCCTGCTAGAGGAATTTTAAATACCTGATCATGTCTGCTTTACTTTTTTTTCCCCATCACCTATACCAGCTCATCTGGGGGCCTGAGCAGCACCTCCCTTGAGGTCCCCTTGCCAAGCCCATGTCTTTGATGGTGGCAGCTTCTCTTTGTGCTACACAGTTTCTGGAATGAGCTCAAGTCCACAAATAGATGCCCACTGACCCAAGTTACCACAGCCCCTCACTTCTGATTCAAAGCTTTTGGTGACTCCCAGGTGGGGCCAGCCTCATGGGCACGCGACCCATGTGATGGCACAGGGCCCCATGTTTAGAAGGGCCGTGCCCTCAATATCAAAAAACCAAAGAATCCAATCCAAAAACGGGCAGAAGATCTAAACAGACATCTCTCCAAAGAAGACATACAGATGGCCAAGAGGCACATGAAAAGCTGCTCAACATCACTAATTATTAGAGAAATGCAAATCAAAACTACAATGAGGTATCACCTCACACCAGTGAGAATGGCCATCATCAAAAGGTCTACAAACAACAAATGCTGGAGAGGGTGTGGAGAAAAGGGAACCCTCCTGCACTGTTGGTGCGAATGTAAATTGACACAGCCACTATGGAGAACAGTATGGAGGTTCCTTAAAAAACTAAAAATAGAACTACCACATGACCCAGCAATCCCACTACTGGGCATATACCCTGAGAAAACCATAACTCAAAAAGAGTCATGTACCACAATGTTCATTGCAGCTCTATTTACAATAGCCAGGACATGGAAGCAACCTAAGTGTCCACTGACAGACGAATGAAGAAGATGTGGTACATATATACAATGGAATATTACTCAGCCACAAGAAGGAACGAAATTGGGTCATTTGTACAGACGTAGATGGACCTAGAGACTGTCATACAGAATGAAGTAAGTCAGAAAGAGAAAAACAAATATCGTATATTAACGCATATATGTGGAATCTAGAAAAATGGTGCAGATGAACCGGTTTGCAAGGCAGAAATGGAGATATGGATGTACAGAACAAACGTATGGACACCAAGGCGGGGAAAGCAGGGGTGGGGTAGGGTGGGACGAACTGGGAGATTGGGATTGACCTATATACACTAATATGTATAAAATAGATTAATAAGAACCTGCTGTATAGCACAGTAGATACTAACACAACATTGTAAAACAACTATACCCCATAAAAAAAAAAAAGGCGGCCCTGCCATGGTTCAGTGCTTGGCTGTCACCATGATGACATGCTTAATGAGTCTGAACAACGCGCCCATATTTTCAATATGTTCTGGGCCCTGAAAATTATGTAGCCACTTCTGGCCACACAACCCTCACGGAAGATCTCCCTTCCTTCAAAGCAGTTTCTCCACAGCACCCCACAATCCTTAACCTCCAGGTCAATCTGCCTTGCCCACCTGGGCCTCCACTCATTGCAGGGCGCTGGGCCTGGAAAGGGCCTTTGTGCAGCTGGAGGTGGTGGGGTCCTTCCTTTGCTCTGATGAAGCCACAGAATCCAGGGTCCTGGGGAAGCGGTGACGGGGAGAAGGCAGGGAGGACTACGGTGGGGAGAAGACCCTCTGCAAAATTATCCACCCCACCACATGCCCATTCCAGAGATCCCACCAGGAGAGAGAATTCCTTTGTGATAGGGTCCTTTCCAACTGTTTTAAAAATAAAACCATTCCTGAGAAGGTCAACACCCCACGTTATTGGTTTCCACCATGCTGTGCACAAGCTCGCAAGCTGTTGTAAGCTGATCATGGGTGGATGTCTGGGCACAGGAGAATATTTGAAGAGGACGTGAGGAAACTCCTGAATCTGGGGGAGAGTGAATCACAGAGGAGAAGTCTGAGTGAGGCCTGCAGAGCGGGTGCTAGGGCTTGGGAGCCCGAATAGGGGGGACATGAGGGGAGCGAGGAAGCCAGGTAGAGGTATTTCTTCTACTTCACGATTTTCCTGGACTCTGAGAATGAAAGCTTTTCTGCTCAGCCTCTCTTGATGGGTACAGAGGTCTATATTAGTTTCCTGTGTCTGCCTTTTTTTTTTTTGCCAATAACAAATGACCACAAGCTGGGTGGCTTTAAATACCAGAAACGTATTCTCCCACAGCTCTGCAGACTAGGAGTCTGAAATCAAGGTGTCAGCAGGGTTGTTTCTTTCTGGGGGCTCTGAGGGAGAATCCAGTCCATGCCTGTCTCTTAGCTTTTGCTCACTGCCTGGATGTCTTTAGTGTTCTTTGGTTTGTAAACACAGCATTCCCGTCTCTGCCTCCGTCTTCACACCAACTGCTCCTCTGTGTGTCGCTGTGTTAAATCTTTCTCTCCTTTTCCTTACCAGGACACCACTTGTTGGATTGAGGGCCCACTCTAAATGCAGGATGATGTCCTCTTGAGAAACTTAGCTTAAAATACATCTGCAATGACCCTATTTCCAATATTCAATAATACTGAATTAGATACTTCAAAATTTCTAGGAGACTAGATCTTAAATGTTCTCACCACAAAAAAGAAATGATAATTATGTGATGTGATCGAGGTGTTAGCTGAAGCTATGGTGGGAATCATACTGCAATATATAAATGTATCAAATCAACATGTTTTATACCTTAAACTTACACAGTTATATGTCAATTATATTTCAATTTAAAAACTAACTTAAAAAAAAAGATCTTATTTTCAAACAAGGTCTCATTCACAGGTACAGAGGTTAGGACTTGGTCATATCTTTTTGGAGCCACAATTCGATATACAATACAGTTTTCAGTTTCTGTTTGCTTTTTATTCATGCTTTATTTGAACTTTCGAGCTTTGGTTTTTTTCCCATGATAGAAATTCTGAAATTCTGAGACACATTATTAAATAATAATAGCAAAACCTCTGCAAATCCAAGGCATTTTACAAGTATGTAATGCAAGAGACTCTGAAGGATATCACAGTATCCCAGGAGAACAAGGAAGGAACAATAGCAAATGCCTTTGATCCCTTCAGTAGGAAAGTTGCAATAAGAGCCAAGTTCTATGATTTTAATATTGTTGTACATTACTCAGAACACAGAAATGTGAGTGTTTACAACCCTGAAACTGAAATAGAAAAGTAACAAAAATGTACTTCTAAGAGATTTTCATTAGATTAATTGGTTTGTTGAAAAATATGGAAAAGCCTAACAAAATATTTTTGAATAAAACCTCTAAAGACTGAATCCCATCCACTACCCCCTTACCATGCTTTCAGGAACAGTTTGCTTTTTTGGCGAACTAGACTTAAACAGTAATACAGACAAACAATCAGAAATTTTGCATGATTCCTAATCATTAAGAAAGATTCAATTACCCTGAGAGAGTTGGCACACTAAAATTCTTAAGAGAGGAAAATGATCTTATAAAAAGTTAGGGGTTTTTTTTTTCCTCATTAATCTTTACCACCCTGGGTCATTTCTATTTAAGTATCATCATGGCTTAGATCAAGGCCACAGAATATTCTGCAGATTTGAGATTGAAATTTGTCCCTGTGCCAGTTTTCTTTCTAGGACATCAAGTTACCTCCCATTTCCTTCTTTTATGTGCAGAAAATCCCAAATATCTCAGCCTAATCACAGTTCATGGCCGTTGATATCACCATGCAATTAACTTAAGGAATTGTTTTCATGGAAAAATAAACTAGAAAGAATAGCCTAGATAATTAGGAAAATGACAAATAAGGGGAAGTAGTCCTACCAGGTGCTAAAATACATTATGTGGCTACAATACTCAAAACAGTTTGGGACCATCACATAAAGACCCACAGGAACAAGCGGGACAGAAGGAAAAGACATGCAGAGCCCATGAATGTAACATGACACAGGCAACATTTCAAGTCCACTGGATAGCCATTAGGAAACAGGACATTTGAATCCACACTTCACACCTTAAAATAAATACTAACTGCATCAAAGGTAAAAATGTAAAAACTAGGGTTTCCCTGGTGGTGCAGTGGTTGAGAGTCCGCCTGCCGATGCAGGGGACACGGGTTCGTGCCCCGGTCCGGGAAGATCCCACATGCTGCGGAGCAGCTGGGCCCGTGAGCCATGGCCGCTGAGCCTGTGCGTCCGGAGCCTGTGCTCCGCAACGGGAGAGGCCACAGCAGTGAGAGGCCCGCGTACCACACACACACACACACACACACACACACACACACACACACACACAAAGTAAAAACTAAACCAAGCCAAACACACACACAGAATAGAAGAAAACATGGGAACACTCACAATTTCAGAGTGAGAAAAGCCTTTCCAAATATGACAAAAAACCCAGAAGGCTAAAAGAAAAGAGAAACTTAACTACACACACACAAAATTTTTTTTCATGGAAAAGCCACTAATCTAAGTTGGTCCAGCCACTATGGAAAGGAGTTTGGAGGTTCTTCAAAAAACTAAAAATAAAGTTGCCATATGATCCAGCAATCCCACTCCTGAGCATATATATGGACAAAACTATAATTAAAAAAGATACATGCACCCCTATGTTCATAGCAGCACTATTCACAATAGCCAAGACATGGAAACAACCTAAATGTCCATCAACAGATGAATGGATAAAGAAGATGTTGTACATATATACAATGGAATATTACTCAGCCATATAAAAGGATGAAATCATGACATTTGCAGCAACATGGATGGACATAGAGATTATCATACTAAATGAAGTAAGTCAGAAAGAGAAAGACAAATATAATAATGATATCATTTATGTGTGGAATCTAAAATATGACACAAATGAAACCATCTACAAAACAGAAACAGACTCACAGACATGGAGAACAGACTTGTGGTGGTCAAGGGGGAGAGGGCATGGGGGAGGGATGGATTGGGAGTTTGGGCATTAACAGATGCAAACTACTATATATATAGAATGGATGAACAACAAAGTCCTACTCTATAGCACAGGGAACTAATTTCAATATCCTGTGATAGACCATAATGGAAAAGAAAAACGAATGTATATATATGTATAACTGAATCACTGTGCTGTATAGTAGAAATTAACACAACATTGTAAATCAACTATACTTCAATTTAAAAAAAAAAAGAAAAGAAAGAAAAACCACCATAAGCAAAGTCAAAAGGTGAAGACTAAACTGGAAAAAATATTTGTAACTCACATCACAGACAAAAGAACAATTAGCTTCCTCCCCTCCTCCCACATTGGCTTAACCAATAGAAAAATGGGCATAAACCAATAGAAAATCAATAGTAAAATGAACAAAGCTGCTAAAGACAGCCAAAGAAGAAGTAAACACTCAAAAGATATTCATCTCACTCACAATAAGAGAAATGCAAATTTAAAAGCACAATTCAATTATATTCAGAAAGAAGTTCATTTTAAAAAACAAATAGAAAGCCATGTTTCAGATTGGAAAGGTACAAAACTTGAGCACATATCCATTAGGCTCTTTATACAATGTGACTGACGCTGTTCTTATCAAGATGGAGTTCCCTCCTCTGGGTTCCCTCCCCTTGCCTCTGGGCTTGTAACTTTTCTGAAGAATGGAGTGTGGAAGAGATGCTATGTGACATATAAGCAGGATTGGAAATAGGATGAGGCAAGAGGGGGGCCAGGGCACAAAATGTCAGAAAGCACTCATCTTCAAGGGTGTGCAAGTGTAGGGTCAGCCTTCAAAAAAAATGCCCCTTAAACCCTGTGGTCCAGAGACCTCTCTTGTCTCTTGCTTCCAAAGGAAGTCTGGCGACCTTGATGCCACCAGGTTGGAGAAACTATATAGAGAGACCATGAAAGGACAGAGACACCTGAGTGGTCCCCACAATTCCATCACCTTGGAGACTCAGTTCTTACCAGTCCTGCACCAGACACTTGACTGAAGAAGTCTTTGAAATGACCCCAGCCACCAGCTGAATGCATCTCCTGAGAGATGCCAAACCAGAATGACCCAGCCAAGTGAATCATCATCTGGACCCACAGAAACTATGAAAGATAAGAAATGATCACTGATGTTTGAAGCTATGAAGTTTTGGGATGATTTGTTATAGGAGTAGTTACAGAATTTATAGATACCTATAGTTTGCATCTGCTAATGCCCTATTTAAGATAGGCACTCTCATATCTTGCTGATGGTAGATTAAATTGGTATATCCTCCTTGGAGATGAACAATTTACTAACATCTAATTAAAATCAATACATACAGGCCCTTGGCCCAGACATTCCACTTTTAGAAGTTTCCCAATGAATATATTCACATATATGCACAGTGATATACGTACAATATATTTATCACAATATTGTGTAAATAGAAACAATTGGAAACAACCAAAAGGACACCAATATGGGCCTGTTTAAGCAAATTATAATATTCAATGGAATGCTGTTCAGTTCAACAAAGAATGAGGGTATTCTTTGTATGATATTAAAAAAAACTGCAATGTGATTTCTAAGCAAAACAATAACAGAAAAGTAAGGTACAAGGCAGTATGTATAGTACAGTAGCAGTTGTGAAAGAGGAGGAAGAAAAGAATACCTCTGATCATAACTGCATGAATACGCATAGATCATCTCCACAAATTACACAAGGCACATTTACACCCATTGCTTGGAGGAAAGAATGGATGGCTGACAGACAGGATGTGGGGGGTATGGAGATTTACTGTATGTGTTTCAATGCCTCTTAATTTTATACCAGGTGACTGTATTACCTAATCAGAGATAAATAAGCAAAATGAACTTGAAAATTTTCTCTTTTAGTTATTTTGCTTTAGCTTAACATTGTCTGGACTTTTAGATATTAGATCAAACTGAGGTTCATGTAGTCCTGAGGATCAGGAAGATTTTCTTCCAGGGTGTATATTCATGGGTTAGGAGGCTGGAATCAGTTTCTAGATGTAGAATGAATACAAGTGCTCGGGCCTAAAATTCATTTGTCTGGGAAATTACCTTGCCGGGCTGGTTCTACTTTCTCTCTTTTTTTTTTTTTTTTTGCTGTACGCGGCCCTCTCACTGTTGTGGCCTCTCCCGTTGCGGAGCAACAGGCTCCGGACGCGCAGGCTCAGCGGCCATGGCTCACGGGCCCAGCCGCTCCGCGGCATGTGGGATCTTCCCGGACCAGGGCACGAACCCGCGTCCCCTGTATCGGCAGGCGGATCCTCAACCACTGCGCCACCAGGAAAGCCCAGTCCTCCTTTTCTTACTGGACAAAAGTTAGTCTCACCTGTCCTGCATTTTATTCTGGGTGTTGCCCAGTGAGGGAAGACCCCTGGGAGGCCAAACGAACAAAATATTGGCATTGGTTTTGAGAAAGTGAACTTTAAAGATTGTGAAATAAATCCTTTTGCAAGTCTAATTTCTTGCAAAAGGTAGTTTCCAAGTTTTTGCTTTCAAAATAATTGAAAGAGGACCTATTGAATTATCAGCTGATAGAACATTAAAAATTATTTTTAATAATGGATCACAGGGCCATTTTTTACATATAACTCAGGACTTCAAAGAAAAATTGAAGTGATGTTGCTGTAAGAAAAATCCTTCCATTGCCATCTGCTCGTATACAAATAACGTTCCTCAGCATTGACATTTGTAAAAACAAAAAAAGGGGAATAACTTTGATGTGATACATTATACTCAACCATAAATAACTGTACTTGCTTGAAAACTATGGCAACTCCCACCTTCCCTGATGGTGCAGTGGTTAAGAATCCTCCTGCCAATGAAGGAGACACAGGTTCGAGTCCTGGTCTGGGAAGATCCCACATGCTGCGGAGTGTCTAAGCCTATGTGCCACAACTACTGAGCCTGCGTGCCACAGCTACTGAAGCCTGTGTGCCTAGAGCCTGTGCTCCGCAACAACAAAAGCCACTGCAATGAGAAGCCCATGCATCGCAATGAAGAGTAGCCCCCTCTCGCCACAACTAGAGAAAGTCTGCGCACAGAAACAAAGACCCAATGCAGCCAAAAATAAAGAAATAAATTTAGTTTAAAAAAGCCCCCAAAACTAAGGCAGCTCTATCTATCTTACCAAGAGATACATTTCCAGTAAAACTTTACGTTTAATGATTACAGTTGGTCAGATCAATTGTAGTGATAACTCCAGCTAAAGTTTTTTTCTTTTCATTTTTTTACCTTTGAGCTTTACAGTCGCAGGAAAATTTTTAAAATTTCAATGTGTTCACGCACTTTTGTTGTATCAAAGAATGTGAGAGTGATTTTTTTAAAAAAGCTTTCAAGCATACAGATAAATTATATCAAGGGTAAAATTCTTTGGGGGAAGTAGAATAAAACGACTTCAAACTGAAAAGGGAACAATGTAAAATTTCCATGTATTTAAGAATAATTTTTTGATATATTTTCAAAATGATGATGGTGGGTATAAAATGGCTGTGGTATTTGGATACATTTTAAAGAATGATGTAATGAGGGTTTTTAAATGTTCATATTTATCATATGTTGGAAATTATATCTTAAAGAAACATTTTAAATAATGTAAAATTGCCTAAGAGAGAAAGTTCTTCAAATTCTTTAAGCAATATACAAATATTTTGAACTATTGCCTTAGAGATTATCTGGTTTAGCTCTCTTTACTTTGCAGATTAAAAACTTGCTCATCAAAGTGGTCACCAAGTGACAAATGGTCTCCTACCTCCTTGTCCAGGAAGCCAGATCTAATCCTGGCAACCTGCCTGGTCAGGATGAGTCCTCTATGGTCCTTGGCAGGAACACCTGAGTGGTAAGGAGCAAAGGAAATCAGCCCAGATGCCAAAACTGTGCACCCCACCAACCCCTCGGGAATGGAGATAAAATTCAAGCAACAAAATGCTGTCTTCCCACATCCTCATGGGGTGTATATAACATTTTGATGCCCTCTTAAGACCATCCGACATTATCTTTTGAGTCTTTTCACCTCTGATTTCTGTGAATCTCTTTTTTCTTTTCTTTTTTTTTTTTTTTTTTGGCGGTACACGGGCCTCTCACTGTTGTGGCCTCTCCCGTTGCGGAGCAACAGGCTCTGGACGCGCAGGCTCAGCGGCCATGGCTCATGGGCCCAGCCGCTCCGCGGCATGTGGGATCTTCCCGGACCAGGGCACGAACCCGTGTCCCCTGCATCGGCAGGCGGACTCTCAACCACTGTGCCACCAGGGAAGCCCGCCCTCTGTGAATCTCTTGCTTTCAGTTTGCTCATCAGACACCTCTCCTGAGAACCAGTCTCATTCCCGCTATGATGCCAGCAAATCTGGTTGAGGACCAGTGAGTGGGGGAATGGGGATGCAGGAGAGACAATGGTTGGCACCTTCTAAACTTGGCCTTATAGCTCTGCTTTTTCTCTCTCCTCACCCTAGATTTGCCTTCAGGCTTCGCTCAAATTCATTCAGTTACAGGTTAAGGTTACCGTGTATTTTATTTTCCAAACTAGCACACATTTGAAAGAGCGATCAGTATATTGATAATTATGCCAGAAAAACAGGTAGAATCCATGATCATCCTGGGATATATATTGTCACCTTAGCTATTGGTATTCTAGTGAGGAAGGAAGGAGAAAACTGCTGAAAATGTTGGATTAGGTGTGGGGAGTGTTAGAGCAGTAGATTAATTGGGGTGATCTGGTGTGGAATTGGGTAATAAAACTCAAATGAGGGGGAAAATGTATGGACAATCAATGTTGTGTTGATTTTGTCTAACATTCTGGGGAAAGCCAACACTACCTATGGGCAGAATCAGCAGCTATGCACTCCATGTAATTTGGGGAGTCCAGAAAAATCCAGAATTCTCTCTCTCTGTCTTACTGATGACTTCTGCAGTACCTGCTATTCCCCAAATCAAAGTTATTGCTTAGGCCTTCTGGAAACTAGTGCATTTTATCTGAGTGGTATAATTTTGCAGGAATATCATAAATGAATCCTTCTTTACCTTACGGAGAAGAAGCATGAGAACATGGGTCACAGGATAGGTAAGCTTTTTTGTTTTGTTTTGTTTTTGTCTTGTACCCATCTAAGCTTTTGTCTATTACCTTTTTTCATGGATTAAAACAAAAATTCCATATCAAGAATATATAAAGCAAAAATTAGAATAAAGAAATCTTACAAATCAATAATAAAAGCTGAACAACCCAATGTAAAAAAAAAACTAAGCAAATATTTGAACAGAAACTTTACAAAAGGAGACATAAAAATGGTCTATGAAAATATGCTCAAATCACTACTCATCAAGGAAGGACAGGTATGTTTTGAAGTGGTGACTAGAGGTGATATAGTATATATAAGCATAGAACAGAAAGCACTGAACCAAGGTTGGTAGGAGGCGGAGGCCACGGCCTCTGGGGAGGGTGTTGGGTGTGCCACATACACACAGGCCACTCCATTTAATCCTTCCTACAGCCCTGTAGGTGGGCACAGGCTTTTCTCCTTTACCCAGGATGTAACACCCAGATGGCTTGTCACTGCTCTGAAATTTCTTTGAAAGGATCATTCCAGGTGATAGATTGTGCCAGAAATCAAAAGAATAACACTGTGTATTCATGCAGTTCTCCGTGTTGACAAGTGCTTTCAGATGAGTTTGTCCATCCAGACTTGCTAAGACCTTCATGAAATGGATTGGCCAGGTATCATTATGATCCCATTACTATGAGCACAGCTGAGACCAAAACTCCAGGGGGCCTGACTTTGGGTTTAGTGATTCGGTGCTTTTCCCACAGAATACAGACCTCTAGGTAGTTTATGACAGATCAATCCTGATAAATTTCCTTGGCCTTATGGGGAGGATACTGGATCTCTCCATACTGAGAAAATATTCACTCACCATTAGAGTCACATATAACCTTTACACAGGTCTCTAAATTCCTAAAAACCCGATTCCTGCCCACCTTCCTAATCTTTTTTTTCCTCTTCTCTCTATATTCTAATGCGGGGGGGGGCTCCTTTCTGGGCCTTGACTATACCTTTCTGGCTGTTCCCTCTGCCTGGACCTCTTTCTCCCCAGATCTTTGTATGGCTGGCTCAATCTCATGCCTCCGGCCAAGGTTGATTTCCTTAGACTCTCCCCTAACCCCTTATCTAAAGTGGCCTCACATCATCCTGCTTATTTTTTTTTTTTTTTTTTTTTTGCAGTACAGGGGCCTCTCCCTGCTGTGGCCTCTCCCGTTGCGGAGCACAGGCTCCGGACGCGCAGGCTCAGCGGCCATGGCTCACAGGCCCAGCCGCTCCGCGGCATGTGGGATCTTCCCGGACCGGGGCACGAACCCGCGTCCCCTGCATCGGCAGGCGGACTCTCAACCACTGCGCCACCAGGGAAGCCCCATCCTGCTTATTTTTTGATGACACAGCACAATCTGCAAGTCTCTAGCTTATCTGCTAAGTACTATTATCATATTTTCTCTATTAGAACATAAGTCCCATTAGTCAAGGACCAAGTCTGACTTTTTACTGCTCTATTCCCACTGCTGGTACATGGGAAGTACTCAAGAAATGTTTGTTATGAATAAAATGAATAGGCAACTTTGACTGGGATTGCTTGATCTTGGTGTGTGGCCAGCTAGCATTTCCAGCATGGATGGTTATGCTCTAATTCCAACAATAGTTCATTCAGGAAGTTACAGTCAGTCAGTCACTCACTCACCTAACTAGAGGTACCCACTATGATGGAAGGGAACCACCAACTACTTGAAAGGATCTTCTAATCTACATACCTCAGTAAAGAGAGTATCAAGATTGCACTGGGCAAATTTTTAAGTCCAAATCTTCCAATCTACATATAAACTGCTTGACTTTTTAAAAAGCAAATCCCAAATGCTCTGATCCAGTTATAATGGTGCAGTTATGGGGAAGCATAGTGTATAAGATTATTTAATTGGAAAATCTATCAAGCAAAAACCATTCTTCAATCTGCTTTGACAAGATACTGAGCTCAGGAATTGTTCAACCTCAATTCCAGAGGCTCCAGCACATGTTAATTTCAATGATTTCCTTGGACTCTGGTCATCTCAGACCTTAGATACCGTTGCCTGTTTTAAATTTTTAAGATTCCACTTTTACTGCTGTCTTATGACCATGATGCTAGTTCCTTTAAAGTGAGGCTTCCCTGGGATTCTGGCACAAGATAGCCACCAGTGAGAAAGGAGCTAAATACTCTTTGGGAAGGAGGAGAAATCTTAGAAATATAGAATTTTTAAAAATTTGAAGTCTGAGTTTTTCAAGAGCCAAAACATTTTCAGACTTTCCCTAAAAGAATAGAGGCCAAACCAAATTTATGAAATTCTACATTTATATATTTTTACCCTGTGAGAATATATCTAAAATAAGTTTAAAAATTAGAGTTGAAGACTGAAAATGGGAAGAGAGAGACATCTTATATCAGTTTACTTCATACCATAAGAAAAAAATTGGAAATCCCTAAATTGTGACTGTAATTTTGGCAGTTTTCTTCCTAGATTCTAATATAAGAAAAAGTATTTTTATGCTCTAATATTGGTATAGAAATGGAATACATCACTCTGGAACTCAGATATACGTTTTTAACCTCAGTGATGTAATGATGTGGTGTCATTACGTAGATTCCATACTCACTTTTAAAAAATTGCTGAGATTCTGGTAATGATAGACTGGCTAACTTAAACCAGTACATCCACTGAGGAAAATCAGAAGAGGGGGACAAAATATTTTAAATGCCTGCTTGAAAGCATCTGAGAGGAATCAAGATAGCAAAGAATTCCCAGGCTAGAGGAGAGAGGCTGAGGAATGACCCAGCATGTGGAGATGGTTTTCCCTGGGGACTTTTGCCACTCTGAAGGAGCTGGCTGAAAGGCTGAAGGTCACTTTTTTTTTTTTTCAGTACATGGGCCTCTCACTGTTGTGGCCTCTCCCATTGCGGAGCACAGGCTCCGGACGCACAGGCTCAGTGGCCATGGCTGACGGGCCCAGCCACTCCGCGGCATGTGGGATCTTCCCGGATCAGGGCATGAACCTATGTCCCCTGCATCAGCAGGCAGACTCTCAACCACTGTGCCACCAGGGAAGCCCTGAAGGTCACTTTTGACAGTCATATTGGACTAGTGCTCACCAAGGGGACCTCTGGTGAATTCTAGATTGAGACCCCAAAAAGATTACTCTAGGAATAAGGGTGAACTGGAGTTAGAAATGCCGTACAAGGATTGGAGCTCAACTTCAAAAGAGCTCATCTCGGAGCTTGGATTGAGGTAACACAAATTGGTGGTATTCTTCTCTGGAGGAAAATGTCACCCTAGACCTAAAGTTGATCCTACAGGCAATGCTGCAAATACAACGTCGGGCACACAATAAAGAATAACCAAGTAGATGATGAGACAACATGAAACAAACTAACAAACAAAATCAGAAACAATAAACTACAGAAACAGACCCACAGGAGCTTCAGGTATGGTAATTAGTATCAGGAAAAGTCTCATATTAACTGTTTAGTATGTTCAGAGAGACAAACGGAAAGACTGGGAATTTTTGACGAGAGCTGGAAACTATAGGAAAGAACCAAGCGGAAATCTTAGAACTGAAAAAGATAACAACTGAAATTAAGAACTCAGTAGATGGATTGAACAAAGACTTTAAGACAGATGAAGAGAGAATTGGTGAAATGGCAGACAGGTCAGAGCAAATAATTCAGAATGAACTGTGAAGAGATAAACTAATGGACAACATACAGGCGATGATAAAACAAAAAGATACAGTAAGAAGATACCACAAATTTGAGAGAGAATGAGGCAAAAGTACTAGTTGAAGAAATAATGTGAAATTTTCAAAGTTGATAACAGATAATATGCCATATATTCAACAAATCTCACCAATCTCAAACAGATTTTTTAAAAAGAAAGAGAAAACCACATCTAGTTACATTATAGTAAAACTTGTAAAACTAAAAACAAAGAGAAAAATCTTAAACCGATCCTGATTATGATACAGACAACACTCAAGGAGGAACAATGAGACAGACAAGTGAGTTTAACAGAAGCAATGTAAAATTATGTAAAACAAAAGACAATGGAACTTTAAGGTGCTGCCATTTGTGACAACATGGATGAAGCTTGAGGGCATTTTACTTGAAATAATTCAGATAGAAAAAGACAAATATTGTATGATCTCACTTATATGTGGAATCTAAAAAACAAAAATAAAACCCCAAACCCATAGAAAAAGAGATCAAATTTGTGGTTGGGTGGGAGGAATTGGAGGAAGGTAGTGAAAAGGTATAAACTTTCAGTTATAAGATACATAAGAACTAGGGATGTAATGACAACATAACTACAGTTAACACTGCTGTATCATATATAGGAAAGTTGTTAAGAGACAAAATCCTAAGAGTTCTCGTCACAGAGAGAAACTTTTTTTCTTTCCTTTTATTGTATCTGTATGAGATGATGGATGTTAACAAAACCTACTGTAATCATTTCACAAAATATGTAAAACAAAGCACCATGCTGTACACCTTAAACTTACACAGTGCTGTATGTCAATTATTTCTCAATGAAACTGGGAAAAAATTCAAAATAAGAAGAAAGGAGAGGAAAAAAAAAAGAAAGTAGACCAAATAAGAATAACAGTAAGTTACTTAATAAGTTTACAAACCCCAATGTTGCAGTAATTGCATATAATGCAATGTGACAACTAATGGTAAAATATCTTTGAACTGGGCTTCCCTGGTGGTGCACTGGTTGGGAGTCTGCCTGCCGATGCAGGGGACACGGGTTCGTGCCCTGGTCCGGGAGGATCCCACATGCCGCGGAGCGGCTGGGCCCGTGAGCCATGGCCGCTGAGCCTGCGCGTCCTGAGCCTGTGCTCCGCAACGGGAGAGGCCACAACAGTGAGAGGCCCGCATACCGCAAAAAAACAAACAACAACAAAAAATATCTTTGAACTCATATTTTAAAAAACGATGCTTATAAGAATTATCTATATCTATATAAATACAGAAATGTTGAAAGTAAAAAGATAGATTAAGAAATATATGTAAATACCAATGAAAAGGAAGTGGGTATAACTTTATTAATATCAGATACAGTAAACTATATCTATAAAGAGGGACACAATAATGATAAAATGTACATTTTGTTAGGAAGATATGACAATTGTAAATTTGTATTCACCTAAAAAATATGGCTTAAATATAAAGCAAAAATTGACAGAACTAAATAGGAATAGTTAAAAATATTATTTTACTGGGAGTTTTAAAAACATACTTCGTAACTGTTGAACAAGCAGACAAAAATCAGTAAGAACACAGAATCTTCAGCAACATGACTAAGAAATAATCTAATAGACAACATGGAGTATTCAACAGCTGCAGGGTATGTATTCTTTTACGGCATATATGGAGAAGTTGATCATATACTTGTCATAAAGCAAGCCTCAGATTTTTAAGGATTGATGTCATATAGCATATGCTCTCTGACCATATTGCAGTTGAAAAGAAATCAGTAACAAAAATATACTAGAAAACATCCATATATATGGAAATTTAGAAATGTTCCTCTAAATAATCCCTGTGACCAAGAAGAAATCACAATGAAAATTAGAAAATATTTGGGACTACATGAAATGAATGAAAATGTTATATATTAAAGTATGGGGAAATTTCTTGATTTTAAACTGTTGGATATTGTCTATTGACTTTCTATTATGGAAGAGCTAAATTTAACTCTTTAAAATTTTCTTATGCTCCCCTACCCCACCCCCAATATATCCTTTCTCTCTTTCCCCATCTTCCCAAATAGTTATAGCATATTTTGTTTAAATTAATATTCACTACTTATATTATTTTGGCTATGTAAATATTTTTTACAAAATATGAATGGGATAGATGTTGCCTTCAAAGCAGATTAGTCTTTACCTGTTATTTACCCAACTGACTTTCTCATACCTTTGCCATCTCCAAACCTCACCCCAACCACCAACGACACCTACCAGTTGAGTAGTTACAAATCTCCACAATCCAGACTGCCAGGGCAAAATCTTCCCTGAGTTAATGGCAACTCAAGATGGAAAGAGATGTGTTTGCATATTGCAAGATGGTAAGAGCAAAGCTAAGGAATGCACAAATGAAGTAGTGTTAAAGAATAAAAATGAAATGAAGTAGGTGCTCTCAAAGCGGATGGGAATACCTGTTTCTTTTTGGCTAAATGTGAGAATGCAAAGAGAGAAGAGACTGGGAGTTGAACATTCTTAATGATTTTGTGACAGGAGAAAGTAAAAGTTCAAAACTGTCTTCCTATTTTCCTTCCTTTCAAAAGAAGAAAGGAAGAAAAAAAAGGAAAGAAAGAAAGAGAAAGAGAGAGAGAGGGAGGGAGGGAGGGAGGGAGGGGGAGAGGGAGGGAGGAAGAAAGGAAGAAAAGAAGGAAGAAAGGAAGGAAGGAAGAAAGGAAGGTGGGGAAGAAGGAGGGAGGGAGAGAGGACGAAGGGAAAAGGGAAAGAAAATGTAAAGGAAAAGGGAAGGGAAGGGAAAGGAAAGGAGGGGAAGGGAAGGAGGTAGAAGAGGCAGTTACCAGGATACAAATACATCACTTAAGGAATGTTCCCCAGGATACAAGTATGTGCTTATGAATGTGAGTAGGTGGCATTCTTTTTGCTGTGACAACCTAGGAGATATCCTCTTTATGCACTAAGTGCAGGGGGTGGGGAGCCAGAAAGCAACTGTCTTCATTAAAAACACTGAAGCAGGATAAACATGTTTTGGGAGTCCTGAGATCCTGGCTCGAAGCCAAAATGCATTTTCCAACAGGAGCAATGGGAATCTATAGCTTTATGAGGAATGGTCCCACATGGGGTATACTCATATCAGGATGGGAGAAGGGAACAACAGACATCATCTATAAAAAACCAGAGTTAGGGTTTTATTTTTCTCCTGTTGAAATGTATAGTCTTCTATGGATGAGCTGAAAACTTAACAACGGCTCATTTTTTTCATTAGTTAAACAGATATTTACGGAACACTTACTGAGGATCCAGCAATGGGCTAAAGCCAGAGAGTTTTCTCAAAATGAACTTAGAGTCTATTAGGGGACAGAGATATAAAAAGGCAACCGAACAGTGTAATAAGGTGAAATTGGGTGGATTCAGGTGCTACAAGGGCCCCAGGAGAAGTGGTCCTCAGTGCAGCCTGGGTGGATGGATGGGATGCTTTTGGAGTAACCATCATCTGTGGTGACGTCTACAACATAAGGATCTTTGGCCTTGTAACTATGGGAAAATGTTATAAGTCCAAACTTCAGACTTACTAACTAAAGACCTAGTCAGGATATAAATTTCACATTGCTTGTATACTATTTCTTCTTAATACAGAGAAAAACGTCAACCATCCTCATTGTTACTAAGACTTCTGATTTTTACCAGCTGTCTTAAGGCTGAAACTATTTCTGTTGCTTTGCCTTCCACGTTACCACCTAAAAAGATCCCAATGCACTCATCTGCTTTGCTCCACTTCTTTCTGACCCATTATGCAGTGCTGCCTCAACATATCACTTGGGAATTCAAGGAGAGTTCACGGTGGAGAAGACTGGGAGATGCTTTTTAGAACTTGCTTTCGGAAAACGCCAACCAAATGTAAGCCAAGCCCAGCTTTTGATCAAATTTTTTTTGGGGGGTGGGGTACGCGGGCCTCTCACTGTTGTGGCCTCTCCCATTGCGGAGCACAGGCTCCGGATGTGCAGGCTCAGCGGCCATGGCTCACGGGCCCAGCCGCTCCGCGGCATGTGGGATCTTCCCGGACCGGGACACGAACCCGTGTCCCCTGCATCGGCCGGCGGACTCTCAACCACTGCACCACCAGGGAAGCCCTTGAGCAAATTTTAATGATCACACTGATCCAAACAATTTTCTGTTCCTGATCTATTCCCCGGGATCTTTCCTGCAATTAATCACCAGCTGAATGGATTCTGGGGCTCCAGGTCAAAGTGAAAATGCTCTGAGGCTTGCAAGCATCTCAACAGTTTGTGCAGAGACATTACAGAGCACTTTTATTAGCTCTGACTCACCCTGGGCGGTCTCTACAGCCTGGAGTCAGGCTGCCTGTTACCACTGTTTCCTCCAGTTGTTATGGATACCACCCGAAGGGGCTTTGGATGCTTCTAGTATAGGCTTCCTCTGTCTTTCGGTCCTTCCCTTGGAAATCCACGGTGGGGTCCATCTGGCTCTTAGTGTTCAGACAACATGGCATTCTCGTGGTCCCCTACCCCAGGTTGGCACCAGTTCCCTTCGGTGATAAGGAAGGTCACTGCAGTGACCTAAACACCGTGGCTGCCTCTAGAAGCAGCCTCTTGGACTTGGGACTTGAACCTTGTCAGGAACAAGGCAATTAACTGAGTTCCCTGTAGGTTGGCTGGACAAGTGAAGTGAAACAGAAAACTGAGGGAATTTTCTGAGACAGTCAGGCTAGAAATAAATAAAGATAAGCAACCTGGCTTCAATCTTCTGGATCTTTCAGTGAAAGAATTTTAGCCCAAATGATCAGGAGAATGGCTACCACTTCACACTGCATGTGTGGACACGGCCTCGGGCAGTCCATCCTACCACTCCACCTCCCCTACCCAACCCCAACCAGACACCTCTACCCTGCAGGCACTTTTATAAGAGTGATTGACCAAAGAAGCGCTTCCTGGTTCCCCCATATTCCTTTACAGTCTATGTAGGGGAGAACTCATTCCTACTTCTTTTTCTTTTCTAAGCCATGCCGGTACTTAATCACAGCTGGAAACTATAACAAGCAGGGTGGAAGACATCAGGTCCTACTCACAGCTGATGGGTGAAACTGCGCATTAATTACTCATGGAGATGCTCAAGGTTGTTAAGGAACCAGGTGACATTTGTGGATGAGCTAAGTGCAAGTGGGCTGTCCTCAGCGAGGTCCAATTCCTCCCGGATCTGGGCGGTCCAGAGAGTGGGGTCAGGGCAGGGAAAAGAGCGGTGGAGAATTTTGTTTCCTTGGCAGCCCATCTGCTGAGTTCATGAACAAGCCCTGTTCTGGCCTTCCTGCCATCCTGGCCTTGTGGGTGGTCTCTCACACATCCAGCTACACAGCACAGCCCACCCCCTGCTTATGGCCTCTGCCAGAGTACTAATTAGGAACCCTGTATCCTTGGAAGACTAAACAGCTAGGACTTTATAATTAAAGACTTCATTAGTTTCCTAGTACAAATTTCCATGGCTAAAGGAACTGAGGCCTGCTTTATTTATGGCGTCAGAAGGCGTCCCATCAATCTTAGCCATCCTCTTACAGCCAGGGGCCCACCACACCCCGTCTCCCCCAGGAGTCTGTCAGCAGAAGAGGAGGTAGTCAGTGTCAGAGTTAAACCAGAGAGATCGCCAGAGTCTACGTTACATGGTTTGCATGAATTCATAATTCGGCCAAAACTGGGTGGCAAATGTAACAAGTCTAACACCCATTTATCATTAATTGTCTTCTCTTCTGAGCTCATCTCATAAGTAAAAGGGGCATTCCAGCAGACGATGCTGGACTTTCTCTATGGCTTGTCTTTCAAGATTGTCACTAGGGAGTATTTTTGAAGCTCTTCGGGCCAGAGGAACGGAGGCCCTTAGGGAAAAGGCACGAGTGATGTGCTGAGAGCTGCCAAGGGAACCTGGCAGAATATAATGAGATCAGAAACATTTTTCCTAGAAAGAGTCATTGTGTAGCCTAATTTGAGCAAAAGATTCTTTCTTTCTTAATTCCTATTGCATGAGAGAATTGACAATACTGCAACAGCTAATATTTGAGAAGTACCCTGTGTTAGGGAATATTCTAAGCACCTTAAATGCACTATCTCTTTTACACCTTGTGCAGTGTCTCTCCACTGAAATCTGTTCTTCCCTCATCGCTGGCAAGAGTTGTAGCCGGAACATGGCTGTTCAGCCTGGGACTACATTTCCTAGCCTCCTTGAGCCAAGTGTGGCCACAATGTCTACACCTTCACCGGTGGATCCTAAGCAAGAGCGTGCCACACTCAACTGGAGCTGTCTCCTCCATGCTCTTTCTCCCTTTCCTGCTGGCTAAGTTGGTGTAAAACGTAATGGTCTTAAAACCCATGAGTTCCTATCAGACCTGGTGCCTAAGCCACCCACCAACCCAAGCACCCGTCCTGGGTGGTTTCATAGAAGAGAAATAAACCACTTATTCCTTAGCTCACCACATTGTAAGGATCTTTGTTAGAAAGCTTATATTAGAAAGCCTAGTATACTTTGCAATGACCCTCCAAGACTTTTTTCTTTTTTTAAATTAACTCCATTTTACTGATAATACAACAGCTCAAAGAAGTTAGTTTGTCTAAAGTCTTACTGTTGATAATTAGCAACGTTGGGATTCAAATCCAGGTTTTCTGACTATCTCTAATGAAAGAGGTCAGTACAGTGGTTCCTTTGGGTAGAGTGGATTGGTTGGGAGGGTCATGAGGGAGACCCCCCACCTCCCCTTTTTTTTGTAGGAGAAAGGTGCTTGGATTAGTAATTAACATTCAGACAATGTTTTATCATCATACAAAGCAATTTCACACTATCAGCTCATTTAAGCCTCGCAAATACCTTGTACAGATGAAGAGACCAAGGTTTGGACAAGTTATATATCTTGAACACAGTTAAAAAGAATCGACTCTACACTTCCAACACAGGTCTTCACTCTAAATCCTGAACCCAATCCATTATATGTATGCTGAAGCAACTCTCTCAGGTGTAAATTACAAAACCCAACTCCTACCAGCCTAAGCAAAAAACACACACCTCTCCCCACCGTACACACCCCTCTATACGTCCGTTTATATGAGTGGGGTGGGCTGGGGGGTGGTAGGGAGTAGAACTGGCCAAAGTAGCATGACTGTCATCAGATTTCTTGTTCTCTTACTCTGTCAGTAGTCTTCCTCAACGTGGCTGGAGGCAAATGGGGCCAAAAACAGTTCGAACTTACAGCTTCCAAGCTTAGCAACCCCACAGGAAAAATTGAGTTCTTGCCTACTGTTTTAATATAATGTATAAGGAAAATCACTGATTGGCCCAGCTTGGTGTATGTTGCCTTTTCCATGGACCAATCCCTGAAGCCAGGGGGATGGGGCAATACACTGTGACTCGCAGTCCCACGAGAACCACATGGAATGGGTAGCAGGACAGGAACAACCGTATGGAGGAAGTGGAGGAAGGTGGATACTGATGTCAGAATTGGGAAGGGATGTTGGACAAACAAAAACAGATCTGTTATACATGCCTGCATTATAGAAAGGATTCAGCAGAAAACTGGCAGCAGCATCCCTTAGTTTGCAAAACACCGTGTGTGTATATATATAATTCTATATGTATAACTGTCTCCTGGTCTTACTATAGACATCCTCTTGCACAGTGTGGTCCAAAAAGTTGCACTCCATAATGTGCCTATCCATTCAAAACCCTCTCTAGAACTTCTTAGCGCTTCCCTTTTAATTACAGTCCCCAGCATATGTGCACATAGTCCTGTCCCAGGGAGACTGAAATTCCTGATTTAAGGTAAGACAGAGTAAAGTAATTGCACACAGGTGTGGGGATAGGTAGGGAAGGATTGCATGTTACCTTAGTTTTCTGTCTCCAGGGTTTGTTTCTCATTACTCTCTGATGAGCAAAATTCATTTTCACCACAGTCCCTCAGCGTGATGGGAGGACTTTAACAAAAAGTCAGACCTGCCCTTCTGTCTGCTCCTCAGGTGTGCAGAGGTTTTTGACTGCTCGCAGCCAAGCAACTTGCTTACCCTATGGGACCAACCCTGGGGACACAGACACGAACGTCACAGTGTACTAAGCCAAGAAAGCAAACAGAGCTGCCTGGTGGGGACCATCACCTCTCTCCTCTGGCATGTGACCTTTCTAGCAACTTGTGAGCCATTTCTAAGACTCCAGACATGTCTGTTCCATGCTTTGTGTTAAGTAGCGGCTTTGAAACTTTTAAAGAAAATTAAACCCATGGTAAAACATACATTTTACATTGAAGTAGTACACACACACACAATATAACCAAAAATATTTCTTGAAAAATGACTAATATTTACCCCTACCATCGTATTGTACTCTGATATATTCTATTCAATTTTATTTCATTTTTTAAAAATTGCTGAGTATATTGATTTCATGACAGGTCACAACCTACAGTTTGGAGAGTATATAGTCCAACCATTCCATGCACTGCCCAAGTGCGTCATCAGCTAAAACCATGAACACCTTCTCATCAAATGCTTCCAGAGCCCTTTGTTTCCGGACTCTGGCCCCAGGAGAACATGAACCGTGCTAGATTAAGTAGGCAGGTTCTCGGTCTCAGACATCATCTTCCTACTCTTTCATGATGTGACTCATGGAAGGGAGGGGAAGGGACACTTTCTCAGCTGCATAAATTCCTTCCCCAATATGTCAGCACAGGTGGTCACCCAGCCTCTGCTCCCCAGCTCCAGTAGCTCACTGCCTGCTGCTTTAGCTGAGTTACTGAAGAGGTCTTTGACATTTCTAATAAAAATGACCTTGCTGCCATGTGCATTCCTCCATCTGGTCCTGCCCTTTGAAGCCAGGTGAGTTCAATCTCTTTTCCACACTGTATTTTAAACCTTTAGAAGACAACACCCATTATTGCCCTGAATTCCCCCATCACAAACTCCTTCTATCTCTAAGGGACAGGGTTCCCAGGTCCCTTGCCATCTTCCTGTCTGCTGTTTTTGGACACCCACTTATTTGCCAACATTCTTCTGAAAAGTGTGGCTTCCAGAACAAGGAATTGAGTACTTGGTGAATATAGATGTGTGTGTGTGTGTGTAAAATCCTATTTTAAGAAATCAGGTGATGTGTCAGAGCCCTTGATTCCAAGATTGTAAACCGTTGTCCTACCTGCATGACACTGGGCCAGCCCTTCTCCTTTTTGATTTCTTCATTGTTTAAAAAAAAAAAAAAAGGGCTTCCCTGGTGGCGCAGTGGTTGAGAGTCCGCCTGCCGATGCAGGGGTCACGGGTTCGTGCCCCGGTCCGGGAAGATCCCACATGCCGCGGAGCGGCTGGGCCCGTGAGCCATGGCCGCTGAGCCTGTGCATCCGGAGCCTGTGCTCCGCAACGGGAGAGACCACAGCAGTGAGAGGTCCGCGTACCACAAAAAAAAAAAAAAAAAAAAAAAAAATGGCTGTATTGTTTAAAGGGTACAGAGTTTCAGTTTGGGATGATGAACAAATTCTGTAAATGAGTAATGGTGATGGTTGCACAACATTTTGAATGTACTTAATGTGACCGAATTGTGCACTTAAAAATGGTCAAAATGATAACTTTTATGTCATGTATATTTTACCACGATTAAAAAAAAGAGAGAGGGTTAGATAAGATGATCTCTAAGATTCCTTTGAACATTTCTAAAGCTTTTACCATCTGACCCCATAATAGTTAGACTTAAAGGCCTGAAGGACCAGGCTCAGAGCTGAGCCTTCCATGGAAAGTGGTAGTAAGATGCTGACAGAGATTCTCAGTCCAGAATGAGGGAGGCTGGTGTTCAGCACCCCCATGCACAACCCCTCACACGCACTGTCCTGGAACTGAGTGGTCTAGTGAAGCCTAAACACATCCCCGAGAAATCAGAACAGTGATTCTGGCTAGAACCCCTGGGCTCAGAGTCCCTGGAGGGCATGAAATACAAGCAAATGCTCCTCTGACAGCCTGACCTCTGAGTTATCTTGAGGGCCAACTCAGAGAAGACCCAGAGGCCCAGCCCTGAGAAATTCCTTCCCTGCTCCCTGTCTTTGGTTTTTAAAATCCTTTCTCCTGCTATCTATTCTAGGGCGGTGGTGGGTTTAGAGAGCTATTGGCATGCGGGTGGGAAAGCTATCCAGTTGGGCTTTAATTCTTTTTCCCTAGTTGTGGGAAGCAGCCTCCTCTCTTCCATTTAAAAGGTGGAAGGAAGGGGAAAACAACAGAAACCCCAAACAAGCTGAATCTGAGGCCTGAACAGACAGCCTCACGTGGGCTGGCAAAGGGCAATTGTGCTGTTTTGTGACCCGAGCACCCTTGCCTTGGTGCTCTTGACCGGGTCAGCACCCTCAGGCTGCCTCCCTGGGGCTGCACTGGGATTTCCAGACCTTCCAAGAAGTAGCACCCAGGCCTGATGGCCAAGCCCCTCCCCTCCACCCCTCCACCCACCCCCCACCCCCGACCCCCGTGACAATGTGAAAGGGTCTGCACCTCAGTCAAGAGATATTCAGGGTCTTTGAAGTGTAAAAGGAGGACCTAGAGTATTTGGTTTTTCAATGATTTTCTTCTCCTTTTTATAAACTCTGGGAGGACGCCCAGGCAGCTGAAAACTACATCAAGGGCCTGATTTAGGGAGTGTTGTCATATTTCATCTATTCAACAAATAGCTGGAAGCAACTCCACAGGGACACTAAGAGGCAAGATGAGATGATGTTCATTCAGTGTGGATCTGGTACCCTTCTTGTGATGCAGAGCTGAGGAGACCCCAGCACTCACCAAGGTCGACAAAGAGCCCAAGGAAGGAGTTAAGACTGAGAAAGAAGATGACATTAACTTGAAGGTGGCTGGTTCTGTGGTGCAGTTTAAGATTAAGAGGCATTTTTATACCACCTAATGGAAGCCTGTTGTAAACAACAGGGTTTGTCAGTGAGGCAGACCAGATTCTGATTTCATGGGCAGCCAATCAATGAAACAGACACACCTGCACAAGTGGAAATGGAGGATGAAGATACAATTAATGTGTTCTAGCCGTGTTCGCCAAAAAGGAATCTGGTACCTTACTCCAGAACTCTGTTCCTACAGACCACGAGTACGTTCACGATTAGAAAACCACAATCTGGGGTTTCCCTGGTGGCGCAGTGGTTAAGAATCCGCCTGCCAATGCAGGGGGCACGGGTTTGAGCCCTGGTCCGGGGAGAGCCCACGTGCCGCGGAGCAGCTAAGCCTGTGCGCCACAACTACTGAGCCTGTGCTCTAGAGCCCGCGAGCCACAACTATTGAGCCTGTGTGCGGTAGCTAGAAGCCACTGCAATGAGAAGGTTGCATACCACAAGGAAAAGTAGCCCCCGCTCACTGCAACTAGAGAAAGCCCGCGCAGAGCAACGAAGACCCAACGCAGCCAAAATAAATAAATAAATAAATAAATAAATAAATAAATAATAAAAAGAAAACCACAATCTGTTTCCACCACATCCTGACTATAAAACAGTTTTCTCTATTTATTTTCCTGTTCCTGTTCCTTTATTGTATAGCCAGGAATGGTGTATGTGCACAAACATGCTGCATTAAAAAAAAAAAAATCGAAATAGCCAATAGGATATTTTGATCAATTTCAAGTGGGGGTGGGATGGGGAAACTTCCTGATTCCACGGAAATTCTCCCTTTCCATTAGCTGCATGCTCCTTCAGCTCCTATCTTTACATTCCAGTAAGTTGTTTTGCTCTCTCACTGTTTAACAAAAAACAACAACATAAAAAATCCTTGCATATTTTGTTCTATTGTAGACCTTTAGTGTTTTTCATTTATCATTGTAAAACCACGGGCAATTTGATAACATTTTTGTATGTAGCTGTTACACATAGGACAATCTGTCTTGAAGTGGGGATAGTTACTCTAAAAGGAATGCATTCTATATAGTTTTTCTTTCAAGTCAAGCAGCTTGCTGTTGAAGTAAACTTCTTGTTCAAATTGAGAAAGAAAAAAGAGATGAAACCAGGATAACACTCCCAGGTGGCAGTCTGGGTGTCTATTAACAATTATAGAACCAAACCATTTGAAACCCATTAGAGGGGAAGGCAGGGCTAGCATGAGGGCATCCCCCCCCCACTTTCCCCCAAACATCAAGTGCTTTCCTCCCAACACAAGGCGCCATGTCAGGCATCCACATCTGGGGCCCAAGTGTGGTACATGAGTCATGGCTTTGAGTTCTGGAGTCAGTCAGACCTGTGTTCAAATCCTGAACCCGACACTTACCAGCCGTGTGACTCTGCGCAAACATTTCATGCTTTCTGGACCTTTCTGTGCCATTTTTTCCAGGTTGCGTGTCCCATCTATAAAGTGAGGTACTTCATAGGTGGTTGTGAGAGCAGATGAGATAGTACACGTAAAGTGCTTAGTGAACAGCGAGGACTCAGTAACCTACATCATTATATTCTGTGGTCTTCCCAGTCTGTGAGAGCAGAAAGCCATTTGCTCTCTTCAATGGTCAGAGCTACATGGATTTTTCTCCCCAATGTCTCATTACAAAAAATTTCAAACATACAGAAAAGTTGAAAACTATACACTGAACATCCATATACTGGTCACCTCGATTCTATAATCAGCATTTTGCTATAAATGAGTTACCACGTACTTTTTAAATCTCTAATCTACCCATCAATTCATCTGCTTTTAAAAATGCATTTTCAAGTAAGTTGCAGACATCGGTACTTTTCACACAGTTCTGTCTCCTTAATGAAGTTTCCCAATGGCCAGGACCCCATCTAAGGCTTCCGTATGCCAGCCTGAAACACTGCCTTCCTTGAAGGTGCCAAATGCGTGTGTGTGATTGACTTAGATGGAAAAAAGTAAGGATATTACATCTGTTACATATAAATGTAATTGATGTGTGAGTCCAAACAACTTAATGAGCTTTAGTCTTTTAAACATATTTTGGACCACATATCATGAGTAGGAAAGTTTGTGCTTCACTCAGTCTATATTCTGGTAGAGGAAATAGCCATAGAATATCAACACCTTAACCAAGAGCCTTGATTCATGACGCTTTGGAATAAAAATATGGTTCCGCCAACCCTGTGTTGTTAAGGTAGGGCTGGCTGCCTGAGCCACCGTGGCTGTATACTTTGGATTACTGGCATCATAATTTTGGAGGAGAAAACTTGCTATCCAAGAACCTTCTCTGAAGTGTTACCCCAGTCTTAGTATCCACCCCAAGGCTGAAGGCCGGGAAAACAAGAATTTCAATCCAGGGCACATCAAAGTGTGTTCTGGTGTGAGGTTTCTTCCAATGCCCCAGACCTATCCTCCAAATAAAACCTCCCTGTTTTCCATAAAGGGCACTGGTTTCTAGGGGACCGTGTGAATGAAGAAAGTCCACTTCCATTCAGGTCTTATCTATTCACTTGCTTCCTAACTCATTCACAGGAAACCCAAGTTGAAATGTCTTTAAGTAAACTTTCTTTGATACCATAAATGCCTTCATTTGGGGCAGGCAAATGCTCTGCCGACTCAGCTGGTTTACATTTTTTTCAGATTGTGTTTACAAAAAGGAAAAAACTGAGCTAATTTTTTTACCAAACGCTTCTCCTCTCTCCTCCATGAGACCGAGTTAGCCAAAAGCCAAAAAATTACTCTGACAACATAACTGTGTCCTTACCCTGCATGTTTTTCTCTTCTTCCAGAATGAAGAAAAAACCCCAAACCTGTGGTCATGTATAGTTTTCATGAGAGGAAAGAGCTGTTGACACCCAGCAGATGGGGCCTGGGTGGCATTGGTTCCGCCCTGGAGCTGGGGAGGGTTTTCAGGGAGAGGAGAGAACAGAGTAGATATACTTGCAATGACTTGTGTACACTGGGAGCTTAGTAAATGTAAAATGAGCCTAAGTGGGATTTTACTGCAAAAGTCAGGGTACAAAGGCACTTCTCCAGCAGTAGGATAGCATTCAAAAGGGCCTCTTTGGGGAGACATCTAGTTTAAAAAAAAAAAAGCAACTTAGGATCTCAGCATTTTTGGAGAAATGTGTTTTGTTCACTTCCTGCTACAGCCCACCTGCTGCATATGGCCCCATGGTCCCCTCAGGAGTTACAGGACTATCACAGTTACTGGCTGTTCTCCAGAGAGACTGGCCTTGTCCAGTGGAGGTACTGAGAGGTGGTTCCTGAAACAGCCAAGAATAAGAGGGCCACAGGGAGTGTGTCCATCATGCCTGGACCGTGCCAAGGGTCGAGACTGGGGGAGCCCAAGTCTGTGTCCAGTGCATTTAACATGGTGCCTGGAACAAGTACAAAACGCCCGCTGGATTGGCTGGTGAAATGGATGGAAAGTGAAAGAGAGGGTAGGAGGTGATAGGGAGAGGCCAGGACGATCTACTGTATTAATTGTCCTGAGCCACCAGGACAGTTTCCCTGGGCAGACGTAATGTCCCAGCTTGTGTTTTATTGCTTGCCCAGTGCATGGCGAATCTGTTGGTTTACATTGAATCACAGCACCTAGGAAAACACCTGCCTTCAGAACAAAGTGATTTTGCTTTCTGGAGCTGCTATCAGCATTAGCAGGCTCACCTTCACTCTGGGGTCAAAAAGATCTGCCTCTTGAAGGTACAAGTCAAAGCTAAACTGTGTCAGATTTTTAAAACCTATGACCTTTAACTGCACTGTTGATTCACAATGTCAAAAAGCCTCAATCTTCTTCTGGACTGGAAAGCTTTAAAGATACTTGGCACAAAGTTGGATACTGAATCCACATTAAAAAAAAAAAGAAATGTTTCTATCTCAGCTGGAAGAGCTTCATTTTAACTGTCAGAGCCCTGCTTGATAGACTTATAAACTATGACAATAAAATAATGAAAGTTTGGGTTTCCCTGGTGGCGCAATGGTTGAGAGCCCGCCTGCCGATGCAGGGGACACGGGTTCGTGCCCCGGTCCGGGAAGATCCCACATGCCGCAGAGCGGCTGGGCCCGTGTAGCCATGGCCGCTGAGCCTGTGCGCCCGGAGCCTGTGCTCCGCAAATGGGAGGGGCCGCGGACAGTGACAGGCCCACGTACCGCAAAAAAATAAAAAATTAAAAAAAATAAAATAAAATAATGAAACTTTTTAACAAATCCATTAGAATGTGCAACCCAAATATATGTCTATATACCCAAATAAATGTTGGTCTTGAAAGCATCTTTTTAGTCAAATGATGCCATTATTGCCCAAATCATTTTCCAAATTTCTCTTTCAGAGTAGCCTTCAAAACAACTGGCACGAAAGCAGAAAGATGTCACCTAACTTAATAGTCACAGGGTTGCTTTTTTTTTGCGTTACGCGGGCCTCTCACTGCCGTGACCTCTCCCGTTGCGGAGCACAGGCTCTGGACGCGCAGGCTCAGCAGCCATGGCTCACGGGCCCAGCCGCTCTGCGGCATGTGGGATCTTCCCGGACCGGGGCACGAACCCGTGTCCCCTGCATCGGCAGGCGGACTCTCAACCACTGCGCCACCAGGGAAGCCCAGGGTTGCTTTTTTTTCATCCAATGCAATTCTCTGCCTTTCACATTTTTTGCAACTTTAACCTTGCTCTTCTCCCCTCCTTCCCATCATGAACTAATAACTAGGGGATCCCAAAAGATGGTTGTAATGGTGTTACCTGAGAATGGAAAGGTCCGGGAGAAAGACTGTGGGACAAACAACAGCCTGGGATCTGAGAGACTGATGGAGCATGACCACTGCCTCAGGTCCTTTGGATACTGAGTGACTGTAAGAAATTGAAGCGGATAACTGGCCAAAGTGTCCTCAACCCAAATCATCTCAAACTGGACCCCCATTAAGTCAGGGAATATTTCTTTGGCTATAGCCAAGAGGTAGCACCATGCATCTATATAGATCTGGACCTTGGTCAAGGTCCTTTGTGCAACAGTCCAGAACACCAACACGGGAGGAGCCATGCTGGTGCTGGTTGCCACTGGGTGGCAGGCAAGTTTGTGGCACAGAGGTAAGGTAGAAAAGAACCCATTGCTGTTTGGATCCCCTCAATGGCAGCAGCTGTAAGAAATACTTATGAGTTAGCTTGGGCCAGTGTGTGGGGAAAGATTAGTTTGAGGGAGTTCTTAGCTGTGTGGGAGGACAGAACGCCAATTCAGAGCCAAGGGTAATATAGCACCTGTGGCGTGTACCCAGATTTGGAACCAACCAGAAGACCTCCTTGGCTTCTTGGGAGGATTAAATATTTATGCAAATATTTTGAAAGTACAAAATGCTTTCATTGATATATTATTCACCACCCTTGTTATCTACCAGGAAAGCAAATAAACATCAACATTTCTCCCCCTCCAGTTATCACTTACCTATATCTACCCCATCTCCTCTGCTCCTTGCTCTTTCCCAAGCTTAGACTGTTCCTATTGTTATCCCAAGGCTAATTACTTGTGCAATGCCTGTGCTCTTCTAGATCCATCCCTCCCTGTTTCCTGAGTCTTTGTTTTTATCAGTTATGACCCATTCATTCACCTCTTCAACCTCTCCCTCCCTCTTCCCCATCATCATTCAAACAAGCTCTAAGATTTCACAACTAGAAAAGAGAAAAATGCTCTCTCATGCCATTACATTCCTACAGGTACTTCTTGTTTCTCACACTATTGCCTTTTCTTCATAGGCAGCGTCAGGAAAGGGCAATCTCTACTCCCTCCCTCCAGTTGATTACATTTTATTCATACCTGAGCTCAGTACATTCTGGCTCCTGAATCCATCACTGCGCAGGAACTGGTTTTGTCAAAGTGGTCAGTGACCACCCCCACTAAATCCAAAGGACATGATTTTGCTCTTATATTGATCAACCTTCTAAACTCTTTTCCCTCAGCTTTTATGGGAACACACCCTCCTGCTGTTTCTCTCACTTTTCCAACCGCCATGTCCCATTTTTCTTCCTTTATTGGTTCCTCAAATATTGGGGATCCCTCTTGGCCTCTAGGCGCATGGATGGTTCTTTAACTCTTAGGAGGAAACTGGTTGGCACATAGTTACTTCAGAGCCAAGACCCTTTCTGGAGCCCCAAATTTTGGAGTTGGTGCCTTCTCTCTTGGCCCCTTCTTTGGGATTCTGATCTTCCTGGCTATCTGGTGTAGTGAGTCAGCCAGTGGCCATCTGCTGCTAGGAAAGCACATGTCCTAAAGATGCAATGTCCACCAGCAATGCTCCAAGCATCAGTATAAACCTCTCTTTGTTTCCTTATCTTTTGGGCCGTGCCTTTTCTAGGGTTTACCCGGTCTCTCTCTAAAGAGGATAAGACAGAGTGGAGACTTGCATCTGGGCTTATGAAGACAGGTGGCCACTCAGTCTGTTCTTAGATCTGCCTACCACAGTCCAGAGAGTCTGTGCAGCTCTATTACCTAAGCCCAGCTCACCAGGGCTAGGGCTCCTCTTTGAGGTCCTGGGCTAAAGCCCTCAAACATCCATTCCTTGGGGGATTCCTCTGTTTGGCTACATTCTTCATGTACTTACCTGCCCCAGGGTCCTAAAACAGGATTTAGGTGTTGAGGTCCTGGGGACAGGCATTCTCAAGTGCATCCCTATCTGACCAACTTGTATCCACAGCCTCTGTCTTCTCTACATGTACTTTTTCTGAGAGATCTGATCCACCTACAGGGCTCCAAACTCTGCACTCTGGTGATGTTGCCGAATCACGATCCTTAGTACACAGACAGGGCTCCTGACCTCCAGGCCCATATTCACTTATGTGGATGAAAAATGTCGCCTGCCATGTCAGCCAAAAAATGATGTGGCGGCCATCAAGCCATCAGCCACTGTAGCTGTCCCGACTGCGCACTCTTCGGGGATTCAGGCTGGAGAAAAGCAGAATGCTGGCCCTAGATAGTCAAGGTGTACATCAAAGCAGTGATTCCAATAAGCCCAGACTCTTGCATCTTCCCATACACAGAAAAGTGCTAACTTTATTAACTTGGGATGTCTGGTTTTTATTTAATTAAAAGTAATCGTTTGATGTTCTGACTACCTGGATTTTTTCTTTTTTTCTTCTTGCAAAAACTCCTATGTATCCCGGCTCCTCCCTCACCTCTTTGGAGCAGTCCCTCAGAGGGATCTGGGAGGCTGCCTCCCTGGCTTAAGTCCTCAGAAAGTCTGCCGAATAAAACATAATTCTCAACTTTTAGGTTGTGCCTTTGTTTTTTTTTTTTTCTTCAGTCGATACTTACATGACCAACACAACTAAAAGTTAATTCATCAACACTCCCCTCTTGTCTGGTCGGCTCTGTCTTTTCCATAAAAACCAAGATATCACCTCGCCTTGCCTGGCCCCCAGGATCGGGTTGGTGGCCCTCCTCTCTGTTCATAGAGTGCCCTGTACTTTCCCAATATGACACTGTATTCTATTCCATAATCACTTTCTTTCCAGTTTTCCCACTAGACTGTGGATTCTATTAGGAAAGGAGTGATGTCTTGGGTATGAAATTCCAGGAGTAAGTACACTTGTGAAATGGGAAAACTCCTCTATTGCAAATTGGAATACTACTCTTCCCCAAACACTTCATCAGTTTTTTGAGCAAGCTGAACTTGGTAAGAGTCCTTTTTTTTTCCCCAAAAAAACCCACTGTCTTCAAATGAACTCTCTCTGGGTCTCCTTTCTTGTTCTTTGGTGATTTCTCCAGGCAGATCTCAAAACTTCGTTCGCTTTCAAATCAGTTCCATTTTAGGATCTTAAAAGTTCCAATCTACACCCAACCTGAGTCTCACCTCCAATTTAATGTTTCTTCCCTCCCTCCAACTCGGGTCTGACATGGTGGTTACGGCTGTATAATGGAGATGGGGGCATGGCTTGTTCCTTCACCCTCCTCCTCTCTCCCCCGTCCCGCCTCCTTCAGGATCCTCTAGGGCTTAGCAGATGAGGAAAAATGAGAGCAAAGGGGCAGAGGCCATTGTGTTCAACATGTGCACTGTGTGTGGCTTGTGTCTGAAGCTCTGGAGTCCCCTGCATTCTCAGTCTAGCTCTTTCGTAAGGCATATTAATGGGACTTTTGAGGTACCCTCTTCCACCTCCACTACAGGGACTTCCCACACTGAGCTGATCTCTCAGTCTCTCTCTCTGCTGGAACCCCCTGCCCCAGAAGGTAGTCCTCTCACTACTAAAGCAAGCATGGGAATCTTCTCACTCTTAGCCTTTCAAATGGCAGAGCCTCATCTTGCTATCCCTGCCACCCAGCTCCACTCTAGCCTCCTGCTTTCAGAACTTCCAGTCTTCACGCCCCAGACTCTAGGAGACACAAGGCAAGCTCTCCCAAGACGCTTGGCATCCTCCATTCCAGTAGCAGGCCGACGTGTTTTCACCACTCAACAAGCTTCTTTGAAATGAGAGGCAAGTTTGTCTCCCTTTCTTGCAAGACACCCCCAAACCTGAGGGTCTCTTGGCTCCCCTCTTTTCTTGCTTTGGGTGGCTGGATCCCCTTCCCCCTGGGGAGGGAGGGAAAAAACCAAGCTTGCTCCTCTTACAAATTCCCTTCAAAGAACCCTCAGGAACCTCTAGCCTTTCCTTCACATGTCCTGTGGGATTTCTTTAGCACCTCTCTTTAGAATGTGCGGGTTCTTATCACATTGGCTTGAGCTTTGAAGCTATAGCCAACACCTGAGACTACAGGAAAAGTTCCATTCCACAACCCGTTAGCTGTTGTCTCTGCTTAAAATAGTGTTTTTTCTTCCTTAGACCTGCCTTGCACCTCATAACAGTGCCCTCACCAACCTTACCTAAAATATCATAGTAAATAGGAAGGAAAAAAATGGGTTTGGTTAGAACTTGATCTTCGAACAAAACCAAAAATTATACATACTTAATGTACTCTATAAAATGGATGTTGTATAATTGTGCACCAATTCTTATACTAATAAAAAGAATGAGTTGTGTTTTTTTGGCATTAGCTGTTTGATAAAATTATATAACACAGTATGTGTTCCTTCATTTTACATTCAAGGACAGGAAGATAAAAAGGAATATTTTTGCAAAAATATTCAAGAATTTCATCAGTTTCCTGAGGGCTGCTCTTCCATCTCTGATATTCAAATCACCTTCTTTTGAATAGCCTGTTGTGTCAATATCCTTGTCGATTTTGGGCCAGAGGAGAGGCCCAGTGGGCAGCCTCTAAGAAGGCCCCCAGGGATCCCTGTCCCTGGTGTCCACACCCTTGAGTAATCCCCTCTCTTTGAGTATGGGCTGGATTTAGTAACTGGCTTCTAACACATAGACCATGAGAGAAGTAATTGATGTCACTTCTGAGAGAGTAGGTTATAAATGATTGTGGATTCCATCATGGGTACTTGTGCCCTCTCTCAAATCCTACCACCCCCGGACTCAGTCAAGTCTTCACTGAGATGGCCACCTTATGAGAAACCCTGCCTGAGAAACACCCAGGCAAGATGCACCCAGATCCCTTACCCTCAAAAACTGGAGATTGCTGACTGAAAAAAAAACCCCACACATATACACAATGTAAGAGCTGTGAGTTGAGTCCTACTGAGGACTATAGCCCAGGAGAGAGCCTCTCAGGTAGCTGCGAGGAACTCCTCTGAAGTGGTGGAGGAAAGGCCAGTATATGTGTGATTTTGGCTAAGGAGTATGTACAGTCAAGCTTACATCTCAGTAGAAGGTTACTGCTACTTACGAGGAACTATCTCAGTTAATGATTTCAATGCTTTGCTAAGTACGGGGAAGATGCAAGAATCCAGGTTCACAAAACAAGTTTTCCTGAGATATATCTAACTTTCTATGGGGCCTTTTCCCCCAAAGCACAGAGTGCCCCGTCCTGCATTCCTTGTGGGGTACACTGTCCATCAGTAATTGCAGTGGCTAATGACTTGATCATTATAGAAGTGGATGGTGGGCAACATTCTTTGTTTTACAAGATAATAAATATTTTTTGTCTCCAGATGTAATTTTGTGGTAATTTGTTACACAGCAATAGGTTATCAATACATGGGGCAGGAGTAATGTGTTTGGGTTGTTTCCCTGGTTTCTGAGTCCAGCTGAGAGAAAATTATGAGACTTTCTAAACAATCTTGATGACCGTGAAGACATCTGGGATCTTGGGCCCCAGGGATTTGAGGCTTTTTAAAACTGGCTTTCTAGGTCCCATTGCCACAGTCAGTACCAGTGCTCCAGGTCACGGGTCATGCATGCAACCCAGATGGTTCTGCTCTCCCTTTCTTTAACTCCCACCTCCCTACCTCTACATGGCATTCACCATTCCATGTTGTCATTGTCCTAATATACTGTGGGCTCCTTGATGGTAAAGACCATGGCTTACGTATCTTTGTTACCAGCTGTGCCAGACATAGTAGGTGCCCAGCAAATGTATGTGTGTGTTTTAAATACATTTGTGTGTGTGTGTGTGTGTGTGTGTGTGTGTGTGTGTGTGTGTGTGTGTGTGTGTTTGGCCGTGCAATGTGGCATGCAGGATCTTAGTTCCCCGACCAGGGATTGAACCCACAACCCCTACAGTGGAAGCACAGAGTCTTAACCACTGGACCACCAGGGAAGTCCCCTAAATACATTTGTGTCTTAACACTTTTCACTGAGGTTCATGCTATCCTAGTCTGTGCCTGGATGACTAAGAGTGGATCTCTATTAACACCAACCCCAACCTTAAAAAAAATTTCCAACTCCACTTTCCTTAAGGAAACCATTAGTTTACCTCCACTGTATCTACACCAAAAAACCCACCTACTCTACCCTGTGGAAGGAGAAAAGCCTCTTAAAGACGGTTGGATAACTAAAGAGCATCAGGAGATATGCCGCCTGCCCTTTGCAGCTAGTCCTTGGCATTTGCAGGACTTCTCAGATCTAGGCAGAAGCTACGCAGCCAGTTTTCTGCAGGGAAAGTCGCACAGGGAAAAGCATTTATAATAAAGCTTGAACAAATGAAGAGGGAAAATCTTAGGGAAGGTTTGGAAGATGAAGGAGGAAAATCTGAGTCTGTCCAAATGTGAGACCATAAAAAGTGTTTGAAGCCATCAGCTGATATCTTGGAGGAAATCCCAGAGTAAACAAAACCTGCCTGAGGAGTCTGGATAGTGTAATGTTCACCCCGATTTGATGAAGGTGCTGAAGTCCTTCCAGCTGATCCAAACAAAGCCCTCTGAAGATAGCCAATGCTCCAGACACACTTCCCCAGAGCAGGCAGCGGGGCAGGGCTGCCATCAGGCTGAGTAAACACGGCCTGCAGGTGGGATGGAAGGGTTAGGGACAAGGGCCAGGCTTTGAAGCCGGGGACTGCAATGTCATCCTGAAATCAGAAGGTATGGCCTTTGAATTCAACAAACGGAACATTCATTCGACTAGTCATGTCTAAGTGCCAAGCACTGCTTGATGAGACAAAGATATTCCATGAAACAAACCAGACAGGAGACTTCCGCCTGGTGGGAAAGAGACATTTATTCGTGAATAACAATAAGTGTGATATCCTCTCTCACAGGAGAGGGGCCAGTCAGGAACACCAGTCCAGTTCAGCAGGGCTAGAGGGAAAACTTCCCAGGGGAAGGCACCTTTAAGTTTACACCTGAAGGATGAGCTAGTCCAGCAAAGAGGAAAGAGAAGAGGGAAATATGGGCTAGCCTGGGTCAAGGCTGGAATCACAGGAGTGCTGGCAGATCGGAAGAGCTGACAGAAGTACAGAGTCAGATGAAAGGCTGGGATTATTCACACCGGAAAAAGAAAGGCTAAAAGTAGAAAGAAAGTTTTCAGTTATACAGAGGACCTCCACCACTGAAGCTTGCTTGGAGGAAATGGGCTTCAGGGGTCCCGCCAGAGTAAATTGAGACTCAGGGATGGGCCAGCCCAAGGATGAGGGCCTGAAGGTGTGAAAGTGCTGTCGCCAGGCAGACACAGTTGTGGTCACCAGAACTCCACTCCTGTATGGTGCTGGGTGGGCTATGGCCCTTGGGGGTGAGATCACCCCAAGGGGTATGCTTTATAAGAATCCAGGGGTTGTTAAACTGCCTCTGAGAAGGGTGACTCAGTTACCTGTAGGGCTTTTGTTTCGCCAAGTGGGAAAAATGGGTTTGCCATTGGGACCAGACTTGCCGAGTTTGGGATCACAGGGGAGTGACTGGGCAGCTGCCAGTGGCCCTCCCTCTCCAGCTCCACCCCTCCCCCTGCCTCCAGTGCTCTTATTTCAATATTAATATTCCGATATTAAAAGAACATCACTCGGAAGAAGCGCCATTAGCCTTCGCAGGGGGCTCACAAGTCTCAGTTTTGCTCTGCCCATGAGAAAGGAAAAGGATCTTGCCTGTCCCCCCTCCACCTCCTTACTTTTTCCTGCCCCCTGACACAGTTCCAAAGACGGAAGAGAAAGCGGAGGCACCTGACAACTTGAAACGCACCACCTGGAAATAGGAGGACTCGCAGCCTCAGCTGAGATAATGGTTCGGGTCCGAACAAAGGCCGGCTCTGCCTGGCGTTATCCTCAGCGGGGGCTACTGTTCCACCCGCACCCCAACCCATGACAGGGCCAGTGAGATTGGGGAGGGCGGGATAGGCTGATCAGGCCACTCAAAAAGATAGCCATAGGGGCCAATAAATACATGGAAAAGTCCAACCTCCCAGCACTGAAAAGAAACACACAATAATGTTCCATTTTAAAGCCTGTCAAACCAGCAAGAATTTTTAAATTGTATAATAATAAGTACCGAGAAAAGGTCAAGTTCTCTTCACTGCCAGTGTTCTGTGTACAAAGGAGGAGAGGGCAATGGCACTACCTGCTCACTTCATCCTGCCCTCCCTGTCCCAAGAGGGCATTTCCTCCTCGTCTGGGGATGGACTAGCTACACCTTGGCTGAGCCATGCCTGGTAACTAGGTGGCTTTGCCCAGGGGTAATCAGTGGGATGACTTAGTCTGAAAGCCAGCAGAAGCCCCTCAGCAGCCCAGCCCTCCTGCAGCATCAGACCAGAGCCTGCCTTCAGAGACAGACAGCTTCCACAGCTGCATGAGAAGCAAGGAATTACCTCTCACCGACATTTTTCCTTCCCAACCCATAAGAGGAGTTGTCCGCATAATTTACCATGGCCCAGCCACTTAACTTTTGACTTAAGACAACAATGTTTAACTATAGAAATCAAAGCATTCCTCTAACCAGGTCCTGTTGACCAACACAGAGCTCTCTCATTTATACAATGATTTAAACCAAAATATACCATCTGAAGCACACGGTCATTATTTGTGTTCCTCTTTTCAAGGAGAGATCCTCACAAGGCAATGTTTCTTATAAGAAAGTCCACATACGCAGGCTAACCTTTGCATTACCTTCTTTCATCCCAACCCCCAAAGATAAATCATTACAAACAGAACTGTACAAAATAGCCTATGTATCTGAAGTGTCTGTTATGCTTCATCTCAGAGCCCTAAACACAGAGGGGGAATGAGGTTCTACGGACATTATATGATTATATAAAAGCCAGTGTTGCCAAAGTCACAGCCCTGGCACTGGTGACACTGAATCATTTAGTGAAAAAGTTAACCGCTCTTCAATACTCTTTCCTTCCAGGTCAGGAACAGTTCCTAGATCCAATGCAAGAGCAACTTATTTATCTATTGAGCATCTATTTTGCATATTTACTAAGAGTATTTATTGTGTGTATTTTTATGATTATCCAGGATATTAGGGTTGTTGGTAAGAACCACGTCCTCCTCCAAAATTCAGCAAGATGGTAACTGCAGCTAGAGACTAGTTGATGCCAACTGGTCCCAGAACAAGATAGGACATTCCATTCCATTTTCCAGCCAGTACCCTCCTCAGAAGCTGCACTGCGTTTTGAGAACCCACCTGTCGCTCTCCTCTCCTCCTCCTATTAGCATTGTGCTGTCGGTTTTGTCTCTGCGTTTACGGGGAGGATGGTCACCAGCCTCAGAGACCTGCGTGGGGGAAGGCGATTTTCCTACGAAATACATGAAAAACGTTAATAAACTTCCTCTCCAGGCTGAGTAATTCCAACTCCTTTCAAATGCTTTATTTTCTAAGCCTCCAATTAGCTTTTTACCCTACTAATCTCATACCTCTTGGGCTTCCCTGGTAGCGCAGTGGTTGAGAATCTGCCTGCCGATGCAGGGGACACGGGTTCGAGCCCTGGTCCCGGAAGATCCCACATGCCGCGGAGCAACGAGGCCCGTGAGCCATGGCCGCTGAGCCTGCGAGTCCGGAGCCTGTGCTCCGCAACAAGAGAGGCCGCGATAGTGAGAGGCCCGCGCACCACGATGAAGAGTGGCCCCCGCTTGCCACAACTAGAGAAAGCCCTCGCACAGAAACGAAGACCCAACACAGCCACAAATAAATATAAAAATAAATGAATTAATACCTCTTGCTGAACTGTTACACTAGCCTCTCCAAGGCTTCCCTTCCCTCCACGCATCCCAAGCGTTCTGCGGGGCTGAGTTCTCAACTCTAGCTTTGCATATCACTCACCTGAGGCTCCCCAGTCCTAAATGGTCAGAACAGGACTTCCTACAAATGATCCTTAAAGGCGCAGGACAGAGGGAAGGGAAGGAAGCTGAGTACTAGAGGTTGCACGGAGGCTGAGTAGAGAGCTGGGCATTTTAAGAGCAATCTGGGCTCCAATTCCAGCTCTACTGGCTGTGTGACTTCACGTGAGATAGTTTCTAAAATGGTAAAACCGTTTACCTAATGATTCGATATTACTGTGAGGAGTTTAGTAGCTATTGTAAAAGTCAAACTGTGTCTGGCATACAGCGTGTCCTCAAGGAAGGTTAATTCCTTACCTTGCCTCTATAATTAGCAAGATATGACATCCCTGATGAGCTACGTTACAGTACCAGATGAGGCCCACGTGGGCACCTAGGGGGTGTGAGAGGGCTGTGAGGCAGAGCAGGAGAAATTTCTAGGCATTTGTGACACAGAGTCTCCTGGGATGGTGGCTTTATAGTCCCTAGGACCACAGATTACAGTCCTGGAAATGAAGGCTCAGGGAACTTCTTAACCCAAGAACTTCCAGGTTGCCTCTTTTTTCCTCCCCTCAGTGTTTATTTCTTCTAAACCTTTCGTCTCTGTATGTCGCATCTCCTCCAACTTGTTTATTGACTTTCCTGACTTCTTCCTGTGGTCGGATCCTCTGTGATTTTCCTGCTGTATTGCAGAGGATGTGTATGTTGGTTTCTTCTTTGTGCTTATATGTTTACCTCATTTCGAATGCTTGCCTTGCTTTCGGGTCTCCAGGCACACGAGCAAGACAAGCTGTTGGGAGAAGAGTGCAGCTGTGATTCTTCCTGGAGGCCATGGCAGGCAAAGGGGATAGCAGCACATCAGCAAGCAGAGTTACCAGTCACGTGGAGCACCACCCAACACCGCCCGGGCCCTGGGCACACGCTGAATGGGCGGCTGGCCCTCGGGGCGTTTCCTTGTCTCCAGGCCAGTGTTGCCAAAGTCACAGCCCTGGCACTGGTGACACTGAATCATTTAGTGAAAAAGTTAACCGCTCTTCAATACTCTTTCCTTCCAGGTCAGGAACAGTTCCTAGATCCAATGCAAGAGCAACTTATTTATCTATTGAGTATCTATTTTGCATATTTATCAAGAGTATTTATTGTGTGTATTTTTATGATTATCCAGGATATTAGTTTTCCCCTTACCACAGTGGTAAAAAAGGCATCTCAGGCTTCCCTGGTGGCACAGTGGTTAAGAATCCGCCTGGCAATGCAGGGCACATGGGTTCGAGCCCTGGTCCGGGAAGATCCCACATGCCGCAGAGCAACTAAGCCCGTGCGCCACAACTACTGAGCCTGCGCTCTAGAGCCGCGAGCCACAACTACTGAGCCCATGTGCCACAACTACTGAAGCTCCTGCACCTAGAGCCCGTGCTCTGCAACAAGAGAAGCCACCGCAATGAGAAGCCTGAGCACCGCAACAAAGAGTAGACCCCACTCGCCGCAACTAGAGAAAGCCTGCCTGCAGCAACGAAGACCCAACCCGGCCAGAAAGAAAAAAAAAAAAAAAACCATCTCTTTACAGTACTTATCCTAGTAAAGAATGTGAATTTAAGGAAAAGTACCACATTAAGACTCGCAGCAGTGAAAGGGCCCATGTGAGCCACGGAGGTCTGGGTGGGGTCTCAAGGGGCCGTGTGGGCTGGCCTCCTGGCTCTGGTTGCCTGGGCACCTCGAGCCACTTCTTTTGCAGGGAAGGAGTATCTGCGGACCTCAGTGACAGAACACAAGCAGATGCCCCTGGGAAGGGCCCTTCTCCTCCTTCTGGGTGTCGGGGGCCACATATTTCCATCACCTGCATGCGTTAAACCCGAACCCTTTTGCTCGAGCCCTGACTTAAGGACCAGGGAAAACCAGATGCCCCCTTGTGAAGCCCCAACAATAATGTTTTCATACCAAACCCACTGCTTCCCTAACAGATCAGAGGCTCCTCTAATCAAATGTAAAAATAGTTTATATAGAAAGAACTCACTGCTCTCATGGGTGTAAAAAAACAAGAAGCAAAAATTAAGGGAAAAGGAATTCCCTTGCCGGGCGCTAAGGTGCATTGTCCCTGACTCTGAGCCCCCTCCACCTCGCCTCTGCCCTTTCTGGGACCTCCTCTTCATGTCTGCTGTGTCTCCCATCTGTGCTCCCTGGTAGGTGAGCTTCCTGGGAGTGGGGCCTGATCCAGTGCGCCCATCCAGCCCTGCTGCCATCAGCTGCCCTTGTCCTAGCCTCCACAGCGTGGACTTGAATGATCCCAGCTACAAAATCCAGGCACATGGGCAATCCGAGCTTTGATTCATTTATTGTAAATAAAAACACAGTAAGTCCTGTTCACCCAGGAGGGGAAGAGAGTACGTGTTTATGTTTATCCCTTCTGCTCTTCTCTGCAAGACTCTGGTGTGAGTAAGGGGTTGGTTCCTACTTGCTGGTTTGATTGATGGTACACTGGCCCCCACTGTGCCCAGGTCCCCTGTTGAGACCCATGGAGAGGGAGGGGAAGAGGAGGGAGAGGAGAAGTTATGCCCCTTCAGGGTAATATTCCTGGGATCATCTATAATTCGTTAATGGGATTAAAATCAAGATTACCAAAAATGGCAACATTTTATTTATCTACCATCTTCTTTTTTTTTTTTTTTTTTTTTTTTTTTTTTTTTTTTTTTGCGGTATGCGGGCCTCTCACTGCTGTGGCCTCTCCCGTTGCGGAGCACAGGCTCCGGACGCGCAGGCCCAGCGGCCATGGCTCACGGGCCCAGCCGCTCCGCGGCATGTGGGATCCTCCCAGACCGGGGCACGAACCCGTGTCCCCTGCATCGGCAGGCGGACTCCCAACCACCGCGCCACCAGGGAAGCCCCATATCTACCATCTTGAGTCTCCAATGAGACCTCAGCTGGGCACAATGGGATTTGAAAACCAATCTGGGAAGTGGGTCACTTCCTCTCTTAAAGGGGTGTAAAAAAAGGTGAATGGCGGCTAACCCTGCGTGGGTGGCTTATTGATGGCTTAATTTTCTTTCATATGTGTTTTCTGTATTTTCTAAAATTCTTACAGCGATACATATTATCTCTATTATCAGAAAAATGATAGCGGTTATTAAATGAGATATCTTAAGCTCAATGACTGGTTACTTGAGTGAATTAGTTTGAGAATGAAATTGTCTCTCCAATTTCCTGATGGTCACAGAGCCCTGACGTCAGGCCCAGGACAGCGTGAGTCACTGCTCTCCTCCTTGGCTTTGTGCCATCTGGTGGGTGGCTCCCATGGCAATGGGGCAAAGGTGAAAGGGATGTGGCAGGTACCTCTACGTCAGTCAAACCTACCTGCTCTAGTGATCAGTAAGGGTGATGCCAGGGTGAGCAGGCTGGTCTTGGAATGGCCTGAAAATTAACCAATCTACACAAGCGATGACTATTCTCTACTTGGACAAAAAATAGATTTTAAGTTTAAGTGGTGATTGGGAAGGATAATCACTACTTCAATACATTTAGTATTGGCTGGATTATTCTTAAAAACTGTTGAGCTAGAAAATAACTTGGTACCACAGAATCCAATCATAAGCCCTTTAGGGCCAGAGACCATGCCCTCAGTCTTGTTTGTGTCATTTCTTGGTCTCTACACCCCTCCCCCAGCACCGATACATGGGTGTGACTCCTTCAGGAAAACCTGGGTAACAAAATCTCAGTTTAGGAAATCTAAATCAATGTATTCAGGTTTTGTAAATACAGAAACCTAAATTTGTGTTTTCAAAAGGATTCACAGAAGGGTTTCTTCAAATAGATGTCCTTGCAGCATTTAAAATGTTTTATTTACAAATGTTTGTGTGTTCCAGGTACATTTTTGTAACTTATAAGTATGTAGTGCTCTTTTTGTTCTAAGGGCAGGTGTTTTTTGTTTTAAAGTACTTTTTAATTAGGTACAACATATAAACCATAAAGTGCATTAAGTATACCTCTCAGTGAGTTTTTACATATGGATACACCCATGTAAAGACCACTAGATCAAGATATAGAGCATTTTCTAAACCCCAAAATGTTTCAGCATGCCCCTCCCTAGTTAGTATCCTTTCCCCATAAGGAAAGCACAAAGCTGACTTCCATCATCAAATTAGATTTTTTTTTTTAAGACTGAGCACGACCTCAGGATATTTTTAGCACACTATTATTTCTCACCATTGTATTAGAATTCAGTCAGCTGAGAGTCAATGAACCGACATTTATTGAACATCTACTATGTGCCAGGAATTGTTCTGGACCCTAGGGATATAAGAGAAGTTAGGGATTATCTACTTCAACCCATCACTTCATCAGGTAAAAAAACTGAGGCACAGAGCAGGTTAAATGATTTGTCCATGGTCATTCTACCAGTAAAGAGCAAAGCTGGATGCTTTTTCTACTCTTTCTCTTCAAATTGCAACATTTGATAAATGCATGTGGACTTGATTGTACAATCAATACCCCAGGAAGCTACATTTTTCCATTCTCCTCTGTTGTCTGTGGTGGTGCCAAATAGGTCCACAAGTCTAACACTTCCCTTAAAAGGTGGAGCCTAATTCTCCTCCTCTGTGTATGAGCTGGACTTAGTGACTCCTTTTTAAGGAAGTGAAAAAAGGTGGAAGGGACAGTGTATGATTCTGGAGACCAGGTCATAAAAGGTACTGCAGCTCCCTCTTTCTCTCTCTGGATTTCTGGCTCTGCTGGAAGTTTGCTGCCATGTGTGAGGAGAGCCCATGGAGAGGCCCACAGGGCAAGGAACTGAGGCCTCCAGCCAAGAGCCCTGTGAGTGAGTCACCTTGGAATCGGGTCTTCTAACCCCAGTCAAGCCTTCAGATGACTGTAGACCTGGTCAACTGCTTGACTACAACCTCATGAGAGACCCTGAGCCAGAGCCACCCAGGTAAACCACTCCTAAAGTCCTGACTCTCATGTAATGTGTGATGTAACAAATCTTCATTGCTTTAAGCTGCTAAATTTGGGGGTAATTTATTATATAGCAATAGAGAACTAATACACTCCCTTATTGCCGCTTTATATTTACTCCGACCCTCTCCTGACCTTCCTCCAATATCCTATTTTATAGTTTGTGTCTTTGGGGCAATGATGGACACATCTTTTTTAGCTCTGATATTTTTTGCTATATTTATTTATTTAATAGCTTTCTTGAGTTATAATTCACATACCATAAATGGGCCAACACATTTTTGAAATTGTGGTTAAAAACTACACATTTTAACCATCTTAAAGTATACAATTCAGAGGCATTAAGTGCATTCATGATGTTGTGCAACCACCACCACTACCCAGTTCCAGAACTTTTTCATCTCCCAAATGGAAACCCCATACTCACAGCTGACACATTTTCAAAGATAAATTTAATTTTTTTGTCCCCCAAATCTGGCACAATCAGGTAGTAAAAAGAAAAAAAATTAAATAAAACTTCTTTAAAGGTAAACAAAATCAGAGAAAACACCATTAATACTTCTAATGACAGCATGTGAATCTGTTCACATTCTTGTACAGAATAAGAAAATTCAATGAGTACATTCTATTATGGATAACATAAAATCTCAAATAAAAGTGTTGCCAAAAAATCAGTCTTGGGCTTCCCTGGTGGCGCAGTGGTTGGGAGTCCGCCTGCCGATGCAGGGGACACAGGTTCGTGCCCGGGTCCGGGAAGATCCCACATGCCGCGGAGCGGCTGGGCCCGTGACCCATGGCCGCTGAGCCTGCGCGTCCGGAGCCTGTGCTCCGCAACGGGAGAGGCCACAGCAGTGAGAGGCCCGCGTACCGCAAAAAAAAAAAAAAATCAGTCTTTAAAATTCCCTTTAGGTCCATCAAGTGCAGAACATCCACATCGTACATAGCGATCAAGAAACTCTAACTGGGAACAGCTGCTGGGACAGCAGGGGGAGCAAACAGGTATCATGTAGTGATGGCCTCCAATCTTATAGTATTAATGGTACCTACAGCCTTGGGGTTAGAAGGCTCCGGAAGGAACCTCTGGGCTCAGTTAGTTCATAATATCCACCACAGGTTTGGGAGTGAGAGTTAGTAGCATTTTGGCCAGATGCATGCCAGCTCAGGAGTAGGGTACATGTTGGTAACAGGTGTCATTAATTCTAGCACCATTTCTTTCCAATCATTGTTATTTTAATACAAGTTAGTTGTAACCGGAGAATATTGCTACTGAACTGAAGGAATGGCTGTACCATGACCTATATCATACAGCTTGGTAGTTTTAGTTTCTAGTGTCCTCTGCAGAAGAGAACTGAGGATTATTGGCAGAAGAGTATCTTCAGTAGGCATATTTTTCTCCCCTCTCCCTCTGAGAGGACATTACAACTTCACTATGGCGTTTCCTAGACTTCCCAGATATGCAGACTGTGCTCCTGCCCCTGGAGGGCAGCTCGAGAACAGAAAAGCTACGGTTGGAAGATCTTTATATTCAGCCCCGTATTCAGCTCATTGGATTAGCACCTTCCACGGTGTGAGACTTTCTCATTTACTCATTTGTTCATTCATTCACTTATTTTGTTTTAAAGTATTGAGTGCCTTCTATGTACCAGGCATTGATGCAGGCATTGATGATAGGCAGTGAATGAAACAGTGGAGCTAATGTAAAAAAGAGTATAGTTTTTGGACATACTTCTCTGAGTTTGACACTCCTGAATGCTAATCTGGACTGGTCCACGTTAGTAGGACATTGGTGGGGCTAAGAAAGAGCTGGCAGGTCAAACTGTGCATCCTCCTTCCCCAACTTCAGAACCTCAATACAAGCAGTAAAACTGAGAGGATAAGAGAAACGTGGATGTACCTTCATCTGTGTTACCAAGGCTCGGTATCCCGGATGCCGGCCATTTCCTTTTTCAAATTGCCTACTTGCATCGTCTCAGGACAATATTATCCTTTTCCAAGGTCTCTCCTCACTGCTACTGAAGAGCGGTGCAACTGAATATATTATGAGACATAGCTACACTCATGAGAATAAACTAGAAAAAAAGTCACCAAGCAGATGACAGAGACCCAAGCACTGCCATGAGCATGCCCACAGAGCCAGACGCACCGCCCTTTCTGGGCGGGGCTCTAGCTTTAGTGTCAGGAGCAAAAGAAAGGCAGGCCTCAGCAGTGTTCCAAAAACCAGTGGTGCCCATAGTGGAGAAGCGAAGCACCCTTCCCAGGCATGGGATACATGAGTCAGAAGAAAGGGTAGAAAAAGAACCACAAAGGAAGCGGGGTAGCAGGCAGTCCAGACAAGATGAGCAGTGGCTGGAAAAAACTGGGGAAAAAACAAATTTCCCTATTGTAAAAACCAAAACCAAGGAGTAGGCCTAGTGCCACACTGATCTTAATAATGCAACGAGCCTTATGCTCCATGACGGGATGAGTGACGAGGTGAGTGAAGAGATGCAAGAGCGAGGGGTGAACCAAGCCAGCGTATTCACATGGGATGCCTAAACACGATGTCTCACAGACAGGGAGAACCCCTGGCCAACAGAACCATTAACAACTGTCTGACCCTTTCATTTGTTCCAAGAAATGTGAATCACTCCAATAAAACCCAGCTATGGGCAGAGGGAACTCTAACATCTGACTTGTGAGGCAAAAAGAACCAGCTGCTCCAGGTTCCAAGACTCAACAACTTCCTCTTTCAAATCGTGTTCCCCGCTGTCCCACAGCTCAGGAAAGAGGGAATGAAGCCAGTCACCCTCTCCTCTAGACACACGCCCCAGTCAACAGCAGAAGTGTTCGGATTTTATCAGCATCTCAAACGTACTAGGGGTTGAAATTAGACACCTCAGTGTGGTTTAGGAGCAAGAGAAGGGCCAGGTGAACCCAGGCTGGGAGAACAATGAGACAAGAGTCACAAAGTAAAGGCCTGAAGTCCAACTCGCAACAGAAAGGCTTTCTAGCTGCCCCTTAGGTTGCCTGAAATCCTACATCCAGGGGCCCCAAGCCCCAGTGGCCTTGGGATCACAGCGGGGATCTTGTGCTGGGAAGTACACGGGCACTGAGTGTTTCTGGTAGAACTGCAGACGGGAAAGGAGCTGCTTGACGATATGAGGATATTCTCTTGACAGGTCATGCCTTTCCTGTGGGTCCTGATCAATGTCAAAGAGCCAGAAGGTCTTGGTCGGTGGGTCCAAGGAGCGTATCACGGAAACATTATACTGAGATGGTGGAGGAAACCAGTAACCACAGCCTGGCAAAGAAATACAACAGTTTATTGGAGGAGGAGTATTGTAGGCAGGTTCTAATTTCAAGGAAGGAGTCTGGGGGACAAGGCTGAGCTCTGTTGTGGGTACAGACACGTAAAAAAATCTGGCCCTTGATGCTATGTCTAGATCTGTCTCCGACTCTGACTTCTGGTGCTTTAACTAAACATGTCTCATGTGTGTGTGTCTGGGGGTGGTGGTGGTGGTAGTTATTTTTAGTTGTCACAGTGACTTGTCAGGGGGTGCTACTGCCATTTAGTGGTCTGGGCCAGGGATACTAAAATATCTTAGAACATATGGGACAGTCACAAACGATGAAGGACTGTCTTGCCGCAAACGCCAAGAATGCCCTCATTATAAACATTGCTTAACTGCATCAAAATCTTAACCATCATACCACATACCATAAAAATATTTAAAAGATGTCACTTCTAGAGAATGTGCTCAGGGGAAGCAACCTCCTCCCCCCACTGTACCATTGGTTGAAGATGTAGCTTTCAGAGATGCTCTTTGCTAGCTAGAAGCGCTGTGCTTGACGGTCGTGCATATGGGAAACCCTTATTTTCCATGAAGCACTAGAGCTGCATTTCTTCCTTTCACCCTCCCCCCACCTCTACAGTTAATTCTTAATTTGTAAAAAATTTAGGACCAGATGACACTCCTTCCCCTCATTCAGCAGCCCCAGAGATCATGTTTTGCAAAAGGCAGTTGCTCTTTGGTAAAGTTCTCCTAGCTGTTCTAGTGGGAAATGTTAAGCCTTCTACCTGGGTAGCCCGTGAGGAGTTTCCAGTTCCTGTGTCTGATGGCAGCATGGACAGATGTGTTGAAGCCTGAATATTCTGGAAGGGAAGAATCATACTTTGCCGGAACCATGCTGTTCCCAGGACCTGGTGAGAGGGTTTGGAAGAATCAGATTACTGTTACTGGAATGTGTCGTCATAAATCAACATTTTACATCCCTCTTGCAGAACAGTAGCTTTTATTCAACACTGGCGCGTAAACGTGGATCCTGCCACAGAAATGAATCTTCTATTAAATATAAACAGAAAGCTCCAGTTACATTAAACGTCAGTCATAAACCACCACTAATATAAAGGAAATCCCAAAGAGATTAGAACACTAATTCATCCTTAAAACCACTATGCTCTGCCTACGTACAGCTGGCCATATGCAGAACTGTGTTCTGTGACAGCATGTGGGGTTGTTTCTTTGGTAGGTTTTGTTTTTGCTGTTAAATGATTGAGTTAAATCCATTCTCTGTGTATACTTGTACACCTATGCAGATAATATAATACATTATAAAATGCACATTTTAATGGAGTCTGTCTCAAGCTATGAGAGTTCAAGCATGCCATGATAAATCGTACATACGTTTATTTTTTTAACCACACTTATGAAATCTAAAAGTAAGTGAGCAACGCTCAGTTAACTATTCGGATAAGATAATTCTGGTAGATAAATTACTGGTTGGTATCATGGATTATATTAATTTATCATCTTGAGGTCTTATATTAATTGATCATCAGGTTTGGAGGGGCACAATTAATAGTGCCTGATCCCTCTTCCCCTCTTGACTTTGGAACCAGTTGAGAGGTAGAGGCCAGAGAGATGGAGCTAAAAATATTGCTTTTGTTACTGATAAAGTTGATTGGAGAGAACATAACTTCAGATCTGTGTCAGAGAGGGCTTGCTAATAATTGACGCTTGTGTGTTGACATATATCCTGGGGACAGGCTGGCTCCAAAATTAGACAAAAGGGTCTGAACTGAGCATGCTCAGTTCCTTCTTTTGGATAACTTCCTTCTGCACCTGCTTGTGGGGAGGAGCGAATAAGGTGAGAGAGACCTGAGTTCTACTCTAGTTGAAGACCCTGGTGAATCCCTGAAGGCAAGGTATGGAGGTCCCCACCTCACTCCTACCTGTGCATGTTTAAAAGCCTCAACTTAGGGCTTAATTGTTTAATATTTAGTCTGTTTTAAATCCACATTTATCTGTCAACTTTTCAAATATGGTCATAGCAATCACCTTGGGTGTACGTCCAAAGGCTGTCAGACTACCTGTCCAATGACTAATAGCTGTAGTGTGTGATGTGTCTGTAAAAGTGCCCTCACCACCATCTGTCCAGCGTCACCATCATGTGATAAAGGACTTTGAGAGTGCCCTCCACCCCGCCGGAGCGGGACTTCTGTGCTGCATGCAGCTTAACGCGGGAAGCACTGGCAGTGGTGGAAAAGGCAGGGAGTTTCATTCTTTTTTTTTTTTTTTTTTGCGGTACGCGGGCCTCTCCCGCTGCAGAGCACAGGCTCAGGACGCGCAGGCTCAGCGGCCATGGCTCACGGGCCCAGCCGCTCCGCGGCATGTGGGATATTCCCGGACCGGGGCACGAACCCGTGTCCCCTGCATCGGCAGGCGAACTCCCAACCACTGCGCCACCAGGGAAGCCCCGGGAGTTTCATTGTTTTGTCAGTCTGGTGGGAATGACCCTGGAGAGGCATACTGCAGACTGAGCCAATAAACATTGGTGGTTTCAGACCTTCAGTCTTAACAATCAGTGCCAACAAATCATCAGCACCAAAGAGGAAATCTTTTGGACTTCTTGTTTCTCTGTTTGCTTGTGGCTATTTTGGCTCCAATACAAACAGATGCTTCTAGCGATCGAGGTGTATGCGGACGTCTACCATAGGAAGTTGTTCTTAATATACAGACTGTGGTAGAACTGTGAGCCCTCATGATTTACTACTCACAAGTTTGTATATAAAGACCACATTTTGATAGCAAAAAATGTTAAATAAAACAAGTACGCTTTGTGAACATAAACAAAGGAAGGAAATTTAGCTGTCTCAGCTATACTTATATTTATATACATTTATTTTTAAAACAAACAGAAACATAAAATACCTAAACAATAAATAAGTCTAAGACTAAATGATGAAAGATGCTGTTATCTGAACTTAAGTTTTTTTCATTTTGAGAAATTAAACAAAGAGCAAAGCACAAAGAATAATATAACTAACACCCTGTGAGCTGTCACCCAGAATGAACAGATGTTAACATTTTGTCATATTTGCCTTTTTTTTTTTTTAAATAAGGGAAGTAGAACAATTAAGATGAAGTGACAGACTCCTTTTTCTCCATCCTCAATCCCAGTCCCTTCCCCCACTGCCCCAGAGGCTGCTGCTGTCACGACTTCAGTGCGTCCTTCAGCCATTTAAAAATACAGTAACACATATGTGTGTCAAGGGATAATACACAGTAGTTTTATACATTAGAAATGTACATGTATGTGTTATGCTATACATATTTTGCAGCTTGCTTTTTCATCCACTACTGTGTTTTTAAAGCTCAGTGATTATGCATGTATATATATATTCTTTATAACTATTTAGTATTTCACTACATAAGAATACCACATTTTATTTATGCATTCCCCTTTTAATGGGAATTTAGGTTACTTATTTATTTATTTTTGCTATGACAGTTGACCCTTGAACAACATGGGTTTTTTTTTTCTCAAATGATCCTACTTTTTTATTTATTTTTAACAGCTTTATTGGAGTATAATTGCTTTACAATGTTGTGTTAGTTTCTGTTGTATAACAAAGTGAATCAGCTATATGTATACATATATCTCAATATCTCCTCCCTCTTGCATCTCCCTCCCACACTCCCTACCCACCCCTCTAGGTGGTCAAAAAGCACGGAGCTGGTCTCCCTGTGCTATGCGGCTGCTTCCCACTAGCTATCAATTTTACATTTGGTAGTATATGTAAGTCCATGCCACTCTCTCACTTCATCCCAGCTCACCCTTAACCCTCCCCGTGTCCTCAAGTCCATTCTCTATGTCTGCGTCTTTATTACTGCCCCTAGGTTCTTCAGAACCTTTTTTTTTTTTTTTTTAGATTCCATATATATGTGTTGGCATACGGTATTTGCTTTTCTCTTTCTGACTTACTTCACTCTGAATGACAGACTCTAGGTCCATCCACCTCACTACAAATAACTCAATTTCGTTTCTTTTTATGGCTGAGTAATATTCCATTGTATATATGTACCACATCTTCTTTATCCATTCATCTGTCAATGGACACTTAGGTTGCTTCCATGTCCTGGCTATTGTAAATAGAGCTGCAATGAACATTGTGGTACATGACTATTTTTTGAATTATGGTTTTCTCTGGGTATATGCCCAGTAGTGGGATTGTTGGATTATATGGTAATTCTATTTTTATTTTTTTAAGGAACCTCCAAACTGTTCTTCATAGTGGCTGTATCAATTTACATTCCCACCAACAGAGCAAAAGGGTTCCCTTTTCTCCAAACCCTCTCCAGCGTTTATTGTTTGTAGATTTTTTGATGATGGCCATTCTGACTGGTGTGAGGTGATACCTCATTGTGGTTTTGACTTGCATTTCTCTAATGATTAGTGATGTTGCACATCCTTTCACATGTTTGTTGGCAATCTGTATATCTTCTTTGAAGAAATGTCTGTTTAGGTCTTCTGCCCATTTGTGGATTGGGTTGTTTGTTTTTTTGATATTGACCTGCATGGGCTGCTTGTATATTTTGGAGATAAATCTTTTGTCAGTTGCTTTGTTTGCAAATATTTTCTCCCATTCTGAGGGTTGTCTTTTCGTCTTGTTTATGGTTTCCTTTGCTGGGCAAAAGCTTTTAAATTTCATTAGGTCCCATTTGTTTATTTTTGTTTTATTTCCATTTCTCTAGGAGGTGGGTCAAAAAGGATCTTGCTGTGATTTATGTCACAGAGTGTTCTGCCTATGTTTTCCTCTAAGAGTTTGATAGTGTCTGGCCTTACATTTAGGTCTTTAATCCATTTTGAGTTTTTTTTTTTTTGGCAGTACGCGTGCCTCTCACTGTTGTGGCCTCCCGTTGCGAAGCACAGGCTCCGGACGCGCAGGCTCAGCGGCCATGGCTCACGGGCCCAGCCACTCCACGGCATGTGGGACCTTCCCAGACTGGGGCACAAACCCGTGTCCCCTGCATCGGCAGGCGGACTCTCAACCACTGCGCCACAAGGGAAGCCCTTGAGTTTATTTTTGTGTATGGTGCTAGGGAATGTTCTAATTTCATTCTTTTACATGGAGCTGTCCAGTTTTCTCAGCACCACTAATTGAAGAGGCTGTCTTTTCTCCATTGTATATTCTTGCCTCCTTTATCAAAGATAAGGTGACCATATGTGTGTGGGTTTATCTCTGGGCTTTCTATCCTGTTCCATTGATCTATATTTCTGGTTTTGTGCCAGTACTACACTGTCTTGATTACTGTAGCTTTGTAGTATAGTCTGAAGTCAGGGAGGCTGATTCCTCCAGCTCCATTTTTCTTTCTCAAGATTGCTTTGGCTATTTGGGGTCTTTTGTGTTTCCATACAAGTTGTAAAATTTTTGAACAACACGAGTTTGAAATGCATGGGTCCACTTGTACATGGATTGTTTTCAAGAGTAAATACTACAATACTACAGGATCCGAGGTTGCTTGAAACCATGGATGTGGAACTGTGGATATGGAGAAACTATGGGTACAGAGCATTGACTGTAAGTTATACACGGATTTCCAACTGCACAACTGCACAGAGGGCTGCTGTCCCTAACCCCCACATTGTTCAAGGGTCAACTGCATAAGCCATCCTACAGTGAACACTGGTCTTCAAGAGCCATCTCATCATTGTTGGCCTTTTGTATTTTCAATATACATTTTAGGATCAGCTTGTCAATTTCCCAGACAAGCTGCTGGGATATTGATTATAATGATACTGACTTCAGGGATCAATTTGGGGGTATTGATGCCTTAAAACATTGAGACTTATAGCTCACGGGTATGGTGGATCCTGACATTTATTTAGGTTTTAAAATTTTTCTCTTAATAACATTTTATGATTTTCTGTGTAGAGGTCTTACACATCCTTTGTTAACTCCCAGTTGGTTGATGTTTTTTGATACTAATATAAATTCTAAGATATATTTCACATTCTTAATGTTTGTTACTAGTATGTAAAAATACAATTGACTTTTTCACATACTGACCTTGTATCCAATGACTTTGCCAAATTCATTTGTTAATTCTAATCCTTTGTTTATGGATTCTTGGGATTTTCTACACATGATATGGTGTCATCCACAAATAACATTTGTTTCTCCCTGTATTATCTTTACATCTTTTACTTTCCTTTTCTTACCTTATGACACTGAACAAAATCTCCAGTATAATTTTTTTTATATATCTGAATCACTTTACCGCACACCAGAAACCAACACAACACTGCAAATCAACCACACTTCAGTTAAAAAAAAAGGATCTATGGCAAAGTAAAATAGGTGGTAAAATCCAGTATAATTTTGAATAAAAGTAGTGATAGTGCAAATTTCTGTCTCATTCCTGATTTCAGAGGAAAAGCTTTTAATAGTTCACTGTTAAGTATGATGTCAATATAAAATTTTTATAGATACACTTTATCAGATTAAAGAAGATCCTTTCTATTCCCAGTTTACTAAGAATTTGTATTTTATCATAAGTGATTTTTAAATTTTATCATATGCTTTTTCTGCATAAAATGAGAATATTATATAATTATTCTTTTCTATCCTTTAATGTAATGAATTACATTTATTGATTTTCAAATGCTAAACCAACCTTGCAGTTATGGGATAAACTGCTTTTAGTCATGATGTTTATCCTTTTTATATATTGCTGGATTCACATTTTGTTTATGACTGATTATATCTGCCAGCAAATATTCACATTTTGTTTAAGATTCTTGCACCTATGCTCAACACAGAAATTGCTCTAAAATTTTTCTTGTAATGTTCCTATCATGTTATTGAATCAAGGTTATATAGGTTTTATAAAAGGAATTGGGAAGTGTTCCCTGAAGAGTTTGTGTAAAATGAATGTTACTCCCTAAATATTTTGAAGAGTTCATTTGTGAAGTTATCTGGGCCTAGAGTTTTCTTTTGGGGAAGGTTTTAAATTATTGATTTTTTAACAGATATAGGGCCATTCAGATCTTCTATTTCTCCTTTTGTCAGTTTTGATAAAATGTATTTTATTGGGAATTTGTCTAGTTCATATAAACTTTTGGTTTTTAAATTCTCTTTCTAATGCCTGTAGCATCTCTAGTAATACCATCTTTTCATTCCTGATATTAGCAATTTCTCCTTTTCACTTTTTTCCCATGATAAATTTTGCTAAAGGTTAATTGATTTTATTAGTTTTTTCAAACAACCTGTTTTTGAGCTTTAGATCCTCACTGTAGTATGTTCTTCTATTTCATTAATCTCATCTCTTATCATTATCCTTTTCTTCCCTCTATTTTCTTTGGGCTTAATTTGCTGTTTCTTTTATAACTTCTTGAATAATTGATTTTCAGCATGTTTTTCATTTCTGATATATACATTTAATACTATACACTTTTATCCAAGCACCAATTTTTTTTATCATGCAAGTTTTAAATATGCATCTTCATTATTCAGATCAACACATTCTCTAATTTCCATTGTGATTTTCTTTTTGACTCATGGTTTATTTGAAAGTATTGCCTAATGCTTAAACATTTAAGAATTTCCTAGTTATCCTTTTGTTATTAATTTCCAGTTTAATTCCGTTATGGTTAGAAAATATATTTCTTGAGTTTTAAAAATAAACTTTTAAGTTTAGAATCATTTTAGATGTATAGTATATGATTTAAATCCTTTGAAAAGTGTTGATATTTGCTTCATGGCCCAGCACATGGTCAATTGTGTACTATTCCATTCTTACTTGAAAAAAACATGTATTCTCAAGTTGTTGGGTGCAATATCATAGTTTATTATCTATGCTGTTCAAATCTTTTATATCTGTACTGACTTTTTGGTTTCTTTGCTTGTTCTATCAGTTACTGACAGTTATGCTGAAAATCTTTCACAATAATTTAGAATTTGTTCATTTCTCCTTTTAGTTCTGTCATTTTTTGCTTCACACATTTTGAGACTGTATTATTAAATGCTTACAAATTTAGAAGTAAAATTCTGGTTGATCATCCCCCCCCTTTTAAAAATATATTTATTTATTTACTTATTTATTTGGCTGCACCGGGTCTTAGTTGTGGCACACGGGATCTTTGTTGCTGCGTGCAGGATCTTCCTTGTGGCGTGCGGGGTCTTTAGTTGCGCCATGCAGGATCTTTTAGTTGCAGCATGCAGGCTCTTAGCTGTGGCATGAGGGATCTAGTTCCCTGACCAGGGATTGAACCCGGACCCCCTGCATTGGGAGCATGGAGCCTTAACTGCTGGACCACCAGGGAAGTCCCTGATTGTTCTTTTTATAATTTTGAAAAATTCTTCTTTATCTCTAATAATGTTTTCTCTCTTTAAGTCTACTTTGATATATAGATACTGCAGTATTAGCTGTCATTGTTGTTGTTAGTCTTTGAATAGTATATCTTTTTCCATCTATCTTCTCAGTGTTAGGCTCATATGCAATACAAAGAAGTTAAAAGAGGGTATGTTAGGCAGGATAATGACCACTAAAGATGCCCATAGCCAAATACACCGGGAACCTGTGAATACGTCACCATACTTGGCAAAAGAAACTTTGCAGATAGGATTAAGTGTAAGAACCTTGAGATATGGAAATCATCCCAGATTATCTGGATGGGCCCATTCTAATCACATGAGTCCATAAAAGCAGGGACTATTTTCTGTCTATAGTCAGAGGGAATTTTGGCCAGAAGAAGAGTGAGAGAGATTGCTCAAAGGCAACATTGCTGCCTTTGAAGATGGAAAAGGGGGCTATAAGCTAAGGAATATGGACAGCCACCAGAAGTTGGAAAAAGCAAGGAAATGGATTTTATACTAGAGCCTCCAGAAGGGAACACAGCCTTGCTGATACATTGATCTTAGCCTTGTGAGACCTGTGTTGGACTTTTGACCTACAGAACTGAAAGATAATACATCTGTGTCATTTTAAGCCACCTAAGTTAGTGGTAATTTGTTACAGCAGCAATAGAAAACTAACACACAGGGGCTCTATTATTTGTAATCTTACAAATTAATTAGGAGGAAAGGAGATTATATATGAAATGGTTAAATAACAGCATGATACAGAATATGACTAAAACCAAACAGTAAATATTATAAAAAGGTCATGGTAGGAAGAAGTTGATGAAGGCTGAAGCACAGAGAAAAGATTGAGGAAGGAAGTGAGACTTCAGGTAAAGACTTGTAAGGTGCATCCCTTTGTTATCTACCACTCCTCCCCGTTTCTAGTGTAAAACAATATATAGGGTATGGCCTAAGTCGGATTCATCTCTATAACCCCAAAGCTTAGCCCAGTGCCTTGGCACATCAATGATAAGTGCTCAACAATGCTTTACTGAATCAACCAACGTCTAAAAATTGGATAAACTGGAGGTAGAAAAGGGAAGTTTAGATTGAAGAATGAGAAAAGCAGTCCCAATGATTAATGCATTTGAAGCACAGTGATGTAACTGCTGTTGGAAGTTTGGGTGAGACAGTTGGAAGATGGGGTGAAACAATGTCAAGGCACTAAATACAAGGTTGAGAAATTGCTGCTTTTCCACTTCATCAGTAGGAAGACACAAGAGGAATTTAAATATGTTTTTTAAAGACTGAACTATTTTTTCTAACAGATTTATAAAGATACAATTCACATATGATACAATTCACTGCTTTAGAGCATAAAATTAAGTGGTTTTTAGCATATTCATAGAGTTGTGCAATCATCACCACAATAAATTTTAGAACATTTTCTTAAAAGAAACCCTATACCATTAACAGTTATTCCCCATTTCATTCCACACCCTCCAGCCCTAGGCAACTGCTAATCTACTTTCTGTTTCTTTGGATTTACCTATTCTGGACCTTTCTTATAAATGAAATCATATAATATGTAGCTTCTTTCACTCAGCATGTTTTCAAGTTTCATCCATGTTGCAACATGTCTCAGTACTTCACTCTTTTTAATGGCTAATATTTCATTGTATAAATATGCTGCATTTTATTTATCTAGTCAGTGGTTGATGGGCATTTGGTATGTTTTCACTTCTTGGTTATTATGAATAATGCTATGAACACTGATGTACGTGTTTTTGTATGGATCCATGTTTTCATTTCTCTTGGATATAGACCAAGGAGTGGAGCTGCTGGGTCATATGGTAACTCTATGTTTAATCTTTAGAGGAACTGCAGACTGTTCCAAAGTGACTGAACCACGTTAGATCTCACCAGCAGAGTATTAGGGTGCCAATTTTTCCATATACTTGTCAACACTTATTATTGCCTGTCTTTTGATTATAGCCTATTGGGTGTTAAGTGATATCTCATTATGGTTTGGATTTGCATCTCCCTGATGACTAATGAAGCTGAGCATCTTTTCATGTGTTTATTGGCCATCTGTATATCCTCTTTGGGGAAATGTATATTCAGATCCTTTGCCCATTTTAATTTAGGTTATTTGTCTTTTTATTATTTAGTTGTAAGAGTTCTTTATATATTTCAGATACAAGTCCCTTATCAGATGCAAATATCTTCTCCCATTTTGTGGATTGTCTTTTCACTTTCTTGACAGTGTCCTTTGAAACGCAGAAGTTTTATTGCACTGCTTATGCTTTGGTGTCATATCTGAGAAACCACTGCTTCACCCAAGGTCATGAAGATTTACATCTATGTTCTCTTTTAAGAGTCTGTAGTTTTAGCACTTATGTTTATATCTTTGATTCATTTTGAATTATATTTATATGTGGTGAGAGGTAGGGGTTCAACTTCATTCTTTTGCATGTGGATATCCAGTTGTCCCAGTACCATTTGTTGAAGAGACTATTCTTAGCCTATTTAATTCTCTTGACATTCTTGTTGAAAATCAGTTGACCATAAGTGTAAGAGTTTATTTCTGGACTCTCAATTCTATTCCACTGATCTATATGTCTACGTTCTTAAGCCAGTACCTTGATTACTGTAATTTGTGTAGTAAGTTTTGAAATCAGAAAGTATGAGTCCTTCAATGTTTTGTTTGTTTGTTTGTTTTCTCCAAGATTACTTTGGTTATTCTGGGTCCCTTGAATTTTCTTATGAATTTGAGGATCAGTTTATCAATACCTGCAAAGAGCCAGCTGGGATTTTGTTAGGAAGTGTATTAAACCCATAAATCAATTTGGGGAGTACTGCCATCTTAATGGCATTAAGTCTTCTGGTCCATGAACATGGGATATCTTTCCATTTATTTAGGCCTTCTTTAAGTTCTTTGAACAGTGTTTTATAGTTTTCAGAATACAGCTTTTGTACTTCTTTTCTTAAATTTATTCCTAAGTATTTTATTCTTTTCAATGCTACTGCAAATGGGACTATTTTCTTAATTTCATGTTTCATGTTCATTGCACAGAAATACAGCTAATTGTTGTACATTGATCTCTTACTGTGCAAACTTGTGGAACCTGTTTATTCTATTATTCTAATAGTTTTTTAGTTGACTCCTTGGGATTTTTTATATACAAGCTCATGTCATCTACAAATATGGGTAGTATTACCTCTTCCATGTCAATTTGGATATCTTTTATTTCTTTTTCTTACCTAATTGCCCTGTTAGAATCCCCAATATAATGCTGAAACAAATAATGAAAACAGACATCCTTGTCTTATTCCTGATCTTAGGGTAAAGCATTCAGTCTTTCCCCATTCAGTATGATGCTAGCTGTAGGTTTTTTGTAGATGCCCTTTATCAAATTGAGTAAGTACCCTTTTGTTCTTAGTTTGAGCGTTTTTATCCAGAAGTATGACATTTTGCGAAAAGCTTTTTCTGCATCTATTGTGATTACTAAATATTTTTTGTCCTTTATTCTACTGATATGGTGCGTTACATTAATTGATTTTAGGTGTTAAACTAACCTTACATTCCTGGTATAAACTCACTTGGTCATAGTGTATAATCCTCTTATTTATTTATTTTTTTGCGGTACGCGGGCCTCTCACTGCTGTGGCCTCTCCCGTTGCGGAGCACAGGCTCCGGACGCACAGGCTCAGCGGCCATGGCTCACGGGCCCAGCTGCTCTGCGGCATGTGGGATCTTCCCGGACCAGGGCAAGAACCCACGTCCCCTGCATCGGCAGGTGGACTCTCAACCACTGCGCCACCAGGGAAGCCCCAATCCTCTTTATATAAATTCCATTTGCTAGTATTTTGTTGAGGATTTTTTGTATCTATATACATAAGAGAATTTGTTTAGAATTATTAAATTTGTGTTTTCACTATTAAATTGACAGTGTATTAGATACACTGTTGAGACAAGGGACATGAAGCAGAGATTTCTTAGAATGTTAATGACTTACAGAATTTTACTGACATAGTTGGACTAGATCCAGATTTAGAAAATATTTATTAACAACTATGTGATAAGAGAGCATTGTGTTCTTAAATTCTATGACATGAAGTGATGAGCAAAGACACATCTAAGGGAAGTTTTGAAGGTAAAACCTAAGATTTCTGGTGACTAAAGGTTATAAAGATAAAATTCCAAGGTTTCAAGTTCGGTGATTGAGAGGAATATTGTTGATATTGGCAGAATAGAGATGTTAGGGCAGGAATAGTGGTGATTATATGACCCTGGAGTTAGGGCATGCTGACTGTGAAGAACTTAATATGAACTCAAGAGAGAGATATCCACTACCCATGGAGCTAAAACACTGGACTCTACAGGAGAGACTGAAAGCACACACTGATTCAAGCACCATCCACAATACAGTGATCATGGAACCCTGGAAATGGATTAGCTGTCTGCAGAGTGAAGCAAGAGGAAAGCAGAAGCTCAGAGACAGAGACTAGTGCCAAAGGAAAACTGTCAGCAAAGGAGAAGAAAATAACATGAGGAAGAAAACCGGTTCAAAAGGACATCACGGAAGTCAAGAGAGCAGAAGATTTCGGACTGTGATTCAAAAGTACCAAATATTCCGTCCATCATCTTGATGGATGAGAAAAGGGCATAGAATTTGTTAACCTCTGGGCAGAAACAAGGGAGTTCAGACAGAAGCATAAACAAACGCATCTTTCTCTTTTCCTTCCGAGCTGAAAGCCACCTCTGAGATAGATAATAAAGCTTTCCGGTCAGACAGATATACTCAGTTATAAGATGGATTAGTCACGTGTATTGATTTTGGATGTAAAGAGGAGATCAGCAGAAAAATTTAGGGCAGATGAAGAAAATCATTATCTTACATAATATCTAGTAAACTTATAGAGCTCCTTATCTGAGCAAACTCTGGAAATCTAAAGGAGTTCAAGTTTCCAGAATGAGGTGGACCATCAGTTTCAGTGGAGAACTGTGTTTTCCAGAGCCAGAAGGACTTCCAGACACACCTTGGGAGTTGCCTTTAGATGGGATGGTGGGTTAATGGGTGAGGATCCAGGGTCCCATCTCCATTTCAATCAGCACAGTTTAACCCTTAAGGAAGAATCTGTAATATATATTTGCTAAATATATTGTACTTCTCTACACTTTTGATAAAAGGGTCTGTGGCTGAGATAATTTGAGAGGACACTAATTGGGAAGGGGACTGAGGGATGCCTGGGACACTTGTGATGGTCTGGTGTTCATGAAGGCAATCTTTGTCCTCTTGGCTATACAACAGGTCCTCCTGACTCTTGGGAAACTACCCTCTGATATAGTCTATGATTGTATTTTATAAAATACATTATTTTTTCTATGTAATTTATATGTTTACTGTTATATAAGTTGGAAAACACAATGTATGAACAGGAAAATTCAAGTTACCTGTAAATTTATTAGCTGCTGTTAACATTTTGGTGTATACCTTTGAGATTTTAAACTATATAAAGCTTAAATAAAATGTTAAGTCATGTTAGCTGACTTGCAAATAAGAAGAGGAAAGCTCATAGAAAACAAAGTTTCCATGGTTTAGAGAAAATTGGGCAGGGGGTCGAGGAGTCTCCAGCATCAGTGCAGGGCTGAGCAGGATTGTCTGGGTCTCTGCCTCTCTGTAACGTCCGAGTAGAATGGACTGGTTGTGGCTGGAGAACAGGGCCCATGAAGCGGTAATGTTGTGACCCCCCAAAGGAAAGCACTGCTGGGAATGGTAATGAGGGCAAAAGGAAAGGGCTGGGTGATTGAAGTGAGTCCCTTATATCCCTCTCCCAGAAGGCCACGGTGCAGAGCAGTACAGAGCACATATTCTGGGAACCAGATTGCTTGGGTTCGAATCTCTGCTCTATCACTCACTGGCTGTGTGACCTTAGGTGTCTCCTCATTTGTAAAACCAGGATAACCTAATTTATTTCACAGACTAGTTGTGTGGCCTAAATGTGATGACACATCGAAAATGTTTATTAGCAGTATGTCTAGCACATAGTAGGTGCACAATAAATGTTATTATTTCCAGCTGTGTGATCTTGGGCAACTTTCTTAACCTCCCATGCCTCAGTTTACTATCAATAAAATTAGAACAACAGCAAGTGAGACAAGGCATATACAAGTGCTTAGCATAGTATGTGGTATGTTTTCAACACTATCAACATTAAAGATAATAACAGCTAATACTTATAAGCACTTACTACATGCTGAAAAACACAAAACACTGTGCTAAGTGTTCTATGTATAGTAACTCATCAATTAACTCATTAATTCCCGCAGTAGCTCTATGAAATAGGTAATAATGTCTGGCAATAAAGGTCACTGAAAGCTAGCTATTATCAGTTTAAAATAGGTTTTTTCTTTTATATACTGTTCTTCTCAAGACTTTACAAAGAAGAGGAAAGTAGATAGAATTCATTATTACACCAGAAACAAACAAAAGATAAAACAAAACAAATCATTTCTCTGGTCTGGGTTTGGAGAGCACCTATTTGTTCCCCCATTCATGCTCTTCCAGAGTTTGAACAGGATTGGGGAGAAAAGGATTTATAGTGGAAGCATTAATTTGTCACTTTGAGGGTTTAGTTCCTTTTCTGCCCTGTTGTATGGCCTGTCATTCATTCCCACTGAGCTCCATTTGTTTTTGCTTTGTTTTATAATTCACAAAGATCCGTTTAAAATTTCATTCTACCTCTATGACCCATTTTATTCTTCATGCTAGCATCACGCCATCTTTGTACTTTGATGACAGTGCATATATACTTACCGCAGACTTAATCACTTGGGCTACTGGGGAAAATCCCCAGCTTTTCCAGGTATTTGGTTATCAAGGTGTTTTCTAAAATGCAATCCATTCAGGTATATTTTTAGTGAACAGGTTGGATTTAAGTTTAATTAGCAACAACTACCTTCAACTTTCATGCTTAAATGTTCTTGAAAGTAGCTTGTTTGTCAGTTTGTTACGTGAGTCAAACGTGTCTCTTAAAGTTTATTACACTAAGGTTTTATTTACACTAAACATTTGATTGGATTTCTTCAATCCAATAGAAGTTCAAGGGATCCCGAATTTGAGGTGAAGTTCAAATCACTAAGGTCCCAGCCAGTCCGAGCCCCACTGCCCACTGCCTGCACCTCCGCCCACATCATAGTGCATTCTGGCTACTTGCGGAGAGACACGCGGGGTGCACATGTGGATCAAATCTCCAGGCTGCTCACGGTTTTACGTGACCTGAAAGCTCAGGCCACGGCTGCCTCCCATCTCACTGTGTGGTAAGGACTTACATATCCAGATGCCAATGCGCTCATTATTGTCTTGAGTTTGTTTTTAAAAATCATTCTGGATCTAAAAGTAGAAGTTTTTCCTCTAAAAATAGTTCCTGAAAAACACTGGTTAGAACCGCCACACTCTGAGCTGACACTTTACTGACCCCCTTTCCTTAATTTTCAGAGATGAAAAAAAAGCCCCTAACAACCATAGGGACGGCCCTCCCAGCTCGAAAGCTGGGATCCACAGAGCTTTTAGGAACGCAGCAGCATTCCCTCGGCCATTACTCTCTAGTTCTGAAAAGGAACTCAGAGAAACCACTGTGCATTTCAGTGGCCTTTAGAATAATGTCTTTCTATTATCTTGTTAGATCATTTAACCACTCTGATTTCCTGTTTCCAAGTATGTCAAATGAGGATAAAAATAACGCCTACCTCCCGGGATGATTGTGAGGATGAAATGAGATCCTGTCGACGGTGAGTTTAAGTAGAAAAATCCTGGTTACAGGTCTTGAATTCCCACAGCAATTGCCACAGGACTGGGCACACAGACAAAACCTACTGACCAACTCAAAAAAAATCATTTCAAGTCAAGTTGAACCTGTGGCCTTGGATTGACAGCCATCAGAATCAAGGTGTGATCAACTACCCAACCCTGTAATTACTGAGAGATTTGAACCAGCTGGAACAAGGTATTATTAGAAAATTATAGGCAGAAGCGGATGGGGAAATTAGTCAAAGGTGTTAGTCAAAGGGTACAAAGTGTCAGTTATGCAAGACAAGTCCTAGAGATCTACTGTACAGCATGATGTATACAGTTAACAATACTGTGTTGTGTACTTACAAATTTGCTAAGAGGGTAGATCTTATTTTAAGCATTCTTATCTCATACACACACATACACACACACGATGATAATAAATAAAGGAGGTGGGAGGAAACATTTGGAGGTGATGGATATGTTTACGGCATAGATTGTGGTACTGGTTTCATGAATGTATACTTATTTCGAAACCCAAGTTGTATACATTCAATGTGTACAGCTTTTTGTATGTCGATCATACCTTAATAAAGTGGTTTCAAAGTGAATGAATGAATGAAGAAAGAAAAGAATTTTATATGAAAAAAATGTTTTGATACCACCTAAATTTTATAGGCTAAACCAGAGGTCTGTCCAAAATTGTGGAGAGTGAAATAGAACAGGGATTCCCAATTCTGGTTCTACATTGGGATCACCTGACCCCCGTAGTCATCTTAGTACTGAACTCTGCTCCCTGAGCCCCATGCAGCTCAGCCCTGGTCTCTTGCCTGGCCCAAAGTGCCAACATGGACTGCCCAGTCTTCAACGATGTGAAATCACCATCGTCAGCAAGCAGCATCTATTACGCTTGCCATGGTCTTACATAGTTCTTCCCTCCAAACAAACTCTGTGGAGCTGCCCATCATATAAAAGAGCTAAAAGCAGAGCTGTCCAGTCTCCACCTGGCTTCACTGTCAGCAGGCCCCAGAGGACCCCATGGGTGCCGCAGACCCCAGGGTAAAAGGCAGCGGCCCAGAGCACTCTGCCGGTCTATGGCCATACCACCCAGAATGTGCCTGATCTTGTCAGAGCACTCTACTGGATGCACCCACGTGGGCACAGGTGCTGCAGGTGAGGGACTGGGGGCCTGGGGAGCATGTTGGCACTGGTGGATGGTGGCGTTGTTTAGTGAGTCTGGGTTACAGCGGCCCACGTGCCCTCTGCCTTTCTGGGCCATCTCCACCCCTCGGGGCCTGTGTGGCCCTGCTGGTGTGTACCCGGAGAAGGGAAAAATAGGGAGGCCTGACCACCATTAAAAATTCCTCACCAGGGCTTCCCTGGTGGCGCAGTGGTTGGGGGTCCGCCTGCCGATGCGGGGGACGCAGGTTCGTGCCCCGGTCCTGGAGGATCCCACATGCCGCGGAGTGGCTGCTGGACCCGTGAGCCATGGCCGCTGGGCCTGCGCGTCCGGAGCCTGTGCTCCGCGGCCAAAGAGGCCGCGGCAGTGAGAGGCCCGCGTACCAGAAAAAAAAAAAAAAAAAAAATCCTCACCAAACTCATCCTGCCTCTTATCTCTGGACTTAACCCTGATTGCTGCAAGTTTATTGTTACACCACACGACTCGTTTAGAATCTCGTCTCTCCTTGGTGAAATCCTTACAACAGGAAACAGGAGTGTTGGGGAAAATATGCCAGACATAAAGCTAATCGGAAAAAGGTGAAGAGGAATATAACGGACGTTATTTATAACCTACAAGGGAAAAATCAAAATGCTCATAATTTTTATGTATGTACTCCACATGACAGATTTCAAATGAATCTAAGTTTATGATTTTGGGTTTACAAAGTCAGTTTCTCCAACACCTACGCATTTAGTCCATATTTGATATTTTAAAAGTCCTAGTGAAAAAAAGAGCTTTGATGTGGCGTGCTCAGCCTAGACAGAGTTCAAATGTTAATCATTATTGAATTGTGCTTAGTAAGTATTCAGAGAATGTGCCTGTGTTACAGGGAACTTCAACAGTTGGTCCATGTCTGACATTAACCAAGAGTGTCAATTGAGCAATGTAAACCAAAGCCACAGAACAGCACCATTCGGGGAATCCTCAAGTCACAACTGTCCTAGTAAATTAAGCAATTTGTACGGCAAATGGATTGATGAGAGATCTTCTCATACTTTGGTTCAAATGGATCTTGAATAAGTATCCTATTTTACATTAATCACTCATTTGCCTATTAAACAAATATTTCTTTGTCGATCACTCTAGGTGCTAGATACTAAATCTTCAGCATGTAAAAACTGGGGTCCAGCAGGTAATAATAAAAGAATTTTGTTAAAACAGCAGAAATTCTAAACTAGTGCAATGAACGTGTGTTGACGGACTGAATAAAATGTGCAAAGTGCTGGGTGATTCCAAAGGAGATGCTTAGCTGCCTGGGAGGATCCAGAAAGGTGGTGCTCTCTGAGCTGGGCCCTAAAGGACAGGATGACGTGACAGTAAAGAAAAGGTGACAAAGATGATTCAGGGACGGGGAGTGTCTTCTTGAAATTTTCTTCTCCCTATGGTGAGTCCCTACGCACTCATCAGGGTGCGAGAAACTGCTCCATCAGAGTTAGTTATTATGCCTACCTGATATCATTTTTCAGCTTCTTTTGCTTCTTCTTTGTCTGTTCGTGGAGGATGGAACCCTGGGGAGAACCACCATTTGAAAGGCAAAGCAGAAAGGGAAGGAGCCTCCAAAAGACGGAGGAGGAGTTGGACTAGAAGAACGCCTCAGACGCCAGGGGAAATATTCCATGGGGAAAACGGTTCGTGTCAAAGAGAAGGAAAGTGTGAGAAAGCAGGGAAGATAGCCTGAATTTGGCAAATAGGATGTCACTGATGGCTGTGGAGATGGACTTTCACTGGGCTTAGAACATATACTGCCCGTAAGAAACATGAACGAGGGGTCCAGTGAGCTTGTAATAACAAAGATAAGACACAGAAGAGTGTGTGTTTTCTCTAATCAGCCTCCAAAGAATGTGACAATGGACAATCATTTCCAGTTCTGGCATCATTGTTCACATGCCAGCCACCGTCTCCATTCTGATCCTGCCCCACAATGGGCTAATCTATGCAGAACTATGTCTATCCACTGAATTCACATTTTTAGTCTGTCTCTCTCTAAGTACAAGTTTGTCAAGTAATTGGTAGAGTCTGTCAGCAAATAGCTATAAATAGGCACCATGTATATATAAAAAAAAGGGAAACTAACCAAAAATATTCATCTTCAGCCTGTGATTAAGATGATGAGCATGAACGAGGCCGAGTCATCTGTTCCCTGGCTAGGGATGAAAGAGGAAAGACTCCCCTGCCCCCAACATGGCATCTAGTGAAATCCCAGCCACAAAGCCTCACGGTCCAAGATGCCTTACTGAAGGCCATGTCTAGGCTCTGAGCACATTTTTGGATAAGGATGAAATAATGCTAATTTAATCCTTCATTTGGAAAGGGGGCCCTGCCCATGGGATCCGCCCATGATGGCTGTCAGGTGGGCCTGGCTGCTCTTGGGCATCTGGTGATGCCGCCCCTCCTGACCCCGGGAGCTCAAACTGGGGCAGCAGGGGCAACAATTACAGTGCAGAAAACTGAAGCTGGTTGGCACTGCTCTGAGGACAGCCCTTCCCAGCATTGCTATTCCACGGCCCAAACTCCAGCATGTTACACAAACCCTATAATCACCGAAATGAGGACCACTAGGTGCTGCTTGCCAAAGGTAAAAAAGCAAACATTTGCGCCAACTCTTTCTAGACTACCCGAGTCGTTGGCAGCAGCCCAGTTGAAACGAAGGATGTTTTATATTTTGAGACTATCAGATTCTCACAGGGACCAGGATTCAGAGCACACTCCGCCTTTCCATGGAAGACTGGAAATGCATCGGAGACAGTAAGCAAAGATGGTGTCTTTGCTCTCCAACCGAGTTAGAGAGAATGAAATGGTCAAGAGATGCCAATAGCTCTTTAGATCAACTTGAAAAGGTTCGGTTCCAGAGAGCACCTGCCTTAAAGATTCATGAATCTGCAAATGCTGATTTGATTATGGAGTCCACCAGACAGATATCCTGAGATTCCTGAAGCCTCAGTCCTCTCTCTGAAAACCCCGTATTAACTGTCACATCCATAATCCTGAAAGTGCTTCCTGAAGAATGCTGGCTGTTAGGCACCTCACACAATTCATGAAATGACTCACAGAAGGCGCAGAGTGTGACTCAGGGGTGGCTGTCCCAGTCTGGACAGACGTTCTCTTCCTAGTAGTCAGGATGCCTTTTTGAGGCCCAAAGCAGGTAGGAGGGACTCCATTCTAAATGTCACTCCCTGGGCTTCCCTGGTGGTGCAGTGGTTGAGAGTCCGCCAGCTGATGCAGGGGACATGGGTTTGTGCCCTGGTCCGGGAGGATCCCACATGCCGCGGAGCGGCTAGGCCCGTGAGCCATGGCCACTGAGCCTGCGCGTCCGGAGCCTGTGGTCCACAACAGGAGAGGCCACAACAGTGAGAGGCCCGCGGACCACAAAAAAAAAAAAAAAAAAAAGTCACTCCCCACTTCTTCTCTTTCCCCTGACACTAGTGTCAGCCTCGTCACGTTAAGGGAGGATGTGAACAGCAAAGCCCTGTTTCTCAGGCCTGCATACGGGAAACCATTTAAGATGGGGAAAAAAACCCCAAGATAGTACTGAATTTCCCATCTGACTCAAATAAGACTGTTGAGAAGCAGGCAGATTTAGAAATGGAACGGAGGGTCCAGCTATCCTATCAGGGGCTCATCTAACTAGAGGATGGCGCCTTACAATGGTTTAGGTGATCAAAACCCCACAGAGCCAGGGAGATTCTGCAAATATGGTCCTTTGGTCTGATGCTGTCTTCTGGTCCTTGTACAGTTTTTCACGTGAAAAATCTTGATAACATGGAAAATCTAAAAGACAGACCTCCAGGGCAATACCGCTATTCTCTGCAACCTCTTTCTTGGGGGAAAGGAGTATTGTAAATAGGGAAATGGGAATATTTGTAACAACCCTTCATGACAAACCCAGAGTTGGCCTCCTGAATGGGCAGAAGAAACAAAGTAGGAAGTTGACTACAGATGGCTAGGGACTCACTGGCAGGCATGGCTCCCCATCAAATATTTTGCCCAAAGATCACCCTTTGGGGCTGGAATTCCCAGAAGAAGCATTCCACCTTAACTAGCTAAGGCTTTACATTTTAGAAGAGATCATATATTCAAACAACAGCAACAATGACCACAACCACAAGAAATCAAAAAGAATGTTCTGGGCATCTGCTATGTTGAAGGAACTATGTGTCACAGGAATTATAGAAAAGCATTAATTACTTATTTCTTTTTTTGAGGAGGTACTGTTTTAGAAATTGAGAAAAGTAGCTCTACTTCAGAAGTTTAGAATGAATTGGAAGGATAAATGTCAATAAAAGGTGAAACATGATAAATGCCAAAGGAATGGTAAGCTATAATATAAATAGGCATTAATTAAGCACCTAGTATTTGCAATCCATTGAGCAAAGGACTTTGGGGAGTGTAACAGGACTCCAAAGACAGAAAGCTTATTTGCTAGTTGGTGGGGTAAAGAAAGGCTTCCCAGAGAAGGTGAGACTTGGGCATGAGCGCTAGCCCTGAATAATCGGTAGGATTTGGAGAGATGGGTAGGCAGGAAGAGGATGTCCCAGGCAGAGGGGAGCAGTATGAGATGGGAATTCACCAAGTCTGTTTGACTCTGGAGAATAGCTCTGATTCTCATAAAGCCCTCACTGGTAGTGATTCATGATTCACTTTAACTTGGTTATTGCATTTGCCTCTGACATAGGCTTGTGACCTTCAAGTCATAGGACCTCAGTATCTATGAAATTGTCTGTCCTGCCTGAGGGCATAGAGAGAGAGAATCAAATAAACACTAAGCATTTGGAAAAATATATATATATATTTTTTGGATAATAGTTGGACACCCTGGCTGGCTGGAGGGGGTCTGGGATAAGAACAGTTTGTAAAGGATAGGTTGACTGGGTTGCCCCAAACTATAGAAGTTAGATCTTTTTGCAGTAGGTAACTGGTAGCCAGTAACATAATTCTGAGCAGGCATGAAAGGCACATTTTAGAAAGACTCATTTCCACGTTCACTATGACCTGATTATTAAGCTTCCCAGATGACTTGATACTGCAAAAGCATCGCAGCCAGGAATAACAGGGAAGCGGTAGTCCACACTGCAGATGTGTAAATTAGCATTCCATAGCAGAGCCGGAAGAACCCAATCAAACAGCCTCGCTGGGAGAGTACTGAAACAGTCCAGGCCTGGGAGGCAGAAGGGAAGTCTGTAGACAGTAGAGCGGGAAAGAAAGGACTATGAGGTCTGGAACAGCATCACTGAAAGAAGAAGCAAACACCGTGGGGGAGAGGGTGCTTTTTGAGGGGGTGATGAATTAGGTTTAGACACGTTGTATGACATAAGCAAGCAGACACGTAGGTTTAGACGTGATGACAGATGTACCGCAGGTACTCCAGGAATAGAGCCTCAATCCTGCAACGTGGCCCACGGGGCCTGCTCGATCTGCTATGCCTCCTTCTGGGGATCACAATCCCACCAGTTTCCTGGCCTCCTTGTAGCTAGCTCTGTGCCAGTGGAATGCGGACGGGGTGGGAGCACAACTCCCAGGCAGGCCTGGGTCCAGAAAAACCTCTTGTGCACAACTCTCCGTGCAGACAAGCATGCCGGCCTTGGCCGCTCATTAAAAATGTCAGAGCCGGGGCTCCCCTGAGCCGCAGCTGTTGAGAGTCCGCCTGCCGATGCAGGGGACACGGGTTCGTGCCCCGGTCCGGGAAGATCCCACATGCCGCGGAGCGGCTGGGCCCGTGAGCCATGGCCGCTGAGCCTGAGCGTCCGGAGCCTGTTGCTCCGCAACGGGAGAGGCCACAACGGTGAGAGGCCCAAGTACCACAAAAAAAAAAAATGTCAGAGCCAAAGATAGAAGGAGCTGTGGTCCTTGAAACACTGCTGGGAAGAGAGCTGTCTACTTATTAGGAACACTCACCTTGTACTCTACACGAATGAGAAATGTCTGGATTATCAGAGAGTTTTGGTTTGTGCCAGATGCCAGCATTATCTTAGTGAATCCATCCCTCCTCTGGTCTTATCCACTCCCCCTGTCAGTATGTTCCAACCACACTGGTTTCTTTCAGTTCTTTGGACACACTGAGCTCTGTTCCTCTGAACGGCCCTTCCCTGCTGCAGGCGTCTTTGCACCTGTTCCTCCCTCTCTCTAGAAAGAGAACAACTCTTTCTTTTTTTTCTACAACTCTTTGCCTGGTTAACTCCCTTTCAAGGTCTCAGATCAAATAATACTTTCTCAGAGTAGGCTTTTTTGACCTCTGAAATGAAATGAGGTCAACCCCTGTTCATCTTTTGTAACCCACATTACAATCTGTAATTATCTATTTCTTTGTTTCTATGTCTCTCTCTACAAGTATAAGATCCGAAACAGGAAGGCACCGTGACTATTTTGTTCGGCAGTGTACTGTACACTAGCGCTGTGAGCTGATAAACATTACTGATTAAGTGACTGAGCTGGAGCTCCCGGGGATGGTTAGACTTGAGAGGGAGCTAAGTAGGGACAGATGGACAGACAGCAGCGGCTGAGATCCGACTGTGGGAAATACACATGCAGGGGTAGCATCTGTATCTCAATCTCACACCCCCAAAAGAATAAGGTGTAGAGAAAAGACACTGGAATAATTAAGGAGATAATTACTATAGAATGCAGAATGTTAGAGCTCCCGCGGGGCCTTAGACATCATGTAGCCTGAGCTCCGCTTGCAGAGATGAGGGCGAGGAAGCTAAGCTCCCTGACCCGGCTAGTTGGTGTCCGAGGAGGGAGTTGTGGTCAGGTAGCCAGCTCTGCATTAGGCCAAACTGAAAACGTTTGGTCTCTTCTGTTTGCATTGATAGCTGAGAGGGAATCTGTGGCCAGGATGAACCTGTGGTCCTACCTCTCGATCTAAGGGTGTCTCCTGAGGTTCTTGTGATGGATTTCAATGAACTGGTATCTCCAGGATCTTTTCTCCTGAATGGTCGAAGAGAAGGAGCATGAGGAGGACACATCTACGTCCTTATCTGGTTGTGTTTGCTCTCCTGAGAGTGAAACAAGTACTTACCCGGATGAGATAAAGAGCTTGCCTTGGAGGGATAAAGAGCAGGCACCCTGGGACCTGGAAAGCAGCATTTCCCCCTCCCCGTGCGACTCCTCTGCTCTCAAGGAGAGCGTTTTCACTCACCTGTGGCAGCTGGAGCTCCAGCCCTGAAACTGACACTTCACTATCCTGTATTTCCCTCTGCGCTGGGGACACTTCTTGCGTTAATACGATTGAACCGGCTTGTCAGTCCTCTGGTATGCTTTGAACACTCGAGGGAAAGCTGGCAGCTTACTGGGGCTTTTCCAAAAGAAATATTTGCTACTAAAAAGTAATTTCCACACACATCCCTGCCTCCCTTGATCAGGAGATAATTACTGGGCTGTTCAAGCTGCTGAAGCTGGGACCTGGCACAGCAAAGCATGAGCTGCTGCTACGGGTGCCAAAGGGGGAGAGGAAGCCCCCGGATCTGCACCACCCCAGGCCTGCTCCACTCGTGCAAGCTTCCGTGAAGTCAGGGCATCCAAGTTCCCACAGAAACAGTGCTGGTCTCCTTGGCTGGAGGGCTTGGATGCTTTCCTATTTTATCCAGCCTGAGTCCTTTTCAGAGGTTCAAACGAGCAAGCTCTATGAAGACTGGGATTCTTCCTCCATGAAACACTGTAATTTATTCATATTTCAACGAACATTTATTGAGCATTTACTCTAAACCTGGTGCCATACCAGGAACTGGTTTTATTCCATTCAGTGATTATTTATTGAGTATCCAACTAGGTGCAGGGAGCTATGCTCTAATGCTATTCCCTGCAGGCCAGGAGCTCTATGTCTAGCAAAAGGCCTGTTGCTTGTTTCAGTGGCCTTACCCCACACTTGAAGGAGGCCGGCAGAATCAGACAGGCCGCCTGGCAGTCCTGGTGAGTCAAGGGTACAAGCAGAGTGCCCGAATGGCTCTAAGACTCTTTAGCCATTAATGTTTTGAGAATAGAAAAGAAAAGCCCCTCAGTTTCAAGGAGCTCACCTAAGATATATGCAGAGCTAGACTCCTGCCAAAAGAAACAGAAACACCAGGGGAGAGATTCTCTCTCAGGATTAGTCAGTGCTCAAGCAGATGTAACCAAACTGCGAAATGGAAAGAAAAAGAGTGTTTCACCCAAGCTCTGGTGAATGTTTTTCGAAACGACTTCACTCTTCTCCACGCCCGGCCACCTCCTCCAAACCCACCTGCCACTGAGGTTAGAGAATTTGGTTGATGTAATCACATAAGCTTCTCCAGAGGAAAAAGGGAGAGGGTAAGTTAGAGAGGAGAGGATGGTTGGAAACTGCCTGATTTCACGTGATACAGAAGAAACAGAAGCCGTGGAACTATTCTGACTTCACAAGCAGTGAAGGGTGCGACAGCCACTGGGAGGACAAGGGCAACAGTTCACAGGGAACAGGGGAAATCTCTTGCCGGGGCAGATAATTAATACACTAAAACACAACCAAAGGCAGAAATGGAAGCTGTAATTACCCAAGTGCTTTCAGAGTGGGCCCTGGAGAGGAGATAAAGTGGGCGGTCCCTACTCTCACAGCTGCTGATGGCCCAGTGGGGATGGCCCGTCTGTCCCCATGGGGTTGGCTACAGTTGTCGGCCTATCTCCCACCTGCCCGCTCACTCACAAGGCTCCCTGCTCATGGGCAGCAGTCCCCACAGCTGTGCACTCGTGGGGCATCAGGACAATGTGGCCAGGTGTTCCTGTGTCCTCAGAGGTCCCTGTCAAGTCTCATAAAATCAAGACCATTTGAGGGCAGGGACTAGACCTTTAAGTTCTTTTCAAATTACTAGGACTTAGCTCAGTAAGAGCCCCATAAATATTTGCTGAGTGACTGATCCTTCCCTGCAACATTCCTGTATCTCCTGGCCAGGGACCACTGGTAGGGTCTCAGCATCGGCTGCCAGGGTTTTGTGAGAACAACACACAGACACGGTTTCTTAGAAACGGGAAGTTCCTCACCGATTTACTCAAAGGGATGCATGCTGGTGAGTGAAACCCCAACTAAATTATACATCACATTTCAAAGGGACAGTTGAAAACACCAAAGCTTTTTCCTAAAGATCGCCGGATCGTGTAACCAAAGCATCAGATTGAATCCTAGAGTCATATCAGGTTTACCTGTACGCCGATTTACTTTCTGTATTTGCTCCTTATCTGTGGTGGGAATCTGACATTTCAGCTACACGTCAGAGCAGAATTAAGCCAGTGAAGCCCATAGGCAGCTACCCTTCCACTGTTAGAACCTACACTTTTATACCGGATACGTGATTTTATACCGGTTACGTGATGAAGATTTAATAAGACTAGAAGGAGAACAAAATGAAGCGATTAGGAAGAAATACGTCCTTTTGTTTCCATTCATTAATTTTATTTCTAATTATTTTCCTTCTATCCATCTTCCACTGCAGAAGGAACAGGCAAATGCAAACTTGTCTTCTCTTTTCCATGGCAGTAAGAACTATTTCTGAGAAAGCAAAACTCTCTTTCTGACCTTGACCAGAAAAGCAAACAGGAAAGAGAGGGTATGATAATAAGTGAGGATAAATATATGCTCAACACTGCTTTGTCCTCTGATCAGGAAAACGGTGGGGTGAGCTGGCATGTCCACTGGAAGCAAATTTCCAAGTTTTGTTTATCACTGCCAGAGCCGGCTCCGAGGCTCTGGTATATGCCCACACCCAGAAAGGATGCCCGAGGCACTCCCGCAAGGAATACATCAAGGAACAGTCCCTTCAGGCTGTTCAAAGGGCAGCACCGGAAAGGCAGGAAGAGCCTGTACTCGGGCAATAACTGAACCTCAAATCCAGCTCTGACCCCTTCCAGCTGTGCAGCATATGGGCAAATGACTTAACTCTTCTAAGGTTTACTTCTCTATAAAATAGGAATAACACCACCACCTGTCTTCTTGGGGTTTCTGTGAGGATTCAAGGGGCCAATGGATGCAAAGTGCTGAGCCAGTGCATGGCACCAAATAGAGGGAAAATATGGTGGCCTTCATTGTGATCGTTGTTATTATTATAAAATCTACTCTGGCCCCATCCTCCTTTCTACCACCCTCTGTGTAACTTAGGAACTTAAAGCAGACAACAACAGCAGCAACAAAACTAACCACCACTCAGAGGAAATGAAAAACAATAACAGAGTCACAGCGCCCCCGGACACGCATAACAATTTGATACCTGAAGGATGCCACGAGGATGTCTATAGGAAAGATCTTGATGGACCAACTTCTGCATGCAACGCACAGCATCAGGCACCATCACAGAAATAATCACACCTTTCCTACTAACAGTTAACGTTTATTGTGATGGCTCCCTGCAGAACTTACAGGAAACAAAACATGCTATCTGGATTGGCCCTTCTGGACATGTTATGGTTTCGATGCTTTCGATCTCAATTATCCACGCAATTGGATTTTTAAAAATGTGTTTGTGGGTCTGTGCAGCCCCATCATTCTGTTGCCTCCTATTAAGTTCCCAGTCAGAGATGCCTTCTCACCCTCTCTTTGCAAAGGGCCCCAAGCACAGTTCTTTACATTTACCCAGATCGCATTCCAGCCTGCTAGATTTGTCTCATTATTCTCGACTCTCGGCTCCTCCTGGATCCCAACTTGGCTGTCCACCGTACTCATTCTCAACCACAGCTCTCATGGCATCTGGAATGTGAATATGGCTCTGGCAGCTTCCTCCAAGTCACACCACTAGAAAGTGGAACATGGACAGGAAGCTAGACAAGATATTAACTCAAACGGGGACATCCCCCCAAACTCTTAAGTCTTACATGGTTCCATTTAAGACTCCACAAGCTGGTGCACATTTGCCATGCTTACTCCTCCACTCCTTCTCACCCTGAATGAGCTAGTCTTCCTCAGCTCCCTTGCAACTATGTCTGTGGGCTGCATAGGAGGAAAGCTGGGCCAGGGAGCTGGGAAGTGGTTGAGGACCATAGCATGAGCACAGAGCATCCCAAGGTGAAGCGTGTGTGTGTGTGTGTGTGTGTGTGTGTGTGTGTGTATGCGTGTGTGTGTGCACATGCAAAGTGGGGGGGTGTTTTAGAAACAAAAGGGTGGTGGAAATGAGACCAGTGAAAATCTATTCCGGAGAACATTAAGCTAATGGACTTCAGAGCATCCAGTCTGTGGAGGGAGATAAAATGGAAACGTTTGAGAGATTAAATAATTCAGGGCTGAGCCTGCCCGCCACACTGTCTGTTCCTAAGTGGCTGGTGGTCCCCAGGCTCTATCAGATAACACGTCTTCATCAGTTGGCTTCCGAGCAGAGTTAGCCCCATGAAGCTGTCTTTCTTTTAAAAGGTGCCCTTGCCAGCTCCCCTGGGATACAAGCACAATGAAGTGGCACTTTCTCTTCTATAACCTGTCATCCATGAGGCATCTCTCCCATTACCTCTGGGGAGAGGTAAGTGCTTCATCCCAGCAGGAGGCGAAGCCCAGCGCTCTGGGCGCAGATATGCTGTCCAGAACTCAGGGCTGTCCCCAACTCCACCTGACCAATGGGAGGAGATGAGTCTTCTTTACAAGGCCTTAAACATATTTGAGAAACCCGAGGAAAGGCCTTTTAAGAAGGCGCTAGAGGGGTGGAGAAGCCAATAATTTGGATCCTCTTCCCTAATCTTCAGAGGTGATCTTGGGCAAGGCAAAGAAACATAATAAAGTGAATCCAAGAATTGAGGGGATGAGAACAAAATTAACTTATTTCCACCTTTTCTCCTACATACTTAAAAAACACCTTATTACAAAAAATTTCAAACACACAAAAGAGTAAACTGACTAGTATAACAAGCACCAAGGCATCCAACTCCAGCAATAATCCGCCTGTGGCCAATCTTCTTCCACCATTACCTGCTTCCCCCTCCTCCCCACATTGTGTCAAAGGAAATCCCAGCCGTCATAAAATTCGCCTGTAAATATTTCAGTATATATTTATAAAAGATAAGGTTTCTTCAAAAAACATAATTGTAATACCATCATCACATTAATAGTGATTTAATGGGCAGAGATGAGCAATGTTTCCTAGAACATTAACAGTAATTCTCTAATAGCTTCACACATCCAGTGCTGTGGTCTGAATCTTTATGTCTTTTTGAAATTCGTACATTGAGATTCTAACCCCCAAAGATGACGGTATTAGGAAGCGGGGCCTTTGGGAGGTGCTTAAGTCATGAGGGTGGAGGCTTCATGAATGGGATTAGTGCCCTCATAAAAGAGGCTCCGGAGATATCCCTTCCCCTTTCACCTTGTAGGGCACAGGGAGAAGTCATGGCTGTGAATCAGGAAGTGGGCCCTCACCAGGCTGTGACCCCATTAGTACCTTGAACTTGGACTTCCCAGCCTCTAGAACTGTGGGAAATAAATTTCTGTTGTTTATAAGCCACCCAGTGTGTGGTATTTTGTTATAGCAGCCTGAATGGACTAAGATATCCAATTAGCGTTCAAATGTCTGCCTCTGTGTGTTTTTTTTAAGTAATTAATTTTTAAAAATTTTTATTGGAGTATAGTTGCTTTACAACGTTGTATTAATTTCTACTGTACAGCACAGTGAATCAGCCATACGTATACATATATCCCCTTCCCATTTAGGTCACCACAGAGCACTGAGTAGAGTTCCGTGAGCTATACAGTAGGTTCTCATTAGTTCTCATTGATACACATAGTATCAATAGTGTATATATGTCAGTCCCAATCTCCCAATTCATCCCCCGCCTTTTTTCCACTTGGTGTCCATACGTTTGTTCTCTATGTCTGTGTCTCTATTTCTGCTTTGCAAATAAGATCATCTATACCATTTTTCTAGATTCCACATATATCCGCGTGGTTTTTACAACACTTTTTTTTTTTTTTTTTTTTTTTCCTTGCAGTATGCGGGCCTCTCACTGTTGTGGCCTCTCCTGTTGCGGAGCACAGGCTCCGGACACGCAGGCTCAGCAGCCATGGCTCACGGGCCCAGCAGCTCCGCGGCATGTGGGATCTTCCCGGACTGGGGCACGAACCCATGTCCCCTGCATCGGCAGGCGGACTCTCAACCACTGCGCCACAAGGGAAGCCCTTACAACACTTTTCTGATGAGGCCTGCATCACCTCCAGGGTGGCCAGGAGGACACTATCCTAGTGCACATCCTTGTGTGCGTAGCTGGCATGGGGTACATGCTCGCAGAGCACATCCTGTACTGGGTAGAGGGAAATTCATTTCATGTTGCATTTATACCCCCCAGCACAGAGAAGCACTCCCATTAAAGCATTTCCCTGATTTCTGGAGCCACAGGCAGCTTCAGAAAGCCAAATACTTTGGAAGGCCACCAGGGACCAATCTCACTCCGCCTTCAGGACAGCTCAGTACTCAATCAGCTGACACCTCCGCCCTGTTTGCAGTGTCACTGGACGGACTCTGCCCCCCTTGTCCAGTCCCTCCCTGCTGGGGCCGATGTCCTAGCTGACACTTCTGTTGGATGTGGACTGATGGGGGGCAGCACATAGAGAGGCATAAATATTAGCTATTCCACTTGCCCTCCTTTTGACTTTCTCAACTAGTCAGAGCTAAAATGTTAATGAGTGCTAAAGGCTTCCATCTTAAGTAACAGATATATAATAAGATGTGTAAATTACAAACTATATTCCAGGTAAATTACAAACAGATTTGCAATAAGACTGTGTAAATTACAAACGATGTGCTGGGTGGGGACACAAAGATGAATGAACAGACATTCAGGTCCCTGTCTTTGAGAGGTTTGGAATCTAACAAAAAATATACACGATTTAGCCCGCCATAATGGGCTAGAGGTGCTGAGTGGTCGCTGAGGAAGGAGCAATTAGGACTTAATTCTGCCAGGAAAGGAGGTGGTGGTGCTGCCTGGGAAAGCTTTACCGAGGAAGGTTACGTTTGAACTGACGGATTAGCCAGATTTTACCAGGCAGAGAAAGGCAAGGAAGGGCAGTCAAGGCAAAAGGAACAGCATGAGGAAAAGCTCAGAGGCAGGAAAGCATGTGGCATATGTGGGGGGGACAGGAAGAACACGGCATTGCTGAGCAGTGGGAGGGAGGGTCAGGAAACGGGGCTGGCCCCCGTGGCTGGGCCTCACCTGGGCAGGGCCTCTACAGTGTGGACTTGAGCCCAGCTCTATTCGGCAGCAACACTGGGGTCTCACTGAGCAGTGCTAACCAGGCAAGTAACTCTCATGGAGAGGATTTCAGGCCCACCTCCAGCCAGCAGGAGAAGCATCTGGTGACAGACCTTTTGGCACATACTGTGGGTGACTCTCTCGTGTGTCTACACCGAGGGCCAGCCCCATGGAGGAGCTGGAACAAGTGAGGAACAAACAAGGACACAGATGATCTGGAGCATGTCTGGGGAGGAGGGTAGGGGCTGTCAGGTCTGGCTCAGCTCCAGAGTCAGCAGCACTTCTTGCCCTTCAGCTGGAGCTGCGAGATCCATGCTGCGGTCAGGCTGAGGCCGGCCAGAGCCCCAAACCAGGCCTGACACCAGGCAGGGGCAACCCTGCAGCTGTCTGGGACAAAGCATTTGGCCACACTTGCTGCCTGTAGGCTTTCAGCCCTGGGCTCCTGCTCTGATAACCATGTCCTGGCAACCTGCCCATGAGACCTGGGGCCTGCCTTGCTCTGCCTACAGCAGGCCTGTAGGCCTGGCCCTGAACCCCATCCCATCGACGTACTTCTTAAGCTCCAGGCCCACTTGCCTGGTTCTGTGATTCCAGTTGACCCGGGGACCCCCGGTCTCAGACAGGAATCGGTGCAGCTGAATGTTGGCAGAAGATGTAGACTGTAAAAGCAGGGTTCATCTCTGGCCTATCCCCCTCCCTCCACTGGGAAACCTCAGTCTAGTGATGTAGCATGGCGAGCTTTCTCCTCTACCCCTGGATTAGGCAGACAGTAGTCCATCTGCTATCCCAGAAGAAAAGGCGCTGCACCCCAATTTACCCTTAGCAAACTTGCTCTCCTAATTTCTATTCACTTCTCCAACTTCCTGTCAGCCCTATGCCTCACTGCCCGCCCCCCCGCCCCCCGCCCCTGGCAGAATGGATGTTAATCTGTCTGTCCTTCAAGTGCTCAGAGTAGGACAGTCATTTCTCTTTTGGAGACAGATGCAGACAGAGCCTGCTATGCAGGAAGTCAGGACAGGAGGGGAAATAAGAATGGAAGTGATTCCATTTATGTCCCAAACCAGATCTCTGATCCCATGAATTTCTAGTACCATTGGTACAAGGATTCTGGGGAGAACTCAGTTGTGAAAAGACAGAAACAGCATAGTGAAAACTCTCCTTGCTTTGAACTGAAAAATGAAGTGGGTGCCTGTGAGTTATTTGTTTCTCATTTGCTTTGGAAAGAGATTGTCTACAGAATTTGGAAACCTACATTCCATTTCAGAAAGCAGACCCAGATTTCTGCCGACAGTCAGTTTGGCGGGGGGCGGGGGTGGGGGTGGGGGTGGATTTTGTCTGTTTTTGCCACGTGAGCTCATGTTCTGGGGGACGCACTCTGCTGTTCTAATTCTAGACACTAACAGAGCTGTACCTTCAATCACAAAACTGTAATTAGCATGGAATGAATGGCTTTTGAGCTTTTATTGAGGACGCATTTTCAGAAAACACAAGAGCTTCCTTCTGCAAACTGTCAGCGCCACCAGGGACTCCATTAATTAAACATCTTCAACCAGGATCTGTACTCGGCCTTCCTGGGCTTTGAGAGTTTCAGGAACTTTCAACCACCAAACCCTCCCATGTTCCACTGCACCAGAAAATGATTGTGGTTGGACTTCTCTCAAGCTCTTAAAAGCCTTTGCATCTTTGACCTACTGTTAATGTACTTAAACTTCTTGCTATGCAGATGGCTTTCTACCATATAACAACTTAGCAATACAAGAAAAGTTAGGTAAATTTATGTGGAAAATTCAGGTTCTGAAGGGTCGGGTTCAATTTAAGGCTTGGAGCAAGTGTCTGGATGTGTGGGTGTGAGAAGCTGAGGGCTCTCTCTTCTTGCAGGGCAGCAAGAGCACAGAAGCAGAAGGATAGTTGACACTTAGCATGCACTGCCAGCCGTTGTTATTTTAGGTTTCATCTGTCCAGCTAGACTGCACATTTCCTGAGGTTGGCATCCATATATTTTTGCCTTGCCCACACTTCCTCGCAGAGTGAGGCAACGGGTATCCGTATTTGTTGATTTAATAATGGAGGGCACACATTGATAAGGCTAAACTTTTAGGGGTGGCTCTTTTGGTTAGTGGGATTCTATTCTGGGTAATGAAACTGCATCCCTTATTCCCTCCCTAAGAACCCAAGTTCTATCAAGAAGACACAGTGAAACTAGCAATATAAACTAGTGGGACCTTGAAATTCATCCTAGGAGGCCACTAAAGAGTTAATTCAGTTCTTATATGAGAATTCCGAGGCAAGGCTATAAGAATTACACACAATGGGTTTATAACACAATAAGATTTTTTTTAAGGACAAAAGTAGTGACTGGCAACGTTTCAGATGAAGAAATAACTATGTTAACTTCACTGCTTTTTAAACATTTGCATCTGTGAATTGCAGAAGCTCAACATAAAGCAGATTGCCTATATCCACTGAAAGTCATTCTGGCATGAGAAATTTCTCTTGCATAAAGCAAAACAGATGTGTGAGAAGGAAAAGCAAACTCTCTTATGGGTGTATCAACATTCGGAATTATATAGTTATCTCAGGAACTGCATATTGTGTGAAGCAATGAGTACAGACTCTTGACCGTGCTATGTCCCTAAAAACGCAATATAAAAAGCAGAAACTTAATATCTGGAAAATACTAATTATTAATGCAGATGAAAAACCTAACAGTGTATTCACACTTCATCCACAATTTTTTTTTAAACTGGAAGGATATCAGCCAACTGAACTAAACCTGCACCAGAGATTAAATATTCAGAAGTTTTGGCCAAGTACTGCCTGGAAGATGTGAACTGGGATCCACTTAATTGTTCAAGCAATTAGAAAAAGTGCCACATCCTTGTGAGCAGGAAAGAGTACACCAGGGGCCTATGCGTGTGTGTCTACATATTGGGATCCACAAGCTCATCAATTTGGAGATGGGAAAGGGCTCAAAGGCTGCCCGACTCGAGGCACGGGTCAGAATTTACAGAGCAGTAGACAAGTGCTCTGCTGTCTGCTAGGTCCTGGGAAGTGCACAGAAGAATCACAGACAAGAGCACAGGCAGCAAGCCAGGAAGGAAAGCATAGTGTTCTGGGGGGCACCCACCTGGCCTGAGAGAAAAGTAGAAAAGTATTTACAGTGAGGAGGAGAAGAGAGAGAAGATCAACTCCTTAATGAATAACCAATGTGAAACCAGGCTGGGAAAGTTGTTCAAGGAAACTTCAAATATGATCTACGTGTTAAAAAAAAAAAAAAAAAAAATATATATATATATACACACACACACACACACACACACATATGCATACACATATATATGTACTAGATTGGGAATGGCAATATAACAGTCAAAATCAATTTGGTAGAAATTAATCCTAATATGATTAAAGTAATCCCAAATATTTGATATAGTCACATTCTAGAAGCAAAGCCACAGGAACAGTTTTTTTCAAATACACACACACACACACACACACACACACAAAATATCACTCATACAACATAGCATTAGCTGCAGCTTAGAAGGCTCAGAATTGTCCTGGGCACACATGAATATAATTGATGATGGTGATAAAAAAAAGGTTACAAATTACGAGTGTACATCTAAAGAATAAATAAATGTATTTCCACTAATAGTTTTTCTATCCATGCGGTTATACATATTAAACTTTAGATATAGTCTCTAGCAGAAGCCACACAACATTTATTTATCACTTTAAAAAAGCCATACCAATGATTTGTACTCTAAATAATAGTCATGCAATACTATACAAATACCTATTTTTCTCATTTTGTATTTATTGTATCAGCAAAAGAGAGGGCGCTCTTTGTTTCCTTCTGATTTTACTAAATATATTTTCTGAAATTGTGTTCTGATATTCAAAATTACTTGAGTGAGAAAGAATTATAAAACACAAGTATCAAACACTCGGGGCTTCCCTGGTGGTGCGGTGGTTGGGAGTCCGCCTGCCGATGCAGGGGACACGGGTTCATGCCCCAGATCGGGAAGATCCCACATGCCGCAGAGCGGCTGGGCCCGTGAGCCATGGCCGCTGAGCCTGCGCGTCCGGAGCCTGTGCTCCACAACGGGAGAGGCCACAACAGTGAGAGGCCCGTGTACCGCAAAAAAAAAAAAAAAAGTATCAAACACTCTTCAGTAACAACACTTGGTATTTTAGAATCCATTTAAAAAGAATGAACTCCAAATATGGGTTGTAGGAATAAACAAAGTCTCCACATTGCAAAAGGTTGATAGCGTGTCTTCACATCTAATTGTGTGACCACTTCCTTTTTTTCACTGATTGGCAGTATAGTTTGAGATGTCTGTAGCCCTGCCACTTCTGAAGGAACATATAAAGAACAAACGAAGTACACGGAATAAAAAGTTCATTGTTAATGAAAGGCTCTGGCATCTGAATTTAATAATCAGATGCCATTTGGAATCCATATTGTTTTTCAACATTAGAGACACTTAAACAAATCAGGCTGTAATTATACATAATTCATGCATATATTTAAACACTGATTAATTTCTTTTTTTTCTTAAACATCTTTATTGGAGTTTAATTGCTTTACAATGTTGTGTTAGTTTCTGCTGTAAAACAAAGTGAATCAGCTATATGTATACATATATCCCCATATCTCTTCCCTCTTGCGTCTCCCTCCCACCCTCCCTATTCTACCCCTCTAGGTGGTCACAAAGCACCGAGCTGATCTCCCTGTGCTATGCGGCTGCTTCCCACTAGCTATCTATTTCACATTTGGTAGGGTATATATGTCAATGCTACTCTCTCACTTCGTCCCAGCTTCCCCTTCCCCCTCCCCGTGTCCTCAAGTCCATTCTCTATGTCTGAGTTTTTATTCTGATTAATCTCTCTTTAGATGTACATGTGCAGCTTCTTATGCAGGATTCTTTTTTTTTTTTTTTTTTTTTTTTTTTTTTTTAAACATCTTTATTGGGGTATAATCTTATGCAGGATTCTTAAAAGCAACCTCATAAGGAAGAAGGATGAGGTTGTGGTTCAAGAGGGATCACCAACAATGCAATGAGGAGATACCGTGTCCCCTAAGTTGCTTTGAGCTGTCTGTCACTGCATGAAATCGCAGTGCCTTTATTCATCTGTTTTCCCCACCTGAAATGGCTTCTCCCCTCCTTTAAAAGCCCAGTTGAAATCCAATCTCTTTCCTGAAGTCTCCTGAGAACTCTATTTAGGAATATTCTTCTTCTCCCCATATAACATCTCCCTATTATCTGTCTTCTCTATTACTCATCTAGCTCTTCAGCATCCACTGAAATATATCTACATTTTATTTCCCTGACTCATTACATGCTCTTTGTGGACAAGGAACTCTGGGTTATACTCTTTCCATCCCTACAGCAACCTTTGTCAGTGTTATCCTTGTATCACTAGAACTGCCTGAGCGTTTGACCACACCATAGCTTCAGAGATCCTGCAGCTATATTGGAGAGGAGGCCCAGGAAGCTACATTTTTAACATGCTGCCCCGGTGATTTTTATGCACTCTAAAGATTGAGGACCACTATATACAAAGAATACATATAAGAACTAGGAGAGTGCTGTGAACATAATCAGTACCAAGAAATATCTGTTGAATATACAAAGGCACCCCAAACCCCATACTAAACCAAACCAAACCAAAACGCCAACAGCAAAAACAAACAAACAAAAAAAGTGTGAAATTAAAGGCATTAGGCTTAATTTTATGTCTATAAGCTTAATCACAATGCAATTATCTTTTCATGAAGTTGACTGAACATGAAGTGTTAAAGAAAATGCTTATTTTCTAGTATTATGGTCGCTGAACAGGGCAAACCATGTTTCCTAAACTTCTAATTAGGAGGTCTTATGGTCACCTCCCTTTCCCCTCTTTGCCTTTCCCTATTACCTTTCCCTAAGGATTTTTTCCATGGCTTTCCTTCTTGTCTCCAATGCTCCTTCCCTGCTTTTTGTCCAAGAGATTGATTACCTTTCATCCATTTCACTGTGACTCACAAGCTCAAGATAAGGAGAGAGCAGGTGCAAAGAACAGGGCTCTACAAGTTTACAGAGTACGTTATTCAAATTAGAACAAGACACCCTTTCTGTGCCAGGAAGCATAACTTGGCAGATGGAGGACAGGCTGTGCCCTTGTGCAGTCAGCAACCTGAGAAACTGTGCATGGCAGCCTGTCAAAAAAGGGGGAGGAAAGCATCTGAGCCTGCTATCCTTGTTCCCACATTTTCCTGAAGAGAGTTTTTCTAGAGCTCCATTTTTACCTGACTTTACTCTTTTTGCTCAGGTCCAGATGCTATTAAGTAATAAGGAAAGTTCCAAACATTATTCATTTGAATGCTCAGAAGAAAGCTGCATAACATATTATTGTGAAACTAGCATGAAGCACTTGCTTTTTATTTCCACAGAGGAATGAACAAAGGGAAAAGAATTTACAGGTTGGGAAAAGGTAAAGAACTTAGCCTTATGAAGGAGACTGAGGAATTCTTATCTCTGAAGATGTTTTGAAATAATATAGGGAATGATCCATCTTCGGTAGTTTATGGTTGATCTGAGCAAGGTAGCCTCTTGTTCTTCTCCATGAAGGCCCTTTCCCTATAATGTGAAGCTTCTGGTCCCTACCTCTGCTGCCACTTCTGCTGGAGCCCTCTGAGGTCTTGAGGTCCCTTTCAGAACCACAACCTTGGTTCTGAAGTCCCTGCTTCTCAGGGTCTGAGTTACCCCCCCTTGAGTAGAAAGTTGGTGGTGGCTGCAATAGCAGCAGGTACTCAGGGAGGTCTGTAAAATATATAAAAGTACTTTCCTGAAGATATGTAGATTTCTCAGTGTACAAATTTGATCAGGACAGCATATCCAGTCTAGGAGATATCTCATAATCTCACTAGCCTGTGGACTCCTAAATGACAGGGACCCCACATTCTCCTTCATTATTCTAATGCTTAACAGTGCCTCGCAAAGAAACTTCTCAGCAAAAATGCTTATTGATGAAAGGAGCTGAATTCCTCCTCTGATTCTGCCTCCAAAAGTCCTTCTCTGTTTGGCTCCTGGAGGATATTTCCTTCCTTGTGTCGCTCACCATTCCCCACCACCACCCTCAGTCACGGGTTTTCGGGGCCCTAGGTCCTGGATCTCCAGGTGTCATTTCAAAGTCAGATGGAACCACACCCTGGGCAGCTGTGGTTGGCTGAATTCTCAGCCCCATGACCTTCACTCCCTGGTGTTACTCCTGTGATTATGCGACTTACGTGGCAAAAGGTACTCTGCAGATGTGATGAAGGTTACGAATCAGTGACCTCAAGATAGGAAGATTATCTGGGCAGCTTAACCTAATCACAAGCCTTTTAAAAAGACATTTCTCTGACTCACAGCAGAAGAGACATCAGACATTCCAGACCTGAGAGGGATTTGACAAGAGGAAGATTCTTTCTGGCTCTGGGGTAACAGGGCAAAGAGGTGAGAACGGGCTCTAGAAGCTGGGAACAGCCCTGTGGGGAGAACAGGGACCTCAGTCCTACAACTACAAGCAACCTAATTCTGCCAACAATTCTTCCCCAGAGCCTCCAGGTGCGAGCCCAGCCTGACCCACACCTGGACTGCAGCCTGGCGAGTCCCTAAACAGAGAACCCAGTTGAGCCTGCCCAGACCTCTGACCCTGAGAACTGGAAGATGATAAATGGGTGTTGTTTGAAGCTGGGAAATTTGTGGTCATTTGTTACACAGCAACAGGAAGTGAACCCAGCAGCCCTCTGGGAGTGTCTGGAGCAGTGCTCCACATGCCTCCCGACTCTACTTCACTTACTTCTCTACTTGGGGAGTTAAAGAATGGGCATTCATAGGCCAAAAACAAACTCCAGCTCTGGTTCTTATTATTGTTGTCCTTGTTCACTGACCCACTCGACCAACTACTTCATTCTCTCCCCTCTTAGCGCTGCCCTCCCCAAACCTGCACATCTGTCAAATCTTCCATTCTTCCTGCTGTCTAGCTGGGCCTGTCCTTTACAGTGAAAGTCTCTGTGCTCCAGCTCTGTCCTTTATGCACCCAGGACCCCACACGGCTTCAACCTAAGCAATTAATTAGAAATACAAATATAGAACTTTTTTTTTTGCAAATTATGCGCAGTGCCTTTTATTTAAAAATTGGTTGGCAAACGACCAAGACCAACATCTGAATAATAACTTTTGTGGAACAGAAAGACAAAAAAACCCCACCATGACTGGGATGGGGTAAGTTAAAATGGGGGAGGCAAAAGAGGATGCCTCCAAGCTATCCATGAAGATGCTTTTGGACATGGATCTTTTAAAAACTTCATTGTCCCTTTGCAATGTTTTCAAGTTAAAAAAAAAAAGTCACCTCTGTCCTCTTGTAGTGGTCTACAGATCTACACAGATCTGGAGCAATGCAGTGGATGTGCCTTTAAGAATTAGATAATGTGACTTGCATAAAATGGTCTTGAATGGAAATGAGTCAAAGTAAGATCCTTGACATACCACCAGGGCTTCTTAGACTTGAGTATTTGGGGCAAAGACAGCCACCATCCTGGATGTTTTTATTGAGTCTTGAGATAAATATCTGAGATTAAAAACTCCCACGTCTAAGGTTCAGGGGCCTTACCCAAACTACATGGCGCTGGGCAGACCGGCACTCTAGAATCTAGTTCTCTGGACGACACTTCATCCCTTCTTTCTGGAATCCTACCTCCCTTGTTTAAATCGAAAGAATTCATCAAACAAAGCTGCTTGTATTTCTAAGAGACAGGGGAAATGATTTTCAAGTGCCTTGCTTGATCCCCTATCATAACTAGTCCCCTCTTTCTCCTTAAGCAACTTGGCTCAGTCCTCTCTTTAGGGCTAACTATATTTCTGCCTTGCATTCTAAGCGGCTGTTTATACATGCTCTTCACCCACAGCTCCCTCCAGCTCCTTGGGGCAGGGCCAGGTCCCCTTTATCTTTGTACCTCTCAGGGTCTGCCCAGGGACCATTCAGTCCTTGCTTAAGGAGTCCACTTTGAGCACTGAACTGGATTTATAGTGGAGCTTTGCTTTGCTGTCAGTTTTCAGGTAGGGGCTTAAGGTTCCTTGATCCAGAGAAACAAGGACCAGGCGGCAGCTGCACTCAGCCCACTCCCGGAGACCCCTCACAGGAGGGAAGGGCTTACAGCTCCAGGAGGTGCAAAGCACGAAGTGGGGAGCGGGGAGGAAGGAGGCTCCAGATGCAGGGGAGGGCGAGCCAATCTCATTTCCCGCCTGGTCCAGCAGCAAGCCGGCTTGCTCTCTAATTTGATCTTTTCTCTGCCTTGGCCAAGGCCAAGTGCATCCCCTGTAGAGCAAGTGTGAAACAATGCAGTTGCTGTTTCAAAGCAGAAAAAAAAGAGTGGTGGTGGGAACATGTGAGGAAAGCATTTTTCCTGATTTATTTTTTTAAATCTATGTGGTGGAAGAAGCAGTCATGAAGATCAAATATGCAGTAAATTCAGAACCGTGAAGGGAAAACATTTTCTATTGTCCTTTAAAATCTTTGACACTTTATCTAATCACTTATTCAGTCACTCAGCAAACTCAGCATATACCCTGATTAGGGCGTGTCTCACTTTGTGCAGCTGGTGTATGTGCTTGTCCCCTAGACCAGAGGGTCTCCAGGGCAGGGACCTTCTCAGTCCATCTTCACATCCCCAGGGGCTAGCACGGTGCCTGGAGGGCAGCCGGCATGCTTCCAGGAGAAGGGAGATGAGCCCAGATGAATGTCACGGAAAGGCCAAGTCACCTCATCCCGAAAAGGAGCCAATGGATTTAGAAATTAGGAGGCTACTGGTGACCTAGAGGGTGTTTGAGGGAGAAGGCAGATTGCAGTCGGGTAAAAAGTAAATGGAACAAACACTCACTAATGGGCACAAATAAGCGTGTTTTAAAAAATTCATCTGAATGTACATTGGTACATGACTGGTGAAAGAAACTACAGAATATTATACAGCAGTTAAAAGAATAAAGTAGATTCATATCAGCGTTTTGCGACCTCGGCGTTATTGACATTTGGGGTGAATAATTCTTTGTTTTGGGGGCTGCCTGTGTATTGTAGGATGTCTAGCAGCATCCCTGGCCTCTACCTACCAGATGCCTGGAGCATCTCCGCTCAGGCTGTGACCATCAAAACTGTCTCTAGAAATTGCCCCCATTTGAAGACCACTGTTTTATACGTACTGGCCTGGAAAGATCTCCAAGGTAGATCATTGGGTACCAAAAAAAAAAAAAAAAATGTGGCAGAGAAGTACATTTTATGATACCATTTACGTAAAAAAGTACTATATATACACACATACATAATTCCATAAATTCATATTATATAAGTACGTACATCTTCAGTGGTCTAGAAGGACAAAACTGCTAGCAGTGGTCATGTCTGGGGAGGGCCCTGGGGCTGGAGAGGTCACAGTAAATTTTGACTTTATTTGTACTGCCTTGTGCTTTTAAAAAAATGAAAATACACTTTGTGTTAAAATTAAATAGTTTGTAAATGAATGGAAATAGAAGATATGGAGAAAGTACATGCACGCGACTCCTTGACAAAGTTTAAAGATGAAGAGAAAGTTGGCTAGAATGAGGCAGAATTAAAGGAAGGAATTTTTAGGATGTGGGAAAATTGAGCACTGCTGACTTCGGTCAAGTTCCAATTTTGTATAAAGCATTATGGGGGGGGTAACTTCTAGAATGCTTCCACTTATTAGCTTAAGATTTCAATAATGCTTTGCCAGCAATGACTTTCCCACTACAGTTAAATATGCATGAAATGATAGAATTTCTCTCTCTGTTTTTCCACCGCGTGTTTCTTTAATTTGCGTTTCTTTGGTGTGTGTACAGCTTTCTGTAAGTAAAGTGCTGTTGCCATTATGGAAACTGTCACTCTTCCGAGTTGGAAAGACCTGAGAATAAAAGCTGACTTTGACTTGTGTTTGGTCTGGCATGGCTGGGGATACTGCAGGAGTGTATTTGTTTTTCATTAATTTGTTTGTCATTTTTCTCCATGATCTATGGAACATTTATTTCCCCTGAAGCAAATGTCAGAGGTTTCTCTTGGTTCTGCTGGGGTAATGAATTGTTGAGAAAAAGAAATTTTTCTTATATGCTATTTGATTGTGGAAGGAGACATTTTGTGACCTTTTGCTATTTTACAGTGATAATGAATTTCCTGACACACATGGAAACTTTGGGCTTCTTTATTAAAATAATAAAGTTTGAGGAATAACTTTGACCGGGACCTTTGTAGAATTAATCAAATACAGATTTTGGAAAATTGATGAATTTGGTCTTTACAGAGACATTCTAATTTATTCCTGTCACCAAGGCAGTACACAGATCTATACCACGTAGAAACATCAAACAATTAACTACAGATCCAAGTCCCAGAACAGAGATTTAGGCGTGTTTGGTGCGAGGAGGTATAGGCTCAGGGACTGTCAGCCTGATCACAGTGTTGCTTTGTTTCCTTTTCCTTTGTTCCTTTTTTTTTTTTTAATTGCAAAAGTATTAGTATAACTTGTAAAAAAATTTGGCCTATACTGAACAGAATGAGAAAGATAATAAAAATCATCCATAATTCCACTCTCCAAAGCTAGTGGGCCATCATAACATTTTGGCGTATTCCTTCTAATCCTATTTTGATGCCTATATTTCATGTACAATTGAGATGATACTGGATATAAAATTTTATATTCTGTGTTTTTTCTCTTAAATATGAGAAACGTTTGTTTTCATATGATGTTTTGTTTCTCATCTCTAAACACTTTAAAGAAAAACTATACTGAGTCCTCTTAGGATGAGCCAAACAAAGGCATCAGCTCATGGGGAAAAAAAAAGCATAGGTTTTCTTCTTCACAATATGATAGGAACATCAGATTCTACCATTTTTCCCTCTAAATGTGGTAAGTGATGATATGCTTTTCAGATGCTCTGAAATTATAGACATGTCTATGTTTTTAATTTTGAGAGGTGGTAAGAGAAAACGAACCTGCTGAGTCCAGGATGCATGACAAGCTCACACGACGACACTAGGTGAGGATGCTCTGTGTTCCTTGGAGGCAGAGTGACAGAGTGACAGGGTTCCCAGCCCCTGCTTTGACCAGCCACATGGAGGCATGCATGTCCAAACCCACACCAGAGTAACCTCTCAGTCATTTACAAAGGCACGAGCACGGGGCATCTTCTTTTCCACACAGCACCCTTAGCCACCGAGTTTCTCCACATGGTCTCTCTGGGGGTTCACTGGAGTTTCTCCGTACTCATCCCCAATAGTCTGCAAGATCAGAGCAATACCTAGAAGGAGTCAGAACCCACAACCAAGGCAGGGTCTCAGAGAATTTGGGTGAAAGAAGTTGGCTACCCCATTCTTCACTTGGGAACCACTTCCTGGGTGGTATATGCTCAGTTTACTACCATTTTTGGGAAACTTGGGTTTTCTTCCTGAATGTTGACAGAATGAAAACATCAGGAACAAAGGGGAAAAGGAGCCAAGTTTCTGAGATAAGTTCTAAAATCTTCATGCCTCAATGGCTTGAATATATTCTGAATTTTTTTCAACAAACACCAGATTACTTTAGGATCAGAAAACAATTTGGCATTTGGATAATGAGAAGAACAATGTAAATTGCTCTCCAACTAGGCTAAATAGGAACTTGGGGGGAAATTTATAAAGACCTATAAAACAGTTCTAAGATTTAAGGTCTCGTATCTGTCTTTAACTGCATATCTCACGACAATATTTAATTAGTCTTAAATATTCATGCAAATATTTTAAAATGTAAATCTTGAACTTCAAATCCGGTAAAAGTCCTTCCTAGCCTAGGGACAGGCTATGCAAAGGATGGTCAGAGAAGCAGCAGCATTGGCACCACCTGAGATCTTGTTAGAACCACTGAATTCAGGCCCCAGCCCAGCCCAGCTGAACTGAGTGATCCCCACGTACTCATTCAAGTTTCAGAAGCACTGGTTTAGACTCCGGTAACAGACCCGACTTTTGGAATGCAAGTGTCACAGATGACTTCTTAGGCGATGCAGGAAAGTTGTTAGTACTGTTCACAGGCCGTTTTTCTTCCCCATTAACAACCTAATTTCTAGTTGAATCTTTTCATCGCCACCTCATTGATGGTCAGAAGCTAACCCTGACTGCGGAGAGAGACTATAGTTCAGGTAAACTATCTGTGATTTTCTGAGGTGGGAAAACAATGCCAAGACGATTATCCTTTTGATTTGGGGTCAGATTAAATGAGAGAAAAGAGGATGCTTGGTGTGAAAACATCTGAACGACTGGAGTACTCCACTGATAATACAGAGCATTTTGACGGATACGATCGGGAACTTTAAGGAGTGTGTTTTTCTCTCACTTGCTTACTTCTGCTTCTAGAAATAAAGCAGCTTATGTGCAATATAAGTTTTCAAGAGTGCTTACAAGCAGGCCTAAGCTCAAGAACATGTTTGGTTTACAAGCAGGCCTAAGCTCAAGAATATGTTTGGTTTACAAGCAGGCCTAAGCTCAAGAATATGTTTGGTTTAGCAGTTGGGGGAATTTAAACTCAAACCCAGTTGTTGTTGTTTTTTTAACATCTTTATTGGAGTATAATTGCTTTACAATGCTGTGTTAGTTTCTGCTTTATAACAGGGTAAATCAGCTATACATATACATATAATCCCATATCTCCTCCCTCTTGCGACTCCCTCCCACCCTCCCTATCTCACCCCTCTAGGTGGTCACAAAGCACCAAGCTGATCTCCCTGTGCTATGCAGCTGCTTCCCACTAGCTATCTATTTTACGTTTGGTAGTGTATACATGTCCATGCCACTCTCACTTCATCCCAGTTTACCCTTCCCCCTCCCCGTGTCCTCAAGTCCATTCTCTACATCTGCGTCTTTATTCCTGTTCTGCCCCTAGGTTCTTCAGAACCTTTTTTTTTTTTTTTAAATTCCATATATATGTTAGCATATGGTATTTGTTTTCCTTTTTCTGATTTACTTCACTCTGTATGACAGACTCTAGGTCCATCCACCTCACTACAAATAACTCAATTTCATTTCTTTTTATGGCTGAGTAATATTCCATTGCATATATGTGCTACATCTTCTTTATCCATTCATCTGTCCATGGACACTTAGGTTGCTTCCATGTCCTGGCTATTGTAAATAGAGCTGCAATGAACATTGTGGTACATGACTCTTTTTGAATTATAACCCAGTTGGTTTTTAATTCAACCTTAACACAAAACTTGATGAAGTGCCATCAAGTTATCTAAAAGAAAGCAGATACTGCACAATGGAAGAGCTGATGTCATCCTTGGAGCTGCCAAACCATCAACAATTTGGAAAGTGAATTTCTTTAAAGGGAAAATATAAAATATGAAAAACATGTAGTTCTTAGATTTGCTTACATGCTCTTCCAAGTGTCTGGTGATTTATGTACATTTTTTTCCATTCTTTTCTAGTTTGGCTTCCACTGTCAATATTTTCATTTTAAAAGAATGTATTGTGCTCAATGAAGAATAAATGTGACCCTTTATAACTTGTAGAAAGATTAAGAAAACTAACCTCACATAAATTTGAAAATGTGGTTGAAATTAGAAAAAAGAGAGAAGTTTAGATTTTTCTGTCTCTTAACATTAAAATTTTTAAACATTAGTTATTAACAGAAATCAGGTACTACATTCTAACTTGTCCAAGAAATAACAAAAATCTAACCCTCGACTTTCTTTAAATGAAATATATATCTTCAAATAATTCTTACACCTCAGGCAAATGATTATAAAGGAGGGTGGAACTTGAGCTGAGTTTCTTTCTCTTTCCTCTTTTATTCTTATTTTCTCTTTTGAGAAAAGAATAAAAGTCAGGTAAGTACCAAATTATAATCTGGAAGGAGTGAAGAAAGGCACTGAAACGAATTTTTTCTAAGTGGTCAAAATAATCGTGACTTCCTGTTTAAGTCATTATAAATTATACTGTCAGACTCTTATTTACCATCAATTAAGCCAAATCTAAGGTTTTTGTCTTACTTTATGAACAAACATTAGCTATTACAAATCAAGTACTCTGATATCTATATAATCTCTTTTTACAAGATATTTAAATCTTTCCCAAATCTTTCCTTTTTCCACTTGTTTTTGTGTGTGTGTGTGTGTGTGTGTGTGTGTGGTACGCAGGCCTCTCACTGTTGTGGCCTCTCCTGTTGTGGACCACAGGCTCCAGACACGCAGGCCCAGCGGCCATGGCTCACGGGCCTAGCCGCTCCGTGGCATGCGGAATCTTCCTGGATCGGAGCACGAACCTGCGTCCCCTGCATCGGCAGGCGGACTCTCAACCACTGCGCCACCAGGGAAGCCCTTTCCACTTGTTTTTAAATAAAGAAGGACATGTATTTGACCACTGCTTTTTGTTGTGCCACTGCTCTAGACACTTCGGGACAGTTATGAATACAAAAGACAAAATTGTCTGCCCTTGTGGAATTTATATTTTAATGGGAGAGGTAGATGATAAACAAATAAGTATTTAAAACATAATTATGCCAGGTGGTGATATGCACTCTAAAGAAAAGAAATGCAGGTATGGGGGAGGGGAGGGAGGGTGCCTAGAGAGAGCCTAGAACACAGAGCATTGTCAACATTCGTTTCTTTTCTTTATTTTCTTTCATGTGCTTTCTCTCAATTCCCTTACTTAAATCATGTGTGTACCCTGTTCAAAACTGCTTATGTAGACACATTTAGGAAAGGGGGCAACTAGCACAGGTATCTAACACCCCTCACATTTTCAAGGGAGGAGTTAAAGCTGGCTGACAGCTCCTTTCCTGAGAAAATAGTCCAGTGCCCCAGGAGATAAGTAAGAGACACACTAGTAGACTTTAACAAACATTTCTAACTTGGAAATCAGGGCAGGTCAGAAGAACAGAATGGAAGCCTCCAAGTGAGAACCTCTTTGATTACTATGGGTCAAGAGTATTAGAAATCACCTATGCCAGGATGCCCAAGAGCATCTCTAGAACACTAGATGGGAAGATTGCATGCAGGGGGTCCATCCTAATATGGGGTACAGTAGCACAAGGAGAGGAACCTGCATACCTGGAACAGAATCTGGGTAGATGAGAAATGACCATAAAACTGACTCCACATCAATGGCTACATCAAATACAAAGAGATCACCTACAGATTATTTTCCCTTATTAGGATGGCTCAGTGCACCAGACCACTCCTCCTCAGCCACTGGCTATTAGATCACTGAACTAGTTCTCTATACCTCATGTAAACTAGTTCTTCTGTTTTTACAGTTGAGATTATTCCAACAACATACAGAGATGGAACCCAAAGATAATCCATCTATGCCATTTTTAGCAAAAACCAGCTAATTTACACTCAGTAACAAAACAATGCCAACATGGAACATATTAAAATCTACAGAAATATGAAACTATTTCACAACATAAAAGGAGATGAACATACCACTGGAGGCAGAGGCACGGCATACCTGAAAACTATTTAGAGAAAGAGGAAGCTGTCACCATCAATTTTGTGTACTTCATACAATCAAGTGAAATATTAACTCTGTGAAGGAAGAAGCAAAATATATAACAATAAATCTGGTAATTTTTTCTTAATAAGAAGAGCTGGGAAGCCTATAGAAAGGCAGTGAGGAAAGATAATTGCCATCTTACATTTTGAAAAGCCACTGGAAGCATAAAAGAGAAGTAGAATGAGATCTGTGAAAAAATAAAATAAAATCAGCAAAGTGGAACTCACCCCAGACTATACGGGAAAAGGGCAAAGACATAAAAATGAGAAGTGAAAAAACATATATATGAAGGAAAAATTTATCTAACACACATGTAAGTTGTGTTACTGCCCAAAAGACCAGAGTACATTTAACAGAGATAAAATCCAAAGACAGATCAGATAAAAACCTCCCTGGGGTTTAAAACAAACAAACAAACAAACCCTGACTTGTGCAGTGCTCACTGTGTACCAGGAAACGCTGATGAACTAAATCCAAACTACACTGGTAATATAAATATTTTTAACTATCAGTACCAAAGACACAACACTATAATTATCTAGGCAGAGGGAGAAAAACTGGATACCTGCAAAGCAAGGCTATTAGGGTGTACTGAGGTTACTTTTCTGTAATAATAAACTTCAGAGACCATCAGCAATGTCTAAAGAATTGTGAAGGGAAAAATTGTGACCTTGGAATTATTTACCCAACAAAGTTGTCATTATGCATGAAAGTAACAGAAAGATTCTCAAATATTCAAGGCACACCACCCATGAAATTTCCATTGAAAGAAGATAATTCAAAGATGTACCTAAACCAACCAAAAAAAGAATCAAAATGAAATTTCTATCTCAAGATAAAATTAGTTATAGTAAAAGGAAGCAAACATTGAAATCTATAAGTAATTTACATAAAATTAAATTTGTTCTTCACTCCTGCACCCTGGGATTACTTCCCAAGTAAACTGACTACATTCAAGTCTTTGTCGCATGTTCTACGTTTTTGTGAATCAAAACTAAGACAGTGAACAAGAATGAATAATTCAATACACGATGCTGAAAATATTAACTGAAAAAAAAATAGTTCTCTAACTGATGCCTCATAGTAAATGTTCATTTCTGGCAGTATGGTGAACTACAAATCTCAATAGACCCTCCCTCCAAAAACAGCAAAACAAGCTATATAAGTTTATTTTTAAAAGAAAAACATTCAAATGCATTGGTGATGTTAAGAAATTAACCTTGGGACTTCCCTGGTGGTGCAATGGTTAAGAATCCACCGGACAATGCAGGGGGCATGGGTTCTAGCCCTGGTCCGGGAAGATCCCACATGCCGCAGAGCAACTAAGCCCGTGAACCACAACTACTGAGCCCACGTGCCACAACTACTGAGCCTGTGTGCTGCAACTACTGAACCCCCATGCCTCGAGCCTGTGCTCCACAACAAGAAAAGCCATTGCAATGAGAAACCTGCGCACTGCAACCAACAGTAGCCCCTGCTAGCCTCAACTAGAGAAAGCCTGCACATAGCAATGAAGACCCAACACACCCAAAAAATAAATAAAATTAAAATAAATAAATAAAAATTTTTAAAAAAGAAATTAACCTTGAAACTTATAAGGTGAGGACTGCTGCTTCCAACCAAGTAGGAGAAATGGGAATGGTGGTTGAAAGGTACAAACTTCCAATTATAAGATTCAAAAGTTCTGGGGACCTAAAGTATAGTATGGTGAATATAGATAACAATACTGTATTGTATACTTGAAAGTTACTAAAAGAGTAAACATAGCAGATTCGTTCAAGACGGTGGAGTAGAAGGACGTGCGCTTACTCCCTCTTGCGAGAGCAATGGAATCACAACTAACTGCTGAACAATCATTAACAGGAAGACACTGGAACTCACCAGAAAAGATACCCTACGTCCAAAGACAAAGGAGAAGCCACAATGAGAAGGTAGGAGGGGCACAATCATAATAAAATCAAATCCCATAACTGGTGGGTGGGTGACTCACAAATTGGAGAAGACTTATACCACAGAAGTCCACCCATTGGAGTGAAGGTTCTGAGCCCCACGTCACGCTTCCAAACCTGAGGAGGAATTCCTAGATAATCAGACTTTAAAGGCTAGTGGGATTTGATTGCAGGACTTCGACAGGACTAGGGGAAACAGAGACTCTGCTCTTGGAGGGCACCCACAAAGTACTGTGCACATCGGGACCCAGGGGAAGGAGCAGTGACCCCACAGGACACTGAACCAGACCTACCTACTAGTGTTGGAGGGTCTCCTGCAGAGGTAGGGGGGTGGCTGTGGCTCACCACAGGGACAAGGACACCGGGAGCAGAAGTTCTGGGAAGTACTCCTTGGCGTGAGCCCTCCCAGAAACCGCCATTAGCCCCACCAAAGAGCTGGGTAGGCTCCAGTGTTGGGTCACCTCAGGCCAAACAACCAACAAGGAGGGAACCCAGCCCCACCAATCAGCAGACAAGCAGATTAAAGTTTTACTGAGCTCTGCCCACCAGAGCAACAGTCAGCTCTACCCATCACCAGTCCCCCCCATCAGGAAACTTGCATAAGCCTCTTAGATAGCCTCATCCACCAGAGGGAAGACAGCAGACGCAAGAAGAACTACAATCCTGCAGCCTGTGGAACAAAAACCACATTCACAGAAAGATAGACAAGATGAAAAGGCAGAGCACTATGTACCAGATGAAGGAACAAGATAAAACCCCAGAAAAACAACTAAATGAAGTGGAGATAGGCAACCTTCCAGAAAAAGAATTCAGAATAATGAGAGTGAAGATGATCCAGGACCTCGAAAAAAGAATGGAGGCAAGGATCGAGAAAACGCAAGAAATGTTTAACAAAGACCTAGAAAAATTAAAGAACAAACACCTAGAAGAATTAAAGAACAAACAAACAGAGATGAACATTACAAGAACTGAAATGAAAAATACACTAGAAGGAATCAATAGCAGAAAAACTGAGGCAGAAGAACGGATAAGTGACCTGGAAGACAGAATGGTGGAATTCACTGCCACGGACAGAATAAAGAAAAAGAATGAAAGGAAATGAACACAGCCTAAGAGACCTCTGGAAAAACATTAAACTCACCGACATTTGCATTATAGGGGTCCCGGAAGGAGGAGAGAGAGAGAAAGGACCCAAGAAAATATTTGAAGAGATTATAGCCGAAAACTTCCCTAACATAGGAAAGGAAATAGCCACCCAAGTCCAGGAAGCTCAGAGAGTCCCAGGCAGGAAAAACCCAAGGAGAAACACATCGAGACACATAGTAATCAAACTGACAAAAATTAAAGAAAAAGAAAAATTATTGAAAGCGACAAGGGAAAAACAACAAATAACATACAAGGGAACTCTCACAAGGTTAACAGCTGATTTCTCAGCAGAAACTCTACAAGCCAGAAGAGAGTGGCATGATATATTTAAAGTGATGAAAGGGAAGAAACTACAACCAAGATTACTCTACCCAGCAAGGATCTCATTCAGATTCGATGGAGAAATCAAATCAGACAAGCAAAAGCTAAGACAATTCAGCACCACCAAACCAGCTGTACAACAAATGCTAAAGGAACTTCTCTAAGTGGGAAACACTAGAGAAGAAAAGGACCTACAAAAACAAACCCATAACAATTAAGAACATGGTCATAGGAACATACATATTGATAATTACGTTAAACGTGAATGGATTAAGTGCTCCAACCAAAAGACACAGTCTTGCTGAATGGATACAAAAACAAGACCCATATATATGCTGTCTACAAGAGACCCACTTCAGACCTAGGGATTTATACAGACTGAAAGTGAGGAGATGGAAAACGATATTCCATACAAATGGATATCAAAAGAGAGCTGGACTAGCAATACTCATATCAGATAAAATAGACTTTAAAATAAAGAATGTTACAAGAGACAAGGAAGGACACTACATAATGATCAAGGGATCAATCCAGAAAGAAGATATAACAATTATAAATATATATGCACCCAACATAGAAGCACCTCAATACATAAGGCAACAGCTAACAGCTATAAAAGAGGAAATCAACAGTAACAAAATAATAGTGGAGGACTTTAACACCTCACTTACACCAATGCGCAGATCAACCAAACAGAAAATTAATAAGGAAACACAAGCTTTAAATGACACAATAGCTAGATTTACTTGATATTTATACGACATTCCATCCAAAAACAGCAGATTACACTTTCTTCTCAAGTGCACACAGAACATCCTCCAGGATAGATCACATCTTGGGTCACAAATCAAATCACAGCAAATTTAAGAAAATCGAAATCATATCAAGCATCTTTTCTGACCACAATGTTATGACATTAGAAATCAATTACAGGGAAAAAAATGTTAAAAACATAGACATATAGAGGCTAAACAATATGTTACTAAACAACCAAGAGATCATTGAAGAAATCAAAGCGGAAATCAAAAAGTAGCTAAAGACAAATTACAATGAAAACACGATGATCGAAAACCTATGGGATGTGGCAAAAGCAGTTCTATGAGGGAAGTTTATAGCTATGGAAGCCTACCTCAAGAAACAAGAAAAATCTCAAATAAACAATCTAACCTTACACTAAAGGAACTAGAAAAAGAAGAACAAACAAAACCCAAAGTTAGCAGAAGGAAAGAAATCATAAAGATCGGAGCAGAAATAAATGAAACAGAAACAAAGAAAACAATAGCAAAGATCAATAAAACTAAAAGCTGGTTCTTTGAGAATAAACAAAATTGATAAGCCTTTAGCCAGACTCATCAAGAAAAAGAGAGGACTCAAATCAATAAAATTAGAAATGAAAAAGGAGAAGTTACAACAGACACTGCAGAAATACAAACCATCCTAACAGACTACTACAAGCAACTCTATGCCAATAAAATGGACAACCTGGAAGAAATGGACAAATTCTTCCAAGACTGAACCAGAAAGAAATAGAAAATATGAACAGACCAATCGCAAGTAATGAAATTGAAACTGTGATTAAAAATCTTCCAGCAAACAAAAGTCCAGGATCAGATGGCTACACAGGTGAATTCTATCAAACATTTAGAGAAGAGCTAACACCCATCCTTCTCAAAGTCTTCCAAAAAATTGCAGAGGAAGGAACACTCCCAAACTCATTCTATGAGGCCACCATCACCCTGATACCAAAACCAGACAAATATACTACAAAAAAAGAAAATTATAGACCAATATCACTGATGAATATAGATGTAAAAATCCTCAACAACATACTAGCAAACAGAATCCAGCAACACATTAAACGGATCATACACATTGATCAAGTGGGATTTATCCCAGGGGTGCAAGGATTCTTCAATATTCCCAAATCAATCAATGTGATACACCACGTTAACACATTGAAGAAGAAAAACCATACGATCATCTCAATAGATCCAGAAAGAGCTTTTGACAAAATTCAACACCCATTTATGATAAAAACTCTCCAGAAAGTGGGCATAGAGGGAACCCACCTCGACATAATAAAGGCCATATACGACAAATCCACAGCAAACATCATTCTCAATGGTGAAAAACTGAAACCATTCCTCTAAGATCAGGAACAAGACAAGGATGTCCACTCTCACCACTATTATTCAACATAGTTTTGGAAGTCCTAGCCACGGCAATCAGAGAAGAAACGGAAATAAAAGGAATACAAATTGGAAAAGAAGAAGTAAAACTGTCACTGTTTGCACATGACATGATACTATACATAGAGAATCCTAAAGATGCCACCAGAAAACTACTAGAGCTAATCAATGAATTTGGTAAAGCTGCAGGATACAAAATTAATGCACAGAAATCTCTTGCATTCCTATACACAAAAGATGAAAAATCTGAAAGAGAAATTAAGGAAACACTCCCATTTACCACTCCAAGAAAAAGAATAATATACCTAGGAATAAACCTACCTAGGGAGACAAAAGACCTGTATGCAGAAAACTATAAGACACTGATGAAAGAAATTAAAGTTGATACAAACAGATGGAGAGATATAGCAGGTTCCTGGATTGGAAGAATCAATATTGTGAAAATGACTAAACTACCCAAAGCAATCTACAGATTCAATGCAATCCCTATCAAATTACCAATGGCATTTTTTACAGAACTAGAAAAAAAAACTTAACATTTGTATGGAGACACAAAAGACCCCGAATAGCCATAGCAGTCTTGAGGGAAAAAACTGGAGCTGGAGGAATCAGACTCCCTGACTTCAGACTATATTACAAAGCTACAGTTATCGAGACAATATGGTACTGGCACAAAAACAGAAATATAGATCAATGGAACAGGATAGAAAGCCCAGAAATAAACCCACGCACATATGGTCACCTTATCTTTGATAAAGGAGGCAGGAATGTACAGTGGAGAAAGGACAGTCTCTTCAATAACTGGTGCTGGGAAAACTGGACAGGTACATGTAAAAGTATGAGATTAGAACACTCCCTAACACCATACACAAATTAAGCTCAAAATAGATTAAAGACCTAAATGTAAGGCCAGAAACTATCAAACTCTTAGAGGAAAACATAGGTAGAACATTCTATGACATAAATCACAGCAAGATCCTTTATGACTCACCTCCTAGAGAAATGGAAATAAAAACAAAAATAAACAAATGGGACCTAATGAAACTTCAAAGCTTTTGCACAGCAAAGGAAACCATAAACAAGACCAAAAGACAACCCTCAGAATGGGAGAAAATATTTGAAAATGAAGCAACTGACAAAGGATTAATCTCCAAAATTTACAAGCAGCTCATGCAGCTCAATAACAAAAAAAACAAACAACCCAATCCAAAAATGGGCAGAAGGCCTAAATAGACATTTCTCCAAAGAAGATATACAGACTGCCAACAAACACATGAAAGAATGCTCAACATCATTAATCATTAGAGAAATACAAATCAAAACTACAGTGGAAGAATCAATATTGTGAAAATGACTAAACTACCCAAAGCAATCTACAGATTCAATGCAATCCCTATCAAATTACCAATGGCATTTTTTTACAGAACTAGAAAAAAAAACTTAACATGTGTATGGAGATACAAAAGACCCTGAATAGCCATAGCAGTCTTAAGGGGAAAAAATGGAGCTGGAGGAATCAGACTCCCTAACTTCAGACTATACTACAAAGCTACAGTTATCAAGACAATATGGTACTGGCACAAAAACAGAAACATAGATCAATGGGACAGGATAGAAAGCCCAGAGATAAACCCATGCACATATGGTCAACTAATCTATGACAAAGGAGGCAAGGATATACAGTGAAGAAAAGACAGCCTCTTCAATAAGTGGTGCTGGGAAAACTGGACAGGTACATGTAAAAGAATGAATTAGAACACTCCCTAACACCATACAAAAAATAAATTCAAAATGGATTAGAGACCTAAATGTAAGACTGGACACTATAAAATTCTTAGAGGAAAACTTAAGAAGAACACTCTTTGACATAAATTACAGCAAGATCTTTTTTGATCCACCTCCTAGAGTAATGGAAATAAAAACAAAAATAAACAAATGGGACCTCATAAAACTTAAAAGCTTTTGCACAGCAAAGGAAACATAAACAAGATGATAAGGCAACCCTCAGAATGGGAGAAAATATTTGCAAATGAAGCAACTAACAAAGGATTAATCTCCAAAATTTATAAGCAGCTCATGCAGGTCAATATCAAAAAAACAAACAACCCAATCCAAAAATGGGCAGAAGACCTAAATAGACATTTCTCCAGAGAAGATATACAGATTGCCAACAAACACATGAAAGAATGCTCAACATCACTAATCATGAGAGAAATGCAAATCAAAACTACAATGAGGTATCACCTCACACCAGTCAGAATGGCCATCATCAAAAAATCTACAAACACTAAATGCTGGAGAGGGTGTGGAGAAAAGGGAACCCTGTTGCACTGTTGGTGGGAATGTAAATTGATACAGCCACTGTGGAGAACAGTATGGAGGTTCCTTAAAAAACTAAAAATAGAACTACCATACGACCTAGCAATCCCACTCCTGGGCATATACCCTGAGAAAACCATAACTCAAAAAGAGTCATGTACCACAATGTTCATTGCACGTCTATTTACAATAGTCGTACATGGAAGCAACCTAAGTGTCCATTGACAGATGAATGAAGAAGATGTGGCACATACGTACAATGGAATACTAGTCAGCCATAAAAGGAAATGAAATTGAGTTATTTGTAGTGAGGTGGATGGACCTAGAATCTGTCATACAGAGCGAAGTAACTCAGAAAGAGAAAAACAAATACAGTATGCTAACACATATATATGGAATACAAAAAAAAAAAAAAGGTCATGAAGAACCTAGGGGCAGGATGGGAATAAAGATGCAGACCTAGTAGAGAATGGACTTGAGGACGTGGGGAGGGGGAAGTGTTACCTGGGAGAAAGTGAGAGAGTGGCATGGACATATATACACTACTAAATATAAAACCGATAGCTAGTGGGAAACAGGCACATAGCACAGGGAGATCAGCTCGGTGCTTTGTGACCGCCTAGAGGGGTGGGATAGGGAGGGTGGTAGGGAGATGCGAGAGGGAAGAGATATGGGGATATATGTATATGTATAGCTGATTCACTTTGTTATAAAGCAGAAACTAACACACCATTGTAAAGCAATTATACTCCAATAAAGATGTTTAAAAAAATAAAATGATAATATTAAAAAAGGAAAAAAAGTTAGGTAATGAAATAATATATCAGATGATCTGCATTCTGTAAGAATGTGTGCGTATGTGTATGTCAGTCTGTGAGTGAGGGTGTGGAGGGGAGAGAGAGAGAGAGAAGAGAAAAGCACACCAAACATTAATATTAACAATGCTTTCTTTGGGGTGGCAGGATAGTGGAATTAGAGTGATTTTTACATTTATCCCTGAGTGTTTCTATATTTTTCAAAATTTCTAAACAAATATCCTCCCATGTATTATTTGTGTAAAAAACAAACAGGGAGCTTCCCACTGCAAACAGGATCAAGGCTAATTTCCTTTGTCTAACACCCTATCCTTATTTAACTTTTGTATCTCTTCTTTCCTGCCTTCCCTTTGCCCCCAGAACAATTTTACTCACATACCCTTTTACTGACACACTTCTTCGTCCTGGGATTGATCTCCACTTCAGGAAATCTTACAACCATGTTCAGAGCAAGGCTCCCTTCCTTTCACGAACTACCCTTGCACAGCAGCTCTCAGACTCTAGGGCAATGACCTGGCAGTTAATCAAGCAGAACTGGTAACATCTCTACCACGGTTGACTTCAACTGTATTTGATTCCCTTTTAACTTTTTATATGTTTTTGTTCTTCTCTTCAACTCGATTATAAGAACTCTTTGTATTTTTCATCAAGTCTAGTGCAACAGAGTAGTTATCTGTGGTAGACAAAATAATGGTCCCCCAAAGATATCACCTGTAAGCAAGTGACCAGAACCTGTGAGTATGTGAGGTTAGATGGCAAAGGGGAATTCACACTGCAGATGGAGCTAAGGTTGCTAATCAGGTGACCTTAAAATAGGGAGAGTATTCTGGATTATCCAGCTGGGACTAATGTAAGCACAAGAGTTCTTAAGTAGAAGAGATGGATGGAAGAGGTCAGAGGAGGAGATGTGATGACGGAAGCAAGGCTGGAGTGATGTGCTCTGAGAAGGACTCAACTCTTCACTGCTGGTTTTGAAGATGGAAGAAGGAGAAGATGGAAGAAGGAGGCCGCGTGCCCAGCAAGGCAGGCAGCCTCTCGAGGCTGGAAAAGGCAAGGAAATGGATTGTCCCTTAGAGCCTCTGGAAAGGAATGCTGCCCTGCTGACACCCTGGATTTCTGTCCGGTGAGATCCATATTTTTTTTTTTTTTGCGTTACGCGGGCCTCTCACTGTTGTGGCCTCTCCCGTTGTGGAGCACAGGCTCCGGACGCGCAGGCTCAGCGGCCATGGCTCACGGGCCCAGCTACTCCGCGGCATGTGGGATCCTCCCGGACCGGGGCACGAACCCGTGTCCCCTGCATCGGCAGGCGGACTCTCAACCACTGCACCACCAGGGAAGCCCCTGAGATCCATATTTTAACCTAGATAAATTTCTGTTGGTTTAGGTCGTTCAGTTTATGGTGATTTGGTCCAGCACTGATAGAAAATTAATACAATGTTAACTATTATTTTCTTTCATTCACATTAAAATCAAGAGAGATAAAACCAAAGTTGTTGAAATAATAAATTTAAAACTATACATTCTGAGGAAGTCTACCTTAATCACCCCAAATGCCTCTCATTATTTCTTCATTTCTCCTTATGCCTATGTGTTTGATGTATTATCGCTTATCATTTGTTGCTACTTTATTTTATAATTGTGTTAATACCATTTCATGGGCATATATATTTTTCCTCTGATTCAAAAGGGCTCTTCAGAAGCACGGACCATGTATTTATTCTCTAGGTATTTGCTGCCAGTGGTAGCAGATTTTATTCTATAAATGCCTGATTACTAACATCTTACATTATGGGTTACTTAAGGCAGACCATGTCCTCAGCTTTCTGCAGCATACTTCACAGAAATGTTTTAAAAAGTTTAATTTCAGCCTTATACATAAGCACCCTAAAGCCCGTAAAAAATCTGACCAGATTAGTCAACATTTAGAAAGTGGACTTAATACACTTTAATTCCACTCGATTTGTCCCATAAAATTTAGTGAGGTTTTATGTTTTTCTAGAATTTTACGGTTGACAATTTCAAGAACGGTATATATCTTTACCCTTACAGGCTGTAAGACTGGGGAATTGAGGTAGGAAGATGTCTGGTCCAGACTGGGAGAGAAAGGAGACAGTCTGGACATCCCCAAATCTTGAAGAGACCTGGGTACAAAGAAGGCTCCAGTGTGGAGGGTGGAGTGGGCACAGGGGCTGGACCTGAAAGGGACTATTTGGACGGTAGTCTGTTTCTGTGTTGAGTATCAAAATCAGCATAGACCTTCTAATAAACTAGAATTGTCAGGCTACTCTTGGAAGCCATTGCTAAAATTTCTAAGCTCTACCAGAATTAAAGAAAAGTAACCAAATAAATAAGCAGTCAGTTGGAAATGAGAGGATTTGGCATCATCGTAACCCTGGGGGAAGAAATAAAAGCTGATGTGTAAATGGGGTTTTGGGCAAGTAACCACATGGCCAGATGCCCTTCTCCCAGAGGTAGGCCCAGCCCAAGCCCTTCAAGTCAGTTTCTGTTATCTGGTCCTGAGAAGCCTTCAAAAAGGTGCTTACCCTGATTTCTCCAAACATAAAATTGGGGCAGTGGGATTTGCCATTTCTGTGTAGTCTAGGCCTGTGGTGAGGATTAATTAGTGTTTTTAAAGTGCTGTGGGTTTGGTTTGGTTTATTTATTTTCTCAGGACGAAAGCCAGTACGCCAGCACCAAGTGTTAACAGCGAAGGTTTGATGTATGTTACTTGAGATGCACTGTGTGAAGTGGGGCGGATGGGAAACGAAACTTGTGGGACTGCCTTCGGCATCAAAAAGGCCACATTTCCAAACCCATTTAGTACTCCCCAAAGTGAAGGAGGCAGAATAAAAGCCTCTGAAAATTAAAAAGGAGAAAAGTTATCTGTGTTTAGGCTCTGGGATTGAGGGTATGTACCAACCCAGACCAAGGAAAATCTGACGAGCTGCTACAGAAAAGTATTGGCAGCTAGAGAAGACACAAAATTCTGCTAACTTTGTGACAAGCTGTAAAATGAGGTCCTATATTTGACAGAGAGAAAGAATGGAACTCAGGCAGTCAGAGTGTCAGGGCTAATAGCTGAGGACAAATGCTGTCACACGCTAGCTTCTCTGACCCAGGACAGGTGGGCGTAGGGACCAAGAACTCTGGTATGGCCCATACCTCCACTCACTAAGAAACCAGCAGCCTTCTAGATATTACAATCTCATAAGAACCCTCTAAGCTAGTTTTTAGAAATAAATCTTTATGGCTTTATTCCCGATTATGGAAGTAATGCGCGCTCATTACTAACAAATAAAACTGCAGAAATACATAACATAAAAAGCGCAGACACTGCACCTCCAATCCAGCAGGCAGGATATAGGTTGTTAGTTATTGTTTGGACATATTTACAGGTGATAGCTATAACTGTCTCCAATTTATAGGTGATAAAACAGATAACTCAAAGAACTTATCCACCGGCTCACAGGAAATAAGTCAAAGCTGGAATTCAAATTCAGGTCTTTCTGACACCTCGGAACTCTGTATGTTCCACTAGGCTACACTGCCCTATCCCCACACCCTGCTCCCTCATCCCACCACCATCCTCAAAAGTAATTACTACAAGGCACCAACCGGGTTTCCATAATTAGCTTTACAAAGAGAAGCTGCCATCATCCACAGCGTCAGGTTACGTGTGAAATAGCAAGGTTAGTGCCACAAGGAGATCTGTTTTCCCAGCCTCGTTTAAATGTATAATCCTCCATCAACATGCTGTTATTTGAGTGAGATGATTATACTTTTCCATCAAAACCAGTGTAGAACAGAAAGCAAAGAGACCCCTGAAGTCAGCAGATCATATCTTATATGTGAGGCCTAGACCTGGAGAGCTCCGAGTTCCAGGTCTGTTATCTCTTAGTTGTTTGTGACCTGGTGCCTCAGTTTCTCCATCTGGATTGTAAAGTGGGTGGATGAACTGACTGCCAACGTGCCTTCTAGCGGCTGGAATGACGGGCAATCTCACTGACGGCTGGTGGGCCTCATGCATCCCATCTAACTTCTAAAAGTCTGCTCAACATCTCATTTCAGGCTGAAAGACAGAAAGTTGTCCTGTGTTGCGACTTCTCAAATATGCCCAGAAAGAAATGAACATGCTTTGAAAATAATGTATAAGGTTATTGTTCTTTTTTTTTTTTTTTGCGGTAGGCGGGCCTCTCACTGCTGTGGCCTCTCCCGTTGCAGAGCACAGGCTCCAGACGCGCAGGCTCAGCGGCCATGGCTCACGGGCCCAGCCGCTCCGCGGTATGCGGGATCCTCCCGGACCGGGGCACGAACCAGTGTCCCCTGCATCGGCAGGCGGACTCTCAACCACTGCGCCACCAGGGAAGCCCTTGCTAGAGTTATTCTAATTAAATGAGTGGATGATAACGAATTTAAATGACTAGCTTATTAGCACTCATTCTTTCAGTATGTCTAAATCTCCTATACATAAGGCATCGAGAGAGCTATACTGATGAAACCTTGCCCTCCATGAATATAAATAACTACAGGGCTTCCCTGGTGGCGCAGTGGTTGAGAGTCCGCCTGCCGATGCAGGGGACACGGGTTCGTGCCCCGGTCCGGGAAGATCCCACATGCCGCGGAGCGGCTGGGCCCGTGAGCCATGGCTGCTGAGCCTGCACGTCCGGAGCCTGTGCTCCACAACGGGAGAGGCCACAACAGTGAGAGGCCCGCATACCGCAAAAATAAATAAATAAATAAATAAATAAATAACTACAGTATGAAGAAGCGAGAGCTCAGTGTCTCAGGAAGCTCCGGAGAAGCTCAAGGGACTCTAGTTTGGAGGGATCAGGCAGGGCTTCATGGAGCAGTAGGGATGTGACCTGGGCCCCCGAGAAGGGTCAGAGTAGCAAAGGAAGATGGCGGACGGCATTGCAATGGTGCTGAGGGGTTGCTTCGGCGGAAAGACAGAGGTTGTAAGAGGCAGGCTAAGGAGTCTGCCTGTGGCTGTAGGCAGTTGGCAACCACTGACAGCCATCAAGCAGGGAAGTGAGGGGCTGTGGCTGTGTTCTCTTCCAACAAAACCTAAAGCCTACGTGATTTCCAGTACGTACAACTATACCTAGCACGTCGTGGGCAGGCGGTATCTCCTGAATGAATCATCTCAGAAATGGCGACCTAATGTCAGGGAATGGATTTGAATTTGCTCTTAAGAGGAAACATGGAGCAGCGCCAAGCATGCAAACCTGGACGACTCTTGGATCTCGAGTATGGACCTGGCAATTTCAGCCCAGAAAATGCACGCGTGAGAGAGGGGAGGGAGCGAAGACTGTTCTTTCAGCCTGTAATCACGAGCAGAAATAACATCCCATTATAACCTTTATAGAGAAGAGGCCCTTTCAATGAAAGAGTAACAATGCTGTACAGAATCACTTTGAAGACTTTGCCTTTGGTGTGGAAAATGCTAACATCTGTCAGGGCCCTTCATCTCTAATCAAGCTTCTGCCAGCAGAGTCTACGTGCTTTCTATGTGTGCACGTGTGTAGGGTTATCTACGTACACGTTACATAATTGGACAGACGTGAGAATTCTGACGATTCACAGAATGCCACGTCTGACTTCCAAGGTGAGTTGTGTTCACAGGTGGAGGTGGTAGCATCTTTACCTCAGAACCTGGGTCAAGCCTGGGGACTGTAGGATGAGTATATTTTCTCTAAGGCAAACTAATGCCTTTGAAATCATTTCTCCTCCTGGTTTGAGGTAGGCTGACTAGAACCGAGGGGAGCCACAGAGCTTGGAGCTGGAGTGCCTCAGAACCAGGGTGAGTGGAATTCACACCTGTAGGACCTCGGAGCCTAATCTGGGATCACAGCTGCTCCCCACCACGTTGGATGTTTTCAGCCTTTCCCATTACATCAGCTTAAACGGTACCGTCCCCTTTCCTCAGGCTCCTGCCCAGGTTTCCTCCACAGCCCACTCTGTACTGCTGAAGAAAGACACTGAGTCAGGTCAGCCTGCTAGAAAGAAACACTTTAAAGAAATGCGGGGGGCGGGGGGGGGGGTGTCCACAGGGGGAGAATAAATCTTAGGATCTTAGAAAGGAAGGAGGGAAGAAAAAGATACTATGTGAGAACATGTCCATGCAAGGTCACCTGAGAACAAAGCCTCTGAAGATGAATAAAAAGTTTCCTCAAAGCACACAGGAAAGCAATTACAGCCCACATGTGTGACACTGGCCATGGGAGCCGGTGGCAGGGGAGATAAAAGTAGAGCCAGATTTGGGTGCACTGAGAGAGCCCGTGACCAATGCAACAATGAAAGGGAGCCTTCCAGGAAGGCAGGGATGGGAACAGAGCACAAAGAACAGGAAGAAGAAGCAGCGCCCTCAACTCAGAGGGGAAGTCAGGCTGAGCTGAGACTGGGGCAGGGGCTTTGTCAATATGTATTTGTCCATCAGGGAGGTCTTGGGGAAAGGAATGAGGAGGGCAGGGAAAATGCCACATCATCTGATATTTTCAATTAGGGGAAGGGTGAGGGTGGGCATTTATATGCTGAATAAGTCGTTTCAAATATCTGTATGTGATATGTTAATTAAAATAAAAAGTAGGGCTTCCCCGGTGGCGCAGTGGTTGAGAGTCTGCCTGCCGATGCAGGGGACACGGGTTCGTGCCCCGGTCCGGGAAGATCCCACATGCCGTGGAGCGGCTGGGCCCGTGAGCCATGGCCGCTGAGCCTGCGCGTCCAGAGCCTGTGCTCCGCAACGGGAGAGGCCACAACAGTGAGAGGCCCGCGTACCACAAAAAAAAAAAAAATAAAAAAAAAAAAAAAAAAAAAAAAAAATAAAAAGTAGCTTGTGAGTGTTATTTTTTTTTTTTTAGGCACCAAAGGTAGGACGGGAGCTCAGGGTTTAAGAGGAGAGTGTGAATTGCCATCTGGAGGCACTTTTAGGTTCAAGTCTAAGAGACAATAAAACAGAGACTTTAACCTGTTGATCTGTTCACCGTTAAATATTTATTGAGGACTTCTATGATGGTAGGCCTCGTGCTATGCACTGGGAATGCGGCAGTAAATGAAAAGGGTACAGATCCTGTCTTCATGGAGTTTCTATGCTTTTTTTGGATTTTACATTTTACTGTTAATATTTAAAACTGTGGTAAAATATACATAACATGAAATTTACCGTCTTAACCACCATAGTTCATTGTTGTGCTACTGTCACCACCATCCATCTCCAGAGCTCTTTTCACCTTGTGAAACTGAAACTCTATACCCACTAAAAAGCGGCAACTCCCATTCCCCTCTCCACCTAATCCCTAGAAACTACCATGTTACTTTTTGTCTCTGAATTTGACTATTCTCCGTACCTCCTGTAAGTGGAATCATGCAGTACTTGTCTTTTTGTGATTGGCTTATTTCATTTACCATACTGTCCTCAAGTTTTAACCATGCTGCAGCATAGGTTAGAATTTCCTTTCTTTTTAAGGCTGAATAATAATACTCCATTGTATGTATGTCGCACATTTTGTTTATCCAGTCCTCTGTCAATGGACATTTGGGTGGCTTCCACCTTTTGGCTATTGTGAATAGCGCTGTTCAAGTCCCTGGTTTCAGTTCTTTGGGAGTATATATCCAGGTATGGAATTGCTGGATCATACGGTAGTCCTGTTTTTAATTTTTTGAGGAATTGCTATACTGTTTCCATAGCAGCTATACCATTTTACATTCCCACTAGCAATGCACAAGGGTTCCAGTTTCTCCACATCTCCAACAATAGTCGTTATCTTCCTTCCTCCATTCCTTCCTTTCTGTCTGTAGCCATTCCAATGGGTAGGATCTATGGTTCTTCGAGACATCTTTATGCTTTATTGTAGAATCTCCTGGTCTACGGGAGATTCTATGACTTCTGGGGTGTGTTTGTGTATGTGTGCGTGTGTGTACACTAGTCTTTTTTGGAAATATTTTTACTACTAGTACCCAAGCCACAACCTACCAAGAGTATGTGGCCATGAAAAAACCCTAACTCCACAAGTAGGAAGGGGCTCTGCGGGTGCCCTCTACTCTTAGAATAAGAGGGAGGTGGTATAGATGTTAAAACCCAAGAGGCCAGATTTTGAGGGATCTGGTCCTACTTGGAAGGGAGGGCTTCCCTGGGAAAAGTCTAACATCGATTCCTCTAATTCATGACAGGAGGAGACATTGGTCCACCACTGCCGACAAGACCAGCTAAAGGAGACAGTGCAGGTGAAAAACTGGAATGATGCAGTGATGTTTCAGAATGGGGATCAGAAAGGTGGGCAGGATGTAGTAACAGCAAAATCATATAATATTCACATCACTCTAGTGCTTATAATGTTTCTAACATTATCACGTGTATTCATCTTTTTACAGCCATGTCTTTGGCTACACCACTGCTTATTAACACGTGCAACTTTTCCAGCAGGGTGAAAAAGGAGAAAGTGAGGAAGCAGCTTGCTCCCTTGAGGTCCTGTGTGTACAGAAACCCATAGAATGCTGAAGCTAGAAGGGACCTTAGAGGTCACTTAATTCAGCCTTCACCTCACAGATGAGGAAGTGATGAAGTGGCTTTGGGGAAGGTGGAGGTGGAATATTACTCTCTTCTCCCATAAGCAAGTACACATCATCTGGGAAGTGCTGGAGTTAGAAACCAAAGAACTGCTTCTGTGATAATACAGACTCAATTGTCAATCCTTCATTGATACCCTAGATTGGCTGCTTTCTGATTTTATTCCACAACAGCCTCTAGAATATGTTTTATAGTCATAAAACATATTCTGTGAATATAACATGCAGACTTGGCTGTCCTATAAATACATATTTTCTTGTAGCTGGATTTAATTTTTCCCCCACAAACTAACTGCCCAGAAAAGGAACTGGGCTTGTATCACCATCCTCAGGAGTGCAGGACCCCAAAGATAACTCCCCTTTTTCCTAATTCTGCCACACAGTGGTGTGAAATGGATATAAAAACAGGGCAGAAAAGCGCCCCCCAACCCCGGTATTGCCCACATATAAGAGGAGGCGGCACCTTGCCACCCACAGGTACACACAGTAGGGGACACCCTGTTTTTGTGAACCAACAGTGAATGTGGCTCTTTGTCAATGGCAGGGCCTGACAACGTCCCTCATTACATTCAGGGTTAGAGCAAGAGTCCCCAGGCTGGCAGGAAAGGCCAAAAGCAAGGCCTGGAGTGGACTCCTAGGAGGGGGGGAAGGAGCAGCAGGCAGCCAGAAAGTGTCTCTGAATTTGTGACAGCAGCAAAGGGTCTCAGTAAGTCCAGCAATTAACATATGGGAAACTAAGTGGAAGAAAAGTGAAGGGACTCGCTCAAGACCTTACAATCTATGAGGGGCAAGGCTAAGACAGTTCTCTCTTCTGATTTCCATGCTCCAATTCTTACACTGGTGAAACTTTCTGCCTGTGCTATTACTTTGCTAGAGGCACTTGAGGGGACGCAAAAATCACAGCAGGTTATGCTAAGAAGCCCGCGGCAAGCGGCACTATGGTCACTATGGGTGTATAGTTCTCAAGCTCCCATTTCTGATGCCATGACAAAACGCAGCTTAGTGAGTGAAGGGGGCTTAAGGCTTTTCACTTGTAGATGGAACTTACTGGATGAGGACAGCTTAAAACCACTGTAATGTGGGCAAGCATATTCAGCACATCCCTGGAGGTTATGCAGGGCTTTGCAGTGCATTAAATTACTCAGAAGCTGTAAAAACCGTTCCTGCCTCCCTTCTGGCCACCCTGAGGGATTCTGATATGACTGGCTCCTGGTTAGCAATCACTTCTGCAGTGAGCCGGTTACAGACTGGAATGTATCATATCCCTAGGTGTGCTGGGGCAGAGAAAAGTTTAAACGATTGACGTAGCTCCACAGTAACTAATCATAGGTCTGTGATCCTCTCACACAGCTGATCAAATCATTTCCAAGCATTTTCTAGAACAATTCTTCTAGACCAATAGACATGCAATGCAAATTACACATGTGATTTTAAATTTTCTATGAAGCACATTAAAAAAGGAAAAGGAAACAGATGAAATTGGGATCAATATATTTAAACTCAATATATGCAAAGTATCGCCACTTCAACAAGTAATAAATGTATATATGTTTTATATTTTTCATACTCAGTCTTCAAAATCGGATGTGCGCATACTCAGAGCACATCTTGATCCACAATTAGCCATACTTCAAGTGCTAAGTAGTCACACAGGGCTCGTGGCTACCATATCGGACATATTACTACCCTTGCCTCTCTCACTGACGTCTGTTTACTCCAAGAAAAATAGAAATTTCTCCATCCTGCAGCCATTCCTACCTATCTCAGGGCACTTTCCTTTCCAGGTCTAGTGATTCTAGGTAGTCTTTATTCCATTTCAACTCTCCTCCAACTGTCCATTCAGTCACTGAGTACCTACCAAGTGCCAGGTGTTTGTGTTAACTTATGAGGATGTAAAGATAAATATGACATAGACCCTGATATCCGGAGCTCTCGGCTTAGTGGGAAATGCAGGCACATACAGGAGAATTTGGTGAACACTATACAGAGATACGTACGAAGGGGTGCACAGAGGAAGGAGTACTGCTTCTTCCAGGGCTTCTGGAAAGCATTCACAGAGGTGGGACATTTGCGCTGAGTTTTAAGGGATGAGGAAAAATTGTGGAGGTGTTTCAGGCATAGGGGAAAGTATGTTCAAGACCTAAGTATGACGATCTGCATGCTTGGAAATGGCAAGTGGCTCGTAGGGCAAGAAGACGGCAAGGAGGGCCTGGAGTGAGGCTGGCGAGGTGAGCTGGACCTCAGATGCCCGAAGACACACTCAGAATTACTGGGGGTCATTCTCCAGAAGGGGGAATCTTAAGACAGGTTGTAACACAGATTGGAGAGGATAAAAGAGTAAGGAGAGCCTGAATGATGGGGTAGCAGTATGTCTAAAAGGAGGAGATGTTAGCACTCAAGTGAATGAAGGGAGTATAAGAGCACTGTTTTCTGCAGACAGTCTCTCGATGAGGCCTTATGATGGAACCTGGGCAAAGGGCCTAATAGTTAAGGTTTTCCAGGCCCAAACTCATGAAGTAGGGGCATCAGGGCCACTAGCATCGTATTTATATAGGACTATTACAACCCGTGGGGATGTGAAAGCGCCACATGGCCTCTTTCCCTGCAGGAATTAATAGGGTTCCCTATGGGTTAATTTAGGCAGTAGGCAGAATCAAGCTAAATTGCAGCCTTGCCAGGGAAATCATGGGCTTATGAGACCCAGCAGGTCTGGGCAGCACCTGACCAGCCTGCTCAGATGATGCGGTGGCTCATTTGACTTTGAGTTTTCTAGAAGGAGGCTCTGACACTCTCAGGTAAGAACAGGGCAACAACAGCATGACCTTTACAGTTAGAAGGAGGCTCAGAGATCCCATGGGTTCTCCTTTCATAGACGGGAAAACTGAGTCATGGAGAGGGAAATGGCTTAGAAGGTCATATAAGCCATTCAGCAGCACTCACCCTTTGTGGCACCGAAGCCACAGTGAGACTGGTACAACAGGTGCCATGGAGAACTGTTTACCTTTATAGCAAACTCAAGTGGAGCAAGAGAATTAGGCTAGAGAGACACCAGGTAATAAAACTGCCTTTGTGAGCCAACAGTATTTAAATTAGTAGCAATAAACAAGGTACTCACACGGTGAGACGTCTACAAAGTCTGGATCGATATTGTGCAGCAGCTCCATTCTGGGGGACGGGCTTCCTTCACTAGAAAAGAATTTTTCAGAAAATGTTAATTTCCTCTCTCAAATGGGTATCAATGATTTTAATACTTCCTTTCCTCATATTTACAGGAAATAACAAACCTGCCAGTTAACAACTTGGTCACGAATTCAGAGGCCTCCAAAACGTGTGGCCGTGCATCTTCAAGTAGTCATCACTGGTCTATATTGTCACAATGACTGAATGTTTACATAACAGCTTTAAGGTCAAGCACGTGACAATTAAAAGATGAGTCCTGTGACCCTTTGCAATAAATGATCTGGCTGTACTTAAACATGACCGTTCGTTACAGCAGTGAAATGAGAACTCAAGTCATCCAGTGTAGACGTCATGCTGAACACTCACAGGGAAATGAAGAAAGAGCATCTGCCGAGATGGCAGCGCCCATATCACAGATGCAACGTGCCCTTTAAATATTAGCCTGCACGAGAAAAACGAATGTCTTCCACGTCTAAATTTACAACGTGGAAACTACATGTGAGATAGTTATACTTCTTTAAGGTTTTTAAAAATTGTATGCGCAAATACAATCACAACCTACATTACTGTTGAAAAGAACTTGGAGATCAGTTAGTCCAATGCCCTCATGTTACAAATGAGAAAGGCCCATAGTAAGTTACTGGTCGAACAATGGGTAGTGGGTGTTTTTTAAAAATTGGGAGCATGAACACCACGAGATGTATGCCGGGTGTGCATGAGGCACCCATGTCATTTTGCTAGTATAGACTCAGCCTTATGGAAGAAGTTGTTAGATATCATTTCAGTCGTTGGATCACTTGATAATCCAATAAAAGGTTGCAAAGTACCGTTAACACCATAGGATTTGTCCACATAGGAATAACCAATAAGGCCCCTGAAAATAAGAGGACATGTTTTCGGGTGGTTCAATGTCCACACCCCAAACGCACAGCTAGTTGTCTACGGCAGTGGCTTGGGATTTCAAGGACCCATAAATTTTCAAAAACTCTGGATTGTGATTGGCAGCGTTGTATTTGCCAAGTAAGGAAATGTTAAAAACAAAATTCATGAATTAAAAACAAAACCAAAAAACTTTCAACTACCATTACCATAAAATAAAGGTAATTTTAATAGCAACAAAAGGTAGGATGAATACAATCTCAGAATAAGTGACAGTCCTTTAAAGTGAATATGTTTAACTTTAGAATTCTAAAAGATTTCCTTTTTCCTCTCTATTCCATAAAACCCACTAACTAGACAGTGAGAGGGAAATATGCAGGGATGCCTCTAGGCCTGGGGGCAGCACTATGCGGGTGGGGGGGGCAATATTTCCCTGGATTCCTCATTTTCTTCCTGAGGCATTTAACTAACTACCTGTATACCATGAGACTGTCAACCGGTCCAAAATGACAGGAACTAGGGTTTGATCCTGGAAGCTCTGAATGCAAGTAGGGATGATGAGCAAAGAAAATGGTGAATGTGAGAAAATCTTAACAGAATGATGATGATGGTGTCTAATTTGTGGGGTTAAAAACAAGCAAACAGAGCTAAAATCTGGATGATAAAAATAGCAAGTAAGTCAGGAGGGGAAATCAGAATGAAAGCATTTTAAAGTCTTTGTATTGTTTGGAAGAGGGTAAGGCTGTTCATTAAATTTAGATTTAGCTAAGTAAAATTTGCATGTTAAAATTTTAAGGTAACTTAAAAACAAAGATAGGACTTTTCTGGACCACGGAAGAACAAAACAAAATTCATTCAATCCAAAAAAAGGCAAGAAAGAAGGAGGAACCCCAAAATTTCTCATCTTTAAAAGCAGAGCTCACTGGAATACCCCCAAAGTATTAGGCACGGTTAAATAAAACATATTTTTCTAATAACTTTTAAAGGAAGTTTATCTGTATATTATTCATTTATTTCATTTTTTCATTATTCAGAAGAGCCACAGATATTGCAAAATAAGGGAACTTAATCAGATGAGATGAATTTTGAACACTAAAGCGTTGTGAGTAATCCCAGGGATGAATTATTTGCTGGGAAAAATCATCACAGGCAGAATCATCATGATACAAAGCATGATGAAAAGAACAAAAGCCAACCAACCTTCCTAAGTATGCTGTGATGCTACTTTTTAAAATGTACGAATCCGAATGTTTTGACAAGGATGTGGTTGGAGATATATACCAAGGAAATATAACAGAAGACAAGTGATTAAAACAATAACCAAACACCCTAGGGACTCCAAGTTATTAAATAAATCAAGAAAACCAAATGTACATTTAAGGGAACTGAATAAAGTATCATAAATCTTGGGTTACTCTCCATCAAAATGTTAAAAGTTATTAAAATCCCTAGACAAGGTCATGTACCAATTCCCTGGAACTAGTCCTTTGGAAAGTGATGGATTTTAGAAATATTTCCAGGTGAATTTTTTTAAAAAGAGGCATACATACATGGGAAGGGAAGATGGTAATAATGGAAATATGGAAAAATATACACCAAACTGTTAGCTGGGATAGGGGGATGGGTGGGGTGAACTACAAAGACTTTTATTTTCTACAGTGCTTTATACAACTAGCATGCATTATTACTGTAATCAGGAAATTTTTAAGCTTTTTTAAAGTACAGAACTTGTGAAAATTTCTATGCTTCCATAAAGACATTAAAAAGTATAACAAAGAGAAAACTCAGATATTTTACAGAGTTTGGGAGTTTAAAGACAGGAAAACTATCCAGAACTACAAGGTAGTTCTGCAGTATTTAAATGCATTAGTTGATTTTTGGAATTTAATTGCATGCTACCCCACGTATGTGCTATCTCATACTGATAATAACTGATCATGTAATTTCCCTCTCAGGAGTGTAGAAATTTCCCTGTATGTTTAAGATCAGGCTTGCCTTGAGCAAAAACAGTAATGGTTTTAGGGTCACTGAGTTCTCATGTCTCACCACTTAAGTCAGTTCTTTTCATTTTGGTAAAGGGTTCAGAGCCTCAGTGCCTGAGATGGAGGGAATAAGAGGAAAGAGAGGGAGATGTTAGGGAGAAAGGAGGGAGGGAGAAAAGGGAGATGAGGAGGAAGAAGAAGAGGGAGAAGGAAAGAAGGGAGAAGAGACTGTGGGTTTCCTTTAATAGTTACGCACCAAGTTAGCAGAGACTCACTAAAGCACTTAAACGCGCACACACACTACACATATCAACTCCACGTGGCGAATTTCAGTGGAGACAAGGGCATAGTATAGTGATGCTGGAACAGAGAAGTGGACCCAAGTCACCTGGAGAAGAACATGTGCAGAATAAGGCTGGTGGGAGGGATGGGGAGGGTGCGGGATGAAATGAGAGATCGCAAAGACCCGCTCTGCAAAGCTTCATAACTTTGCCTAGGGAATACTTTAGAGTATTTAAAGTGATTCTGCAAAGACCAGTTACGGGTAGAGAGGCACTGGTCATTACAAGGTGAGGCCCATTGTTGGTGAGGGGAATCCTTCAGGTCCAAATGACACACCCAGGAAGAACACCTCCGACTCAGCTCAGCTCCCACCATCTGTAGGAATTCAATATCCCCAGAATTGAGAAACTGGACACCGATACTGGGACACTGGTACCCTGGTTATTGGGAAGGAATATCTACCACTGGATTAATAAACACTCTTTTTTTATATATATATTAAAAGAAAGGTAAGTTCAGTAAGTAGCCACATATTTTCCAGTGCAGTTTAAAAACAGTCTTCCCTTAAGAACTCACAGGGGCTTCCCTGGTGGCACAGTGGTTGAGAATCTGCCTGTCAATGCAGGGGACATGGGTTCGAGCCCTGGTCCGGGAAGATCCCACATGAAGCGAAGCAACTAAGCCTGTGTGCCACAACTACTGAGCCTGCATGCTCAACTACTGAGCACATGTGCTGCAACTACTGAAGCCTGCCTGCCCGTGCTCCACAAGAGAAGCCACCGCAATGAGAAGTCTGTGCACTGCAACAAAGATTAGCTCCCGCTCGCCACAGCTAGAGAAAGCCCGTGTGCAGCAATGAAGACCCTACACAGCCATAAATAAACAAACAAATAAATAAAATGTCCTTAAAAAAAAAAAAGAACTCACAAACCATTGGCTACTTAAATTTGAGTAGTCTCTAATAATCATATAAAAGATCACACTTCTGTACCTGGAGGGGAAAATGCTTGATCATTTTTTTTCTTTTCTTGTATCTTTTTAGGGCAAACCTTCCCTACTGTTGCTGTACTCCCGTTCCTTCCCCACACCTCTGCAAATTTTTGTCATCAATAATTTCCACTTGCTTATGCATGTTCCTCTACCTTTATGTCAAAAACTAAATAAATAAATTTTATTTTATTTTATTTATTTATTTATTTTTGCGGTACACGGGCCTCTCACTGTTGTGGCCTCTCCCGTTGTGGAGCACAGGCTCCGGATGCGCAGGCTCAGCGGCTATGGCTCACGGGCCCAGCTGCTCTGCGGCATGTGGGATCTTCCTGGACCGGGGCACGAACCTGTGTCCCCTGCATTGGCAGGTGGACTCTCAACCACTGCGCCACCAGGGAAGCCCATAAATTTTATTTTTAACTATCTTTTCTTCTTTTCACCATTAAATGTCCCCCAAACAGTATGTTTACATCAGTTATTCTCTCTTTGTCTCACATTAGAATCACCTGAGGAACTTCTAAAATACAGATGCTGTACCTCACACCAGAAGCATCACTGGGGGTGGAACCCAGGCATCAATATTTTTTTTGAACTCCCAGATGATTTCAACATTCAGCCAAGATTGAGAACCACTGACCTGGAGCAGTGCTTCTCAAAATATAGATCACTTGGGGATCTCATTAAACCGTGGATTCTGATTTACAGAGCCCGGAGGGTGAGGGGGGCCCAGGAATCTACATTTTTAACAGGTTCCCAAGTGATACTGATGTTGCTGGTCTGAAGACCACACTTTGAGTAGCAAGATGGGGAAATCTAGAGTCTTCTTACCTCGGATCTGAACTCTTCTGGAGTTTCCTAAATCAGAAACTCATTTAGATTAGAGCTAATTTTAGAGCAATGATTCTCAACCTTGGCTACACAATGCCATCACCTGGGGAGCTTTAAAAAATACTGATGCTGGACTTCCCTGGTGGCGCAGTGGTTGAGAGTCCGCCTGCCGATGCAAGGGACACGGGTTCGTGCCCTGGTCTGGGAAGATCCCACGTGCTGCGGAGTGGCTAGGCCCGTGAGCCATGGCCGCTGAGCCTGCGCGTCCGGAGCCTGTGCTCCGCAACGGGAGACGTCACAACAGTGAGAGGCCCGCGTACCACAAAAAAAAAAAAAAAAAAAAAATACTGATGCTTGAGTTCCACCATAAGAGAGTGATCTCATTGATCTACGTTCAGCCTAGGCATAAAGATTTATAAAAGTACCAAAGCTGATTTTTGTCAAATTAGCTTCACTGAAATATAACTTACAAACTATACAATTCATAATGTTTTCAAGGTGTATCTATTTTATAGCATGTATCAATACTTAATTCCTTTATATGGCTGAATAATATGTTATTGTATGGATGTATCACATTTTCTTTATCTACTCATTTGATGGACATTTGAGTTGTTTCTACAGTTTTTGGCTATTATGAATATTTATATATAAGTTTTTGTATGGACATTTGTTTTCATTTCTCTTGGGTATATACCTAGGAGTTACCATATGATTATGGTAACTTTATATTTAAACTTTTAAGGACCTGCTAATTTTACACTCCAACCAGCTATGTATGAGTATTCCCATTTCCCCACATCCTCTTATTAGTGACCCTTACGGATGTCTATCTTTTTTATTATAGCCATCCTAGCTGATACAAAGTGGTATCTCATTGTGGTTTTGATTTACATTTTCCTTTTCATGTGCATATTGACCATGTGTATAACTTCTTTGGAGGAATGTCTATTCAGATCCTTTGCTCATTTTAAAAGTGGGCTATTTGTCTTTTTATGATTGAGTTGCAAGAATTCTTAATATATTCTGCATGCAAATCCTGTATCAGATACATGATTTGTTAATATTTTCTCTGATTCTGTGGGTTGTGTTTTGCTTTCTTAATAGTATCAATTGCAGAAAAAAAGTTTAAAATTTTGGTTTAGTACAGCTTAACTATTTTTTCTTTTGCTGCTTTTGGTATTTTATCTAAGAAATACCTGCCTAATGCAAAGTCATAGAGATTTACCCTTATGCTTTCTTCTAAGATTGCTATGCTTTTAGCTCTTACATTTACGTCTATGATCCATTTTAAGTTAATTTTTGTGTATTCTGTGAGGCAGGAATCCAATTGCATTCTTTTGCATGTGAATATCTAGTTATCTCAGTAACATTTACTGAAAAGATTCTTCTTCCCAATTGAACTATCTTGGCATCCTTGTCAAAAATGCAGCTGAGGGCTTCCCTGGTGGCGCAGTGGTTGGGAGTCGGCCTGCCGATGCAGGGGACACCGGTTCGAGCCCTGGTCCGGGAAGATCCCACATGCCTTGGAGCACCTAAGCCCGTGTGCCATAACTACTGAGTCTGTGCTCTAGAGCCCTCAAGCCACAACTACTGAAGCCCGTGCGCCTAGAGCCCAGGCTCCGCAACAAGAGAAGCCACCGCAATGGGAAGCCTGCGCACAGCAACGAAGACCCAATGTAGCCAAAAACAATAAATAAAAATAAATTAAAAAAAAAATGCAGCTGATTCTCCGGATTTAAAAATGGGCAGAAGAACTGAATAGACATTTGTCCAAAGAGGAAATGCAGATGGCCAACAAGCACATTAAAAGATACTCAACATCACTAATCATCAAGGAAATGCAAATCAAAACCACAATGAGATAACACTTCACACCTGTCAGAATGGCTATCATCGAAAAGAACACAAATAACGAATGTTGGTGAGGATGTGAAGAAAAGGGAACCCTCATACACTTTTGGTGGGAATGTAAATTGGTGCAGCCACTGTGGAAAACAGTATGGAGGTTTCTCAAAAAACTAAAAATAGAAGTACCATACGACCCAGCAATTCCATTCCTGGATATATATACAAAAAAATACTAATTCAAAAAGATACATACACCCAATGTTGACAGCAGCAAGTAACCACCAACAGATGAATGGATAAAGAAGATGTGGTGTGTATATATGTAATGGAATACTATTCAGCCCTAAAAAAGAATGACATTTTGCCATTTGCAACAACATGGATGGACTTGGAGGGTATTATGCTAAGTGAAAAGAGTCAGACAGAGAAAGACAAACACTGTATGATATCACTTCTATATGGAATCTTAAAAGATGCAACACTTCAGCAAGCAGTGTTGGGAAAGCTGGACGGCTGCATGTAAATCAATGAAGTTAGAACACTCCCTCACATCACAGACAAAAATAAACTCAAAATGGCTTAAAGGTTTAAATATAAGACATGACACCATAAAACTCCTAGAAGAGAATATAGGCAAAACATTTTATGACATAAATAGTACCAATGTTTTCTTAGGTCAATCTCCCAAGGCAATAAAAATAAACACACACAAAAAAAATAAATAAATAAAAAATAAACACAAAAAGAAACAAACGGGACTTAACCAAACTTACAAGCATTTGCACAGCAAAGGAAACCATCAGCAAAATGAAAAGACAACCTACATTATGGGAGAAACTATTTGCAAATGATGCAACCAACAAGGGCTTAATTTCCAAAATATACAAACTCAATATATAATTCAATAACAAAAAACCAAACAACCCAATCAAAAAATGGCACAAGACCTAAATAGACATTTCTCCACAGAAGACATACAAATGGCTGACAGGCATATTGAAGATGCTCAACTTTGCTAGTTATCAGAGAAATACACATCAAAACTGCAATGAGGCATCACATCACACTGGTCAGAATGGCCATCATTAAAAAGTCTCAAATAATAAATGCTGGAGAGGGTGTGGAGAAAAGGGAACCCTCCTACACTGTTGGTTAGAATGTAAATTGGTGCAGCCACTATGGAAAACAGTACGGAGGTTCCTTACAAAACTAAAAACAGAGTTGCCATATGATCCAGCAATCCCGCTCTTGGGCATATATACTGAAAAGATGAAAACTCTGATTCGAAAAGATAGCAGTCCAATGTTCATAGCAGCACTATTTACAATAGCCAAGACATGGAAGCAACCTAAATGTCCACTGATGGATGAATGGGTAAAGAAGATGTAGTATACATATCATATTTATATAATGTGGCATATATGCACATATATATATATATATATATATATATATTTCACAATAGAATATTACTCAGCCATAAAAAAGATAATGCCATTTGCAGCAACATGGATGGACCTAGAGATTATCATACTAAGTGAAGTAAGACAGAGAAAGACAAATATCTCATATCACTTATTTGTGGAATCTAAAAAATTATATCAATGAATCTATATACAAAACAGAAACAGGCTCACAGACATTTGTAGAAAACAAATTTATGGTTACCAAAGGGGAAATATGTAGGAAAGGATCCATTAGGAGTTTCGGATTATCAGATACAAACTACTATATAGAAAATAGATAAATAATAAGGTCCTACTGTATAGCACAGGGAACTACATGCAATATCTTGTAATAACCTATAATGGAAAATAATCTAAAAAAGAAAATCTATCTATCTATCTATAGATAGATATGTAACTGAATCACTTTGCTGTACACCAGAAACTAACACAACATTGTAAATCAATTATACTTCAATTAAAAAATAAAAAAAACACAACAAACTAGTGAATATAACAAAAAAGGAGTGGACTGACAGATACAGAGAACAAATTAGCAGCTACCCGTGGGGAGAGGGAAGCGGGGAGGGGCAATATAGGGGTAGGGGATTAAGAGGTACAAACTATTATGTATAAAATACGCTATAAGGATATATTGTACAACAATATATAGCCAATATTTTATAATGACCATAAATGGAGTATAACCTTTAAAAATCGTGAATCACTATAGTATACACTTGTAACTTATATAATACTGTACAGCAACTGTACTTCAATAACAAACATACACACACACAAATGCAGCTGATTCTAACACACTGCATGGGATGAGGATTGCTAATTTCAAGCCTTGTTATAGAAGGTCACCATATTTGATTGTATGTTCTAAATTCTTGATTTTTTTTTCTGTAGAGCAAAAGATGGGTGCTAAGCTTTTCTGGTGCTTATGTAATGAGTCCACATACAACGATAATGACTCCCTCTTGAAAGGAAGTCAGTGCGCCAGAAAATACCTTAAGAAATCTATTGACAACTTCCTACATTCACTTTCTTTATATGTCCCTGTATAAGTACCTTGAACACGAACTTTTAGCAGGTGATCCAATTTCTTCCTCAAAGGTGTGTGTACCAAAGTGAGCTAGAGGGAAAAAAAGTGTGTTTTCTATATTCATAACACTTTTCAGCAATATCAACTTTGTGATCATCACAATCTTGTAGAATAGTGGCCTCATGAAGCTCATACAATGTTCACGGGATTGATTATTGCTATATTATAGTGTGCTTTTATCTTCTATATGTATCTATGTATTTACAGGTAATGCTACAATTATTGTGGCATTTCATGATTCTTTTGTATATCATACTGTTCCAAAGTTTCCTTTCTACACAACTGAAGCACTAGAAAGTGGACAATGTCAACTGCTTCAACAATTTATGGTCGTTTTTCCCACCAATTCCAAAGGCCTCACTCTCTCACATGCGGCCCTGCGCTATCTTTAAGAGCATAACCTTTCAGGGTCTGCATCTCAACTCCACAAGGTTATAGAAACTTGAGCCTTGTTTTTCTCTCTAGCAGAAGGTGGATAAAAAACACCTACATACAGTGTTGTTATGAGAATTAAATGGGGAAACGTATATAAAGTGCTTGGGCTATATACTAAGTGCTAAATAAGCTAATAGCTTAAAGACAACACCTTTTGTTACAAAACTCGGATCCTGACTCTGTAAACATGGAAAGAATATAATCACGGATACAAGACTATAACCTAGATACAGATACAAGAATAATATGTAGATAAAATGAAACATTAATATTCCTATCCATCCCTCTTGCTGGCAAGAGTTCCCCTTATGAAATACACTGGTGTAGCTATAACTTTAATTTCCAAGATGTATTACGATATTCTCTTCCATGTGAGGGTCTCATTTTAGAAAAGTATCAGTGCCAAATACAGCCAAGTCACACAGTCCACTCATGAACTGCACATAAAAAAGATACATTGCAATCTGTTATCTATGAATTTCCCCTATTTTTTGGATTAAGCATATGGTATAGTTTAGCTGTATGAGCAATATTCTCTTCATTAGACAGTTGATTCCACTTGCAAAATGTCAATATCTAAATAATGACTGATGATGTTCATGGAAAATGATTTTTCAGTAATCACACAAGTTCATGAAATGCCCTGGTTTTATTATGGAAAGGTAATGGGTGTTTTTATTAGGGCAAAAGTCTGGGCTCCTGGCTGATAGGAATGACGCAGAGCCCTCTAATCAGCTTCGTTAACGTAGGCACCTAGGGGACTGTTCAGAGACCCTTCCTTCCTGCAATGTTCACTACCCGCCCTGGCATACATTAATGGTCATGGCAGTAAGAACCGTGGTGGTAAGAATTATGCAACAAAAAAGAACTGTAAGATGTTCATATTGACCACTTAATGCAGAGACCTACCTCTAAGCCAGTGAAATGGGCTTGTCTCATGCACGTTCATAACAACCAAACTGGAGTAATAAGGGGCGGGGGGAGAGTGTTTGTTTTGGCCAAGCTAGTTAGAATAATAGTAGCTAGAATTTAGAGAGCATTTATTATGTACCACACACCATTTCAAATGTTTTGCATGTACTATCTCACTTAATCCTCAACATTATGACGTAGACACACCTTGGCATAGAGCAGTTGAGTGACTTCCAAGATAACCTGTTTGAGCAGGTGACAGAATTGGGTTTGGAACTCAGGCAAAGTCCTGAATTCCCCACTCCTAACCACTACACTAAACTGCCTCCTTGGCCAAATGCAGACATGGCCTCAGTAACCTTTTAAATGTATGATGTTTCCATTCGTTCAGCTTTTTTTTTTTTTTTAATTATTTATTTTTGGCTACATTGGGTCTTCGTTGCTGCGCATGGGTTTTCTCTAGTTGCAGCGAGTGGGGGCTACTCTTGGTTGCAGTGTGCGGGCTTCTCATCGTGGTGGCTTCTCTTTGTTGCAGAGCATGGGCTGTAGGCGCACGGGCTTCAGTAGTTGCGGCATGCAGCCTCAGTAGTTGTGGCTCACAGGCTCTAGAGCGCAGGCTCAGTAGTTGTGGTGCACAGGCTTGGTTGCTCCACGGCATGTGGGATCTTCCCGGACAAGGGCTTGAACCCGTGTCCCCTGCATTGGCAGGCGGATTCTTAACCACTGCGCTACCAGGGAAGTCCCCGTTCAGCTTATTTTTAAGGCTGAATTAACAAATATCTCTATTCACTTCAAATGCCTCTATTAACAGAAGAGTTAATCATTTTCCTCCATCCTCTTCTCTTAAAGACTTACATAAAATGATACATAGTTAATTGTCTCTGATGCCATCTCAGTATTCAATTTTAATTTACCCAAATTTCACATTTTCTGGGTTAGTTTTTTTTAAAAAAAGGGGGCAAGGATGCACTGATCAGTAACTAGTTTCCAATATGCTACAAATATTTTCTAAAAGTCTACAGTTTCAGACACTGAGATCACAGCACTGTCCATTTATAAATAGAGTTTCCAGTTTTTGACTTTCATTTTCCAACTAGTTGAAGGGTGGGGCAGTAAAACGTTTCCCATAAATAAATGAAGTACTATGATACTCTGCACTTCTTTTACCACTAGCTGCTGACCATCTGTCATAAAAAAAAGACACACCCTGGAAGGCAGTATCAAATTTTTAGAAACAGAAGTAGCCATGGCAATATTTCCTGAGATGAAATTTTGAAAAAAAAAAGTTACTGACTAAAATATTCAAGAAACACCCACAGAGTAACATCCACCCTGTTTACCTTTTGTAAGCATCATCATCATCATCCTTATCATCTCCCCCTCACGCTACTGAGTTGCTACTATGTTCCAGGCACTGTGCTAAGTGTCTCATACATATTCTTTCAGTACATCTTCACACAAGTGCCTATGAGGTGGGCAACACTAATGTTACACTCTACGCATGAGGAAACTGATACTTAAGAGTTGTAAAGTAACTTTCCCAAGATCATACAAGTAATAAAGGGAAGAGGCAGGATTTGAACCAGATCTAACCACAGACTTCACATTTTCAACCATTACACTAGTGAAATTCCCCACAGGACTTATTTTCTTTGTTATGTCGGTGAAGGTGACATTGGGTTTGTGTGAATTCCATGCTCCTGCAAAAGCCATTTTAACATGCAAACATTACCATGAATAAAGTGTTTAGCCATGGAAATTATAAACTTTTGACTAAATTTGGTGAGGAAATACGTAACGTAAATTGATCTGATGTAAGAGTTTTATATGAGGAGAGAAATTTTTCATGTACATTTTTATTAAGGAATCATTAAATGTTTAAAGTAGGCTGCTTGAGAAATATGTAATATTATTAATAACTGAATCATGCCCTTATTACAATCTTTTCCTATTCATTACTGAAAAATAATTGGTAGAACTTCTGGGTTAGTATCAGGGCAAATCAGCAGAACCTAATGTGCCTTTTTTCCAATTTCCATTATAATATCTGTGAAGAATTACAAAAAGATGAAAACTGGCAACAGTGTTGGAAACTAAAGAGAAGACTAGATGCCAAAGCCTTGAGGGGATTTTCACTAATGTCAATGCTGAAGAGATTAACTACATATTCTTGGATTCTAACATAAGAATCAAAACTCAGTCTGAAAGAAAATCGAAAAAGATGGATTCACTTTGTCCACCTCTAGCTATAGAACTCAGGAGCCGCACTAAACCAAAAGTGGGCAGTGATCTCCTCTTAGCTATCTTCCAGAGGTAGCCCATCACGCCTTTCCTCTCTCACTGCCAGTTTCTTCCTTCTCTATGTCCCTCCAGACAACAAACACCAGACCAACCTGGGAGGAAACAGAAGAAACTAGACAGATGTGTCACATTCGAGAATGTGATGCAGCCAGGCAGAAAATGTCTGAAACAACCCTCAGAGCACTACATAACTATGGACATAGTGTAGAAGCTCTTTTGTCAACAAGGGTAAAGTAGGGAATCAAAAAAATAACATCATTCCTTAAACAGTTTTTTCCCTTATTTTTAAATTGAAGTATAGTTGATTTACAATATCATGTTAGTTTCAGGTATACAGCACAGTGATTCAGTCATATATATATATTCCAGTTCAGGTTATTACAAAATATTGTGTATAATTCCCTGTGCTATACAGTAGGAAACATTTTGCTTTAACTTAAAAAATATATATATATGTATATCTACTTGACTGCAGTGACTACACAAATAGACTTTGAATGCAGGGCTACTGGTTGGTGTTCCATACCATCTTTATTTCATAAGCCATTTTTATAATGCTCCATCTCCAGTTTCTAGTGCTGTTTTTCTTACACTGGAGCAAAAGCTGAAGAACATGTGAATTTCCAGATTTCCATAGAATAATGGTGGCCATCTACATTTGAATCTCTCCACCCGCTTCCCTTAAAAAATGTACTGAAAAGGAAAGAAAGTAAAGTCACCCAACACCCAAGCCTACAACATAAGCACGAGAGAGAACATATTTAAACCTGGATGGACATGAGGAAATAACCATCTAAGACCTGAAGGGTCAGTGCCAGTGCCCACCCTAGGGAAGAGTCAGGCTGGGATCATGCCAAAAAGGGTGCAGGGTACAAGAGGGGAAGGGACTTAGATCATACCTGATTAAATAAACCCAGAAAGAGGGCCCCACCCTGAGTGACCAAAGATCTGGTACCTGGTGGACTGGATGACTGGCTACCGGGGAGTCATAAGGAAGTGGCTTGGAAAATGTGCAGGAGCAGAGTGGCAGTCCCGGGCAGGTGCCAATTCTGAGAGAGGCAGTTGAAGAACAGGTGTCTTCTGGAAGATGGGTGGTAAAGGGAAAGGAGGCAGAGGCAAAAGATCATGGTCCTCCCATAATGACATAGTATCTATCATAGAATCATAAGAACGTGGACCAGAAAGAAAGCGGCAGCATTTACTAAAGAAACTGTACTTCACTGCAGCAACATAAGAAGGGGCTCTTGAACTAAGAAATAAATTAAACTATCCAAATCCCGCCCCCGCAGATTACCTGCTATTGTGAGTCCAGGAAAAGCTAACATACATAAACACGACAAAAAGAGCTCAGCATCTAAACAAATTTACCATAGAAATTTTTAAAAGTAGCAAATGAGAATTCAAAATTTTGACAAATGAAAATATTCTCCCATATGGAAAAAAAGTCACAAAGCAGAAGAAAACATTTACATAATATTTCAACATGAATTAAATATAACTAAATCAACAAATGCTGATATTAAAAAAAGTTACCATGAATTAAACATTTAAAAACTCAGACACCAAACTAGGGGAAGAAACTGAAAGAAAAAACAAAATCTCAGAAATGAAGGGCCATTATATATAACTAAAAGTATATGAAAGCATATAGCGAATGAAAATGAAAAGAGAAAAGCGAATTAATTCAAAATAGGGGAAAATAAGAAGTAAAAATGATCAGAAAGGAACTGAAAGAAGCAAACGATATGCAAACAAGGTTTAATAATATCTGTAATTGGAGTCCCTGAAAAAGAAACACAATAGAATGTCAATTTAAATCTATAATTAAAATAAACTCTGAAATAAAAGGCCTGAGTGTACCCTACTGTGCATCTGGGAACCTGACCCAGTTTGGTCACTTTTGAGACATATCTAGTAAAAAAGTCTTAGATTTTAAATAATAATAGTGATAATAAAAATCTTTCAGACCTCCAGAAACCTGGTCTGGGAAGATCCCACATGCCGGGGAGCAACTAAGCCTGTGTGCCACAACTACTGAGCCTGCACTCTAGAGCCTGCGAGCCACAACTACTGAGCCCACATGCCACAACTACTGAAGCCCAGGCACCTAGAGCCCGTGTTCCGCAACAAAAGAAGCCACCGCAATGAGAAGCCCACACAGTGCAACGAAGATTAGCCCCCGCTCACCACAACTACAGAAAGCCTGCGTGCAGCAATGAAGACCCAACGCAGCCAAAAATAAGTAAATAAATGTACAAAAAAAAGAAAGAAGATCAGGGTAACATTAAATTTATCAACAGCAACATACAAAACAAGTATACAGTGGTGTAACATTTTCTAGAAACTCAAGGAAGGGAAAGTATGAGACAAGGATTTTATATCAGTTGAACTGATTTGCTATTATCAAAATTGTAGGAATGGTTTTAATATACGGGCAAAAATACAAAGAATCCTGAGAAGTCTATTAAAGAATGAATTCCTCCAACTGAGAGATAATTGAGAACACTTTAGAAATGGACAAGTGGTTAGCACAGAATATATTATTATAGATCTGACAAAAACAAACTTGTGGACAAGGATAGAAGAACAGCATTATATATTATATGCTCTGACAAAGTAAAAACAATAGAACTAAAAATAAAACTGTAGTTTATGTCATAGAGTGTTCTGCCTATGTTTCCCTCTAAGAGTTTGATAGTGTCTGGCCTTACATTTAGGTCTTTAATCCATTTTGAGCTTATTTTTGTGTATGGTGTTACAGAGTGATCTAATCTCATTCTTTTACATGTAGCTGTCCAGCTTTCCCAGCACCACTGATTGAAGAGGCTGTCCTTTCTCCACTGTACATTCCTGCCTCCTTTATCAAAGATAAGGTGACCATTTGTGCATGGGTTTATCTCTGGGCTTTCTATCCTGTTCCATTGATCTATAGTTCTGTTTTTTGTGCCACTACCATACTGTCTTGATTACTGTAGCTTTGTAGTATAGTCTGAAGTCAGGGAGTCTGATTCCTCCAGCTCCGTTTTTTGTTCTCAAGATTGCTTTGGCTATTCGGGGTCTTTTGTGTTTCCATATAAATTGTGAAATTTTTTGTTCTAGTTCTGTGAAAAATGCCAGTGGTAGTTTGATAGGGATTGCACTGAATCTGTAGATTGCTTTGGGTAGTAGAGTCATTTTCACAATGTTGATTCTTCTCTAACACCACACACAAAAATAAGCTCAAAATGTATTAAAGACCTAAATGTAAGGCCAGAAACTATCAAACTCTTAGAGGAAAACATAGGCAGAACACTCTATGACATAAATCACAGCAAGATCCTTTTCGACCCATCTCCTAGAGAAATGGAAATAAAAACAAAAATAAACAAATGGGACCTAATGAAACTTCAAAGCTTTTGCACAGCAAAGGAAACCATAAACAAGACCAAAAGACAACCCTCAGAATGGGAGAAAATATTTGAAAATGAAGCAACTGACAAAGGATTAATCTCCAAAATTTATAAGCAGCTCATGCAGCTCAATAACAAAAAAACAAACAACCCAATCCAAAAATGGGCAGAAGACCTAAATAGACATCTCTCCAAAGAAGATATACAGACTGACAACAAACACATGAAAGAATGCTCAACATCATTAATCATTAGAGAAATGCAAATCAAAACTACAATGAGGTATCATCTCACACCAGTCAGAATGGCCATCATCAAAAAATCTACAAACAATAAATGCTGGAGAGGGTGTGGAGAAAAGGGAACCCTCTTGCACTGCTGGTGGGAATGTGAATTGGTAAAGCCACTATGGAGAACAGTATGGAGGTTCCTTAAAAAACTACAAATTGAACTACCATATGACCCAGCAATCCCACTACTGGGCATATACCCTGAGAAAACCATAATTCAAAAAGAGTCATGTACCAAAATGTTCATTGCAGCTCTATTTACAATAGCCCAGAGATGGAAACAACCTACGTGTCCATCATCGGATGAATGGATAAAGAAGATGTGGCACATATATACAATGGAATATTACTCAGTCATAAAAAGAAACAAAATTGAGCTATTTGTAGTGAGGTGGATGGACCTAGAGTCTGTCATACGGAGTGAAGTAAGTCAGAAAGAGAAAGACAAATGGCGTATGCTAACACATATATATGGAATCTAAGAAGAAAAAGAAAAAAGAAAAATAAAAAGGTCATGAAGAACCTAGAGGCAAGATGGGAATAAAGACACAGACCTACTAGAGAAAGGACTTGAGGATACGGGGAGGGGTAAGGGTAAGCTGGGACAAAGTGAGAGAGTGGCATGGACATATATACACTACCAAACGTAAAATAGATAGCTAGGGGAAGCAGCCACATAGCACAGGGAGATCAGCTCGGTACTTTGTGACCACCTAGAGGGGTGGGATAGGGAGGGTGGGAGGGAGGGAGACGCAAGAAGGAAGAGATATGGGGACATATGTTTATGTATAACTGATTCACTTTGTTTTAAAGCAGAAACTAACACACCATTGTAAAGCAATTATACTCCAATAAAGATGTTAAAAAAAAAAGAAAAGAAAAGAAAATGGATGAAGGACTCAAGTAGATATTTCTCCAAAGAAGGTACACAAATGGCCTGCGAACACATGAAAAGATGCTCAACATCACTAAATACAAGGGAAATGCAAATCAAAACCACAATGAGGTATCACTTCACATCCATTAGAATGGCTACTATCAATTTTTTTTTAAAGGGAAGGAAAGAATCAGTGCTGGTGAGGATAAAGAGAAACTGGAACTCTCACACATTGTTGGTGAGAATATAAAATGGTACAGCCACTATGCAAAACAGTACAGTAGTTCTTCAAAAAATTAGAAATAGAATTACCATACAATGCAGCAATTCCACTTCTAGGTATATAACTCAAAGAATAGAAAGCAGGGTCTCAAAGAGAGTTTTGTACACCTATGTTCAGAGCAGCATTATTCACAATAGTCAAAGGTGGAAACAACACAACTGTCCAACAATGGATGAATGGATAAACAAAATGTGGTATACACATAAATGGAATATTAATCAGCCTTAAAAAAGGAAGGAAATTCTGATACATGCTACATGAATGAACCTTGAGGATACTATGGTAAATGAAATAAGCCAGTCATAAAAAGACAAATACTGTAGGATTTCACTTGTATGAGGTATCTGCAGTACTCAAATTTATAGGGACAGAACGTAGAAGGGTGGTTGTCAAGGGCTGGGGGGAGGGGGAAGTAGAGAGCTGTTGTTTAATAAATATAGAGTTTTAGTTCTGCAAGATATAAAAGTTTCTGGAGATTAGTTATACAACAATGTGAATACACTTAACACTACTGAACTGTACACTTAAAATGGCTAAGATAGTAAAATTTGTTATGTGTATTTTATCACATTTAAAAGTAGATTAAAAAAGAAAAATATACTGGATGGAATTAATAGAACATGAGGAATTGAGAAAAAAATTAATCTTGAAGGCACACTGACAGAATCTATCCAAAATGAAATATGTAGAGAAAAAATAATTAAGAAAAAAAAAACAACAACAACGAAAAGAACATCAGCAAGCAGAGGGCAACTTCAAGTGTCCAGGTGAGAAGACTAAATATCTCCATTCTTCCCAAATTAATTTTCATGGTTAATCTCATTTAATTTTTAAGAAGCTTTTCTTTTAATGAAATAATCCCAGAGTTCATCAGAAAAAATTAAAAAGTGGGACTTGTCAAGAAAATTTCGTAAAGGAAATACAATGGAGGGTGAATAGCTATTTCTGCCAGGTATTTAAATATACTCTAAAAGGTATGTTTACAACAGATTACAGATTACAACAGTGAGGTGCTAACACAAGAACAGCTAAGCCAGTGGACTAAAATAGATGGCACCAAGACAGATCATAGCGCTAATAAGAACTTAGAACATAAAGTGGTACTAAAAATCAGTGAAAAAGGAAATATTTAATAATACTAATAATTAAATTATTATTCAATAATAATTACTCAAAAATCAGTCTGGGCTATCTTGGTAATATTTGAAATAAAGCATCATTTTAGTTCAGAGGTTCTTAAACTTTGGCTCATTAAGAATTATACTTCAGGGCTTCCCTACTGGCACAGTGGTTGAGAGTCTGCCTGCCGATACAGGGGACAAGGGTTCGTGTCCCGGTCTGGGAAGATCCCACATGCCGTGGAGTGGCTGGGCCCATGAGCCATGGCCGCTGAGCCTGCGTGTCCGGAGCCTGTCCTCCGCAACGGGAGAGGCCACAACAGTGAGAGGCCCGCGTACCGCAAAAAAGAGAAAGAATTATACTTCATTGGGTTTCCTGGTATTTGTGAAAATGGGGTGAAAAGTGACTTATCTTCCCTTCAAAATTCCTCTTGAAACTGAAACCATAGGTGGGGAAAGTCTTTATAGTTTCATACTAAGTTTTTAAGATATTTCACATCATCAGGTAATATTCGATTGTCACCACTGTCATTTTTTTTTAATTAATTAATTAATTTTTGGCTGTGTTGGGTCTTCGTTGCTGTACCCGGGCTTTCTTTAGTTGTGGCAAGCGGGGGCTACTCTTTGTTGCAGCGCGTGGGCTTCTCATTGTGGTGGTTTCACTTTTTGTGAAGCATGGGCTCTAGGCACGTGAGCTTCAGTAGTTGTAGCACACAAACTCAGTAGTTGTGGCTCGCGGGCTCTAGAGTGCAGGCTCAGTAGTTGTGGTGCATTGGTTTAGTTGCTCCGCGGCATGTGGGATCTTCCCGGACCAGGGCTCGAACCTGTATGCCCTGCATTGGCAGGTGGATTTTTAACCACTGGGCCACCAGGGAAGTCCCCACTGTGATGTTATAACATCTAGAAGAGTTTCCCGTTGATTAGAAAGGAAAAACATTCCTACCATTATGATTAGCGGTTCTGCTTTGGTTATATAAATTTAATGAAATATAAAGTAAGTTTAAAAATCCTTCGAAGTGTCTTGAAACAACCTATAGGCTGCTTATGAAGTTGAAAAGCAGAGAAACCATACAGAATCAGAAAGAACTTGGAGAAGCGATGTTCCCTAGAATTGACAAACATGTTCTATGGCTTCGAACAGATGAAAAACTGAAGCAGTCAAGGAACTCAGATTGCAAAGAACGTCACCCACTCCAGAATGGCTATTTCTTCTAAAATTTAATATTTTGGAGCAGACCTAAGAGGAATTGATAACTACGCAACTAGTGAAACAGATGCTCTCAGCATAGCCGACTCTGTTACTGCCATTACTGGCATTCCTATTTCATGAGACCTTTTTGAAATGTTCAGAAACTACTATCATCTTGAAAATGGTATTTCCAAGTAAATATCTTACTGAAAAAAAGGTCGAGAACTCTGGGCATTGACTGAGAATCTCTGACATTTGGCTGTCCATTTGTTTTTACTGCTTTGGAAGAGAAGCTCCTGACGTCAATGTGACTGGTTGCTTTCTGCATCGGCCTGCATGGGTGCCAAATGCTCTGCCGCTGGTACTGAATGAACGCTTGCCTAGTGTTGTGAGAAGCATCAACTTCATCGGGACAGTGGGGGCTGAATCATTGCTTTCAGGATCTTTTATCAGGAAAATGGAGCAGAATGAGAGCAGTTCTTCACTTACTAAACAGAAATTTGCTGAATTTCCAGAGGAAAGTCTTGAAATGCTTGATGAGACATTGGGCAGAAATTTTACTTTTTTCAAATAGAAAAGGAAAGCCACTCTCTCATGGTTTCACGTACTTGGACAATAGTTTTGGTTGTAATATTCTAGTTACAGCCCTGCAGTCAACATTATGTCTGCTGCTGAAGGATGCAGAGCTCCTGTTCTATTCAAGATGGGTCACTAGGAGTTCAGCATGCCCCTGACACTGAGGAAAGACCTTCTGCAATCTGGAATTAAGGGTGGCAAAACTTCTTCCAATTCCTCGGCAGGCAGAAGCAAGTATGTGCCAAACTCCTAAACGTTACTTCTGACAAAGATAATTTTAAGATTCAAGTGTGGGTTTATAGTCCAAAATTGGTGATATAGATGAACATCAATGACTTGCACTTTGCCAAAGATCAGAACCTCAGTGAATCTGGGAACAGAGGAAATTATTCAAAATAAATCCAACCGCTTCTCAACTCAAGCCTACCCTCATTTGGCCAAGTATGCCACGATAGCTCCATTTGCTCATGTGTGCTTTTATAAGCCACAATAAGCCAAGTGTGCTTCTTTTTTTTTGCCCCCAAAACGAAACAAAACAAAAAACTCAAAACTGATTGGATGGCAAGCCTGACACATATGTTATCATATCAAAACACTCAAAACTTTCTCCTGCTTCTGTAAGTCAAACTTCAACAGCCTTCATGGTGGAAGTTGGCGATAAGCTGAAGTTCAAGTTTTGCTTGGCTTGGAAATTTTTATTTCCTTTTTATCATAAAGTAGGTATTAATTTTTGCATTAAAAATGAGTGAGAGGCAGAGGTTTTCAAAGAATGTCATATTTTTCTATGTGTACATAGAAAAGAATGTGTAATCAGTATCTAACATCATAAAAATAAATTCTATCTAAATTATTGTACATATGCTTAGGTACTTTTTTTGGTAACCTCAAAGCTTTCAGAGTCTCAAGGAGCTCTGTGATTCAAAAATCTGAGAAAAACCCCATTCCTCTGATTTAGATATTGACCTCATGTAACAAAATATCATTTCACAACAGTTCAAGAATTACACGGAAGAAAATCAAACCACAACACTTAGAAGAAAATATAAATGTTTAGCAGGTTTCAAGCTGAGAAAAAAGCTTTCTGAACAAAAAAGCAAGAGAAAAATAATAAATAAATAAAAATGGCCATTCTCTAGTTCAATTATTTAACTTCACTTATATCTAAGGGGAAAATCCAAACTGTAAACAGAGGAGGTCATTTTCCCCTGGTCACTAGGGGACCAGTCAATCAGCCACTACCCCTTGCTGTAACACCCAACAGAGGTTTAAAACTATTACACTAGACATTGTCACTCCATCAGTAGAAACAATACCTCCAGTATATGTACATTTATATTTGTTTATCAGTTGGATATATGTACTAATCTACTAATACATTATATACCTTATAAAATATATACTTAAAAAAGATGGGCTTCCCTGGTGGCGCAGTGATTGAGAGTCTGCCTGCTGACGCAGGGGACGCGGGTTCGTGCCCCGGTCCGGGAAGATCCCACATGCCGTGGAGCGGCTGGGCCCGTGAGCCATGGCCGCTGAGCCTGCGCTTCCGGAGCCTGTGCTCCACAACGGGAGAGGCCACAACAGTGAGAGGTCCGCGTACCGCAAAAAAAAAAAAAAAAAGATGAGATAAAATTAACTACAAATACAAGTTCTCAAGTTTTCTTCCTGCACCCTTGCAGGTGTGTACACCTCCCCATTTTGGGGACCGTTGTTCGGCATGGTGGTGGCTAAACAGGAAGGCCCTGCCACCATTTCCAAAGCTGAGTCTGCCTTCTGCTCCCCAGATTGTGTACCTCCTTCCCATCTGCCAGCTCTCGGTATCACAACACACTGTTTTACTGCCTTCCTAGTGCGGATCATTATGGGACGTCATCTACTTATTTATGGGTTTACTTGTTTCTTCCTAACCACCCCCCTGACTCCCCAGCTAGAATATAAGCTCTGTGAGAGCCAGGATGGAGCCTGTCTTGTTCATTCCTAGTTCCTCCACACCTAGAACAGAGCTTGGTACATAGTAGGTGCTCATTAGGTACTTATTGTGTAATAAGGGTATACAGCTGCTTCCCCACTCAAATTCCAGCTGTTCCCCCTGCTTGGTCCTCCATTCTCCTAGCAGGCAACAGGGCAGGTCCCCTGACGCTCTGCAGAAAGCAAACAATACCCTATCCTACTTCTTAGCACAGCTTCCACTTTAAAGACCTCTCATGGAGGGTGAGCCACAGAGGACTATCTTGCTCCTCATAGAAAACACAGGCCCCCCAATCTCAAATCCAGAACTTAAAAATATATACATATATAATTACAGTATTTCTAAAGGCAGTTCTTCTTTTTCAATCATCTATTTGCAAGCTGAACTATCGTATTCATGCAAGAGCGATCCTTCTCAATCAAGTCAAGCTGTTCTTAGAGCTTCTGTCCTGGGAGGGAGAAGAGACAGGTGGGCAGGTACCTGATGGTTTTCCACACATCGAAGCCATCCAGAGGCTTGGTGCCCTCTGTGCTGCCCCCCGCCAGCTTCACCAGGGTCGGCAGCCAGTCGGAAATGTGGATGAGCTCCCGGTTCTTCACGCCCCTCCGTTTCAGCAAGGGGCCGGCCACAAAGCCCACCCCTCGCACGCCTCCTTCCCACAGGCTCCACTTTCTTCCTCGAAGGGGCCAGTTATTGCCCCCTGCCAATGTCTGCCCACCGTTATCTGAAACACAATTAGGTCATGGCATGAGGACAAGGCTAACTATTAGATATATTTAAGAACAGAAGACTTGGATGCATGTTATTATTAAATGGTGCTTAGGAACTAAGAAAGAAGATTCCTCTTTCCCCTCTCCCATAGCAGCTACCCTCCTCCCACCTAACACAACCCTCCATCCCACAGACATAACCAGGGCTCAGCACGGCACATGTCTGACACTAGACCTTTAAATCCTCCATGGAGAGGGCCACTGAAAAACAAGGAAGGCCCCTGAGGGGAACTGCTTGGGATAGAGCCCTGTTCTGAGCAATGACTAGGATTCAAATGCATGCATGCAACTTTGTGTAACACAGGAGAATGAACCCAGGTAGGTGGAGCCCCTCCCCGTACATGAAAAGACACCTCTGAATAAGTTTCACTTAGGAACCTAAGGCTCCTAATTAGTGGGGATAGCGAACCTTTTTATTTTCTTCCTGGAAAATTTTTCTAACATTTAAACTGGTAACAGAATTAACATTTGACTCCCTGGTGATCTGAACTCTTAAGAGTGAAAGTTGAAGACTTCCCCAGTGGGTTAAATGTCTCTGTACACAGAACAGTTGGATGGAAAAAATAATTGCAAGAAAAATTCCTCCCTTCTTGACAGGATGGCAGGACAAAGCTTCACCGTATACTGTATGCCAGGGAAGAGAAGGTTTCTCTCCCAAGACAGCCAAGGGAATGGAGGACATTGGGGAAGCCAGAGAAGATACAAAAGTGACTTCAGTATCTTACCAGCTGGGTGGGGCTCAGAGTTAGAAATTAAGTTGGACTGTAGAAAGTAAAAAGTCATATTTCTTACATACTGAGGTTGTAGAATCATATTATCTCCAAAAGTACTCATACACTCAGGTGACTTTAGAGATATGTTTTAAATATCACTTATTTGCATGTGCATTACACCCCGATTAAATGTTTTCTAAAAGCCACTGTTATCCAAATGAACCACAGGAGGGCAGTATGACAGATGTGCTCTATAGAACATAATGTATAAAGAAATCTAACACAGAAATCAAGCTCTATCAAAGCCAAAGGATGCTCATGGAAGGAAAAAGAACCAGGATTTGTTAAGCACCCACTCTGCACCAGGCACCCTTTTAATTTCACGTTATCACAGACTCTGGAGTCTGACAGACCTGGAATTAAAGCATGATGCCAGCCACTCACTAGGTGTGTGACCCAGGGCAATACACTGCCTCAGTTTCTCATCTTTAATGTGGAGATAATAATTCCTACCTCATTCATGTATTATGGTGAGAATTAAGTGACATCATCTATAATAATGGTTTGGGGCTGGGGACCCGGCACAATCTAGGTTCTCAATAAATGGTAGCTAATATTTGTAACAATACAAATAGTCTAGTATTATAACTATTTTGTCATGAGAGACTTGAAAATGCCAAACAACTAATAAGTGGCAAAGCTAGGATTCAAACAATGTCTGTGTGACTCCCAGGCTCCTCCTGCCCCCAGAGTGCCCTGCTCCTGAGGTCCCTGGTATAGAGTGAGTTTTATATCTATATAAAACTTTACTTCTCTATGAAAAACATAAGCATGGTCAATCTCAGCTAAGTTTACACTCTTCCCATGATACAGCAGGAGAGCTATCTCAAGGTGATGATAATTCCCTTACGAGGAGCCTCTGATGCTGGTGGGTAAGAAATTCAAGGCTCTACTGTCAAGGAGGCTTCTGATCAAGCCCTTAGCACACCAGGTCTTCAGTTCTTCTCTGTGCCTTGTGAGGGGGAGAAGGAAGGGTCTTGAGCTACATTAGAGGAAGGTAACAGTTCTTCAACACAGGTGGGTGACAATCAATCTCATCATTTGCTATCAGACAAGAACCTTTTCTTAAACCTCACATCTCTTCTTGACAAAGCAAATGGTCACCCAAGCCAGTTTATTAAATACACATTCTATTTCACATGTGCAGACCTGCACGCTCAAAACAGGGGGCACCATCTTTAGACAAAGGGAATTCCTCGCACTCCACTGAGTATCAGTCACCAATAACCACTGTATCAAAACTTAAAAGAAGGTGCTGTTCATGTGATACAAAAATACACTGGAAAGAAGTGTTTACACTCTACCTGTGAAGCCAAGAATGGCTAAGACAGCACGATCATTTCCCTGTGCTGTCTGGATTGCTATAAATGATACTGGCTCAGGGCTTGCAGAAGATGCCTGTTGTCTCCATTTTTGATAGATTACACTCCTTTGAAATATTAGATAATGCCTCTTTCAGTTCCACCTATTTGTTAGTGCTCAGTACAAAAATGGTGGATGATGAAGATGGTAGAAACAAGAGTGGAGGTGATGGGGAGAAGCGTGGGGTGGGTCTGGAATCTGATCTCAGGCCCTTGACGTATGACTCAGGAAGGAAAATACTCTGGGCTGTAACGAGAATTTGGCCACGGCTGCTACCGTAGGAGCTGGAAGGTGTTTCCACATCTTATTTGGGAGGTGCCGATGCAGTGCGTGTGACTGTTTTTGCATTAGCTTCTGTGATGTTTTTCCCATTAGCAATGATAAGCGATTCTATCGTCTGTTATCGATGTGGCTTCCGCCATCATTTTTTTGAGAGCACTCCAGGGAGAAAGGACTGTTAATTGACACACCTGCAACTCATTCTCTTGGGCTCCCCAGTCACAAAGCCAACTGCAGAATCCACTGCATGAAGAGGACAATTCAGCTTTGCCAGGGACCTGGCCAGGCGGCACTGGCTGATGGTCTCCACTTACCAGCAAAAATCCACAGACTTAGGCCTTTGAGAAATAGGGTGCTTGCTGTCCATTGGTTCTAGTGCATTTGCCCAGGTATTTCAAGGAGTTGGACATAAAATTGATCAGAGTAACCAAGAATAAAATCAGCTCATTTGAAACAAGGTAGAGAAGGGGGCTTCCAATATCGTTCACTTAAGTCTGACATAAAGTTCAAAAAGACAATGAAGATCTAGAGTCTGTCATACAGAGTGAAATAAGTCAAAAAGAGAGAGACAAATACCATATACTAACACATATATATGGAATTTAAGAAAAAAAATGTCATGAAGAACTTAGGGGTAAAACAGGAATAAAGACACAGACCTACTAGAGAATGGACTTGAGGATATCGGGATGGGGAAGGGTAAGCTGTGACAAAGTGAGAGTGGCATGGACATGTATACACTACCAAACATAAGGTAGATATCTAGTGGGAATCAGCCGCATAGCACAGGGAGATCAGCTCCGTGCTTTGTGACCACCTGGAGGGGTGGGATAGGGAGGGTGGGAGGGAGGGAGATGCAAGAGGGAAGAGATACCGGAACATATGTATATGTATAACTGATTCATTTTGTTGTAAAGCACAAGCTAGCACACCATTGTAAAGCAATTATACTCCAATAAAGATGTTAAAAAAAAAAAGAAAAACAAAAAGACAATGAAACCACCACCATTTCAAACACGTTTCTTTTCATTTTCTCTCCTAATTTTCCTTTGGGCAAAAGTTAATTTTTGTTCTTGTTAAGAATTAATTTTCAAGAGAAAATGTTCAGGTTTCATTTCCTGGCTGACATGAAAAAACTTCCAAATCAAAATAAGATGACTCGCCTTTCTGTCTGGCGGCAGCCATCAGGTGAGCCGAGATGCGCGCTTACAAGTACCTCCAGGAGCTATGGAGGAGGAAGCAGTCGGATGCGATGCACTTTTGCTCAGGGTGCGCTGCCGGCAGTATCGCCAGCTCTCGGCGCTGCTCCGGGCGCCCCGCCGCACCCGGCCCAACAAGGCGCGCAGGCTGGGCTACAAGGCCAAGCAAGGTTATGCCATATGTCGGATTCGTGTGCACTGCGGTGGCCAAAAATGCCCAGTTCCTAAGGGTATCACCTACAGCACGCCTGTCCACAATGGTGTCAACCAGCTCGTTTGCTCGAAGTCTTCAGTCTGTTGCCGAGGAGCGAGCTGGACGCCACTGTGGAGCCCTGAGGGTCCTGAATTCTTACTGTGTTGGTGAAGATTCTACGTACAAATTTTTTGAGGTTATCCTCATTGATCCATTCCATAAAGCTATCAGAAGACACCCTGACACCCAGTGGATCACCAAACCAGTCCACAAGCACAGGGAGATGCGGGGGCTGACATCTGCAGGCAGGAAGAGCCGCGGCCTTGGCAAGGGCCACAAGTTCCACGACACGATCTGTGGTTCTCGCTGCGCAGCCTGGAGAAGGCGCAATACTCTCCAGCTCCACCGCTACCGCTAATATAAGTAATGTTTGTAAAATTCTTAGCTAATAAACAGTTTAGGACATCCATGTCTGCTTGAAAGTGTTTTTTAATGTCTGTTAAAACTAGTTGTGTGCAGATTGTTCAATGAATGCATTGTCAAATTCTGAAAGTTAAAGTGCAATAATATTTGAAGACTTTAAGTGATGGTGTATCTTGTTTCTAGTAAGGGAAATGCCTTTGTTTTTGCTTTATTAGAGAGTTGATATGTCTGTGTTTAAAATGCGGTTTGGGGGATTCCCTGGTGGTGCAGTGGTTAAGAATCCACCTGCCAATGCAGGGGACATGGGTTCGAGCCCTGGTCCGGGAAGATCCCACATGCCACGGAGCAAGTAAGCCTGTGCACCACAACTACTGAGCCTGCATGCCTAGAGCCGGTGCTCTGTAACAAGAGAAGCCACCTCAATGAGAAGCCCACTCACCGCAACGAGGAGTAGCCCGCGCTCACTGCAACTAGAGAAAGCCCGTGTGCAGCAATGAGGACCCAATGCAGCCAAAAAAATAAAATAAATAAATTTTTTAAAATGCCATTTGGTACAATAGGTATAAAATTCTTTAAAAGAGGAGTGCAGAAACGAGCCATGTAGATTTGTTGGTGCATGTGATAAAATCCACAGCTTTACTGGGGTGATGCAATGCTCTGCTGGTTTACTCTAAAGTGGCTGTTTCATGGAGTTTGGCATGAAACCCAAACTTTAAATTGGGTTTTCCTTGGAAATGTGAAGGATGTCGTGATCCTTTATCATGATCATATACAGAAAAATAATGAAAGTTGACTAGGGCCCACATTTTTAGACTTAATCTACTATTCCACTTATGTAACTGCTGCTTCCAAAAGGCAAAAAGTAAAGGAATGCCACCATTTTTTAAAGAGAATTGAAAAAACCTGTTGCAAGATGTTTCTCTTACAAATTGAAACAAATCCTGGTTAACCTAAATTAAATTGCCTTGGCCTCCATGGTACCACTGAAGTTCACATAAAAGGTGGGAGTTCCTGATTCAATCCTATGACTCTGGGATCTGTAGAATACTTAACTTCATGCAAAATAGTCATGGTATTTACACTAGTGTATATCGAAACTGATGGAAATCGAACACTAGGTAAATGAGAAGGGAGTTTTTAACCCTAAGGTTTGTAAGCTAGTGATGCTAGGATTGGGAAATTGGTGTTCATCAGGTACCTTTCAAGTGTGGGAGGATAGAAAAGGCTTGGATCAAATTTTTAAATGTTTTATCTGTAGTATTAGTTTGTGACCATTATGAACTCTAAGCCACCTTAGGGGGGAAAACGGGGTTGGTTTTATTTAAAAGTAACATTGCTAAGTCCAATCCGTGTTACCTTGGGTCAAGCCAATTTATCCATTCCCATAAGCTACTGAGGAGAGACATGTAGTTGGTGTCAATACAAGTTGAATTGGTTTCCAAAAAAAAAAAGAAAAAAAATAAGATGACTCCAGCTAGTAAAGGAAGCTATGAAACATTTCTGGGGGGGGAAATCATTTTTCAGCAATGTTTTTGGCAGGGGGAAAACCTGATTATAAAATCTTTGCCGTATAGAAAATAAATGTCAAAATAAAACAAACGTCATCTACAGATGGTAAATCTCACTTTATTATTCATTATTGAACAAAAATAGCTGTCAAAAAGTCACGAAAAACACTGGTTAGCCAAAGATCCGAACAAACACATTAAGTATATGACAGTGAAGCCTCATTCGCATCCAGCTGAGAAAAATTAAGATGGAACCATGACAACAGCATTAGTTTTTAGGACTACTCCCCAAACAGGGTAATGCTGTGGCTTGGCTTTAGAAGGCTGCCCTGAACCATCAGTGTATATCTCCACCTTGCTGCCCCCACGGATCCTTCAACCCTGGCTTATCCAAGACAGCTCCTCACTCTGACATGGGGATCCTGGAGAGAAAAGCAAGGAAGGCTCCAGCAGCCTTGCACCAGGGCCTGGACTTCCCTCTGAACAGGCCACCCACGGGAGTGTGACAGACGAGCAGACAACAGGATTTCAGAGACCAAGAAGACTCTTTGTCCGATAAAGGACCTGTTACTCATGGTTGATTCTTTTAGACGAATTTTTTACTTAAAGCAAATTGGAGAGTTAATGTACGTCTTAGTAGTCATCTAAAGGATTAGGTAAATTCAATCTTCTCCTAATGAAAGATTCTAGAGAACATATCTACCCAGACATTCAATTTACAATCTGATGTTCTTCTCTTTCCCTCTTGCTCTACATTCAACACATTCACTTCTGCCAAGTTGATCATGAAAATGGATTTCCAATCCACCTCCCCCTTCTCCAGCCCCGTTGCCTTGGGTCCAGCACGGGTCTCACCTGGACACCTGGGATAACATACGGAATGTTTCACGTTGCTATCAGAGGCATCTTTGTGAAGCCCAAACCAATCAGGCCACAAGCGTGTTTAAAGACCTCTAACTGCTTCCCAATCAGGAGAAAGTTCAAACTTCAGTCCAACACATGGAATCCTTCATATGTGGCTCCAAACTACTTCTGGGGCATCAGCTCCTGCCCTTCCCCACAAAGCATGCACTGTGCTTCAGTCACAGAGAACTTACTTCTTGTTGTTAGACTACAACATGCTGACGTTGCCTGGGTACAGGTTGGCTCCTTTGCCTAAAATGCCCTCCCCATCTTTCCTGCTCGACTTAATAATGTCACACTGCTGTTTTTAATTTACTCCCCCCAGACAACCTCTGTCTCTTCACTGTCCTCCTGCACTTTATACTTTTCTATCACACTTATCTCTGTATGGTGTTGATCAGTTATTCGTGGTTTGTCTTCCCTGAGAACTCTGGCTCTCCAGGACAAGAACAATGTCTTTGCATTCCCCAAGACCTAGCACAGGACCTGCCAAAGAGAAAGGCTCGAGATCTGAGGGTGGAGAGGGGGGAACAAATAAGTGAATGGAGAAAAGGCCACCAAAAATGGAGACTGAAGACACTAAAAATTAACTCTGATTACTGCAGAGGGTTTTCTGAGCCTTCATCCAGCCACCCCATGACCTTAACTTTTAGGAAGCTGTTCTGCACACAGATGCTGCTTATTTTACAGGATATTGGCAAGAGGCACTCCTGGAACCCCATGAGGATTTAAACAAATCCAACCCACAAATACCAGAATTGTTTGTCCAATCTGGATCAGTTACCCAAAGTCAAAGGGGTTGTTGGAGAGCATTTGAGGAAGCACGGTCCTGGATGGGAAGAGAGTCCTCACTCACCCCTGTAACAAATCTTTCTGGATTTCATGGCCCATGGACTACTCTAGCTTTGGGGAAATGGCAGAATATGGCAGAAAATAAGACAGACAAGGTCCTTTCACATGGAGTGAGTAGAAAAAGAGGTAGGATCTCTCTACTCGTGGTAACTGGTGACTAGGCCTCTCAGAGAAGCTGTAACCAGAATGACGGGGTAGAGCCAACCACCATCAGAGAGAGGAGAACCCAGGCACGAGGTGCAGGAGGCTCAAGGGCCTGATTCATTTACACATTAGATGGCGGGTGTTCTGTGTCAAGCTTCTTTTTTTTTTTTTTTTTTTTTTTTTTTTTCGGTACGCGGGCCTCTCACTGTTGTGGCCTCTCCCGTTGTGGAGCACAGGCTCCGGACGCGCAGGCTCAGCGGCCATGGCTCACGGGCCCAGCCGCTCCGCGGCATGTGGGATCTTCCCAGACCGGGGCACGAACCCGCGTCCCCTGCACTGGCAGGCGGACTCTCAACCTCTGCGCCACCAGGGAAGCCCCTCTGTCAAGCTTCTTAATTAAATACTAAATTAACTGTACTCTTAAGAACCACTCTGAACTTAAGGAAAACTTGAGCTGAACGATGACTAGATATAAACAAAAAGCTGTCTGTTTTATGACTAATATATTTTTTCCTATCATTACTACAGTCACATTTCTAATTTTATTGAAGTGTACTCAAGGGATAGGGATTAAGTGCTGTGAGTTTGGGCAAATCACTCTCTCTCTGAGCCTAAGTTTTCCCCATTTGAAAAATGAGGATAATAACAATACCCATTTTAACACAGAGCCTGGCACAGAAGTAGTGCTTAATAAATATTAGCAATTTTCATCGCTGATAACTACCACCAGCAGCAGTATCAAACTATGCAGAGCAGAGCAGGCTCCTAGCTGGGTATTTATTAAATAGATGCCAGATTTAGGTTTTATAACCATACTCGGAAGTGCCATGCTTTTGTAAGAAGGTATTTCAAGCATAGACCCTTCCAAGGAGCATTCTCTTCTCTGTATGTAATTTCTTGAGCATCATAAAAACACGATGAATTGTGAGGGGTTTTGTTACGATTCCTTTCTGTTTCCATGAATTTAAATAAAGCATATCAATGATCAAAGAAAGAGGTACAATGGCCATAGCCTGTCATTCAAATTATATTTCAGAAACGGTATCTTTATTCAGATATTCATCTGAATATTTGTAGGGGTTTTAAATGGTTTGCAGCATTCAGGGCAGATCAACACTCTGACCTCTCAACTCCCAGTCAGACACAATCAGACTTGACATCTTGATTAAAAGAACCAGCAAGGGGAGTGTTCCTGCCGAGCTAGCATTAAGGGGGATTCTGGTGGAATGGGATTGGCAGGCAGATGCCAAATAAATGATGCAGCCACCGAAAGAGCTAAAGATAAAGAAAGATGGATGCAGGGGAAGAGCAAAATCAGGAAGGAATGGGGGTCAAAAAGAAAAAAAAAATTACACAGGGTTGTAGTAAAAGATTTCCTCATTTTAATGGGACTCATGTCATCGTTTATAATGATGAGATACCAATGGGATTTTATCTTCTCCTTTAAAACTTATTAAGGATGAAAAGTCTCAAAAGTCTGTTGAAAGATTGAAAACATTTGGTCTTGAAAAGTGAAAATGGAACTGGGAACTGGAAAACAGTGTCCTCATTTATTATGTATTGGTAGGCAAATCACTGAACTTTTTTCTGAAGTTTAAATCATAGGTACTCACAGATCCTGGAGATCCTTAAATGAAAGTTGTAAGCACAAAATGTTATGAGTCACTCTCACTTAGATGGCAAGGGTAATGCTAGCTTTGATCTCCACATTCTGGATCCCCTAACAAGTAGCACAGAAGCCCTTTGTTTGGAATATTTAGGGTCAAGAAAAGTACCAAATGTTTATTCAGTCCTTTCTTACAACTAAAGCTCTCCTTGCTTTTCCTGAAGTTCGATCTTGAAAGAATGCTTGTTTTTTTTTTTTTTTTTAAGCTAATAAAGTTATGAATTTCAGGGCAAACTAAAATGCTTTGGCACCTTTACGGAGTATCATAGTTTACTCACGAATTACTTGGCTCCCCTTCCAGACTTGAAACCCCTTTAAGGTGGCCAGATAATTTTTTACTAGATAGCTATTTATCTGTCACTAACGCCGATCAAGAAGTGATAGATGTAAAAAGTATTACAGAAGTGCTTTAGAGTGTGGCAAGTTCAAAGACAGCAGGAGAGAAGTGAAAATATCAAGAGGTAGAAAAAAGTAAAATTGTGATTGCAAAATAGTAAGCGGACTACTTGTATGGTGAGAAAGATGGGAATTGAGGTCAATGATTTTTTCAGAGAGAATGATACTCTGAAGATACTCTGAAGAAAGCTCACATATTCTATTTGGGCAAGCATCAACTACTTTAATTTGTCTTTATGTTTCCAAATCTACAACACAAGTTAAATGTTCTGAATTTACCCTTGAAGCAGAAACAACATTTTACTGGATCTCTACTTCATAAGTAGTACGATTTGCTTTTAGGGTTACTTGATAAAAGTCAATAAACCAAACTGAGTGGACAGGCAGTTTTGTTTCCCCAAAGCTCTTCTCTGAAGTTTGCTAACTGCTAAAGGATCTCACTAGTATGTGATTGTCTAATTATGGCAGGAGAGACCAAGAAAAAGGTCATGAGAACATTGATTAGCACAATCTTCTTTGAAGAAAAACAGAAGAGTAAATCCTAAGAGATCTCATCACAAGGAAAAAGATATTTTCTTCTTTTTCTTTTATTTTGTACCTATACAAGATGATGGATGTTCACTAAACTTAATTGTGGTAATCATTTCATGATGTATGTAATTCAAATCATTATGCCATACACCTTATACAATGCTGTGTGTCAATTATATCTCAATAAAGCTGGAGGAAGAAGAAAAAAAAGAACAGAAGAGTGAAACATTTAATGACAGAAACAAACAAAAAAATTCAACACACCTAAATACTAAGAAGTTTGTTAAAAGAATTTCAAATATTGAATGCATACATAATTAAGGTATAAGAACAAGATTCCCTTCAGATCTGCAGATAACACCTGGTCCAAAGGCAGAGTGAAACAAACTCTGAGTTCTCAGACTCCTGGCCCTCCTGACCACATGAGGTGGGCAGTACCCCTCTGACCAGGATGAAGGGGTCAGTGAGAGGGAGGAGAAGTCCAGGTGACCCTGGCCATCCCAAGGGCAGGGGAAGACAGTGCTAGCTGTTGGGAGTGAAGGCAGCTGGAGGAGAAGAGAATGTGTGGCAGGAAGCCTGGGTCCCTTGCCCAATGAGAGGCGGCAAGTAGTTAAGTGGAGGCACTTTAGCGAGACCAAAGGACACTGAGAGAGAGAGAGGTCCGGTACCTGGGAAACGCAACGTCTCCTGATCAGCCATGAGCTAGGGTTAAAAAACAAGACCAAAGAACCAAACAAATCAAAATAAATGCCCTGAGTGACCACAATAGGCATCACCAAGTCCCTGCAATCAGATCCTAACTCAGGACCCATTTGGTTTCAGACACAATTCTAATAATATGTATGATGGCTGGCTTCCTAATTTCATAGCAGATTGGGTAGGTGCAGACTGCTGGAGTTGGTCTCCTAAGAATGAGGGAAGGAGCAGAAAAGATATGCATTTTAAAAGAAAAAAATATGAATTTTAGTTTTAAAACTAAAAAAAGAATTTCCCTGTTTTTCTAGTGTTAAGTGATCCACACTGATGTATATTAAGGACACCACCGTATGAAGCATAACACAATAACGAAAAAATTAAAATGATAACCTTACATCATTAAGACGGTAAGAGGCTCGGGGTATAGTTAAGGACAGCTTAGACCTAGAAAAAGGTTTATAGCCCATATTCATGTCTCTGATCCCACCTAGATCAATATAATGTGACCACCTCCACCTGTCATTTTCAGGTCACAACTGCAGGCACACAGAAACTTTTACCATCATGGCATAGAGTTAAGCCTATACATGGAAAAGAGAGAAAATGATTCCAGGTCAGAGTTGGGACCCCAGAAGGACTGAGCTCAGCTGCAGGCGGGGGAGGGGGGGGGAGCAAGTTACACTTCTTTGCACGTCTACTTTCGTGAATTGAAACCTGTGATTACCAGGCATATGTGTGAGCATTATGGCTGGACACCCTGTGTTTGGTGGCTAGAATAGTTGTGTTAAGTTACCCTGCAGGTGAGATAGAAGGTGTTTTTACTGTTGTGGTTATTTGGTTTTTATTGTGGATGTGGTAATATGTGACCTGACTGCAGGCTCATTCACAGATTTTACCTTTTTATCTAATAGCACCTGTAATAACTGGGAAAGTTCTGAAATAGGGGGAAAAAGCTTCTATATCATGGTTCTCAAGCCTTTCAAGCCTCACACTCCCTTATTATAACAAATGTTTTGTCGTGCTCCTTTGACTCCCTGTAATGGAACTCATACACTTGCACACCTAATTTTTAAAATAACTTTAAATGTAATATAAAGGAAAAATGGCAACTGATAATAAAATAACATGTATTTCATATGAAAACGTGCAGGCACAGAATATATAGCAAAGTGGTTAGATAATTGCCTGGACGATATATGAATACAACTGGACTTAAAGGAGGCCATTCCACACTAGAAGTACAGAAGAATGAAAGAGAGCAGGGATGAACACGAGAATAAAAATCAGAATTTATCTTCCAGAAAACAGGTAGAAGCCTAAACTTCCCAACTCATTCTACGAGGCCAGCATTACTGATTCCATAGCCAAAGACACTACACAAAAAGAAGACTACAATGAACAGAGGTGCAAAAATCCTCAATAAAATTTCAGTAAATCAAATCCAGCTATGTATAAAAATGATAATACGTGATTGTGTTAGTTTTCTATGGCTGCCATAACAAATTACTACAAATTTAGCCACTTAACACAAGTTCATCATCCTATAGTTGTAAGTCTGAAGCAAGTCTCATTGGGCTAAATCACAGTGTTGGGAGGGCTGCATTCCCTTTCAGAGGCGAGAGGAGGATCTCTTTTTAGCCAGTTTCTAGAGGCTGCTAGAATTCCTTCGCTCTACACTCTCTTCCTCCATCCTCAAAGTCAGCAATGGCAGTTGAGTCTTCTCACTTGGTATTATTTTGACCTCCTCTTTGTCCCTCTCTTCCACTTTTTCTAAATTAATTAATTAATTAATTAATTAACTTTTGGCTGTGTTGGGTCTTGGTTTCTGTGCAAGGGCTTTCTCTAGTTGCAGCGAGCGGGGGCCACTCCTCATCACGGTGAGCGGGCCTCTCACTATCGCGGCCTCTCTTGTTGCGGAGCACAGGCTCCAGATGCGCAGGCTCAGTAGTTGTGGCTCACGGGCCCAGTTGCTCTGTGGCATGTGGGATCTTCCCAGACCATAGCTCGAACCCGTGTCCCCTACATTGGCAGGCAGATTCTCAACCACTGTGCCACCAGGGAAGCCCCCTCTCTTCCACTTTTAAAGACTTGTGATTCCATTTGGCCCAGTCAGATAATATTCCCATCTTAAGGTCACCTGATTGGCAACCTTAATTCAATCTGCAACCTTAGTTCCCCTTTGCCATATAACATAAGATATTCAGAGGTTCAGGTCTTTAGGACGTGAACATCTTTGGGGGAAGCGAAGGGAACATTGCCCTGCCTACCACAATCATGATGAGCAAACGAGGCTTATCCTAGGATTGCAAGTAATTTTCAAATAAAAGAATGATGCTGGGAGAATTACACTACCCTACTTCCAAGACCTCCTATAAAGCTCCAGTACTCCAGACAGCTTGGTACTAGAATAGGGAGCCTAATAAAAGAACCGTCCGTTAGTGATTATTTGATATTTAGCAAAGGTGCCAAATAAGCCAGCTGAGGAAAAAGTCTTTGCAACAAGTGATTCTAGAGTAACTGAATATCTACGGGAGGGGGAAGAAAGAACCTTGACCAATCCCTACTTCACAACTTACAGAAAAATTAATTGAAGATGGCTCATATTTCAACTCAATAGTAAAAAAAAAAAAAAAAAAAATTAAAATATGAGCAAAGGACTTGAACAGACATTTCTCCAAAGAAGATATACAATGGGCAAGAAGCACATGAAAAAAAATGTCCAAGGGGATGCAAATCAAAACCACAAGAGATACCACTTCACACTTACTAGGACGGCTATAATAAAAAAGCCTATGGAGAAACTGGAACCCTCATACACTGCTGGTGGGAATGTAACATGGCACAGCTGCTTTGGAAATAGCAGTCCCTCAAGAAGTTAAACAACCCAGAAATCCCACTCCTAGGTGTGTATTCAAGAGAAATGAAAACATATATCCACACAAAAGCCTGTGCATGAATGTTCATAGCAGCATTATTCATAACAGCCCCAAAAAGTGGAAACACTCAGTGCCATTAATTATGAATGGATAAGATGTGATATATTTTCAGCAATATACAGGGGAAAAAAAGGACCACAATAAAAAGAATGAAGTACTGACACATTCTACAATATTGGTGAACCCTGAAAACATTATGCTAATGAAAGAAGCCAGATAAAAAGGCCATATACTGTATTTTTCCCTTTACATGAAATGTCCAGAAGAGGCAAATCTATAGAGACAGAAAGTAGATTAGTGGCTTCCAAGGCCTGGGAGGAAGGGGAAAATGCTAATGGATACAGGATTTTTTTGTGGGGGTGAGAAAAAAAATTAGATAATGATGACGATTGTACAACTCTGTGAATATACTAAAAACCACTGAATTGTACACTTTCAAAGGATGAATTTGATGGTGATGTGAATTATATCTTAACAAAACAAAGCTGTATGAGAAGAAAAAGATGGACCAAAGACCTAACTGTAAATGCTAAAACCATAAATCTTTTATAGAAAAGCGTAAGAGAATATCTTTGTGACTTGGAGGTAGGCAAATGTTCTTAAAATCAACAGGTTTGGTAATACATTTATGTATTAAAATTGATAAGACCCATAATGGTGTAAGATGAGACAGAGTGATAATGTAACTTCAAAGGCAGAATAAGCAGTAGAGTAAAGTGCAGCTCTGTTCAGCCGGTGGGATCTCACTGCAATTAAGCATCCACTCTACATTTTTTGCCCTTTGGATGAGAGGTGGGTTAAGGAAGAAACCCTACATTCAGGAAAACTCTTCCTGTTGTCACTAAAATGTATATGATCTGCTTCACGGAAACAGTCCAAGCCTGCCCACTCCATGTATATTTCAGAGCACAGGCAAGGTTATACCTCAGTACAACAGATGTGAGTCTTTTAGACAGTGCATTCTCAACACCACCCTAATTATCAAAACCCAGAGCTTCCAGGACATGGCAGATTCTTTGTTCTTGTTTTCACCAATCCATCAAATTGACTTGGCTTCTTTTAAAAACGGTAGATCTTTTCTGGAATCAATGTGTCTCTCTTTCTCTTACAGACCCCTACTTTTTATACCTCAGTTTTTCATCAGGGCCTTTTGTGGTAAGCTGACCGTACAAAACATCTGCCTGGCATGTGAGACACAAAATTTTCTTTTGGAAAGCTTTTTGTATGTACCCAAAGAGACTGCTTCATTGTTTATTCCATTTTTGGCTTCCTGCAAGTTTAAATGTGGAATCAAGTGGAAAATGACTTCAAAATAGATAAGAGATTACATGAATCTTTCCATTCTTCATGAGTCATATGAAGATATATTAACCCTATCAGATATGAAATACTGTGCTAGTGATTTATTTTTTATTTTCTGATTTGTGTACGGTAAAATTCACTTGTTTTGGTGTGTAGTTCTATGAATTTTTACAAATGAAGTCATATATCTAGCACCACAATTGAATGTGAAAATTAATAAAGGGAAGACTCACTAAAATGGAGTTGAAGGCCAGAAGGAGAAGTTCTCACACAGTACCACTCAACGTCAATTTCAGGAAGAACTGTCAATTACAGACCCCAACAGAAGAATCACCAACAGGAAAGAATCATCAAATACCCGGACCTCAACAGGAAAAGACATACATTGTATCTCTTACAAGAAATCGACCACCTCAGCGACTCAGCCAATGAAAAACCACATTCACCTCGAACTCTCACTTTTCTCCAATGGACTTTCATTCAAAACAACCCTTCCCAACTTCTTCCTTTTTCTCTAGAAAATAATATCCCTCTCCTTTATTGGACTTGCCTATTCTTTTGCTATATCTTGCTTGTCCTGAATGTGCAGTTCTTCGCCATTCCTGAATAAACTCATTTTTGCTGGTAAAATAACTTTTAAGGTCAACACAAGATACAGAACAACTCCGTCACCCCAGAATCAGTCCCTTGTGCTACCCCTCTATAGTCAAATCCTCCACCCAACCCTTAACCCCTGACAACGACTGATGTTTTTTCCATCTTCAAAGTTTTCCTTTTCCAGAATGTCATATAGGAAGAATCACACAGTGTGCAACCTTTTGAGTCTGGCTTCTTGCACTCAGCATAATGCATTTGAGATTCATGCAAGTTAGCACATGTATAATGGTTCATTATATTACTGAGTAATAGTCCACTGTACAGATGTACCAGAGTTTCATTTATTTACTAGTTGAAGGACATTTGAGTTTTTTCCTGGTTTTTAACAATTATTGATAAAGCTGCTATAAACATGGGGGCATAGGTTTTTGTACAAACATATTTTCATTCCTCTTGGGTAAATCCCCATGATCAGAATTTCTGTTTTCAAGATGTTTTTTCATCTTTGGTTTTCAGTAGTTTGATTACAATGTAGATGTGGTTTTCTTTGGGTTGATCTGATTTTACTGAGCTTCTTGAATCTATACATGTATCTTTCACCAAATTTGTGAAGTTTTCAGACATTATCCCTTCACGTACTTTTTTTCTGCACCAGTATTTTTCCTTTTCTTCCGGGACTGTAATGACATAAATGTTAAACCTTTTGATATGGTTCTATAGGTCCCTCAGCTCAAGTTTTCATCTTTTTCCTCTCTGTCTTTCAGACTGTGTAATGTCTACTGATCTATCTTGCAGTTCACTGACCCTTTCCTTTATCATCTTCATTCTGCTATTGGGCCCATAGAGTGAATTTTTAATTTCAGGTACTGTATTTTTCAGTTCTAAGATTTCAATTCGGTTCTTTTTTTCCCTTTCTATTTCTCTTGAGAATTTTTATTTTTCCATTCATTTCAAGAGTGTTCAAGTTTATCTCATGGAGAATAGTTATAACTAACCCAATTAGGTTCAGAATACAAGTTCTGTCTTGTCTGTGGACAGTGGTCCTAATATCAGTTTAGTTTTTAAAGTCTTTGCAATGACGTTTGGGTTTACCCAGTGTGTGCCCAACCCAGGGTTTAGTGTGGGACTCGGGCCGTGACTTATACCACAGGTGAGTTCCTGAAGTCTTTGCTTGACTTCTTTGGGTCTGTGTGACACCTGCACATCTTGGAGCTGAGCCTGGGACTTATGTCAGTTTACACACAGAATCAGGGGATCCTCTTCTCCAGCTCTTTCCTCTCTGAGATTCCCCTATACTTTCCAGCCCCCAGCGTTCCCTTTTCCTGGCTCCTCTGGTCAGAAAGACAGGTTTCTCTCAGATTTTAGCCTCCTAAAAACACAACTGAGGTTGTCTTTCGGAGCAAAGTAGCAAAAAGAGAGAGAGAGAGATAAAGTAATAGGATCCTCTTACTCTTTGGACAAAAGGGGCCCCTTTTCCCTGGTCCTGTGGTCAGAAAGAACCTTCTTATTGCATTTTAGGAGCCCAAACCACTACCACAAAAGCAATGCAGATCCTCAAGTGGGGCTGGCCTTGGGGCAGGGTCAGGAGAGAAAAGAGAGAGAGAAAAAAGAAACAAATAAAATGTGAATTCCCCTATATTTTCTAGCAAAAGACTCCTTTCCCAAACCTCTGGTCGGAAATAGGGGGTTTCACCTGTAGATTCTGCTGCCAACACCTGATTCATAGTTCTATAATTCCATCAGCCCTTGGGTCAAAGCCGAGAGACGGAGGAGTGATAACAAAGCCCACAAAACTCACCCCGGGTGTAGGGGATTGGTGATTCTTTGACTTCAGCCCTGTTCACCATTTGCTTGCTGTTGTTTACTTTTTAGGTGCCCCAGGCAGTTGTTTTCTGTATTGTCCAGAGTTTTTAGTTGTCCACGAGAGATACAGGCTTTACGTGGCTGGTCCATCCTGCCCAGCACCAGTAGGGTACGCTCATGATTTTAATGAGAATAGGCCCATGGGACTTGTGATGTCTGGTCCTGGGTTTTGCTGGTGTTCGTTTTTGTTTTGTTGTTGTTGTTTTTACCTTTGCCTGAATTTATATAGAAACAGAATGAACGACACCTCATGCCAGGTAAGAACAAAAAAGAAAGCTATTATTTGAAAGGCCTTAATTGAGCACCTGCTCAGTGCCCATGACTGCTGTCAGCACTGTGGGAAAAGACAACAGAGGGTCAATACATGGTCCCTGCTCTCAAGGGACATGAGAAGCCCAGCCCAGGTGAAAGACAGAAGACTGTCCACTATTGGGGTTTAAAAGGATATAGAGAAAGAAGAGAGATGAAAACTGGGGAATTAGAGAGGGTGACATGGAGGCTGTTCAACCTTGGGCCAGACCTTGATGGAGAGGAAAAGGCACATTCCACCCAAGGGGGAGAGGGCTTGATGGGGTAATTATTCTTCCAAAGTTGGTTTTGTACATTTTTATTACGCACTGAGTTTATTTGCCCAAAGGAAAACTAAGAGGCAGTTTCTCAGGCATTTTATTACTTCTGACCCTGTTCTTCCCTCCCCTTCTCTCAACTTGGTAAAAAGCGTTTCCAGGACTTTGGTTCAGAGTGAGGACTGGAGGCCCAGTCATGCTGGAGTGAGTCATGGGATCTTTCCTGGGGAGTCTTGAATTACCACAGACAAAATTCTCAATAATGGTTGTAACTCAGCTGGTTGCTGGCATTGTTCGTGTACTTCAGCTGAGTTAAAACATTCGGAAGTTTAGTCTTCATATTTTATCTGGGTTTATTCCTACAATCACAAAGGCAGTATCTTCATTCGAGGATAGCATCTATTATATGTGAAAACACTTTTTGTGAAGTATTCAGGAAGGCTTTGCACGGAGAGCCCCTGTGAGCAGACAGCCACAGAGGAGGAAAGGCCACGGGGTAGAACGGTTGCACAGATGGCCAAGTCCATTGTGAATTTTCACTTGCAGCTGTGTGGAAAATACCTATGCTGGTGACTCAACATCTTTGGATTTCTAGCTTTAAATTACAGCACGGCAGAGAATGTTTCCAATTGCTGAGCATATAGGGAGGCTGGTGAACTTCAGCCAGTTTTGAGCCCATCAGCTACCATGCGTTGCAATACCGACGGATGATTAAATAAATAAACAAAAGAGACACTGTCACCATCAGGGCATCAAGCATGGTACGTGGACAGCTGGCCCGGCAACCAGACCTGTGGCTGACAGAGATACTGTATCTATTTCCAATAACAGAAATTTAGCTTCCTGCTTGTGTGACTTAATGCTGGGGTCTTGGTTTTCTTTTCTGAACTGAGGTGTGCTCAGATCCAAAGTTATTACTTGGCCAGCCCATCAGGATCACATGTAAATGGCAGGACCCGTGACTGCATCACATTTGTGCCTTTTCACGGTTCTGTCTGGGAACTCTACCTTTTGTAAAAGACTTTGCTAGTGTCCTTCCATCCCCATCCCCCCACTTCCACCCTCCTCCTGGCTGGCTGCCGGGACTATATTTTGTCGCTTATCTAACACAAAATAAACAGAACAATCTGGAGCTAATTTAAGTGGTTTACCATATCAGGATACAGCTGGGAAAGATTTTAAGAAAAAGGCTCAACAGGAACAATAGTTCTGTGAAGTTGAGCAGCGGCAGAGAGCACAGGAAGGCAGTTTCAGACAGCCTGGCAGACAGCTGTTAGCCACTCCAAAAACAACCCCCAAAGCCAATGAAAACGGGCAGGGTCTGTACGGGCCGCTTAGCCGGAATACTCACAAGGAAAACAAGGGATTCGCGGGGCGTTCTGAGTTAAAGGCTCAAGTGTGAGGGCCACCAGCCTCCCGGGAGCCCTCCGGCAGGGCTCCCATGCAGCAGGGACTCAAGAGGAATTGTAGACGAGGGACAACACTTCACTGCTCCACGACACTGGCCAAGACTGTTTTTTCTTTTTGACGTGCATGCGTACACACTGGCTTTATCCAGACTTAGGAATCCAGCGAGGCCCCGCAGAGGAACATATGTTTTTGACATCAGTTTCTTCTACTCTGCAGGCGGGTTGTCTTTTTTTTAACTCTTTGGGGGCCTCTGGCTAGACCTTGAATTTCCTGGTGCAGCTGGACAGAGATGAGAGGGCTTGAGGGAGTTAAATAAAGCTATGTGCTGCCCTTAAAAGAACTTGCAAACGCTTTATATATTAAAACAAACAAGAAAACCTCACTTGGATCAAGCTTTTGACAAAAATTCAACCAATTAGGTAAACGGCACGGTCCTGATGGCAGTGACGTTTCGTGCAGAGAATACTGGATTGGAAGAGTAGAGCCTGGGGCTGGAAGTCTACTTCTGCCACCACAAAAGGCTTCTGGGTCAAAGTTTCCTCACTGAGGACCAGATGCCCTTATCCTCTTCTTCATCCTCTAATTCATGGTATTAGCTTCTGCTCACACCTTCTTCCAGAGAGCATTCGACTTAAGCAAAAATGTCCCTCTGACAAGGGACATAGACAACCTCTGGGTCTATTATGAAACAATCCCATTTGTTTGAGGATAACTTTTAAAAAAATCATCCTTGTCTAGGTTCTAAAGGAAGAAGAATGCCATTTGGAAGATTCAATTAAAAAAAAAACAAATACAAGAGTAGAAATTAAATAAATGTTTTACCAGTCACTTTCCATCTATTGTATCCTGTGTCACAGTAGATCATGATAATAGAACTAACTTAAGACTGAAATTTCAGCATGCAAATAGGCAGAGATATGGATAGGCTTTCTAAGAGCAGAAAGGAATATGAACACTTCTAAAAGATATTTTTTTTAAAAAAGGAAGGCAGAGAAATACCCCCTTTAGAAATATAATATCCCTTTTATTTCCAGAGCATGTAAGTTTGGACAATGATTATTTCAAAAATATCCAAGCACACTTAAAAAAATCCAGCTCTCTGAAAATATAAAATCTCTCTAGAACAGCTCTCAAACAGCAATGTACCAGACTCACCTAGAAGGTATGTTAATTGCTGGGTCCCACCTCCAGAGTTTCTGGTCCAGAGGTGGGCCTGAGAATTTGCATTTCAAAGAAGTTCCCTGGTGATGGTGACGATGATGCTTCTGAGACCACACTTTGAAAACCATTTCTCCAGAGAGAGACTGAATGGCTGATACATTAAAGTCAACCAATTTTACTCTGCATCTTTTTTTGTTGTTCTTTTGAATCACTGGTCAAGTGTGGTTGACGAGTGAGAGTGGAAAAATAAGCAAGAATACAAATGGGTACTGAATCCATGCAGAACATTCACAAAAGTCACACAAAGAGAAAATGGCTGGACCTTAACTTCTGTGAGGATTAAATTATAAAAGAATTATAAAAAAAAAAAAAAAAAAAAAAAAAAAAAAGAATTATAAAAGTAGTTATTTTCTGAAGGGTAAAACTGACCTTTACTTAAGGATAAAAAAATGTGGCAAAGTAGAAATTTTTATAATAATGAGCCCCTACTCTAGACTCCATACACAGTGGTTCTCATCCTGGCTACACTACAGAATCACTTGGGGAACCAGAATCTTCAGAGAGGGCTTTCAAGGTGCTTTGGAAATACAGGGAAGATTGCAAACCTGCCTAGAAGGCAGGTTCTGCCCTGTAGAAAAGGGTGTTTGAATTCATTATTGGACCACAAAGTCTCAAATGATATCTTAGAAATCAACACAAAGATGATGATGTCAAGGAAGATTAAATGGCATGCGAGAAACTGCACAGCGAGTTAGAAGCAAAGCCACAATAAAAACTCTTTTCCTGGGCTTCCCTGGTGGCGCAGTGGTTGAGAGTCCACCTGCCGATGCAGGGAACACAGGTTCTGTCCTGGTCCGGGAAGATCCCACATGCCGCGGAGCGGCTGGGCCCGTGAGCCATGGCCGCTGAGCCTGCGCATCCGGAGCGTGTGCTCCGCAACGGGAGAGGCCACAACAGCGAGAGGCCCGCGTACCGCAAAAAAAAAACTCTTTTCCTGAAGCCCATCCAAATCTCTATCATATTATTTGACTACAATGGCAATAATAATTTGAAAGATAGGAAAAAAAAAAAGGTAATCGGGGAGAATTTAAAATAGAGATCTCAGTACACAACAGTAAGGTCAATAATCATCTTGGAGATTCCAGTGGTTTCATTCAAAGTATCCATTTTAAGAAACTGAGGAGTCAATACAGCTTTCATCAATTCCGAAACCATGCTTCTAATGAATGGTTATGTAACCAACCCTTCGTTATCTACAACCTAAGTGGTTGTGGTGAGGTTGGCTAATAACATTGTTGTAGTACATGAAGACCATATGTATTTGAAGAATAAGGAAAAAGAGAGAAGATGGACTAGAGCGATGCCATCTGGCAGCCTTAACAGCTCACAGGCAAGCTCTTCTCAAGCAAGCTGTTTCTGATACTCCATCCGCGAGATTACCATATTGCACTGAGAGAGGTTTGCCAGAGGGAAAGTGAGGTCATGGAGTGATTTGGTAAGGCCCCCAGCTCGTCTGTGACTCAGCCTACGTTATGGGACTCCAAATGAATTAAAACTACATTTTAAGGGCCGTATCTTCCACCTGGTTCCCATCACTGCTTTTGGCTAGCAGGAAAAGGACCTGTCAGTTTTTATCAGCAGGAGGTAAAAAGGGACAGCACATTTCAGGGAAAAGCAAATAAACATACTTGCCAGGATGGTTTCGGGTTTACCAACACAGCAGGGGGGGTCGGAAGCACTGCACCCATCCAACTAATTGCAACGGCAACATTTCACTCAACCAGACAACGTGACATCACACGGCCGAGGGGAAGGTATGTTTTGAGCTCAGAATATGGAACAGAGGGTCAGGCAGGAGCTTCTCCAACTATCTGACTAAGGCACTTACCTGTTATGGGAACGTTTTTCTCTTGGGATCAATTCACATTCCCCCTATCCATCCCCGTTTCTTGATAAAAACCAAACATACAATCAGAAATAAATTTTAAAGCAGCTTTGCTGAAAGAATATTTGAGGCATTAGAAAGAAGAATCAACGTATAATTTTGATCAATAAAAGATTTTTTCATAGTTACTGAAAACACACTGAGAGCTTGGGGACAGGAGTCAGGGCATCAGTGGGATCCACGAATGTGTCCTGGTCAGCCAGAGCAGTGTCTCCTTCATCAGTCCATTTCTTGCCAGTCAAAATCATGATGGGAACCAGGCTTTTAAAGGGTAGTTTTAATTCACTTTGAGTATCATAAAGTAGGCTGAGTCACAGACAAAAGCAGCAGTTTGGGGTGAACTTGGTAGTTTTCATGTCCTATTGTATGACAGAGCCTATTTATTTCATTTGAGTCTCATGCTTCTCACGCTAGGATCAGACACAGACGTCCTGGTTCCTAACAGTTTATTTTACAAAAGCACATTTGAGTCTCTTTATCCATATTTCAATATAGGCCCAGTGTTGTATATTTGCGCTTGGAGCTGAAATTTACAGACTTGTCATCCTAGATACATCACAATCATTCTCTGTCACTATGTGTAAGTGTTTATGCCAAAATATCAAATTGAGAAACCCAAAATTTTAGCAAAATGAAAACCCCCCCAAAACCCTCTCTTTTCTAGCTGGAGTCACCCAAAGCATGATTTCTTAAAATGACTGCTATTGTTAAAAATCATGTTTTTAAATAATTTTTAATATCAGAAAAATTGTTGCCATAGAAAGTTAGGTATTTACCTTGGGTAGTAGAATAATGGATAATTTAGTTTCCTCTCTATACCTTTCAATAGTTTTCTAGTTTTCTACCACTATCAAGTATAATTTTTTATCAGAAGCATGATTAATTTTAAATAAACTAATGAGGATACTAAGGATTTCTTTCAAAAGCTGATATTAAATCTAAAATAAGTGTGGCTCATTGTAGAAATAAAGTCTACTCTGGAATCCAAAGGTTAGAAAGTATTATTTTAAATGTTAATTTACAAAGAAGAAAGAAATGAACGGAGGAGTACTTTTAGAGAGAAAAGTACATTTTAGAGCCAAATTATTAAAAAATAGAAAGTGAAACAAGGCCTCAATGTTTCCACCAATCCCTGTCTAAGCCCCACCTTGTTGGAACAGGGTGGCCCACATACCTGAATGGAGTGGCCCCAAATACTCGGAATTGTATGATGCCACTCAGACACTTTATATTCATTATATTTCAAGAAAGTCTTCTGACGGATATTAAACATTCCTATTAATTTTCCACATAATTTTCCAACCAACAGACTAGTTTCTTCAGCCCCTGAGCACGTCCTTCATTCTTTACTTGTGTATTTCTGACCAGAAGAGACATAGTTCAATTCTGGTAGAAACGTTCCCTTTTGCCAAATAAATCTGGTCTTTGCGATCAACATGCAATCTGTTTGGTTTCTGTTTCCCATTCATTTCCTGGATACCTTCTTGAGTTATCTGGTAACTACCTGACCAACTAACTACTGCTGCCACTTCAATTAACATGGACACAATTTATCCAGCGGACACATCTAGGCCCTTGGCTTCTTTTTTTGAGTTTCATCAGTCACGGCCTAAGGGACACTTCTGAGCTCTATCGATACTGTAACTAAAAGGAAACCAGTGATCCCAAGAAAAGACCCTCTACATTGAGGATCATGATAAGTAAAGCATTTTGTTCAGGTCTGTCTGAGGCAAGCTACCTTTATACACTAAGAGAAAAGATGCCCTAGAGGCAGTAATGGGGAAGGTCAAATGGGCTCTCTATTAAACATGAAGACTGCATTCACTAGGGAAAAAAAGAAAAGAAGGGAGAGGATGTAAAATCGAAGGTAAAATGGAATCTGACACCTGTCAGATCTAAGTGGATGTTGACTTGCCCCTATGTAATCTTAGTCTGTGACTTGATTTATATTCTGAGATCAGCATTCATTACAAATATCCTCTAAGCTAAATGAGCTATTAGAATTTTAATAGGAAACTGAAGTCTTGGATGAGGAGGCCATGTGATAAGTGAGGCATGGCTCCCACAAAACTCAAAATATTCCTGACACATACGTACATCTCACATGTGAATAGGTGATTAATAAACACATACTCTACCGTACATTTCTTTTCAGGATCTCAGCAGCTCTGTGAAGGCTTCTCATGCAAGTTCCAAGGCAGATAAGTGGCCAACTACATCAAGGTGCCCTGGATTTTGGGGAGAAGGAGAAAGCTCCTCCCTGGCTTGTTCCATTCCAGAGCAAAGAAGTCTGGGTCTGGGCACATGGACAAGCTTTCTTTAAAGCCAAGAGTAGATTTGATCAAATTTCTGGGTTATTGTGGTAAAACACTAAACTTGCCTGTCTTCTGGGAATATTTAGGTAGAACAAGAGGTCACTGAGATAACCCCAGGAATCCTACCCCCAAACTGCCCATGTCATCCCAAGTCATTCTTCTCTTACTGACAAAACCCAAAAGATAAGAAGGCAGCTAAAATACCAATTTGTTCTGTAGATAAAGTGTTATCTTAATGCAAAGTTCTCTTCTTGAGATTTATCATTTTCCTATTAAATTGTATCATTTATCATGCCTTAAAAGCAATATAAGTGTCTAAGGAAATCAGTAACAGAGTAAGGAATGAGAAAAGGACTTAGTAACTGGAGATTGTTACTCGTTTATGGGGGGGGGGATCTTTCTGGCCTGTTTTCTACCAGGAATTATAAATGCATATATGCCTACACATATGCATTGCAAAATAAAACTTAAAGTATCAGTTTACTATGTGCAGTGTTCCGACCACAGGGGATATAGTGATGAATAAGACAGATGAGGCCCTTGCTCCCTTGGAACTTAATTTGATAAACAAGAAAAAAACCAAGCAGACAAGATAATTCCCACTGTGATAAGCGCTCTGAAGAAAACCAACGCTGTGATGGGATAGACAGTGAGCGAGGGGGCAGGGAAGGCAACATCAAATGAGGAGTTGACTTGTTAGCTGAGACTTAAAATGACAAGGCATCAGCCCTGAGATGGTTAAGATGAAGAGAGTTCCATATAGAGGGAATTCAAGTTCAAAGGCCCTCTTTAATACAATGTTAGGATAGTGGGATACATTGTACCAAAGTTGCTTTCTTTTTTTAATATATATTTATTTATTTGCTTATTTATTTTTAGCTGAGTTGGGTCCTCGTTGCTGTGCACGAGCCCCCTCCAGTTGCAGCGAGCAGGGGCACTCCTCACAGGGTGCGCGGGCCTCTCATCGCGGCGGCCCCTCCTGTTGCAGAGCACAGGCTCCAGGCACACAGGCTTCAGTAGCTGTGGCACGCGGTTTCAGTAGTTGTGGCTTGCAGGCTCTAGAGCACAGGCTCAGTAGTTGTGGCACACAGGCCCAGCTGCTACACGGCATGTGGGATCTTCCCGGACCAGGGCTCGAACCCATGTCCCCTGCAGTGGCAGGAGGATTCTTAATCACTGTGCCACCAGGGAAGCCCCCAAAGTTTCTTTTAAATTAAAGACTATATTAACTATATTCCTATTTTAAATATAGCAGTGTGTACATGTCAATCCTAAACTCCCAGTCTATCCCTCCCCCCACCCTTCCCACTCCCCCCAAGTTCATTCTCTAAGTCTGTGAGTCTGTTTCTGTTTTGTAAATAAGTTCATTTGTATGATTTTTTTTTTTAGATTCTGCATATAAGCAATACCATATATTTGTCTTTGTCTGACTTACTTCAGTTAGTATGATAATCTCTAGGTCCATCCATGTTGCTGCAAATGGCATTATTTCATTCTTTTTATGGCTGAGTAATAGTCTATTGTATATATGTATCACATCTTCTTTATCCATTCATCTGTCGATGGACATTTAGGTGGTTTCCATGTCTTGGCCACTGTAAACAGTGCTGAAATGAACATTGGGGTGCATGTATCCCTTCAAACTATGTTCTTCTCTGGATATACACTCAGGAGTGGGATTGCTGGATCATATGGTGACTGTATTTTTAGTTTTTTAAGGAACCTCCATACTGTTCTCCATAGTGGCTATACCAATTTACATGTACCAATTGACACGTACACACTGCTCTATTTAAAATAGATAACCAGGGACTTCCCTGGTCTTCCAGTGGTTAAGAATCGGTCTTGCAACACAGGGGACACTTGTTTGATCCCTGGTCGGGGAACTAAGATTCCACATGCCACAGGGCAACTAAGCCTGCGCGCCATAACTACTGAGCCCGCACACCACAACTAGAGAGCCTGTGTGCCACAACTAGAGAGCCCATGTGCTCTGGAGCCAGCGTGCCACAACTAAGACCCAATGCAGCCAAAAATAAATAAATAAATATTCAAAAATAAAATAAAACAGATAACCAATGAAGACCTAGTGTAAAAAAAACAAAAGACTATATTAGCTATATTCCTAATAATTTTCTGTTGTCGAGAAAAACATAAGCTAAATAATGCCTGGCAATCAACCACAAAGAAACTTCAAATCAAATTTTGTAATTATCATCACTTTTCTTCCATTATCTATGCCACCCACCTACTTAATTTCATTGAAATGTATTTATGATAAGATACATATCCATTTGAAATCCTTTTTTGAATGCAATTGTGTTTAAAGGTGGCAAATTAAACCACAGGTTTGACCAGAATCAAGGAAAACTGAATGCTCTTCAATCAAATTTGGCCAAAGTCAGTTAACTTCTTAGAAACTTATAATGGAACAAACCAAGAGAAAGGCACAGCTCAAACTGTCACCACACTTCCTCATGTTGGCCCATCACCTTCATGAGACATCCTTTCAATCCTAAAGACAATTAATTCATAGTTTATAAATGTAAGTCTGAGGTATAGAGTAGATTTATTAGTAAAGAGTAGATTTATTATTTCTCTTTGGAAAGGTATCTCCTATGTAGCAACTAAAAATTCCAGTTGCAATTTCATAGTTAAATATTGGCACATCAGGGTTTTCTGATGGTACTACTAGGAACTAAAATTACCAATACCAACATATTGTCAATTAAAGTAGAATTATTTTAAGTGGAATTATACTTATGGAAACTTTTCAGGAATATTCCTTTTCAGTTTATAGACTTCATCTGATTTGATTTTTAAGGCCCTTTCAAATATTTTATATATATATATATATATATATATATATATATATATATAAAATATCTGCTCCTTTCTGAATCCCCACACTTGGAGCCCCTTATTCTCACATATATGTATATGTATGTATGTATTTTTAAAAACTTTTAATTTTAGAACAGTTTTAGAGGTATAGAAACATTGTGAATGTACTACAGAGAGTTCCTGGACCTTTGGAACCTAAACACAGATACAATATTTGTACAATAACATATTGCCCAGAGATTACTGCTGTGGTGTCCTGGTCGACCAGTGTAAAAAGGTAAAAAGCTCAGATAGTGATGATAATAATAATCATAGCTGTATTTATCAAATTCCTTCCTTACCCCAGGCCTGGTATCAGGTACTTTACATGAATTATCTTATTTAATTCTCATAACAGTCCTGTAAGTAAGTGTTATCCCCATTTTGCAGACAAGAATACTGATGCTCAGAAAAGTAATTTACCCAAAGTCACCCAATTAGTAAGTGGTAGAACGAGGATCTGAACTCCGGTTTGTCTGATAGACAGCCCCTGCTCTGTCTTAACCATTTGCTACACTGTCTCTCCAAGATGGGCCCCTGAGTTGCCATGTCTTCTGGTCTGTTATAAATCAGACTCTGCCCCAACCTCGGAAGACAATCCTGTAGGCAGCCTAGGCCCCTATTCCTGGCTTTGCCCAGATCTGGCTTCCTAGCCTCTCCCTGTTCCCAGTATGCCAAGTAGTTGCTTTTCCAGGGGATTCTAGATTGACTGAAACTGGAATTTTTGTTGGCATATTATATTGCTCTATCAGGCATCTGACTTGGGCAGTCTTTTGGAGTTAAAATATAATATCAATTTTGAGTGTTCTTTTGAGTTGGGAGAAAATCTAGGTCCATTACTAAGTTCCTATGATGAGCGATGTATGCCCAAGGCCAAGAATAGTAAAAGCACACAAGGGTAAGAGTTGAATGGGCTTCACGGAATACACTGAACTGGAGGTGAGATAATCACATGTAACTTTAAAAACAAAGCACTGTCCTGAAATACCAACATTTAAAATCATTTTTCTTTTCCAAACTGTTTCTTACTTCTTCCTCTTCACACACTGTGTAAGAAGGATCCACTGATCATTATTTCTGCACTTGCAAACATACTCTCAAGATTCTTGTCATTTTTCAAGCCCTGAATGCTTAAGGAAACAAACGCTGGCTGACTGGAGGGTGTCTCCAAGGAAGAGACTGCTTATGTCTGCTCCTTTCTGAATCCCCACGCTTGGAGCCCCTTATTCTCACAACCTATCACATCTTTCTCATTTACAACTCTCAGCAGGATCCCTCGTTGATGGTTACACGGACTGTGCACTAAACACCAGTTTCCTCAGTCCATGTAACCACTGATCTTCCTGAAGCTCCAAAATCAATCCGTGCTTCAGGACCTGAGAAAAGATTATCAACAAAGGGAGAGCCATCTAAGAGAAAAAGTAAATAAGCTCTTGCAGAGAAAATAAATGCCATTGTCATACACAGCAATAAGATTGATTAAATTCTTCAAGAATATGAGCTGACAATTCAAGCAGTGGGAATGTGATAACAAAGGTTTCACAGCTTCACAGCAACTGGGCCTCCAAGAAGCCAGCAAGGATGTCAAAATCTTTTTTTTATTGCTGTTAGGAAGAAAGTAAAAGTACCAAGATCAAGAATTCAATCTACTTCTTTTAACTTTCTAAACGTTGTATAAATAACTACACTATTGAACAAAGTGCAGTGTAGAATTAAAAAAAAAAAAGTGCAACTAAAAATGAGATACACCTCCTCACTTTTCAGAGCAGTATGTTCTATTGTGGACAAAAGACTCGATTTCTCAAAGAGCCATGTGACACTATGAATGTAGTAGCTGGAATGCAAAGCAAAAGATCTAAGTTTTCAAACCATTTCTGTTACTGGTCACCTATGCTTTTCAACAAATCACCTCCCTTGGGATTATATCCCTATTTACAAAAAGGTGATAATTGTTTCTTATCTACCCCAGAGAATTAGAAGACAATGGGGCACTAAAACAGAGGGAACATTTTAAAGACCTTAAGAAGCAACAGCACCCTGGTGGGTAGGGGATGTGATAAGCGAGGAGGCCATGCATGAGTGGGGGGCAGGGAGGATACAGGAAATCTCTCTATCTTTCCCTTAATCCTGCTGTGAGCTTAAACTGCTAGTAAAAAATAAAATCTTTAAAAGAAAAAAAAAACTTCTCGTTTTGGAAAAGATTACTTCTATTTTATGGAGAAATACTTTCCTAATAGTGAACTTGTCCAAAAAAAAAAAAGATTTTATAACCTTAAAAAAGAAAAAGATTGCTGAAAATGGATACAGAGGCCTTGAATGTATCTTCAACCTATATAAGTCATAATGATTAACATTTCAAAGAAACTGTTATACAGCACGGGCATTTACTAATACGTTGTTGATCCCGGATCTCACAATCCTATTTGTTCTATGTTGTAACAGTATTTCTTCTGGCACCAAGGAGGAGTGTTATCACATCATAGCAAACAAGTTAAATATTTTGGGTTTTCTTTAGAGCAGTTAGAAAAGACTTTCTTTCCCACTTCTGCCTCCATCATGTTGCATTCTGCATTTGTAAAATGGTAATAGGGGTGATCATGGTTCTTGTCCAAGTGCCTGTACATGCTGAGACCCACCGGAGTAATATGGACTTCAAGTAATGAGACTGCCTTCTTTCTTTTTTCAATATTCCAACCCCTGATTTATGCAACCAAAGGAATCACATCTTTCGGTAGAGTCACTGGGAGGCAATACCCTTATTTCAATGATGCTGTCAGTGCTCAAGGCTGTTTTCGGAAACATCTTCAGAGCCAGTTTACAAGCCTCCTAAGCAAAATGACCTCACCACTCCTGCCTCCAAAGAAGAGCTCTTGCTTTGTAGAACCTTAGAGTCTACTATGTGTTATTTTCATCTTAGCATGATCATGAAGAGAGAAAATCTTCAATAAGTAATCCCTGGGGAACTCCCACAAGGAATGAATTACTTGCAAAGCTACAATCTAGAGCAACACTGTCCAGCAGTAATATAACCTGAGCCACATATGTAGTTTAAAATTTTCTAGTGGCCACATTTTGAAAAAGGTAAAAAGAAACAGTTAAAATTATTATTATTATTATTATTATTATTTTTTGCGGTACGCGGGCCTCTCACTGCTGTGGCCTCTTCCGTTGCGGAGCACAGGCTCCAGACGCGCAGGCTCAGCGGCCATGGCTCACGGGCCCAGCCGCTCCACGGCATGTGGGATCTTCCCGGACCGGGGCACGAACCCGTGTCCCCTGCATCGTCAGGCAGACTCTCAACACTGCGCCACCAGGGAAGCCCTTAAAATTAATTTTAATAACATATTTTATTCAACCCAACCAGTTCAACATGTAATCAATATAAAAAATTATTGAGATATTATTTTCCATTCTTCTTTCATACCAAGCCTTTAAAATTCAGTATTTTATACTTACAGCACATCTCAATACAAATTAGCCACATTTCAGATGCTCAATAGCCCTCTGCAGCTAGTGGGCACCTATTGGACAACACAGATCTGGATGCTTTTCTTCCCCAAATAATGAAAGTTAGTGAGCTATTTTGTATTGGATTAACTGAGTTCTTCTTGACATTTTCTTAATTCCTTTCACTTGTGAGTAGATGACCATGGTACAAGAAAGCTGTCTGTAACACTGGGCAGAGTTTGGCATTATAACAAAAAAAACTATAACAAAGTCAATCTGACCTATATGCCAGAAAAAATGGAAATTAAAACAGAAATGGTAAAGAAAGGTCTAGAAGCTCTTTCACCCACCAACAATTTGGCCTCTGGTTGGCCTCTGAGATGCCACTGTAGCTTGGAGAGGCTGCCTGTGGCTTTCTCGAAACCGGGAAAAGCTGGAGACAGCTTTCAAGGGGAGGGGTTTGCCTTTGCCTAGGAAAAACAAAACCTGTGATCTAAGTTGCCTAACCATTCACAACCCAAACGTGCTGAAAACAAAGGAATAGCGAGGGGGCAAGGACCTGGGGAGAGCAGTGAGCCAGAGGGGCTGGAGAAGCTGAGACAGGAATCTAGAGCTTAGGAACAGCAGGGGAGAAAGGAAAGGAAATTGAAGACTCAGGAAGTGCCTCTTAAGACCCTTCATTCCATTATCCAGGGAGACCAAGGAGGCCAGGCCTCCCTGCATTTATTCTTAGCAAGAGTGCAGACTCCACGGCCCAGACCTGCACACAAAGGTACTTCATGTCTGTTGTGTGGGACAGAGGCACATCCTTTAAGAGGAGCCGTACCAACCACCATCAAGATTTGCCGTCCAGGACATGCAGTGTCCCAGTGCCACGTGGGGTTCTCTCACAGCTAAGCAAAATCCTTGGCCATGTGGCCAAGGGCTAGACTGCTTGCCCCACCTCCCACTGGCAGTTTTGAGGAAACACAGCTCCTGCCTCAAGCTCTAGGTAAGGATTAGTGGGCAATTTTTGGTGAATGAATGGAGTTGATCTCCTTTAAAGAACTTTAAATTCTTCCATTAAATGATCAAGAGTGGAAACCTGAGATTTTGAACATTAAAAAAAAAAAATCCATGAAATTAAATGTATTCTGTTCCATAATTTGCCCCATTTCTTTTAATATAAAGATGTTTTAAATTGCTAACCAGTTAAATTAAATAATTTTCCTTCTCTACATTCAAGCAAAATTAACATTCCAGGAGGACACATCCATGGTTTTGGATGTCCCTTTGAACACCAATGGGAAGGCTGGACTGGCCTAGTCACCACACCCAGAACACACCTTTGCTTCCCTCCCCCTGCTCACCTGCTCATGCCACTCTCCATGCCCCGGATGCCCCGCCCTCTCTTTCCATTCACCTGCTGATATTTATCCATCATTCAAGCACAGTTTAATTTATATCCTAGCTCCTCATGAAGCCTCTCCTGCTGACCCTGATCCAGAGGCTCTCTTCCAAACTTTATCTTTCAGTTCCACTCACTTGACTTTGACCTGTGGCCTGTTGGTAGGTGGGTGTGTTGCTGGATCTCGAACGCAAGCACACTCCTCCACCTGCAAATATTTCCTGAGTTTTGTGCTAGGCACTGTGCTGGACTAGTGGCTCGACAGACTTTTTGCCACACTCCTTGAACTAAGTGATTTTCAGCCTGGAGATCAGGGAAAAGACACAACTCCTTCTAGTGCATGCGTCAGAGACCCAGACATGGGAAAGGACTTCTCCAAGCCATGCACTTGCCTGGCCCCTGCCTCAGCCCCAAGGGAATGTGATACTTATGCCTCACATCTTTAGCTTCTGGCCTCTTCAGGACCAACACATTGTCCTAAATAAAATCGAGGGTCATGCATATTAACTGACTAATTCTTGTTGTCAGGAAGAAAATGATGACTCACATGGTCGGGTGACCTGACCTCACATGGTGATAGCGCGATGATCACCACCCACCATAGATACCAATCGTGCCCCTCCCTTCAGGGACTCCCCGATGTGAGCTGTATGTACTGCACACAGGGTACTTTTGGGAAGTGGATTTTCAACGGATCCCACCATTTAGCCTGCTCTATTACCTCTGGACTCGAGAAAGACCTTCTAACATCAAACATGACACAAGTGGGATTTTAAAGCAGCACCATAAAGCCAACATTCTTAGTCCAAACACAGCACTCCCTTCCTTCTTGTACACTGTTGACGAACGTGTGTATGTCTGTGGATGTCAGAACACGTTACCAGATCACAGGCTGTTATGAAAAAAGATACAGCTTTGGGTTTTGTTGGTAGTCTCCACAGAAGTGGATGCCATTTTTAATGTTTGCTAAGTTTTTTGAAGCCATTTTTCTTTTTTAAAAACTCTTCCCAAATAAGAAAGTGTTCTGGAGTAGAGACAATAAAGGAACAAATCACTGTACTTGGCACAGTCATCCTAGGAGGGGTTGATTAAGTGTGGACCATACTGTGAAAGAAAAATAGGAAAGAGATCATAGAGACCACAGTTGGTTAAGGGTGACAGCCGCCAGAAAGGAACAAACCCGTGGTGCCAATAATCTCTGAAATATTTTCTCATTAAGGACACATGAAAAAAGAACCACCACTAGGTTAAGGATTATTCTGTAAGAAAGGAACACGCCTGGGAGGCAGATTTCTGTATACAGTGTTTTGTTGATGCTTGGTACCTAACTGCCAAAGTCAGCAAGAGACGCGATGGGGATTTTTTCAAATATATCATTATTATTGTTTTTAGGCCTGGCCAGGGGAATCTCATGCTTCTGAAAGCAAAGGATGAGCAGCCTTTTAGAGGCCAAGCACAGCAGGGCTATCTCCCACAAAGAGCTTCGGCCCTGGTTCCCAGGCCCTCCTTGGAAGAGCAAGTCTCCTTAAGCTCCTGGGAAGGAGGGAGACGGCAGCCTTTCCTCAGCTGCCTAACAGGGGGCCTCAGATCAAGTCGGAAAACCACAGCAATCACTTTATAAACCCAAAGTGGAGAGAAATCTGGGACAGAATGCCGGCACAAGCTAGCCCTGGAATGCTCCAATATTGGAGCAAATGCCTTGTTTCAAATATATTCCACACACACGCACAGCAGTTACCACTGCCTCGAGGAGAACCCCACACATGGAGAGTAAAATGGGGAAGAATTAGATTGTTTGGGTTCTTTAGTAGCTAAGTCACCCTCATTTTTTTGTTTTCTTAAAAAAACTACCACACAGTCAATCCTCATTACATTCTGGCAGATAGGAGTATAAACAATACACAGCTTTTGTTTGTCAACTGAAAATACTGGTTCCTAAATTTTTATCTTCCATTTATAATTAATGGCATTGATTTTTTAAAATTCCAGGCACAAAACACCTGAAATACAATCTATTTTCTGCTATTTCAGAAACTAATAATTCCTAGGCCATTTAGTCCCCTCTTTCATCCTCTGGTTGCCTACTGTGTATTTGCGTCTATAACTGGGGTGACCTGACGTTACTTCAGCCCCTTCCTCCTGCTGTGACTGTGGTTCCCACGTGATTATTTTTATGTAGAACCTCCTTTTCACCTTGCTTCATCCTCCAGTGCAGCCTATCCAACCTAACACTCCCCTGGCCTCCACAGGGACTTTTGGCTCTAATGAGCTCTGTGAGAAATGTACAATATAAGAAATGGATCCATCTTAAGTGTGACCTTTAAAATGGAGTGCAAGACAAGAGGTGAAAGTAAACCCAAACAAATTGGAAAGCTTATAATTTAGTCAATAAGTATGCTCAGTTCAATGTATATTTTCCATTAAGTATAAACTCAGGGAAAGGCCATTTCTCATAGAAGTGTGAAAGTAAAGATTATTTCATGTTTCTCATGCTAAGAAATCCATAACATCAATAATACAATATTATATTATAGTATATAAGTAGAATTATGATAAAACATGGAAGATCTGATAAACATAGGCATTGAGAAGCATCTTTGCCTTAGACTCTGGGCTTGTGGATTCAATGGTTTGTCACAGAGAATACAAATGCAAGACTTTGTTCTGGGGGCCTCTAAAATGTATTGATTATTATTTTCTCTCAATAAAATAATCAACAAATCCGTATGCATTACTGCCTATTACTAATAAAACATTAAAAGTGATCCGACATGCTTTTAGCATGGACATTAACATGAAAATTCTGAAGAGGTGAAATGGGTTAATGACCTCTGGCTAGGGAGAAGATGGTCCTTGTCTTGTAGTTTTGAGCTATGTGTTGTTATTCCCCTCTATGGTAGTTGCGTTGAAAAAAGCACTATTTGCAAAGAGAAAGCCAGTGTGGATCCACTATATCACTTATTCACTTAACAGGTTTTCCTTAGCTTGGTCAGAAATGCATTAAAGAGTTTGAAGAATTTAGTGAGATTGATTTGTCAGCATCAAATTACTTTGCTCCTGGCACAGAATTTCTATAATATTTATAAGTCTGCCAACTGCCTAATAAGTACATTTAAACTGTGAAGGAGTTCTCCATTTGTTGGTACCAGTTTTGAAGGGAATTCAACATACGAGGGAGAAAGGGACTAAGATTTAGGGGAATTAGTTAAGAATCTTTATAGCTCTAAGATATTAAATCACACATAATTTTGTGAAAGAATCAGATAATAAATGTTAAAAGTCTAGGCTCTGGAATAAATTACTCTGTTTGTTCAGGTAGAGATGTGTGATTGAACAGGATCTGGTCAGGGTTCCTCTATGGTGGTGCTACTGGGTTCTGTCTCTCTCTCTCTATTCTTCATTAGGTAAATTCCCAGGGTTTGAATAAGTTACCCTAGATCAAAAGTTCTCAAATTTCTCTATACAGAAGAATCCCCTGGATTACTGTTAAAAATGAAGATTCCTGGGCCCAGATCCCAGGGTTTCTGATTTCATTCATTTAGGTTCTGATTTAGTAAGTCTGTAATAGAGTCTGAGAAACTGTATTTTTAAAAACTGAGATGAAATTCACATAACATAAAGTTAACCATTTTAGTGTGTCCAATTCAGTAACCTTTAGTACATCCACAGTGCTGTGCAGCCGTCACCTCAGCAAGTGCATTTTTAACAAACACTCCACTGCTGCAAGTGGTCCCCAGCTGGCACACTGAGTTACCACCTTAAGTGCTCAGATGATGATGACAAGGGATGAGGGAGCCTCATGGGTGGCTGGAGTGTAGGACACTCAATGCCTAAAGGCCACTGGGAACCGAGTGAGTTGTGTGCATCAACCTGACCCCAAGCTATAGATGTGAGAAGGAATTAACCAGGGGACAGTGACCAGAGGCCAAGAGACGGCCACGCACTCTGGGCGGATAGATCCTCAACTGCTTACACTCAGAGGAAGAGTATATAGCTGGAAATGATATACTATGGAAATGACGATTTTAGAAAAGTTCTATTTGGAAAGATTCAGGAAAATCATGGGTTTTATGGATAGAAGTGTAGAAAGCCAAAACGTAGAGATTAGGGACAATGGGATGAGACAGAAGGAAAAGATGAGATGTAAAAGCACAGCTGATTAGGTTTAACAGGTACTGACCTCAAGTTGATCTGAGTTTGGATTCTCCTCTTCCATCTATTAGATGTATGGCTCTTAGTCTGTTTGGCAGCTATAACAAAATACCATGGACTGGGTGGCTTATAAACAACAGAAATTTATTTCTCACAGCTCTGGAAGCTGGGAAGTTCAAGGTCAAGGCACCAGTATAGTCACCTTCTGGTGAGAATCCTCTCCCAGTTCACAGCCAATAGCTTCTCACTGTGTCCTCACACGGAGGAAGGGGCTAGAGATCTCTCTGGTGTCTCTTTTGTAAAAGCACTAATTCCATTCATGAGGGGTCCTCCCTCATGACCTAATTACCTCCCAAGGGCCCCCACCTTCCAAAACCACCACATATGAATTTTGGGGGAACACAAACATTCAGACCATAGCAGTAGACTTGGGCAAATCACTTAACCTCTTTAAATTTTGGTTTCTTCTTTTTTTTTTTTTTTTTGTGGTACGCGGGCCTCTCACTGCTGTGGCCTCTCCCGTTGCGGTGCACAGGCTCCGGACGCGCAGGCTCAGTGACCATGGCTCACGGGCCCAGCCGCTCCGCGGCATGTGGGATCCTCCCGGACCGAGGCGCAAACCCGTGTCCCCTGCATCGGCAGGCGGACTCTCAACCACTGTGCCACCAGCGAAGCCCGGTTTCTTCATTTTTAAAGTAGGGATAAAGAAACCTATTTCACAATGCTACTTGGAACTTTAATGATTAAAACATGATTAACAATGAGAAAGTATAGGAAAAGCACTAGAACGGCCTGGGATGCAGTAAATATTTAATAACCAGTAGTCATTATTATTACTAACAAGCTTAAAAGAAAAAAGAACTGATTGAGGCAAAGAAAGGACTGCAAAGATGCTAAAAATACTATCAATAGTAATCTCCACTGGAGATATTAAAGAGCAGCATTAAAACTGCACAAATGTCTAACTGGTAATGCAAAAGAGCTCCAGCAGACTGAGAAAAAATGAAAAACTGAAACTGATGAAAGAAAAGCTGAGTCAGTAATTCCACCTACTAATTAAAGCCATTTTTGAGAATTAAATCAAACAGAACAAAAGCAATAAGCTAAAATATGAACAAGGAAGACTTCCTGGAGTGAAAAATAATCTCAGCATGCAGATCAAAGGGCTCACTGTATTTCAGGCAAAATTAATTTAAAAATATTTTAAAGACCCACACCCCTAGATATAATTAAGCAAAAAATTTAAACTATGGAGATAATTTTTTTAAGCCTCCTAAAACGGTTCCAGGGACCAGCTCACCAGAGGGATCTTTCAAACAATCTGCAAAGTGTTCCAGAGCATAGAAAAAGACGGAAAAACTTCCAAAGTATTTTACGACATGTGTATAACCAATACAACAAAACCCAACAGGGAGAAAAGAAACCACCTACTCCACTTTTACTTTTAAATCAATGCAAATCTTCTAAATAAAACCCTAGCAAACTGAATCCAGCAGTATAATTAAAATACATACACACTATAAAGTTGGATTTAGCTCAACAAAGCAAAGATGGTCCAAGACTAATATATCTATTAATATATCAAACTGTCAGAATAGGGCAACCCAGTTATAAGGTAATTCCCATTTTCTCAGTGTAAAGCTCCAAAAATTATTTTTGCTGACTTGAATAAATATTATGGGTATTTATGAAATAGTCAACTATCTATTTAAAATATGTCTATGTATAAACATTTGAAATCATATAATAAAAGAGATACACAGATCTTAAAATATTGTTTTCCACCCTCACTTATTATGAAAAAACCTCTCCCCATGCACGCTTGACATCAGTATCTGTTGTCACAGGAGCCACCCTGAGACGTTTAACAGTTTTCCAGAGCTACCATTTTCACTTCTGTCTGAGTACTTCTCAGTCTATGTATGATACATCAATCCATGTATACGTTCATTTCAGGATACAATTTATCCTTAAATTGTATAATTGTGATACCTGCAACAAAGGCTTGTTTCACAAACTTATAACTTCCAATTCTTAAAACAGTGAGGTCATTTCCCAGGAATAATTACTAAATCAGTATTAAACGTCTTGGACTCCTTTTTAATTGATTCTTTCCAGTGACCTCTATAAGCATTCAATACCAGCACTGATCAAAGTGCTTTACCAGGCTGTTCAAAATAAAGGAAATTGAAAACGACTCTCGGACTATGAGAGAACTTATAAGGACTTAAGTATAAGATATTGCCCTCTTTTCTGAAGGGTAAGTCTTTTGGGGAAAACATATGTTATCTATACTCAACCTTTTTCACAGCAGGACACACTTAGAAAATTATAGTATTTGTATAGCACTAAAGCAACTGAAAATGGCTGGTCAGGGTGGATGCTACCCTGGCTCTGCCGAGGCTTCTCAACAAATCAAAATTGCAGCACACCTCGGGGAAAGCACTGCTATAGCTTGAGGTCCAGTAAGAACTTCCAGATCATCGTGTCAGAGGCAGAAAGGGTGACACCTGGCTCTGCCTGGCTGTGTGACCTTAGGCAAGTTACTTAGCCTCTTTGTGCTTCAGTTCTCACATCTGCAAGATGGGATAATAAAAGTCTCCAGAGAATTATTGTGAGGATTAACTTAACTTATTCATGTAAAGCACTTAGAACCATGTCCCACACATGGTAAGTACTCAGTAAATGCTACGTTCCATAACCATGCCTAACTACAAGCAAAACAAACCAAAACAATTCTTTTAAAAATCTATAAGTAGAATACCCAGATTAATTCCTCAACGTGTCACCTCATACTTCTCACACAGTCACTTTACAGTGAAACTTACCAGATGACAAGTCCTGACCTCACCCTTCGAGTTTCCAATCAAATTTTTGGGTTTTAGCCAAGGATCACTAGGGGTCTGAAAAAGCCTCCTTCATGAAAGACAGACCAAAACAAAGATACAAATGACCTTAGAAGAGAAAGAGACAAAGTTGGGAGTACAAGCAAACTTAAAAGTATATACAATATTGTGAAGCAACTATACTCTGACAAAAATTTTTTAAAAAGTAAAAAAAAATACATGTATGTGTATACCTAATACACACATATATGTATAAACACACCTACATACACACTCACATTCACATATATATATATAAAATTAATGGTTAAGAGCGCAGGCTTTGGAGAAATAAATTATTACATTTATAAAATAAAAACAAACTTTACAAAAAAGGAGTTATCAGAAAACAGGAAAGAGTTTTTGACAATTAAAAAATATGGTGTTTGCTGCTACTGGGCATATGCCCTGAGAAAAACATAATTCAAAAAGATACATGTACCCCAGAGACTTTCCTGCTGGCGCAGTGGTTGAGAAACCGCTGGCCAATGCAGGGGACATGTGTTTGATCCCTGATCCAGGAAGATCCCACATGCTGCGGAGCAACTAAGCCTGTGCACCACAACTACTGAGCCTGTGCTCTAGAGCCCACAAGCCACAGCTACTTAGCCCGCGCGCCACAACTACTGAAGCCCATGCACCCTACAGCCAGCACGCCACAACTACTGAGCCTGCGTGCCGCAACTACTGAGCCCACATGCTACAACTACTGAAGCCCGCGCGCCTAGAGCCTGTGCTCCACAACAAGAGAAGCCACAGCAACGAGAAGCCCGGGCACCGCAACGAAGAGGAGCCCCGCTGGCCGTAACTAGAGAAAGCCCACGTGCAGCAACAAAGACCCAATGCAGCCAAAAATAAATAAATAATAATAAAATAAAAAACAAAAAAAATATACATGTACCCCAATGTTCATTGCAGCACTATTTACAATAGCCAGGATATGGAAACAACCTAAATGTCCATCTACCGATGAATGGATAAAGAAGATGTGGTACGTATATACAATGGAATATTACCAGACATAAAAAGTAATGAAATTGGGTCATTTGTAGTGATATGAATGAACCTAGGGTCTGTCATACAGAGTGAAGTAAGTCAGAAAGAGAAAAATGAATATCGTATATTAACACATATATATGGAATCTAGAAAAATGGTACCGATGAACCTATGTGCAGGGCAGGAAAAGAGACGCAGATGTAGAGAACGGACTTGTGGACACAGGTGGGGAAGGGAAGGGTGAGACGAATTGAGAGAGTAGCATTGACATATATACACTACCATGTGTAAAACAGATAGCTAGTGAGAAGCTGCTGTATAGCACAGGGAGCTCAGCTCGGTGCTCTGTGATGACCTAGGGGGTGGGATGGCAGTGGGGTGGGAGGGAGGCTCAAGGGAGGGGATATGTGTATACATATAGTTGATTCACTTTGTTCTATAGCAGAAACTAACACAACACTGTAAAGCAATTATGCTCCAATAAAAAAATAAAATAGACTTGAAAAAAATGGTAGTTGCAATGAATTCAATAGAATGATTAGAGAATAATGATAAGGAAATTTCCCAAGTAGTAGAAGAAAAACAAAGAAATGGGGGAGGAAAAAAACCTAGAAAATTAGAGGATTGACCCAATACCCAAATAACAGGAGTTTTGTACAGACAGAATAGGAGAAAGGTGGGATAGAGGGCCAAACAATTCCGAAATAAAGAATACAAGGAAATTTCCCATAACAAAAGGATCTGCATTTTCAGATGGAAAGTGCTCTCTGACTACTCAGCATAATGAATAAACCACGATCTACACCCAAAGCACATCATAGGGAAATTTCAGAAAACTATGTCTCATGAGAAGGAGGAAAAAACCACATATATATAACAGATCAGGAATCAGAATGACATTGCCATAATGAAAATGATTTTTCAAAAAATTTTTCTCCCTTCTTTTGTTTTTTCTATAAACAGTGATATATGACTTTATTGTCAGAAAATTTTAATATAAAAGAAGCTATACTTGGAGACTCTAGCCTAGATTTAAATGGTTCCATTTCTTAAGTGTCTTCATAATGTCACCATCTGCCTCTGCACTGATACAGAGACCCCTCTAGTCAGCGGAAGTCCTCTTCATAGAGGATGCCTGGGCTGTAGACATTGTTGGGAACAAGTCAGTCCAGGGATTCACTGCCCAGCTGCCCTGCATAGGAGTGTTGTCCACTCACACTTACTCAGTTACTGAGAGCTTGTTTTCAAGCATACTCCCAGAATATTTTGATATCTGAAGGAAGACAGAAGGCTCATAATTCTTTTTCCTTAGACACATTTTTCTATCCATTATTATGATGTCTCCACTCTTGCAGTTAGCATTTATTTTAATAAGGAACTGCTAAATGCTCCAATTTATCTTCATTCCATTTATTGAATACTATGTCCTAGGCTCTGCCAAGAGATGATTTTCCTATCGATGGACTTACCTGTGGAGAAGATGAACACCGTGTTGTTCCAGAGCCCACGGCTTTTTAAGGCTGTGGTGACATTTCCCACTGCTTCATCCATAAGGGACACCATTCCTGCATAGTAATGCCTATTCTTATCTTGGATAAAGTCGTATGGCTTCAGGTATTCCTCGGGGACCTGAAGGGGCTCGTGGACAGACTGGAGAGCAAGGTAGAGAAACAGAGGCTGGAAAGAGAGTTTGTGCAAATCAGTTAAGAGCGCTTGGAAGCATTAAATATATAGAGAGAAGCCCACATTTATCAGTTAATAAAAGTAATATTCAGACAACCCACAAACTGGGTTAGAAATATTTGTAAGTCATATATCAGATAAGGGACTTGTATCTAGAATATATTAAGAACTCTTACAACTCAATAATAAAACTCAATTAACCCAACTACAAAATGGGCAAAGAATCTGAATAGATGTTTCTCCAAAGGAGATATACAAATGGCCAATAAGCACATGAAAAGATGCTCTGCATCATTAGTCATTAGGGAAATGCAAATAAAAACCACACTGACATACCACTTCACACCCACTAGGAGGGTTATAATTTTAAAAATGGAAAATCAGAAGTGTTGGTGAGGATGTGGAAAAACTGAAACCCTCATTCATTGCTGATGGGGATGTAAAGTGGTGCAGCCAGTTTGAAAAACAACTTGGCAGTTCCTGAAATTGTTAAAGATATAGTTACCATATGAGTCAGCATTTCCATCCCTAGAAAAACAAAAGCATAAATCCACACAAAAACTTGTACATGGATGATCACAGTGGCATTATTCATCATAGCCAAAAAGTGGAAACAACTAAAATGTCCACCGGTTGATGAATGGATTAACAAAATGTGGTATATTTTCAGCAATAGACAGGAATAAAAGGAATATGATGCAGCCGTAAAAAGGAATGAAGTACTGACACATCCTACAACATAGATGCACCTTGAAAACATTATGTTAAGTGACAGAAACCAATCACAAAGATCACGTTTTTTATGATTCCATTCATATAAAATGTCCAGAATAGGCAAATCTATGGAAACAGAAAGTAGATTAGTGGTTGCCTGAAGCTGTAGGGAGTTGTGGGGGAGAGGAGGGATGAGTGACTTCTAACAGGTACAAGACTTCTTTTGGGGGCGGTGAAAATGTTCTAAACTTAGACTGTGGTGATGGTAGCACAACTCTGTGAATTTACTATTGAATTGTGTACTTTAAATGGGTGGATTTTATGAAAATAAAAGCTTGAGTTCTAAAATGGCCTAGAAAGCTCTGATCCAAACAAATAATAATGATAATACCAATAATTCTGTCTCATGTAATACTCAAAACCACCTTGCTACACCCATTTTACAGGTAAGTTAACTGAGGCTTAGAAAGGTTATATGACTTGCACAAGTTCGTATTAATTGCAGAGCAATTTCTTATTGGAAACCCCACTATTACAGTGTGGCTATGTCCCAATAGATGGGTTGGCTTTCTGCTTTAGCTGAAAAATAAGTTACCACCTTTTAGGAGAGGTTTAAGGATTGTTTATATTTTTAGAAGAAAACAAGTGAACACCATGCCTTGCTAGTCTTCGATCTAGGACCAAACATAAGGCCAACTTAATTCCTGGAAACTAAGGAGTATGATACATTGATTCATTTTACCTCTTACCCAATTTACAGAATTTAATGTTAATGATATTCTGCGTCAGCCTCTTCCTCTTAATGAGTCTTTCTGAAGGCTCTCTTCACTGTGCTCCTATAGAATTCTTTAATGAATTGACAACCCTCAAAGAGACAACAACTGGCTCAACCCAAGAGTAAAAACGTAATTCTGTTGGCGTATCTGAGGCATTTAAATCTCATAAAGGAATGGGGAAAAGTTAGAATGCAGACTGGGAGGTGGGCTCATATTTCATTCATTACTGTTGATAAATTGTTTTAAATTACATATTACACATCACTGTGATACAGTAATGGGTATACATATATAGAACTCAAATAGACACCCAAGACAGTATTTTTAGTTCAGATCTTTGGAACTTAGAAACATCTTTTCCCCAAAATCAAAATGTTCAAAATGGCTGTTCAATATCAAAGACATCACTTTAAAACCTATTTTACTAAGGAGGCAGGTGATGGAATAAAAACCATGATGATGTAGACCCTAGGCTACATTTGGAACACATTCCAAATTCCAACTCCAAAAGGCAACACTAACCACTTTGACAGGCTTTAGCTCTGCCTCTGCTGCTCCTTGACACACGCGCATTCTCCTCCAGCCACACAAGTCACACTGAAAAGTCCATGTTCTTCCAGACCATGGTGAAGGGAATCCCAGCAGATGCCCCGCCCAGGTCGGGAGGAAGAACCCTGGGCTAAGATGTTCGGAGGGGAAAGGATGTGCAGGGACATCCAGGACCTGCCAGCGCAGTGAGGTTCTGCAGTGGGAACTGCCGTCTGGATCTTCAGCACTAGACCAAGCCCATGCCCCAGCCACCAGCCAAGGTCTGGATGGGGACGGATTAAAAATTGGAAAGCTACAACAATTTGCAACCCACATAAAGTTTTAAAAATCAGGAAATGTCACATGAAAACCTCTTTTGTTTAGTTCTTTTATTTTCTTGAAAAATCAGAACTTCTGACAACTCCAGGTCCACACTCCATCTGACAACAAATGGCTGGAGTATGAGAAACAGAGACCCCCGGCCTCCCCCAAGGGCTCTCTTATTTTCTAGTCTCCCCACTGTCCTACCTGAATGACTTCATTTATTTAGGGTAGCAGCCTGGCCCTTGTAAACATAAGACTTTGTGACCCTTGTCTGGATTCTCTACAGTGGACAGGGGTAGAGAAATGAAAAAGGGAGCTCACTGTTGCAGGAGAAAGTGCTCACCCAGGCCATTATGGGCAACTCGGCAGCTCCCGTCGTTAAGGAGAGAAAGGGGAAGGAAGGCAGGTCATTTCCAGCCAACAAGTGATCCCTGGAGGCGATAGCTGGGGAGGGTGGTGGAGGAGAGATCTCATAACCACTCTGGGGAAAAAATAATGTTTCTGGGACCGTCATTAAAGGGTCTTATAAATATTCAGTGTGGAAATCATTCTACACACTTTGTTAAATATAGCAAGAAATTACCTGAAAACCTTTCCTGTAATTATTCTTTAGTGGTTGAAGACATGACCGTGGCTCTTGAGGGATTAAAATGATAATACTACAACAATTCCCCCATTTATCCAGTGGTCAGGCTCCTGTTAGTTCAAACAGAAGGGGCATAACTGAGAAGAGAAAATGAAAACAACCCCTGGGAGATGCAGTCTTCCCTGGCCTATGACTGTTACAGGCCCCGCAAAGGCCTCGTGCTACCTGCCAACTAGACTTACAGGTAAAGGTGATTCTTGAACAAAACAAGTTGTCTTTTTCCCATTTCGTCAACAGTGATCTAGGACCATTTAGTGTATGGGCAAACATCCTTGCACACATCGGTATGGCTCTGGGTCACCAGGAGTCAGAATGATAAACAGTGTAGCCCATTTAATGAGGTGAGGACCAATGTACCACATTTTAGAGTATTTCCATCCAATATTGTAAAAATAAAGTTTCAGTTCTCACAAGGTGAACTTTATTCATGGAACAACTCATCTGCCCACAGTGCTAGATGTGAAACATTTCTATACTACTTTTAAATTGAAAAAAAAAAAAATTAACAGAGTATTCTTCTTAGTACCACGTGGTACCCCAGTGGAAAGAACAATTAACTCGGGCCCTCAGGTTCTCCATCACAGTCAGGAACCTGCCTGCAGCCTCTTGTCCTAAGACCCTCCCAGTAAACAGCTGTAGCCAATTTCCCCACACCTGCCAACCTCAGTTCACTGTTAGCCCAAAGCGAGCAGCTGCCATCCTGGGGATGGGCTCGTTATTATTATGCTGTCTACTGACTTGCGTTCCAACCTAATGGAGCCTTGGCCTTTGGAGACTTTCAGGCCCATTCTGACCTTACTGACATCCTGATTCAAAACACCAAAGTCCTGGACCCGAGTTTGAACTCCATAGATCTCTGGGTTTGCGCAGGACCTTGATCTCTCCCTTGGTCTTTCTTGGGTCCAGATCTCTGCTCTCACCAACCCAGTTACAGCTGCCACTTTAATACCAACCCTAGCTGTACGCCTTTCTTTAGGTTTGTAAATTGGAATCCTAAATGTGAATCACGACCAAATGTTTAGGTGTTAAGTAAAAGTATGACATTATAACCTAAAGTTATTAGCATATTAAAATGGTGCTAAGGGTTTATTTCCCTTTCTCATTATGCTAATTCCAGTAAGGAAGAAAGCCTTAAATTCATTTCTTTAGTACATTTCCCTAATTTAAAGTATAACTTTTTAAAAAGCATATGATATGTTTTTAAAGTGTTATTCTCTTTGACTTCCAAATTAAGACATTTCTTTCCAAATTGTGACAGGAAAAGGTAAGTGTCTACCACTAGAAAGTCACATTTGTTTTAAGAAGCTGCTAGTAGATGAGGTATGGGAGAAAACATTTATTTTTATTCTGCAAAGTTTTGAGGGGGGCTATTTTTTTTTTTTTTTTTTTGAGGTATGCAGGCCTCTCACTGTTGTGGCCTCTCCCGTTGCGGAGCACAGGCTCTGGACGCGCAGGCTCAGCAGCCATGGCTCACGGGCCTAGCCGCTCTGCGGCATGTGGGTTCTTCCCGGACCGGGGCACGAACCCGTGTCCCCTGCATTGGCAGGCAGACTCTCAACCACTGCGCCACCAGGGAAGCCCAAGGGGGGTTATTTTTAACCAAACGATATTTTGTGAATGTGTTACTTTCACATCATAGTATTAGTACTAAGGGAATTACCCTGTAGAAAAAGGAGAAAAGACATTCCTTCTTAACACTGTGCAATGGTTATTAGCAATATCTCCCTGATTCCAGCACCAACTGTGTTTCTGTTACAAAATAGCTCCATATGCTTTTTTTCCCCAAGTGCTCTTTAAAACAGACACATTTTTAAGTCAGCTTGTGGATACTTTGTGTATATTTCTTTAATGATTTCCATCTTCGAGCAAGTTGCCTATGTTACAGTCTGTAGATAGCACAGAGAAGTTAGAACAGAATTAGATTCAATGTTGGAATAAAATGATGAAAGTCCTGTAATTGGTGTGCTGCGTCCTTTCACTGAGAATTGAAACTATAAACATTGGCATCTGCTGTCTTAAACTTCCTGGGGCTATTACTCAGCTATTGATTATTTCATTCATTTATGTCTATGCTTCAAACTTGACTTTGGGGATGCTGAAAAGGCTGGCTGCTGCTTCGGGACATTTCAGTCACTGTAGGAAAAAGACCACCTCTCACCCAGCAATTTCCATGTTACCTATGAGTAGCACCATCCTAATCACACGGGTGTGGGTGGCTTGTGAGCTCTCAGGGCCTACAGTTTTCCTCAGTTCCTGAGCCTCCCCCGTACACCAGTTAAGACAGCCCACCCACCAGGAATGATTTCACCCCAGGTGCTTCCTCTTATTTGAGTAATGTTATGGGCACTGGGAGAGAACACTCTATGGTTCCTTAATGGAAACTAATTTTTATTGTAGGCATCTTATACTTGTTGCACGATTAAATAGTGGTATATTGTGAACTTGTAAAGGGCAGCTGGCTTCTGCTTGCTTCTCTGTCCTTGAGAGGAATCGATAGTGACTGCACATCAGAATCACCGGTTGGAGGTAGGAGCGGAGGGATAATTAAATACCAGTGATAGTGTCCCACCCCGGACCAATAAATCACAATATTTGGAAGTGGTATTTCTTCCAAGCTTTCCAGATGATCCCAATATACTGTCATGGTATTGTATACTGGAACCATCAAGCTGAGTCATAAACTGGGGCTCATAGTCGCTGGTCTGAGATATAAACTGTCAACTAGGGAGGCTTGTTAAGTGCACTGAGCTCTGGAGTTAAACAGTGCAGTTTCTGATTCTGTGACCTTGAACAAGTTACCTCATTTCTCTAAGCCAGTTTGCTTACCTGAAAAATGATGCCCACCTCAAACTTCAAAGGACAGGACAAGGACCACAGTTCCCTCAAGATCTTATCTTGTTCTTTGGGTTTTTAACCTTATCTATAACATGCCAAACATACAGAAGAAAACTGAGAACTTAAGCCAATTACCTAGCAGTTATCTGTCTAACTGCCTGAATATTGGTTTACATCTAGATTTTAAATCTGCATATGTCTACATATTTGAGAGAATATTCCAATTTCTTCCATATTCCACAGCAAGCATGGCCACTCCAACAGGTCAGCATTAAAGAGTAAAAAAAAAGCCAAAAGTGGGGCAAAGCTGAGGACAGACACCAGGAAAGCCACTCAATGCTATGTTAGGGTAGGCAGGAAGAAACTATGTCAAAAAGGGAGTCAGGAGCCAGATACCAAGTCTGAACAGGTATCTAAACAGGAATCCAAATGGTGATCTGCACTGAGGACCTTCAGTAACCGCCAAGGAGGCAAAGGGCAGGAAACTGGAAAAACTGGATAACACCGCACGTTCTGTAATTTGCTGTGTTAGAGTCCTATTGAAGGTCTAATTTCGAGGGCATGTTAATACAGTTCTTAATGAAGCCATATTTTGAGCCCAATATCTGACAACACAAATATCTGATTTAAAGGCATTTATAAGCTAAATCCAGAGAATTCAGCTTGAACTTGGGTTCAGGAGGTTAACTCCAGATTAACAATGACAACAAATGTCAAGGCTATTCAGACTCTTTTCTACTTTTATCTGTAAATAAGTCAAAAGATTTCAGCACATGACATATACAACTAGCTTCAGTACGGTCGATGTGATAAACAGGCTCATCAGTGTACCGTGTTTATAGATTAGAAGACTCAATATTGTTAAGGTCATTGTCCCCAAGTTGGTCCACAGATTCAATGAAATCCAAATCCAAGCAGGTACTTTTCTTTTTTTTTTTTTGTAGAAATTGGCCAGCTGCTTCTAAATAAACATGGGAATGCAGAATATTTAGAATAGCCAAAATAACCTTGGAGGAGGGCTGGGAAATACAAAGTTAGAGAACTTGCCCTGAACCTTAAGTTTGTGGATACCTAACAGAAAGTTTGCCATAATAATGCCTCATCTTGTACATAAGCCTAACATTTTTTGAAAAAGTCAATTTACTAATTACCACACCTCCACACAGGATACTAAAATAATAAAACTATATTTGTACTGAAACACTATATGCACAGCATTCCTCAAAGTGTGATCTGGGGACCACGTGCAGCAGAATCACCCTTGAGTTTCCTTAAAATATTGACATATGGATTTTTCCCAGACTTAATAAATCAGACTTTTAGGGGTGGGCTCCAGGAATTTCTATTTTTAACAAGCTTCTCAGCTGATACTGAGGTACTCTAGAACTTGAAAGTGACTCCCCTAGTATTTATTAGGTTTTTCCCTAAAGGACAATGGCCTTTTCCTATATTCACCTGAAGAGATGCTATCTTCACACAATTTTGATATCAATAGAAAAGCAAGACTTACCTTCTCTGGTGGGTGGTTAGTTATGAGGGTTGTAGCCCTTTCAGTAAATACATTTGTTGAATACATATTTTTATACCCTGTTGCAACTTCTTCATCATCTCGAAAATCAAGAGCACATCGTGTAACATTCAGAGCGTTGATTAACGTACAGCGCTCATGGGAATAGTAATCTTCACTACCTAGAAGATATCCTACAAGGAGAATGGGAGATGAAAGTAGTCAGCATAGCATAAAACATGGTAAACAAACGAAGGTCTCAGCATTTAATTGCCTAATGCAATTGATTATCCATGTCAGGGCTAATCAAATGACAAGGCTGATGAGAGCACCATTTCTTAACATCTCTATATTTGCTAGCATAAGGCATTAAAATGTTATCGTAAAAAAAATTCAAATCCACCCCTTAGCCAAGTCTTTAGAATATAAGCTCTATCACGTAACTCTCAAAGTGGGTGATTCCAAGTAAATGTTTTAAAAAATCAGAGTTTAAATTCAGTAAAAGTGATGACATTTTAATCTTTTAAAGCTATCTAATGGTTAAAATAGCATATGGTTCAGGTGATTTGTTACAAATTTTTACTCTGAGGTGATCACATAAATGAACGCAGAATTCAAATAACGTTGATATTGACCTTGGTCGACTGGCTTCAAGGTTATTTACAGAAGTAGCTCTTGGAGGCATCATCTTTAGTCAGATGCTGACACCCACTGGTGAAAGACACAAAGATTTCCAAACAGAGGATCTCTAAACATAACGACCAAAAGAGCAAACTAACATGTGGTGTTGAAATTAGATTTTTCTACGTCTGTTGATCTCAATTTCACCCCCAATTTAAATGGCATCAATGGCCTATCCCACAATTTAGACTTAAACATGGGAGAAATGTTTTCTCAAGTTTAGTTGTTCCTGCAAAATGTTCCATATTTTCCTAAAATATTAAAATAAGCTGTGCTGCATGTTATATGATTCTATTTATATGAAATGTTCAGAATAGGCAAATCTGTAGAGACAGAAAGTAGGTTAGTGGTTGCCTAGGGCTATGAGGGTCAGGGGAAAATGGGGATGACTGCTAATGTGTATGGGGTTTCTTTATTAGGGTGATGGAAATGTTCTACATTTGGATTGTAGTGACAGTGGTACAACCCTGTGAATTTATTTAAAAATCAATGAACTGTACATTTTAATGGGGTGAATTATATGGTATGTGAATTACACCTCGATAAAGCTATCCAAAAGAAATAACTGTGCTGGACTCTGAGCTATCTCCTGACAAACACTGCTTATTAACATTAAAATGAAGATAATAAAATTGGCCTCTTTCCCCAGTTCTAAATATTTCTTATAATCACAATTAAAAGCCCTACATATCTTACCTAGTAAATGAATTCATTTTAATTTCCTCCTTTTCCATGATTCAGTAAATTCAAGGTCCTAAATACAATGAACATCTTAGTTTTAAGATAACTCTTTAAATGGTAATCTTTTCTCCTACAGGTATAACAGAAAGGGAAAGCCAATGTGTTTGCTAATTAATATATAATCGAAAAACAAATGTATCCATGAAAATAATTTCAGTCCTTATATGGGTAATTAAAGGGGTCAGGACACTGGTGTTCTATTTGGGGTTAATAACTGCTGGTAACACCTTGAAGAATCACTTCAGGTTCTTTATCTGTAAGAATAAACTGTTTTCTATCATTTGGGGAAATACATGCAGAGGATATACTTGATAAAAAGATGTATAAACCATAAATATTAAAAAGATAGTACAAATAGGATTCCAATAGAACTCTTTATTCACATAATAGAACTATCTATTCACATACTTGGCCAAACTAATACCAAGCAACCATGTGACAGTCACATAGAACTTTCTCATAACAATGATTCACAAATTTGAACTTACATGCTGCTGAGTCTAAAGAAGATGGCAGCGATGCTTTTTGGGGGAAGATGAGAAACTATATTTTGAACAATTAAATCTCTGACTGCTGTATTATTTAACAGCTTTATTGAGAATAATCCACATATCATACAAATCACTCATTTACGTTGTACAGTTCAATGGTTCTTAGTGTACTCAGAGTTGTGCAAGCAGGCCCACAATCATCTGTTTTTTAACAGAACATCTAAGTCATAACAGTGATAACAACTGCATCGTCATCATGCCCTCCTTCTCTGCAAGTCTCCCTTCCATGAATGTGCGGTGGGGTGTCTGTCTGTCTAAATCCACTTAGGCTTCTTAATTCTCATAAAAGGATGTTATTTCCACCTCTGTCCAAATGAATTTTTAAATATATAATTTGGTTTAAACATATAATTTTAAAATATAAAATTTGGTTTTTAATAAAAACAGTTAAAATATCCTTCCAGTTGCCAGAGTACAGGTATCGACCCATCATTAAGCAAAGACCTGATTGAAAATCGTCAAAGGATATAGAGGCTGTTTTTTCCTCTAGAATTTCCAAGGTGACAAAGAGGTCTTACACCCAAGTCCTGTTTTTAACAGCTATTTAAGAATACTGAGGATACATCCAGATACTACAGGGAAGAATGCATTATTGATTAAGCAATGTCTGCTAGAGAACCCAGATGCGGGTGGGTCACACGGTGTCTCACGTCTGGATGTCCTTACATCTCGACTTAAACTGTGGTTCGAACTAGGCACTATAGAGCTGTGAGCTTCAACTGCACTGTGTGGGCCCCATATAATCACTTGAACTGAAATGTACTTTGGTGCTCTGGTCCTAGCTTGAATAAAAGAGAATGTCTCAAGAAACACCTATAAGACAACCACCATTTTATTACTAAAATGATGTTTTTGAGGATGCTGCCACCTTACCTTCTCCCAAAGGAGAAATTTCTCTCAGGTCTAAGAGCCAGAAAATGCTTTACTCTTCCTGAACATCTGGTTTCCATTTAACTTATAAGTAATGTGACACTTATAGACTGCTTTTTTTTTTTTTGCTTTGAGCATAAGAAGTCCCAAATCTCAGAGTTGAATGTGAAGTCTGCTACAGCCAGGCAGGTTTTTTTTTTTTTTAAAATAACTTGGTGCCAAGCAACTATTCCATCTTTTTCTATTCATCCTGATTTTAAAAAATAGATCTTTATTGGAGTATAATTGCTTCAAAATACTGTGTTAGTTTCTGTTGCACAACAAAGTGAATCAGCCATATGCATACACATGTCCCCATATCCCCTCCCTCTTGAGCCTCCGTCCTATCCTCCCTATCCCACCCCTCTAGGTTGTCGCAAAGCACCGAGCCTATCCCCCTGTGCTATGCTGCTGCTTCCCACCAGCCAACTATTTTACATTCAGTAGTGTACGTATGTCGATGCTACGTCAATGCTACTCTCACTTCGCCCCAGCTTCGCCCTCCCACCCCATGTCCTCAAGTCCATTTTCTATGTCTATCTCTTCATCCTGCCCTGCAACTAGGTTCATCAGTACCATTTTTTTTTCAGATTCCATATATATGTGTTAGCATACAGTATTTGTTTTTCTGACTTATTTCACTCTGTATGACAGACTCTAGGTCCATCCACCTCACTACAAGTAACTCAATTTCGTTTCTTTTTATGTCTGAGTAATATTCCATTGTATATATGTGCCATATCTTCTTTATCCATTCATCTGTCGATGGACATTTAGGTTGGTTCCATGTCCTGGCTATTGTAAATAGTGCTGCAATGAACATTGTGGTACATGTCTCTTTTTGAATTATGGTTTTCGCGGGGTATATGCCCAGTAGTGGGATTGCTGGGTCATATGGTAATTCTATTTTTAGTTTTTTAAGGAGCCTCCATACTGTTTTTCATAGTGGTTGTATCAATCTATATTCCTACCAACAGTGCAGGAGGGTTCCCTTTTCACCACACCCTTTCCAGCATTTATTGTTTCTAGATTTTTTGATAATGGCCATTCTGACCGGCATGAGGTGATACCTCATCTTTTTTTTTTTTTTTTTTTTTTGCAGTACGCAGGCCTCTCACTGTTGTGGCCTCTCCCGTTGCGGAGCACAGGCTCTGGACACGCAGGCTCAGCGGCCATGGCTCACGGGCCCAGCCGCTCCACGGCACGTGGGATCTTCCTGGACCGGGGCACAAACCCGTGTCCCCTGCATCGGCAGGTGGACTCTCAACCACTGTGCCACCAGGGAAGCCCCATCTTTGATTTCTTTCATCAGTGTTTTATAGTTTTCTGAGTACAACTCTTTTGCCTCCTTAGGTAGGTTTATTCCTAAGTATTTTATTGTTTTTGTTGCAATGGTAAATGGGAGTGTTTCCTTAATTTCTCTTTCTGATTTTTCATTGTTGGTGTATAGGAATGCCAGAGATTTCTGTTCATTAATTTTGTATCCTGCAACCTTACCAAATTCATTGATTAGTTCTAGTAGCTTTCTGGTGACACCTTTAGGATTTTCTGTGTATAGTATCATGTCATCTGCAAACAGTGACAGTTTTACTTCTTCTTTTCCAATTTGTATTCCTTTTCTTTCTTTTTCTTCTCTGATTGCTGTGGCTAGGACTTTCAAAACTATGTTGAATAACAGTGGTAAGAGTGGACATCCTTGTCTTGTTCCTGATCTTAGTGGAAATGCTTTCACCACTGAGTATGAGGCTTGCTGTGGGTTTGTCATATATGGCCTTTATTATGTTGAGGTAGGTTCCCTCTATGCCCATTTTCTGGAGAGTTTTTTTTTTTAATCATAAATGGGTGTTGAACTTTGTCAAAAGCTTTTTCTGCATCTATTGAGATGATCATATGGTTTTTATCCCTTAATTTGTTAATGTGGTGTATCACATTGATTAATTTGTGCATATTGAAGAATCCTTGCATCCCAGGGATAAATCTCACTTGATCATGGTGTATGATCCTTTTAACGTGCTGTTGGATTATGTTTGCTACTATTTGTGCAGGAGTTTTTCATCTATGTTCATCAGTGATATTGGTCTATAATTTTCTTTTTTTGTAGTAGCTTTATCTGGTTTTGGTATCAGGGTGATAGTGGCCTCATAGAATGCGTTTGGGAGTATTCCTTCCTCTGCAATTTTTTGGAAGAGTTTGAGAGGGATGGGTATTAGCTCTTCTATAAATGTTTGATAGAGTTCGCCTGTGAAGCCATCTGTTCCTGGACTTTTGTTTGTTAGAAGACTTTTAATTACAGTTTCAATTTCATTACTTGTGATAGGACTGTTTATATTTTCTAATTCTTCCTGGTTCTGTCTTGGAAAATTGTACCTTTCCAAGAATTTGTCCATTTCTTTGTGGTTGTCCATTTTATTGGCGTATAGTTGTTTGTAGTAGTCTCTTATAATCCTCTGCATTTCTGCAGTGTCAGTTGTCATTTCTCCTTTTTCATTTCTAACTCTGATTTGCATCCTCTCCCTTTTTTTCTTGATGAGTCTGGCTAAGGGTTTACCAATTTTGTTTATCTTCTCAGAGAACCAGCTTTTAGTTTTATTGACCTTTGCTATTGTTTTCTTTGTTTCTATTTCATTTATTTCTGCTCTGATCTTTATGATTTCTTTCCTTCTACTGACTTTGGGTTTTCTTTGTTCTTCTTTCTTTAGTTGTTTTAAGTGTAGGGTTAGATTGTTTATTTGAGATTTTTCTTTTTTCTTAAGATGAGATTGCATAGCTATAATCTTCCCTCTTAGAACTACTTTTGCTGCATCCCATAGGTTTTGGGTCGTCATGTTTTCATTGTCATTTGTTTCTATGTATTTTTTGATTTCTTCAGTGATCTCTTGATTATTTAGTAGCACACTGATTAGCCTCCATGTATTTGTTTTTTTACAGTTTTTTTCCTGTAATTGATTTCCGATCTTACAGCGTTGTGGTCAGAAAAGATGCTTGATACGATTTCAATTTTCTTAAATTTTCCGAGGCTTGATTTGTGACCCAAGATGTGATCTATCCTGGAAAATGTTCCATGTGCACTTGAGAAGCAAGTGTATTCTGCCACTTTGGGGTGGAATGTTCTATAAATATAAATTAGATCTATCCGATCTATTGTGTCATTTAAAGCTTGTGTTCCCTTATTTATTTTCTGTTTGGATGATCTGTCCATTGGTGTAGGTGGGATGTTAAAGTCCCCTACTATTATTGTTACTGTCGATTTCTCCTTTCATGCTTGTTAGCATTTGCCTTATATATTGAGGTGCTCCTATGTTGGGTGCATAAACATTTATAATTGTTATATCTTCTTCTTGGATTGATCCTTTGATCATTATGTAGTATCCTTCCTTATCTCTTGTAACAGTCTTTATTTTAAAGTCTATTTTATCTGATACAAGTATTGCTAATCCAGCTTTCTTTTGATTTCCATTTGCATGGAATATCTTTTTCCATCCCCTCACTTTCAGTCTGTATGTGTCCCTAGGTCTGAAGTGGGTTATATATGGGTCTTGTCTTTGTATCCATTCAGCCAGTCTATGTCTTTTGGTTGGGACATTTAATCCATTTACATTCAAGGTTATTATTGGTATGTATATTCCTATTACCATTTTCTTAATTGTTTTGGGTTTGTTTTTTGTGGGTCTTTTTCTTCTCTTGTGTTTCCTGTTTAGAGAAGTTTTTTCAGCATTTGTTGTAAAACTGGTTTACTGGTGCTGAATTCTCTTAGCTTTTGCTTGTCTGAAAAGCTTTTGACTTCTCCATCGAATCTGAATGAGATCCTCGCTAGGTAGAGTAATCTTGGTTGTAGGTTTTTCTCTTTCACCACTTTAAGTATATCCTTCCACCCCCTTCTGGCCTGCAGAGTTTCCACTGAAAAATCAGCTGATTACCTTGTGGGGATTCCTTTGTATGTTATTTTTTGTTTTTCCCTTGCAGCTTTTAATATTTTTTCTTTGAATTTAATTTTTGTTAATTTGATTAATATGTGTCTTGGTGTGTTTTTCCTAGGGTTTATCCTGTATGGGATTCTCTGTGCTTCCTGGACTTCGGTGACTATTTCCTCTCCCATGTTAGGGAAGTTTTCAACTATAAACTCTTCAAATATTTTCTCAGACCCTTTCTTTTTCTCTTTTTCTGGGACCCCTATGATTCAAATGTTGGTGCGTTTAGTGTTGTCCCAGAGGTCTCTGAGATTGTCTTCAATTCTTTTCATTCTTTTTTCTTTATTCTTCTCCTTGGCAGTTACTTCCAGCTCACTTATTCATTCTTCTGCCTCAGTTATTCTGTTACTGATTCCTTCTAGTGTATTTTTCATTTCAGCTATTATGTTGTTCATCTCTGTTTGTTTGTTCTTTAGTTCTTCTAGATCTTTGTTAAACATTTCTTGTATTTTGTCAATCTGTGCCTCCATTCTATTTTCGAGATTCTGGATCATCTTTACTATCATTACTATGAATTCTTTTTCAGGTAGATTGCCTATTTCTTCTTCATTTATTTGATCTTATAGGTTTTTACCTTGCTCCTTCATCTGTGACATATTTTTTTGCCATCTCATTTTTTTTTTCAATAAGTGGGATTGTGTTCCTGTCTTACCGGTTGTTTGACCTGATGCTTCCAACACTAGGGTTAGTAGGCTATTGGGTAGAGCTGGGTCTTGCCTGAGATGAGGAACTCCATGAGACCTCACTCTGATGAATATTCCCCATGGTCTGAGGTTCCCTGTTAGTCCAGTGGTTCAGACTCAGAGCTCCCACCGCAGGAGCTTCGGCCTGACCCTGGGCTTGTGAATCAAGATCCTGCAAGCCACCTGGGGAGGCAAAAAAAAAAAAAAAGAAAAGAAAAACCAAAAGAACAATAACAAAGTAAAAAATAAAATTAGGCTAGAAAACTAACAGATAGGGAGAATATAAAAATAAAAATATAGATGAATCAACAACTGGAATATACAACAGTACCACAATAGTAAAAAAAAGAGAAGGAGGGGAAAAAAAGGTTGCGGGGGGAAGGCCTTGGCTGTGGAGGGTGGGGGCTAAGCAAGGGTGAGGTTTGGGTGGTGGGCAGGGCTGATGCTCAGGACCCACAGGGCTGGAAAAGGCCCTGGAGGGTGTGCGGTGGGGGGGACGGTTAGGCTCAAGGAACATAAGGGGCCCAGGTGTGCCCCCCAGCCCTGGTCTCACAGGGCAGGGGCCCTCACCTGGGAGTCCAGCAGCCTTCCTGGGCGCAAGTGGGCAGGGCAAACACCCTCCTCTCCTCTCCTCCTCCTCTGGTTTGGGAGGGCCCCTCCCGCCTGCCTCTCCTGATCTCCCCAGCCTCCCTCCTATGCCCCCAAGAACGTACGCAGCCTGGAGGGGGCTCTGGAGGGCAGGGGATAGGCCTGGGAGCTCAGCAGGCTCCCAGGGCCTGAGTGAACAGGGCAATCACCCTCCACTCCTCTCCTGCTTCTACCAGAGGGCCCCTCCTGCCTGCCTCTCCTAATCTCCCTGGCCTCAGGGATGCCAATCCTGTCTGGCCTCCACTTCTCCCCCTTCAGTCCCCTTACATCCTACCAGTTCACTTTGGGGATCCTCCTGTCTCCTTAGGTGTCAGAGTGCCCCACCAGTGGCCAGCAGGTGCCCTAGCTGTGGGGAGACACTAACTCCACCTCTTTCCATACTGCCATCTTGACTCCGCCTCCTCTCACCCTGATTTTTTTTTTTTTTTTTGTGGTACGCGGGCCTCTCACTGTTGTGGGCTCTCCCCTTGTGGAGCACAGGCTCTGGACGCGCAGGCTCAGCAGCCATGGCTCATGGGCCCAGCTGCTCCGTGGCATGTGGGATCCTCCCGGACCGGGGCACGAACCCATGTCCCCTGCATCAGCAGGCGGACTCCCAACCACTGCGCCACCAGGGAAGCCCACCCTGATTTTTCAATTCTATTTAGTTTTTAAAAATTTATCTTCATTGTGTGTTCCTTTCTGTATATGGCAGTTTGTAAATAAATGAAGAGACAAATGGGAGGTAGGTAGGGAGCTAAACAGCTAGACAGATAAAACAGAATAGCTAGATGGAAAGCAAAATATGAGGGGGAAAGTTGGGGGTGAGAGGTGGGATGAACTGGGAGATTGCAATTGATGTATATACACTAATATGTATAAAATAGATATCTAATAAGAACCTGCTGTATAGCACAGGGAACTCTACTTCACCTCGCTGTACAGTAGAAACTAACAAACATTGTAAAACAGCTACACCCCAATTTAAAAAAAAAAGCAAAATATGAAAAGAACTTGACAGAAAGCTATGTAGCCCCTGGCAAGATAAATAGATAAATAGGTTGTTAAGAAATAGTTTGTAACAGGTTTAAATAGAGCATATATTTAAAAAAAAAAACTGTAGGCTTTACATTTATTTTTATAGGGCTATCAAATCCATAAAATACTTATTATTTTGTATCTTTCCTATTACCATTTGTTATTTACCCTCCCATTTTCTTTATTTGATCTATCTTCCTCAATCTAGTAATTTCAAAAACAGATCTCACAGAAGGAAAGAAGGATGCCAATTGGAAAAGAGTCTTCTTTATCATCTCCAGGAAATACAAAACAAAATAAAACCTTTGAACACAATTCATGAGGAGAAAAAAAGATCCTGAACCTTTGTGAAGGAAATATTCTTGTATTGGGTTTTGCCTGGAATTTTTTTTAAAAATCAACCTTTTGGTAATAAGGTTCTCTAAGAGTAGAGTGGTCTCTGACTTGGAGGTAGCAGACTCTGCAAAGGCCCCTACGTGGCATGTAGAAGCCTGGCAAGGATAACTGCCTGTCCCATCACGAGCTGAGTGCACAGCCATGTTTACGGTCGTGGCATTAGACAGTGGCCCCATGGCAGCGCTGACTGATTCACTCTGTTCAGGTTTCCAGTTATTTCATTTGATTACACTTGGCTGTGTTTTATGAGACGGCTGCAGTTGGCCAGAGTTGTTAAAGAAACATGTGCATTTCCATTACCAAAGTAGGTATCAAATCCTCGGCGGGTTGGAAGACATTCTTTCCTGTACATTCCCAGGTGCCATTTTCCGACCATGTGGGTAGCGTAGCCTGCTTCTTTTAGAAGCTGGGGCAGGAGTTTTTCATCCAGAGGAATGCAGCTGGGCTGACAGGGCCAGATTATTTGGTGCTGTAAACCTGTGTGGATCTTAAAATAGATAAACATAAAATTATGGATTAATGATGTTGAAATATTCTGAACAAGCAGATAAAGTGGTTGCCTAATTTACTAGACATATGTGTAAACATGAATGTTTAATTCTATTTCTGTACCAGGTTAAGGCATTTCTAAAAGGCATTTTTCTCACTTATTCAAATAAGGTAATAGACATAAATAAGAATTTGAAAGAAATGAATAAAAGCAGTCTAACAAACATTAGATAGTTTCAACAAATATTTATCCAGGAACTATGTTAGAAACTGTTAAGTTTTCACTTCTTACCTCAAAAAAGTAGCCATAATATGAAGTGTGGATCTATCAAGGAAAAAGTGTTCCAATTTCTATGCACATGAGATGTTGGTGTTTGATTAGAAGCTTCTATAATCTTTCAAGACTTGACTTTTTAAAAGGGTATAATGAAGATAATGATTTGCATTTCTTATTCTACCTTACATAAAGCATAATTTCAAAAGACAGTGACCAACTTTTCCTTAAAAAAAAAAAAAAAGTGGCCATCTGATCCATAGGCTAGGAGCGGCTCCCACAAGTATCACCAGGGTGCAAGTACCACACAACTAATTTTAAGAAATTATCACGTGTTGAGTCTTGGTGTAATATTAAAGTAGAATACCCACAATTATATGAAAAGGTTATTAAAATAACCCTCTCTTGGGGACTTCCCTGGTGGCACAGTGGTTAAGAATCCGCCTGCCAATGCAGGGGACCCGGGTTCGAGCCCTGGTCCAGGAAGATCCCACGTGCCATGGAGCAACTAAGCCCATGCACCACAACTACTGAGCCTGCGCTCTAGAGCCCGTGAGCCACAGCTACTGAAGTCCACACGCCTAGAGCCCATGCTCCGCAACAAGAGAAGCCACCGCAACAAGAGAAGCCCGCGCACCGCAACGAGAAGGCCACGCATCGCAACAAAGAGTAGCCCCTGCTCACTGCAACTAGAGAAAGCCACGCACAGCAAGGAAGACCCAATGAAGCCAAAAATAAATAATAAAATAAATTAATTTAAAAAAAAAAAACCCTCTCTTTTTCAACTACATATCTGTGTGAGGCTGGATGTTCTTCAACGACTTTTCCCAAAACAATATACAGTTGACCTTTCAACAAGTGGGGGTTAGGGGCACTAACCCCTGTGCAGTTGAAAATGTAAGTATAACTTTACAGTTGGCAGCATCCAGGGATTCAACCACAGATCATGCAACATCATAGTACGTATTTAGTGAACAAAATCCACATATAAGTGGACCCTCACAGTTCAAATCCATGTTGTTCAAGGGTCAACAGTATTGCACAGGTTGAATGCAGAAGCAGATGTAACAATCTAGCTATCTTCTATTAATAGGAAACACGTACAAAAATATAAAACAGGGAGATTGGTTCAAGATGGCAGAGTAGAAGGACGTGCACTCACTCCCTGTTGTGAGAGCACTGGAATCGCGACTAACTGATGAACAAGCATTGACAGGAAGACACCGGAACTCACCAAAAGAGATATCCCACATTCAAAGACAGAGGAGAAGCTGCAATGAGATGGTAGGAGGAGCACAGTCACAATAAAATCAAATCCTATAACTGCTGGATGGGTGACTCACAAACTGGAGAGCAATTATACCACAGAAGATTACCCACTGGAGTGAAGGTTCTGAGCCCCACGTCAGGCTTCCCAACCTGGGAGTCCAGCAATGGGAGGAGGAATTCCCAGAAAACCAGAATTTGACGGCTAGTGGAATTTCATTGCAGGACTTCAACAGGACTGGGGGAAACAGAGACTTCACTCGTGGAGAGCACGAACAAAGTAGTGTGTGTATCAGATCCCAGAGGAAAGGAGCAGTGACCCCCATAGGAGACTGAACCAGACCTACCTGCTAGTGTTGGAAGGTCTCCTGCAGAGGCAGGGGGTGGCTGTGGGTCACCAGAGGGACAAAGACAGTGGCAGCAGAAGTTTGGGGAAGTACTCCTTGGCGTGAGCCCTCCCAGGGTCTGCCATTAGCCCCACCAAAGAGCTTGTAGCCTCCAGTGCTGGGTCACCTCAGGCCAAACAACCAACAGGGAGGGAACTCAGCCCCACCCATCAGCAGACAAGGGGACTAAAGTTTTACTGAGCTCTGCCCACCAGAGCAACAGCCAGCTCTGTCCACCACCAGTCCCTCCCATCAGGAAGCTTACACAAGCCTCTTAGATAGCCTCATCCACCAGAAGGCAAACAGCAGAAACAAGAAGAACTACAATCCTGCAGCCTGTGGAATGAAAACCACATTCACAGAAAGATAGACAAAATGAAAAGGCAGAGAACTATGTATCAGATGAAGAAACAAGATAAAACCCCAGAAAAACAACTAAATGAAGTGGAGATAGGCAACTTTCCAAAAAAGAATTCAGAATAATGATAGTGACGATGACCCAGGACCTTGGAAAAAGACTGGAGGCAAAGATCAAGAAGATGGAAGAAATGTTTAACAAAGACCTAGAAGAATTAAAGAAAAAACACCTAGAAGAATTAAAGAACAAACAAGCAGAGATGAACAATACAATAACTGAAATGAAAAATAAACTAGGAGGAATCAATAGCAGAATGGCTGATGCAGAAGAACGGATAAATGACCTGCAAGAAAGAATGGTGGAATTCACTGCCACAGAACAGAATAAAGAAAAAAGAATGAAAAGAAATGAAGACAGCCTAAGAGACCTCTGGGAAAATATTAAACGCACCAACATTTGCATTATAGGGGTCCTACAAGGAGAAGAGAGAGAGAAAGGACCCGAGAAAATATCTGAAGAGATTATAGTCAAAACCTTCCCTAACATGGGAAAGGAAATAGCCACCCAAGTCCAGGAAGTGCAGAGTCCCAGGCAGGATAATTCCAAGGAGAAACACGCCAAGACACATAGTAATCAAATTGACAAGAATTAAAGACAAAGAAAAATTATTGAAAACAACAAGGGAAAAATGACAAATAACATACAAGGGAATGCCATAAGGTTAACAGCTGATTTCTCAGCAGAAACGCTACAAGCCAGAAGGGAGTGGCACGATATATTTGAAGTGATGAAAGGGAAGAAGCTACAACCAAGATTACTCTACCCCGCAAGGATCTCATTCAGATTCTATGGAGAAATCAAAAGCTTTACAGACAAGCAAAAGATAAGAGAATTCAGCACCACCAAACCAGCTCTACAACAAACACTAAAGGAACTTCTCTCAGTGGGAAACACAAAAGAAGAAAAGGACCTACAAAAACAAACCCCAAACAATTATGAAAATGGTAATAGGAACATACAAATTGATAATTACCTTAAATGTGTTAAATGTTCCAACAAAAAGACACAGGCTCACTGAATGGATACAAAAACAAGACCCATATATATGCTGTCTACAAGAGACCCACTTCAGACCTAGGGACACATACAGACTGGAAGTGAGGGGATGGAAAAAGGTAATCCATGCAAATGAAAATCAGAAGAAAGCTAGAGTAGCAATACTCATATCAGATAAAATAGGCTTTAAAATAAAGAATGTTACAAGAGACAAGGAAGGACACTACACAATGATCAAGGGATCAATCCAAGAAGAAGATATAACAATTATAAATATATATGTACCCAACATAGGAGCACCTCAATACATAACGTAAATGCTAACAGCTATAAAAGAGGAAATCGACAGTAACACAATAATAGTGGGGGACTTTAACATCTCACTTACACCAATGGACAGATCATCCAGACAGAATATTACAAGGAAACAAAAGCTTTAAATGACACAATAGACAAGGTAGATTTAATTGACATTTATAGGACAATCCATCCCAAAACAGCCGACTACACTTTCTTCTCAAGTGCACATGGAACATTCCCCAGGATAGATCACATCATGGGTCACAAATCAAGCCTCAGTAAATTTAAGAAAATTGAAATCATATCAAGCATCTTTTCTGACCACAACGCTATAAGATTAGAAATCAATTACAGGATAAAAAATGTAAAAAACACAAACACATGAAGGCTAAACAATACGTTACTAAATAACAAAGAGATGGCTGAGGAAATTAAAAAATACCTAGAGACAAATGACAATGAAAACACGATGATCCAGACCTTATGGGATGCAGCAAAAGCAGTTCTAAGAGGGAAATCTAGAGCAATACAATCCTACCTCAATAAACAAGAAAAATCTCCAATAAACAATCCAACCTTATACATAAAGGAAGTAGAGAAAGAAGACCAAACAAAACCAAAAGTTAGAAGGAAAGAAATCATAAAGATCAGAGCAGAAATAGATGAGATAGAAACAAATAAAACAACAGTAAAGATCAATAAAACTAAAAGCTGGTTCTTTGAAAAGATAAACAAAATTGGTAAACCTTTAGCCAGACTCAACAAGAAAAAGAGGGAGAGGACTCAAATCAATAAAATTAGAAATAAAAAAGAGAAGTTACAATGGACTTCACAGAAATACAAAGCATCATAAGAGACTACTACAGGCGACCCTATACCAATAAAATGGATAACCTGGAAGAAACGGACAAATTCTTAGAAAAACACAACCTTCTGAGACTGAACCAGGAAGAAATAGAAAACATGAACAGACCAATCGCAAGTAATGAAATTGAAACTGTGATTAAAAATCTTCCAGCAAACAAAAGTCCAGGACCAGATGGCTTCACAGGTGAATTCTATCAAACATTTAGAGAAGAGTTAACACCCATCCTTCTCAAAGTCTTCCAAAAATCTGCAGAGGAAGGAACACTCCCAAACGCATTGTATGAGGCCACCATCACCCTGATACCAAAACCGGACAAAGATACTACAAAAACAGAAAATTACAGATCAATATCACTGATGAATATAGATGTAAAAATCCTCAAGAGTACTAGCAAACAGAATCCAATAACACATTAAAAGGATCATACGCCATGATCAAGTGGGATTTATCCCAGGGATGCAAGGGTTCTTCAATATATGCAAATCAATCAATGTGATACACCATATTAACAAATTGAAGACTAAAAACCATACGATCATCTCAATAGATGCAGAAAAAGCTTTTGACAAAATTCAACACCTATTTATGATAAAAACTCTCCAGAAACTGCATAGAGGGAACTTACCTCAACATAATAAAGGCCATATATGACAAACCCACAGCAAGCATCATTCTCAATGGTGAAAAACTGAAAGCATTTCCTCGAAGATCAGGAACAAGGATGCCCACTCTTGCCACTATTATTCAACATCATTTTGGAAGTCCTAGCCACAGCAATCAGAGAAGAAAAAGAAAGAAAAGGAATACAAATTGGAAAAGAAGAAGCAAAACTGTCACTGTTTCCAGATGACTTGATACTATACATAGATAATCCTAAAGATGCCATGAGAAAATTACTAGAGCTAATCAATGAATTTGGTAAAGCTGCAGGATACAAAATTAATGCACAGAAATCTCTTCCATTACTATATACTAACAACAAAAGATCAGAAAGACAAATTAAGGGAACAATCCCATTCACCACTGCAACAAAAAGTATAAAATACCTAGGAATATACCTACCTAAGGAGGTAAAAGACCTGTACTCAGAAAAGTATTAGACACTGATGAAAGAAATCAAAGATGACACAAACAGATGAAGAGAAATACCATGTTCTTGGATTGGAAGAATCAATATTGTGAAAATGACTATACTACCCAAAGCAATCTACAGATTCACTGTAATCCCTATCAAATTACCAATGGCATTTTTTACAGAACTAGAACAAAAAATCTTAACATTTGTATGGAGACACAAAAGACCCCAAACAGACAAAGCAATCTTGAGGGAAAAACACGGAGCTGGAGGAATCAGACTCCCTGACTTCAGACTATATTACAAAGCTACAGTAATCAAGAGAATATGGTACTGGCACAAAAACAGAAATATAGATCAATGGAACAGGATAGAAAACCCAGAGATAAACCCACGCACCTATGGTCAACTAATCTATGACAAAGGAGGCAAGGACATACAATGGAGAAGACAGTCTCTTCAATAAGTGGTGCTGGGAAAACTGGACAGCTACACGTAAAAGAATGAAATTAGAACACTCCCTAACACCATATACAAAAATAAACTCAAAGTGGATTAAAGACCTAAATATAAGACTGGACACTATAAAACTCTTAGAGGAAAACATAGGAAAAACACTCTTTGACATAAATCACAGTAAGATCTTTTTTGACCCACCTCCTAGAGTAATGGAAATAAAAATAAAAATAAACAAATGGGACCTAATGAAACTTTAAAGCTTTTGCACAGCAAAGGAAACTGTAAACAAGACGAAAAGACAGCCCTCAAAATGGGAGAAAATATTTGCAAACAAATCAACGGACAAAGAATTAATCTCCAAAATATATAAACAGCTCATGCAGCTCAATTAAAAAAACAAACAACCCAATCAAAAAATGGGCAGAAGACCTAAATAGACATTTCTCCAAAGAAGACATACAGATGACCAAGAGGCACATGAAAAGCTGCTCAACATCACTAATTATTAGTGAAATGCACATCAAAACTACAATGAGTTATCACCTCATACTGGTTAGAATGGGCATCAGCAGAAACTCCACAAACAACAAATGCTGGGGACGGTGTGGAGAAAAGGGAACCCTCTTGCACTGTTGCTGGGAATGTAAATTGATACAGCCACTATGGAGAACAGTATGGAGGGTCCTTAAAAAACTAAAAATAGGGCTTCCCTGGTGGCACAGTGGTTGAGAGTCCGCCTGCAGATGCAGGGGACATGGGTTTGTGCCCCGGTCCGGGAGGATCCCACATGCCGTGGAGCGGCTGGGCCCGTGAGCAATGGCCACTGAGCCTGTGCGTCCGGAGCCTGTGCTCCGCAACGGGAGAGGCCACAATAGTGAGAGGCCCGCGTATGGCAAAAAAACAAAAAACAAACAAACAAACAAAAAAACTAAAAATAGAATTACCATATAACCCAGCAATCCCACTACTGGACATATACCCAGAGAAAACCATAATTCAAAAAGACACATGTACCCCAATGTTTATTGCAGCACTATTTATAATAGCCAGGACATGGAAGCAACCTAAATGCCCGTTGACAGATGAATGGATAAAGATGTGGTACATATATACAATGGAATATTACTCAGCCATAAAAAGGAATGAAATTGGGTCATTTATAGAGACATGGATGGACCTAGAGACTGTGAAGTAAGAGTGAAGTAAGTCAGAAAGAGAAAAACAAATATTGTATATTACCGCATATATGTGGAACCTAGGAAAATGGTACAAGATGAACCAGTTTGCAAGGCAGAAATAGAGACACAGATGTAGAGAACAAACATATGGATACCAAGGGGGGAAAGCAGGGTGTGGCAGGTGTGATGAATTGGGAGATTGGGATTGACAAGTATACACTGATGTGTATAAAATAGATAACTAATAAGAACCTGCTGTATAAAAAAAATTAAAGTAAAAAAATATAAAACGTCATTCTTCTTGTGTAACTCTCTTGTTTTGAAAAATACAGTTATTTTCCCCAAGTTATTTACATTAATATGTAATAGAATTATTATTGCTGTTTTTCAATGAATAAAAATATTTTTAAATTTCTATTTTAATTTCTGACATAGTAAATTTTGAAAGGTATAGCCACACAAATGTAAGCTCTATAGGGTCTTCAATTTTTAAGCATGTACAGAGGTCCTAAAACCAAAAAGTTAGAGAAGGACGTTAGTCTGACAGTGATCATTGTTATGAGGAAAATAGAGAGGGAGATAGTGACAGGTGACTCTTTAGAGAGGATGGCAAAAGAAAGCTTCTTTGAGGAGGAGATACTTGAGCAGAAATCTGAATGAAATAAGAGAGTAAGAGAGAGCCTTGCAAAAATTTGGGGCAGAGCAATCTAGGCATAAGGAATAAGAATGCAAAGGCCCTGAACTTGCTAGGTAAGTTCGAAGGCCACACGGAAACCGGTGTGGCCCTTGTCACAGCTCCTGTGCTGAGGGATGATACTGCACCCACTGCTGGTGCACAAGGGGGGTCCTTGGTGGCTTCCCTCATTGCCTACCCAGACCCTCCCTTCCCTACAATGTTACCCCTCTCCCCCCCACCAATCCCTTGTCCTTGCTTAGCCAGGGAGGTGCTCTTCTCTGTAGGAAGCGGGGTGGAGTCTCACATTTAATTCTTCACCGACACTAGCTTTCCCTAGCACTCACTGGGCACTCCTGATTTCCCTAGAATAAATGGGGCTCTGGGGACACCAAAGATTGACAGTGCCAGTTCTCAACCCAGCCATGACTCTCTGGCGCCTCCATCAGCTGTCAGATGGGTAGCAAGCAATTATTAATAAATGGTAAAAACAAAATGTGTTTGTAAATGATTTACTTGCTTTTATAATTTAAAGCATAAGAGCCCGAAGCTCAGAGAATTAAATCGCATCCCAGCTCTTTCACTAACCGTACACTAAACACTCAGCAACTGTCATGGTAATACTGTAAGCATTGTCATCAATAATACCTCACGCCCTCTCACCTACATTTCAATACACTTTCTTGAGGAGATGGGATTATACAGAACATGCACCTAAGCCTGGGCCTGCCCCCTGGAGTGGGATGTGGTACATATTAACATCAAATGACATGTATGCTGGTTCTAATCTATAGTTCTGCTGGTGCTATTAAATCCTGATTTATCACTGATTTTTTGAGATTCAAATATTGACTACTCAGAACAGACAGATTTTTGCCTCATTTTGTTTTAAATTCATGGCAATAAACAGATACAAAGTAAACACAAAAACAAAACAAAAACCCTTCAAACTCACCATCTTTTCTTTTTAATTTATTATAAGCTACTTACTATTAAATAGTTTTCTCATAAGCTTTGACATTGTCCTGAATTTCATTTTTTTGTGTGTCTGTCCAGAGCCAATACCTTTGGAATTGTCCCTGCTGTTGCTTGATTTCACGATACCTTTCCATGCCCTCCTAAAAGAACCATGTGGAATATCTTAAATGTTAAATTAAAGTGGATTTATTTTGAAGGTGATAATATGTTCGCTATCTTGATTATGTGGTAACGGCTTCACAGGCATATACATATCAAAACTTATCAAATTGTATACTTGAAATACGTGTAGTTTATTGCATGTCAATTATACCTCAATAAAGCTGTTTAAAAATAAAAGTGAGTTTAAGTTTTCTATTTAGATTTTTATACCTTGCCTAGAAATAATTGGACACCTTCATTGGGATATATGCCAGATGCCCTTCATTTGCCCTCCAAATCCCCAGTCTGCCTTCTGTCCTGTCTCCAGCCTGGGAAGTTGACCTACTGGGGCCAAATCAAAGGGCTCCTGCACCTTCTGGTTCTGACTGGGTTCAGCCAATGGGGAGCCCAGACTGGGATTGGAAGGAGGGAAGAGGTGAGTGGCCCTGAGCTACCAGGCTGTCCGTATCCTGCAGGCCATCCCAAAGGTGGCCTTCTTTACAGGACTCTGTTTCTAGGTTCTGGTCACTCCTCTTTCCTTTCTTCCCCCTGGTCTAGGGGTAGTAACAGTTCCAGTGGTTATACACTATGGCTTGTGTTTCCCCCACACATTCATACCTTTTCAAATAGTCCCTTTGCAAATAAACCCTCCCTAAATTATCCTAATTTGAATGTGCCATCTTTTCCCAGCTGGGATCCTGAATAATAAGGATGTTACAATACCCAAGCTGGGAAAGGGAAACATTGCTCTCTAAACATACACACGCACGCACAACCACATCCCTCACATAACAGAAGGATTCTGTCCACGGTTAACGCTAGAAGTTTACTCAATAGAAAATTAATCCTGGGTTCAAAAAACTTCATAATATATACTAATTGGCAACAGCAGAGGATAAAGAAGGATAATATTTTATGGAGTTCAAAAGACCCAGTGGAAATAAATGTTATGTGCAAATTTCTTTAAATGGAAAGCTCATCCATCACATGCAGAGAATGATCTCCAATCACTCTAAAGCACTGCCAAGGGATGCTGTGTGATTCACTTTTCCGAGGCCACATGGGCACCACACCAGGCGGTCAGCTGAAGCCTGCCTCTATCACCTGCAGTCACACAGGGTAGGGAACATTCTTTTCAGTTCCTGAGAATTTATTCGACAGGACGTTTTCATGGCATTACTGGGGGAGGGGAAGCCAAAGTCTGGATGACGGCCAAAAACATGTTTTTGGTCTGTTCAAACACTGTTTGAAGTAAGGAAACTGTAGTGTGTAGAGAAGCAGTAAACAGGCGAATGAATGCAGAGCTGGTTGCAACCCAGCACTTGAGTTTAGCACAGAACTAGAGAGCCACACCATGCTCCATGGGAAAGGATGACAAGGCACCAAGAAGAATCAAAAGGAAAAATAAGCGTCACTTTGGCAACCCAACAGCATTTACAACAATTTCATTCTAACACCCATCTTCAGTGTTTGCAGAGTAGGTGTTGAATGGAGAGGTTCTGTAGATAATATATGGAAGTCCAAAGGGGCTACTCTCTTTCTTCTACATGTAGCTATCTCTTCTTCACTAAACCAAATCTTTGAAAAACAGCTTCTCCTAAGATTTTACTTGACTGTCAAGGATTCCCTCCACAAAGGCAAAGGGTCTACAAATTCAGTAAAGGACCTGGCTTGTCTCTGAGTTCTCTCTATGAGAAATCCTTGTTTACATGGTTTGTTGCATGTAAAAATTTATTTGATCCTGTAAGTTATTCTGTCCCCTGTAGACCTGGAATATACTATCAGAGTGGTCTCATGAGCATAAAAGAAAAAAACCACTCTCCTGAAGGGGGGAGGAGGAAGACGGTTCCCACATCAGAACCTCTTTATTTCAGCTACACTTACAATAAACTCTCCCAGGGGCCAGGTGACCCACTGCTACATACGTGGCAATGGATGCTATTTCTCTCCAAACCTCAATAACGTTGAGATAACTTCCAGATGAACAGAGGAAGATTCTATCCTGTCAGTCTGACCTGTGCAAGATGAACTCATTGCAACCATGTATTTGTGCAATACCTCCTCCTGCAATACTTGAAAAGCCAGAAAAACAGGCAGCTCTACTATTCCACTTTATACACCAGAGAGCCTAGAGGGAAGCTTCATGACCAGAACACAATCACAGAACAGGCTGGTGGCTGGCCAGGAGTTCAGAACTGCCAGCCTGGGCCTGGGCCAGAACACTACAGTTTTTAACCATGGTCAAGTACCACTCAGGCCACCTTAGGGTTTATTCCTGGAGATGCCCCACAGAACAAATGGATAGTGGAGAATCTGCTCACTTCCCCCTAAGCCTTCTAAAAAGCCATCAGCTGCCCATGCTGCTGAAGCCAAGAGCTACAGAACACACATTATGTGTGTTAGGGGCCTGGCTTTGCCATCTGGCCTGGTCCTTCAGAACTCAGGCTGCAGAACTGGCTGGTATCACTAGCAGTTTCAAAGGTCTATTTATTTTGGTGTTGATTAGCAAAGAGTGTAAATCTGACTAAACCACAAAGGGATGTTGTTTGTAAAAGGAATAAACAAGGCAAAAACTGTTTTACTGCCTTTCTCTGCTTAAATTATAAATCCAACCAAAAGCCCAAAATGAGAAGGAAGAAAAATATGGAGGAAAAAGACTTTTTGGAAAAGTGATATGCTTAAGGGAACAAAAACAGAGTTACCAGACAGTAACGGCTTATGCTCAAAGTGATTCTTGGAATAATAAACCTCAAATGTCAATCAACCAAAAAATCCCATAAGTCAATGGGTCATATTCCACTCAACCCCAAACTTATGTCCTTATTTCCTCTTTTCCGGTTACTTGGGAAGTAAAAGGTAAAGATCAGATTTTTTTCTTTTTTTCAGTATCTTCAACACTTGCAGACTAAGGCCTCCAGCTGCCCCTTTCGTTTTGGGAAAATGCTCCTGGGCTCTGGCTAGGCTTAGGAAGGACACTTGGCTTCAGCAAAACAGAAGACCCATCACAGCAAGTCATCCCCAGGGCTCTCTGCGTTAAAACCCTGATGTGTTTTAGCAGGTGGCCATCTTGCTTATCAGTATGGAGCTGATGCATCCTTTACGTCTCCTCTTAAATGAGCACAGGAATAAAGACTAGCAAGTTCTTTATCTTTGGAGGCACCTATGGCCTCTGGACTACATGCTCCTCTTATCACTCACGCCTTGGATGCCTTTGCCAGGAAGTCGTATGAACACTCCTAACGACTACATCTTTCCCCAAGACTCGCCCCTTTTTTCCAACTCTTGACTCCTCTTTGCCCCACTTCTAATCTTAGAGTCCAGGGAAAGGTAACCAGGGACAAGAGACACTGAGAGGCAAGCACTTGGAGGGCAGGCAGGATACTGAAGACAATGAGAAAAAGCAGCAGGGAGGTGAGGGCAACCCCAGGCAGAACGGCTTCCTCTTTCACACCACAGTATGCAATGCCCTATTCTCCCTGCAGTCGTGGGTTTTCCCTGCTCACATTCTTCAAGCAAACTTGAAGCAAAAGTCAAAAATTACCCACAAGGCTCCCGCACAGCCTCCTTCCTAGATTTCCTGTTCACGGTTCTGCTTCAGGTGTGAGTGAAAAGGCGTGAAAGTGTCTTGTCCGTTTGTCAGTGTGATTAAGAGAAATGTGGCGTGGGTCCCTTAAGAATGAAACCTTGGCGTCATCTTTCATTGCTTCTGTCCTCTGCCAAGGTTTCAGAGTTCTGGTAGAGTGGCCCCCTCAGGTCCCAAGGTAAGAATGTTCCCAGGTGAGGACCAAACTTACTTTACTCTTTTTTTTTTCCCAGAAGGAAGTGTTTCTACTAAGGCCTACCAGTTTTGTTACCCTTTCACCTTTTTAATTTCTTAAAAAGGAAGCCAGGGCGCTAGAAATGACCTGTCAACCCTAAGCAGTTAAGACAGTGAGCTCTTTCAGGAAACGCACAGGTGTTAAAACACTTAGCATATTCATTCATTTACTTGCTCAACACCAGGTGCTTCTCCAGGTCAGAGACAAGTGAGGCAATGTCATGGAGAAGCCGGACCTGAGAACAGACAACCACGCTTAAAATGTGAACTAGGAGTGCAGAGGTGTAATGAACATTTTGTGCTGAATAAAGTCAATTTGTAAGAATAAGGAAATTCAATATTTTCAAGTCTTTTGTTTGAACTAAAAGGGGTATAGAAATTCTATTAGAAAAGCTGAAGGATTTTTATTTATTTTCCCACTCTTATAAACATCTTTATTATATGTGGTTTTTAGTTTTTATTTTTTTGGTACCCCAGGTGGGACACGAACTCACAATCCCTGGCTTAGGATGTGTGTGTTTTTTATGGAAATATATTTGATGTAAAACATTGTATAAATTTAAGGTGTAACACATGTTAATTTGATACATTTATACATTATGATAGGATTGCCATTGTAGTGATAATTAGCACTTCTATCATATTTTATAATTATCTTTTCTTTTACAGGTTGGAATCACTAAGTTCCAGTTTCCTAGCAAGTTCAATGGTTATAATACAATATTATTGTCTGTATTCACTATGCTGTGCATTAGATCTCTAAGTCTTATTTGCTATGCGTTGCAAGTTGGTACTCTTACACAACTGTCCTAACTCTGTCCTAACAAAGACAATGTAGTACTGGCATAGGATAAACATAAGGATACAAATACAAATCACATATCTGAAAAGGGTTTAGTATCCAGAATATATAAAGTGTTGGCAAGGAGGTGGGGAAATTAGAACCCACATACATTGTTGATGGGAATGTAAAATGGTACAGCTGCTATGGAAACAGTTTGGCAGTCCCTCAAAAAGTTAAACATAGAGTTGCCATATGATCTAGCATTCTCCTCCTAAGTATATACCCTAGAAAACAGAAAAATATATATATGTTCATACAAAACTTCTACATGGATGTTCACAGTGGCATTATTCATAATAGACAAAAAGTGGAACAATCCAATGTCCATCAACTGATGAACGGATAAATAAAATGGTGGTATATTCACACGATGGGATATTATTCAGCCATGAAAAGGAATAATACATATTACAACATGGATGAAAGGACATCTATTGTATGAGTCCATTTTATATGAAATGTCCAAAATAGGCAAATCCATAGAGATAGAAAGTAGATCAGTGGCTGCCAGGAACTAAGGCAAGAGGAGAATGGGGAGGAATTGCTAATGGGTTTCATCTCGGGTGATGGAAATGTTCTGAAAGTAGACAGTGGTGATGGTTGCACCACCTTGTGAATATATGAAAAACCAATGACTTATATATTTAAAATGATTAATCTTATGGCATGTGAAATATAACTTAAAAATACATATATAGGGAAATAAGCATATCATATATTGCTGGTAAGAATGTAGATTGATACAACCAACTGAAGTACAATTTTGCAATATTTATCCAAATTACAAATGCCTCTACACTTAAACCCAGAAAATTCCTCTTCTAAGAATTTACCCTACAGATATATATTCAAACATGTGCAAAATGACATAGGTACAAGGTATTGACTTCAGCATTCTCTGATATATCAAAAGGCTGGAAACAACCTGCATGTTCATCATTATATGACTAGTTAAATAAATTATGATATATCCATCTACCAAAATATTATACAGCCATAAAAACTAATGAGGATGCTCTTTATGTAACAATATGAAATTATTTCAAATGTTAAGTTTAAAAAAATGAGGTACAAAACACTGTGAAGAGTATACTATCATTCTGATCATTTTCGAATTTGTAGAAATAGGGAATCACTATGCTGTATACTAGGAACTAACGTAGTGTTATAGGTCAGTTATACTCCAACAAACAAACATACACAGAAATAGAGATCAGACTTGTGGTTAGCAGAGGTGGGGGCGGGGGAGGATAGATTGGATGAAGGTGGTCAAAAGGTACAAACTTCCAGTTATAAGATAAATAAATACTAAGGAAGTAATGTACATGATAAATACAATTAACTCTGCTGCGTGTTATATATGAGAGTTGTTAAAAGAGTGAACCCTAAGTGTTGTCATCACAGGAAAAATCTTTTTCTTTTCTTTTTGATGAGATGATGGATGTTCACTACACTTATCGTGGTAATCATTTCATGGTACATGCTCATCAAGTCATTATGCTGTATACCTTAAACTTACACAGTGCTGTATGTCAAGTACATTTCATTGAAATTGAAAAAAAAAAGAACCCCCCCAAAAAAGAGTATGCTACCATTCAAATCAAAGGAGAGGGAGGAATATCTACATATATATTTGCTTGTATATGCATAAAATACGTTTGGAAGGATATATACAATTTACATAGTGTTGTCTCAAAGATAGGTAACTGTATGCCTAAGGAACAGAATGTGTGTGTGTGTGTGTGTGTGTGTGCGTGCGCGTGCGCACACCTGTGTATAGGGAGAGATTTTGAAACTTTTGAGTTTTTAAACCATGTGAATGGATTTCCTATTCAAAATGTAAATAAAATATAGATTTTATAAAATATTTTTAAAATAGTGAATGAATGAGTCAAAATGCTGTGGGAAGAAAACTAACTTAAGTATATTGAGACCTGAATTTTAGTTCCTGGATTACCAGTAACTACTTAGCTCATCTGCTGATCAATCTCCCTCTCCCCTCCATCTAAACTCTATGAATTTTTCACCAAAGTATGCAAGTTTTAAAAGGTTCAAATGTAAGGATTCGGAACAATTAAATGTCTCAATATAAAAGGTTGAATTCACGTTCCTTTTTAAACAAGTTCCTAGCCGCGCAGCAAGCAGCTCCTGCAACTTGTAAGGCAGTGTTGGGCAAGATTAATCTCTCTTTCTACCAGTAGATGGAGACAGTGGGTAGATAATGTGCTTTTGCCAAGTTAGAAACTTGCTCTAGTGGACACAGGAGCCATAGAGTCAAAAAAATTTACAGCTAGAAAGAGCCTTAGCGTTCAGCCCAACTCCCGTATTTTACAGACGTGGAAAATGATGCCCTTCGAGGTCAGAGTCTGAAGGCTGACATGGCAAAGACTGAAACCCACATCTCACAACTCTTAACTGGTCCTCTTCACTAAATACTCTTATAAGCTAAAAACCTAAAATTCAGCATTTATTGGGAATACAAAATTCAATCAGTCAAAACTTGTTTATCACTTTGCACTTTTCTAATCTAAAGTTAGATGATTAAGGAAGGTGGCACCTCTATTAAAGCATGATTGTTAGGTTCACAGATATGACTATTAAGCAGTTCTTTCAAGTACCTAATTTTGAAATAGTCAACAAATTTCCTCATTTTATTCTCTAAAATTATGTACAACACATGACTCATTTTGAAATGAAACCTCTCTCCCCATTTTCACGTTACATTTAACATAAGGAATTCCTAACTTGAAATCTAATGGGTTAATTTTTTTCATCGAGATGTTTAGGAATGACCTATATGTCAAAAAATAAGAGATTAGTTAGTAAATCTGAAGCAGCTCTTGCGATGATGCTTTTAATAATTCTGAGTAGGCAATGTAGTGTAGTGGTTATAGAGCTACTGCCTGGTTCAGATCCTGATTCACAACTTACCAGCCCTGTGACCCTGGGCAAGTTTCTTAACTGGTTCCTCCGTTTCTTTGTTATCAGATAGGGATGATAATAGTAGTACCTACTTCATCGGGGTGCTGTAAGAGTTAAATTAACTAATACATGTAAAATGCTTAGAATGGTACAAGAATATAGTATCTGAGGCCAGTGAGGCTCCTTGGCTCTCCCAGAAATACTGACTCTTTTAAAAGAGGATGGTTGCTAACCAAAGATAATTTCTAATTGAGTCTCTTGAACTCAAACAGAACAGGGGAGAAAAGCCAAGCAAAATGTTTGGGGAGGCTAGCTTGCTACACTGATCAGCCTCTAAACACTTTTGGATAAGCAGCCTCTACCTTCACTTCTTAACCTCAGGGTACTCTAAATATTCATTTTTTTGTTTTGTTTTGTTTCTTCCCAAGATGGAATGTTGGTGACTAATCAGGGAGGATGTTCAGAGGCAAAAGCAGTCTGAACAAGTTTTTTAAGTGTGGTATTTGCTTTCCAGTTCAAGACTGTTGGAAGGGAGGAAGTTGGAGAAATGAATGGCCCTCCCATTCTTCTGCAATTTGAGTTCAGTTCCCTTACTTCAGATCAAATGCAGAACCATTTGGGCAGACCCTGTCTTCCCTCCTTTCCCTTCTTTATTCAGATGCTCTTGTACTCCTACAAAGTGTCCAGTGTGACATTTGCATCAGAGCAGAGATTCCTGATTCCACGTAGCAGCCAGTTAGAATTGCGGAAAGTACTTAGGGCTGATGGTGAAGGGAACCATCCTTTACCTCCACTGCAAACCTTGACTTACTTTTCAGTCCGTAGTAAAACTCTATCATTTCTGTTTCTAAAAGTCTTCAGACCACTGTGCAAATCTTTATTGCAAGTGAACCCTCCCTTCCCTTGATCTCAGGACAACATGAGGCTAGGGTTGATCTGAAAGGCTACATGAACACAGATTTGGGAGGGCAAGGTTCAGGCACATCCCTGTGACTTTCACAGTAAGGGCCCAAAGTATGGCTGTTGAACAAACAGTGCATACAAACTACCTGTTTATTGTATATTTAACATGGTCATAATCACAAAATGTCAATCTTATTCAGATTAAGAAAAAAGAAGAGTCCAATTTTAGAGGCCTGAGATGACTAGTGGATGCAGGAAAGGCACAAAACCCAGTTTTACCACTTTCTAGCTGTGTGATACTGCCAACTAAAAACTGGCACTTGTCATCTGACTCTACAAGGACTAAGTCACTCGCCACTACAGCCGCTGACCTTCAACCCCCCTCCGAGAGGAGTTCAGGGTGGAGATCAGGAGCAAGGCGCTCTGTGCTCTGGGAAAAACTGGCAGGACAGGCCTTCAGATAGTTAGATATTTTCAGGAGAAGGTTTTATCAGCCCAATTCTTGCATCTCCTCATATCTAGAAAAGCACTAAAATCATTAACGGTGACATCTGCTCCTCGTGACTAGCAGCAAGCCTCCGCCAAAACGTGCACTTGACTGCACGCACCCCCTTCACTGAAGTCATATGTAACACTGACCTTTCCCCCCCACCTCTTTGGAGCAGTTTCTCAGAGCTATCTGAAATGCTGTCTCCCAGGCTATAGCCCTTATCTTGCTCCAAATAAAATTTCATTCACAACTCTTACATTGTGCACTTTTTTCAATTAATAATTCTTAACATGGCATTGAACCTCTACAGGTTTACTGCCTAATGTGTAAAAGGGGATTAAAAATAACAGCTACCTCACAGGCTGTTTCAAGAATTAACTTTAAAAACAGTAAAGCACTATGCAAATGTTCTTGATATTCTTCGTTATCTAATGTATGCGTGCTCTCTACAAATATACTTTACTCTGTTAACTACAGAGAAGTTTTAAAAGAGATAATGAAGATGCTCAGAGGCGTTCAATACAGGTTACATCTGAAGGGAAAGTCAGCAGCCCAAGAAAAATCAACTTGGTTTTCACTCCAGGGCTGCTGAGAACTTGGAAAAATAAATCTTTGGTCGGGCACTCCTAACCTATGACCGCTGGGTTTACAGAAACCAAATGCGCACCCACTGCGAGCTCTCCTTCGTTTTAACGCTCCTCCCCACCCAGCTTTCCTGGCTCCCCATCTCTCTCCGCTTCACTCCTGGGTGCCCCGCCTGCTCGCTTTCCATCCTCCCACTTCAAGACCGCTCAGCAAAGCCCATTCGGACCTTTAGCCTACTGACTCGCAGTGCCCCGCATCTGGCATTGCCCAGAAACCCCTTCACCCCGACCTTTCGAAAACGTTAAGACAGAAACACCACCCGGAGAGGTGGGGCGCCGGGGAAAGAGCGGCGCCCTGGAGCCGGGCATGCGCAGAGGCCGCCGCGGGCTGCGGGCCTGAGCGAAGCAAGGACAGCGCTGCTAGGGCCAGAAGTCTCTTTGGGACCCGGTTCGGGGAACCGATCCCGGCTGGCCGGCACCCGCCCAGGGCTCGGGGCCCACTTCTAAGAGGCTCGCGGGCCGGCCGCGGGCCGCCGGGGGCGCTGCGTACCTGGTAGCGGCCGGTGAGCAGCTGGCTCCGCGACGGCGTGCACAGCGGCTGCGTGTAGTAGTTGTCTAGCAGCACCCCGGCGGCCGCCAGCGCGTCCAGGTGCGGTGTGCGGATTTCCGAGCCGTGGAAGCCCACGTCGTTCCAGCCCAGGTCGTCCGCCAGCACGAAGACGAGGTGGGGCGGCCGGCCAGCCCTGGCGTCTGAGCCCGGCGGCGCCGGCAGCAGCAGCAGCAGCAGCGGAAGGACGGCGGGGAGGAGCGGCCTCCGCGGCCCGGGGCCTCGGGGCAGGCTCGCCGCGCTGCGCGGGCCCATCCTGCGCCGCCCGCGGTGCCCGCGCCTGTGGCGCCCCCGGGCCCCGGGCACTGCTTATAGAATCAGGAACTGGGCGGCCGGGGCCTGCCCCGCCCCGGCACGGGATTTCACCCCTAGCAGGCCGCAGGCAGGAGAGGCCCGGCGCCAGAGCCTCCGCCGCCTCTGACCCGGGCCGGGGCCGGTGTGGTGGGGGAGGAGCCAGAGAAGAACTCGGGCAGCCCTTGCTGCAGTGCTCCGTTGATGCTTGATAGGAGCTAAGATCTCTTATCTTTCCACCGAAGAGCTTTGCCTCGTGGCATCGTAAAAGAGCAGATTTGTTCTTTGTACTAACTCTTCACAGCTTACAAAGCATATTTCACAGCCCTCATCTCTTTAAATCTCGGAGCAACCCTGGCAGCTAGGAATCACAATTATTGCCTTTTTTCTTTTTTTTCCAGAATAAACAAGCTTGTAGTTGGTGGAGCCTAACCCAAACCCAGTTCCGACTCCAAATCTTGAGCTACGAGGTTTTAAAGGTCGTGAAAGAATCATTTCTAGCAGAATTATTTCTAGCAAAAGAACCCAGCCTCGTGCAGGTGCGGGGACGATGAAGAGGCAGAGGTCTGGGTGATGTTTCCGATTCATTTAAGAATAGCGTACGTCTGTGAAGCCATTTCCTCCCCACTAGCAAACAAGGGTCAAATACACACTCCGACTGCACGGTGCCCTTTTGAAGGTGCAGTTTTACTTAGGCTGCCCTGGCTCTTGATTGGCGTGCTGTGTGGCCATTGAGTAGCTTATTAGTTTGTCCGGTTCGTGAGCCCTTTAAGAGCTGGCTCCCCCAGAATCAAGTAGAGAACCAAAGAAGTATAGTATCTAATTTGCCTGAAATAACCTGTGGATGGAAGGAGAAATTCCCTTAGCCACGTGCTCATTGAATTGAAGTTAGCCTTATGACCAGTATATTCCCATTGTCATCAAGACTCTGCCTACTCTGTGTCTGGAGATACACAATAACTGTTAACAGTAGTAGGGGAAGAAATTTTGCACAGCATCCTTTCAAGTTATCTGCATCTGATTCCATGGGAATCGTTTTACAACTTTATAGGCTGTAGATAACCGGTAGCATGGAAACTAATTCTTGTTCATACAAATGCAAATGAATTCTATCCAGTGGAATGGCATCCTCACCACCTCCGGAAAAAAGTTTTGTCTCCACTTACACATTTATTTAATATTCCTAATCTGGTCCTTGGATTGTCCTTTGAACTGGTGTTAACACCTTACCCGTTTTCTCATTAATGTTAAATAAAATCTTTAACATGTATTCATTTTTATATATGTATTAGGGTCACGATTTTATCTTTTTTTGAAAAATATTCTTTAATATGTGGAATGTTTCCCTCTTACATACATAGAATTTTTTTTTCTTTGTATGAAGTAGATTAGTTTATGTTACATCCACTTTTCACCACTGGTGGAATCAATGAAATTTAACAGGAAAAAAAATTTTAATTTAGCATTAAAGTAAAAAGAAAAATTTTGAAGCGCTGTTTGACTCTCATTAGGTTAAGGCTTGAAAATTCCATTTAAAGACCCTGTAGGAGATCTTGTAGGGCTGAGAATTTTCCACGGTGGCACTTGCACGCCCCCTCTCTCCGTAACTGTTCCTCTCTAGGCTTCCTGATAGAAATCAAACTGCCGGAACAATGGCTGCTAATCTGCAGGAACAATTCCTCCTTTGACCAACTGCTCCAGAAACTAGTAAACTTTCACTGAGCCGTCCCATGTCCTGAATTTTCAAATAAAAGCTTATGCAAATAGTGCTTTGGAAATGTGCACATCAGCTAATTAAAAAGCTAATTAATTCTATTTTTTATCTATGTATTGAACACCCATGATGTGTGTACTGGCTAGTTATTGTAAAATCTCTGAAATGGAGTTAGTCTGTTGTTTCCTAATGATTAGATTCAGATTATGGGCTTGAGCAAAAATACTGCAAAAACGATGTTGTCTTCTCAATGCTTCATATTAAGAGGCACGTGTTGATTTGCTTTAGTATTTGATAACTTTGTTTCTCCCTGTAAAGTTACTATTTTCCCCTTGTAATTAATATGGGGAGATACTCTGAGAATATGTATGTATTCTGTTATTCCTAAAACTTTTGCTTATTGGTTTTAGCACTTGCTAAAACTTAATGCTTCTTGCTTCAATCAATATTAGGATGATTGCCAAATGGTGACTTTCTAATTCTATCATTCTTTCTATAATTTATCAGCTGTCTTTCTAGACTGTAAGGAAGAACTTTGCATTCTTCCCCATTTGTTTATTTATTTGTATCACTCTGAACTCATAGATTATTATTTTAATCAGTATGCTATAATACTTTATTTCAGCGCTCAACTTTCCTCTGATTTGGCCAGTGGGAGCCCCTTCAGTCTGGCTCTTGTATCCTTTTGGCATGTCCTCTTTAATCTTTGAGTACTCCCTCACTTCTTTTTTTTTTTTTTTTTTTGCGGTACGCGGGCCTCTCACTGTTGTGGCCTCTCCCACTGCGGAGCACAGGCTCCGGACGCGCGGGCTCAGCGGTCATGGCTCATGGGCCCAGCCGCTCCACGGCATGTGGAATCTTCCCGGACCGTGGCACGAACCCGTGTCCCCTGCATCGGCAGGCGGACTCTCAACCACTGCACCACCAGGGAAGCCCATCCCTCACTTTTTGATACAACAAGATATTCTAGATTCATCTTGTACTTTTCCTTCCCTAACCCTGGAATCAGCCATTTCTCCAAGGAACCCCGATTCCTTTCAGTGGAGGATGGCTTCTAGAAACCAAGATCTGTGCTATAGGTGTACTCATTGTTACTGGGCTGTCACTGCTTGTAGGACCTCCCACTAAAGATGGAAACTAGGACTTCCCTGGTGGCTCAGTGGTTAAGAATCTGCCTGCCAATGCAAGGGACATGGGTTCAGGCCCTGGTCTGGGATGATCCCACATGCCGCGGAGCAACTAAGCCCGTGCACCACAGCTACTGAGCCTGCGTGCCACACTACTGAAGCCCGCACACCCAGAGCCCATGCTCCGCAACAAGAGAAGCCACTGCAATGAGAAGCCCACGCACCACAACAAAGAGTAGCCCCCGCTCACCGGAACTAGAGAAAGCGCACACACAGCAATGAAGACCCAACACAGCCAAAGATAAATAAATAAATATATATATATATTTAAAAAAAGATGGAAACTAGATATATGTGTACACATATACATTAAGTATTTATATATATATATATACACACACATATTATATAGATATGTATAGATATAAAACCATGAGTTCATAGTGAACACCTCCAGTTCTATTTTCCCCTCTTCCATATGTGTATGGGTTGTATCAATTTTCACTATCACCAGCCATTAAAAAATACTATGCTTTTTAATTGTTGCCAATCTGGTAAGAGAAATGGTATTTCAGTATAGTTTTTGTTTGTTTTTCTTTTTGTATTTCTCTTATTATGAGTAAGGTTAAGCATCTTTTCATATGTTGAAGGGACATTTTTACATCATTTTTCTGAATTGTCTATGTCATTCTCAATTGGGTTTTTGGTCATTTTCCCCTCAGTTTTAAGAGTTCTTTCTATATTCGATATATCACCTCTTTGTGATTTATATCACAAATATTTTCTCCCAGTTTATCAATTGTCAAATATTTTGTTATAGTGTTTTTTGACATGCCAAAGGTTTTTTTTGTTTGTTTTTTTGGTTTTTTTGCGGTACACGGGCCTGTCACTGTTGTGGCCTCTCCCGTTGCGGAGCAACAGGCTCCGGAAGCGCAGGCTCAGCGGCCATGACTCACGAGCCTAGCCGCTCCGTGGCATGTGGGATCTTCCCGGACCGGAGCATGAACCCGTGTCTCCTGCATCGGCAGGCGGACTCTCAACCACTGCGCCACTAGGGAAGCCCCAAAGTTATTTTTTATGTAGGCAAGTTTATCAATATTTTCTTGTTGTACTGCATATTTGAGTTAGACTTTCCTTACACTAATGTTTAAGTCAAATTCACCCATATTTTTCTTTCTAGTACTTGTATGGTTTCAGTTTTTACATATAAATCCCTGATCTATTGGCATTGATTTTTCTGTATGATGTGAGATAGGGATCTAATTTTATCTTTTTCCAAATGGTTACTCAGTTATCCCACCTCCACTCATAAAGAAGTCCATCATTGCCCCAGTGATATGAGATGCCACCTTTATCATATGCTTAATTTCCATATATACTTGGGTCTATTTCTGGGCTCTTTATTCTATTCTATTCCACTGGCCTACCTGTTGCCTCATGGACTCAGTACCACACCATTTCAGTTACAGAGGCTTTACACTGTTTTAATGAGTGATAGGGACAGTGACTCCTCAGAGCTTTTAATTTTTAATATTTTCCTAACTATTCCTGCATGTTTTAATATAAACTTTAATATAAACATGTCCATTTCCATAAAAGTGTTTATTGGTATTTTTATTGGAATTGCATTAAATTTATAAACTAAGGGACAACTGAAATCTTTATGATATGAAGTTCCATATCTAAAATGAAAGGGTATCTTTCATTTATTAAGGTCTACTTTTGTGTTTTTTAGAAGTGTTTTAAATTTTTCCTCATATTAGTTTTGTACTTTAAAAAAATATATCTTTATTGGAGTATAATTGCTTTACAATGGTGTGTTAGTTTCTGCTTTATAACAAAGTGAATCAGCTACACATATACATATATCCCCATATCTCCTCCCTCTTGCATCTCCCTCCCACCCTCCCTATCCCACTCCTCTAGGTGGACACAAAGCAACAAGCTGATCTCCCTGTGCTATGCGGCTTCCCAGTAGCTATCTATTTTACATTTGGTAGTTTATATATGTCCATGCCACTCTCTCACTTTGTCCCAGCTTACACTTCCCCCTTCCCGTGTCCTCAAGTCCATTCTCTACGTCTGCGTGTTTATTCCTGCCTGCCCCTAGGTTCTTCAGAACCATTTTTTAAAATTCCATATATATGTGTTAGCATACGGTATTTATTTTTCTCTTTCTGTCTTACTTCACTCTGTATGACAGTCTCTAGGTCCATCCACTTCACTACAAATAACTCAATTTTGTTCCTTTTTATGGCTGAGTAATGTTCCATTGTATATATATGTGCCACATCTTCTTTATCCATTCGTCTGTCAATGGACACTTAGGTTGCTTCCATGTCCTGGCTATTGTAAATAGAGCTGCAATGAACAAAGTGGTACATGACTCTTTCTGAATTATGGTTTTCTTAGGGTATATGTCCAGTAGTGGGATTACTGGGTCATATGGTAGTTCTATTTTTAGTTTTTTAAGGAACTTCCATACTGTTCTCCATAGTGGCTGTATCAATTTAGATTCCCACCAACAGTGCAAGAGGGTTCCCTTTTCTCCACACCCTCTCCAGCATTTATTGTTTATTTTTTTAAAGTACAGAGTTTTAAAAAAAATTATTAGAACTTTAAAAACCCACGATCACAATTATCTTGTGTCTTTGGAGAAGAGGAAAAAAACGGCAGATTATTTTTTCTTGAATTTTTGAATTTTATTTATTTATTTTTACAGCAGGTTCTTATTAGTCATCAATTTTATACACATCAGTGTATACGTGTCAATCCTAATCGCCCAATTCATCACACCACCACCACCACCGCCTTTGGCTTTCCCCCCTTGGTGTCCATATGTTTGTTCTCTACACCTGTGTCTCAAGTTCTGCCCCGCAAACCAGTTCATCTGTACCATTTTTCTAGGTTCCACATATATGCGTTAATATACGATATTTGTTTTTCTCTTGCTGAATAACATCACTCTGTATGACAGTCTGTAGATCCATCCACGTCTCAACAAATGACCCAATTTCATTCCTTTTTATGGCTAATATTCCATTGTATATATGTACCACATCTTCTTTATCCATTCGTCTGTCGATGGGCATCTAGGTTGCTTCCATGACCTGGCTATTGTAAATAGTGCTGGAATGAACATTGGGGTGCATGTGTCTGTTTGAATTGTGGCTTTCTCTGGGTATATGCCCAGTAGTGCTATTGCTGGGTCATATGGTAGTTCTATTTTTAGTTTTTTAAGGAACCTCCATACTGTTCTCCATAGTGGCTGTATCAATTTACATTCCCACAAAGAGTGCAAGAGGGTTCCCTTTTCTCCACACCCTCTCCAGTATTTGTTGTTTATAGATTTTCTGATGATGCCCATCTAACTGGTGTGAGGTGATACCTCATTGTAGTTTTGATTTGCATTTCTCTAATAATGAGTGATGTCGAGCAGCTTTTTAAGTGCTTCTTGGCCATCTGTGTGTCTTCTTTGGAGAAATGTCTATTTAGGTCTTCTGCCCATTTTTGGATTCGGTTGTTTGTTTTTTTCATATTGAGCTGCATGAGCTGTTTATATATTTTGGAGATTAATCCTTTGTCCATTGATTCATTTGCAAATATTTTCTCCCATTCTGAGGGTTGTCTTTTCGTCTTGTTTATGGTTTCCTTTGCTGTGCAAAAGCTTTGAAGTTTCATTAGGTCCCATTTGTTTATTTTTGTTTTTATTTCCATTACTCTAGGAGGTGGATCAAAAAACATCTTGTGGTGATTTATGTCGAAGAGTGTTCTTCCTATATTTTCCTTTAAGAGTTTTATAGTGTCCGGTCTTATATTTAGGTCTCTAATCCATTTTGAGTTTATTTTTGTGTATGGTATTAGGGAGTGTTCTAATTTCATTCTTTTACATGTAGCTTTCCAGTTTTCCCAGCACCACTTACTGAAGAGACTATCTTTTCTCCATTGTATATCCTTACCTCCTTTGTCATAGATTAGTTGACCATAGGTGCGTGGGTTTATCTCTGGGCTTTCTATCTTGTTCCACTGATCTCTGTTTCTGTTTTTGTGCCAGTACCATATTGTCTTGACTACTGTAGCTTTATAGTATAGTCTGAAGTCAGGGAGTCTGATTCCTCCAGCTCCGTTTTTTCCCCTCAAGACTGCTTTGGCTGTTCGGGGTCTTTGTGTCTCCATACGAATTTTAAGATTTTTTGTTCTAGTTCCGTAAAAAATGCCATTGGTAATTTGATAGGGATTGCATTGAATCTGTAGATTGCTTTGGGTAGTATAGTCATTTTCACAATATTGATTCTTCCAATCCAAGAACATGGTATATCTCTCCATCTGTTGGTATCACCTTTAATTTCTTTCATCAGTGTCTTATAGTTTTCTGCATACAGGTCTTTTGTCTCCTTGGGTTGGTTTATTCCTAGGTATTTTATTCTTTTTGTTGCAATGGTAAATGGGAGTGTTTCCATAATTTCTCTTTCAGATTTTTCATCTTTAGTGTATAGGAATGCAAGAGATTTCTGTGCATTAATTTTGTATCCTGCAACTTTACCAAATTCATTGATTAGCTCTAGTAGTTTTCTGGTAGCATCTTTAGGATTCTCTATGTATAGTATCATGTCATCTGCAAACAGTGACAGTTTTACTTCTTCTTTTCTGATTTGGATTCCTTTTATTTCTTTTTCTTCTCTGATTGCTGTGGCTAGGACTTCCAAAACTATGTTGAATAATAGTGGTAAGAGTGGACAACCTTGCCCTGTTCCTGATCTTAGCGGAAATGGTTTCAGTTTTTCACCATTGAGAACGATGTTGGCTGTGGGTTTGTCATATATGGCCTTCATTATGTTGAGGTAAGTAAAACCCTCTATTTATTAGTTTTATTGATCTTTGCTATCGTTTCCTTAATTTCTTTTTCATTTATTTCTGATCTGATCTTTATGATTTCTTTCCTTCTGCTAACTTTGAGGTATTTTTGTTCTTCTTTCTCTAATTGCTTTAGGTGTAGGGTTAGGTTGTTTATTTGAGATGTTTCTGTTTTTCTTAAGGTATGATTGTATTGCTATAAACTTCCCTCTTAGAACTGCTTTTGCTGCATCTCATAGGTTTTGGGTCGTAGTGTTTTCATTGTCATTTGTTTCTCGGTATTTTTTTGATTTCCTCTTTGATTTCTTCAGTGATCTCTTGGTTATTAAGTAGTGTATTGTTTAGCCTCCATGTGTTTGTATTTTTTACAGATGTTTTCCTGTAATTGATATCTAGTCTCATAGCATTGTGGTCCGAAAAGATTTCTTAAATTTACCAAGGCTTGGTTTGTGACCCAAGATATGATCTATCCTAGAGAATGTTCCATGTGCACTTGAGAAGAATGTGTATTCTGTTGTTTTGGGATGGAATGTCCTATAAATATCAATTAAGTCCATCTTGTTTAATGTATCAATTAAAGCTTGTGTTTCCTTATTTATTTTCATTTGTGATGTTCTGTCCATTGTTGAAAGTGGGGTGTTAAAGTCCCCTCCTATGATTGTGTTACTGTCGATTTCCCCTTTTATGACTGTTAGTATTTGCGTTATGTATTGAGGTGCTCCTGTATTGGGTGCATAAATATTTATAATTGTTATATCTTCTTCTTGGATTGATCCCTTGATCATTATGTAGTGTCTTTGTCTCTTATAATAATAGTCTTTGTTTTAAAGTCTATTTTGTCTGATATGAGAATTGCTACTCCGGTTTTCTTTTGATTTGCATTTGCATGTAATATCTTTTTCCATCCCCTCACTTTCAGTCTGTATGTGTCCCTAGGTTTTAAGTGGGTCTCTTGTAGACAGCATATATATGGGTCTTGTTTTTGTATCCATTCAGCCAGTCTATGTCTTTTGGTTGGAGCATTTAATCCATTTACATTTAAGGTAATTATCAATATGTATGTTCCTATTCCCATTTTCTTAATTGTTTTGGGTTTGTTATTGTAGGTCTTTTCCTTCTCTTGTGTTTCTTGCCTAGGGAAGTTCCTTTAGCATTTGTTGTAAAGCTGGTTTGGTGGTGCTGAACTCTCTCAGCTTTTGCTTGTCTGTAAAGGTTTTAATTTGTCCATCAAATCTGAATGAGATCCTTGCTGGGTAGAGTAATCTTGGTTGTAGGTTTTTCTCCTTCATCACTTTAAGTATGTCCTGCCAGTCCCTTCTGGCTTTCAGAGTTTCTGCTGAAAGATCAGCTGTTAACCTTATGGGGATTCCCTTGTGTGTTATTTGTTGTTTTTCCCTTGCTGCTTTTAATATTTTTTCATTGTATTTAATTTTTGATAGTTTGATTAATATGTGTCTTGGTGTGTTTCTTCTTGGATTTATCCTGTATGGGACTCTCTGTGCTTCCTGGACTTGATTGACTATTTCCTTTCCCATATTAGGGAAGTTTTCAACTATAATCTCTTCAAATATTTTCTGTCCCTTTCTTTTTCTCTTCTTCTGGGACCCCTATAATTCGAACGTTGGTGCGTTTAATGTTGTCCCAGAGGTCTCTAAGACTGTACTTAATTCTTTTCATTCTTTTTTCTTTATTGTGCTCTGCAGTAGTTATTTCCACTATTTTATTTTCCAGGTCACTTATCCGTTCTTCTGCCTCAGTTATTCTTCTATTGATTCCTTCTAGAGAATTTTTAATTTCATTTATTGTGTTGTTCATCATTGTTTGTTTGCTCTTTAGTTCTTCTAAGTCCGTGTTAAACGTTTCTTGTATTTTCTCCATTCTATTTCCAAGATTTTGGCTCATCTTTACTATCATTACTCTGAATTCTTTTTCAGGTAGACTGCCTATTTCCTCTTCATTTGTTTGTTCTGGTGGGTTTTTACCTTGCTCCTTCATCTGCTGTGTGTTTCTCTGTATTCTCATTTTAATTAACTTACTGTGTTTGGGGTCTCCTTTTCGCAGGCTGCAGGTTTGTAGTTCCCGTTGTTTTTGGTGTCTGTCCCCAGTGGCTAAGGTTGGTTCAGTGGGTTGTGTAGGCTTCCTGGTGGAGGGGACTAGTGCCTGTGTTCTGGTGGGTGAGGCTGGATCTTGTCTTTCTGGTGGGCAGGACCACGTCCAGTGTCGTGTTTTGTGGTGTTTGTGACCTTATTATGATGTTAGGCAGCCTCTCTGCTAATGGGTGGTGTTGTGCTCCTGTCTTGCTAGTTGTTTGGCATAGGGTGTTCAGCACTGTAGCTTGCTGGTTGTTGACTGGAGCTCGGTCTTAGTGTTGAGATGGAAATCTCTGGGAGAGCTTTCGCCATTTGATATTATGTGGAGCTGGGAGGTTTCTAGTGGATCAATGTCCTGAACTCAGCTCTCCCACCTCAGAGGCATAGGCCTGACACCTGGCCAGAGCACCAAGACCCTGTCAGCCACACGGCTCAGAAGAAAAGGGAGAAAGAAAGAAAGAACATAAAAAGAAATAAAGTTATTAAAATAAAATAATTTTAATTATTAAAAATTAAAAAGTAATAAAAAAAGAAAGAAAGAAGAGAGTAACCAAACCAAAAAACAAATCCACCAATGAAAACAAGTGCTAAGAACTGTATTTAAAAACAAAAACAGACAGACAGAACCGTAGGACAAATGGTAAAAGCAAAGCTATACAGACAAAATCACACAAAGAAGCATACACATACACACTCACAAAAAGTGAAAATGGAAAAAAACATATATCTTTTGGGAAGTCTGACGTCTTCTGCCAGTGTTTAGTAGGTGTTCTGTAGGAGTTGTTCCACACGTAGATGTATTTCTGATGTATTTGTGGGGAGGAAGGCGATCTCCACGTCTTATTCCTCTGCCATCTTGAAGGTTTCCCCCTGTACTTTTCTTGTTAAATTTATTCCTAAGTCTTTTATCTTCTCTGTTGCTACTGAAATGGGGCTTTCTTTACCTTTTTCTCTATCTTTTAACTGGTTATTTTTTGTGGACATGATGGCTACTGATTTCTGTATGGTAATTTATATTCTGCCAAATAATTATTTTATTGTTTTAGTTTAATCATTGATTGTTTTTAGGGTTTTCCCAGTATATAATCACATAAAATAAAATAAAATAAAAAGCATTCCAATCAGTTTGAAAATGCAAAAATTAGAACTGAAAGAAAGGCAGCTCACAACTCACAAATTGGTATTAAAGTTAATTATTTGGTAGGTGGGGTGCTTGGAACTTGGGATATATGTTTTACATAGAAAAGATGTTAGAAACACCTGATTTGCATTCTAACCCACACAAAACCCATTTAACCTACAGTTAAAAATCTCTTAACTCCTAAAAATCAGTAAGAAAAAGACCAACAATCCCTTTTAAATAGGCAAAATATAGGAACATAATCGTTTACAGAAAAGGAAATATAAGTGGTTATTAAATATATGAACACAGGGCTTCCCTGGTGGTGCAGTGGTTGAGAGTCTGCCTGCCGATGCAGGGGACGCGGGTTCGTGCCCTGGTCTGGGAGGATCCCACATGCCGCAGAGCAGCTGGGCCCATGAGCCATGGCCGCTGGGCCTGCGCATCCGGAGCCTGTGCTCCACAATGGGAGAGGCCACGACGGTGAGAGGCCCGCATACCGCAAAAAAAAAAAAAAAAAAAAAAAAAAATATATATATATATATATGAACACATGTTAACGTCACTCAAGTGAGAAATACAGGTTGCAACTTCAATAACATACCACTGACACTCGTGAGAACTTACTGTTTGGGTCAAGTAAGCCCTCATACACTAACCACAAGTGAAATGTGGCACAACCTCTACGGGGAAGAATTCTGCATATCTACCAGAACACACATACACTTTAATCCTGCAGTTCCAGTTGTAGGAACTTATCCTTCAGATGTACTCAGTGTCAGAAACATCATATGCATCGAGATATTCATTTTGGCCTTATTTTTTTATTAGAAAAAGGTAAATAGTGGGGCCTGGTCAAAATAATTGTTTTAAAAGGATGATATGGAATAATCTTCAAGATATACTGTTAATTTTTTTAAGTTAGGCAAAGAACATTATGCTTGGTATGTTTTCATTTGCTTAAAATGACATGCATAAATGTGTGTATATATACATATGTATGTACATATACACACATATATTCGTATACTGAGAGAGAGAAATGCTTACATACTTACAGAGAATCTCAAGAAGGATACAGAAGAAATGATAACATTGGTTGTCTTTGGATAGGCTGATTGACTGCAGACAGGGATAGGAGAGACACTGACTTTCACAATATATCCCTTACAACTAAATTTTAAACTCTGAGCATATATTATCTGTTTCTAATAGTATTATTATTAACAATTTTGTAATAACATAATTTACATTTAAACAAAAAGTAAAATGCACTTTAAGTTAGAACAGAGTGCTAAGAATAAATATCCCCCAGTGAACATGGTTGTAAAGCCCGAAGGCCATACACTGAGAAAATCATAGATGCTTTTGTTGTACTTCTTTATTTCTCTGGTTTGCAGAGACTCAGGTTCTTGTCATGGTGCTAACTGGCTATAAGCTATGCTCAGAAGTCATGATACCTGTGTTTCAATGCTTGTCTCAACCTGGTTGGTTTCAGTGCCTTTGAATATGATAAACTTTGTATACAAAGGCTAAACATTTAAAATATGTTATCTCTAAAGGTTTAACCGTTGGGGTAGAGATAAGAATGGCAAGAGGTCTTTCTTCAGAGAGAAAAACTAAAGTTTACTAACGAAATGTGGTTAATTGTGGTTGGTGTTACTCATTGCCCCATACTACCTTGAATAGTCCAGAAGGAGATAGACTTGAATATCAGAAAGAATAGCCATACTTTGTTATTTTAGATGTCAGCTATTAAATTAGTTTCAAAATATATTTAGTTTTGAAAATTGACCTGGGATGGGTTTGTTTCTACCATATCTAAGTGAGGGGGTGAGAGTCTTCTTAAAGGCTTGTAAGGTCACATACTGGACTTAGAGATGAGTGTATAAGTTGGCAGTAGTTACATGCATCAGTTATATGCATTAACTGCTATCAGTGCTAACTACTGCCAAGGCATTAAGAATCATCAAGTCTCCAAGCACATAGGAAGGTAATTTTCTCTAAGAAGCACCTTCAGTTTATTGTTTGTTTTGTTTCATGTGTTAGTGTACATGTGTGTATTGAGAGGAAAAGGATCAGTTTAAAAAAAGAAGAAAGATTTCTTTTGGCTCTGAAAATTCTCCCTATTTCTGAAATTGAGAGTCTGGCTAAAAACAGCTATGGCCAACTCGAAACTCCTTTGACCCCCTCATCTTGCCCGTTGCCTATCACCTCCTACCTCCTCAAAATCAACTAGATGAGAGTAGATAGTGGAAAATAGTACCATTTGTATAAAAAAGATTTTGACATAGCATTTTCTGTGTGCTTAAGACAGTGCACAGAAGTGTACATAGGTCAATGAATTCTCACAAAGCGAACAGACTCGTAACCACCATCCTGATCAAGAAACAGGATGTTGGTATTGCATTTTGTCTTGTGTCTTCTTTCCTTACCCTCCGCTTTCACCCAGCCTGAGCCTTAGTGTTCACACAATATTTATTATATACAGCAACTGAATTGCATTCACTTTATCTGTATTGAATTTTTTTACATTGTATACCAATTTCTTAAGCGGTTCTAAGCCAACTCTTTCCAGCCATCCTTAAATATCTCAAACCAATGTGAATACTGTATTAAAAAATAGAGGGTCAGGGCTTCCCTGGTGGCGCAGTGGTTGGGAGTCCGCCTGCCGATGCAGGGGATGCAGGTTCGTGCCCCGGTCTGGGAGGGTCCCGCGTGCCGCGGAGCGGCTGGGCCCGTGAGCCATGGCCGCTGGGCCTGCGCGTCCGGAGCCTGTGCTCCGCAGTGGGAGGGGCCGCAGCGGTGAGAGGCCCGCGTACCGCAAAAAAAAAAAAAAAAAAAATAGAGGGTCACATTATATGACCAAAAAATAAGAACCTACTTTTACTAGATAAGAAAGCACTATATATGGTCTTTTAAAAAGTGAAACATGTACATAATTTAAATAAATCTAAAAAGGCATACAGTGAAAAGTAAATTTCAACCCCTCCCCAGAAATACTAGTGTTACTCTTCCAGAGATAGTCTATAATATATAAATGCAATTTAAATGTTTACATTTTTTCCAATTTGAACCTAAACGATAGCACGTTGTGTATTGTAATACACCATGCTTTTTAAAAAAAATTTATTTATTATTATTTTTTGGCTGTGTTGGGTCTTCATTGCTGTGTGTGGGCTTTCTCTAGTTGTGGCGAGCGGGGGCTACTCTTCATTCCGGTGCACAGGCTTCTCATTGCAGTGGCTTCTCTTGTTGCAAAGCACGGGTTCTAGGCGTGCAGGCTTCAGTAGTTGTGGCACGTGGGCTCAGTAGCTGTGGCTCGCGGGCTCTAGAGCGCAGGCTCAGTAGTTGTGGCGCACGGGCTTAGTTGCTCCACGGCATGTGGGATCTTCCCGGACCAGGGCTCGAACTCATGTCCCCTGCATTGGCAGGTGGATTCTTAATCACTGCGCCATCAGGGAAGTCCATACACCATGCTTTTTAAAAATTATAATGTAAGTAGCCCTTTTATATGTTTTAGCCCATCCCACGACCTCCTTCCATGCTAGTAGCCATGTTTGCACCTCTTGACCCTTTGGCCAGGGCTGAACAGAACACTGGTGTTGTATGCCAGTCATTGTCTTTTGCGATGCGATCCATTTCATGATCTTTCTTTTCTCTGCTCTGTATCACAGGTGGGCCAAACCCTACAAACTACATATCCCAGGCTCCCAGCTAGGTTCATCCAGTGGGAGGCACCTGTGAGAGACTGGAAGGTGGAAGGAAGAAACAAGCCAGGGTGTTTCTTCCCTTCTGTCTGCTTCGGGCAGCATCTTCACCGGTGTGGATATATCTCTTCTATGGTTCCTGCTCCCACTAGCAGCCCCTCCCTGTATGGTCCTAGTGTCAGCTTGGCAGCTGGCATCCCTCGCTGGTTCTCCATGTTAAGTTCCCTCCTCTGAACTACCTGGCAAGTTAGTCACACAGTGAGGCCACATGGAGAGAGGTGCCCTGCCAGCCCCAGGTGTTGCCATCAACCTTAGTGAGGTGCCAGACTTGTGAGCGAAGAAGCCACCCTGGATGACCATTTTTTAACGATTCTCTGCCCCTTTTATATGACACAATTATTTTTAGTAATAATCACAAAATGAAATAATAACAACCAGAAAAGAAATGCAAAGAGTGAAAAGTTTCTATTAACTTTGAATATATAGTCATTCCAGTAATAAATAAGAAAAATAGAAATAAAATAAATGTTATAGTATGAAAAAGCAAGGGGTTAATATTTTTAAATTATATTAATAGTTTTGAAAAAGGAAAATATTTATACCCACAAATTGGTCTATTGTAATAAAGTGGTCTGTTGCCTGTGAATAATAAAACTTTTCTGTTTTTAAGCTTTGCAGTGACTTCACTGAAGTTTTTCTTTGCATATTAATATTTACCAGACAGTATAGCCAGATTTATCCAGTTATCTTTGCACAGAGTTGATAGAAGAACATTTTTTAAGCTTTTAATTTCAAAAGTTTCTTTTACCTGAGCAACAGATGTAAAAACAACTAGGAAAGGACTTTAACATAATGACAAGTTTGGCAGAAATTCATAAAAATCTTTCACAACAAACTCCAGGAATTGCAATACTGCCTTTGGTTCTTTGGGAACAATTATAGTGGCTTTCAAACATGTCTATAGTTAAAAAGTTTCCACTAAAATATCTTCATCAGAAAATTCATCATACATTTCTATTACATACAGTAAAGACTTCTGAAGTTTTTCTTCATCTGCTAAAAATCAGAGAAAGTGGCTGAATGGTAACAAACTTTGACGTTATTTGATCTATTGCTTTAGATCAAGTGCCCAATTATTGGTGAAAAAGATGACGGCATTCAAATACTGCTTTACTGATTTCTTCTAGCAATGTAAGATCAGCATCTTTTGTTGTTTCTCCTGGCATTCTTTAAAATATGACTTTTTAAAATAAACGACCATTTCTTTAGATTTTGTTTTTGCATTGTCAATTGCCTTCTCCACAAGTTCTGAGTACTGTTCCTTTGATTAGAGTCTGCTATAATAATATTTTATGTAAATAATCTTCCAGTCACTAGTTACTGAAAAGTTACAACTTAGGTAACTATTAAATTGTGCCATTGATGTAGCATTATATTTTCTCAATTCTTTCATTAGTTTTTACACAATTGGGCTACAGAGAGGCAGAGAATGAAAAGCACCTACACCCTATACCAGAACTGCGAGAGAGGGTCTGGATAACATTCTTAATAATTAGCAAATGTTTGTTACCAAAAAGATTTCCTTCATTTCTCATGTAAGAGGAGATACCAAAGATAAATGAATGGCATGCTGAAGAGTTCTGATACATGATTACTTTTATAAAACATTTAAATGTAAATTTGGCATGTTTTCAAAACTTACAAGTTAAGAAATTATTTTAAAATCTCCTCTAACTATAGAATCTTATGCTTCACATTCAGCTTCTTTAATACCTATTTACTGAACTTTTCCTAGGCAGCAAGTGTGTGTGTAGAACAAATGATAAATGACAAACTACCTTTTATGAAAAATTTGATTTATTCTGTCAACTAAACCCAAATAATTTCAAGAGGTACATCAAAGAATTATTTCTAAATGGCTTTTTTTTCTTGCTGTACACAATGTTAAGGGCAATCCTGTCAGCTCTTAAAGCTCTTGTTTGACCTGCTTTGTCAAATGTTTGTGAAATGATATTCAGAACGGCACAACGTGATGTCAACTTGCATTAATTCTTTCCCAAAGAGAGGTGTTCAGTATTCAGACTGTGTTTGTACTGGCACAATTTATGTTTCGGCTTCACCTCAGAAGGTTTACAAGTACCGTTTCCTTTGGAAGACTGTTCTCTTTTGCAATTTCTCTTCTAAAACAACTTTTGAAAGGACAATAATGACAGCCCATAAAACTGCTTTCAGGGAAGTCATTAAGAAAGTAAATATTTCAAGGAATTGAATAAAAATGTTACATATACCAATATTAAATTTTACTATTTTCTTCCTAGATATATTATGAAAAATTTAAATGATCCCTTATTCAACTAGTATTTTTCAATGAAGTAAATCCATCAACAATACTGCTTTTGTCTTTATGTAAAACATAATTTGTAAACAAAACAAAACATAATTTGTTTTCAGCTAACAAGAACCACATACAAATGTTTCTAAAATTATATAATGTTTTCTACTTCAGTTGTAATAATGATGGTATGTTAGCAAACATTTAAATGTTTTGCCAAGTTTCATAAACAACAATATAGAATAGTAAAAACATCAGCTTCAAATTTCTTCATCTGAAACAACAATGTAAATCACTCATCCATTATTCTATATTGCTTAGGAAACAAGAGAATGGTTTTAAGATTCTGATGATTTTGAAATAAATTTTTGGTTTCCCCTATTCCCCAGCAAATCAGTTATCATTTTCAGTACAATCACATAGCAACCATAATTCAGTTGCCTTCTCAAAGTCTTTTCAAATTTTGTCCTTTCCACCTTTTTTCTGAAGCTGGTTTCTGATTGGTTCCGTCAACACCAAGGGTTCTTGTATGACGGTTGCTGAGTAATTTTTGCCTAATAATTCAACTTCCACTTGTTGTCCCACTTTACTTAGCTCTTCAGGGACATACGCGAAAGCCAGACTCTTCTGGATGCTGTAACTGTAGCTTCCGGAGGTCGTGTTGCCAACCACCTGAAAAACAAGACCCTACCATCCTCAGCATCTTGGTCACAGCTTTATGTGCCTCCTCTCTAGATGAAAATTCTCAAAAGATACGTTCAACTTACAGAGTTTTATGATATGCTGTCTGTGAGGATAACACTAGGAGGAAAACTTCACTTTTTTGAGAAGCTTAATGAAAGTTTAAAACTTATGAAAAACAATTCTCAAAATACACATCCGTGTTGCTCCGAAATTTCTCAGTTTTAAATAATTACATCTAGTTTCTTAATACCTAGTACTAGTTTGCTCAGTTTCATGCCAAGAGATCTGATAGGAAGAAGAATCAAATATTTTCATTTTGAACTTTAAAAAATTCTCTTCCATCAAACTAGCATGGCAATAATAGATACAAAGGAGAAAAATCTAAAAATCCAAATGCAAATCTAGTCAACTGTTCCTGCTGGCATTTAGAAAATGGCCTGCCAGAATAGTGCTGAATTAAACTCTAGTAATATATCAATAGTCAATGTGAAGTGAATCTTCTATATGAATATATACAGATTTAACAATTCCTGGTAATTGCTAGGCACTTAAATAAATGTTAACTTTACCCTCTCTAGCTTTACCATGTACAAAACATTTTGCTAGACATTCTGGAGAATGAGTAGAGGTCTGGTTCCTACCCTCATGAGCTTCCTGCCTCGTTGAGGAATTAACATACAGACACGAGAAACAATAACCAGGAAGCCAAGGTAGGCAACATAAGTAAGCCAGGATTTGTTCTACTTTTTTTTTTTTTGCGGTACGCGGGCCTCTCACTGTTATGGCCTCTCCCGTTGCGGAGCACAGGCTACGGACGCGCAGGCTCAGCGGCCATGGCCCACGGGCTCAGCCGCTCCGCGGCATGTGGGATCTTCCCGGACCGGGGCACGAACCCGTGTCCCCTGCATCGGCAGGCGGACTCTCAACCACTGCGCCACCAGGGAAGCCCTGTTCTACATTTTGAAGGTAAGTGGAGTTAGGTGGGTAGAGAAGGGGGATAAAACTTTCCAACATGAGTGGAGACATGGAGTTCTGTGTGAATGATCAAAATTAACAAGGATGAAATAGGATAACTCGGGATGGCAATCCAGAGAAAAATACTGAACAAGGAATCAAAATTTAGGAGCTGAAAACAATAATTTTATGCTACCAAAAATAAAATCTATATAACAATCCTGATTAGAAGATTAGATCTGGTTTCCACAACTCTTAGCTGAAGGAAAAGATGCAAGAAAAGGAAAAACAGTAAAATGCAAACAAATTACAATACTGGTTTAAACACCACTTTTTTTTCTAACATCTTTATTGGAGTATAATTGCTTTACAATGGTGTTTTAGTTTCTGCTTTATAACAAAGTGAATCAGCTATACATATACATATATCCCCATGTCTCCTCCCTCTTGCATCTCTCTCCCACCCTCCCTATCCCACCCTCTGGGTGGTCACAAAGCACCGAGCTGATCTCCCTGTGCTATGCAGCTGCTTCCTACTAGCTAGCTATTTTACATTTGGTAGTGTATATATGTCCATGCCACTCTCTCACTTTGTCCCAGCTTACACTTCCCCCTCCCCGTGTCCTCAAGTCCAGTCTCTACGTCTGCATTTTTATTCCTATCCTGCCCCTAGGTTCTTCAGAACCTTTTTTTTTTTTAGATTCCATATGTATGTGTTAGCATATGGTACTTACTTCTCTCTTTCTGACTTAGTTTACTCAGTATGGCAGACTCTAGGTCCATCCACCTCACTACAAATAACTCAATTTTGTTTCTTTTTATGGCTGAATAATATTCCATTGTATATGTGTAAACACCACATTTTTAAAAAGTAAAAGGAAGACAACAAAAGCAAAATGATACATAGCCCAACTTAAACCGGCTTCTCCTGGCTATGCAACATCGCACTAATCCTTACAGCCTTACTGTCTAGCACAGCGGCTGCTTATAGCTGCTGCTCAAAAACATCCATGGACGTGAATCAGCCTGGTGATATTTCAGCTGCCTCAGCAAAGGGCTCATGACAGTCAACAGTCATATTATAGCATTTCTAGTCTCTTATGCATTTATGACATTAAGTACAGACTCCTGTCACTGTAGCCCCAGTTTTTAATTATCTTGTTGAAACCCCAAATCACAAGCTCTCCATATAATTTCTGAACTTGTTATGGTGATTTAAAAAAAGTGAATGCATTCATTAGTAAAAGTTCCTCTCTGGCAGATTATTAACTGCCAAGGTATTGCTGAGATAACACACGTTTCAAAATGGCTTCTCCTCTAGATCATATTTCTGTGATATAAAACTGGGATTTGGGTCAGGGTGGCTGGAGTTTTAATCATCGCTTTTTTGAAAGACCTTCTCGGTAACTTTGGTTTCACTTCTGAGTCTCTAAAACAGAGATTTGTGTTTGGAGCTCTGGGAAAGTTAACCTGGTTTTCTTGGGCATCTTAAGAAAACAGGAAGAATCCTGAACGAATCTCTTGGTCAAATCCCCTAACTCACTGGATAAAAAACCCACAATCACTCTTCAGAGGCTGCGTGCCCCATCTCCTTGGGCCTTCCCATCTCTTAAAATCTCGGCAGTGATTCTTCTTGCAGTTATTTCTGCATTAGTAACTTTAAAGAAATAGCATGTTTATTTTGTGCGTGCTATTCTTAATATATTTATTGAATGCTTTGCTTTCTGCTTGATTACTTTCATTTCTCCTTTAATTTCTCTCTAATCCAGGGGTTGGTGGTCCAAAGTATTTTAGAAAACTGGCCTTTCCTTTTATCTTATTACTAAGTCTCCAGGGAAAGGTTTTTCCTGGCATAAATTCTATATCATTCGACCTTAAAATCTTCCAGATTCAATTAAATCCATTGCCTCGTTTTGCTCAGTGAATCACAAGAACAAACCACCCTCACCCTTTGCCTAGTAGATTCTCATATTCTTTGTGAAATCAAACATCAGCCTTCTTTTTACCAATGTAAACAATCCTCACTTATTTTTAGCCTTGTCTCATTCTTCTCTTCATTATGAGACTTAAAGACGCCTGTAATAGACTCAGAGAAGATAACATGGTAAATAACCTTTGAAAGAGGGAACATAATTTAAATTGGATGATATATTATGTTTCTTTGGCTGTCCCTGTGTGTTTTAGTTTATTAATAATGAAAAAGAAGACTTTCTAAACTCTTCAAACTTCCTTCCTCAAAAACCTTTTCTTCAAAATTTACTTCCCAGCAAAGCTGCTTTTATAACTAATTAAAGCCCCTCTCATGCCCACACTTATGCCTTGATTTTTTTATATAAAGCCTTACTTAAAATCATAATCCCTCCCTCTAGCACTGCCCATCTCCCAGTTAGACTTTATTTTTCCCCAAAGTATTCATTGCCCTCTGACATGCTATTTATTTTATTTTATGTTCATTGTTTATCTCTCCCTCTCCTGGAATATAAGCTCCATAGGGGCAGAGATTCTTGTCTGTTTTGTTCACTGCTGCATCCTTAGTGCCTAGAATATTGCTGTCACATACTAGAACTCAGATCTGTTGAACAAATAAATTAACATGTACCCTATCGCTAGCATTGAAAATATCTGCATGAATAGAATACCAAATATAAAAGGTAGAACAAGTCCAAATTCAGGAAATAAAAATTAAAAAAAAAAATTCATATCATTCTAGAGATAAGGAAGATCTAAGAGGGTCATCTGCATGATAAAATGATGACCCTATTAAGCATCCAAGAGCAGACAAGCTGATATCAGGAAATTTAAGAGAAATATTACTAATAACTAAAATTACAATTGCATTAGCAGCTCTATAAACAGGCGGCATGTATAGGAAAGATGAAAAATATAATGTGTAAACACAGTGCACAAATGAGGCAAAGGGAATAAAATTTAAAAATGGAACTTGGAGGGGATATATGTATACATATAGCTGATTCACTTCATTGTATAGCAGAAACTAACACAACATTGTAAAGCAATTATACTTCAATAAAAATAAATGGAGCTTGGGCTTCCAGGGTTCTTCTTTTTTCCCAGCTTTGTTGAGATACAATTGACATATAACATTGTATAAGTTTAAGGTACAGGTTTCCAGTTTTTTAACTTGGGTATGGTCACATTTAAGATGACTAAAAATGTCAGTTGATCATGGTCGATGTGGGGTTGCATACAGAATGTTATGACAGAGCTTCTCGTTCATTCCATGGCCAAGTAAAACAGACTATCAGTAGAAGTATGAGTGCAGACCGTATTAGGAAGACTGAGATAGTTGGATGAGAATAGAGTGAAAAATGTAGAATAAAAAGATGAGGTGAGGGAAGTGTAACGACCAGGGAAAAATTAATTAGAGGTGGAAAGAACCTTAGACATTATCTCACTCAGTGGCTTCATTTTGTAGGTGAGAAAACTGAGACCCAGAGAGGCTCAAGCAGTTACTTAATGGCAGACGTGGTTATCAGTGGAAATTGTGGGCAAATCTTAAATCAGAGAAAGAACATATTAAGAAAAGAGGGCTGGGGCTTCCCTGGTGGCGCAGTGGTTGAGAGTCCGCCTGCCGATGCAGGGGACACAGGTTCATGCCCTGGTCTGGGAAGATCCCACGTGCCACGGAGCGGCTAGGCCCGTGAGCCATGGCCGCTGAGCCTGTGCGTCCGGAGCCTGTGCTCTGCAATGGGAGAGGCCACAACAGTGAGAGACCCGCGTACCGCAAAAAAAAAAAAGAAAAGACGGCTGAACCAGAGATCTAGAACAGAAACAGAAAGTGGAGACCAGGAGGTAAGAGTAGGAATGGTTCAAACAGAAGAGCAAACAACACAATTAAAGGTGAGGCATTTGAGAAAGAGCTTCAAATCTGACAAAAAGATCTATTGGCTTCATAGAATCTAAAACTATAACATCCACCTGTTACTTAGATGTGCAAGAACTGTGGGTATATAATGAAGTGCTTAGGAGAATACAGTGGGCCATCAGAGACAAAGAAGAGAGCAAATGGGGGTATTCAGCATGTCTTAGAAGAAAGGATAAGAATTCAAAGTCCAACTGTACCTCGGTCAGAAATCAGCTTCGTCAATCACATGTCATAGCTGTGTAACCTCAAGCAAGTTCCTTAATCTCTCTGATCCCCAAAGCCTCATCTTTAAATGGGAATGATCATACATATCTTGGAGGGGTGTTGTAAAAGTAAATGAGAGAGGGACTTCCCTGGTGGTCCAGTAGTAAAGAATCTGCCTTCCAATGCAGGGGACGTGGGTTCAATCCCTGTTCAGGGAACTAAGATGCCACATGCAATGGGGCAACTAAGCCCGTGCACCACAACTACTGAGCTCATGTGCCTCAAGGAGAGAGGCCACGTGCCACAAACTTCAGAGTCCACAGGTCCTGGCACCCACGTGCCACAACTACAGAGCACATGCGCCCTGGAGCCTGCGCACCACACTAGAAAGAAGCCTGAGCGCCGCAATGAAAGATCCCGCGTGCCACAATGAAGAGCCCGCATGTTGCAGCTAAGACCCAATGCAAACAAAAAAATAAATTAAATAAATAACTATTTTTAAAAAAGTAAATGAGAGTACATAAAAATATCCAGCACTAGTAGGAACTCTGTAGATGATATTTCCATGTCAAACTGACCCCTGCCTCAGCCCAAATGGCCCTATCTTTAGTAATCCAAAGGCTGAGATTGACACCACTGGCTCTCCCCTCCTCCAGTGCTCGTTTTGTCACTGAAGAGATGGGGAAAATGAAAACAAGTATTAAGTAGGTTGTAGTGCGTAAGGAAAAAAAAAACAACCTGGGAATAGAATCTCTGAGTATTTGGGTGTTGACCAAGCAGACCCTGCTCAATACAGAGCAAATGTTTAGATGAGTCTTGAAGGCCCTGTGGTCGCCACATGGTCTAATCTAAGCTGAGTGTCCCTGCCTGATAAGCCCTGCCTGATAACACCAGCCAAAACACAGCAAAACATTGAGCCAAATTGGGTTTTACAAATAATCATAGAAAGTGGAGGAAGTGAAATTCTATTGACAGGTTATCTAACTCTGGCTTTACTGAAGACCAAGAGAGACAGTGAAATGTAGCATCCCAAAGGGAGAAGAAGGTAGTCTTACTCCTCCTGAAGAACCAAAGGATTTCCACTTTTCCCTTTATTTACTAAGGTTTAACCCTCTCTTGTCATAGATGTTTTCATTTGGAAATTGTTTTCTGCTAATGTGCTAAGGTACGAATTGTTTCCTCCTGAAAGATCCCTGAGAAGCTAAGTCAGAATACTAAATTCTTTATAAAATCTCTCTCTTGCATTCACAGATATAGATGTGGTGAGGCAAGAGGTCATTTTACCTTCTAAATCATACCTTCCTCATTGTCCAATGTATTTCAAGTCCTGCAGTTTATTTTCTTTCATTAAACCATAGAGAATATCATGTTTTCCAAAATGAGCAGCATTTCATTTTCCTTTCAGTTAAGTAATTTCTGTTTCTTGAACGTCACTTCAGAATTCAAGAGTGTCATCTCACCAATAGGTAAATAACTAGCAAAAAACTGTAAACGGAAACAGAGACGAGGAGTTTCTGCTGCAGAAACACTGCAGTGGCCCCTCGCTATGGGTCCTCAGCACTCACCTTGCCACCATACCAGATGCTTTCATTTCCCTCCGGATCAACATCGTCCGTTGCCAAGGTGAGGCAGACCAGTCTCCGTTTCAGCCCCTTGGCTTTAATCTGTTTCAGTGCTTGCTTTCCTATGAAGTCTGCCGGCTGCAGGAATCCAAGATAATGATGATGAATGAATACTCAGACACTGTGACAAGGTTAGAGATGCAAGCATTTAAATTTGTCTTTGCTATTTTCTTGCCAATCACACATTAAATAAAAATACAGATTGGATCAAACGTCTAGACAAATATTTCTTAGTCCCTGAATGACACCTATTCTTTCAGAAGAGGTTAGACTTAGGGGTAATAACTTGTGATAACAATTTTACCAGAACTACCTAGGCAGAAAAATGTAAGGCATGATATTGAGATGGTGGGTTATGAAAGGGACCCTTGTATCTACTGGTTCTGGACAGTGGGAACGGTGGGCAGTGAGCATGGCGAGACTCAGTTTCTACCTAAAGTAAGCCTTTCCTAAGAAGGAAATCCACTTTTTTGAAATGTGATGCCAAAGCAACTCCAAAATGCCTACATTTTTTCCCTCTTCAGAATAATGGTTCCCGGGATGCATTAACCTACTGGGTTGCACCGTTAATTCATTCAAGAAATTTATTGAGCCCCTACTGTGTGGGAGGCACCATGCTGGGCCCTGGGTTACAAAATTAGTCAAACACAGACATTTTGATCAAAGAGCTTATTCTGTAATGCTGTGCTTTTCAACCTTTTTTTTCCTTTTGGGGAGAACAAAACAACAAACACAGGAAGAGCTTGGTTCATTTGAGTTCTTATGTAGGATAAATTCATGATAACACAAGTCATAACAAACCAAAGTTCATTACAGTTAAATTATGTTTATCTAAATACAGAAGGAATGCTACAACAAAATTTTTTTGCTATCTTGGTATATATATTTTTTTCTTTTTTTTTTTTTTTCGGTACGCGGGCCTCTCACTGTTGTGGCCTCTCCCATTGCGGAGCACAGGCTCCGGACGCGCAGGCTCAGCGGCCATGGCTCTGCGGCATGTGGGATCTTCCTGGACCGGGGCACGAACCCGTGTCCCCTGCATCAGCAGGCGGACTCTCAACCACTGCGCCACCAGGGAAGCCCCTCTTGGTAGATTTTTAAAAGAAGACTTGCTATCACGGATACATGATGACAGGGATGCTTTTTAGTGTTCTTATCTATATAGGAAGCCAATGATTGCAATGAAAAAAAAAACAAAACACTTTATTGTGTGGAAAAGCACACAATCCTGGAGTGGCCAAGCACTATATAGTGTGTCTTGTGGAATGCTGAGAGATCCTGAATAGCTTCCTCAGCTCCTATTATGAAATCTGAATCTTTGCTGATAGAGATTCATTTAGATCTTGAAGGTTTGGGGTCCTCCTGAGTCCCTATTAAAGAATATTCTTTCAATTATTTACTCAGCTGTTGTTATGCCCCTGCTATGTATCAGATACTAGATACAGGATATTCAGAGCTAAATACAACAGGGTCTTGTAGCCTCTGGGAGGTCCCTGAGGAGATGTGACCCCTTCCTTCCACATCACAATATGCCCAGCGCTGAAATTATTTTATCTCCTCAATGTTTTAACATATCAGAGGAAAAAAGAATGATTTGAGATTACTGGAAACATGGTAGAATATGACAGCGATAGTATACAAATCAGCTATACCAGTTTGAAACATGATTCACTGTTGCTTCTGTGTGTTTTATGAGAGTGTGAAAATCACAACATTTTGGAAATTTAAAACAAAAACTGTCTAATGCATGTCTAAGGCAGAAATGCAAACAAACAGTTGCTATGATAGGGGCATGTACAGTGGGAGCTCAAGAAGGCGTATGATCAGTTCTATCTAGGGTGAGAGGGGGGCTGGAGCAGCATTCTGTCAGCAACAGTTTTATGGAGGAAGCAGCTTGAACTGAGTTTGAAAGATGAGGCTTCATGATAACTACTGTCTGCATACCCTTCTCCAAAAGTCCTTGCGCTTTTAAGTCAATCTTCCCAACAATCCAGATGGTGGATTTGGGGTCGAAAAGAAGTGAGCTAATTTAGCCAAAGACACTCAACCAAGATCTCAGAAGTCCCAGCCCCATTCTTTTCATCTATTTTGAGCTGCCTTCACTGAGCCTCTTAAGCCAACATCTGCCACACCTTCAGAGGGACTGTGGTGAAAGCTGCCACATCCAAAGCTTTCAGAAATGGGGACTCTAGGGGGTGCTGGACGAGAACTGCTGGGGTGGATGCCATGGGGGTGGGGGGAATAAGAAGTGCTGGAAGGGGAGTCTAACTCTGCCAAATTCATAATTTTACCAAAGTCTAAGCAGGAACATAAGGTACCAGTTAATCATAAGAAATAGGAAAGATGGGCACCCCAGAAAACTTCCTTTAAAAGAGAAAAGTTATAGTAAATATTAAAAAAATAATTTAATTCATTATTAATTTAATTAAGTTACTAATTTAATTCAAAAATTAAAGTAGTAAATAAGTAATATTAATAATATTTACAATTTATTAGGCACTTGCTATGTGCCAGACGCTCTGCTGAGGGCTTTACAATCCTCATTAAGATTCCTATAAGACAGATCATTTTATCCCCAGCTTATGAAGAGAAGGCCCAACAAAGTTAAGGGTCTTTCCTGAGGCTCGGTTATGTAAGTCAGCACCTTTAGATTTTATCCATACGCATTTTTTAAATGGCTGTGCCTGGAGTCTATCACTGGCAGGAACAGCTGATGTAAATACTCTAAAGAACGTTTCTTTTAAATTATTTTGAAACACAAATATATGATATCACTTATATGTGGAATCTAAAAAAAATGATACAAATGAACTTATTTACAAAACAGAAACAGACTCACAGACATAGAAAACGAATTTACGGTTACCAAAGGGGAAGGGGGGAGGGAGGGATAAATTAGGAATTTCGGAGTAACATATACACGCTACTATATATAAAATAGATAAACAACAAGTACCTACTGTATAGCACAGGGAACTCTACTTAGTATTCTGTAATAACCTATGTGAGAAAAGAATCTGAAAAAGAATACATATATATGTATAACTGAATCACTTTGCTGTACACCTGAAACTAACACAACACTGTAAATTAACTATGCTTCAATAAAAAATTAATTAAAAAATTATTTCTAGGTAGCCTAACCTATCTTGAATGACATTCACTACACAATAATATTTTTGTACTATGTGAAAGGATTTGAAAACACCCTGAAGGTTAATATTAATGAAATTTAACCTCTATATCTGTATATTCCTGAATTAGGAAGTGATCTTGTCAGCAATACCGTCCTTAGACATGAATGAAAACAATACTCAAACAACAACAACAAAACCCTAATTAAAAGTAAGGAACACATACTTAAAACACAGATAAGAGGTGACACCTGCCCCTTGAGACAGTTCTCCCTTCCCAGGCTAACCTTGGGCCCGACTTGGGAAGATTTAAAAGTGGGGTGATAGCATTTCATTCTCATTTTGCTTGGCTTTCCTCCCAAGATTGCAGACTTTATTATACAGTTATTATTTATAAATGAGAGAGGAAAACGTGTCTGAAGGTTAAGTGCTGAGATTAAAATTGGTGCCTTCAGGATGACCTGAGAACAGAAATGTATCTCTTAATGAGTCACTACCAAATTAACTACATAAATAGCTGTTCATGTCTTTGAGAAACACTTCTGGGGCACTGAGATTATACCTTAAAATAATTTTGGCTTATATTTCTAATCTATTAATTTTTAAGAAGCAGTAAGAGCCATTAAAGCAGCCACCTGTGATGCATCCTAAATATAACATCCACATAGATGAAAACATTAAGTAGATTTTAAGTGAAATGTAACTCCTCATCTCTTACTAGCTTTATTAAAAGCACACGTATTATCGAAAAGCACATGGAAATGAAATAAATTAAACCAATATATTTTGGGTTGGGATTCTCAGAGCAATGGAGAACTTTCAGATGTGTAGCTAAAGCGAATTCGACAGCAGCAGTGGAAGGAAGGTTCTGATACGAACTCTGGGTGGTGGGCTCTTACAAACCAGGAGAGAAATGATAAAAACCTAGTTTGGGACCTCTTCTGTTCCATATTTAGAGTTAAAATCCATCAGAAAATTCAAAGCAGTCATCAGTTTGATTGAATTTTTGGCCAATATCCTTTTAATCTAAATGTCAAGAGTTTTCCAAAGGCATAAGAGAATCAATGTAACATCCTGGGTCCTAAGAAAGCCCCCCTTAGAAACCAGGCACAGCACTGGTTGTGGAATCATGCTCCCGTGTTTGCAGACCTGAAGAGAGCTGCAGAGAGACCCGGTGGTCACCAACTACTGTCAGTGGCAGAGCAGAGATGAAAATCTGGGTAATAGATTTCTGCTGCTGTCCCTCAACACATTCCTGAAAAGTTCCTTATTTAAAATGAGGCCAGGAATCATTCATTAAAAACAGTCCTCATGGGACTCCCTTTGGAAAGCACGTGGCCCTGACTAACCTGCGGTCCATGTGAACCTTAACTTTCTCTGGTCATTTGTCAAATACCAGGTGCATCTGTGTTTGTCTCACAGTTAAACTGATGAAGCCATATACTGGATTCGTTCATTTGAGGGAATGGATCTGACCGGCCCACCATCCCATCAAGACAAATTATACCATCATTCATTTCATAGTCACACAGTTAGAATCATAGAAGTTTTTAAGCAGGCAGAAAACTTAGTCCAAGGTCATTTTTCATATGAGAAAATTAAGGCCCAGAGTTAACGTTCTTGCCCAAAGTGACAAAGTGAGTTATTACCAAACCTCGAATCCAGGCTTCCCAATTCTTGCTTCCTTCTCCTCTATGCAGAACTTTGTAACATTCCATGTACGTTTATAATAACCACAATTTCTCTATCTCTTCATTAGCAAAATATTAAATTATGAGTGTAGCAAGTCCAGTCTATTACTGACTGGAAATGAATACTCTCACATTCACAGTTTTTATTCTCTGCTCTTGGCAATTTAAAACAATTTATCTAGCATTTTTCTAACCAAAACCACTAATCAATTAAGTATTCCTTTTCAAAAAAGTCTTTAATATAACTAGAAAAGGGACTCTATTAACCCAAAGAAAGGTGTGGATACATTGAAACCTGGAGAAAATATTTAAAATAAGATTCCCAAGCCAGGCCAATAATTCGTTAATTGCATCCAAACCAAACTAGATGTTTCAAAATGAAAATAGCACCCATTATGTGTTTTATGACTTTTACTAGATTCAATATTAAGAAAATATTTACTTTTCAGTCTTTGAGTCTTATGATTCACAGGAAAACAGTGGAACTGACTTGTGGCTTTGTCAGATGTACTTTTTTTTTTTTAATTAAAGCATAGTTGATTAACAATGCTGTGTCAGTTTCAGGTGTATAGCAAAGGGATTCAGATGTACTTTTAGGCTTAACTGCATTAGCAACAATTAGAACATAGGGTTTTCATAATAGCTTTCATCTCTCTAGACTACAGTGAAGAACAATTGCCCATTTGGTGTTTTAAGGAGAGCACTCAAGCCTAAATGCAAAGTAAATTATTATTTATTTCTTAAAGGAAATAAGAAAAACACAAAGAAATGAAGCTGGAGTCTTCAAAAAACTGAAAGGGTTTTATCTATAGTTGGTTTTCCATAAAAGATTTGTTTTAGATTCCATTCAATAAGATGGAAGGGACCTAACATTTATTGAGGTATCAAATGTTCTTTAGCTCATCTAATATTTATAACAAACTTATAAGGTGGATATTTTCTTCATTTTACAGTTGATAAAACTGAAGTGCTTTTAGGTTAAGCAACTTTAGTTTTTGAATAGGTTAGTGGCAGAGCCATGGTTCAGACCCTTCAAATACTTACTAAACCCGTAAGAATTACTGGACACAGGACCAGCCCTGAGGATTCTTGGCCTCTGTCCCCAAGGACCTCAGAGTCTAGCTAAGGAGGCAGCCAATATTATGGGGTGTAAAAATATCATGGTAGAGATAAGTACAGGGTGTTATAGAAGAGGGGTCCCAGCATTCCCCTGGCTTTAATTGCCACCTATATATATATATATATATATATATATATATATATATCAGTGATCCAAATCCATACTTTCAGAGCAGAGGTCTCCAAACCAACGTGCTCAGCTGCCACTGAGACTCTCCATTTAGCTGTTCCATAGCCTCCAACCTCGCCAAGTCCTTCCAACCTCAGAATCACATCCCACCTGTGTTTCCTAGTTCATTAACAATATCCTAGATCCTACTTTCCACTCCCTTCACAAATAGTCCTTCATGTGGTCTCCAGCCTACCTCTTTTTTATCACTCCTACCTCTTTCTTCTCTATCCTATGGCCACTGCCTTAGTTGAAGCCCTCAACATCTCTCCACTAGATTTCTTCAATAATTGGGTAAAGTGATCTTCCAGTCACCAGGGTAATTCCCTTTTAATCTGTTTTCCATCACCAGAATGTCACTCCTCACTCAAAATCCTTCAAAGGCTTCTCAGTGTCTCCAGGATACACTCCAAATTTCCTAGCCTGGCAGATGAGACCCTTCCTGATGAGGTCCCAGTACTTTCTCTGGCGTTATCTGCATCTGCTATGTGCCAGCCCTGATAAGTGTTGGGGATAAAATGGTAAACAAGATGTATGTTGTATTGCCAGAACCTCTACTCAAGAAGTTTATGTCAAAAGATCAAGAAAAATGAACAAAATAATTTCAAGCTGTAACATATCCTATAAGGAGGATGTAGCTACAAAATTTCTTTTAAAAATTATCAAATAAAATCCAATAACATAGGACTTCTCTGGTGGCGCAGTGGTTGAGAGCCCGCCTGCCGATGCAGGGGACACGGGTTCGTGCCCTGGTCCGGGAAGATCCCACATGCCGCAGAGCGGCTGGGCCCGTGAGCCATGGCCGCTGAACCTGCGCATCCGGAGCCTGTGCTCCGCAACGGGAGAGGCCACAACAGTGAGAGGCCCACGTACCGCAAAAAAAAAAAAAAAAAATCCAATAACATAGAAAAACATAATACATCATTACTAGGTGGGTTTTATGCCAAAATTAGGTTAACATTTGAGAATAAATGTAATTCATCATATAACAAAGTAAAAAAGGAAAACCATATGATAATCTCAATGGATGCAGAAAAAGCACTTGCCAAAATCTAATATTCCTAATTCAAAAAACAAAAAACCCAAACTTTTAGTGCTAAGAACAGAAAGGAATGTCCTCAGCCTGATAAAGAGCATCTATGAAAAACCTACAGCTTACTCTATGAAAAACTTACAGCAAACATCATACTTAATGATGAAAGACTGATGATGATGATGAATGTTTCCCATCTAAAACCAGGAAACAAGATAAGCGTGTCTGCTCTTACCACTTCTATTTAACTTTGTTGCAGTTTCAACCAGTAGAGGATCTAACCAGTACAATAAGGCAAGAAAAAGAACTGAAAGGCATCCAGATGAGAAAAGAGACAAAGAAAAGCTTTATTTTCATACAATGCAATTATCCATGTAGAAAATCCAATGGAATCTACAAAAAAAAAGAAAAAAGAGAACTACACAAAAAAGTACTAGAACTACTAAGTGGGTTTAACAAAGTTACAGAATGTGAGATCAATATACAAAATGCATTGTTTTCTATACACTAGCAGTAAACACCTGAAACTTGAAATTTAAAATGCCATTTACAGTAGTATCAACATACAAAATACTTAAGGATAGATCTGTAAAAAGATATGCAAGAACTATAAACTACAAAACATCTTTGGAATTAAAGATTACCTAAATAAACAGAGAGATATACCTCATTCATGGGTTAGAAGACTTGAACTGACCTATAGATACAATGCAATTCCAGTCAAAATCCCAGCAAGCTTTTTGATTCATGGAAATTCAAAGGATGTACAATAACTAAAACAAACATTGTAAAAGAACAGCAAAGTTGCGCGACTATCACAACCTCAATTTAAGCTACAGTAATCAAGACAGTATGGTATCATTATCAAGAAAGGTAAATAGGTCAATAGAACACAGTAGAGTCCGGAAACAGACCTAAACATATACGGGCAACTGTTTTTTGACAAAGGTACAAAGGCAATGCCATTTGAACATACAGCCTTTTTCAACAAACGGTGCTGTAAACAAATGGACATCTATATGCTAAAAAATAAACTTCAATCCATATCTTTTACCAGATAGAAAAATTAACTAAAAATAAACCACAGCTCTAAAAAAATGATAAAACATCTAGGAGAAAACAGCAGAAAATCTTTGTGACTTGGGTTAGGCAAAGATTTTTAGATACAACATGAAGAGCGTGGTCCACAAAAGAACAAGTTGAGAAGAACTTTAAAAATTCAAAATTAAAAACTTCTGCTCTTTGAAAGTCACTATTAGACAGCTATATGTATACATATATCCCCTCCAAGTTCCATTTTAAAATTTTATTCCTTTTGCCCATTTGTGCACTGAGTTTACATGTTATATTTTTCATCTTTCCTATGCGTGCCATCTGTTTATAGAGCTGCAAATGCAACTGTAATTTTAGTTATTAATAATATTTCTCTTAAATTTCCTGATTATCAGCTTGTCTGTTCTTTGATGCTTAGTAGGATCATATTTTATCACGCAGATGACATTCTTTTATCTTCCTTATCTCTAGAATGATATGAAATTTTAAAAAAATTTTTATTTCTTGACTTTGGACTTGTTCTACCTTTTGTATCTGGTATTCTATTCATGCAGATATATGCAATGCTAGCGATAGGGTACACGTTAATTTATTTGTTCTACAGATCTGAGTGTCTAGCTGGTATACTTTAAATGTCAATTTATTGCATGTTAAGCTGTTAAAATAACAACAATAAAATAAAAGCAATCTAAAGAATTACTTCAATTCATTCCTAGCCCAGGGTTTCCATAGACTTCCAAATTAGAAAGCAGTCAGCTAAATAGCACACTTAAGCTTTTAGGCTGGGAATAGAGTATTGTTTCATAACAGAAATTGGATATATATGAGGATAGTGATTCAATGGTTGTTAGTTTAATGTGCTCTGACAGATGTTTCAAGAATGATAAACTAGATCTCAGACTAGATTTTACTTCCTTTTCTTTTTTTCTCCCTTTATCATTCAGCAACAGAAATGGGTAAGAGACTAAGGATGGCTTAATTAAAATAATACAATCGTGTGGTTCATACAGATAACATAGCAAGTGTCTTCGACCACTGTGCAAGGTGGTATTTCATAGAATTTTAGACATGGAAGGGAGCCCTCATTTTTACAGACTAGCAATCCCAGATGGAAAATGAAGTAAAATAGCTTTGCCAAGGTCACAGAGCTAGAATTTGGTGATATTTTTAAAAATTCATTCAAAAAAAGAAAAAGATTTGGGACAGAATGTATTAACTGGTAGCCAATTGTCTGACCAGGCTGTGTTTCTGCTTTCCTGTATGCATAGGACCATAAGCAGGTATGAGGTTAAAATAACTAAGACAGTGGTTCTCAATCTTCATTGCATAAAACAAGAAACCAGACCCTACCCCCAGGGTTGATCCAATTGGTTTGGGCAGGTCAGTGTTCTCGAACTTCAGCATTCATCAGAATCACGTGGAGGGCCTGTTAAAACAGATTGCCAGCCCCATCCCCAGAGTTTGATTTTGGGAGTTGGCATGGTGCCCAATAACTTGCATTTCTAATAAATCCTGAAGTCACATTGATGCTGCTGGTCTGTGAACCACACTTTGAGAACTACTGGGGGCAAGGCATCAGGTAACTTTTCTTTTAAGTTCTTCAAGATGGTAACGTTCAGCCAGTTGAAAATCACTGGCCTAAAAACAATCATTCTCAATCTTTTTTGGAATCACCTGGGAATTAAAAAAAAATACTGCTGCCTGAGTCTCTACCCCAGCTCTTCTTTTTTTTTTTTTTTTTTTTGCGGTACGCGGGCCTCTCACCGTTGTGGAGCATAGGCTCCGGCCCGTGCAGGCTCAGCGGCCATGGCTCACGGGTCCAGCCGCTCCACGGCATGTGGTATCTTCCCGGACCGGGGCACGAACCCGCGTCCCCTGCAACGGCAGGCAGACTCTCAACCACTGCGCCACCAGGGAAGCCCCCAGCTCTTCTCTTTAAATTGATCTGGGATGCAGCCTGAGCCTTGGGATGTTTTAAAGGATTTTGCACAAATAAAGGAATCCTACTTCAGATGACTGTGGCATGCAGCCAGGACTGAGAGTCGCTGAAAATGTTTTGCCTCCTCAAATCTTATTACCATTTACCTAAAATTTCCCCAGAGCTGGGTACTTTCACCACCATCACATACTAGAAATTCCTTTCTAACTGGTTGTCTGTGAACAATGATTTATTTCCACTTCGATGTTTTACTAATATTTATTGAATACTTGGATGCAGTCGGCCTGGTGGTGAGGGTTTTGCCTCTTTACCATCCTTTTGTTTTGCTTTGCCTACTGAATGGTTATGCTTTAAATCGTCTTTCCTTAAAGACAGACCCTGTAATTTCTAGAATCAATACTGTCTTCTAAGTTGTGGTTAATATATATCACATTTTATTCTGTTTCTGCTGGTTAGAAACTCAAGACAGGAAAAGAGAGGGAGAGAGAGAAAGGGTGGGGGGATCTTATAGAAAAAAAAAAATCTTCTGCTCTTAACACATTACCCTTAGTATTTGATTCTCTGTGGCTCTTGGCTGGGGTTATCTGGAAATGGATAGATTCAGTAATTCCAAGAGGAAAATTCCAAGAATACTTATGACTGCAACCTAAGGCAGTTGATTTTCCTTCTGCTTTTAATTAATGCATTTCTTTCATTTCCAACTAAAAAAAAGAAAGCCACTAATTTTTTCCCCCAAAAGTAACTTCCTCTGGAACAAATTATAATACTATTAAGCACAATGATATGACTTGTTTCAGGTAAAGGGGTTTTCGCTGAGAAGACTTAACAGGAAATATTCCGTTATTTTTACCTGTTTCACAGTTGTGCTTAATGCTTCCTGTCAGGACCCTACGCTCACTCTTTCCAAGACAGTACTGATACGCACTACTACACAGCCCTCCTCATGAAGAACAGTATTTTCAGAATTAAGGTTAAGAATGCATCCTACAGCTTTTAGTTCCCAAAGTTCCATTTGTTCCAAGCTTCATGAGATCTGAGAGCCATCAGGAGCTGTATCTTTAACTTTTAGACCTGTGGCCTAGCGAGGTGTTTAATAAATGGTACTTAATGAATGTTGACGAGATGAATGAATGTATACACACGTCCGTAAGCCCACACCACAGGGAGACCAAGGCTCAGACAACTCTAAGAGTCAAGGAAGTCCAATGCCATCTTTACGATCTGAGATGTCCCCAATACTCCAGTTTTTCTTTTCCCTACTTTTGTACCAGTTTTGATAAGAACAGTTTCAGCCTAATGAGGTCAGATGGTCCATCTCCTCACCACACCACTTCCTTCTTAAAGTGGCCAAAGCAGCTCTTCTGATCGTACCACAAAACACAAAATTACTTATAACAAAATCATAACTGTGGGAGGTATTCATCGATAAAATGTAGCCATGTAGATCCTATGATACATGTTACCAGAAAATTTGGGGGCAGTTTTTCAAGGCTGATAAGCCCATTATGGGAAAGGACCTGGCTGGGAAAAGTGGTGGGTGAGAGAGCACTGCAGGGAGGTCAGAGTTCAACCTGGGCCAACACACAGGACAGCACCTAGGTCACTTCTCTGCGCTTCAGTTTCCTCATCCTCAAATGAAAAGGTGGTGCTGAGTGATCTCCAGTGGTCCTCCTAACTCTGACACAGCCTGCATCTCTATATTTCTCTTCATATTATGGCTTACACAATCACTGTGGAAACACTTAAGGGCCGAGCAGTGAAGTCTACATATTTACTTTGAAGGATAAGAAAAGAATTAATTTTAAACCATTGTAAAATGTCAGGATTTAGGGTTTTGTTTTGTTCTGATTGGTATTAAATACAAATATTCCCCTGTATTTGCTGCTTCAGTTTTCATATAACATCAATTTTCCAAAGCAATATGGACTTGCATTATATTATTCTTTAAAATGTTGTATGAAGCCAGGTTGGGTAACATTTTTGTTTTGAGGCACAGGACTTGAATTACCAAGTGACACAGTTCAGTTTATAATATAAATAGGTTTTCCAGGAACCTGTTTTACATTAGAGACTGCTACAAAACTAAGATAAAATTGTTGTGAGACCACCAAATAGGCTTGAAACGAAGTTGACCCAACCTATTCACCTGTCTTGGAAATTAGCAAGCATTGCTACAGTTAGCTTGATGCCCACTAACCACCTGAGTCATGGTAATTAAAAAAGACTGGCTTGATTAGGTCCAGGTCCTTGTGCTACATGGACCCTTCACCCAATGAAAGCATTAGAAATTAACTTTATGACACCACAATGAGAACCAACAATACAGAAATCATAAAAATATACCATAAATCAAAATCATTATCTATTAAATTAGTTTTGAGCTGAGCTTTGGTTATTGAAATAATTTAAAGGAACTATAAATATGCAATCCACACTACACCTGCTTATAATCATAAAGAGAGTTTTAAAAATCCATTTTCAACATGAAGAGATTGTTTGTGCCTTATCCCCAAACAATAATACCCAAACACTGAAGCAAAAAGTCAGCTATCTATTTACCTACTGGTGACCAACAACAGAACTTTAGTGCTTCAGGAGTCAGGTCATTTTCACCTTATTTTACAAAGCTAAACCAAGATTTCTGTTATCAGAAGGAGCGATCTGCTGCTAGGCTCTGCCCAAACGTCAAGCACCTGCTTTCTCTGGTCTGGAGGCAGATGGTACATCATAAAATAAAAGTCATGGGGAAAATGCACAGAAAGATATTCCCTTTAAAACCCTTTAGGAGGTTCTTTTTTCCTAAAATCTAATGCTATAAATATACATGTTTATGTTAATATCTTAGCTTAGAATTTGGGAACTGATTCAGGGGCATTAAAAAAGTTTCCTTAGCCTGATTCATATTCATGTGTTCACATATTTCCATAGAATGGGGAAACAGCCTTTACTTTAGCTGATTAGCACCTAAGGCAGGCCAGAACAGGAATTTTGGAATCCTAACAAATACCCTGAGCGAAAGCAGCTGCCATCCTTATCCTTCAATATTACTGCTAACTGTACCTCCATTGAGTTCTCTTATAGTAACTAAGACACCGCTTAATAGGTGTTTGAATCAGCTCAGGCTGCTATAACAAAATAGCACAGATGGAGTAGCTGAAACAACAGGAGTTTACTTCTTACAGTTCTGGAGGCTGGTGAGTCCAAGATCAAGGTGCCAGCCAGTTTGGTTCCCCCATGAGCCTCCTCTTCCTGGCTGGCAGACAGCGCCTTCTCACTATGTCCTCAGGTGGTAGAGAGAGAGCAACCTCTCATCTCTCTTCTTCTTCTCATAAGAACATTGATCCCAACATGGAGGTCCCACCTCATGATCTCATCTGAACTAATTTCCTCCCAAAGGCCCCGCCTCCAAATAGCATCACAGGGGCTTAGGGCTTCAGCGTATGAATTTTGGAGGGACACAAACATTCAGACCATAACAATGGAATAACCTCATTTATATTTGTGGGATTTGTATAGATGAGCTAGGCTGTAATAAATTGGCCTCATAATATGCTTTTCCACAATAATTATGTAGGGCAGTGTTTCTCAAACTTTAGGTGCATAGGAATCCCCTGAAGCTTGTTAAACACAGATCTCTTGGCCCAACCCCCAGGGATTCTGATTTAGTAGGCCTGTGCGGGGGACCTAAGGATTTGCATTTGTAACAAGCTCCCAGGTGAGGCTCACGCTATCTGTTTGAGAACCACTGATGCAGGGGTTCCCTTTGGAATGTTAATATCAGTTATGATCCTTTGGGCCTGTATTGGCTTCTCAGTAATACCTGTTTTATGCTGAACATATTTGAAATGTGTCAGTTTGCTTATACGCAGATGTTGCAGTTACATACAAAGATGCTCTCAGTAAGCAGATGGATAGATCTGCTGGGGCGAGGCTGCTTCGTGCTGTGAGCACCCAGGGAGAGTCAATTAATGCAGTATGTCTATGTCTCATTAGCTAATTGTGACTTCACAAGTCACCGAGATTTACAAGTGTCTGCTGACATCTTATCCTTACTGATTTTTAATCTTAGAATTTAGATCTGGTCTTTAAGGTTGCTGGATTCTGCTATCTTACATCTACAAGCACGTGGCAATTGTTCGAACTAATATCAAATTTTGACAAATTTTAATATGAAGCATTTGAGCAATGCTTACTATATATGTTCAACTCATTTGTCCTATAATCATACTTGGCTAAATTTTAAAGCATGGCTCTGTCATGAAACAGCATAATTTTAAGATTTACTTCAAGTACACTTTGGAATGTAAACATACCTTATTTAGCTTTATAAAATATCCCAGTCCCGCTTCCAGGGGATTTGTATCACAGTTCATCTAAAAGGGAAAACACACATTTTAAATCTTAGATGAGTGCAAATTGTTTAATAACATCACTTTCATATATACTTTTTAGGAAGAGAACACTTTTTCACTATGAATATAGATTCTGAAAAAGGAAAATTGTGGACTGGCCTCAAAGTAATTTTTTAAATCTAAATTCAAATGTAGCCTTTCAGCAAATACTGTTATTTCAATAGCAAATTAGAAACTAAAATTCACAGTTTGTTTCCAAGGCTCTCTTTGTATAATAAACATCTGAGGGATACCACAACAATGATGTCTTCCCAGAAACAAGACTTTCAGAAGCTTTTATCTAACAATTTTACATAATAGGTTTTGAAAAGGTAGTAAGTAATTTACTTATCTTACAATCATCCAGAAATTGGATAAGTAGAGGAAAAAGCAGGTGATAGGAAAATGGCTTCTACAGAGTCAGGAGAGGAAAAGGAAAAAAAAAATAGAGATTGAATCTCAATCTTTTCAAATTGGTTGAGTTATTACAACATAGTTCAAGGGGAACTAAAGCCACTATTTGAGACTGGACCTGATTTTTGTTTGCTTGTTTATTTTGTTGTCGTTGGTCTCTTTTGCTCCAGGAGAACTGGTCTAAACCTCATAAAAAGTTGCCAAACTAAAAAAAAAGACAACACAGCCCTCGTATGAACTGCATGAGTAATATAAACTTGTTTTACATAACATAAAATTTCGGCCTCATATTTCCTAATCATTTGAGCACCTCTAAAATTTTTACCTGCTCAAAGTTTCAGAATTCCAGGAAAAAAATGAAAACAAAGCCCAGATGCTTGATTGATGTATTAACACTAGAGGGCGTGCTGGCACTGCTGGGAAATCGGAGGGACGGGGGATGGAGAAAACCATTTCAGAGAAGGGGTCCAAGGGAAAAGGCAGGGAGGCGCAGAAACGGCCTGACAGCAAAGGCTGCCTTCAGCTGCTTCATCCCTTGTGGCGTGTGGAGGCAGAGCGTCCTCTACTTTTCTCCCTGCAGCAGCCTCCGCTAAGAAACCCACCCACACCCGGCTTGTAGGCTGAGAATCCTTATAACACAGCACCTCTCCTGCAAAAACAGTGACTTGCCCCAGGGCCCTTGTTCTTTCAGGGGCTCTAGGAGGCTGCCCTCTCCACCTCAAAGCCCCACTTGCTTCTGCCCCTGGTCTAGCTGTCCAAGGGACGCTGCCTGCACTTTCAAACCCACTCTGCCCTCAAATTTATTGTTATATTCCTAGGCACTTTGTAGACTATCTAATCTCGACAATAACTCTGGAGGAGAAAGATTGGCCCTATCTTATAGAGAAGTAAACAGACTCTAGAGGGTTAAGGCCACACAGTTAGTATGTGGTGGAGGATACATCTGAACCCAAGAGACCCTACCCTGAAGTAAGTACATCTTTTACCACTGTCCCTTATCTCACCTCCCAGGCCTAAAACCTTAACGTCTTCCAAGGAAACTAGCAAATCTGAAAAAATTAAGGGGTCGAAAAATAGCCTGCCATATTGGAGATAAACAGAGAACAGAGTAATCTGGACCAAGTTGTTTATTATTTCTTAGTGTGATTGTGTTTTGAACAGGGATTGTGTGTAGAACTGCCAAACCCTTTGCCAAGAATCACCAATAATACCTCCTTCAGGGAGAGTTGAGAAGGTAGATGAGATCATGCCTATGAAAATGGTGTGTAACTACACAAATAGAAACCCTGAGTTCCCACTATTAATGGTGGGAATGGGCTGGACCAACGCATCCCAGACCACCAACCCCGCCCCCCTCAGAAAGACCCCTTTGGTTGCTACTTCCCCAAAAGGTGCGGGATAAGAAAGGACTGAGGATGGGCAATGTGACAGAGGAGAAGGAAGAATCTGAAAGGTAGTCCTCAAGTCCCGTGGGGTAGGCAGGCTCCCTTGGGATAGCCACAGCTCCCCACACAGTCAGAGACAGATGTCCGGGCTTCCCTGGTGGCGCAGTGGCTGAGAGTCCGCCTGCCGATGCAGGGGACACGGGTTCATGCCCTGGTCCGGGAGGATCCCACATGGCCGCGGAGCGGCTGGGCCCGTGAGCCACGGCCGCTGAGCCTGCGCGTCCGGAGCCTGTTCTCCGCAACGGAGAGGCCACGGCAGTGAGAGGCCCGCGTACCGCAAAAAAAAAAAAAAAAAAAAAAAAAAAAAAAAAAACAGAGACAGATGTCCAGGGCTCTCTGCTAAGCAGGAGGAATTAGGGCAGAATAAACATTATGTCACAATTCCACTGAATTTGCAGCTGGGAAATTGAGGAGAAAAACCTCTTTCCCTAATTAAATAAAACTTCGGGGAAATTCTCAGGTGGTCCAGTGGTTAGGGCTCTGCGCTTCCACTGCAGGGGGCATGGGTTTGGTCCCTGGTCTGGGGAACTATGATCTCGCATGCTGCACGGCATGGCCAAAACAAAAAAAAATTTTTTTTCTTATAATACATACTTTTACAGCCAGAGCCAATGCTAATGCAGTTAAAACTAACCCTTATATAAAAATCAGATACAATACACGTAAAATTTTAATAAAGATGCTAGCATTTCAAACCTCTGACCCCCAGGCTCTGAAAGCTTTCTCCAGTCTTAAGGCATTCATGGCATAGGTTCCAAAATTGTCAATTCCCTCTTCCTGGCCTGCATTCATGATAACGTCATAAAGTGCCGCAGAATCTTCTCGTCTGTGGTACAGCTCCCAACCCAGCTCACCTGAAATACACCCACAAGTGCCCACCAGAGTAAGAATGATGACCATGGAGTCTAATGTGCATTAGCTAAAACACATCAATAAATGGAGAGATTCCATTTATGCAATATAGGCACTGTTGAGTTTTAAAAGACCGGTTCAGAAAAAGGTTGCAACCAAACCCCACTGCAAAGGAGCCTGCCATATCACAGATGCTCTTGTGTCCAGTCCTGTCCCCCACACAGAGGGTAGCATCTAGGACATCTCATGACACACAAAGACTGTGAGGCAGGAGTTACTCTTGCCCCTTGACCTCAGCTTCATAATGTTAAGTCAGGAATTAGCATGGCAGAGTTTATCAAGAAAAGGGGTTCAAGGTTTAGACACCTCAACCCCCAACTCCTTGGCCCCAAATCACAAGGCTTAAAGATAAAGGCAACTGATGACAATTATTCAACTGGTCTTCGCTGTGGGATAGCCATAGTCTCTAATGCCCCCCACTCCCCCCTCCTTCCCCATTTGGTCACTTCATTCACCATTAGAGCCGTGGGCAAAAAACAAAGAAAATGACACCCAACCCAAAGAGCCTGCTTATTTTTTATTCTGCTTATGTTTTATTCTGGTCACCATTTTGCCAAGGTTGGGCAGAGGAAGGATGGTGAAAAGGGACAGCGGAGGCCCAGGGAAGAGCTATGGCCTTTATACTGTGTGTTCGTCTCATTCCTCATGTCAAGGGCTGATGGTGAGGTGCTTCTCCAGGACAAACACCAGAACGTTAGCAACACGTAATTGAGTGAATGCCTGGGCACCCAGTATGTCTTCTGTGAAGGGACAGGGAATCTACAGAGAGTTACAAGTGAGCCCAGAGCACCAATGGGGAGCATTTATTCATCCCTGTTTCCAAATATCTACTATGTGCAATGTTAGCTGCATAGCAAGTCTTCCCTAATGCACTTAGAGTCAGAAAGAAAGATGATCAGTGGTAATGCTTTAAGAGCGGTGCCTGATACATTCACGATGTTCTCTATGGGAGACTCTATCAATGGGAGACCATTTTGAATGTTCCCAAACAGAAACAGCTGGCCTGAATATTCTGTCAACCCTTCCAACTATTCCAACAGCCATCTTCTTCCCACTTTCTTAACTACCTTTCCAAATGGTAGGCAGCTAGCTATGAGCCTGGAACAACAATTGGAAATCTGTGAAAGGACTCTCTCAGACGAGGAGTGAATAAACAAAATTGTCAGAAGAGTCAGGCAGGAGAAATCTTTCTCCAAAGTTAAAATGACCAAAGTGAATGTGTGTGTGTGTGTGTGTGTGTGCACATATTTCTGGTAACTGCTTTAAAATTTTAGAGCCTTATTCTAGGTTGTTTTCCAATTCTCACCAGTATAAGATATCCTGATAGCAGTGACAGGAATGTTGGAAACCTTTAAAGACTTGGCCTGAAGAAACTTGAAAACATCATCACTAAGATCTTCAGAGGTCAGTTTCTGAAGGACCTTTCTTGCATGTGGCCCTGCGACGCCAAGGACCCCAAGCTCATCGGTTATGTTTTTAATTTCAACATCATATCCACCTTTGACAGCCTCTTCTTCAATCCATCTGCATTTGAGATTCATAAACATCGTGTTAAATCCTGCTTGAATAATGCATGTTGGTAACAGATTATTTCTCGGAAGAAATGCTCTGTGTCTAGAATTGCCAGAAAGTCCCTAGAATGTCATTTCACATAGATCACCTAATTTTTAAAGTTGAGGAAACTGAGTCCCAGAGATGTTAAATGATCCTCTTTAAACTACCCACTTAAATGTGTGGGCAATTTTTCACAGTACGGAAGGACCCTTCCGTTTAAACAAGATCTGCCACACGATTCTTTTAAATAGCGACAGCCCTATTGCATTTAAACTGATGATTCAATCTTGGGAAAATTTTCTCTAATACCTGTACACAGGAGGCATGCTTGTGTTGCTAAAGGTTAATAATGCACCTGCCACCAGACACATACTTGCTTTGACAATGACAAGGAAAAGATTAAAACTCTAAAGACTAGTTTCAATTTCTGAGTCTTGATGAGTTATTGGAACCCAGTGATAGGGCTCATTTATAATTTTTTGAGCACTCCCTGGAGCTACACAAGTCTATCAGAAAATGACCATCTGGATTGACACAAAGCTAAGCTACTAAGATGGCTCCCAATGCACCTTGGATTGGAGGCTATAATTTGCATCATTTTACAACTAGAGTGAGAATCTGTCAGAGTAAGATGTTTATTAAACAACAATATTCCAAGTATTTTTTTTTATTTTTTTTTTATTTTTTTTTTTTTGCGGTACACGGGCCTCTCACTGTTGTGGCCCCTCCCGTTGCGGAGCACAGGCTCCGGACGCGCAGGCTCAGCGGCCATGGCTCACGGGCCCAGCCGCTCCGCGGCACGTGGGATCCTCCCGGACCGGGGCACGAACCCGTGTCCCCTGCATCGGCAGGCGGACTCTCAACCACTGCGCCACCAGGGAAGCCCCCAAGTATTTTTGAAATACTGAAGATTAGAGAGTTTAGAGTAGACTAAATAATAGACTAAAGCTTCGTGTGAAGGATTGACTTGGCAGGTCAATGATTTAGATGCAGCTTTGTGGCACAAAGCGTGAAAAAGGAAGAAGAAAAACCAGGGAGGCAGTTCACTAAAGTGGACCAAACGTGGGCATCAGAATCAACAAGGCTGGCTTGAGCAGGTTACTTTAACCCAAACTTCACTTTCCTCACCTGAAATTGGGAATAATACATACCTTGCAGATATAGCTATTAAAAGAATTTATTGAGATAATGTGTAATAATGGTTTTGACATATTGGTGATGCCTAACAAAAGGGAGTTAATATTATTAAAACCAGTAAACCCCATGGATGGACTACCTTTGGGAGGGGGATGGTCATAGGGGCCCTTCAAATAATTTCCTCTAAGAGACATGAAGTTTATTTAAAACAATAAGATTTTAAGAATTATAGTTGTACTTTCAATTACTGGTAAACAAACAAACAAACAAACAAAACCTCGGTGCGAGATTGGGTCAATATACAATCCATGTAAAATTTTCTTACTAGGTGTACACTTACCTAAGATCATGAAGTTCTGATCCAGAACCAGTTATTAACAGAAACTCCCCAGGAGACAGGTGAGAAACTGTCAACTCAGCATATACTTGACCTTTTGGTGTTAACATGTGACTTATATTTGTAAAACCCACCTACACAAAAGAATTTTAAATTACCTCAGGATGAAATGAAAATCTTATGTGTCCTTTTAACACCACATGGAAATAAAAATGTGGTTGTCAAAAATGAAAAACATCTGAATGCTATCATTTCTATCAATTGTGTGAACTATCTGTAAACCTAAACCCATTAATTTTGAAGTTTTCAGTTTAAATGACCATTATAATTACTTGTCATAAAAACTACACTTCAGCCAATTTGGGGGTTCCCATTTACACAACTAAACAAAGTCATAAGGTCCTTAGATGATAATTCATTTAACAAAAATTTAAATTTGAAAATTAGCTAGAATACCCTTGGTTAGTTGAAGGGTTCTGGTGTTCATACAGAAATCATTAGGTGAATTGAAATAACATATTGGTTTTTTTGAAAACAAGAGGTAGAGAATTAAGTAGGCCAGAATCCTGGACCTTGTACCGCTATAAGGTTATTTACCTTGGGAATGACATTTGCAAAGAGATGGTCCAACAATCTAATGGAGTCTTGACCTTTGATGTTAAACTTGCCAAATGGTGACAGGTCAATCACCCCTACTCTTTGCATAACCTGTTTATACTCAGAGCCCACAGGATCAAACCAGTTTGTGCGGCGAAAACTTGGCCTGAAACACAATGTTTGTCATAAAACAAGAGTTATTCATTTTCAAAAAATTACAGAATAAGGATATTTTAATACACCCTCTTTGCCTAGAAAATTTCATTTGGGGGAAAAGTGCCACCTGTTCTACAAATCATACATACATATTGGAATCTACTTGATTTTTTAAGTTACTCATCTATCCCTTGACCCATTTCATAGTGAATGAAGTATTAATTAAGTAGAAAATAAGATAGGCCATGTGGGTTCTCAGATCTGGAAAAGAGCTTAGAAGTTAACCAATCCGTAGTTTTCAACCTTGGTTACATATTAGAATCACCGGCGGGGGGAAGCATTTTAAAAATACTAATTTGGGGGGCATAATTAAACCAGAATATATGATGGGTAGAGCTATCTTGTTTGTTGTTTCTCAAACATTTATGCAAATACATCACTTGTACTTGTTAAGATCCCAATTCTGATGCAGCAGGTCTGCGGAGGGGCCCTAAATTCTGCACTCGAACAGGCTTCATGCTGGTCCACCTGGAGTAAGCAAGGATCTGGTCCAACATTTTCATTTTTTAGAGAAAAGGCACAAAGTGACTTCCAAGGTCTTTGCATTAGTTAATGACAGAGCTGGGCCTGGAACAAAGGTCTCCTAACTCATGCAGGGTCGTTTCTAGTTTACAGAGTGGACTATTAATGTGGTATTTTAACTTCAGAGCAGGATGCTAAGTCTGCAAAATGAGTCTTCAGTGGTTTAATTATTAAAATAGTAGAAGAAATAGGCCAGGTCCAAACAGCACAAGGTGAAGAATAGATCTGGCATTTATCTGAGTCGTTTAGGAAAAACCAAACCGGTATTTTGCCCCCAGGTAATCTCCACTGGCTGACTACAGAGTCCAAATTCATTAATCAGCAACTGGCCCTCTACTATACTTCGGACCTTTTAGATCTGATCTTAAAGTAGACACTAAAACCTGTTTAAATTTACAATAGCCCGGAGATGGAAACAACCTAAGCGCCCATCACCGGATGAATGGATAAAGAAGATGTGGCACATATATACAATGGAATATTACTCAGCCTTAAAAAGAAACGAAATTGAGCTATTTGTAATGAGATGGATAGACCTAGAGTCTGTCATACAGAGTGAAGTAAGTCAGAAAGAAAAAGACAAATACCGTATGCTAACACATATATATGGAATTTAAGGAAAAAAAAATGTCATGAAGAACCTAGGGGTAAGACAGGAATAAAGACGCAGACCTACTGGAGAACGGACTTGAGGATGTGGGGAGGGGGAGGGGTGAGCTTTGACGGGGCGAGGGAGAGTCATGGACATGTACACACTAACAAACGTAGTAAGGTAGATAGCTGGTGGGAGGCGGCCGCGTGGCACAGGTATATTAGCTCGGTGCTTTGTGACAGCCTGGAGGGGTGGGATGGGGAGGGTGGGAGGGAGGGAGACGCAGGAGGGAGGACATGTGGGGCCATGTGTGTATGTGTAACTGATTCACTTTGTTGTGGAGCAGAAGCTAACGCACCATTGTGGAGCAATTGTACCCTAGTAAAGATGTTAAAAAAAAAAAAAAAAACCTGTTTAAATAAGCAAAATGACAGGTCAAAAATAAAAGAGAGAGAGAACTGGACTTCCTGGTGGTGCAGTGGTTAAGAACCCATCTGCCAATGCAGGGGACATGGGTTCCACTCCCTGGTCTGGGAAGGGGTTCCAATCCCTGGTCTGGGAAGATCCCACATGCCGCGGAGCAACCAAGCCCGTGCGCCACAACTACTGAGCCTGCACTCTAGAGCTCGCATGCCACAACTACTGAAGCTTGCGTGTGTAGAGCCTGTGCTCCGCAACAAGAGAAGCCACCGCAATGAGAAGCCCACACACTGCAACAAAGAGTAGCCCCCACTCGCCGCAACCAGAGAAAAGCCCATGCGCAGCAATGAAGACCCAACACAGCTGAGAAAGAAAAAGGAGAACTTAACGTGAAAAAGAAACTTTCTTTTCTCTTGGTTTATGGATTCTCATGAGAAAAAATATATAATCACTATTAATCCCAAGTACAATAGTATGCAATCCAAGTATAATGGCAACAACTTTAGAGGAATTCAGAGAATTGTTTTAGTGATGTGCTTTACGTTTTAGCTCAAACTAAAATAGTAAGTAAATGACCTTTTCCCCTAATTTACTAGCAGTGCATATAACTTGCATGATTCAATGCACACACACTAGAAAGCAGTTGCTTTGAGCTATTCCTTGACAAATAGAAAATCCATATTTCCATACTGTTTCCATACTATGTGACTTGGCCAGGCATCCTAAACCAGGACAAACCTTCAGGAGCCAACTGAAGCCATGTGGGGATTTGGAGAGGGTGGAGAAGGTTCTCTGAGTAACTGGAAAATGTCAAGCAGAGGCTTCACCTGGGCTGGTTGTAGGTCTCGCGAGGCCACATGGGTCCTAGATGTGGACCAATGTCATGTGGGATAAACTAAGGCCTGCACTGCACAAAAAGTGATTTTCGTGGGAAAAGGCTCAATGCTCTTTGGAATGGGGTGGAGTGATGGGGTGGGAGGGGGACGTGGCACTTCTCTGGGGTTCCTCCATTCCACCCCCAAATTTCATTCTGCGGTGAGAGTGACAGGCAGGTTAAGTCACTCACTTACCTGTACCCAGTGTCCTGGCCTGGTTGATAGAACCAGTGTGGCTGCTCCCAGCCTGCATGGAACCCCATGGAACACTTGGACTCCAGGGTTTTATAAAGCCCACTGACTCGCTGAGTTGGCCTCCCGGCAAACCGTTCTTCTTTAGGGTAACCAACTGAAAAAGGAAAATTGGTGCTCTGAATAGCATAGAACCAAAACTATAAAATATTTTGAAGGGATTCAGAAAATGGAAAACACAGCACTTAAAGTCTAGAAGCATATATTATATATATTATATATATGTATATATTATATGTATAATATATATGTATGTATTATATATATACATATATATGCATTAAATTTATGTTTTACAAAAACCCAAAGCTGTATTTATATTGATCATCAAAGGGTAAAGTAAAAATAGATTTAAAAATTAAAATCACTTATGCATTCCTCATATTAAAGATATATATTCATATAGATTCCTTTTTGTGTCTTAGAAGTACATGCTTTTTAGACTCCCTAACCATTCCCCCACAATACACAGAATAAAAAGCTTCTAAAGTCAGAAGTGATGTAAGTCAATTCTGAACACACTTCATAGACAACAGTAAATGTGCACTTTACCAATATTGTTGAATCCATATGACTCTCTTGCTTTGGCCTCGGTGTACTGAGTTGTTGTCCACTTGCCATAGCGATTGGGATCCAATTCTATCAGATCAAAAGGAGGTTCTCCGTGCAGGATCCAGTCACTGAGATATTTCCCTACCCCACCAGCATGGATTATGCCATACCTTTCAAATACAGAAATAAATACCCTGTTACTAACACATATTGTTTTCCAACAATGAAACATGTCCATATATTTAACAAGGCCTCAAAGCTACAGTGTTCTGTGCTATTGCTATTCAGAACACACAATCAACATAATCTTTATGTTATCATATTTTTTCCTCAAAAAAAAAAATCTTTAGGCATCCAAATTAAATGTGCCTGACTTGATAGCTAGTTTCTTTCCACAGTTTCAAGAGCTGTGTATCTGCAAAATAGTCTATGACTCTTAGCTAGTAAGGATGCTTTAGGAAAACGGAGGAGAGAAAGCACACAGGCAGATGTGGTTGGTACCTTATCAGCCCTCTTGAGCTATGATTATCCTCACTAATAGGAACTTTGCAGTAGAAATATGTACACTGTAGAGTGGCACACCCATCTCTTCTCAGACTCAGTTTAGTTCAGGTTCCCATAGCAATGACCTCTGCACAAGGATCTTGGGCCATTATTGTAGAAGAAGCATTCAGACAAAGAGGCATTCACCCAAGGACTTGTGGGAAAGAGGAGGAAGAAACAATGGCTCCTGTATTTTGCAATTTGGGTCACTTGGTGGGGAGGGTTGGCTTGTTTTCTATTTCCACATGAGGATGCTTTAAAACCAAGAACATGACTGTGGCAAATAATTTCATACCAGATGGAGGGATCACAGTTTAACGTCGCCCATGGGCAGTCCTACCCATTCATTCTTGTGGATAAAGGAAAGTCTTGATGAAGGACTTTACTGTGGGTTCATTTTTGGTTTAAGTCAAGAGAAGCTTCTGAGCAATTGGATGAGCAGGGAGTCACCGGTAGAGGACCAGGAAAAGGAGCTACATGAGCAGACTTCAAAATGCAAGAAATTCCAGTACCCCAGATGACAGCTACTTGGCCAGCATTGCAGCTTCTAAGAGCATGGGAGGACCTTAGCAAAGACTGGAAATGTTAACTACCTTTTTCTACAACAAGATACCAGTTTTTCTACTTTATAAAAATGAATGCTTATATTTGTTATAAGGATATTCCTCAAGCAGAATAAAACGACAGCAATTTATACTTCTCTGGATAGTTTTAAAAAGAGACATGGCTCATCCAAATCACCCACAAACAATCTCATTAAGTTTCAAGAAAGCAAAAAAAAATTAAATACATGCTTAAAATAATTGTGAAATATATGCTTAAAATGTTTATTCACTTAAAGAGTCCCAATGTACGATATACAACGCTTGCCATTTTTGAGAGCGAGAGATACTGTTTATAAGACTTGAAACTATTTAAAGTTCTTCTGATATTCACTGAGTACTTACCATTTACCAAGCACTGTTTCCTTCTAACATGTACCAGCTGATTTATTCTTTAGCAACTCTATTTTACCAATGAGAAAACCAGCCTGCACTCAGGGGTTAAATAAGGTCACACAGCAATAAAGTACAGATTCAGGATACAAACTCAGTCTTCTGCCCCCAGTACACACTCCCTGTTATTGGACTTTACTGCTTCAATGGTTCTCAATCTTTTTTCAGCCAAGACACACATAACAGAATTTACATCCTTGGCAGACTCCTTGGGCATAGGGAGGGTTGTGCTTCGGTTTCCTGTGGTCTCACTGCTACACCATCATGTTCTTTCCAATAAATGGGGCAGAGTGCTGTTATCTGAGGATAATACTGAATCAAATCTCTTTTTAAAAAGTAAATTTCTACAAACCTCAGCTCTATAATCATTATTAAGTTATATGTAAAATCCCATACAACTGAATGCTATGAAACATCTATTGAGAGCCCCTGGTGTAGTGGTTGAAAGTGTAAAAGCATAGAGTAAGAGAGATCTAGGTAGGATTTTTGTTCTGCCACTACCAGCTGTGTGACCTTGGGCAAGCTGTGTAACCACCCCGAGCTTTAGTCTCCACATGCGCACACTTTATGGTGCTGGTGGAGAATTAATTGACATGGCATTTAAAAGCACATAGTAGGCAAGCAGTACATGGTGGCCATGGGTCCTTGTATAACCAACAACAGAGTATGCCTCTGCCCAATGGATAAGATTTTCACAAGGAGGTAACGTGTGAAGTGGAAGTGAAAGGGAACTTGAAGAGGAAAGAAGAGTGAGGCTCTTTTTCTAGGTCTAGCATTAATCTGTAGAACCTACTTCTTCTACATGGCCCAGCTGCTATGCTGTTTGAGTGTTTGTGTATGCTTTTTTTTTTTTTTTTTGCGGTACGCGGGCCTCTCACTGTCGTGGCCTCTCCCGTTGTGGAGCACAGGCTCCGGACGCACAGGCCCAGCGGCCATGGCTCACGGGCCCAGCCGCTCCGCGGCATGTGGGATCTTCCCGGACCGGGTCACGAACCCGTGTCCCCTGCATCGGCAGGCGGACTCTCAATCACTGCGCCACCAGGGAAGCCCGTGTGTATGCTTTTTTATGATAACTGTGAAACTGTCTCTCCTCTCTTTAAATTTGCTGTTTATAATCTGTTGTAAGCCAGGATAACTAGATTCAATTCAATCCAACTCATTAAACATTTGGGGAGCATTGTGTTAGTCACCTAGAAGCAGAAGAACTTATTAGATTTGGTATAAAAGTGAAACAGCTTTGACTGAGGGTATTCTGTGAGTAAGGTCAATGAGCACTGGCATATATGTAGACAGTCTGCAAATACCTATTCTCTCGACTGGTTGGACTAGAATAACAGACAATGCTGAAACGCTGATCCCTGGGCCCCTCTCCAGACTACTGAATCAGAATCAACAGGAGGGGTGTCTGGGAATCTGTCTGCTTGTTGGTTTTCCAATTCCACACACCTTTCATGGATTCTAGTGATAACTAATAAGAATTTCACAGATAAGATGCAAAGGAGGATGAAACACGTGTAAGTGACTAACCACAAAGTTGAGATTCTGCTTTTTAACAAGCCCTGGTGCTCAGCCAGATATGGAAATCACTGGTCTTCAGAACCATGGGATGAATCACTGATATAAATTGGGAGGGGTAGCCGATGTGAGGATTCCACCATGTTACATAAGAAATATCTTAGCAATCCCAACTTTTAAATAACAAGGGGGCCTTTTGGGGTCAGACCAAATTGGTCAGAGAGAGTGTGGCACTTTGTCTGCCCCGACCTGTTATCTTCCCCATTCACCTCGCAACGTCTACAACCTGGGAATATTACCCAGAGCAATCAAAGCAGGAGTCCAACATCAGCCCCATACAAGTAGATAGAATTTCTAGGTGATAAGTAACTAGTATTCTAAAGAAAGCAACTTCCTAATTTCCTTAGTGACAGGTGTTCTATTAAAATATAAATATCATGAGGCCAGGAATACTGTCTGCTCTTGTTCACAGATAAAGAGCAACGATCTGCAAATATGTGTTGACTAAATCAATAATTCAGTGATTAAGCTAACTGCAGAATCAAAAAGAATAAAATGTTTAAGAATAAATTTAGCAAAAGAAGTACAAAACTTACACTCTGATAACTATAAATCATTATTGAGAGAAATTTTAATTAAAAGTCCTAAACAAATGGAAAGACATCCTTTGTTCCTGAATTGGAAGACTCAATATTAGGATGACAATACTCCCCAAGTTGATCTACAGATTCAGTGCAATCCCTACCAAAATCCTAGGCGGCTTCTTTGAAAAAATTGACAAGCTGGTCCTAAATTTTACACAAAAATTTAAGAAGCCCAGAATAGCCAAAACAATACTGAAAAAGAACAAAGTTGGAGGATTCACACTTCCCAGTTTCAGAACGTACTGCAAAGCTACAGTAATCAAGACAGCATGGTACTGGCATAAGGATAGACATATAGATCAGTGGAATAAAGCTGAGAGTCTAGGAATAAATCTATACATATATGATGAATTGATTTTGACAAGGATGCTGTGGTACAATAAAAAAAATAAATATTTGGTGTTTGTCCCCAGTTCCTGGCACAGAGCTCCTAAAACCTTTGGAATTTATATTATTTTGTATGCTAACAGATAACTCCATGGAACGGGGGCAGGGGAACTAGATAGCTTCAGAATAGGGGCTGGTCACCATAAGTTCAATCACCAATGGTCAATGATTTAATCAATTGTGCCTGTGTAATGAAACTTTCACAAAAACTCCTAAACAACAGTGTTCAAAGAGCCTTTGGGTTGGTGAACCCATTGATGCACTAGGAAAATGGTGCACCAGAGAGGGCATGGAAGCTCTGCACCAGACCCCTCCCTCCCATACCTTGCTCTATGCATCCCTTCCATTTGGATGTTCCTGAGTTGTATTCTATAGAATAAATAGGTAAAAGTAAGTAGGGTTTTCCTGAGTTCTGTGATTATTCTACTGAATTATCAAACCTGAGGATGGGGTTGCAGGAACCTCCAAATGTGTAGCCATTCAGTCAGAATTACAGGTGATCCCTGGAAGTGAGGACATCTGAAATTGGCATCTGAAGTGAGGACAGTTTTACGGGACTGAGTCCTTAACTAGTGGGGTCTGCACTAACTCTGGGAGTTAGCAGCAGAATTGAATTGAATTGTTGGATAGTCAGTTGGTGTCAGAGAATTGGAGAATTAAATGTCAGAAGTGGTGTCAGAAAAAAGACATCATAGATGCCAACACATTTCAATGAGTAAAGAATAATCTTTCAACAATTGGTGCTGGGACAATTGGCTATCCTCAAATGAATCAAGCTGGGCACTTACCTCATAGCACATACAAAAATTAACTAAGAATTGATTAAAGACCTAAACGTAAGAGTTAAAACTAGGGACTTCCCTGGTGGTCCAGTGGTTAAGACTTCGCCTTCCAATGCAGGGGGTGTGGGTTCAATCCCTGGTCGGGGAGCTGAGATCCCACATGCCTCAAGGCCAAAAAACCAAAACATAAAACTGAAGCATTATTGTAACAGATTCAATAAAGACTTTTAAAAAAATGATCCACATCAAAAATATATATATTTAAAAGAAAAGAGTTAAAACTATAAAACTCTCAGAAGAAAACACAGGTATAAATCTTCATTAACTTGGATTAAACAATGGTTCCTTATATATGATACCAAAACTACATTCAAAAGAAGAAAAAAATTCACATTCTGGACTTCATCAAAATTAAAAACTTTTGTGCTTCAATGGCTATGATCAAGAAAATGAAAAACCCACAGAATGGGAAAAAATCGCAAATCATGTATGGGATAAGGGTCTTGTATCTAGAATATATAAAGAACTCCTACAACTTAACAATAAAAAGACAAATAATCCAGTTTCTTAAACGGGCAAAGTATACAAACAGACTTTTCTCCAAAGAAGACATATAAGTGATGTACAAGAGAAACACTCCCACATGAACATGCCTACATATGGACTCTATAGGGGATTTCCTAAGCCCTCAGTTACATTATACCTTCCAGCTTCCTATCTTCATCAGGTTTTCTCCCTCTGGATGTCCCAAAGACCTAAACTTAACACTGTCAAAAATGGAACTCATTATTTTTCCAATTATTTCTTCCTTTGCCCCCAGCGTCCAACCAGGAGTCAAGTAAGAAAGGTTGCCATCATTTGCTATTTTTCTCTCTCCCTTAAGACCTAATGCAATCAATCACCAAATCTAAATAATTTTGTTTCCTATCTCTCAGTGCCCACTGCTGCTTCCTTAGTTCATACCCCAGCCTCTCTACTGTATTGGAAGAAAAGCACCCCAACCAGCCTTGTGCCTCTGATGAGACTTATTGCCTTGTTCTCAGCTGTAGCCCAGTGCCCAGAACTAGACCTGGTACAAAGCTGGCCAATCATCATATATCAGTTGAATAAATGGCCAAATAAAATGGGGAAGAAAAGTAAAATATTAAAAACTGTGATATGATAGTAAGGTAGGCTTGACGTTAATATTCACCAAATTAATGGGACAAATATTAGAGATGAAACATCAAATGGGTAATGGAACCATAAATAGTAAGCAACCAGAGGAATCATAAAGAAACAAAAATCATGTTGAACAAACATGAATTATGGTGAAAACTGCATGAGACATATTACACATTTGATATTTTGATTTATCTTTGTCTCATTGTGTTATGAAAACATCCTTGCAAAAGTGGGGCAAACTGACCTATCTGAACATTCACAACATGAAAGGAAACATAAATAACGGAAACGGCAGGAAATATGCAAAGAGAAACTTGCAGGAAATCATTGCCCTTCTGTGTACAAATCTTTTAAACCTATACAAGTCAAAGTTTTAAGACTAAAATTTTTTATTCCTCACATTTCGTTGGTCATAAAAGGGAGAAGACTCTCTGCCTCTCTCCCATTTTCCATTCTTGGCCTGAGAGAATGGGATAAGACTTCTCTAAACTACATAACTCTATAATAAATGTTGAATTACACAGAGATACTCACCCAAAGCCTATAGCCACCCAGTAGTTTCTGACCCCCTGATGGGGCCCTACCATAGGCAGAATGTCAGGAGAATAGGTGATAGGACCATTGACGATATTGATGATGTCAGCCTTCTTCAAGACTGGAACCATTTCCATGGCAGCCTCGACGTGTTCCATGATTCGGTCTAGATCAGACTCAAAGAGCTCCTTTCCAAACCCTGAAGAGAAATGCCATTGTGGTCAGAATGCCACAGCTGCCCTGACGTGTGCTCCAAAGTGATTTCAATCTCTGAATCAGCTTACATTTAAAGATGGCCCGTTAGGAAGGTACTGTACTTTCTTTTTTAAGTCTAAACTTGATATTTACTATCAACAGATGAGTACTGCTATATTAGTATACTATATTACTGAGAATAATGTTATTTCCTGAAACAATAAATCATGAAAGTTAACCTTTTTAATAGAAAATTTTAATTTATGCCCATTAGCAGTTTCCAGCATTTAGGCCGATCACAATTTTAAAAGACAAACAATAATAATTTGGTTTGTCAAGAGAGGTCTTTTATCCTTCAATTAACCATAGAAGTCTGCTTCATCCTCTCAGGTGAGGGCAAATGGGAGTTTGCAAAGTCATGTCAGGACAGTGGGGATAAATGAAAAACCACTTTAGCATCTAGGATGATGAATTCTAGACACCTTTTAACTCTTAGCGGGGAAGGATGGCATGGAGGCTTCATTCCTCTAGCCCTCTTCTATACACATCCGATGGCCGGAATTCTGTGAAAAGAGTCAGGGTCTTGGAGCACAGTCATCTTCTCAGTCATGAAAGGCACTGGGATTGAAGGCAGGGCTACGAATGAGCTGCTAAAAGAATATCACCACGAATCCCAGGGATGCTCCTGCACAGCAGCCAGCCAGCTCCCTCTTGTCCCTCCTGTGGACTGCATGTCAGGTCAGAGAGGCCTGCAGATCACTAGGGTTACACCAGGGCATGTGGACTCAGGGCCAGCCAACAATCTGGCTCTTCCTCCAGCTGGAATTATTTAAATATTTGTTCAATAAATATTATTAAATATTTGTTCAAATATTTATTTGGAGAAAAGATTGCCAGCATGGGGGAAGAACAGAGAAGTAGACTCCCAGGTGGCAGATTAGCCCTCCCTCTGGGATCAGGAGCTATTCCCCTCAGGCCCGAATGTGCAGAGCCCACCCAGCAAAACCAAAGCCCTCAGTTGGTTGGCCCAACTTCTGTGGAAGGTGGTTTATCATTTGTAGTAATGTGGGCACAGATGTTCTTTGAAGAGTAGGAGGGAGGGATTCATTCCCTAGCCCAAGTAGCTTATCAAAGTATAATTCTAGAAAGCACAATTACCTCCATTTCTTTATATTCCCTATAATATTTGTGTGCCAATGACATTTTGGCTCCTTTTATAGATTAAAACCGGAGATACCTCCTTAGGTGAACCAACCCTTCATCTGGCTCTGCAGAAATGTTTCATGAAAAACAAAAACAGGTCCTTCTCTCCCTTGCAGAACTTGAAAGAGAAACTATGGTACCTCCTGAGTTAGCACTGAGGCCTAAGACTTTTCCACATCCATTTATGCAGCACAGGAGGGCTTCAGTTCGCAGTACCAACTTATCCTGCTCTGCTATAGACTTTGAGGCTTTCATTCTTAACAGGCTGGATGTCCTATCTCTGCTACCTGTTGTGTTTCCAACTGTCAAAGAACAAGAGCAGCTATATCCAAATCTAGAAACTAGACCAAGTAAGCAGGGGAGTAAGGAGAAAAGGGGGATGCAGGAGGTTGGTGTGGGCAGGTAAAAATTACCTGGGGCCTTCCAAAGCAGCGGGGAGCATCTTCTTCATCTTTCCCACCACCAATTCTCTTTCCTTATCCCCTGCTGTGATTGTTCAAAGGGATATGAGAACAGAATTTACCTCGAATTCCTCACTTCCAATGTCCCAGGTATCTGATAGTCTAGTATTATGGTGGCATCTTATTCTATAGCCAGCCCAGAGTTACAAGGAAGATAAAATAGATGTGTCTGCACACACTTCTATTTGCTGAACCCACCTGGAGGAACTCCATTGGTGACCCATGAGTCCTGAACTTTCATTTTCTCTTGACTTTCATATGGACCAAACAAAAGCCCATCCCTTTCCTGTCGGAGGTAATAAGATCCTTCCAGGTCACGGAGCACCGGGAGTTCTCGCTTTAAAGCTTTCACTTCAGGGATGGTCGATGTGACAACATACTGATGCTGAACTGGAATGAGAGGATGTTCTAGTCCAATCATCTTACCTACTTCACGAGCCCAAAACCCTGAAATAAAAAAATCATTTAAAAATGTCACCACATATACAAGCATACCACAGACGACATTGATACAGCAATTTCAATTAAAATAAAATATTTAGAATACTTCAGTGCTCACGGCAAAGTCTAAAGAATGTCCTAACAATGCAAATGAACTTATCTACAGAACAGAAACAGACTCACAGGCATAGAAAACAGACTTGTGGTTGCCAAGGGTGGGGTGGGGGAGGAAAGGATGGGAGTTTGGGATTAGCAGATGCAAATTATATAGAGAGAATGGATAAACAACAAGGTCCTACTGTATAGCACAGGGAACTATATTCAATATCCTGTGATAAACCATAATGGAAAAGAATATGGAAAAGAATGTATAATATATATCTGAATCACTTTGCTGTACGGCAGAAATTAGCACAACGTTGTAAATCAACTATACTTCACTAAACTAAATTAAAAAAAAAAGAATGTCCATAAAAACTTTACATTTTTTGCCATTGCAAAATTGAACAGAAGAGAAGACAATATTTGACACTACCCCAGAGTTTTGAAGAATCTAAGGGAACTCCATTCCTGAAAAACAATTTTGCCCATAGCAAAGGTGCGCAAAAAAGAAAATTATTTGAAGGAAAAAAATAAACAACCCAAATATATAGAATGTACAAATGTTGATAAGAAAGACAGTAATGGACTGACCTTACTTGTAGAGCAGGGACGGTCAGGCAATGGAAGAGGCCCTGGGTCGATGTGATCAACATAATAATCATGCATAATAAAGCGTCATGGACATATACACACTAACAAACGTAGTAAGGTAGATAGCTAGGGGGAAGCAGCCGCAAGGCACAGGGATATTAGCTCGGGGCTTTGGGACAGCCTGGAGGGGTGGGAGGGGGAGAGTGGGAGGGAGGGGGACACAAGAGGGAAGACACATGGGAGCATATGTATATGTATAGCTGATTCACTTTGTTATAAAGCAGAAACTAACACACCATTGTAAAGCAATTATACCCCAATAAAGAAGTTAAAAATAAAATTTAAAAAAAGCCCTACTAGTTAGTCCTCTATCCCCGAGACCCTCCTCTCCCCAAATTGTTGAAGCCTAAAATTCCACAAACACAGAATTGTTCTGTTAACTTAAAATTTGAAAATGTATACACTTTGGGAGAGATAGCCTTTTAAGTTTCTGTTCTTTTAAAAGTTCAGTTTGAATGTTTGGAAGATCCTTTCTTGCAAAGGCAAGAAGACACCTGGTGTCCAGAGCATGGGGGAGGAGGTGCCACAGCAAAGAGGTGAGGGCTCATAGATAAGTGGGAGTTCCCACAACTTATGTTTCTCCCTGCAGTGTGCAAGGGGACTGTCTTCTTGGGGGAAATGAATATTATTTTTTTTTCCTTTGCAAAAGATGGAACCAGATAATTTGTGACTGAAAGACCCTTGATTCTCCCCCTAGGTTGACTCTTCAGGCTACAGATGTGGAGCTAAAGTCCAGAACAATAAAGAGACACGCCCAAGGTCACACTGGGAGAACCTGAAATGGTCACATCTTATTGGTTTTTCTTGCTACAGAAAGACTATTTTAAAAATCCAAGACTCCTTCACTTGTATAAAGGTATTTGAGAATCTAAAACGATAAAAATGATTAGTTGGCAGGGATGCAGGGTCACCTGACCCATCAATGAATTACTGGGGAGAAGGGGGAGTCTATTTGCTTGTTTGTTTCATAATAATTTTGAATAATCATTCAAATGATTAGGGAATCTTCCTTAAGTTATTTCTTTAGAGGCTGCATTCTCTAAATTTTTAACCATTTCTGTTTCTCCTTTTTTTGGCAATCTAATAAGGAGTTCTGAAGTCTCCGTCATTATGAAGTTCAGAGCTAATCACAAATCATCAGTTATGAGTCTAGGAACCCTGACTACTGTACTCTTATATGGCATCTAAACATCACTCCTGCGTTCTGTTGTTTTGTTTTGGCCTAACGGCTAAGTTGGTCACACTTGGATAACAGCCCCAGAAATCGGTGTCCATTTGCAAACCAAAAATCTTACCTGTGGGCATTAGAGCTGTTTGCTGGTCTTTGACTAATTTAATGACTTAATTTATTCTTGCCTAGGAAGATGTGAATTACCAATGTCAGGACTTTGTAGGATAATACAGTAAAGCCACATATTCTAGTTATATGCACTGGAGCAGTTTTAAAATATAAAAAGCCAAAATATTTAGCCTAGCAATCCAAACTACTGCAGTGCTTAATATACTTGCTTCAATTAAAAAATAAATGGAAGAAAATAAATCCCATCCTATTCAAATATATTTATAAATTTCTGAATCTAATTGCTTATAAATATACTTCATCATTAAAACAAAGCAGAAGTATATGCATAAATATCATCTAACTATATTACTCCAAACCCCATAGCAAGCTGGACACTGTTTTTCCCTATGTGGTGGTGTTTGTCGGCATTCTCTTCCTCTATATGTCAACCAAATTAACATAAAACTTGCCAGGATTACACTTCAACCCTTGCTAGATCACCCACCCAGCAAGTTCAAAGGGAAGAGAAACAAATGTGGAGGAATGCTCTATAACCTACCATTATCACCTGAAAAAACACTGAACAGAAGAATCAATAAAAAAGTGATCATTAGAAATGGCTTCCAATTTTTAAAAATGCAGTGACTGACAGAAATGGAGTTAAAATGAACAGTACAGGTTGGTGGACAGGTTTACTTCTACTAGATGGTTTATACAGTGACAATGATGTTTATACAGTCAGTGACACTCTCTGATGCAAAGTATTGATAAAATTAAGCAATTCTTTTTTGGCTGAACACTGGGCTTCATCTTGGCATGACCCAATCACATTTCTGATTTACCATATTAGGAAAATTCTTAAGTAAAGTCTACGAAGTTATCTCTGGGCTTAACGAGTCAACTGTAAACAAGGTAAAGAGAAACATTCCTCACGTGCAAAGAAAAAGCTTGCATCACAGTGAATAGCTCCTGCCCTTGCCCTCGAGCTGCCTCTGGGGCTCAGGTTAGACCGAAGGTAGAGTGAAGCTGCCTGGAGGGGTGGGATAGGGAGGGTGGGAGGGAGGGAGACGCAAGAGGGAAGAGATATGGGAACATATGTATATGTATAACTGATTCACTTTGTTATAAAGCAGAATCTAACACACCATTGTAAAGCAATTATACTCCAATTAAAAAAAAAAAAAAACAGTACTAAAGAAAGGCAAGTTAGCCTATTGCACACCAAGAGGTCAGCAGGGTCAGAAACTGTTCCTCAGCTCTGCTTGCTCAAGAATAAGGTTCCTACATTCCCTCTTCTGTAGGAACACTGATATAGCAGTGTTTCTCAAAAGATATTTTACAGACTATCTGGTACAGACAGTACAGTACCTGGAATACTTGTTTAAAATACAGCTTCCCAGCCAGACCACCTGGGAAACTTCCCACGGTGACTCTTATGTACCTAGGTTGAGAATCAAGCTCTTTGGGAAGTCAGTTTACCAGCAGAATGGGTGCTGGATGACTACAGAGCAAGTGAAAGGATCTGGGGAATCTTAAGGCTGGTACCAAGAAGCTGTGACACTTGATGCTAGTGTTTCCCAGACCAGGGCATAAACTTTCAAGGAAATAATTATAATAATCATAAAAATTATCATTATTATACTTAATTTGTTTAGTGCTTTCTATGTGGTAGGACTTTTCTGGGTACTTTACATCATTTACGGATCAGAATAACTTGTTCAGATGGGAATTATTATCTCCATTTTACAAATGAGTAATTTGCCCAAGTCACACAGTTGGCAATAACGTGTCTCTGGTTGAGATAGCCCCACTGCCCTGGACAGTGCTGGAGACACATCAGCAAACTGATACATTTCTGCTTTTAGACTTCCCTTTCCACGGAGATCCTGAAGATCCAGCAGCCTTCTGTTATATGACAACTTTTAGCAGGTTATGCTACAATTGAGTAGATAAGAGTGGCCTTTACATCATTTACGTTTTGGTTGTATTTCCAAGTCTATATCCTGGTTACTTTAATTAGGTTTCAGAGCTGCCTGAGGGCCTCACCTGAATTTATGAGACATCCTGGACTCACTGGGTAACTCTGGGAAACATTCCATCAGACACACATTCTAAATCGTGTTAGCACAATGCCTTCTGCAGATGGTTGCTTTTATTCATAAAATTAATCTTTGTTAGCTTTAAGTCTAGAAAGGGGCATATCCAAAACTTCACCCCCTATTACTGAGGTTTTACTTTTTGGGGAACTTCTATACTTTAAATAAAGTTTTTTTTGAAAACAGACAGAAATAACTAAACACACACCCCTCCACACCTTCCACGGACTATTTATATGTGATCAGTTAGATTTTCTCCAATAACTTTTGCCCAGTGGAAGAGAAGAGATGGAGAAGAAAAAGGAAAGAAAATGATATGGGCCAGAGATGTGATCTGAATGATGTAAAGAACTGAGAATGGAGACCGTATAGTTCTTCATACAACTGTGAACAAGGAGCTGCCTGGAGTTACCAGGACCTGAGGATGGAACTCAGACGTGGCTGAGTTAAAGGCATCAGGAGCAAAGAATGAAGAAGGACATCCTGAAGAACAGTTTTTCTGGTGCTGGTCTGGGATTTGTTTTCTGATTTGTTCTCCAGGACCTCCTGCCATTGCCCTCCTCTGCCCTGATCACCCCACAAGATTGCACAGCTGCATAGAGCATGGAATATTTCATCTGGTAACCAATGTCCTGGGCTTAGGTCAGATCTCTTTGGAAATTATTCTTTCTCTTCAGAGATTCCTTATTCCTCACAGATTGTGCTTTAGAAAACAAAATATTACAATGACAATGAATCGTGCAAATAAATATGTATCCATTTTAGGAAAACAATAGATAAATGTGTTAAATTAAGGTCTTCTATGTTATTTGTCAAAATATCAGTTGGGAGTGTGTGGCTGCCTGAAGCACTGTGTTAAGAAAAATCACGGGGTTTGTCCAAGTCTCTCTGAAATGAGTGCAGTGATCAATTAGCAATGTCTGACACGGGTGCTGAATGTGAAGTCAGAGCATGTTTATTTAGTATTTGCTATCACTAGGAAAACAGTCAAATGTTTTTAGAGGCTGAATTCATGAGACCATAAAGAAAGTTGCAAGACTGCAAAGAATTTTTGCTACTTGTAAAAAAAAGGATGAATGATTTCATTGCCTTGGATCTTCTAGGAGAATTTAGACCAGATGTACCCAAGGACAGTGGGAGATAGGGGGTGCCTGATGGGGATTTCCTTGGGGGCAGGCAAGTGAAATTCAAAAACAAAGCAAAGTTTTATGCCTTTGCTCTTATTTATTATGTAAGTTGTTTTACATTATCTGGAATTTCAAATGATGTTAAAGAATGAATGAGATTTTATGCTTTTCAAATGGGGGGCATGGGTTAGAAAGATTCAGAAATACTAACTTAAACTCTTAAATACTGAAGACATGACTTTTTCCAGGGCCACTAAAAATGGTTTGTTAAAAAATAACATCAATCAGAAGTTACGATTTAGAGGAAAGAATCCTAAGGGTATTTGTTTCTGGCATGTCCTCATGGCGTATCATCTGATCTGATAAATAATAAAGATTGTTTTCATTTTGTAAATTTAAGCAATGACTCAAAGAGCAGAACATGAGAAAATCAGTAGCTGCCTTATGTTTATTTTACATTTTAAATTAACCATTATGAACTATAGATAAATATAAATTATTAGCCCAGTTTAGATTGCACAAGCAGTTTCATTTGCTCGAGGATTTATTTTTAATGTGTAATATTTGAAAATTACTTCATAGGCAAAGAATCTGATAGAAAGTATGTTAATTCAAGAATCAAAAGACCCAGGTTCAAGTCCTGGCTCTGACATAACTGTCACTTTGCCAATTAGTATAACCTTCTTGGACCTTGGTCTCCACAAATGGAAAATGAGTGAGTTGTTAGATTATCTCAAATATCCCTTTTGGCTTCATTACTCTGAGTCTAGATTGTAACAGAGCAACCTAAAGAAAAGATTATGAAATATATTTAATAATGTGCTGAAAGGAAAAGGGTTAAAAGGTTTTTGGACAGAGTAAAGTAATCAAAATAGATGAGAAAGAACACAAATAATCAACTCTGCTCTAGAAAACAAACTGAGAGCAAAGAGGATGCTCGTGAATTTGAACATTAGAATTTGGTTATTATTATAAAGAAAGTGTGAACACAGGTAGGAAAAAGAAGCATAATTTGGCAAAACATTATCCGGAGCAGAATAAAATGGAGCATGGAAAAGAAAACCAACTCACTATGGATAACCAAGGACAGAGTTATCTCACACAACAAGAGCAAAGTGATGGAGGGAGAGCTTTGTAGCTTAGAAACAGACAAAATGTTCGCCATGGGAGTACCACGGTGTTTCATAACAATGTTCATAGTATAAAACATTACGTTATGACTAAATATCTTATTTCTTTGCCACTAGAAAAAAAACAGTATTTTTTTTTTTAAATGACGCTTACCTGCAGCATTCACAATTCTATTTGCTCTCATAGATCCCTGTGGTGTTTCAACATCCCATGTTCCATCTGACTTGGGTTTCAAAGAAGTCACCGGTGCAGGATATTTTAAAAGGGCACCATATTTCCTAGCCCCAGCAGCCAGGGCCATAGTTAGAGAATAAGGATCAATGTGACCATCTCCAGGATTATACAGTCCAGCTAAAATCTAAATCGATCACAAAAGAGTCAATATTCAAATGAATACATAAACTCACTCAGTGTAACTGTATCCTGCCAGCAAATGTTTAGCAAAACTGGACTTGAAAAATGCATCATGGCATCAGATCGATCAGTCTCCACTTTTTTTTCCCTATGTCCAAGCTCAGAGCTAGGCAGGACTCACATTGAGAGTTAAGTAGACAGGCTATTTGGCAGAGGTTTGCAATTGTCTCCAACATTCATTCTCCCCTCCCACACAAAGCAATGGAAACCAAATGTTTATTTAGACACATAACCACTAAGAACAAAGAGTTTCCAATAATTGGCAGCTACTAGTTCCAGATGGTAGCTAAAACTATCACTAAATTCTGGTCAATGAAATGCAAATGAAAGTGTCAAATGAAAGAGTCATGGTCGCATGAACCATTTCAAGGAGACAACTGGCATATGCCCTTTGTCCCTTCTTTGTCCCTTCCTCCATTCTGCTGTCTGGAATGCAGACATGATGGCTGGTGCTCTAGCTGCCATCTTGGAGTAAGAAAAAAGGAGTCACATCCTATGAATGACAAAGCAATGATCCAGAAGGCGACTAGATCCCTGAAGTCTTCATGGATAAGAGCCACCATTCAGCCCTGGACTGCCAAAATGAAAGAGAAATAAACGTCTATCTTGTTTAAGCATTATTATTTTGGTTTCTAACATTTGCAGTTAAATCTAATGCTAATTGATTAATTATTTATATTTAATTGCTTAATACTGTTAATAGATTCACATGTTAAATATATATCTGGTGTCAGGAAACTGTATACTTGATTCAGTCATCAACAACTAGTTCTTAAGTACCTACTTTGTGCTACGGCTTGAGGTACTGTGGGGGAAACAAAGAAGAATAAAACTCAGATGAAACAAGGAGGGAGCACTGAAATAGTACAGTTAGTTCTCATCCATTCAACAAAAATCTATTAATCACCAAGTATGGTCAAGAGGCTTTTGCCAATTTTTTTTCTGCATCTTTTGAGATGATGATGTCTTTTTGTCCTTTATTCTATTCATGCAATATTGCATTGATTGATTTTTAGATGTTAAACTAACCCTGCCTAGCCAGGATAAATTCCACTTGGTTATGCTAAAAAAATCCTTATTATATGTTGCTGAATTCAGTTTGCTAGTATTTTGTTGAGGACTTTTGCATCAATATTCATAAGACATACAGGTCTTTCTTTTCTTGTGATGTCTTTGTCTAGTTTTGGTATCACAGCAATACATTCTGGCCTCACAGAATAAGTTGGGAAGTGTTCAATTCTCTTCTATTTTTGGAAGAGTTTGTGAAGAATTGTAGTAATTCTTCTTTAAATGTCTGGTAGAATTCACCAGTGAAAACCATCTGGGCCCCAGCTTTTCTTTGTGGGAAGTTTTGGATTACTAATCCAATCTCTTGTTATAGGTTTAGTGCAAGAGACTTTTGGTTTTAATGGAATTTGTATTACTGTAGACTTCTAAACGTCACTTTGGTGTTTTATAATGGATATGTCCTTATGCAGTGACCCTAGATCTATTTGATTTGGCACCCTGCCCAGAGCCAGAGAATACCCTTCCCACATATTTCCATTGCCCAATGTCTTTGAGAAAAATCTGTGATGGTGAGAACTTCCAGCAGAGCATCCCAAGATTGACATATAAACAGATATAAGAATATCCTTCCTGGCAGTGGTGGCAGAATTTTAACGCAGACAATGCAATGCGACACCAATCTGCCACCACACTGGCATCACACAAAACTACTGAAAACGGAGTGCCAGCAACCTGTCAAGACTCACAGGGGCTAACAACCCAGCTCCCAGAGCAATGCTATGAACACTTAGGCGTCATAGATACTACACTGGGGAGAAACACAAGCCTCTGCTTCCCTGAACAGCTCCACCTTGTACCTTTAGGTAGCATAGGTACAAAGGAGTCAGAGAGCCTGGGTTCAAATCTCCTCCAGCTCTTTCTAGCTGGATGGGCTTGGGCCCACTATGTACACTATCTAAGCTGCAATTTCCTGTTTAGTAATAATCTATACCTTCTATTATTATTGTGAAGAGTAAATGAGATTATACATGTAAATGGCTTTGCATAATACCTAGTACATTAAGTATGTGCTGTAGTGTTAGGTAGTGCAGTATTAATCATTGTTATTATTATTCAAATGGGATTATCACCCAGCAAAAAGACACTAAATTCCCAAGTGGATTTTCTCAGCTAAATTTGGTTAGATCAATACCTGTCAGGGTAGTACAGCTATGAGTTAGGTGATATCTGTGTAGCAATATAACATGTACTTCTACCTTTGATTTTGTAAAAAAAATGTTAGTAACACAGTCTTTCTATACACACATTTGTCACACCTGGTTATTGTCTTCTCTGCATTTCTCAAGCAGAAGGTTTATTTATAGGAACCTCCAGATCTGGGGGACACAGTAATAGAGAGGTATTAAAAATGTTTCCTCAGTTGTAATAGGTAGAAAGCTAATAAGATTTTTCATTACCTTTACTGTATTTAGCAAACATAATAGCCCATCTTATAATCTACCCAAATTCCAGCATTAATCGTCTGATTTTGACATTCAAAATGTGTGCACAAAGTTTTTTCTAATTAAATTTCTAAAATAACATTTTCTGATCTTAATTAAAATCAACAAATGGTAAAAAAAAAAAAAAAAAATGCCCTTAGGATAAATACCTTATTCATGTTGAGTAAAGGAAACATCTCTTGTATTTTTTCAGGTTCAATAATATACTGTTCCGTTGCATGCCAGCCAGTCCGAGTCATTTGATATTTAAATTCATCTACCCTTACAGGAGTTGTAGCAATTCTGATACTACCTGGCTGATGGAATCCCACCACCTGTGATGACAATGCCAGTAAAAACTCATAAATCATTATTTGGCACTCAAACATGGTTCTTCTCCAGCACAATGAAAATGAAGGTGTGTAAGAAAAGAGATTCACTATGCAGTGAAAGTGATAGCTATATACCATATTTACATCATATGAAAAGATGTTCATTTTACAAATATTTACTAAGTGTCTCCTCTGTGCCAGGCACTATGCTAAGCCCCAGAGATGCTGTTGTGAACAAGACAGATGAAGATCCTGCCTGGATGGAGCTTACAGTCTATAGGTGAAGATGGACAGCTAAATGCATAATTACAACATGAGATAGTGCTCCCGTACAGAGTGGAAGAAAATTATGTGAAGAAAAGAAAGACAAAGGATTTGAAGAGAGAACATGAAGAATCAGAATGTTGCGGTGAGAAGATTAAGTGTGAATCGAAATAAACATTCATTCATTCATTTATTTATTTATTTTTGCGGTACGCGGGCCTCTCACCGCTGTGGCCTCTCCCGCCGCGGAGCACAGGCCCCGGACCACAGGCCCAGCGGCCGTGGCCCACGGGCCCAGCCCCTCCGCGGCATGCGGGATCCTCCCGGATCGGGGCACGAACCGGCGTCCCCTGCATCGGCAGGCGGACTCCCAACCACTGCGCCACCAGGGAAGCCCTGGCATTTACTGAAGTCCTTTAGTTGGCCAAGCACTCAGCAAGGCCCTGCGTGACAGTGATCAAAGATGCAGTCATTATCTTCAAGTTGCTCGGACTCTGTAGGAAAGACCAATCAGTAAAGCAACAATCACAATTGAGGGGGATTCGTAATATAAGAGGTATGTGTACACATGTTCTTAGAACCAAGAGATATGCCCTCAGCTCCACCTGACTGCTGGGTGAACAAAGTCAAGGATGGCTTCTCAAAGGAGACGCCCCCCCCCCGGGAAAGAGTGGAAGGTGAATGCTGAAATGGGGACCAGAGGGAATGCTGTCTCAGGCAGACAGCCCAGCTCATTCTAGAACTGTTTGCAGTTAAGCATAGCTGAAGCAACTGAGCATAGCAAAGAGTGGCAAGAGAAAACACTGGAAAGGCAGGCAGGGCTTAGCTAATGAAGGCCCGTCTTCTTTGGCTTTTGTCCTGTAGACTGTGGGGAGCCATGTGATGGTTTTAGGCAGGGGAAATAGCATGAAAATTTTAAGCAGACTTCAGTCTTAGTCTATGGATACTCTTTGCCTGCCACTTTATTTTGAAAGTACTAATACAAATGAGAAGAGAGAAAAGTAAAAGTGAGGGGGTCTTCCCTGGTGGCACAGTGGTTGAGAATCTGCCTGCCAATGCAGGGGATATGAGTTCGAGCCCTGGTCTGGGAAGATCCCACATGCCGCCGAGCAACTGGGCCCGTGAGCCACAACTACTGAGCCTGCACGTCTGGAGCCTGTGCTCTGCAACAAGAGAGGCTGCGATAGTGAGAGGCCCGTGCACTGTGATGAAGAGTGGCCCCCACTTGCCGCAACTAGAGAAAACCCTCGCACAGAAACTAAGACACAACACAGCCATAAATAAATAAATAAACAAACAAACAAACATTTTAAAAAAAAAGTGAGGGGCTTTTAGTGAAGTACTTTTCGAAGGCATGTGACAATCTGGCATGTACAGTTGTCAGATCCTTTGCAATCCAGTGCAGAAAGGCTGTGATATCTTAGTTTCTAGATATAGAAGCTGACTAAAGATATTTTTGAAAGCTGCTTTTTATTCTTTTCTCATTTCAAAACTCAGGAGGGCTTCCGTGGTGGCGCAGTGGTCGAGAATCTGCCTGCTAATGCAGGGGACACGGATTCAAGCCCTGGTCTGGGAGGATCCCACATGCCACGGAGCAACTAGGCCCGTGAGCCACAACTGCTGAGCCTGCGCGTCTGGAGCCTGTGCTCCGCAACAAGAAAGTCCGCGATAGTGAGAGGCCCGCGCACCGCGATGAAGAGTGGCCCCCACTTGCCACAACTAGAGAAAGCCCTCGCACAGAAATGAAGACCCAACACAGCAAAAATAAATAAATAAAATTAGTAAACTCCTACCCCCAACATCTTCTTTAAAAATAAATAAATAAATAAATATAAAATAAAAAATCAGGAGCAGGTAATTACATGGGTAATACACTTCAAGAAATTAAATTGATTGAAAAGCAAGTTCTAGAGGTTCTCATCTTAAACTCTCATCAGAATCTTCTACCACATTTCACATGCCATGGCTGTCACTACACACAGCGATACATGATGATATCAAAATCCTTCAGTAATCTTATGTATCTCTGAGAAACTGACCTAAACAGACAATTTCAAGCTAAATGCATTTACCTGTCCGGTTTCTTCTTCCAGTTTCTCATAAAGTTTGATGCTATCATAATGTATTTTCTTTAAGTTTATTCCAGGATGAAAGTAAGTTGTTAAACCTGCCTTAAAAGTGGGGAGGAAAGGAAATACCGAAAAAAATTAACATTCTCAAAATGTTGACAGTTTATCTGTTAAGAAGTAATTTATTACTGGCAAGAAATTGACAAGCACCAGCCAGTCCTCTGGGATGAGAACACATCAGCACGAGTTTGAATGCACATTGCATAAGGCTCGTGACAGTTATAAGAACCCACTTGAACCACATAAATAATGTGAGAGCCAGCCAACAAACATATATAGTAAGTCCCTAAAAGTTATTAGGGAAAGGATTGTTTGCAGATTCAGAAACGGGATGACTGAGATGGAATCACTTAGGTTAGGAATGTACGCTATTAGGAAAAATATGGGGGGACGGCATACAATGTGGACTCAAACCAACAAAGCGTGTGTTCCCTTAAGGAGGACTATGAACAAGCAAGCAAAAAGTTTTCCTTGTCTCGATCCCCACCATTCCCTTGAATTGAGCGGCCCTCCTATTTTCTTTCTTGAAATTTCCAAAATTGAAGAAGTGGAACATTCCTAGGAATTAGAGCCTGTTGAGTGGTGAACAGACCTTTGTCATAGCTTAACCAGTTGATGAATGAGCACATAGATTATACACCGCAAACATTTCCTGAATAAATATTGAATAATCACTCTCAGGAAAATATCTAAATATTACCTGCCAAACCCCTTTTTATCAACTCTGGCGGATGCAATATAGTATCCAGGCAAAGAATTCTAAGCAATGATATGAAGCAGGTTCTCTCAGTTAAGTGTCTGGGGCCCCATTCAGCAGCTAATTTATCCTGGAAAGCTCATCCGAATACAATCTGTTTAAAATAAAGTCTGTTTGGGAGTATATATAAAGTTCTTCGTGTTGGGCATTTGGTTCTACTGATATCACTTATATGCAGAATCTAAAAAAAGTGATACAAATGAACTTATTTACAGAACAGACATAGACTCACAGACATAGAAAACAAACTAATGGTTACCAAAGGGGAAAGAGCCAGGGGAGGGATAAATTGGGAATTTGGGATTAACAGATACATACTACTATATATAAAATATTGATAGATAAACAAGGAAGACCTACTATGTAGCACAGGGAACTATATTTAATGTCTTGTTAATAACCTATAATAGAAAAGAATCTGAAAAAGAACATATATGTATGACTGAATCACTTCATTGTACGCCTGAAACTAACACAACTTTGTAAATCAACTGTACTTCAATTAAAAAAAAAATCCGCCATTAAAGTTCATCAGATCCTTTATGGACCAGATTCTTTATGGACCAGAATCCTCGGGGTCTATCAAGTACTTGTTCAAGCATTTGGCTACTTTTCTGAGAAAAATGTTGGCCCAAGTTCATAGGTCCTCTCATAGCACAGCCCCATAATGAGGCAACTGTGAGTCAGGCTCCCTAACTTTCAGCCAAATATCACATCCTTCTTTACATGCTTGGTATCTAGTGTGATATGAAGTTTTCTAGTTCAATAATAGAGAATCTCTGGTCTTCAGGCATCTTCTAGAGAACTCAATTTTGTTTTCGATATATCTCGTGTCAGTTGAGAAAATGGATATTCACAAGCCTGGGCCTAGGGTTCTGTTCACCATTCACTCCTCAAGATCCTCTAAGTTTAACCTAGGTAGAGCCAGACCACCCGAAAATGATATATCTACACTACATCAATCTTCTTCCCCACCCTGGAAAGCTGTTTTCATAGAATGAGTTAATGATCTCTCTTCTGAAAGGGTCACATCAGTTTGTTTTGTAAAGCTCTTACTCAAAACATTTAGCTCAATATCCTTTTTTTAGGGAATAAATTCTTCTAGGAATTTCTGGTCAAGGAAAAATTGGTCTTTCTTACTGAAATGCTATAACTATTTCTACTGAACAATTCATACAACCCTAGTTTCCTTGCTGCCGGGACAGTCAGAAGTAAATCCTGAACTCAATTTTTTGTCAGGTATAAAATTACACACACACACACACACACACACACACACACACACACATATATATATATATATATATAAAATTTTTGTATTCCTTACATTTTTTATCAACCAGTTTTTGTCTTTTAATGTGTTCAAAATTTGGGGTCAACCGTATCTGTGCTTTTATTGTGAGTTATTTGAATGTAATGTCCTGCATGGTATTTATTGTTAACTTGTGTGTCAGTCCTGTGGCATGGGGTGGAAGAAGGGTACAATGTTTTTCCGTTCTGGGCTCCAGCAAGGATATTTTAAGTGGGAAGTTTGAAGAAGAAGAAAAACACTGTTCTTACCCTTCAAGATTTTATAGTCTGATTGGGGACATGAAACTTTCATACATGAAACAATGAAATCAAGAGCATATGATTAAGTGCCAGAGCATAGAGAGAAAGACACAAGAACTAAGGGAACTAAGAGAAGAGAAGAGATGCTGGAAGGATCACAGAAGGCTTCATGGAGGACAGGCAGGGGCTTACTTTTGATCTGCAGAAAGAAAATGATTACAGTTGGTGGAGAAGATAAAAGAGGGAAGATGAAACACAGACAAGAATAATCATTAAGACAACAAGGTCCTATTGTATAGCACAGGGAACTATATTCAATATCCTGAGATAAACCATAATGGAAAAGAATATGAAAAAGAATATAAATATGTATAACTGAATCACTTTGCTGTATAGCAGAAATTACCACAACGTTGTAAATCAAATATACTTCAATTTAAAAAAAAGAATAATCATTAAGAATTATAACTCTTTGAATAAAATAAGAATATATAAATCCTTGTTGATATAAATCAATAAATAAGTAGGGAGAGTGGAAAGCTCTTCCTTCTAGCACACTAACAATAAGTATGAAAGGAATGATGCAGTTAGAAAAATAATCCATGGGTGCTAAAGCTAGTGATGTCCTCTCTCTCTTTAATAATCCTTCCCACTCTGTCATGAGCCTCTACAGCCTCAAAAAGCCCAGTGACTGACCTCAAGCCTTCCCATATCCCAGTGCTTCCAGGTACTCGCATCCAATAAAAATATTTGAGCATACCCACTAAAATATGTGTATTTCTTTATTCCCACATGACGTATAAATATGTATTACTATATTAGCAGAGCTCATAAAACACACAAAAACAACTGGAAATGAATTAAATGTTGTAAATAATTATTACTTTATTGATTGTGCAGAAAGGTTTCTGAATTTTAAAAATTTATTGTGTAGAAAAGCTTTTGAATATTAAGCTTATTAATATTTTAGCAAGGGCTATGTAATATTTTATATTACTAAAATATATATGTCAGATTAATGTTGGTAAAACAGCGATTTGAAGGTCTAATTTCTTGGTGTGTTTTCTTTTGTGATGGTTTGAATGGCTGTGATAGCTGAAGAAGCTATCTGTCAGTGATACAAAGATGTAAGTGGGAGAAGTGCCCCCTCTTGGCTGTACTCTCTGTATCTTGATGCCACTTCTTCCATACCCATCACCACCTACCAAAAGGTTTTTACTGAAATTTGACTATTAATGTTTCACGTTCTCTTGTCCATCAGCTGTTATAAGTTAATTGGGAGGTATTGCATTTTACATTTTAAAAAATGGGTGCAAACCCACTGAAACTCCTCATTTGGGAAAATGTTAAATGGGTTTAAACTTAACTTTAAATTTATCTCTTGCATGTATGAGAGTTTTTTCTAGGTGATACATAACATTTTGGCCAGAAAAATCTAAAAATGATACCAACATTTCCAAACACCCCTTCTCAAAATGGTTTCTTTCCAACAGGACTATTTTCCAAAAATTATTTTTCACTTATTGTGAGCATCACCTTGACTTCGAAGGAATAAACTACATCTATTGTTTTGTATGTATCTACTACATAGAATGACTGGCAGCCACTTCCATCACTACAAAGATCACCAAACTGGGGACACTTGTCTTTTTGTAAAAGAAAAATTTTTTTTACAACTCTTTTGATTATTGTTCCGGGATAACCAACAAACCTCTGTGTAGTACAACACTCTCAAGGTCATTCCCTCTCCCTTTCATCACAAATAATATTATTTAAAGCCTTGTTTCTATAAAATCGATCTTAACATTGATATCCTATAGCATGTGATCTGCAATATGTCATGACAGATCAAGACAAAAGAAAGAATGGGGACACTCCCATTGTGGAGCACCAACCTCTCCCTTAGGCAACATTGGTATCATACACAATATGTCACCCACATCAAAGGTGAGGGCTATTTATAAAGATTAGTAAAGCTAATGTCTTTCTTATATTTTTAGATAAAAATAAACAGAGGGTTTCCCTGGTGGCGCAGTAGTTGAGAGTCCGCCAGCCGATGCAGCGGACACGGGTTCGTGCTCCAGTCCAGGAGGATCCCACATGCCGCGGAGCGGCTGGGCCCATGAGCCATGGCCGCTGAGCCTGTGTGTCCGGAGCCTGTGCTCCGCAACGGGAGAGGCCACAACAGTGAGAGGCCCGCATACCGCAAAAAAAAAAAATTAATAAAAAAATAAAATAAAATAAACAGAAAGGTCTAACATTATCTTCCTACACCCCAAATACATAATCTTGCATGTTTAGTCCTCAGCCCTCCAAAACAACCACTTTGACACCATTCCCAAGGGCAACCTCTCCTGGGGACCCCATATGCCAAAACTGCTTCTTTGTCCATTCTCTCCCCTTTCCTTCCATCCTACAAGAAATGTTCTATATTAGCAGTATTATTGGGGCTGACAAAACAGTCTCGTTAAAATCCAGCAAAACCTCAAGACTGTTGGACTTGTGATTCCATTTTGAATATTCACATTGCAAGCTGTGCCCTCCTCCCCAGCGCATCTGATTCCTGCATGTCCCAGAAATGTTTAGCCTTGAGCACATGTTATTCTCCAGTGAGACTGCCTTTATTTCTGTAGTCTACGCCTTCAGTTGGCCCCCCAAAACGTCCACATTCTCATATCTGCTCCAAAATTTCTCTGTTAAAAAATGAATGAAGAAAATGTGACATGTATATATATATAATGGAATATTACTCAGCCATAAAAAAGAAGGAAATTCTGTCATTTGCAACAACATGGACGGAATTTGACAGCATTATGCTAAATAAAACAAGACAAAGAACTATAAATACCAAATACCATATGATCTCATTTACGTGAGGAATCTAAAAACAAACAAACAAAACAATGGAACTCAGAGATACAGAGAACAGATCGATGGTTGCTAGAGGCAGGGGTGGTGAGGGGGTGAAATGGGTGGAGGGGGTCGAAAGGCACAAACTTCCAGTTATAAGATAAAGAAGTCCTGGGGATGGAACGTACAGCATGGTGACTACAGTTAACAATACTGTATTGTATATTTGAAAGTCGCTAAGAGAGTACATCTTAAAACTTCTCATCACAAGAAAAAAATTTTGTATCTACGTGTGGTAATGGATGTTAACCAGATTTATTGTGATCCTTTTGCAATATATACAAGTATCAAATCATTATGTTCTTCACCTGAAACTATTATGTCAATTATAGCTCAAAAAAATTCTAATCTGTGGCAGCTCTTCAGGATGCTCTTTGGTGGGAGACCCCCTTGTTTGCAAGAAATCCTCTAATCAGCTTCCTAGGGCAATCCAGTTTTCTTTTCCTTTATTTGTAGGGGCCCAAATAACCTGGCTTCTGATACCTGACTCCATCTTGAACTCACCCTGCATGAATCTTATTTTGTGAACCAGAGCCTACTACTTCGTTCACAAAGCAGAAAAATGCCTTTTCCACTCATTCTGGTATCTCTCTGCTTAAGGGGAAATTAGTTTGCACAGTTAACTTTTAAGAAGAAGCCATCATCTTAAAAACTTTGCCCACTTTTCTTAAAAGATCTTAAGCTAAGGATATGTTGCTTTATTGTTATTATTATTATTCATAGGATGTTTAAGAAGTAATATTCAGGGATTCTAGTTACTCTAGTAACTAAATTGGAGGTTACATCAAGTCAATCCACCATAAATGAACAAAAAAGTAATTAAAATATTAAAGTGTACACCCTCCTTAATAATCCGGAAGTGTTAAAAGGGCGTAAGCCCTCCCTCTCAGGAGATTCCCATTCGGCAAAATTTCCCTCTGCTTACATGCTCTTCCCTGGAGAGCCTCATGGCCCCCTTGCTCCCTCACTCCTGCCCAGTCTCTGCTCAAGCGTCACCTTTTCGAAGTAGCCTCCAGGCTCCTCCACCCCCATCATTCTTCATCCCTTCACCCCGCTCCACTCTGCTGGCACCGATTACTCTAGAGCATCATTTGTGTTTTCTTCCATCTGCCCCACCAGAATGTGGCTCCATGAGGGCAGGGGCTTTGTTTTGCACACTGCTGTGTCCTCACCTCCTAGAACAGTGCTGGCCTGACACAATATAGGCTCTTCATAAATATTTGTTGAAAGACTGACCGAATGTCCACCAAAAAGAAGTCATAGGAGAGCTGTGGCAGAAATGCAGGCTTTCTATTCCATGATAAAAGGAAATCTGCATAGAAAGTCTAGTTCAGGGAGGGGAGAAGAGCCAGAAGGGTCAGTGGCTTCCTGGGCCCCTCTCTCCAGGTAGCAGGAAGCAAGCTGAGGGAGAACTGCTGACACAAGAGACAAATGTGCCTATGGAGACTCAGAAAAGACACTCAGCGAGGACCAGGTAGCTGGGCCTCCCTCCCAGACTGAGATGTGAGAGGGCTGGCAGGAGAAGAAAGAAGAGAAGCAGGGCTTGATGCTGTTTTTCTAGAAGTCTCCATCCAATTGGTGGGTGTGGTCTGACTATGTGACCACAGGGACTCTGGGGTGAACTGGGCTTAAGTCTGGGCATCAATCTCTCTGAAGCTCAGCTGGAGGCAGGAGATCCAACTCTATCCCTTACCGTGAGCACGTTCTGGGTGTCAAAAGGCCCCTAAAAGCAGGGTTCCCTCTTGTCTCAGTAGTGGAAAGCTAATGATGGAAAGGGATGACGAGCAGAAGCTAACACTGCCCAACTTGTTTTTAAATTGAAGCATAGTTGATTTACAATGTTATGTTAGCTTCTGGTATACAGCAAAATGATTCTGTTATACATATATATATATTGTTTTTCATATTCGTTTCCATTATGGTTTATTACAGGATACTGAATATAGTTCCCTGTGCTATACAGTAGGACCTCGTTGTTCATCCCAACTCTTCCTCCAAACAAAAATGGCACCTGCAGTCATAAAATCTTCCTCTCCCATCTTAGCTGACTTCAGAAATAATTGGTTTGGCAGTATGAAAGCAGTGTCAATCACCTCATTTACCTGAGCAGCTTTCGATGTAAGCCCAATTATTATACAGCACTGGAACAATTATGCATACCATTAAATAGGCGAGATTGACTTGGTCGTGTGTTTCATTTAATACAACATGAAAGCTGTGTTGCACGTTCTCAGCCCTCATAGTTAAGTCCTCATGAAGCCAAGCTGCTGTCTCACAGCACTAACTTAAAATCATAAATCAATAAACATAAAAGGATCACTAAAGCCAGGTGAGGGGATATAGGTAAAGGTCTCAGGCCTGTATTCAGGATCGCCCAGCCACTATCCTTTGGTACAAAAGCTAACATTTACTAACCACTTACCATAATAACTTTACACATATTAATTCAATCTTCATCACAACCCTATTAGGTAGGTACTATTAATATTCCCATTTTACACATCAGGAACTAGAAACTTAAGTAAGTTGCCAGAAGTGGAAAATGACAGAGTCAGGATTTGAATCCAGAGTCATATGTTCAAGATGATCTTCTCATGATTACCAACGTCATACATGTTGATCACCCACTTAAAGTATACCAGCTAAACTGCAATTGCACCTTCCAACGCTACGGAAAGGGAACTTGCTCTAAAGAGCTCTCAGTGGGGAGCTGTGAATGGGAAAAAAAATCAATTGCACAAGTGACCGTTCAGTGCATATGACGGTGTTGAGATCGTTTTCTTACTGCGTGCCAGGTAGATCCAGCAGTGAGCTCCGATTTCTCCAGGAGGACCACATCTTTCATGCCTGCTTTGGCCAAGTGATAAGCCAGACTCACACCAACGCAGCCACCTCCAATTATCACTGTTTCTGCCCTGTCTTTCCATCTTGTTTCTGCACGTGAGGGTGGGTTTTCTTCTCTGGAAGACATTGTTTTTAATAGTAGCTTTACTAGGCTATGATAGTTATAGTTTTTGTGGGTTTTTTTCTGACTAGTGTGATTCTCCTTATTTAAGTACTTAACATCTAGTGCCTGGGAGAGTTACATGTGCTGACAATCCTTTGGGAGCCTCAATCTGACTTAGGCAACCTGGCTGGGGGAGGGAGGAGGAGGCATTTGAACCCCATTCCCCTAATTCTGACCCACTGTAGATACTTAATAGAGCTAAAGAATTGAACAGATGACTTTTCTCAAAGAAATCTAGAGAATAATTTTTCTCAGTCTACTTTAAAAACACACTGATAAACATTTTATTCCATAAAAAAACCCATAATAATCATGAAGTCCATTATCTATAAATCTTGGATCACCTCCTCCCTCCAATGTTTTCCAGGCTGAAGAGAGCTAGATGGAGTACAACGCTCTTCCTCGCTCAACGTCCTCTCACCGTGTACCTGCTTCTCTAATTATAAATATTGCTCGGTGGCTTTATATATTGATTTGCATGTCTGTCTTCCTAGCTAGATCATGAGCTTCTCCAAGACGCATTGTAAAAAGCAAGGTATAAGTAAGTCAAAGAAGACCATATATACACCTGCGTTTGCCTCCCCATACAGAAGACGCTGCTAACAGTTGACTGGGGAAGGGAATGGGGATAGGAGAGTCTTTGCACCAGGAACCCTTTGATATTCTCACTTTGAACGGTTGTGCGTAGAAAAGAACACCCATAATTCGAGAAGAAAGCCGAATGCCCACTTCTCGGGGTCGGAAGCACCCCTAACCCGGAGACCGCCTCAGCCCTGCGCTCGCACCCCGCAGCTGCCCAGCCGCGGGCCTCCGCGCAGACCCGGCCCCACTCACCCTTCGCGGCCGCAGACGTAAAGTAGGCGGCCGGGAGAGCCCCGCAGCGGGAAGCCCCGCAGCCGCCGCGCGCCCAGGCAGAACATGCCGAGGTCGAGACCATAGGGCGAGGGCGCAGGTACCTACTCCCAAGCCAGCAGACATCAGGGGAGGTGGGAGGCGGTGGGACCCTCCCCCCGGCGAGGGGCGGGCTTCTGGCTCCGTGAGCTGCCCGCCACTCAGCGCCCGCCACAGCCGCTGCGCGATGGCGATGGCCGGAAGCCCCGGAGCCAAGAAGGTGAGTTTCGGGGAAACCGGGAGGTACTCAGCCCTCCTGGCCGCGGGGCTTCACCTCAGCCCCTAATCAAGCTCTGCGGTCTGGGCGAGGCACCTGGACGGCTCTGAGCCTCGGTTTACGCGCTCGCGAGTCGCTCGGACGACTGTAGTGCCTAGGTGTCAGGATGAGATAACAATATTGGGTAGCATTTATGGAGCCTTGACTCGCTGCCCTGCACTGCGCGAGTGCTTCATGCAAATTATCTCCTCTTCACGTTTATTCCCATTTTACAGGTGAGGAAACTGTAGGCTCAGAGTCCGAGACCCTAGCTCAGGGTCACCGATCTAGTTCAGGTGGAGCAGGGGTTTGAAGTCCAGCCATCGGACTCAGGCCGCGCTCACATTTCCTGCCCTCCGCCCGCCCGCACCTACAGCTCTTCGACTCAATGGCCCCAGTGCTCGTGCCCCTCGTGTGTTTGGGAAGGGCCGTTGCCTGGTCTCCCAAGCCTCGGACTGGCCTGAAACCGGTCCCGGGCATGGACACCCCTAGACCCGCGGCGGGGATGGAGGGTGGGGTTCGCGGAGCCAGGGGTGGGGCCTCCGCCTCATCTCACTCCGTAGTCCGAGTCTCTGGGCTCCCCTTTCCCGATCTGCTCGCCAGCTGTCGCCCTGTTCTCCCATTTTTACGCTGGATGTGTGTGTGGTGGGGAGAAGGCGTGACAAAACAAAATTAGGAAAAGGGCATGAACTTGGACGCGGGACATCTCCAAACTCCTCGAGGCAACCCATCTGTGCTCCCTAATTCAGAAGAGAGGGTGGGGAAGGAAGGGGGGATGTGCACCACCGTTTTACTTAGTAATACTAAAAAGATAGGAACAACCAAGATGCCCTGCAATAGTGGGCTCCGTAAATAAAGTGCATCCATTTAATAAGTTATTAGGCAGCCAATTAAAAAGCTAAGTATGGGAACAGGCAAAGTGCTTTGCAATGTTAAGTTACAAAAGGAGATATATCACAGACTGATCCCAACTACATAAAAATATTTATACACACGCTGCAAGGAAGGACACAGTAATGGTAGTAGTTCCATAAGATGTGGAATATACGTTTAAAAAACTTAACAAAAAAACATATTCTGGTTATGTTTTTCTGATTATAAAGGTAAAACATGGGCATTGAGGCAAATGAGCATGATAGAAAAAAAAAGAAGCAAAGAACATTGTGTTGACTTCTTTCTCTGAACTTTCTCTAATACTATGTTCACTTTTACAGTTCATTTTTTTTTAAGGTTTTTTAAAAATATGCTCTCCCTGTTCTATTTTTCCTGGCCTCTGCTCTTTGCAACACCAAGATTATCATATGAGAATCCATGTTAATGTGTACCTGGGAGTTAAGACGTTAGTGGGGCAGAGCTAACCTCACCTCTGTGCTCAGCTAACAGGTGCATTTTAAGAATTCATTTAACTGCTACAGAGGACACTTCCAATTGCTTCTTTAATCCAAAAGAGCAGTCCTGGTGGCAAGTTCAGGCAGATGGACCTCTGGCAGCTTCCTGCCATAGGGTGAAGTTGGTCTACTCCTCTGTGTATGAATAGAGGTGCCCTGAAGCCAGATCTTAAATCCAAGAGGTCTAGATACTGTTAATTGCAAAAAGAGGGCATAAACGCCTCTCAGAGATCACCATCAGATCCAAGGCAGAGTCACTGCCACACTGAAAGGGAAGATGGAATGAAAATATAAATATACTGCGAATAATTTCCAGTGCTCTTTATTTTACACAGTCCTGTCATTCTAGAGCTGGCTTTAGATCATACAGGTATAGCAGTTAACTGAGGTGGTAAGTCTAGCGGTGAAGGAGGGGCTAAAAGATGCTCTGAATTCAAATATTGATAGTTTATTTTGCTAATGGCTGTTTAGAAAACTGGCAAAATTTTAAATGTTGGACAAACATCTAGATAACAGACCAAAATGCCTTACATTTACTTGCTATCATGAAGGCAACAGTCAAAATTTGCACTGTCATTTTCTTAAAATCCTAGCTAATTTTCTATTAAAGAGTATCATCTCTTTCCTCCTTGTCAGGACCAAGTTTATAGCATATGTGAGGTTTGTGCCATTTTCAAAACAGTCCTGTCTGTCTGCTAACTCTTGGCATATTTTATTAAGGGCCTACTCTTTGTTAGGTGCTGTATGAGGTGACAGAGCCTCAAGCATCTTACAGCTCTGGTTAACAGAGCTGGGCTCCATTCCACTTCCCTCCACAGGAAAATGGAGATGTGGTAGAGATAGTGGCCTGGTACTTAGCCTCAGGGCAACCACTTCCAATGTACCTTCCTGGGCTGCAGATATGACTGGTTAGAAGGGGCAGTGGGAACCTTTCCTCCCCCATTCATGCACTGCTCTGTGTCCAGCTGTAGGCAGGGCTGAGAGGAACTGGCTGGTATTTTCAACAAAAGGCTGTATCTTCAACGAATGCAGTCTATACAAGAGGGATAGGGATCCCCATGGGGGTGTTTGCAGTTTTTATAAATCGCAGGGAAGTTCTTTCTGAAAAAATGACACTTGACCAAAGACCTGAAGAAAATCAGAGGGCGAGCCATTCAGGTATCTGGGGAAGCACTTTGTAGACAATGGAAACCATAGCTTTGGATAACTGCTCTGGATGCAACCTAATATTCAGATTATGGGTGGGCTGACTCGAAAGGTGGTAAATAGAGACTAGGTTAGGAATTTAGAAGGTCTGATGTCTGCTTTTTCACTTACTGAGCTCTATGATCTTGAGCAATTCACTTAGCCTCTCTGAACCTCAGTTTCCTCATCTATAAAGTGGGAATAAAAACTATCCGCCTTGCCTAGCTCCCAAAGTTGTTAAGAGTACCAAATGATAACGTGTCCGTGAACATGCTGGAAAATGTAGGGTATAATTATAAAATGTTGTGTCCAATAGGATTATGTCCAGTGGTTCACACACAAAAGAGGTTTATTTTTCTCACCTAACGAGAGGTCTAGCGGACGGTCACCGTCCACGGCGTCTGCAGCTACTCCAAGATGTCATTAAGACACCAGGCTGCGGGTATCAGCCTGCGTGTGGCTTTCAGTGGCATGGCTGCAAGATGATGGCTATACCTCCAGGGCTTAAGCTGACATTCCAGACAGGACAGAGAAAAAGGGACAAGAGGGAAGGGAGTGGGCATCTGTATCAGGAAAGCAAAACTTTTCTAGAAATCTTCAGCAGACTTTCACTTATTTCCCATTGGCCACCACTGTGTCACATGGCCACCCCACTCAGCAAAGGAGCCTGAGGATTTTTTTTTTTTTAAGTTGGGGACATTGTCTCCCCAAACAAAATATATTAGCAAAGAAGAGGAGAAAAAAATGCACATTAGGTGGCTAGCAGTGTCTGCCACAAACATCTTGAAAAACCAAAATAACCATTGTGGCATCAGCACTTTAACTACAATTTGACTCAGATTAAATTGTATTTGAGAAAAAATAGTCACAGAACTTTGCACAAAACAAGTACCTGGATTGTCCAATAATAGAGTATTCTCAATCTTTCTGAAATACTATTAGGCATGGATGATTTCAACAGAACTGGAGCTGTGAGAGCATTGTACCACCTTTCCTAAAATTAGAGACTGCTTTTAGGAAAAAAAAAAAAGAGGGGTCTTAGGTGATTTTTCTTTCTCTTCTTCAGGGCATTTTGGAACGTCTGGATAGTGGGGAGGTTGTGGTTGGAGACGGCAGCTTTCTCATAACTCTGGAGAAGAGGGGCTACGTGAAGGCCGGGCTCTGGACTTCAGAAGCCGTAGTAGAACATCCAAATGCAGGTCGGTGCCAGCATCACCCCTGAGTGTTTATCTGGGTGACATTTTGCTTAAATCTGACTGAGAGAAGATAAATAAAAGCGAGCATTTTCTTTCTTTTTAAAATAAATTTATTTATTTTAGTTATTTATTTATTTTTGTCTGCACTGGGTCTTCATTGCTGTGTGCGGGCTTTCTCTAGTTGCGGTGAGCGGGGGCTACTCTTTGTTGTGGTGAGCGGGCTTCTCATTGTGGTGGCTTCTCTTGTTGCAGAGCACGGGCTCTAGGCGCACAGGCTTCAGTAGTTGTGGCATGCAGGCTCAGTAGTTGTGGCTCGTGGGCTCAGTAGTTGTGGCTCATGGGCTTCGTTGCTCCTCGGCATGTGGGATCTTCCCAGACCAGGGATTGAACCTGTGACCCCTGCATTGGCAGATGGATTCTTAACCACTGCACCACCAGGGAAGTTCCGTGAGCATTTTCTAGGGACTGTTTCACTTGCCCAAACTGCCAAGATGTGGAGACAGTGGCAGTACACGAGCTGAAGAAAGGGCTTCTCTCTCCTTCCCTCCCTCCTCTACACACACACACACACACACACACACACACACACACACACACACACACACACAAACACACACACACACACTTGCATCTTCATATTCAGGGAGTGCTAAAATATACATACCAATATTTGTTCCATGAATACTTACCTTGTATATTCAAGAGTTTCCTTAACATAGTAAAACTGTTATTGCTTCAGATTCATCCTTCTGGCTAATTTGCATACGATATTAAAACAGTACATTTGGTAGGGACGATTAATGGTAACCACCAGCTTAACAGAATATAGACAAATAGCAAATATAGATTTGCAAATATAGATATATATAGCAAATATAAATTTGCTGTTCTAAATGAAAGTGGGAAATAAAGCCAAAGAAGATATGGGTGAAACGGGATACAAGTTGGGAATGGAACTTTTGATTCACTCTGATTTTATTCATATATACACAGTGTGTCAGACAAACATGGGGTCATGTCTAGGTCCTTCTACTGACCAGCTGAGTGACCTTGAACAAGTCATTTGACCTCTGAGGATCAGTTTCTTCATCTGTCACATGGGGGCATGACATGGACTGGCTGTGAGGACTTGTGAACTAACCCACATGAAATGCCCATATAAGTACCCAATGGCCATGATTACTGTTTCATCAGACACCCAGAGTTATATGGTAGGACAGAGTTTTGTCTTTCTGGTGTTAGCAGGAAGATTTCATCTGACCCAAGAAGAATTCATTCTTAATTTTAGAAAATCTTCTTTGCTCAACCAGGAAGAAAGTGTTGAAATAGCAAGGATAAAGACTGAGTTGGGGAGGAGATGAAGGGAGAGAGAGGAAGGAGTTTCTGATGGGCCAAGGAAAACTCCCTGACTGCGTTTCCCCAGCTGCTTGCTATTGAATACACTTGATAGGGGCGCCACCCATATGCATTCTGCCCACTGTGAGAATTCCCTCATCCTGCTTTGAGGGCCCCCCAGTGCTGACTGTAAGTAGACGAGCTACATCCTTCATGACACTGGCAAATGAATAAACCCTCTCTAGACCAAGAGACCAAGGGACAGTTGGCCAACTGGGCCTTAGTGTCTGCATGTGACTGCAGCAGGCCATGGGGCCCACTGGCAGGTCAACATGAGGCTACTCTAAACAGCCCCCATTTGGTATGGGCTCTGCCTTGCCCCTAAATTCTGCTGACCTGAATCTGAATTTCTTTATAAGTACCAGGTTTGAAATTGTGTATGATTGAAAGAGATGTGAATGGATGAGCTGCCACTGAAAATGATAGCTTCTGTGATTTTTACTTTTTTAATTTCAATGGAAAAAACAACTCCTTTGTAGTTCGTCAACTTCACATGGAATTCTTGAGAGCGGGATCAAATGTCATGCAGACTTTCACCTTTTCTGCCAGTGAGGACAAAATGGAAAGTCAGGTAAACGATAATGGGGCAGGTGGGAGTGGGGAGGGGCGGGGAGAGGGATCATCTATAATAAAAATAACCTCTTGATGGGAATCCATGGAATTGACCTGATGTGTTACTACACTTTATTACAAAAAATAATAAAATATTTTTTAAAAAAATAATAAAAATTTTTTTCCTCCACATAAAATACCTATCCAGTAATTAATCATGATGTAAACATATAGGTACTAAATAAATAAGCATTTTCTGTCTCTTTATCTAGGGGAGGCGGTGGGACTGGGAGAAAATATGCCATTAGAAGGGCATGACCATCCTTCTGTGATATGTTTTTGTAGGGAAAGAACACTTTATAGATGCTCTTGTTACCTTCTCATTTCACATCCTTCTCTTCTGACTTGTCCATGTTGAGACAGGGCGGTCCTAGGGAACACAGCACTAGCCTAGGAATGAGGAGAATTGGGTTTTATACCCAACTTTGCCACCTATTGGTTGTGTGACTTTGTGTTAGACACTTAAAGACATGGAGAACTGGTTTACTCTGCCAAATGGAGATAACTGATGCTTACTTACATGCATAGGGTTGTTGAGAAAAGTGGGTAAGGATGTGGAAGTATTGTGAGATATTCTGCAAATATAAAGTATTAATACTTGTCAACGTTAATGCCCATTTATTCATTCAACCAACCAACATTTATTGAGTACCTGTTATAGTCCATTCTCTATGCTAGATACAAAGATGATACAAAGGCAAAGACACTATTCTGAAGTGGCTCACAGTCAAGTATGGGAGACAAACAAATGAGCATTTACTAAAATCCAGTGTGGTAAGTACAATATGAACATACAAGCTCACTGGGAGTAGAGATGATACCCAACTCTGCTGGTCTTCTCGAATTGCAGTTTAAACCAGTGACTTGTGCTTATGCTACTTGCTCATCGCCCCCTTTGATATCTATTAGAGCTCACCTTTAAAATGCCAGGCTCACCATGTGTACTCTTGCTGTCTAACCTCAGTGGGAAGCTGTAAACACCGCTGCCTGTGACCTTGCCAGAGAAGTAGCCAACAAAGGTGATGCTTTGGTAGCAGGGGGGATCTGCCAGACATCATTGTACAAACACCACAAGGATGAAGCTAGAATTAAAAAACTTTTTCGACAACAGCTAGAGGTTTTTACCAGGAAAAATGTGGACTTCCTGATTGCAGAGGTAAGCCTAACATTAAAGGGGCAGGGCTGGAAGGGGCTGTGGGAGGGGAGGATAGAGGCTGTCCGGGAGTAAAGCCTAGAGGGTAGGCGGCTGCTCAGGCCTCACCATTAACACTTAGTGCCAAGTAGTAGTTTCCTTGCTCTCCTCCATCCCTGCCTTGCTCACTCCCATCTCTCTGCTTTCACTAAAGCTATAACATCTGAGCAATATTTTGAAGTTAGAATCAATAAGCGTTGTCACTGACTGGATATGAAGGCCCGGAATATCCTCTTTCTCCCATCTCCCTATTTCCCATCATGATTGCTACCAACTAGAGTCAAGGCCTCAACCCAGCTCTTCACCCCCAACAAGGACAATAGCCTCCCAACTGCTAGTTCCCCAATCGCCCTACTGAACTTACTGAAAACCTTGCTACGTCAACCTTCCCAAGGCTTAGGGCTACCCAAGCCTGGCTAACCCACCAGGAAAAAATAATCTACAGAAATGAACACAAACTCTGCCCTATATGTTCTCCAGATGGATGAGAACACAAGTTTGTTTTTTAAGAACCTCTCTTTTGACTTTCTCTGCCATTCCTCACACACTGCTTCTGCAGAATCTAAGTCAAAAAGGAAGAAACAGGGAGATTTCTGCTAGCTTTTCTCCACTTACTTAAATTAAGTTCAGCTTTTCAATTGTGGCACTTATGGGGTTTCCTGGGAAGCACCCCTGCAAATGGCCTGGGTTTACCAGACAAGGTGTCCTGTCTACCATTGGCAAAGACACTCAGTAGCTACATCTCCCTTCTCTATGCCTCGATGTTCTCATCTGGGGAATTAATCATATTTCCCTTCTTACTTTATGGAGCACTTTAGAATATCGAACTAGAAGTGAATATAAAAGTATTTTGAATTGTAAAGCATGATAAACAATTATTCAGAGATCACCAATTATGATCTCTGAATTATGCAGAGATCACCCAAGTTCCATAAAAAATGAGTCCAAAATTTATTAGCAAAACTTTTGTTCCTTCAAAAGTATGATTTTAAATACTCAGTTACTTTAAAACCTTTTTTTAGTATGATATCTGAATGAAAACCTATATGTTATTGTTAAAGGAATTAAAATATTTACTCAGAAAAGTATTCTGTAGTCAGTCTGATAGAGACACATTTCTTAGCACATTTTATCACATATATTTGGTAATTTTTATAACTGTTTTTGTAACATTTGCGGTCTACCACTCAAAATCTGCTTTATATTTGGACCAATAGAAGAACATGAAATTTCTCTTAGTATTTTGAACATGCTGAAGAAGCTGTGTGGGCTGTGGAAGTCTTAAAAGAAGCCAGAAAACCTGTGGCAGCCACCATGTGCATAGGCCCAGAGGGAGACATGCATGGTATAACACCTGGAGAATGTGCTGTGAAGCTGGCGAAGGCAGGTAATGTGGACCCATGATATGATAAGCAGTTCAGTTATTGTTTATGAAATGTTTCTTAACATTGGGAGAGCAGTTCGGAAATAAAAACATTAATCGGAATCTATCTCTTTATCTGTAAAACTTAGGAGGTGGAGGGGGACAGCTAATTTCTAAGACACCTTCCACCGATTAAAAAAGAAAATAAAGATATCTGTGTCTGTTTTTGTGCCAGTACCATACTGTCTTTATGACTGTAGCTTTGTGGTATAGTCTGAAGTCAGGGAGCAAGATTCCTTCAACTCTGTTCCTCTTTCTCAAGATTGTTTTGGCTATTCAGGGTCTTTTGTGTTTTCATACAAATTTTAAAATTATTTGTTCTAGTTCTCTGAAAAATGCCATTGGTAATTTGGTAGGGATTGCACTGAATCTATAGATTGCCTTGGGTAGTATGGTCATTTAAAAATATTGATTCTTCCAATCCAAGAACACTGTATATCTTTCCATCTGTTTGTGTTGTCTTCAATTTCTTTCATCGGTGTCTTATAGTTTTTGGAGTACAGGTCTTTTGCTCCTTAGGTGGGTTTATTCCTAGGTATTTTATTCTTTTTGATGCAATGGTAAATGCAATTGTTTCCTTAATTTCTTTTTCTGATGTTTTGTTGTTAGTGTATAGAAACGAAGTCAGACAGAGAAAGACAAATATCATATCACTTATATGTGGAATCTAATAAAATGATACAAATGAACTTATTTACCAAACAGAAATAGACTCACAGACACAGAAAACAAACTTACGGTTCCCAAAGGGAAACAGGGAGGGGGGAGGGGAAAATTAGGAGTTTGGGATTAAAAGATACACACTCCTATATATAAAATAGATAAACAACAACGACCTACTGTATAGCACAGGGAACTATACTCAATATCTTGTAATAACCTATAATGAAAAATTACCTGAAAAAGTATATACGTATAACTGAATCACTTGACTGTACATCTGAAACTAACGCAACATTGTAAATCAACTATACTTCAATTTTAAAAAATAAGCAAGTAAATAAATTTTGAAACAAGTAAATAAATGTACTTCTTTGCATAGGGGCTTCAATCGTTGGTGTGAACTGCCGATTTGGGCCCTGCACCAGCCTGAAGACAATGAGACTCATGAAGGAAAGCCTATGGGCTGCAGGGCTGAAAGCACACTTGATGGTGCAGCCCCTGGGGTTCCACATGCCCGACTGTGGCAAAGGAGGGTTTGTGGATCTCCCTGAATATCCCTTCGGTAAGCTCAGACACATATTAGAGACCTTGTGGTTTCTTGTTGTGACAAAACGGAAATGGCTATAATGAACAACTACAGTACAGACTTACGATACGAGACTGTATAAGACAAAGACTTTCAGTGTTAACCAAAAATTAGCTATCTGAGGAACTCACACTCTAAAATTTATAGTTTCTTCATTGAAAAAAGAAAATACCCCTTGAGCATCAATTGTTTGAATATAGAGATGGTAACAGAAGTGCCATAACTATTGTATTACAGCACTGGAGCCCAGAGTTGCAACCAGATGGGATATTCAAAAATATGCCAGAGAGGCCTACAACCTGGGGGTCAGGTACATAGGTGGGTGCTGTGGATTTGAGCCCTACCACATCAGGGCAATTGCAGAGGAGCTGGCCCCGGAAAGGGGATTTTTGCCTCCGTCTTCTGACAAACATGGCAGCTGGGGAAGTGGTCTCAACACGCACACCAAACCCTGGATTAGAGCCAGGTAGGAATTTTTTAATTAACTTACTGTTCTCCTGTAATCTCATTTTATTTATTGTTAGCTTTATGCATGCACATGGTAATACAAATTCAAAAGTGTAGAAGTGGGCTTCCCTGGTGGCGCAGTGGTTGAGAGTCCGCCTGCCGATGCAGGGGACACGGGTTCGTGCCCCGGTCCGGGAAGATCCCACATGCCGCGGAGCGGCTGGGCCCGTGAGCCATGGCCGCTGGGCCTGCGCGTCCGGAGCCTGTGCTCCGCGGCGGGAGAGGCCACAGCATTGAGAGGCCCGCGTAACGCAAAAAAAAAAAAAAAAAAAAAAGTGTAGAAGTATACAAAATGAAAGGTAAAAGCCGCCCATTTCTGACACCCATCCCCTTCCAGGGGTAACCTGTTTGCCATTTATGTTTTGAAGTCTTATTTCTCTATTTCTTGTTTTATCAATTTTAAGTGGTAATTACCCTTTATGAAAGCTGAGGGATTTAAATCACATCATCTTCCCCCTTGCCCCGATCTCCTTTTCACAAATTTGACTTATTACATTTTTGCTTGTTCTGCTGGCGATCTTTACAAGTTTGAATTTCATATTTAACTACTTGTTTTTTAATCCCTCAATATGAGGCAGTATCTCTTAATTCCACTCTCTGTAAAATAAGAATTGCCTTCCTCCATTTCCCTCTACTTTTCCTCCCTCATCTACCTCTTGGTTTCTTTAAGGTATACAACTACTTTTACATCATCAAGGTTTATAACCAAACACAGTATAAGCAAACACAGTGGCAATTCAGTAATTAAGTGTTCAATTCCATGTGAAATCAAGACTTGGAACATGTTTCAAACTGAAAACCTCGTTTTTTCCAGTTTCAATATTCAGGAAACCAGGGAAGGCCCGTCTGATCTTTCTCTTTCTCTGTCTTATGCTTCCAACCTTCCCTTCCCATATTGCTGATCATGGTTTCTGACCTCTTCAGATTCAAAGAGAGAAGAGAGCAGGTGGAAAAGGGAGTAAACTTGTATTGCTTAATTGACACCCTATTAGGAAGACCACATTCTCTGGGCCTGGCAGACCCTCATGAGTGTATTTACAGTTCTTCAGAGGCTGCCACTGGAAACTTTTGTCTGTATTTCTCATGCCACAGGCGTTGCATTTTTCTCTGAAAATTTTTCTCTGCTTTGCCCTCAGATCCCAACTTTCTCAGCAGGTCACTATAGAATATACACTATTTGGGGGAGTCTCATTTTCCTTCCTGGTGTTTCTCTTGAGCCTGATTTTAAATATGCCCAGGCTGGCTCCCTCTCTCCTATTAGGCTCAAAACTGGCTAGAAGACTTTTCATCTTTCCTTTAAGGAGACACACTGAGAGTGTGGTCTGATCCCAATTTAACCACACTATCTTCACTCACAAAATAGCTGACCCGTTGGTCTCTGTGATCTAGATTTTCCAGTGTAGAGTCAAGTGAGTCATCTGACTGGCTCTTAGGCAACTACTTTGAAACTTCTGCAGAGTGTCTGTCTTGCTTTAATACCTGATATCTATCGTATCTTGTGCCACCAATAAAATTTCCAATCTAATATCCTGGTACCCTGATCACTATTTTCTAAACATTATTCACTACAGAACCAAGAGAAAGAGAAATAAACCTATTTTACAAAACCTGAGCCCCTTGAGAACGTTCCAAGCATCAAGGTCAAATTGATTCTCTCCTCTTAGATTTCATCCATAGTCCAAACTCAGGCCATACTTTAATTTGTTTCATAGTTGGATTTTCTTTGTACAATGTTTGGTTTTATAGGAGTTTCTAATTAACTCTTTTTTATTGTTGAAAGAAGAATAATAGACCTTCACCTTCTCTAAGGTCTTCCAATATCTAAATTATACTGTTTGTTACAATTACTTTATTATTGAAGATATTTTTCTGGGGGCTCCTTGAATTACTGTTCTGTTTTGAATCATTCTCTCTCTCTCTCTGTCTCATCTGTCAATCTTTTCCATCTTTTAGAAACTAACCACAATTTCTGCTCTTCTCTAATCAGAGCTGTTATGTCTTTAATCCATTTTGTACTTCTTTATCCATTTCAGTAGAATTTAGAACAGTCTTCATTTTTGAACATTTAGGACAATGTTCCTAATGTAAATTAATTTAGATTGTAGAAGTAGGCAAGAAATCATTTAGGCAAACATTTCTTCTGGGAGGTATGGATATTTATCCAGGAAGATTTTTTTTATAGGTCTCATGCTTAGGAAAAAAAGTACTAAATAGAAATATAGGGACTTCCCTGGTGGCATGGTGGTTAAGAATCCTCCTGCCAATGCAGGGAACACAGGTTTGATCCCTGGTCTGGGAAGATCCCACATGCCGCAGAGCAGCTAAGCCCGTGCACCACAACTACTGAGCCCACGCGCTCTAGGGCCCATGTGCTGCAACTACTGAGCCTGCGCACCTAGAGCCTGTGCTGCACAACAAGAGAAGCCACCACAATGAGAAGCCTGTGCACCGCAACGAAGTGTAGCCCCTGCTCACCGCAACTAGAGAAAGCCCGCACACAGCAACGAAGACCCAACGCAGCCAAAAAATAAGTTAACTAATTAAATAAAATTACTTAAAAAAAAGAAATATAATTAAAAGGTGAGGAAAGTGTACTTTGATGATGATTAAAATAGTTCAGATAAGTGAGAAATGGCTTTTTTTAAATAAACACTGTCTAGGGATTCTTAAAATTCATTAGCAATTTCAAATAAAACATTATTCTATAGAATAAAGCCAGACATTCCTTGTACTCCCAAACATACTGATGTTCACAAAAATTTGTGATTACCCAGAAACCTGTAGACACCCCAGATTTCTGACATTTTCATCATCCAAAAATATTGGTTTATTCATTGTTTCATAGGTAAAATGGAGAAAGCTATAAAAATACATTTAACAAAAAGGTCTGTGACCAGGAACCTTTGTGTTCTTTCTTTGTCTAAAAACAAGGCACAAATACTGACAAATTAATTTGTATTCTGTTTTTGGTTACTTTTTGAAGAATTATACTTTGCCTCATTACGTTTAAAACTGGTTTCATATACTTGTCATTATGTTAAAATATTGAGTAGAGCTAGAAGGACCCTGCTAGAAATTTCCAAATGAATATAATTCACAAAAACATGTAGAATTCGAACATGTTGTCTTTTTCTGAAAGGTGGTATGAAACCCAGTGATTGTTATTGAGGATAGAAATGTAGAAAGACTCCTGGAATTAATGGATATGGGCATAGTTTTTCTGTCTGTATGTTGAAACTGAAATTCTACTTTAGCCTGATCATCCACCAAATTTATGAGTATTTAGCCAATATATATATAAAGTATTGGACTTATAAAATAGACATGAATCTTTTAATCGACTAACTATATATTTTTTAAAACACAGGGCTAGAAGGGAGTATTGGGAAAATCTGCTGCCGGCTTCAGGCAGACCTTTCTGTCCTTCATTGTCAAAGCCAGACGCCTAAGGAGTAATGAAAGAAAACACTGAAATAGCAGAATGGAAAGGAATCCCCCTCAAGCCCCATCTGGAACCCTTCCTCGCCTCTATCCTCAGGCCACCCTGATGTCTCCAGCTGCTGAACAGCTAATGTGCTGTCAATTCAACATGGGATGCGTATTGCATTCCTGCTGTGCTTAAGCTCCGAGCGGGATGCTGGGGGAGGTGCAAAGCTGATGCGAAAGTCTTGTCGAGTAATGCTGCAGGACGCGCTTTTGAAGGGAATCAAGAATAGTGAGACTTGTCTTTTAGGGTGAATTTGAGATCTTAAAATAATGAAGTCTGTGAGCAACAAACCCAGTGATTAATTACAGAGACTAAACTAGGTACAGAAGGAGGATAGAGCAGCATTCTAAACTAAAATGAAAGTAATGAGTCTGCCTTTCTTAAATGATTTGTATAATGACCCCAAAGACAATCCCAAAGGAAAAGATGCAAAAAATGTTTTAGGACTTTTTGAAATAATCATATAACCTTCTAAAGTGATTACTTTCAGAGATGATTTTACTTAAAGGTGTTAGGTCCCAGAATTTTAAAAATGTGTCTATATAATCACAAATAGCTAGATTATAAACTACCATGGACAAGGACAATGTGATATGCTTCTTATATTTTTCCTTAAAGTATTTATCATTGTGCCAGGCATACTAATAGATGCTCAATGAGATACTTATTTTAATTGTTTAAAATAAATAAAAATAGATAAACAGTTTTGGAAGACCTTTTGAAAAGTTAGAGTTCAAATCTATCTTGGTCTAATATTTTCTTGACTTATATTTGAGCTATTTGCTACATGCCAATTTCTCTCTATTTTTCAAAACAATGTATCAATTTGTAACAATAAAATTAAAAATAATTTACCTTTTATAAAAGTGTTTGAATACTTTAAATTTTATGGACATTCTTTGGAATAGTAATAACAACAAGCATTTATTACTTATTATGTTCCAGGCTCTTGCTTCTCTCTCCCTCTCTCGCTCTCTCCTCTCTATCATATATATACATATATGACAAAAGCCAACCTACATTTATGAAACACACAGGTTTCATTTTGGGTTAGTAAGTGCAATGCTCAGAATAGAATGTTGATGAGATGGAAGTTGATAAGAGACAAACAGGTAACAAATAAAGTCCTTAAAAAATAGATTTCCTAGATTGAAAGATTCAAAATTTATATAGTAATGGATCACATTTTATTATAGATAATAATAAAAACATATTGGGGAAAAGTATTTCAAACTATTTGGTTCTAACTCCAATTTAATAATTATGCCCCAAAATAAAGTGAGAAAAGTATGCTCAGTCCTCCACTGTTATTGCCTTGGTCTGACAAGACTAGAAAATACATTTAGATAATTAAGAATAATGGAAAAGTGAAAATTATATTTTATGTAGATGAAATGGTTATATAGCTAGAAATCTCAAGAAGATCATCTGGAAAGCTCTTACAAACAACAGGAGAATTCAGTAAAGTAACTGGTTAAAAATTTTATATACAAAAGTCATTGCTTCTCTATATACACTTGACAATGATTTTGAAAGTATAGTGGAAATAAAGATCTATTTTATTTTTTCAGCAAAATGATTAAATATCTAGGAATAATATTACAAAACCTGTGTAAGAGCTGTTGAAGGAAAGTTGAGGATGCAAAGTAAGACGAATAAATCTACACACATGCTCATAAAGAGAAAGACAATATTTTAAGATACAAAGTTGTTCTAAATTGATTAATAAATGTAATATAATCCCAAGGGGAAAAAATCATGAGTATTGAGGGGAAATAGACATGCAAACCTCAAGTGCACATGGGGACGGAGGGTATATTCTAGGGGTTATGAGAAAATTAGATAAAGAGAGATAGTGAGGAAGGTGTGGCCTTGTCAGATAACCACTGGCTATATATATATATATATATATATATATATATATATATATATATATAACATAGTAATTAAAGCCACTGGATACTTGTATTAAGAAAAAGTTCAGTGGAACATATATGTATATATATAAATGTTAATGTATGATAAAGAGGGTATTATTTCAGGTCAGTAAGGGAAAGCTGGATTGATAAAGGAGGTATTTCAGGTTAGTGAGGAAAGCTTGATTGTTTAATAATGTTGGACATTTGGTCAGTAACCTAGGAAGAAAAAGTTGGATCTCTTAGAACAAGTTCAAGGTTGATCAAAGTTTTAAACATAAGTCCATAAGAGAAAACCATAAAAGAAAAAAAGAAACATAAATTTCACCATATAAAATTAAATGTGTGCACAAAACCCAAAATACTCTAAACAAAGTCAAATGGGAATGATGTGTAACGAGGGTTAGTAACCACTATTCCAGTAAAGGGGTCTTAAGTTGTCTTAGTTCAACCATCCTCCCACCTATGTAGATGTTGTGAGGAGGGCTCTCCTATGTGATTGGCCTTCAGAACTCCACACCGTTTTCTTGGGCTCACAGGTGTTTTGAGAGGGAGATGTACCCAGCTAGGGACCAAGCAAAGCCTTGGGGTCAGTACTAGCATCATCACCCTTGCTTGACCATCACTCTTTCACTGTGGGATATGATGCTGTGAGTCAGGTGCCACAGGAAGCACAGGGCACCTGGTAGAGATGATGTGAGGTGCTGGGTAGTGAGTCTGCAGGCACTGACAGGGAGTTCAGGCAGCTTCTGAGCACTGATACATTATTCCTTAATGTGGTACTTAAGGAACCACAGGCCCAACTTGACTCTTTCCTTCCCAGGCAGCAGGTCCTCTCCCTTCTTCGGAAACGTCTGGGGATCAATTCTCAGCTCCTGTGGCCCACGTGCAGCTCATACTGTCTCTTCCCCACTACCCACAATGCCCCACACCTTTTAAGTTTTCTGAAAAACCTCTTTCCCTCTTGCTCTGTTGATATAACACGGTATTAGACCAAAAGGAATGGAGAAATGAGGTCCACTTTCCTAAAGGCACCCTTATTGGAGGTAGGGACAATATTTGCTCTTTATCTTTCCAGGGCAGGAAAAAGAGGCAGAAAGAATAATAATTTATTCTTTCTTTTTAATCTGTAAATTATTATTATGCATAATAATAATTTACAGATTAAAGCAATCTGAGTGCTAGTATCCTGCTACAAATATTTACATACATTTGAAATACCAAGGGAGATTTTCCCTAACCTATAAATCAGAAAATAGATTTCCTTAACCTATTAAATATAGGAAAAGATATGCAACACATTCAAAATTAGGTAAATGCATGTGAAAACAAGAAGATACTTTTTTTACCTATCATTAACAAAAACAAAAAAAAAGATAATACCTTGTGTTGTTGAGAGTGTAAAGGAAAAGTCACTATTGTACATATGCTTTTTGTAGAAGTGTAAACTTGTACAAGCTATTTGGAAAGCAATTTGGCCATTCCTATCCAAATTTAGAATTCACACACCCTTGGAGGAGCAATGTCATTTCTAGGAATGTAGCCTACACTTATTTTCATATTTGTGCAAAAGCATAAGTCTGGACACTGCCAAAATATCCATCAGTGAAATACTAGTTAAGCGATTTATGGAACGTGTACAGGATGATAACCCATGGAGCCATTAAAAGGAATACATGCTATGATATCATATGCTATTGCTTATATGTGGAATCGAAAAAAAAATGATACAAATGAACTTATTTACAAAGCAGAAATAGACTCACAGATATAGAAAACAAACTTATGGTACCAAAGGGGAAGTGGGGGAGGGAAAATTAGGAGTTTGGGATTAACAGTAGATATTAACACACTACAATATAAAATAAAGAACAAGGACCTACTGTTTGGCACAGGGAACTATATTCAATATCTTGTAATAACCTATAATGGAAAAGAATCTGAAAATATATATATATGTATAACTGAAACACTTTGCTGTACACCTGAAACTAATACAACATTGTATATCAACTATATTTCAATAAAATTTTTTTTAATTAAAAAAGAAACAGAATACCTGAGCTCAACATGTACTGAAGAGGAAGGACCTCCCAGACAAGTTCTAAATGAAAGTATGCTCCCATCATGCGTGTGTAGAATATTTCTGGGAGGAATGCTTCCCTCTTATGAAAGGAAGACTAGTGATTGAAAGTATGGTGTAGAAATTATGGTGTAGAAGGAAGACTTCGTTTTCTCTGATACCTTTCTTAGTGTCTAAATGTGTCAATGAAATAAAAATTTTTAAATTTTTATAATTTTAACATTTATATCAAGATTTCTGATTGCAAGAGGGAAAATCAGATTTCATGAGTTTCCTGTTGTGATACAGAATGAGAAACACTATATCAGCAATGATGTACCAGCCAAAGGTGCCTGAGTGGAATCTAATCAAGCCTTTGGATTTCACTTCCAATTTAGAGGAAATACAGGTGATGTAGGAACAAGGTAAATAATTCCACAAGGAAACAATCAGGTGAATCATATATGCTATAGGATAGCTGCTGGCCTGGTCCATTCCACAGATCCGTGTATTGGAAGTGCTCACGTGTATAAAACAAACCAATGCAACTCATGGTCTCGTATTGGATCCTCGTATTGGATCCTTTGACAAACCTACTGTAAAAGGCCTCTTGGGTACAAATTATGAAAAATTTAATATGGACTTGGTATTAAGGAATCAGAATTAATTTTGTCCTTACTTTTTAGAGGTAAGAATTTTTAATGCATACTAAAATGTTAATTTACTATTTATAATTCACTTTAACTATTTTAACATATAAAACTGAGGGTTTTCTTAAAAAGCAAAACTCCTATAGGTTCTGATTTGGTATAGAGAAATTAAGAAAAAGGTCAAAAATGATCAGTGAAACTAAGGAAAACTGGTTTGAACTAGCTCTTTCCAGTTCCATAGCAGATGTTTACTAGGGAGTTTCCAGGAACAGTAGATGGTCCTCTGATAAACCCTGCAGTGCTGTGTGTAGAAACAGCAACGCAGACCGGCAAATTGCGGGCATGGAAACCATCACGAGGGATGGAAGAGATGTGCTGAAACCAAGAGGCGAAGTTCAGTTGGAAAAACAATTCCTGTTTCACAATGAACACAGCCACGATTTGATACCCTTAAGCAAAATTGTAAGCAAAGTTAAGCAACCCATTTTGGCTGTACAGCCAGCCGCCTTGAGGTCGAGTAGATATTTTGTCTAATCAATAATGAAAATGCTGAAGAGTTTCAGAAGGGTGCAATTTTGCCTGACATCAGAGTTATTTTATTAGAGTTTTGAGCAAAGTAGATGGAACATGCTGACTATGGCACTGCTGGCGCTCACATTTCATTTCATTCCTGCTATTTGGTCAGAAGAGAAAGGAGAAGAGGAGAAAGGGGGAAGTAAAAGTTATATTTTTCATCATAGGGACTCATATGAGCTGGCCTCTTCAAAATAGTGAAGCTGGAGAAACATCTTTCCATGTGATGGTGACTACAAACCATGGAGATTCTGTGCTCTCATACCAATTATACTCACTCATTCATTCATTTATTCACTCAGTCACTCACTCGTCCATTTGTTATTCAAATAACATTTTCCTAGTGCTTGAACTCTGGTAGTTACTGCACCCCTCCCATGTGCTTCCAAAATACCCTACGTTTATCATGAATAAGTACAATGTAGTTTTAATACTCCCTTGATCATTCCTGTTTATTTGCCTGTGCCCTACTAGAGGGGTCAGAGAAAATATCTGGTTAATTGATGTATTCCCATTACCTGGCACATTACAGAACTCAAAAAAGATGTGTTGGTTGAGTGAATGAATGAATGTACAAACCAAGCTAGGGTCAAGGGATGCAAAGACGAATAAGCCACTGACTTATGCTGCCTGGTTGAACTCTCTTGCCAAAAATATTTTGAAGAACAAGTACCTGTCGTATGACAGACCAGCATCAGATTGTGTTCGTTTGAAAAAGCTGAAGTTGGGGAGACTGGTGTGAGAAAAATAGGGGGCATCAGGAATCGGAAGGGCGTGCTATGCAAGCAGAATGGCTCGGGGGCAACCCCAGGAAGGTCCTGGCTGGAGTAGACGGAGGAAGAGTTAAGGTAGAGGAGGGAGTTGGCACTCAGGGTCATTAGCAATGGAAAAAAACACACGTTCAAAAATGCATCATTGCCGTTTAAAATATGGAAACCACTTTGAAGTCTAAGAAAACGTAAAGCCAACATGGCCATTCTAACTGTTTCTTGAGAAGATGAGTGTGGAACACATTATTCCAAACTACTTTCAGCAACAGCAAAATGATAAATCATACTTTTCTGATTAGGAGATTAAGAAATATTGGTTCCCTATTCATGAAAGTTGGGCTTCATTCCATGCTGAAGAAGCCTTACAAGTTGCTATGATGAACAGATAGACCTATATGTTCTGATCTCAGGGGCAATAAACACCCGCCGACACTCCCCTCTAAGAGTGCTTATTTCTCTTACCTACTTGTTCGTTCATTCATTCATTCTCTTCCAGAAATATTTATTAAGGCTGTTATGAGCCAGGCACTGTTCTGGGACTACACAGGGTGATCAAGTGGACTGGTTGGTCTGGGACAAACCCAGTTTTAGCACTGAAAGTCCTGTGTCCTGGGAAACCCCTCTCTCCTAGGCCAAAGTTGGTCATCCTAGAACCTACTTCAGTGAGGTGAAGTTGAAATATTAGGTAGAGAGGGCCCTTACTAAAAAGGTTATTTTCAAGAAAAAACTTGGAGGAGGTAAGGACAGTAACACATGGATATCTTGGAGAAGAGAAGTCCAGAAAGGTCAAAGCCCGAGGCAGCCAGCTTGCCCCACGTTTTTGAGGAACAGCCAAGGAGTCAGGGTTGCTGGGGACACAGTGAGAGAGGAGAGAGTGACAGGAGCTGAGATCTGGAAAGTAGGGAACCTTTGTTGTCAGGACTTGGCAACCTTAACAAGGATTTTGGCTTTTACTCTGATTCATATGAGAGGACACTGGAGGGTTTTGAATCAAGAGAGGACAGGATTACTTTGACTGTTGTGTTGAGAATAAGCCACAAAGAGGTCAGAGCAAGGAAAGAGAGGTGCAGGATTTAAATTGTCTTTTTGAAAGTTCTGGTTTCTCTCAGCTGTGCCCAGGGAAACTGAGGGAAATGTTATGGTCCATTTGGGGGCTCAGTTTTATCTTTAAAAAAAAAAAAAAGGCCAGAGGGAGGAGTCTTCACTCTTTCCTTTTATAATGAGAAGGAAGCAGTTTCAAACATGGTGTTATCTAAATGGAAACTCAGAGCAGTGCAGACTTACTGCCATGGAATGGTGTTAAGAATGTGTGGTCTGGGGCCAGACCACCTGAGTCCGAATCTCGGCTCTGCTGCTCACTGGCTATGTGGCCTTGAACAAGTGACTTAGCATGGGGAAGCTCCTTGTTTTCCTCATCTGTAGGAATAAGGACTATACCTACTCTTAGAGTTGTTGGGACAATTCAATGAGTTAACACATGTGCCTGGAGCAGGGTAAGTACTCATTCATGTTAAACATTATTATAATTATTAAGTCATCCAGCAATAGATGCTCAGCTTTGAAACAGATGTGAGCTTTCAGAGACAGGGCTTGTGACTTACTAATCATCGTATCCTTTTCAGCCCTGAGCACAAGATTTGCTGAATAAAAAAATAACTGTTACTAAAGCATCAGTCATATTATTTTATGGACTAACAAAAATTGAGTTTAAGAACAGATAAGTTGAAGATTATTTTTTTGTCGTGGAAAGTAAATACTTAGGTCCCGGACACATAAGAGATTCCTTTGAAAATAAATTCTATCAGTCAATGTTCTTGTTTGCCAGCAACAGAACCCACTCTACCAAGTTTAAACAGGAAAGGGTTTATTAAAGATTATGCAGAAGTTCAAAGAAACTCCAGGAGGGCCAGAGTCAGCCTGATCTGATTAAACAACATTCAAACTAATCCATGGTGATGCCACTGCCGACACCAGATATAAAGACCACCCCTTCCATCACTGCTGCCGTGGCCACACCCATTCCAGAATAGGGGTCCACTTGATGCCTGCTTCGTCATATCCACTGCGTCTCACTCAGACTCTCAAGTTGGTGTACGTGATTAGGAGGGCCTCAGTCACAGGCCTGCTGCGTCCTAGCTATCAGGAAAGCTGGGAAAGTGAATTTTGGGAATTCTACCTTGGGAAGGCAAGACTCCTAAAATGGGAAAATCCCCCTAAACATAGGAAGGATATTCAAGGATTGGTAGGCAGCCAGACAACAGGACCACATTAACCAAGAGAAATCAAATATTCAGTTGACTAGAAATATTCTTATGATACTCTCACATTAGAATCTAATCATATGGATGAGATATATATCATATTGAATGTGTAACTGAGGTTATAAACTGAAATTACAAGTTAGAGATAATGACTGAAATAAAAACCAGAAAGAGGGGGAAATTCTATTTAAGCTTTCCGTAAACTTTAACGACTGTGAGGACCTGATTTAAAATAGAGTATTTACATATAACTCTTGGACCTGCTCAATTTATTTTTCCAGATTTTCTTTCAAATGGAATACTAAAATAGAAATATAGCATTTTAGAGCCCAAGGAGAATAGCTCTTCTGGTTCAACTCTATTGTTGTTTGATGAGAGGAAGCTGAGGCCCAGGAAAGTTCAGTGATTTACTCAAGCGTCATTGTTGAAATGATTTTATGCTGAAAAGCCAAATAGCTTTATTGTTTCTTGAAGAATCCTTTTTCATAGCCTCCCATAATACAGTGAGGAAGTTGCTTTGATCAAAAGGGCCCAAGTTGCTTTGATCAAGAGGGCCCAAATCTTGGCTCTCTTCAACATCCAGACAGAAAGGCTGCTTGCGCTTGCTGTATTCTTCTGAAGAGATTTATTCCTGCTTCCTCCCAAGGATGCTGTATCCCAAAGCCTCAGACATGAAGAATGAGACCAATAAAATCAATTTCCGCAGAGGCTATCCTGTGGAACATAACTGCTCCTTTTTCCCTACTAAATCAAACAATGGAATCGGCTTTCCCTACAAATCCTCTCCTTTCGTTGTAGCATTACAACATTTATTTGACAAATATTTATTGGAGGCCTACTTTGTGTCAAGCGCCATACTAGGCAGTGGCCTGAATCTATTAGCATCAGTGCTTTGGGATTAATTTGGAGAGCATGGAAGCTTGCTCCATACAATTAGTCTCTTCTTTAAAATGTGGTAGAAAAACCCACCAGTTGTCAGTTGTTAAAGTAAATAAATAGCCTTTGGAAAACGTTCTGATTCTTAAAAACACTTTAAGGAACAGAAAAGAACATTTTAAGCAAGATATGATGGTGTAAATTTAATTAATGAATTCGCTAATTAATGTAACTGAAGGCACCCAGGTATGTTCTGTATCTCTATAAGCATCCCCGCTGGATAGTGGGAGAGGAGGGCTAACGGGGATGGCAGTGAGAGGCTGGGTCATCCAAAGAACCAGTTAAAATTTTCTTGTTTGGTTCTTTGGCTACACAGTATTAATTGCCATAGGACAAACTACTGTTTATGTTGATGTGACCAAATGTTAGAGAATGGGGTGAGATAGTGAAAAAAGGAGATTAGGTAAAGAGTAGAGACACATGTTCAAGTCCAATAAAGGCTCCAATAAAGATATGTGTGATCTTTCCAGGTCACTAAATCCCTCTCAGCCCCAATATCTTAAAAACAAACAAACAAAAAGAGTCAGGAAAAAAGACAAACTAAGGAATGAGAAAAAAATTTTTTTGCAAATCATATACCTCAGTAGGGTTAATATCCAGAATATATAAAGAACTCCTACAACTCAATAGTTTTTAAAAACCTAATTAAAAAATGGGCAAACACTTGAACAGACATTTCTCCAAAGATATAAAAATGGCCAACAAGCACATGAAAAGATGCTCAACATCACTAACCTTTAAGGAAAAGCAAATCAAAGCTACAATGAGGTATCAACTCATTAGAAATAGCAAGTGTCAGTGAGGATGTGGTGAAATTGGAACACTTGTGCACTCTTGGCAGGAACGTAAAGTGGTATAGCCACTATGGAAAAGAGTATGGTGGCTCCTTACAAAATTAAAAATAGAATTGATGGAATAAAGTTTATGTTTTAAGGCAGGACAAGAAAATTTAGCATAACGTACTCCCTGCCTGTACTGGGTCCTCCCTTATGTGCGATGTACATCTGCATTATACATTAACCAGACCTCCTCAAAGGCAGGAATGCCTGTTGACCATAAAGATCAATGGCTTTTTGTTTTCTTCTTCTGATGACAGCAATGTAACTCCTTAGAAGATTAATTTTTCCTTTCCTAATCCTGTAAGGGGTCATGGTGACCTGTTGCTTACTTAGTACAAACTGGATTATGCATCTTTGGTAAACTTTATGTAAAAATGTCAGTGTGTCATTTTGATGTATAATCCTTTTTCTCCAAAATGTGTAAGACTGTACCTCCAACTTCTAACAAAAGGAACAGTCCTCAGAGTTTTCTGAAGACTGTCTCCTGGGTTACAATCCTCAGACTGGTTTCAATAAAATTCTCTAATTCGCCTTTAGATTGACTGTTAATTTTTTTGTTAACAGAATTATCATATGATTCCACTTCTGGGTGTATGCCCCAAAATTGAAAGCAGAACCCAAACAGATTTTTGTATACTTATGTTCATAGCAGCATTATACACAATAGCCAAAAAGTAGAAGTAACCCAGGTGTAAATCAACAGATGGATGGATGAACAAAATGTAGTATATACATACAATGGCATATTATTTAGCCTTAAAAAGGAAACAAAATCAGACATATGCTACAACATGAATGAACCTTGAAGACATTATGCTAAGTGAAATAAGCCAGTAATAAAAGGAAAAATGTTATATGATCCCACTTATATGGGGTTCCCAGAGTAGCCAGATTCATAGAGGCAGAAAATAGAATGGTGGTTGCCAGGGAATGAGGGAAGGTCAAAATGGGGAGTCATTGTTTAATGGGTACCGAGTTTCAGTTTGGGAAGATTCTTTTAAAGTTCGAGAAATGGATGGAGATGGTGGTTACACAACACTGGGAATGTGTTTAATGCCACTGAACTGTACACATGGCAATAATTAAAATGACAAATTTTGTGGTATCTATGTCTTACCACAATTTTTTAAAAAAAGAGTCAAGAGACTAATATCTGCCTGGAGTAACTCGCAGAGTGTTAATGCAATCAAATCTGGGGCCTTGGACAAATAAGCAATAAGCACCCAGAACTAGTTCCCCTAATTTGACACTGTGGAGAGCTCCAGACCAGAATTTCAAGCCGCTGCAGTGTCTACCGTTTGGTATCCTCAATCCATCACGTAACTCTAGCAGACGGCTCTGATGCTCCACACCTCTGACTGAAATTCACCTGTGGCTGCCGAGGCCGGTTACCTGTGGCTTAGGCTCACCTGGCCAGGACAGCGTCCTCCTTTAGCACTGCTCGACTCATCCTGCTTGCTGGCCCAAAACCCTCTCCCATGCAGGCTGCAGACCTCTCTTCCCACAGGCAAACAACCAAAAGGGTGAGGGTGTTAACAGCCTCAGGGCAGCCCTCAATCAAGGGGAAAAAAATCCAGTGGGTTAATGCTCCAGCATCCTGTCCCTCCAAGTAGACAATGCACATAGACATTCTGGTTAATTCTCAGGAGGTTCCACAGCAGAGGCAATGCAACCCTGGCCTATAGCCAGCAACCTCCTTAGGGCACCACACCTGGGCTTTACCCCATCCCTGTCTTACTCTCCTCCTCTTCACTCTGACTTCCCAGAGTCACATCCCAGATACACTACCTGAAGCCAAATCCAGATCTCAGGAAACCCAGTTAAAAGCCGTATGAGGGCTTCCCTGGTGGCGCAGTGGTTGGGAGTCCGCCTGCCGATGCAGCCGATACGGGTTCGTGCCCCGGTTCGGGAAGATCCCACATGCCGCGTAGCGGCTGCGCCCGTGAGCCATGGCCGCTGAGCCTGCGCGTCGGGAGCCTGTGCTCCGCAACGGGAGAGGCCACAACAGTGAGAGGCCCGCGTACCGCAAAAAAAAAAAAAAAAACAAAGCCAAAAAACCTATGATCCTTAATATTTTTTTATGATCCTTAATTTTATATTAATTTCTTTAACATTTTATTGCTTAACTTTTTTAGCAGTTCTTTGTTCTAGAGTATGTTAACAAATTTATAAATGTTTTGAGACTTGAAACACGTCTTCTTACTTTGGAAGGTGATTGGGTTCCCAAGCCAGCGCGAAGTTCCTACTCTAAAGTTAAATAGGAAGGGGAGGTCAGGGAAGGATTTTCCAGGCAAAACTTTGACCTGAATCTTACAGAATAACCAAGAACACAAGGACAAGCACTGTACATGGAAGAACTGGAGAAGAGAATATGGTCTCAGCTTCTCACCCAACTGTATAGGCACATGGTTCCTTATGACTTTACAGGGATTTCTAAAAGCAGGCTGGCTGGGATCAAAAGACTAATTCTTCTGTCACCCCCAGGGGTGCTAAAGGCAGATTGTTGGACACTCAAAGCAGAAAAGCAAGAGAGGTAGTATTCATTTTATTTCAGAAGAAAATAAGACTGGATGGGTGAAGCTATCGGAGATGGAACTTCTCTAGGACCTTTTGCTTTCCCTGGTCTGACAGACTAACTCCAGAGCAAGCTGACCCGGTGTGAGATGAAGGTAAAGGGAAGGGATGGTCCTGGAAAGCAACTATCTGAAGGAGAAAGAGAAGGAAGAGGGGAAATTCCAAGCGATGGTCATGAGAGAGATCGAAGAGGAGCTCTTGTGACCTGGCTGCGGTCACTGGGTGGGACCCATTCCTTTGTCAACCACTTGCTATCTAATTTCTTCTGGCTAATTCAATAAGTATTTATGAGAGCCAGGCACTGTGCTATGTCTTCATCTAACAATTATTATTTACTTAATAATAGATAATAGTCTCTTATCTATTATTAGATAATAGACTCTTAATTTGTTGAACAGCAATGAAAAATCATAAGTACAAAAAGTAACATGTATTTAGAACTTCTATATCCCTACACTTTTTTTTTTTTTTAAATATCCCTACACTTTATACAGAATATCTAATTTGGTGAGTAAACCAAACTTCTTCCACCTACAGCTAACTGTCCTCAGGTAACTTACAAAGAGAAGGAACTAAAACCCCAAGCCCAGCCCTGAGGGGCAAGAATGAAGTGATTTCAGGGTGGTCTATGGCTACATTCATATTTACCCTCACAGAATTGGCTCTGGGCTCCCCAGTTCTGAAGTTTTGAAATGGAAGCCAGGCATTTCTTTTCGCCAGCTATGTGGCTACAGTAGTTTCAGCCTCCATCAACTCTACCTGGGATACAGCTTTTGCCCTTGTCCTTCTACAACTAGTCTCACCCTAGCAGCCAGAACAGGGTTTCTAAAATGTAAGTCAGTTGAATGTGGGCTGGCCTTAGTGACTGGCTTCCAAAGCATAGAAACTGGAAAGGGGAAAATATTAACTTTATAGTGGAGAACACTGGCAGACCCACTTGAAACAAGTGATCAGGTTAATATCACCTTATCGGGTAGATATCACGTGGCCCAGATATGATGGAATGAAAAGGGAACATCACTCCTATAGTATTATTTCCAAAAATCCATCACTCCTTTCTAATCATAAGGAAAACATCACACAAATCTGGACTGATAGATATTCTACAAAATACCTGATCAGTAATCCTCAAGACTGTCAAGGTCATGAAAAACAAGGAAATCATGAGAAATTGTCCAGACTAGAGGAGACCAGGAGACATGACAACTAAATGCCGTGTAGTAGCCCCGACTGGATTCTGGAACAGAAAAAGGACATTAATGGAAAAACTGGTAAAAACTTTTTAAAGTCTGGAGTTAATGTACTAGGAGGAAACCAATGTTGGTTTCTTAGTTTTGAGAAATATACCACAGTCGTGTAAGATGATAACATCAAGGGAACAAAGTGGGTGAGCCAGCCTACTTGTAGAAATCCTCAGAACTGGGTTATAAAAAGCCGTGGGCGGGCTGATACTGGAGCCTATATTGGGGTAAGAACCTGAACTACCTGTGCTATCTTTGCAACTTTTTTTAAACCTAAAACTAGTTTAAAATAAAAATGTGACTTATAAAGAAGGAAAGAAACATAGTGGAGGGAAAACCCTCCAAGGGTCCCTAGCTCTTACTGATGCCAAGTCCTTACAGGGCCTGCCACCCCTGTTTAAAGTTGCAACACCCTTCCTGGAATGACCTATCCCCCATCCCTGTTTTATTTTACTGCAGAGCATTTAACGTTTCCTAACATATATATCATTTACTTACTTATTTGCATATTGTCTGTCTTCTCTCCCCACCTTACCCACAACACACCAGAATGTAAACACCAAGACATCAGGAAATTTTGTCTCTTTTGTTCACTGGGGAGAATAAAATAAATAATAAATAAATAAATAATAAAATAAATAAAATAGGGCTCAATACTTATTGAAGGAATAAATGAAAGCATGGACCAGTGAATCCATTCTACCTGAAAACCCTTACGACTGTAACTCTAAAACTCACCTTCAATAGTTCTAGTTTCAAAACTAAAATGACCAAGTGGAGAAAGCAAGTAAATGTCTGATAATACAAAGTTAACTATCTTCCAGACTTGCCACAAACATGGATACCTTGGAGATACTGTGGATTTGGTTCCAGACCACTACAATAAGCAAATATCACAATAAAGCAAGTCACATGAACTTTCTGGTTTCTCAGGGCATATGAAAGTTATGTTCACACTACACTGTAGCCTATTAAGTGTGTAATAGTATTATGTCTAAAAAAACAATGAGCGTACTTTAATTAAAAAATATTTTAGTACTGAAAAATGCTAACCATCATCTGAGCCTTCGATCTTTTTGCTGGTGGAGGGTCTTGCCTCAGTGTTGATGGCTGCCGACTGATCAGGCTGGTGGCTGCTGAAGGTGGGGTGGCAGTGGCCATTTCTTAAGATAAGACAACAGTGAAGTTTGCCACATTGATTGACTCTTCTGTCTACAAATGATTTCTCTGAAGCACGCAACGTTGTTTGATAGCATTTTAACCACAGTAGAACTTCTTTCAGAATTGGAGTCGATCCTCTCAAACCCTGGGGTTGCTTTATCAACGAAGTTGGTAAATCCTAAATCCTAAACCCTAAATCCATTTCAACAATCTCCACATCATCTTCACCAGTAGATTCTTGAGATTGCAGCAATTCAGTCACATCTTCAGGCTCCACATCTAATTCCAGTCTCTTGCTATTCCCACCACATCTGCAGCGACTTTCTTCGCTGAAGTCTTGAACCCCTCAAAGTCATCCCTGAGGGCTGGAATCAACTTCTTCCAAACTCCTGTTATGTTGACATTTTGACCTCTTCCTATGAATCACAAATATTCTTAATGGCATCTAGAATGGTGAGTGCTGGGCTTCCCTGGTGGCACAGTGGTTGAGAGTCCGCCTGCCAATGCAGGAGACACGGGTTCGTGCCCCGGTCCGGGAAGATCCCACATGTCGCGGAGCGGCTGGGCCCATGAGCCATGACCACTGAGCCTGCACGTCCGGAGCCTGTGCTCCGCAATGGGAGAGGCCACAACAGTGAGAGGCCCATGTACTGCCAAAAAAAAAAAAAAAAAAAAAAAAAAAATAGAATGGTGAGTCCTTTGAAGAAGGTTTTCAATTGACTTTGCCCAGATCCATCAGAGGAATCACTATCTATGACAGCTATAGCCTTACAAAATGTATTTCTTAAATAACAATACTTGAAAGTCAAAGTGATTCCTTGATCCATGGGCTGCAGAATGGATGCTGTATTAGTAGTCAGGAAAAAAAAAAAAAAAAACCCACGAATCTCATTGTACATCTCCATCAGAGCTCTTCGGGGACCAGGTGCATTATCAATGAGCAGTCATATTTTGAAAAGAATCTTTTTTTCTGAGCACTAGATCTCAGCAGTGGGCTTAAAACATTCAATAAACCTGTTGTCATCAAATGTGCTGTCATCCAGACTTTGTTTATAGAGCACAGGCAGAACAGGTTTAGCATAATTCTTAAGCACCCTAGGATTTTCAGAATGGTAAATAAGCATTGGCTTCAACTTAAAGTCACCAGCTGCATTAGTCCCTAACAAAAGAGGCAGCCTGTCCTTTGAAGCTTTGAAGCCAGGCATTGGCTTCTTCCTCTCTAGCTGTGAAAGTCCTAGATGACATCTTCTTCCATTAGAAGGCTGTTTTGCCTACATTGAAAATTTGTTGTTTAGTGTAGCCACCTTCATTAATAACCTTAGCTAGATCTTCTGGACAACTTGCCGCAGCTTCTACATCTGTGCTTGCTGCTTCATCTTGCATTTTGATGTTATGGAGACAGTTTATTTCTTTCAATTTCATGAAAGAAATTTCCCTGTTATTGCAGACTTTTCTTCTGCAGCTACTTCACCTCTCTCAGCCTTCCTAGAATTCAAAAGAGTTAAGGCCTTGCTCTGGATCAGACCTTGGCGTAAGGAAATGTTGTGACTGGTTTGATCTTCTAACCAGACCACCAAAACTTTCTCCATATCATAAATAAGGCTGTTTTGCTTTCTTATAATGTGTTCACTGGAGTAGCAATTTTAATTTCCTTCAAGAACTTTTCCTTTGCATTCACAACTTGGCTAACTGTTTAACGCAAGAGGTCTAGTTTTCAGCCTCTCTCTGCTTAAACTGATACCTCATTTAAACCGAGAGACGTGTGACTCTTCCTTTCACTTGAACACTTAGAGGCCGTTGTAGGATTAACTGGCCTAACTTCAATTTCAATTCTTGGGGAATAGGGAGGCCCAAGAAGAGGGGGAGAGATGGGGGAATGGCCAGTCAGAACACACAACAGTTATCAAGTTTGTCATCTTATGTGGGCGAAGTTCATGGTGCCCCAAAACAATTACAATAACATCAAAGATCACTAATCACAGATCACCACAACAAACAAAGAAAATGTTGTGGGTTTTTTTTGTTTTTTTTTTATTTTTTCTTTTTGCAGTACGCGGGCCTCTCACTGTTGTGGCCTCTCCCATTGCAGAGCACAGGCTCCGGACGCGCAGGCTCAGCGGCCATGGCTCACGGGCCCAGCCGCTCCGCGGCATGTGGGATCTTCCCGGACAGGGGCACGAACCCGTATCCGCTGCATCGGCAGGCGGACTCTCAACCACTGTGCCACCAGGGAAGTCCGAAAATTTTGAAATATTGCAAAAATTACCAAAATGTGACACAGAGACATGAAGTGAACAAATGCTATTGGGAAAATGGTGCTGATAGACTTGTTTGACGCAGGGTTGCCACAAACCTTCAATTTGTAAAAAATGCAGTATCTGTGAATTGCAATAAAGTGAAGCACAATAAAACAAGGTATGCCTGCATTTATTCAAATGTATAAAATAATGGACGTGGGATGCTATTCATTTCAGCTTTATGTGAAGTGGCAAAGCATGGAAATAATATTACTGTCCGTAAGTGCAGACATGCTAAATAAATTCTGGTATATTATACAATAAAATATTATTCAGCCACTAAAAAAAGAGGAACTTCCTCATCTTAATATGAAATGATTGTGAATATATATCGTTAAGTAAAAAAAGCAAGGCGGGGGCTTCCCTGGTGGCGCAGTGACTGAGCGTCCGCCTGCCGATGCAGGGGACACGGGTTCGTGCCCCGGTCCAGGAAGATCCCACATGCTTGCGTACCGCAAAAAAAAAAAAAAAAAAAAAGCAAGGCGGAGATAGTGTCTATGGGGCACTACTGCTTAGTTAAATGGGGGGCAAAGAATGTTTATACATATTTGTTGTATATGCATAAAATATTTCTGAATGGACACAAAAGGACTGAAACATTGGTTGACTGGGGAAACTGAGTGCCTGAGGGACAGGATACCCCTTTTTATTTGAATTTTGAACTAAGTGAATGTCTTAACTGATTAATTTAAATTAACTTTCTTCTATATATTATACAATGTTGATCTAACAGTCATTTAAAACTAAAACGAAACTGACCCTGAAATAGTGTTTTAATTTTTCCTTTTTATAGTTTATTCTAGATCATGAGTGTATAGTTAATCTCATTAACAATTAGTGACCTTTTGAATTTAGGGTACCTTATGTATATATTAAGGACTGAATTTATTTTTCAAAATGGATTACTTTTTTTAAAAAAAATTGATTAATTTTTGGCTGCTTTGGGTCATTGCTGCACGCAGGCTTTCTCTAGTTGTGGCAAGCGGGGGCTACTCTTCCCCGCAGTGCACAGGCTTCTCATTGCAGTGGCTTCACTTGCTGTGGAGCACGGCTCTAGGTGCATGGGCTTCAGTAGTTGTGGCACGTGGGTTCAGTAGTTGTGGCTCACTGGCTTAGTTGCTCTGCGGCATGTGGGATCTTCCCAGACCAGGGCTCGAATCCATGTCCCCTGCATTGGCAGGCAGATTCTTAAGCACTGAGCCACCAGGGAAGCCCAAAATGGATTACTTTTATAGCAAGGAAACTATTAGAGTTAATACTGTCTGCCTAAATCATTTCCTACCAGCAATGAAATAACTGTATTCAAAATCTAGACAGGCTTATTTTCATTTTTTTAGTTTATTTAGTTTATTGAGCATTTTGTGGGTTGCACAAAAGGCCAAGAAAATGTTTTTTGTCATTTTAATTCTCGTTTTTAATTTTTTCATTAGAGTATAAGATCTATAAAAAAAAAACATATTTGCTGTAAATGCACAGCTTGGTGAGTATTCATAAACCAAACATACTCCATGTACACAGCACTAAGATCAAAGAGCTAGAACATTACCAGCAACCCAAAAGCACTCCATGCCTTTCTTGTCACCACCCCTTCCCCTAGGGTAATCAATATTGTGACTCCTAAGAGCATAACTTAGTTTTGCCTGTTTCCGTACATTATATAAATGTAAACTTAAGGTATTTCCCTTTTGTGTCTGGTTTCTTTTACTCAACAGTGTAGGATTCATTCATATTGTTACATGTAATTATAAGTGAATCATTCACATTACATATAGAATTCCATATAGTGTGTGTCACAATTCATTTTCCCATTCTGTTGTCGATGGGCAGTTTCCAGTTTGGGCCATTTACGAATAGGCTGCTATGAACATTCTTGTACATTTCTTTTGAGGAACAGTTATACACGTTTCCACCCAGGAGTGAAACTGCTTGATACAGATATGTGCAGCTCTAAAAGATACCACCAAACATTTTTTTCCTAAAGAGTTGTACCAGTTTATACTCTGACCAGCAGCAACGAGAGTTCCAGTTGCTCCCCATCTTTCCCAACATTTTGTATTTTTCATTTTAGTTATTCTGGCTGATTTGTAGTGGTATCACTGGAAGCTGGTTTCTGAAAGTACCAACTTCTTTTAGAAATTCTTTCTAAATTATTTATAACCTGGGTAGGTTATAAATACCAAAAACGCCAAAACTCGGGAAGTGGAAGTTAGAGAGAACCTCATTTTTTTGGTACCCCTCATTTTACTCTTTGGGGTTCCTATTATATGCACATATTAACTTGAAAAACATATATGTTCCTATATTCCTGAGGTTCAGAAGCTGGTGGGTGATGATACTCAGTTATTACTTGTGTTGTCACTTTTCTAAGTTAACTGAGGGCTGTGCACTGGTAATGATCTTAAAGTAGACTAAAATCATGGGTCTTCACTGGTGGCGCAGTGGTTAAGAATCCGCCTTTTGGGCTTCCCTGGTGGCGCAGTGGTTGGGAGTCCGCCTGCCGATGCAGGGGATGCGGGTTCGTGCCCCGGTCTGGGAGGATCCCACGTGCTGCGGAGCGGCTGGGCCCATGAGACATGGCCGCTAAGTCTGCACGTCTGGATGACTGTGCTCTGCAACTGGAGAGGCCACAACAGTGAGAGGCCCGCGTACTGCGAGAAAAAAAAAAAAAAAAAGAATCCGCCTTTTAATGAAGGGGATGCGCGTTCGATTCCTGGTCAGGGAACTAGATTCCACATGCGTGCCACAACTAAGAGTTCGCATGCCACAACTAAGACCCGGTACAACCAAAATAAATAAATAAATAAAATAAAAATATTTAATTAATTAATTAATTTTAAAAGGAGACAAAAATCATGTACCAGCCCACCCCAAAGAAATGCTTTCTTTACATGGACGAAGATTTCTACTATCATCACCAAGCTAAAAGCCCTCACCACACCCTCTTTGGATGCAGCTAACTAGTGAAACGGTGATGTGCAGACCAATAGGAAACAACATGTTTTTTGTGAGAAAAAAACGGTGGGGGGAATCTTTGGTTCCAGCCCAGCAGAGAGTTTCCCATCAAACGTAAGCTCCTCAGCAGGGTCCTCGTGTCTGACACTTCCTGGGCTGGACACCACATCTCACCCCACCATGACCAGATTTTCTCTGAGCCACCGGTGATAATTTCTTTATTTCTCCAGCTCTTCCTTCTCACACCGCACACTCACCAACCTGGTGTGTACTTCCCCTGCAGGTTCTGGACCAGGACATGTGGTTGTCCCTGGGGTATGACTCCTCAAATCGGGAGCTGCGTGTGGGAGCTGATGGACCACACAGACATCATGTGCCAGACCCACGGGAAAAGGGGATCTTTAGCGCCTACTCCACCTTCTCCCATTCAAAGACGCAAACGACATCTTATTCATCTTTCAAAGATGTACGGGCTTCCCTGGTGGCGCAGTGGTTGAGAGTCCGCCTGCCGATGCAGGGGACATGGGTTCGTACTCCGGTCTGGGAAGATCCCACATGACGCGGAGCGGCTGGGCCCGTGAGCCATGGCCGCTGAGCCTGCGCGTCCGGAGCCTGTGCTCCGCAACGGGGAGAGGCCACAACAGTGAGAGACCCGCGTACCGCGAGAAAAAAAAAAAAAAGGTGTAGGAAACCAAGGTTTGCTTGCCTATCCCGGGAAATTATGGCTTTTCTTTTCCAGGACCCATTTAAAACAACAAAGTTTCAGTATGACTGGACAAGCCAGGGGTTACACGCAATCCAAGAGTCATCACGTGGAGACTGGACAGGGCAGACTGTTTTCTGTCAGTAACTTGTTGGTAACTAATTGTATTTCTAGTGAATCTGGACTTCTCCTGACCAGGAGAAGGGACCTTTGTGTTGGGCCAGGTGAGTGGCAGGGGCCGTGAGTTGGATGAGGTTATAAAGAGTTTGGAAATTTTTTTTTTAGAAAAACAGTTTACTGAAAAGGAAGAATAGAGTCGCTCTAAAGAGTATGATCTCTGACAACATTCATCCTGGGCTGAAATCCTCCTCTCAGCTCTGTGCTTGCTGTTGGCACGACCTTGGGAAGGTTCCCATTTAAACTGTGTGCCTCAGTATTGCCATCAGTAAAATGGGGATGGCAAAGCACCTACCTCCTGGGTTTACTGTGAAGATTACATAATGCCTATGAAGCACTTAGCATGGCTAACTCCACATAGTAAGTGCCCATAAAGTTATAGTTTCTGGTTTTGTTTTGTTTCGAGAAAAAGAAGCAAAAGAACACATGACCAAAGAAGACAGGCTAATTATCCTGTTAGAAAGCATTACAGGAAAGGGAGGAGAGGAGAGAAAATTTCAGAGCTGGAAAGAGAACCTGGGAAGCAATTACCTTGCTGAGAGGATAGTCTGGGAAACGGGGGGTATCCAGAATTCACAGGAACATTGGCTAGAGAACTCTTCTGCAGAATCCAGGAGACTGTACAAGATGGCAGATCTGTGAGCTCTGAGCGAAGCATTTTTGCCTGTGGTGGAAAGAAGTCCTGAATAGTTCAGCAAAAATAAAACCCACTATTTCTCCAGGAACTAGGAATGGGCAGAAGCTGGAGGCAGGAACAGGAGCCAGAGGTATCCTCTCAGCCAGTCGAAGGAAGTGCTTGCTGACCACAAGAGGAAGGCAAAGAAAAAACATGGGAAAATGTTGTTTTTTGCTCTAAGCATACGCTAAGCCAATTGCAAAAAAGGAATCTGAGAAGTCACCTAGCTTCAGCTTGAATTTTACATAAATAACCAAGACCCTTAAAAGAGGAGTAATTGTGTGATGTGGTTTAACGTGCCTGGTGTGTTGGGATCGTGCTGAGTGCAGCCGTTGCAATGGACAGAGGGAATGAAGTTCAGCTGAGCCTTGAACAACAAGGGTTTGAAAAGTGCAGGTCAACTCATACAAAGATTTTTTTCCAATAGTAAATACTACAGTAATACATGATTTGCAGACAGTTGAATCTAAGGGTGCTGAATCATGGATACAGAGGAACCGCTGACAAGGCGGGCAGACAAGAAATTACAGGCAGATTTTTGACTGTGCAGAGGGTTGGCTCCCCTAACCCCTGAGTTGTTCTGGGACCAGCTGTACTACCAGAAAAGATAAAGTGAGAAAAGGCTGTGTACCCAGGAAAGAGGGTTTTAGGTGAAAAGCCCACCCCCACCATCCCTTTACAATGATCCCAAATAGTGGCAACAAAAAATAACTGAGATTAGTGGCAATAGAAAAATATAAGGGAAGTGAAATCCTCAGTTTGGGGGCTATTTGGGAGAACTCGGACCAAAGGACATCTCACATATATTTGATAACCCCCAATATTCCTTCTACTTACAGCAGAGGTTGAAAACTCACATGCCTTCAAGGTAAGGTAAATACGTGAACCAATCAAGAGTGGAACAACTGGGTGTTGGGCAGACTGGCAAATGGGAAGGCACCACATAAAGGAATTCACATTCAATTTTTTCAAAACACTGGCCTTGCCAAAGTAAACACAGAAGTTGGCCCCATTTCCATGCTACCAGTTTGCAAACACTGTTCTACATGATGTTAAAACATAAAACATGTTCAACAGTTAGAGGCTATATAAAACATTTTTAGTCTAAAAAGATCTATGAAAAGCCACTTTCATTTTAAAGATGATCCCAGTTGAATGGAAAATGAAAAGTCCTGACATTTTTTTCATATGCATATTGATAAAGGGGACATTTTAACTCTTACATGAGATGGAATCTATTTCCCCCTTTTGGGAAAACGGAGGAAATATCCTTTATCTCCGGCAACAAGCATGGTGCTTGAATCATTGTATGCATAGGCCTTAAATGTCTGTTGAATTAATAAATAGGGTAATAAGTGGAGCAAAGCACTAGCTGGAGATGGAACCATAACCTCTCTTTTTGAGGTTATAAAACTGAGGGAGTTGACCTCCAGCTCTAACCCTCCTCTTTCCCTTCAGGATATATTTTTGACCCCAAATGTCTACGTAGGAGGTCAAAGACTTCCGTGCTATATGATCTTCCTCATCTCATTGCTCTAGCAGAGAACAGAGAACATAGACAGCCTTCCAAGAACAGTTACTACGGAACTTACTCCCCAGGTGGCATCCAAGCCACCTTAGTACTTTGTACTTTGGAAATGGGGCACAGGGCCTTCAGAGGTCACTCTGATAACTCTTCTATATCCCGCTGAGTTCATGGTTTGAGGACAAAGAGGGGGTGTCTACCTCACAGGATTGTGAGGAGTAAATAATATTGCATATGTAAAAGGCTTAACGTAGCGCCTGGCACATAGTAAGCACTCAGTGAGCTGTGGATGTTATTAGCTATTACGGAAATAGTAGGTGCATGAAATTTTTTAATGGACCCCATTGGCGTGGGGAGTGGAGGTAGAACAAACTGAGAAGCTGAAGAAAAACAAAATTATTTCAACAGCTGCCTATTAATCATTTCAGAAAAGGTGGAGGTGGATAAGTGACTAAATAAATTAAATTCCCTGCATTTAAATACAAATCCTTATCTATACATGTATACACTTACATAGGCACAGAGTTCCGGAAGAATAGTTAACAGGTAACAGTGGTTATCTCCAGGGAGGACTTGACCTGGGAATAGCAGCTGGGGAAAGACTTTAACATTTTTGCCATGTGTCTATATTATCTACTAAAAGTTCGCAATTCATTTTTAAATTAAATGTTGCTAGTTTAAAATCTCTCCTGAGTTTTGCTGAAAGTGGACGAACTGTGAAATTGAGAACAGCTGCTTTCAGTTTTTACTGTCGAGCCCTGATACTGCCCCCTAGCGACTAGTACCCACCGCCGCAACGGCTCTCTGCAGCCCTCACTAGACTCAGCCTAAACCTGCCTGTCTCACCCATACCTGGTTAATATCAATAATATACGTAGTTGATGCATTAAATAACTGAACTGTTACCTACTCATACACTCCAATGCTTTCATGGTCGAAAATCTAGGCACTGTGAAGGATGCCTACATTACCTAATGCCTCATTCTTGCCGGACAGGTGAAATAATAGATCATTTGCATTAATTACAATATGCATCCATCATCCTTCCCTTTTTTCCATTTTAAACTTGACAATTACCTGAAGCAAAAGGACTTTTCTAATTTCTCAGTTTTATCTCAAGTGCACCTAATTTTAGCAACTAAATTTGTATTAATTCATCACTTGCTACAGTAATTTCCTTCTTTGCACTTGTTGAAATAGAGGTTACTGTTCTACATACAAAATTTCCTTGTGCGCTTTTATGTATTTGGGTAAAAGTTTCTGAACTCTACTTCAGACTTTTTAGTTGTTCTCTAGGCTATTTACTCTTACATTGTACATTTTTCTAAAGTAATGTTTTCATTATTTTAAAGTCAATGTGTTCTGGGGGTGGTGGTGGGATGAATTGGGAGACTGGGATTGACATATATACACTAATACGTATAAAATGGATAACTAATAAGAACCTGCTGTATAAAAAATAAATATATTAAATTAAAAATTTTTTTAAAGTCAGTGTGTTCTCACTGTAAAGAAAGTTTGGAAAATACAGTAAAACATAATGAATAAAATAAAAGCAAGACCGAACTCTACCATCAACAGATAACTACTATTAACATTTCTATTTTCCTCCAGTTTCTCTAATGCCTATTCGTTTTTATACACAGTTTTCACGCTGAATTTTGAAGTCTGTAAAGTACATTTCCACTGTCATATATAAACGTTAAGTGTTTGTCCTTGTTAAATATTGCAAAGATATTATTAGAAACTGTAAGGCGTGTTTGGATATAAGGGCAAAGTTCACTTTGAACACACACACACACACACACACACACACACACACACACACACACACTAATGCAGGGTCAGTATCGGACCCTTCTGTAAATGTCATATTTTGTTTGGATACATACCCACTGCGTGTATATCACACAGGAGGTCACACTTCAGGCTGAAGTTCTTCCAAGAACTGCAAGCCTCCTCGTTCAATAATCTTGTAACCTCGGCCTTTGACAAATTTTTGGGCATTGGATGGAATTCTTAGGGGTTTGGCCTAGCGACTTAAGGAAGTAATGATACACGATCCCAGGCAAGGGAGAAATCAGGGTCGGGGACCCGCGAGGGGAAAAGAAGGGCCGGGCACAGGTAGGTCTGAAACCTGAGCGAGTGGCAGCATTATTATTATTATTATTTTACTTCTGGATGGTTTCACCCATTTGGGCAGAACAATCTCGATCACCTCCTCCGCACGCAGGTTCCCAAGCAGCGACAGGCCGGGATCAAAGGCTGGTGGGCGTGTTCCCCGCCCGAGGCCCGCGTTGGACTGCACCGGGGGTGGGGAAACCCACCCCGCGGGAGCAGCGGGTATAAAGAGCCCGGCTGCTGCCGCCGTGCAGCTTCGGGCTTCGCAGGGGGAAACGCTCGCCTCGCCGGTCCTCGTCCGTGTTAAGTACCGTCCGTCCGGGACACCACGAAGATGGCACCAGTTGGGGGCAAAAAGGCCAAAAAGGTGAGTCTGCAGGGGACCCAAGGGCGCTGTCCATCCCGGCCAAAGCTCTGAGTTTCGATCCACAAACCAGCCCCGCATCGCATCTCAGCCGCGGGGAGCGCAGAGGAGCCCTTAGAGCCTGACTGTGACCAGAAGGCCCCCCCGGACTTCTGCTGCAGGACCCCAAGGCGCCTCTGAGTCCCCACTCCTGCCCCCTGACCAGAGCGCCCTCTAGAACTATGTGACCCCCAACTCCAGAGCGCCCCCAAAGCGCTGAGACTCCCAACGTCTTGAGCACTCCCCCAAGATGCGGCTCCTAGACCCACAGGTACCACTTCCCTCCCCCACGGCGGTGGGACTCGGGGTCGCCCTGCTGCGTGCCCCGGGCTCCTCTTGGGGTCTGCGCCCGTGCCACCGCGCTCGACCCTTGACGCCCCGCGCTTGCAGGGCAGGGAGGCGCGCGCCCGGGCTCCCACCGTGTCCCGCCCGCGCCCTCACAGGCGCCTAGGGTCTCAGGGCCCCTACCTTGCAGGGTTCTCGCTGCACCCACCAGCCCGCCCCGCCGCAGCCCTAAGGCTCTGGCGTTGTTTGGATGATGTAAATTTTCATCCCGCAGTTTGGTTTCAGCGATCACAGAACAGGGCACCAGGCGGGCCTCGAAAAGACGGTTTCAGAAAAATTAAGCACAATGGCCGTAAGATATTGAGGAAGGACTGTTAATAAGTTTTAAAAATAAAAACCCAGTAACAAGCCCGCCCTTCCCTGGGGACGAGTGTTTCAGTCCAGATTGTGGGCCTTCGTCTAGTTACTGGCGGGGGGGGGGGGGGGGGGGGGGGTGCGGGGGGCGGAGATGGATGGATGCACTGAGAGTAGGACTATGGTTAGGAGTGGGAAGAGAAGGACGGAGGGAGTAGGGAATATGCTTGCCCCTTGGGTGTCAAAGCACCCAACTCCATGTCTGGCAGAGGCCCAGGGAATGGCAGCGGAGGAGACAGGGCCAGGCCAACTGTACTCCTGCAGCTGTAAGGACTGTGGGGGCAGGTCCACCTCCCAAATTCATTGCCAGCCATCCCTTTAGAAACGGGCTGTACCTAGTTTCTAAAGGGATGACCCCACCTCAAATTAAAAAGACCCCCACACAAGGAAAAACATTAATTCAATTAATTTTTTTAAATGCCATGCAGTCCCAGGATTTAAGATGCTGAGATAGCAACCGATTATAGGCTGTCACCTGTTCAGTTAGGTGGAGAATTTTGCCAATCCATATATCTACTAAAGGAATAGCTGATGTAGGCTGGAAAGGACGATTCCCATGGAGATTTAAATTTTTTTCTTGGTTTGGCCCGATTTACGTTGCCATAAATCCTAATCCACTACCCCAGACTCACACTCACAAAATGAAACATTTTAAAGGATTATTTTAGCAACAGATGGACATAAGATGGGAAGAAAAAAAAAGTTTCTTTGGTAACCTCGTTTCCATGCCTATGTCACTGTCAAAATATGGACAATAATACTTCTATACTTCTGATTAAAATTAAAACATATGTTACAAAACTAACACATGTTCATTGTAAACAACTAGGAAAACCACTAAGAACAGTGTCTACTACATTTTGATGTATATTCTGCTAGTTTATTGTCTACGCAAATATGTACTTTTTAAACAAAAAGTCTGATATTACACATATTGCTTTGCAACACTTTTTCACGAACAATATCTTGAGCATTTTCTCATAGCACATTCCATTAAAAAAAAAAAGCCACTTAGCTTAGGAACAAGAAAGTCTGAAGTTCAGGTAATTTAAAAATGCAGTAGAATCTAAGAGAGTTTTCTTCCTGATGTAATTGTTCAATAAACTAATGTACAGCATGGTAACTGAATCACCACTGGCCACTCTGCCACCAAATATCAGATTCTTAGCTATGCTAGGTGATTGAATAAAATATCATGAATTACGTCACCCAAATGAAAATTAGCAGCCAGTCATATCTCATTTATTTGACTGTTGTTCATGTTGTTTTTATACAACTGCACCGACTAGCAATATATCTATTTTTCTTGTTAATTGGGTCATAATGATCAAAGTTGTAGTTTTAAAATGTGACTTTTTTTTGGAATTTTATTTTTTTATACAGCAGGTTCTTATTCGTTATCTGTTTTATACATATTGGTGTATATGTGTCAATCTAAAAATGCGACATTTAGACACATTGTAATCATGACAGGTATTTGGATTTCAAAATTACATGTGATCAATTCTATATTTTTGTATCTGTTATCTCATGGACTTGACATCTTTTCTATGTGGAAGGGCTATTCAAGAATATATAGCATAGTCCTATTTCACTGCTTTAAGGTAGAAATGTCAGATGTTTCTTTTCTCTGAGCACCAGTTTCAAAATGGTGTGGGAGAGAGGCAGAAGTTGGTGAGGACCTAAGACAGAAAAGCCTACGAATGTCTCTCACAGAATTTGTAACCCTTGTTATATCAGCATTTGTTTTGTCAACCATTATTAGTAATAAATGGAACACAACAGGTAAGTATATTCCAAGTTATTACTTTACATGGCTTTTTCAGGGCTATCCCACTCTCTCCACCCCCATTTAAAATCAAATCTAGATACCATTTAAGGATAAAAGAATCAGGAGGCCATATACACTGCACCTGGAAGACCGTGTATAAATCACTCAGAGACTCTGGACCTTAATTCTTCATTTGTAAAATCAGAGTGACCTAAATTGAATTAGGGTACCTTTTATTTTTAAAGGCTATGAGTTTTTGAAATTAAAAAAAAATGGTTACACTAGAAAATTACTTTCTAAGTCACAAAGCCCTTTAAAAATATTAAGTTCAAAATTTCTCTATTAACACCAGGGTAATTATTGCATAGTACTGTAAATGGAATAGGTATGGAGGTTGGATTAGAAATTAGTTTACAAATATTTTATTTACCTGTCTCTTTCCTGTTCTCTCACTTGTAGAGAGCGGGCTGTGCATACTCATAACTTCCTGGACAGCATAATGCAGCTGCTATTATGGAAACTGAATTTTAACGCCAGAGACAGAAGTCTTTAATTGACTTGGCCCTCTTTGTGGTAGTATCTCCTTCCTTCTGTCTTCACCAAATATCTTTTGACTTTTCAGTCTCAAAATGCCTTAATAACATTGTATGCCACTTCAACTTCTTTATAAAATATAATCCTCTCTTTAGTTTATTGATAGACTAAGAAGAAAGACTAACAATCACCATTTCAAGAAGGTGTGCTTAAGTATTTATTTGAGGCCTTACAACAAAACCTTTTCATTTAATCCCTCTGAAGATATTTATTCAAACATAACGTCCTCCCACAATATTCTTCAAATACTCTTTAATGTGTTCGGAAAGACCCCATCCCTGTCACATACACATGGATACACAAACTTTCAATATATTAGCATTCTGGTGATTCTCAATATAGTCACAAATTTCTGTATAAAATAGATATTTTCTGAGAATTCTAAAGAAATCATACTTCTCAAGAATATGATAGCAAAAGTTCTAAAGGTAGAAAATTGTCTTAAAAATTCAAGTAACAACTTTTCCTCCTCCTCTTCTGTAATTTTAGGGCATCCTAGAACGGTTAAACTCTGGAGAGGTCATGATTGGAGATGGAGGTTTTGTCTTTGCACTGGAGAAGAGGGGCTATGTGAAGGCAGGGCCCTGGACCCCAGAAGCTGCTGTGGAACACCCAGAAGCAGGTTGGTGCACAGCTATATTCTAAGCTCTCATAAAAGACCACTATGTTGACCCAAGTCTAGAAGCATGCCATCAAACAGATACATTCATGCCGTGGTATCCAAATATTTATTATTGCCTGCTGGGCACTATGCTAGGTACATAAGTACAGGTTTGCCTGTTGGGTAAGTACCAGTGGCCCGTTGCTGTCATCTATATGTACCTTTTTTTTTTTTTTTGCGGTATGCGGGCCTCTCACTGCTGTGGCCTCTCCCGTTGCGGAGCACAGGCTCCGGACGCGCAGGCTCAGCGGCCATGGCTCACGGGCCCAGCCGCTCCACGGCATGTAGGATCTTCCCAGACCGGGGCACGAACCTGTGTCCCCTGCATCAGCAGGCGGACTCTCAACCACTGCACCACCAGGGAAGCCCTATATCTACCTCTTGTTCGTTGATCCTCACTCTAGATGAGTCCAGAACCTGGCTCACTGCCTTTCTTTGCCCCTCCCTTCTTCAACACTCTAGTTGACTTCAACATCCATACATGTGATCCGTCCAGCACTCTTCCTGTTAGTGCCTTGATCTCCTCCTCATCTCCAGCAAACTTTTCCTCCATTCCCACCTTAGCAACCCTCTCCTAGACCTCACCATCGCCAATAGCTGTCCACCTCTGAAATCTCAAGGACAAATACCACATTCTCTGACCACCCCCTCCTATCTTTCCTGCTCACTTTCTCTAGTGCTCCTATTCTTCAATCTCATCACGACTCTGGCTCTACCATTTTAGTGTGTTTTAGCCATTCTCCCCCACAAATCCACCTTCCCTCCTTAACCCACTGTAAGTTGCATGATACAGCAGCAATCATCATCTTGCAGATAAGCCCTCTTCCATTATATATCTGCCAACTAGTCAAATTCATTGTATACTAGCGCCACCCTGTTCAACTACCTACCTAACCTGCACCTGCACCCACAAACCTTATTCTCACTTTACTTTTTTGACCACAAATCTTTTATGGACAAGAGGGGAGGTAGGATGCAATCTGAAGGGGATAAATGCTGTCTCTTAGAGCCTCCGTGTCAGCCTTAAGGAATAGCGAAGATTTAATCTTTAAAAGGGAGGAATGGGTCACTTTTGCAGGTCCATGGACTTCTGAGGGATGTAGGTTTTCAAGGCTAATGGGTTAATCCACCTATATGTCTTTATTCCAGATCTGAGGGTCCCATTTCTTCCTAATCAGACCCTGACTTTTAGCAATAAAATGCTTTCCCAGTTGAGAACTCTGCTCCCTATGTAATTTAGTCCTGGGCCAAAGCCTCAGTTTTTCTGTTCTCTAGCAACAGGAACTGAGTCTCTTTACATACCACCCAGAAGATCCTCAGACTTTCACACATTGCCTGAAATCGGTGATGACTCACCTGTAGCCTTTCATTGTCTTTCTCCAGCATTTGGTGGTACCGAACAATAGCCATCTAGCTCTGGAGTCCTTATACTTACTACTTCCCCTGGACCTCTCAAACATCTGACATAGTGTACCGGCTAGTGCATTCCCTTGCAAGGGTATCTCATCCTAATTCACTACAGGTTGAAGTTTTAATAGTTGTACCCCTAGAGCATGCTGGGAACTCCATCACCTGGGATGTGTGGGTGCTCATTACTAGTTAGTCAGAAGAAGATCTGACTCCAAAATGATGCCTTCAGAGTTATTTCCCATGACTAGTTCTGGCGTCAACTCTTGCAGGTCAGTCCACTCAGAAAACACATTATGAAGTAGAGAGTTGTGCTCAGGAGTTCTACTCTTGGGAGTGAACTAAGGGAGTGAGGGAAGCAGGACTGGGCAAAGGGAGGACCTGGAACTAAGCTGTGAAGAGTTGTAACAGAGACCCCAGCCAAATCCCTCAGGGAGCTCTGGAATTGCACAGGCCCCTCAGAGTTGTCCCAGATTGAGGCAAGGCGGCTAGGTCTTTGTGTTTTCCCCCTACTAACAGACCAAGCCCTGCACACAAGCTGTCAGCGCTCCCCTCCTCCAGGAGAGGGCTTAATCCTGGGCAAAGGAGTGCCCTTTGGCCTAGGGCACTTCCTAGGAAGGGTCTCAGCCAGGAGCCGTCAGCAACCAACACTTTGAAAGAATTTAAATCTTTCAGAGGAAACCAGAGTTCTCGTGAATATTGTATAAGATAATAAACAGATGTTTTTTACGTTAAAGAAGAGCGTATTCCAATAAACTCAGTGATGAAGGATGGAAATTAACCAAGAACATAAACTGAGAGACAGTAGTTTTGAGATCCAGTACAGACTCTGGATCCAGACAAACTGGATCAGATCCTGACACAGCCACTAGGCTGTGTGGCCTTGGGGAAATTACTTAGCTAAGAAAACTGAGATAATATTGACATCTACCTCATAAAGTTGTTATGAGGATTAAATAAATTATATGTGCAGTGTTCAAGAGAGTGCCTGGCTCATGTTAAACACTACAACTATTCGCTCTTGTTATTAACTTGAGTGAGTTGCTTCCTCTCTTGGTAATATTCTTGGTTGTATTAATCTATTACTGCTAGAGAAGTACAGAAATGTGTTCAAATCACACTGTCCCTAAAAAGTATCCAGAGTAGAAGAGCCATAGTCACACTATGAAACCTAGCAAATGTACACAACTTTTATATTTCCAAATCAATGTAGAAATAATACTGTATTCTACCCTTAAAAAAAAATGCAATTAGTAAGCTTTGGAAGCTAAACCAACAAGAGTTCTCAAATTTTAGTTTCACCAGCGGAGTTTGTTAAAAATAATAAATTCCCAGACCCCACTTATAGATTTGGTTTCATTAGGTTTGTGACGGGTCCAGGAACCTGCATATTTATAATACTTGTCTCCAAATGATGGCAAGGTAAACCCCACTTTCAGAAGCATTGTGTCGAAGGGATGTAAGGAACACAATGGCATAATTAAGACCTGAGAGTGAGAATTTCTAATATATCTATGGTTTGTTTCTTAAGGTCTGCTTGCTGGGTTAAACTCAGAATGAAATATTTCTTGGGCCAAACTGACATTAACGATAAACTAGCTTTGCCCAAACTTTGCCATGGAAACAAAATAAGACTGTTGTTTAAACTGCAAATTTCAATTTTGTTAGTCGCGTTTACTTTTTTAAAGTCACACATTAGAGGAGCTCAAGAGAAACTGCTCTGATACTGATTTTCTTTGATTTTATTAATGCAGAAACAGCACATTTGCTCTCTTGGCCATTTGTGTCTTGAATATTTTGAGCTTATTTACATGTATTGAGCATTTGCTCTACTTTTTCTTCTGTGAGCTCCTTGCTTTCCAAGAATTAATGAAAACTCCATGATACTGAGTCATCAGATTTAATCCTTTCTGCTACAGACTGAAATTCCCTGTATTCAACTCTGCCAGTGCCTAGTTCAAACTCTGTCAAACACAGTGGACTACAGGACGCATCAGAAAAGACAAATCTGCTTGTAACTTATCTTCAAAGAACCATTTCATATGACCTTGGATGTATTTAACCTTTTCTGGGGTGGGGGGTGGTGAAATGTGTTTAAAACATTCATGCTCTAAATGAGAGCGGTGGTCATTGTCATGCTACTTTATGCAAATGAATTTGTTTTTGCAGGTGCTTTTCTAATTTTGTCTGGGTAATAACTAGAATTCATATAGACCCTGAAAAGTTTCCCTGTAGACTGGTCGGCACCCAAAACACTTTTGTAGGAGTGGTGCCTGGACTTGACTTTTTAGTGCTGGAAGCAGTGAGAAAGGGAAGGTTATGCTACAAGTCTGCTATTCCTTATCCAAGCCCTTTTGGGGCCAAATGCATCTTAGAATCCAGAATTTGTGGGAATTTTAGAAAGTTAATACATTACATATGCTACATATTGCATGACGCTCTTATTAGGGTCTGAAGTGCTCCCCTACGCCCCATCAAACACATTAATATTCTTTTTGCATCAAAATATATGACTACCCACACTAAATAGGATACAATTATAAATATCCTCACATTAGTTCAGGTGACATTTTGCTGCCAAATGATTTTACTGCAAATTTATTATCCCACTGAAGAAATACTGCAAAGTCTTATTTGACCTTTTAGAGTTTACTGTGGAATTTCAAAGACTTGCATTTCTCAAGTAAGTATACAAGGTAATATCTATATTCTGTACATATATGTCTGGGTCATATGTTTTATACATACACACACACACACAAGTTGGTAATATTTAGCTTCTGTGATGCTAAAATAAAACTAGTATAATGAAGAGTGTAAAGCCATAAAATGAATATAATTAATTAGCATAAGTTGTATCATCGTCATGGGAACTAGTCATACCCTATTGCTGGTTAGAGGATGAAAACTCATAGTTTTATGATAAGAGGAAACAGAAAATAGAAATGATATTCAGAAATTACCAGACTAACTCTCCTACTAAAATTTATGCCAAAAGTTGTGGTTCTTGCACTCAGTGGAATCAGCTTTGAATCAGTTTCCCTGGGTCTGGAGGGGTTTGAGGAATCTGAATTTTTTTTTTTTTTTTTTTTTTTTAGGAATCTGAATTTTTAATTGTCCCCAAGTGAGTCTAGTAGGGTCACACTTTGAAAAGCATGGCATTTTTAAGAAGCATGATGGAATAATCAAATCAAATCAAATCTATTAAGAGTGAAAAGGTTGTCTTCACCTTTCTGACTCACTGCCCTCTGAAAAAATCTGATAAAAGATTATAGACCCTCTGAGCACTATACAATGTACATACATGTAAACAATTTGCACGCCATTCCAGGGTTTTTGCTTGTTTTTTTTTTTTTTTTTTACAGCCTCTGGAAATTCATCAAAGGGCCAGCTGGGTGGACTTCTTATTCATAAACCATTCTGTCCCAGATACCAAGTCCGTAGTCCCTTCTCCCTTGCTCCAACCTCAGCACTCTGTGTTTATCTGATTGACTGTATATAAGGTTTTTCAGTTGATTCTGCTGTTAATTAAAACAACTTCGAAACCCCCTAATTTAAGCATGCTTTTAAGTTCCCACTGAGAACGAAAGGTTCCATGATTTTAAAAGCAGAGATTTGGCTTCAAGCTTAGAAATCCATTCTCTGAAATTCAAAAGCTTTTTCTGGCCTCACCTTTTTGTCCATTTATAAACAAAAACTGAGCTTCCTATGTTCTTGGCACTCTACTGGGCATCTGGGTTGCAAAGATGCCAAGCTAATCTCCAGTCTTAGCCTCTGAAGGGCCAAGAACACCAGTGTCCTAATCATTTCCTAGTGTCTAACGTAGTTGTTCCCAGACCGGCAGACTTTATGGGTCTCTGAAATTTCAAAATAAATTTTAGGGCTCGATATACGACTGTTGGTTTCTTACTCTGTCCAGTCACTTCTCCTGACAAAAACAAAACGCCATCTAAGTCTCAATATCATTTTATAGAAGAAACATTCTCCAGCTCTCTTAGAATGGTGATTCTCAACAAAACTGAAAATAAGAATCAGCTGGGAAAACTTTTAAAAAAATTGCTTGTGCCTTACCCCAAGCCAATTAAATTAGAATATATGTGGATTTGACACTAACATTCATAATATTTGAAAAGCTTGCAGGATATCGAATGGGCAACCAAGGTTTAGGACCACTATTTTAGAGCAAAGGATAACTCTTTTTTTTAATTGCACACATTTGATTATATGGGAAAAAAAAAAAAGAAACCTCCCACCATATTTCCTCCAGCCAATGAAAGCTCCGCCACATGGTATTCACCCATGAACCTAGATGGCGAACATTTCTCCGACACTTATTCCACTCTACTACCAGAATTATCTTTCAGAAACACTGAGTTGGGCTTCCCTGGTGGTGCAGTGGTTGAGAATCCGCCTGCCAATGCAGGGGACACGGGTTTGATCCCTGATCCGGGAGGATCCCACATGCCGTGGAGCAACTAAGCCCGTGCACCACAACTACTGAGCCTGGGCTCTAGAGCCTGTGAGCCATAACTACTGAGCCCACATGCCACAACTACTGAAGCCTGCGTGCCTAGAGCCCGTGCTCTGCAACAAGAGAAGCCACTGCAGTGAGAAGCCCGTGCACCACAGCGAAGAGTAGCCCCTGTTCGCCGCAAGTAGAGAAAGCCCGCGCGCAGCAACAAAGACCCAATGCAGCCAAAAATACATAAATAAAATAAATTAAAAACAAAAACAAAAACACTGATACCTGTGGTCTGGCACCTAGACTCCTTGGGATGATGTGCTAGGCTGTTTTACACTCTGACAGCCCACCTTTCCAAGTGCATCTCCCACCACTTCTCCAGCACATCCTCAACTCCGGCCACTCGGACTGCTTGTCACTCCCCCAAATGCCAAGACTTTTCTTGCCTCCTTGTCTTTGCTCGGGCTGTTCCCTCTCTAGGGAATGACCTTCCCCATCTTCTCTGCCTGGCAAAAGCACTGAGATGATTCCTCCTCTGTGGGACCTCCCTCTTCCCTTCACCCCACATCCATGGCAGAGATAATCTCTTCCTCCTGGTAAGAGACTCCAGATCCACCTCTCATTTGCCCCCAGGATGAGCAAATGCCAGGCAACCAGGAATTTAAGCAGATATTTTCATAGTTGTTTATCTGAGAGCCTTTTGAAAGCATCACAGACTAATAAATTTTTAACAATGAATATCTTTCCCTCATTCAATCTCCCAGTTCGCCAGCTTCATCGAGAATTCCTCAGAGCTGGATCGAATGTCATGCAGACCTTCACCTTTTACGCCAGTGAAGACAAGCTGGAGAACAGGGGAAACTATGTTGCAGAGAAAATATCCGTGAGTAACACCACACGTGGCGCTCTTAGAAGGACACGGTAGACATGCGTGTCATTACCAAACCTCTCATAGAGAAAAGTGTTGAGCCTCTTTAGAGCTCTGTTTTGTTTTAAACAATACAGAAACGAGATATGTGTAAATAATATTCTTAGGTTTTAGCTAGCGTCCCTCAAATTAACAGAAAGGCATTTAATGAAGCAGATCAAAGAAGTATTTAACTATTAATGATTCTTTCAGTCCCTTGACTAAGTTGCTGAAGGAGTATCCTTACAAACTCTTACATCTTTTTTAAAAATTAATTTTATTGATTGATTGATTTTATTTTTGGCTGCATCAGGTCTTCGTTGCTGCCCGCAGGCTTTCCCTAGTGGCGGCGAGCATGGGCTACTCTTTGTTGCAGTGCGCGGGCTTCTCATTGCGGTGGCGTCTCTTTGTTGAGGAGCATGGGCTCTAGGCGCGCGGACTTCAGTAGTTGTGACACGCAAGCTCAGTAGTTGTGGGTCGTGGGCTTAGTTGCTCCGCGGCATGTGGGATCTTCCCGGCTCAGCGCTCGAACCCGTGTCCCCTGCATTGGCAAGCGGATTCTTAACCATTGAGCCACCAGGGAAGTCCGAAACTCTTACATCTTTACAATTTGTTAATGTGACACAGTATAGGAGAAAGGTCATATGTGCCAGGAGTCAGTGAACCTAGAATCTTCCAGGCTCAGCTACAATCAACTGTGTGACGTTGGGCAAAGCATTTACTTATTCCATCAAATCAGCAATTTCTTCATCTCTAAAATGAATTCTAAAATTACATGAGTCTGTGTGATCTATAGTACTGGGGTTTTTTGAGGACAAGCATCAATTTATATTGCCTAAATAATTAGAAAAGACCTTACTTGTGATACATGTATCTGTTGAGAAAATATATAGTGACAAAAAGTCATGAATTCTGTAGTAATTTAAATTGAATTTTATTCTTGTTAATCCTAAAAGCAAATCATTATCATCATCACCACTATTTGCTGGGTATTCTTCTAAGTGCAGCTTAGGCATTGGAAGATACCAGATCCTTTTATGTAAAGACTTTTACCCGCTCACAGATCTTTGGTATAATGTAATATCCTAAATACCATCATTAGATTTTATTGTTTAATCACTGTTATTGGCAGTGTTGTTACTGCAAATTGCTCAACTCCATAAAGCATTGAACTATTCCATCACTGTCGTTTTCTGGAATAAAATCACTATTGTAACATACAACTGAGATTTGGACATTTGAATAACAATTTTGCTTCAATTTCACATGAAAATGTAGATGTATCATAAATTCATCCATTTTAGGGGCAGAAAGTCAATGAAGCTGCTTGTGATATTGCCCGGCAAGTGGCTGATGAGGGAGACGCCTTGGTGGCAGGAGGCGTAAGCCAGACACCTTCGTACCTTAGCTGCAAGAGGGAAACTGAAGTCAAAAAAGTCTTCCAGCAACAGTTAGAGGTCTTCATGAAGAAGAACGTGGACTTTTTGATCGCAGAGGTAAACATACACGATCTAAGACGAGACGAGTACACTTAGGACATTTTCTCTGCCTTTTACTCTCATGAGGACCATGTGGGGTTAGGCACCAGTCATGACTAGTAGCTGTAATATTTAGTTTTGAAATGTTTTTCCAATTTAGGGCTTCAACTAAATGTGATTCAGTTAATGTAACATAGTGTTCTTCAAACCTGTGGGCTGTAAGTCGCTGAAATCACCATCCTATTCTGTTTTAAAAATGTTAATGGGTCACAACTCAGAGTTTGAAAAACACCCATCTGAGGATAATTAAGTTAATACACAGTAGGATAAGTTTTCAAATTATTTGGGAAGAAACAAGATTAAAAGTATCTTGACTTTAACTTATTTCAGTATTTTGAACACGTTGAAGAGGCTGTATGGGCAGTTGAAGCCTTGAAAGCATCTGGAAAACCAGTGGCAGCGACCATGTGCATCGGCCCGGAGGGAGATTTACACGGTGTGGCCCCTGGCGAATGTGCAGTGCGCCTGGTGAAAGCAGGTGATGATGCGTTCTGACCAGTTTGCAATTAGTGTGTCTATTTTTAAATTTTATTTATTTATTTTTATATTTATTTTTGGCTGTGTTGGGTCTTCATTTCTGTGTGAGGGCTTTCTCTAGTTGCGGCGAGCAGGGGCCACTCTTCATCGCGGTGCGCGGGCCTCTCACTATCGCGGCCTATCTTGTGGCGGAGCACAGGCTCCAGACACGCAGGCTCAGTAGTTGCGGCCCACGGGCCTAGTTGCTCTGCGGCATGTGGGATCCTCCCAGACCAGGGCTCGAACCCGTGTCCCCTGCATTGGCAGGCAGATCCTCAACCACTGTGCCACCAGGGAAGCCCCTAGTGTGTCTTTTAAATGACATACAAATGCAGGTCCATCTATGAATCACTATATACTATTTTTGTTACAGGAAAGCCATTAATTTACTTTCTTAGGAATATCTATAATATCATTATTGAGTCCCAAAGAGAAAAAAATGTTAAAAAAAAATACATACACAGACATACCAGCCTTTTGAAATGGGCAATTAGACCTACGCTGAAGGTTTAACACCTGGAAATGAGAAGAAGTTTAGTAAATCAAAAGGAACATTAGGAAAAATTATGTTTTATTTTAAATTATCTAAAGTTGAGGTCTTTAGACATTAATAACTTTTAAGTCAGTTGCCCTCTTTGCCAAAGTTTTTCCATTCTTATAAATTACTGGTATGTTTTACTTTTTGTAATTGGTATAATAAATTTTCAAATCCTTTGATGTGAGACATGGAGCACCTAATTTATCTTTTTATATAATTTCTATTCCTAATATTGGGTCTCATTTCAATTAGGGAAAATTCACAGACTGTTTTCAAAGCTGCCTCATTTTCAACCTGAGGAATAACACAGTGTCCGTGGAAGAGTCTGACTCACTCTGTGGAACAGAGATTTTGATTGGCTAATTGTTTAATTTCTCATCTTTATCCAACTCCTAATATTTCATGAAAGTCACTTCATACTTGTCAGTAATAATAATTATTTAGGTTTAGGAATGACATTGTAGAATCCTAATTTTTTGTTATACATATTAGAAATGGGGGGAGAAACCAAATTAGTATGTTTCAAAAAGATCAAAGGAGGCCCTCATCATCCCAACTGTTAATTGGCAGGGATTCTTCGCCTGCATCTACTCCTTCCCCTGCCGGTCTGTTCAGCGTGAGTGGCCACAGTGCTTGACCTCACCGTACCCTGTTTATATCCTTCGCAGAACTCCCCAGTTATCTCATTAGTTTATGTCTTGAATGTCTGGCTCTCTCACTTGATTGTAAAATCCCAGAGGGCAGAGACTATGTCTGCTTGACTCAGCACTGAGTACCGTGTGCCCAGCACAGCACCCATCACATGATAGGTCCTTAGTCAATATCCATCTCACAAATCTAGTCCATCTTCCAATGTTAGTTCAACTTCCGTGAGCCCTTACATAGTCATCCCTACCCCAAATAATCACTTCCTCCTCTCAGCAGCTGTGTCGCACAATTAGATTATCCTCAGATGACATTTTCTAATCTGTGAGACCGTTAATAGGGTTCTGCAGTTACACACAGATAGAAAATGCTGTGTTAAGCCAAGTTAAGCAGCCTCTTGGCTGCAGAACTTCTCAGAGGCTTTGACGTGTTCGTGTATACTGGCAGTCTCCAAGAAGGGACTACAGTAAATAACTACTGCCCAATTTAATGGATCATAGAACCTTGTTTTCATAGAGCAAACCTTGGGAAGCCCTGTGCTAAATTATAAAATCTTTGGTGTCCTTTATTTATATTTCTCTAAAACCCCTTACAAGGACCTTTATACCTAATAGACATCAATAAATAGCCAAGATGTGATTACTTCATTAATGTAATGATATCTAGCAAGGAAAGAGAAACTGTGGCTGCAGGACACCAGGAAGGATGGACGGATAGATGGACGGATGGACGGAAGGAAGGAAGGAAGGAAGGAAGGGAGGGAGGAAGAGACGGAGGGAGGGAGGGAGGGAGGGAGGAAGGGAGGGAGGAAGGGAGGGAGGGAGAGAGGGAGGAAGGGAGGAAAAGAAAGGGAAAGAAAGAAAGAAAGAGAAAAGAAGAAAAAGGTAGTCAAGACCCAAGTGACTCTGTTCAGTGAGCTGTTGAATATACCAGTCTGGAACCCAGTAGAAAGGTCAGGGTTAGAGAGAGAAGCTTGGGAGAGGTCTGAATATAGATGGTATTGAGAGCCTGGGGCTGAAAAAGAAGTGTAGATGCAGAAGAGAAGATGGCTCAGTGGGATCCTGGGACACTACAGGACTGAAAGGTTTAGCCTTGAGGAGGGGTCAGCACATAACACTCAAAAAAAAGCAGCCAGGGAGGTAGGGGCAACACTCAGAGAGTGGGGGAAGTTCTCAGAAGCCAAGAGAAGGGAAGTATCGATGAAGGAGAGAGTGCCATGAGGTTGAATGCTGCCGAGACATTGAGTAAGATGAGAAGAGAGAAGTGACTACTAGATTTGGCAAGATTGAGGTCATCGGTGCCTTTAACAAAAACTGATGCAGAGGAATGACGGGCAGTGAGGCCGGATTGGAACAAAAATGAAGAGCGAACTGCAGGCCCAGGCCAGTGAGGACCGCTAAGACGCCTGCCACTGAACACTGGAGGTCACAGCGTGTAACGTCAGCTCTGCTGCTCCTGGAATCAGGATGTTGGTGCCGCCCTCATTGTGGCCAGAATGAATCTTTCCTTTCCTTGTTCTTGGCACCTCTATAGCCCAGCTACAAAATCCTAGGCCACGGGTTCATCAAAAAAGTCCTGTTTGTCGGTCAACCCAAGTGTCCAACTAATGAATGGATAAGCAAAATGTGGTATGTACATGCAATGGAATATCATTCAGCCATAAAAAGGAATGAAATTCTGACACATGCTTCAACAGGGATGAGCCTTGAAAACATTGTACTAAGTGAAATAAGCCATTCAGGAAAGGACACATATTATATGATTTCACTTGTACGAAAGTTTCGGAAAAACCGTTTCCTAAATTACACTCTGCTGTTATGCCCAAGAAACTTAATAATATTATTAAATTGGCCTGATAAAAGGAAACATTGATTTATTCCTCAGATGAGTCGTAACCACAGGTGCCATGGGGCAGCTGGGAGTCGTGAAAAATTATCATGCTTTGCAAATATAATGTCAAAGATTGAAAAAATGGCTACTAAAATTTGAAGTTAAAGGACAGTCCAATCATGATTTTTTTAAATGACTACTAAAATTTGTAGTTATAAAAACCTCTAATAATGATTATATTTTTCAAAAAATGATGGACAGCCAAGTGTGCATAAACGACACTTCAATTATAGCTGACTCTTCAAAGCACTGTTCGCAGAAATCATTCTTGCCCAAGGGTAAGATAAGTTTGCAGGGACCCAGTGCCATACTTCCAATTCACCGTTCCAAATAAAAGCTCTCTGAGTGAGAGGAGAGTCGGGCCCACGGGAACCTGGTGAATCCCTAAAGCTCACATGTTCTTCCCACTTGCAGGAGCTTCCATCGTTGGCGTGAACTGCCATTTTGACCTCACAACTAGCTTACAAACAGTGAAGCTCATGAAAGAAGGCCTGGAGGCCGCGGGACTGAAAGCCCACCTGATGAGTCAGCCCTTGGCCTACCACACTCCCGACTGCGGCAAACAGGGATTTATCGACCTGCCAGAATTCCCCTTCGGTAAGACAGACGTTTTATAAATCATCTCAGGGTCTTTATGTTTGACAAATTCCAAAGAAATCTCTAGCCATAGAGCTTTATCATGTAAAGTAATGGCTGCATATCTCCTCATATCTTGCCCCCAGCTTCTCTCCTTGCAACCCCAAACTTTTAAATTAGACATTGGGAAAAGACAGGACCGGCAAGCAGAAAAGACCTCTGAACTTAAATGTAAAATCAAAGGTGAGTCAACACCTAGGTAGACAACCAATTCGTCATACCTGAAGTTGGCAGAAAGGACGCCCTCCTGGGTAGGATCAGCAAAGATTCTGTTTCTGGTTCCAGCTCTAAGTTGCAGAACCTTAGCAAAATTTCTTAGTTCTCCCAGATCTTAATTTTCTCATCAGAAAAAATAAGTCGTTTAGACCAAGTTATCGCCAAGATACTTTTCTCCTATTCTGAATGTTGCTCAGATATTCTAGCAATATCTGAGTTTGTGGGGCAGAGGGAAGTTACCATCATTGGGTTAGTGTGTAACAGATTTGAATGAAGAGACCAAGCAGATGAAGGGGGGGAATACTTGCAGTCTGGGAAGAGGGATAAAGCATGTGTGGGAAGTGGGGGTGTGTCTACCTGGAGAATCAAGCCACGGGTGAGCAGGGCCAGACCCCGGCCAGCCTCCTATTTCATTCTAAGGTCCTTACCCCATATTCTAGAGGGACCCTGGAAAATAATCAGTCTAGAAGAACCATAGAAGAACGGCAAGGCATTTGTGGTATTTATTGCTGTAGAACAAATTATTGCAAAATTTAGTGGCTTTAAACGACAAATATTTATTATATCTCAAGTTGCTGTGGGTCATGAATTTGGGAGCAGCTTAGCTCAGAGTCTCTTAATACGTTGCAGTCCAGACTCTTGCAAGGGTTATAGTCATCTGAAGGCCTGATGGGAGCTGGGGGATCTACTTGCAGGCTCTCTCAGTTGGCTGTTGGGAGTCAGGGTCAGTTTTTTTCTGTCTGTTGACTGGAGGCCTCAGCTCCTTAGCTCATGGGCTTTCCACTGTGGTATCTGAGTGTTCTCACAACACGGCAGCTGGGCTGAACGTTCCAGGAGAGAACAAGGCAGAAAACATAATGTCTCTTATGACCTAGCCTCAGAAGTCACAAACCATCCCTTCTGCCATATTCTATTGGTCTCACAGACCAACCTGACATAATACAGGAGGGTCCACACAAGGGTGAGAACATCAGAGGGCAGAGAACAGGGAATCATCTTGAAGTCCGGCTGTCACAGTATTTAAAATTGGATATGTCAATGCAAAATAGCTAATAGTTTTTAAGAGTTAGGAACTAAATGTTGACAACTTATCTAACTCATTTATTGAAAATTACACATTTATTATAGCTGTTTGTTTTGAATATATATATATATATTTTTTGCGGTACGCGGGCCTCTCACTGTTGTGGCCCCTCCCGCTGCGGAGCACAGGCTCCAGACGCGCAGGCCCAACGGCCATGGCTCACGGGCCCAGCCGCTCCGCGGCATGTGGGATCCTCCCGGACCAGGGCACGAACACGTGTCCCCTGCATCGGTAGGCAGGCTCTCAACCACTGCGCCACCAGGGAAGCCCCTTGAATATATTTTTTTAATTTAAGCAGAGTGTCATTTATTACAGGACTGGAGCCCAGAGTTGCAACCAGATGGGATATTCAAAAATACGCCAGAGAGGCCTACAACCTTGGGGTCAGGTACATAGGTGGGTGCTGTGGATTTGAGCCCTACCACATCAGGGCGATTGCAGAGGAGCTGGCCCCGGAAAGGGGATTTTTGCCACCAGCTTCAGAAAAACATGGCAGCTGGGGAAGTGGTTTGGACATGCACACCAAACCCTGGATTAGAGCAAGGTAAGAACCTTAAACTGTATTTGCCAAACCAAACTCATTTAGATTATGAATATGTCCAAATGAGGTCATTACAAAAACTGCGGCCTCTTTGCTGTGTAATGGTAAAGAATCAGTTATCCTCTTTAAATTCTCTCATAGAGATGTTTATAACGTAGCTTTATGGAGTGACTTTTGGGGAAAGCTTTAAGAATATAGAATATAAATCATGTAAGTTGCAACAAAGTGTGATTTCACACTCTAGGAAAGCACCGTCCATGTGGTGGACACTAACAGTGAATCAGTTGTTAGGATTTAAGTACAGCAAATATTAATTGCCCGTTCTGTGCCAAGCACGAAACTTGGAGCTGGGAAGACAGTGGTGAATGAGATAAAACATGTCTTTACCCACAGAGTTTACATTCCAGTGGGGAAGAGGAACAATAAACAAACAGTTTCACATCAGGCTATGTGCAGGGCACTAGGAATATAGAAATGAAAGGCTGTGGTCCCTGGCTAAGAGAATCTCGCGGTCTACTGGGGAAAATGAAGAAGAAAGCTGATGTAGTTAACTGCTTGAGTAGAGGCATGGATAAAAAAGTAACAATGAAGAGAAGAGAATAACTATCTCCACCTAATAGATAATTTAGAAGAAGGGACGTTGGGGCTGGATTTTGAAGAGCTGAGTAGGCTTCCACGGGATAAAGAAGGGGGTGGAGGATGCACCCCAAGCAGAGGGAGCAGTTTCCCTCTGTTCAGTGAACATTAGTTGGGCACAACTATGTCAGACACCGTTGTGGCTGCTGAGGGAGCACGTTGGACAAGGCACAGGCCTGTCCCCAAGGAGGTAACAGTCTAGTAGGCAGAGAAATAAACAGCTAAGTTCAAACTGGTATGGTAAGTTAAGGATGAAGATGTGCACAGGTTCTGTGGAGTCTGTACTAATGGCCCACAGGGGGAAAGGTGGGAAGGTTGGTGAAGAATTTCTTACAGAGCTAATTCACCAGAGCTGAATTTCGAAGGACGAATTAGGTTGCCAGACTGGAGAACAGCCTAGAGGGAAGCACTGAGAGGTGGCAAGAGAACAAGGTGCTGAGAAACTAGAAGTTTGAGAATATTGGATTCAGAATTTGGTAAAGACACAGGTCAGGAACAGGAGGTGGCCTTTGTTCATGCTCACGAGGTTGAGATGACCTCACCCCAAGGCAATGAGGAGCCTGGAGGGTCTCAAGTGGTCCGAGACAAAGTTAGATTTGCAAGTTTTAGTAGCCTCGAGACAGGGAAACCTGTGAGGAAATCTCTGCTGGAAGATACCAAACATGGCGAGGCCTGAACTAGGAGACAAGGGAAATAGAAAGGAGGCTGGGGCGGGATCCTCAGGGTGAGAGGTGCAGAAGCAACACTGGCTTTGGGGACAGCAGCAAATGTGGGCTCAGCTGGCTCAGGAAGTAGAGTGCCAGAAAGTGAGGATGGAGAGGTAGGGTAATTTGGATAGAAAATGTCCCTATTCTAAACTCTTAGCTTTTGAACCTATGTGTATGTAAAAAGAAGAAATTCAAAGTAACTTTAGACCTACAGATTCTGAAAGAAAAAGATAAATGTGTTTCAATGCACACACTCTCAGGAGCCCAAAGACAGCTCTACAGGGTGTCTTAGCTCTGCGACCTAGAGAGGGAAGCTCAGGGAGAAGTCTCCTGCTGTGTGTTTTGTTCCCCCAGGGCCAGGAAGGAATACTGGGAGAATCTTCGGATAGCCTCAGGCAGGCCGTACAACCCTTCTATGTCAAAGCCGGATGCATGGGGAGTGACCAAAGGAACAGCCGAGCTTATGCAGCAGAAAGAAGCCACGACCGAGCAGCAGCTGAGAGAGCTCTTTGAAAAACAGAAGTTCAGATCTGCATAATAGCCTTAGCGGAACCCATTTTCAGTGACCTCCTCTATGCTTGGAAGTCTATGTTTGGGCCTCAGTTCCAAAAATAAGGAAAAGATGGTTAAAAGGCAATGCTTATATGAACCCCAGCCTACATGTAACAAAACAATTACAAATAGTACTTGACAATTTTGAAAAGTATATATTTATAACTTGAAAGCAAAATAAATAAGAAGCAAATATTAAACAGGTTTACTAAGCACCCACCATGTACACGGTATTAAGGAAATCACTGTGGCCAAGGAAAAGTAATTTGGACATTAGTCCCACTTCAAGAAGTTTGCAGGCTAGTAAGGAGGATGAGATGTGAGCTGTCATAAATGGCTCAGCAATCAGACAGGGACAAAGTGCTATAAGAAAGTGACTTCCAAGCTCTTCTGAAGATGACCCTTCATAAGAAACACAATTTATATTGATATAATGACCCAGTAAAGTACATGTACACCCATTGAAATAAAATGTGATCCATTCTGGTATTTTTTATGCCACTCCTTTCTGTCCTATTTCATTAATAAAATACTATGCTGGTTAAGACCCCTCAAATTGATTTTATGACCCATTAATGAGTTTTGACCCACAGATTGAAAAACACTGCTATGGGACACCAGCTATGGGGACTTTGCTATTCCTTTAAGTTTTTTCTTAGAAAATCAGTCCTATGGGACCTGATCAGTAAATATTCAAAGCTCAGAGTTCCAGAGTTGTTCCCTCACTTTTCTGACCCATTTCTACCACTAAGAAGCATTCAGACCAATGCGGAGGCTGAGAAGGGATGGGTACCCAGGCTCTCTCCATCTTTTTCTAGGCTGGATCCACCTAAATACCTCCCTTCAGTAAGGCTGGGGAGCAATGGTCTTGTGTTACTTTTGTAGCTTTAAAAAATATATAATAAAGAAAAAGAGATTCTCCAAACTCTATCTGGGGTTCCTAGATTGAGAACTATATTTTTACCTGGTAGTATCTACTCTGAAAGCTCAAGCCTGAAGATGTAAGAGCATTAGAATAAACATGGCTACTCGATGTATTAGGAAAGAGTTCATGCTTCTTTCTAAACATTCATGGATTGGTATAGCTGTTTGGAAATTCTAATCTCTTCAGCTATTAAAATAAAAGGAGCAATGAGACTTATCTTGGATGTATTTGAATCTTATTTCTGTTCTATAATTTGCTAAGTCTTGTATAACCTCAGTTTCTATTTAAAAAGACACAAGCATGCTAGAGTTTTAAAGGACAAGGCAGCAGTATTTAAAGGGAAAAGAAACTTCCAGAATTTCTTTTCAAAGCAGCACGACTCTCAGAGGTTGCATATGGCTGAGGTGAAATAAGAAAAGAGTGAAAGTCACTTTTTTTTTAACCAATTGCTATCTACCATTTTTCATTCTCAAATCAGGTTCAATATTTAATACTTTCATTCATAGGTAATAGATACCTTTATTCAACCTACTACTGTGTAAGATGGATGCCTCTTTAATATTCTTTTCAGAACTTGTATTGCCATACAAAACACTGTAACCCCTAATTTTTCTTATATCTTTTGATTTAAAAAATGTTTCCCTCAAGAGGAAATATACATACTGAAGGTACACTGGAATGAAACTGTATGTCAACAGTGACTCCTAGTGGCATATTTCATATTTTGAAAAAATTTTTTTGAAATTCATCCCTCCACCAAGTGCATTCATTTTATTTCCAGAAATCTTGTTCATTAAAAGGGAAATTTCATTCAATACCTATAAGCTTCCTTGTGTTAAACAGACATTTCTCACTGGTAAAGATATTTTTATGGAATCAGAGCCAGAAAGACCTTAGAGATCCAGAGTCTAAACTCTCCCTTTTAAGGGTAAGATTCCAAAGGCAGGATGTCAAGTCAGGAAGAATTTCTTATTAGTCCAAAGCTACCAGGAAAGATGGCTTTAGCTTGGATTCTTGGTAGAAGGAGAATGGAACCAGGACAGATGGTTCACAAAACTATGGAGTTCATCCTCCTGCCAGGAAATAGAGATCCCTGCATTCCTCAGAGCCGATGTAAACTCACTGAGTAAACTGCTTGCAGTTTATGACCTGATACTTATTCACATTGTAGCAAAGCGCCTTTGAGTAAGGGAGCCAAGCCAATGCAGACCTATTAACGGAGACAGAACTGGACAGGAAGGGATCAAAAACTTCAGTTCCCAATTTCTCCAGAGGGGGGCAGCAAAGCACCAGCTGGGAATGCAGGAGGAGTTCTATTTTTCTTTGAACTCAAGCTATTTCGTCAGAACAAACTGTAACATTGAACGGCAGAAACAGCTGTAGCTGTCTTTATTTGTTTTGATCAGTTTTTCCCTAAGATACATGGATCTTTGAATCACATCCTGGACAACCCACCCAGCAAGGAAAGCCTTATCTCTCTCCAACCGGATCCTCTTTTTTTCTTCCTCCAGAGATCATTTTCCCCAGTTTTGAGCACAATGGCTGTCTGAGAACATTATACAGACTGTTTTCCCAAACAGCCTCCCTGTTAGTCAGTAACATCCACTCAGCCAGTCTGGAACCTTCCGGTTGTTACGTGCCAGGTAGACAATTGTGATTCTTACACAGTCGAGGAGGAAGGAGTCAATTTGAAGAGAGAAAAATAGAGGAGCCCTGGGAAGTGCTTCAGGAATAGTCTGAGAGTGTGTTAAACCGCAGAGTTTGGGATAACCAGGCCCAGTGTTTCTAAACATCTTCAGGAACAAATGAATGTTTAGTGTTTGAACAGAAAACGACAGAAAGGCAGCCAAATACAAAGACTTCTCACAGATGGTGACAGAAAGAGCAGGGTCATTCGGCCAAAATTGGTGGGAGTGTGGAGACGGAAAGAAAGAGCCAGAAAATGCTTCCAGTTTTCAAGCAGCTGGAGGCTCTGTTGGCCTTGGATAGATGAAAAATTAAGGAGATGGAAAGTGAGAGGGACAGATGCCATAATTTGTGCTGCTGTGAGCTACAGAAATAATGCCAAACCATTCCAGTACAGCCAAACAGAAGAGGTTAATTTATATGCCACTATATCAAATGCACAATCATTTTTTTTGTTTGTTTTTTGTTTTTGTTTGGTTTTTTTTTTGTGGTATGCGGGCCTCTCACTGTTGTGGCCTCTCCCGTTGCGGAGCACAGGCTCCGGACGCACAGGCTCAGCGGCCATGTCTCGTGGGCCCAGCCGCTCCGCGGCATGTGGGATCCTCCCGGACCGGGGCACGAACCCGTATCCCCTGTATCGGCAGGCAGATTCTCAACCACTGCGCCACCAGGGAAGCCCAAACGCACAATCATTTTATCACATGGTTTGAGCGACAGATTTGTGAACATTCCCTATGTAAATTTTTACATGAAGTACATTTTCAAGGGAAATATTTAGAGTACTTTTAACAAAAATTTATTTCCCCAAATGCCTAACATATTTTTAGCAGTCATCACTTATTTGCAAGCTGCTCATGTACCATTTGAAAATGATTCCTGTTTGTTCCTTCAAGCAGGTTCAGTGAGACCTCTATTTGGCCCCATTTTGTGGTTATTTGTTCTAGTTTACTACATGGCCTTGAAAGGAAAAGGCTGACTATCTTTGAAAATAGTTCAAACTTTTCCCCCAATTCAGCCTGGCCATCCTTCCAATTATTTTGACTTAATGAGATTTTACTGTTCTCTGGAAAGGTTAATGTCTCAACACATGAATTGTGCAGAACACTACATTGCAAAACACTCATGTGATGTAGTAGAAAAAGCAATGAATAAATTTAGAATCAGGTATTCGGGGTGCCAGTCCTAGCTTTGCCTCTACCTCACTATGCAACATTGGATATATTACCCTGCTTCTCTGAGATTCAATGTTCTCATCTGTAAGGTGACAAATCTCTAATACCGTGCTTAAAGAGCTCCACAATTTTATGTTTCTAATTTGATGGTATACGTAAGCAACATCCTCATCACTGTCAACAAATATTTACTGAGTGCCACTTGTGGTGTGTTTACAGCAGGCTTCGTTGTTAATTAATTATTCCCCTGACTAGACAGACGGCAGACTAAAACAAATAACACCGTTCAGAGAGCAGGGAACGTTTTATTAGCCTGCACTCAGGCTGGCACTGGGAATGAAATTGTCATTCTTCCCCACAGGTACTGCTTCCTAGGGAGGTTCGGGCCTGGGGCTTTTCATATTATGAACTGTTTCTGTCTTCAGGACTCAGAGGTCTTTGTAGGTTTGCATAAGCGTAAGCTATGGAAGTTCTAGAAACCACCATGTGGGTAATTCTTGTTTAGAGTTCATCTCCCTAGGAAGGAGAGAAGTGTCTTCTTACATTTTATGGTAAAGATGATGGAGTTTGGGAGTAAGAGGCCTCAGAACTTTCTCCTTCCATAAGGCCATTCCCAGAAGGTTGATGATCCCCAGATTTGTATCTCCAGCCTGGACCATCCCCAGGAACATGCACTTGACATCAGCCTGACCTTTAGACCCAAGCAAGTCACTGCCCTGGACCCTGGGTTTCAGGCCCTGTGTGCCTTCCCGTGGTTGTCCAGGCAGGGTTCCCCAAATCAGGACCCGGTCTGCGTGTGTTCTGATCACCAGAGACACCTTCCTCAAAATTGCCTAAGTCCTTCTGTAGTGGCTAGGACTGCTCAGGGCCAGCTATGCCATCCGGGAGGGGAGCCCCCAGCCTGGGCAGGTCAGCATGGGACCCAGTCCCGGTTTCTTCCCTTCTAGGTGCTCAGTGACAATGTACACCTCTTTCCCATGTCTCCCACTTTCACCCCAGTCTGGCATTGACCAAGGGCCCCAAGGAGCCCTGGGCCTCTTGCTGGCCCTGGTTCCAGGAGGGGCAAATGGTGACGGGAGAGCTCCTGCTGCTGGGTACAGTATCTCTGTCCTGGAGTCGGGTGAGGTTGGGCTGCCCAGAACAGTGCAGACTGTGTGTGACTCTTCTCAGACACAGGACAAGTTCCGGGCTCTGGGCCGCCAAAGGTCCACCGTCGGCCCTTGCTTTGAGCAGCCTATGGAGGCCCGAGTTAGTTCTCACCTATGCGGGTTCCGGCCTCAGCACAGGGCGGGGGGGGGGGGGTGGGGTGGGTGGTGGTGGGGGTGATGAGGGGACACAGCCCAGGGGGACAGCAGGGGTAGCGACAGGTGCTCTTTACCCTGAGCATCCTTCCTCAAACATGGCTACTCCCTCCCCCACCACCACTGCCACCCAGTGGTCACCCCACCCCTCCACAGGCTCCTCCAGGGGTAGCCATGCCTCAGACCCTGAGGAATTTCCAGACACTGCTCCACAAGGCCAGCAGGCTATGCCTGTCCATGTCCCCTGGCCTCTGATGGATATGGCCTCGTCCTGGCCTCCCGGGTTGGTATGAAGTAGTGCCAGACGAGGGATGGACATCCCTGAGTGAATGACCCCTCTCTTCCAGCACTGCCTCCTGTGGAGTTGTGTGGGAAGTGGCTGCAGAGTCAACACTGAGACATCATGTCCTAGGAAGGCACTGTGTTGGAAGATGCACTCCTCTACATTCACACTGTAAGGTTCCCAACAGTAAATTTGCCACAAAATGAACAGTCATTCAATGTTCCCACATAAGACGGGCACTGTGGTCACTGTCCACGAAGCACAGCAGTCACCTCTGAGAGTCGCAGAAGCCAGTGTTCACAGGCCACACTGTGGATGATATGGTACCAGGAGCTACAGAAACAAGATCTTATCGTTTCAATACAAACAGTTTCCAAAAACCCATGGCATTGAGAGTAAGAATAGACAGCATCACTATCTTTTTCTCTCAGTGGAAGATATGAAAGTAGTTCATTTGCCAAGAAAGAATAAGAAGAGATGCTTCCTATTCCTCAGTCGGGAGAGATGAGCATCTTCACAGAAGTACCACTTTCCAACGCACTCTTCTAAACCACATGGCAGATCACCACACCTCACATGAGCCCATGAATTTTTAAATACATTTTAGATTGAATACCTTTTTAAAATAAAATTGCTTATATAGACAGATATCCCATAAAAACATTCCCCAGAGCCCTCCATGTCCTAGGAGCAGCCATTGTCTGAAGACTAGGTCCTGAGCTTCTCTTGTCCCCCTAAACATGCTCCTCCCACAGCATTTTCCATCTTAGAACATGGCGGCTCCAGATTCTAAGATTTTGCTCAAGCCCAAATCCTTGACTCCTCTCTTCCTCTCACGCCCACTTTCAGTCCATCCACAAAGCCTGTCAGACCTACCTTCAAAATATATCGGCTTTTCACAACCGTCCTACCATCACCTCCCTGGACCAAGCCACCATCATCTCTCACCTAGATTATCACACAATAAGTTTCTTAAGCAGTCTCTCTGCTTCCTCCTTAGGCTCCCTGCGATCTAATCTCCACAGACTATCAAGGATGACTCTTTGAAAAACTAAGTAGATCATGTCACTCCTCGATTCAAAAACTTCCAATTGCTTCCTGTCACAGACACTGAGTTTCGCTTCTCAGATGCCCTTTCATGGAAGGACAGGCTGTCCAGCTGTGGGTTATATGACCCCAGCGCCCAGCTCCTTCAAGGTCAAAGCTGCAGAGGACCTCTTTGTTCAAGGTCACACCTTCCCTAGGCCAGCCTGTACCTGGTGCCCGTGCAATGCAAGCCTGACATGTTGACCTGACACAGGACAACTGTGCATGAAGGACCACAGAGGACAATATTCTCTCCAGAACTCACCACCGGGTGGACCAAGGCATTTCTGGATCTTCATCACAACTCAGTTTCAACCCCTACCCAGTCCTATCTCCTCCTCCCCTTTCACAGGTGCCAGACCTGCATTGCAGCCTGAAGGCTCTACCTGTCACTCCTGGTCCCTCTCCCCTTTAACTTTCATGAGCATTTCCACCCCATCCCACCCTCCAGTCTTGCAATTCTATGTCCTTATTGGCATCTGATTCCCAGAGGACCCAAAACGGACTCATTTTCCCTTACCACCCTGTGTATCAGTGCACCCTCCTCTACTCTCTCTAACCCCCTTACTCTGTTTATTTTTCTCGATAGCAATTGTCACCACTTGCCATACATGTTTTGGTCAAAAAATATTTGTTTTTCACTCCCTCCCCACAAACTAGAATACAAGCTCCACAAGGGCAGAGACTTGGCTTTATTCACTTTCATACCCACGTGCCTAGAATAATGCCTTGGATGTAGTAAGAGCTCAATAAATGTCTGATGAATGAGAAAACAAATACACATTTGGGAGACCCCTGATAGAAAGAAGGAAACTTGAATAGTTGCAAAACTACTTCATTGTACTCTTTCGGACATGCAGGGAGAATTTTAGGAGCTGAAAATTTTTGTCATCTGCTTGTTACTTCCAAATTTGAGTCTTGAACTCAGGGGCCCAGATTCCCATCTTCTTCTTTCCTCCAAAAAGTACACATTTATGCTGCTTCAAATATGTATTGAGCACCGTCTGTGAGCCAGACACAGCTAAGCTCTGGGAAATATGAAGATGAAAATGATACCACCCTGCCTTCGGTCAGCCCCTGGACCAGTGAGGGAGACAGACAAATCCTCACTAAAGGAATTAAGTGCTATAATAGATGTCACAGAGGGCACTGTAGAGGCACAGAGAAAAGCCACTTAACCCAGCATTAGGGAGGGCTAAGGTGCCCCAAGGAAGCCCTGAGAAACATCTGCATCCTGCTCACCTCTTTCTGTCCTTCGAACAGCCCTTAAGCTCGTTCCTGCCTCAGGACCTTTGCACTGGCTGTCCCCTTTGCCTGGAGTGTGGTACCTTTCAGATTCTCACATGTCGGTACCTTCTTGTCATTCATGTCTTGGATCAAATGCCACCCTTTCAGGGATGCTCTCCTGAATACCTTAAGTGTTCCACCCACCCCAGTCCTGCCATCCCCTACACCTTGACTAGATGCTCTGTCAAATGGCCTTGGTTTTGTCCTTCATAGCACTTCACATGACCCGTTGATTGATTGGCTGACTGTACTGTCTTTCCCCTCCACCCTGTGCTGTAAGTCCTCTGAGGACAGGGACATTGTTTGTTTTGCTCTCTGCTCTAGCTCCAGTGCCTACAAAGGGGCCTGGCACACATAAGTGGCTCAACAAGTACGTATGAATAATTATGTGGAAAGGCTTCAGTAGAAATACAAATAACAACTAGTAAGTCAGGATGGGGCGAAAGTGACACAGCACCAGAGGGAAAGCTTTTGCAAAGAAGTGGACTGTCCTGCTCTTCTTATCTCCCCAGGGGTCCCAACATCAAAAATCTTCAGGTCTGGGTGATAGTATATGGGGATTCATTATACCATTCTCTTTACTTTTATATTCTGGAATTTTTCATAATAAAAGAAATTAAGGAAACAAAAGTCTTGGGGCCGAGCAGGTAGTGTAAATGTAGGAAGCAGCTCCATCTGGGGGCCAAAGGTGGGACCTGGGGTAAACTGAAGACAGCAGGCTCCACACAAAGACATTCAGGTTCCATTTTTCCCCCAAACTCTGGTGTGTTCTGAACAAAATGAGCTGGAATTCACCAATTTGTGACCCCTGAACAGCACAAGCTAAGTCATGGATCCTAAACAATCTATTCATTCAATACTGAAAAATTTTACAAGAAATGCCCAACCATCTGGAGACCAAACCTCAGTAATATTGAAGAATCAGGCTCTTTTCCAAGACCTCGCTTGTGCTACAGCTCTGTCTAGGGCACACTGCTCATTTCCCTATGGGGAGATAATAGAAAATATGTATTGGTCTCTGACCCCGGTTCCTGGAACAGAGCTCCTGAAACCCTGTCATTTTCTAAGTGAAAAGAGTACTGGGAGCATCTTTTATTCTATTGAGACAACTCTGGATGGGGGATGGTCACCAGAAAGACGGAGCCATGATTAGAAGCTTGGAATTTTCAGCCCCATTCCCCATTCTCCAGGGACGGGGGAGGGGCTGGAAATGGAGTTAATAACTAACCATGCCGGGCTTCCCTGGTGGCCCAGTGGTTAAGAATCTGCCTGCCAATGCAGGGGACACGGGTTCAAGCCCTGGTCCGGGAAGATCCCACATGCCGTGGAGCAACTAAGCCTGTGCGCCACAACTACTGAGCCTGCGCTCTAGAGCCCGCGAGCACAACTACTGAGCCCACGTGCCACAACTACTGAAGTCCGCGCGCCTGGAGCCCGTGCTCCGCAGCAAGAGAAGCCACCAAGTGAGAAGCCTGCAGCACCGCAACGAAGAGTAGCCTCCGCTCGCCGCAACTAGAGAAAGCCCGCGCACAGCAACGAAGACCCAACGCAGCCAAAAATAAATAAATAAATTTATTAAAGAAAAATAATAACTAACCATGCCTACATGACGAAGCCTCCATAAAATCCCAATAGAAGGGGGCTCGGAGAGTTTCCAGGTTGGTAAACACATCCACGCCAGGAGGGTGACATGTCCCAACTCCTCAGGGACAGAAGCTCCCGCACTCAGGACCCCTCCAGACCTCACCCTACGTATCTCTTCATCTGGCTGTTCATCTGTATCCTTTATCATATCCTTTAATATACCGGTAAACATGTTTCCCTGAGTTTTGTGAGCCACACTTGCAAATTAATCAAACCCAAGGAGGGGGAGTCACGGCAACTCTGATTTATAGCCGAGCCATCAAAAGCACAGGTGACAACCTGGACTTGCGATTGGTGTCTGAAGGCGGGGATGGGGACAGTCTTGTAGGACAGAACCCATACCCTGTGGGATCTGACACTCTCTCTAGGTAGGCAGTGTCAGGACTGAGTTAAATTGTAGGACTCACCCCATCCCCACCCGGTGCACAGAGAATTGGATGGTGTGGAGAAAAGCCTCCACACATTTGGCAACCAGAAGTGAAGGGTTTTGTGTGAGGAGTAAAGGAGACACGGAGGGAAGACAGACTCACAGGTGCGAAACTGAGTTTTCCTATACACCTACCTTCTCCCAGACTCCCTGCAGGGGGAGGGGGTACTTACAGCTCCTCTAAATGATCCACTGCAACTTCCAACTGTCACTCCCCCACCCCCTGAAAAGCCTCTTCTCTTCTGAGGTTCATGTCCTCCAACCCCCCACCCTCTTCCCATCCTTGTTCCTTCAATCTCCGACCCCAGGTCCCTCCACCATAGTCAGCAAGGGCTTCAGCACCACCTTATGGGCTCTTTCTCTGCAACCTCAGCCTCCAATCAGTATCCCAGGAAATGACAGCCTTGCACGAACGTGACCCAGCCAGCAGCCCCATCTGACCAGCCACTTCGCCACCCTCACAGGTCACTTCAGCAGAACCACCCTCAGCCGCGCCTGGCACCCGGCGTTACCTTCCGTCCTGACTTCCCGATCTCTGAGCAGCCTCCCTCTTGAATCCAGGTCTCAGTCGAGCCGACTACATCCAGGATCTCCACAGCGTCCATCTAACTTCACTTCTTTTCCTTACATACAGCTGTGTTTTGCAACCTCGGCTAAATATTAGAATCAGCTGGGCAGTTTGTGCAGCTCAGGATGACTATTCTGCCTTAACCAATGACATCAGATGCTCTGGGGGAGGGACTCAGACACTATTATTTTGAAAGTTTCCCCAACTGATTCCAATGAGCAGCCAAGGTGTAGGACCGCTCCGTGCTCCACAACCTGGGCCTCATGGCTCATCGCTTTAACCACTTTCCCACCAGCACTTTCCTTTCCTCATTCTCTTCTTCTCTGCCATGCGCTCCCTAAAAAGCTCAGCCTGGGAGCAACCCCACTGCACACCTTGCCTATTCTTACATGCAAGCCGCTAAGCTCTGCTGGAGGGAAATCACAAAACTATCCACTTTCTCTGGAGGACAAGTCTCACTAACCTGGTGGGATTTGAAGCATCCCAGGAAAAGTCATTCCTTTGGGACCCACATTGACTTCTTTAGCCAATAATCTTACCAAATGTATGTCGTTGGGAAAAGTTACAAATATATGAATAAGACTCTGCTTGCGAGTAACGGAAACCTCCTTGAGTTATAGTAGCAGGAGGGTGTGAGTTTCAGATGGAGAGATCGTCCTGGCACTCATGTTAGCAGAATAATTTGGGGAGCACAGCAGAGTCAGTGCTGTATTAAGAAAAATCATGAAATGCTTGGAGCTGAAATAAAGAGGGGCCAGTTGTATTCCTGGTACAACTGTACTTGCAGGGGCTGGAGAGACTAGGCTGGTTTGTCAGGTCCTATCATGAGATCAAAGAGGAGGACTTCTCCTTTTGGAGGAAAAGACAAAGTTTGATAAGAGATTTTGGTCTCAGGATTGGTCTCCTCTACAAAGCTGAGGGAAGAGAACTCAACAGAACCACTCCAAGTTCGTGTGTGTCTGGGAGAAAGAGAAGCCTGCCATCTCGGGTCCTGGTTGCATAACTGGTGAGCACTGGTCTTGCTGATCTATCTCAAGCACCAGCGGGGAATGAGCATTGAGGTCCACAGTGTGATGGCATGATCAGAAGGAGAGGGGCCAATGGACAACCCCCCAAGTTTCCAGTTCCTCACGGGTAGAGCGTGAGCCCAGTCACCTTCTCCTAAGACCCCAGAGTTGGGACCATGGAAGGTGTAAGATTGGAGGTGGCAGGCTTGTCAAGGACCACCAAGGCACGAAGCAGAGGGGCTCTGGGTGCAGAGGAATGTGGTGGTGCGGGGGGAGGCTTCAGACCCGGAGTCACTAGATCTCTCAAAGCCTTCTTCCTGGGTTTGGGCTTGAATTCCTTAAGAGCCTCCACCTATGTCTCTCAGAGGCAACAAGCTCCACCTGGAGTGCAGATGACGCCTTCACCTCGGGAAATGTTTCCCTTTCTCTCCTCCCGCTCCATGCACTGGAAGGGTCCACCAGGGATGAAGGTGGGCTTCTGTTAGAGAACAGTGCATGCCCCTCCATCACTCACATGCACAAACACTCAAATCCACACACAAGTCACCAGGCCGTGAGCCTCCTGTGTGCTGAGAGGAGGGGGAGAGTTTTGGATCAAGCTTGAAGCTTTCAAATGAATCAGGATCTGTGGAGAAGGAATCTGACTGGCAGTTTGGATTCGATGGTCTCTCCTGATCCAATCAACCATGGCTAAAGGTGGGTCATCTAAGCTAATAATGGCTCCCGGGTAGCCACCCTGTGGAAGAGGGGGTCAGATCTAAGACAGGCAGAGACGGTAAGCGTGGCTGACACCTCAAAGGTTGTTCTCCACGGTTGCTTTTCTTCCCGACTGGAAACTGGGAGACATGAAAATACTGAGCTTCTGAGAGGCTGAAGGATGCTGCAGGTAGCGAGGAACAAATAAAGATGCAAAAGAGAAAGGGAACTCAAAGACACTCCCCTGTCTAAACCCAGCCAGCCCTAAACCCAGCCTTGAGCCAGCTTACTTCTGCTTGATTAGTTTTCTTCCCGTAACTTCCACATTTTTCACTGCGGGTTTCATGGTCCATTATTTACTTTACTGATATACCCCCACAGAAATCATCTTTGACTAATATATTACCAGAACAACATATTACTATATTACAAATAGAAGAGAGAAAAAACCCCACAGAGGCAATCAAATGTCTGGAAGAACATTGAGAAGGTTAGAAAAACTAAAAAATGATTGCTAAGACACATGATAAGAAACATGGGGGACAAAAGGTATAAATACCGTAAGGGGATAGGACGAAAAACTGGAATTCTGTCTGTCGCGTCGTATACCTGGAAAATGAGGGTGATACATAGCACCATCATGAAACATGTATTATTAAAGAAAAGTGTCTCCAGGTGACTGCCCACCTGTTGGAAGCAGGTGACTGTCAAGATGAATCAGAGCTGTGGAAATTAACCACTGGGTACTTCGTGGGCAGAAATATGTTTTAGAGAGAAAGACTGTGGCCTTGGATTTGTGGGTAAGAGTAGGTGTGCTGAGAGCGAAAAACAGCTAGGAAAGAGAACAAAACAAATGCCTAATTCTTCTCTTGTACAATTCAGTAGCTGGGCTTAAGTTTTACAACAGGACAAGAGATGGGAAGTACCAACATCACCCAAAGTACTAACTCAACCTAAAGAATGGTTTAAAAGAATTTCGCATGTGAAGGGAAGTATAATTAGAACAGATGACATTTATTTTAAAGGAAACTTTAAAGTATATTTCCTTAAGCACACTCAGGACTGGATTAATGGAACCAGGTAGAGTGATTAACTAAAAAGTCTGCTCTCCAGTACCTAGATTTTATTTACGTTTCCAAATTTTATAACCCAATATCCTTTTGAATGATTAAGAGCAAGGAATAGGATCCAGGTCAATGTAATGAGTATGTTAAAATAACCAAAGCTTAAGCAATAAAGGATGTGGGATCCCAGCAATGCTGTTTTGCAATAAGGCGCACATTCCCAGACGTCACTTCTCACTTCCAACAGTCCCACCAACACACTGTAGATGTTGTCCCTGGAGAGAATCAGTGAAAGTAGAGGCAGAGAGAGAGGAGCAAACAGAAAGGGATCCTAGGAGAGAATTGGATCTGGAACTTGGACTATTCACCTTGGAAAGGGGAAGAATTTCCCCCTTCGTACCGCCATACCAGCCCCCAAATTGGCACAAGAAAAATTCTCTAACAATAATATATCCTCCATGGTCCTTTAAACTCTCATCTCAACAAGATACAATGTCATTGGTTGCCCATTCCCACCTGGGAATTCTCAAAAATGTGAAATACTTTTCCCACTAGATCCACATATTTCTAAGGAATTTGTGGATTTCCTGGAACTATTTTGTATAATTTAAAAGGAGCCTACCGTAATTCTCACCCTGAAGACTCTGCTGAAAAAAAAAATTGATGGGAAAATGTTCAAATACTCAGGAAGCTCTCTAAAAGTGAGATCTATGACTTCACTGAATAGTAGAATGGAGAAAGAAATATTTTTAAAGGTATTTAGCATTAGAATGTACTAAATATTGTAACTAAAATTGTACCTTTGAGAATAACCTGTTCTGCTCACAATGTAATTCTTTTTTTTTTTTTTACAGATAGAGTGGTGTATTAAAATATTTGTTATTTGTGCATTCATTTGTTGACTGAGCAGCACTTATTGTCTACCCTTAAGTGCAGACACACGCCAGGTGCTGGAGTGGAGGGGTAAATAAAAAGAGTGGTAGGGCTTCCCTGGTGGTGCAGTGGTTGAGAGTCCGCCTGCCGATGCAGGGGACACGGGTTCGTGCCCCGGTCCGGGGGAATCCCACATGCCGCGGAGCGGCTGGGCCCGTGAGCCATGGCCGCTGAGCCTGCGCTTCCGGAGCCTGTGCTCCGCAGCGGGAGAGGCCACAACAGTGAGAGGCCCACGTACCGCAAAAAAAAAAAAAAAAAAAAAAGAGTGGTAAAAATAACTCTCATTTCCTGAGTGTTTATTATACGACTATCTCCTCGAGCCCCACAATAACACTAGGAATTACATATTGTTATTTACATTTTCCAGAAGAGGACACTGAAGCTTGCCTAAAGCCACCTAAACCAAAAAGATGGAGCAATAGTTAAGCCAGAGTTGGCCCTGGCGTCTGCTGCTCTTAATCACCATGTGCACGCCTTCCTGCAGCAAGCGAATTAGTTTAAAATTAATTTCAAAATCTCTAGCAGCCAGTACATTCTTGGCACACGGTAGATTCTTAATAAATACTTTCTAAATAAATTGTAAGTGAATCACCACATTTGTGTTTTACTTTCAGTTTGTTTTTATAAGTGTGTTACCTACTCACTGTGTTTGGAAGATGTGATTATAAATAATCATAATCTCACCAATTGCTTGTAAATATTGTGTTGGCCGCCCTTAAGACTCTTACTACAGTTGTCGATTGTGAGGCTCCTGGACAAATAGATTCTGAGAATAAATTGCATATTTTAGAAGTTTATACGGTGTAATTCCAGAGACTAATATTCCTGTCCCTCTACAGATTATTCATATTTTGGTCTTGACTGAAGTTGCCGGAGCTTTACAAGCTGACTTAAATTGAGCATTTTTTTTTTAATGCCATTTGTAGCAACATGGATGGACCTAGAGATGATCATACTAAGTGAAGTAAGTCAGAGACAGAAAGACAAATATCATATGAGATCACGTATATGTAGAATCTAAATAAATGATACAAATGAAATTATCTACGAAACAGAAACAGACACACAGACAGAGAGAACAGACTTGTGGTTGCCAAAGTGGAGGGGGAGTGGGGGAGGGATGGATTGGGAGTTTGAGGTTAGCAGATGCAAACTAGTATATATAGAACGGATAAACAAGGCCCTACTGTATAGCACAGGGAGCTCTATTCAATATCCTGTGATAAACCATAATGGAAAAGAATATGAAAAAGAATATATATAGATGTATAACTGAATCACTTTGCTGTATGTCAGAAAGTAACACAGCCCTGTAAATCAACTATACTTCGATAAAATAAATTTTTAAATAATAAACTTTTTAAAAATTGAGCATTTTTTTTTTAGATTGGCTAAAAATATCTATTTTTCTATTTTATACACACACAAACATATACACTATACATAAATATATATATAGTATATGTATACAATTTATTTTTTTATTTTTATTTTTTTTAACATCTTTATTGGGGTATAATTGCTTTACAATAGTGTGTTAGTTTCTGATTTATAACAAAGTGAATCAGCTATACATATACATGTGCTCCCATGTGTCTTCCCTCTTGCGTCTCCCTCCCTCCCACTCTCCCCCTCCCACCCCTCCAGGCTGTCCCAAAGCCCCGAGCTAATATCCCTGTGCCTTGCGGCTGCTTCCCCCTAGCTATCTACCTTACTACGTTTGTTAGTGTGTATATGTCCATGACTCTTTCTCGCCCTGTCAAAACTCACCCTTCCCCCTCCCCATATCCTCAAGTCCGTTCTCCAGTAGGTCTGCGCCTCTATTCCTGTCTTATCCCTAGGTTCTTCATGACATTTTTTCCCCTTAAATTCCATATATATGTGTTAGCATACGGTATTTGTCTTTGTCTTTCTGACTTACTTCACTCTGTATGACAGACTCTAGGTCTATCCATCTCATTACAAATAACTCAATTTCATTTCTTTTTAAGGCTGAGTAATATTCCATTGTGTATATGTGCCACATCTTCTTTATCCATTCGTCCGATGATGGGCGCTTAGGTTCTTTCCATCTCCGGGCTATTATAAATAGAGCTGCAATGAATATTTTGGTACATGACTCTTTTTGAATTTTGGTTTTCTCAGGGTATATGCCCAGTAGTGGGATTGCTGGGTCATATGGTAATTCTATTTGTAGTTTTTTAAGGAACCTCCATACTGTTCTCCATAGTGGCTGAACCAATTCACATTCCCACCAGCAGTGCAAGAGTGTCCCCTTTTCTCCACACCCTCTCCAGCATTTATTGTTTCTAGATTTTTTGATGATGGCCATTCTGACTGGTGTGAGATGATATCTCATTGTAGTTTTGATTTGCATTTCTCTAATGATTAATGATGTTGAGCATTCTTTCATGTGTTTGTTGGCAGTCTGCATATCTTCTTTGGAGAAATGTCTGTTTAGGTCTTCTGCCCATTTTTGGATGGGGTTGTTTGTTTTTTTGTTATTGAGCTGCATGAGCTGCTTGTAAATTTTGGAGATTAATCCTTTGTCAGTTGCTTCATTTGCAAATGTTTTCTCCCATTCTGAGGGTTGTCTTTTGGTCTTGATTATGGTTTCCTTTGCTGTGCAAAAGCTTTGAAGTTTCATTAGGTCCCATTTGTTTATTTTTGCTTTTATTTCCATTACTCTAGGAGGTGGGTCAGAAAGGATCTTGCTGTGATTTATGTCATAGAGTGTTCTTCCTATGTTTTCCTCTAAGAGTTTGATAGTTTCTGGCCTTACATTTAGGTCTTTAATCCATTTTGAGCTTATTTTTGTGTATGGTGTTAGGGAGTGATCTAATCTCATACTTTTACATGTACCTGTCCAGTTTTCCCAGCACCATTTATTGAAGAGGCTGTCCTTTCTCCACTGTACATTCCTGCCTCCTTTATCAAAGATAAGGTGTCCATATGTGCGTGGGTTTATCTCTGGGCTTTCTATCCTGTTCCACTGATCTATCTTTCTGTTTTTGTGCCAGTACCATACTGTCTTGATTACTGTTGCTTTGTAGTATAGTCTGAAGTCAGGGAGCCTGATTCCTCCAGCTCCTTTTTTCGTTCTAAAGATTGCTTTGGCTATTCGGGGTCTTTTGTGTTTCCATACAAATTGCGAAATTTTTTGTTCTAGTTCTGTGAAAAATGCCAGTGGTAGTTTGATAGGGATTGCATTGAATCTGTAGATTGCTTTGGGTAGTAGAGTCATTTTCACAATGTTGATTCTTCCCATCCACGAACATGGTATATCTCTCCATCTATTTGTATCATCTTTAATTTCTTTCATCAGTGTCTTATAATTTTCTGCATACAGGTCTTTCGTATCCTTAGGTAGGTTTATTCCTAGATATTTTATTCTTTTTGTTGCAATGGTAAATGGGAGTGTTTTCTTGATTTCACTTTCAGATTTTTCATCATTAGTATATAGGAATGCCAGAGATTTCTGTGCATTAATTTTGTATCCTGCTACTTTACCAAATTCATTGATTAGCTCTAGTAGTTTTCTGGTAGCATCTTTAGGATTCTCTATGTATAGTATCATGTCATCTGCAAACAGTGACAGCTTTACTTCTTCTTTTCCGATGTGGATTCCTTTTATTTCCTTTTCTTCTCTGATTGCTGTGGCTAAAACTTCCAAAACTGTGTTGAATAAGAGTGGTGAGAGTGGGCAACCTTGTCTTGTTCCTGATCTTAGTGGAAATGCTTTCAGTTTTTCACCATTGAGGATGATGTTTGCTGTGGGCTTGTCATATATGGCCTTTATTATGTTGAGGAAAGTTCCCTCTATGCCTACTTTCTGGAGGGTTTTTATCATAAATGGGTGTTGAATTTTGTCGAAAGCTTTCTCTGCATCTATTGAGATGATCATATGGTTTTTCTCCTTCAATTTGTTAATATGGTTTATCACATTGATAGATTTGCGTATATTGAAGAATCCTTGCATTCCTGGAATAAACCCCACTTGATCATGGTGTATGATCCTTTTAATGTGCTGTTGGATTCTGTTTGCTAGTATTTTGTTGAGGATTTTTGCATCTATGTTCATCAGTGATATTGGCCTGTAGTTTTCTTTCTTTGTGACATCCTTGTCTGGTTTTGGTATCAAGGTGATGGTGGCCTCGTAGAAGGAATTTGGGAGTGTTCCTCCCTCTGCTATATTTTGGAAGAGTTCGAGAAGGATAGGTGTTAGCTCTTCTCTAAACGTTTGATAGAATTCACCTGTGAAGCCATCTGGTCCTGGGCTTTTGTTTGTTGGAAGATTTTTAATCACAGTTTCAATTTCAGTGCTTGTGATTGGTCTGTTCATATTTTCTATTTCTTCCTGATTCAGTCTTGGCAGGTTGTGCATTTCTAAGAATTTGTCCATTTCTTCCAGATTGTCCATTTTATTGGCATAGAGTTGCTTGTAGTAATCTCTCATGATTTTTTTTATTTCTGCAGTGTCAGTTGTTATTTCTCCTTTCTCATTTCTAATTCTATTGATTTGAGTCTTCTCCCTTTTTTTCTTGATGAGTCTGGCTAGTGGTTTATCTATTTTGTTTATCTTCTCAAAGAACCAGCTTTTAGTTTTATTGATCTTTGCTATCGTTTCCTTCATTTCTTTTTCATTTATTTCTGATCTGATTTTTATGATTTCTTTCCTTCTGCTAGCTTTGGGGCTTTTTTGTTCTTCTTTCTCTAATTGCTTGAGGTGCAAGGTTAGGTTGTTTATTCGAGATGTTTCCTGCTTCTTAAGGTGGGCTTGTATTGCTATAAACTTCCCCCTTAGAACTGCTTTTGCTGCATCCCATAGGTTTTGGGTCGTTGTGTCTCCATTGTCATTTGTTTCTAGGTATTTTTTTATTTCCTCTTTGATTTCTTCAGTGATCACTTCATTATTAAGTAGTGTATTGTTTAGCCTCCATGTGTTTGTATATTTTACAGATCTTTTCCTGTAATTGATATCTAGTCTCATGGCGTTGTGGTCAGAAAAGATACTTGATACAATTTCAATTTTCTTAAATTTACCAAGGCTTGATTTGTGACCCAAGATATGATCTATCCTGGAGAATGTTCCATGAGCACTTGAGAAAAATGTGTATTCTGTTGTTTTTGGATGGAGTGTCCTATAAATATCAATTAAGTCCATCTTGTTTAATGTATCATTTAAAGCTTGTGTTTCCTTATTTATTTTCATTTTGGATGATCTGTCCATGGGTGAAAGTGGGGTGTTAAAGTCCCCTACTATGAATGTGTTACTGTCAATTTCCCCTTTTATGGCTGTTAGTATTTGCCTTACGTATTGAGGTGCTCCTATGTTGGGTGCATAAATATTTACAATTGTTATATCTTCTTCTTGGATTGATCCCTTGATCATTATGTAGTGTCCTTCTTTATCCCTTTTAATAGTCCTTATTTTAAAGTCTATTTTGTCTGATATGAGAATTGCTACTCCAGCTTTCTTTTGGTTTCCATTTGCATGGAATATCTTTTTCCATCCCCTTACTTTCAGTCTGTATGTGTCTCTAGGTCTGAGGTGGGTCTCTTGTAGACAGCATATATAAGGGTCTTGTTTTTGTATCCATTCAGCCAATCTGTGTCTTTTGGTGGGAGCATTTAGTCCATTTACATTTAAGGTAATTATCGATATGTATGTTCCTATTCCCATTTTCTATATTGTTTTGGGTTCGTTATTATAGGTCGTTTCCTTCTTTTGCATTTCTTATCTAGAGAAGTTCCTTTAGCATTTGTTGTAAAGCTGGTTTGGTGGTGCTGAACTCTCTCAGCTTTTGCTTGTCTGTAAAGGTTTTAATTTCTCCATCAAATCTGAATGAGATCCTTGCTGGGTAGAGTAATCTTGGTTGCAGGTTTTTCTCCTTCATCACTTTCAGTATGTCCTGCCACTCCCTTCTGGCTTGTAGGGTTTCTGCTGAGAGATCAGCTGTTAACCTTATGGGGATTCCCTTGTGTGTTATTTGTTGTTTTTCCCTTGCTGCTTTTAATATGCTTTCTTTGTATTTAATTTTTGATAGTTTGATTAATATGTGTCTTGGCGTATTTCTCCTTGTATTTATCCTGTATGGGACTCTTTGTGCTTCCTGGACTTGATTAACTATTTCCTTTCCCATATTAGGGAAGTTTTCAACTATAATCTCTTCAAATATTTTCTCAGTCCCTTTCTTTTTTTCTTCTTCTTCTGGAACCCCTATAATTCGAATGTTGGTGCGTTTAATGTTGTCCCAGAGCTCTCTGAGACTGTCCTCAGTTCTTTTCATTCTTTTTTCTTTATTCTGCTCTGCAGTAGTTATTTCCACTACTTTATCTTCCAGGTCACTTATCCGTTCTTCTGCCTCAGTTATTCTGCTATTGATCCTATCTAGAGTACTTTTAATTTCATTTATTGCGTTGTTCATCGTTGCTTGTTTCATCTTTAGTTCTTGTAGGTCCTTGTTAACTGTTTCTTGCATTTTGTCCATTCTACTTCCAAGATTTCGGATCATCCTTACTATCATTATTCTGAATTCTTTTTCAGGTAGATTGCCTATTTCCTCTTCATTTGTTAGGTCTGGTGGGTTTTTATCTTGCTCCTTCATCTGCTGTGTGTTTTTCTGTCTTCTCATTTTGCTTATCTTACTGTGTTTGGGGTCTCCTTTTTGCAGGCTGCACGTTTGTAGTTCCCGTTGTTTTTGATGTCTGTCTCCAGTGGGTAAGGTTGTTTCAGCGGGTTGTGTAGGCTTCCTGGTGGAGGGGACTAGTGCCTGTGTTGTGCTGGATGAGGCTGGATCTTGTCTCTCTAGTGGGCAGGTTCACGTCTGGTGGTGTGTTTTGGGGTGTCTGTGGCCTTGTTATGATTTTAGGCAGCCTCTCTGCTAATGGGTGGGGTTGTGTTCCTGTTTTGCTAGTTGTTTGGCATAGGTTGTCCAGCACTGTGGCTTGCTGGTCGTTGAGTGAAGCTGGGTGCTGGTGTTAAGATGGAGGTCTCTGGGAGATTTCCACCGTTTAATATTATGTGGAGCTGGGAGGTCTCTTTTTGATCAGTGTCCTGAAGTTGGCTCTCCTACCTCAGAGGCAGAGCCCTGCCTCCTGGGCTGGAGCACCAAGAGCCTTTCATCCACACGGCTCAGAATAAAAGGGAGGAAAAGTAGAGAGAATTATTAGAAGTATGAGGAAAGAAAGAAGGAAAGGAGGAAAGGAAGGAAGGAAGAAAGAAGCAAAGAAGGAAAGAAAGGAGGGAGGGAGGGAGGAAGGAAGGAAGGAGGGAAAGAAGGAGAAAATGTAGAGAGAATTAGTAGAAGTATGAGGAAAGAAAGAGGGAAAGGAGGAAAGGAAGGAAGGAAGAAAGAAGCAAAGAAGGAAAGAAAGGAGGGAGGGAGGGAGGGAGGGAGGGAGGAAGGAAAGAAGGAGGGAAAGAAGGAGAAAATGTAGAGAGAATTAGTAGAAGTTTGAGGAAAGAGAGAAGGAAAGGAGGAAAGGAAGGAAGGAAGAAAGAAGCAAAGAAGGAAAGAAAGGAGGGAGGGAGGGAGGAAGGAAGGAAGGTAGGAGGGAAAGAAGGAGAAAATGTAGAGAGAATTAGTAGAAGTATGAGGAAAGAAAGAAGGAAAGGAGGAAAGGAAGGAAGGAAGAAAGAAGCAAAGAAGGAAAGAAAGGGAGGGAGGGGGGAAGGAAGGAAGGAAGGAGGGAAAGAAGGAGAAAATGTAGAGAGAATTAGGAGAAGTTTGAGGAAAGAAAGAAGGAAAGGAGGAAAGGAGGAAAGGAAGGAAGGAAGAAAGAAGCAAAGAAGGAAAGAAAGGAGGGAGGGAGGGAGGGTGGAAGGGAGGAAGGAAGGAGGGAAAGAAGGAAAAAAGACAGAAAGAAAGAAGATACAGTAAAAATAAAATAAAGTATAATATAGTTATTGTACTAAAAAATATTTAGAAAGAAAAAAAAAAAAGAACAGATAGAACCCTAGGACAAATGTTGGAAACAAAGCTATACAGAGAAAATCTTACACAGAAGCATACACATACGTGTTCACAAAGAGAGGCAAAGGGGGAAAAATCATAAATCCTGCTCCCAGAGACCACCTCCTCAACCTGGGGTGATTCGCTGTCTAAAGGAGGGAAGGAAGGAAGGAAAGAAAGAAAGAAAGAACGAAGGTAAAGTACAATAAAGTTATTACAATTAAAATTAATTATTAAGAAAAAATAATTTTTTTTTAAAAAAAAAAACCATGGACGGATAGAGCCCTAGGACAAATGTTGGAAGCAAAGCTATACAGAGAAAATCTTACACAGAAGCATACACATACACGTTCACAAAGAGAGGCAAAGGGGGAAAAATCATAAATCCTGCTCCCAGAGACCACCTCCTCAATTTGGGGTGATTTGTTGTCTAAAGGAGGGAAGGAAGGAAGGAAAGAAAGAAAGAAAGAACGAAGGTAAAGTACAATAAAGTTATTACAATTAAAATTAATTATTAAGAAAAAAAAATTTTTTTAAAAAAAACCATGGACGGATAGAGCCCTAGGACAACTGTTGGAAGCAAAGCTATACAGAGAAAATCTTACACAGAAGCATACACATACACGTTCACAAAGAGAGTCAAAGGGGGAAAAATCATAAATCCTGCTCCCAGAGACCACCCCCTCAACCTGGGGTGATTCGCTGTCTAAAGGAGGGGAGGAGGGAAGGAAAGAAAGAAAGAAAGAACGAAGGTAAAGTTCAATAAAGTTATTACAATTAAAATTAATTATTAAAAAAAAATTTTTTTTTTTTTTTTAAAAAAAAAAACCATGGACGGATAGAGCCCTAGGACAAATGGTGGAAGCAAGAGTATACAGACAAGATCTCACACAGAAGCATACATGCACACATTCACAAAAAGAGGAAAAGGGGAAAAAAATCACAGATCTCGCTCCTAAATTCCCCCTCTTCAATTTGGGATCACTCCCTGTCTATTCAGGTATTCCACACTGCAGGGCACATCAAGTTGATTGTGGAGCTTCAATCCGCCGCCTCGGCGGCTGCCGGGAGAGACCTCCCCCTCTCCTCCCTGCTCTCACAGCTCACAGGAGCTCAGCTTTGTACCCGGCCTTGCCCCTGCGCGCAGATCGCTGGAGGGCGTCTGTTTTTTTGCTCAGACAGGACGGGGTTAAAGGAGCCGCTGATTCGGGAGCTCCGGCTCACTCAGGCCGGGGGTTGGGGGATGGGGGAAGGCGGGGCACTGCGTGCGGGGCGGGCCTGCGGCGGCAGAGGCGGCGTGACGCTGCGTCAGAGGCCGGCGTGACGCTGTACCGGCCCGAGACCCGCCGTGCGCACTCCCGGGGAAGTTGTCCCTGGATCCCGGGAACCTGGCAGTGGCGGCCCGCACAGGCTCCGCGGAAGAGGGGCGCGGAGAGTGACCTGTGCTCGCACACAGCCCCCGTGGTGGCGGCAGCAGCAGCCCCAGCGTCTCCCGCCCGTCTCTGGGCTCCGCGGTTTCAGCCGCGGCTCGCGCCCGTCTCTGGGGCTCGCGCTTCCCGCCGCGGCTCGCGCCCGTCTCGGGGGCTCGCGCCCTCAGCCGCGGCTCGCGCCCGTCTCTGGGGTTCGCGCTTTTAGCCGCGGCTCGCGCCCGTCTCTGGAGTTCCTTTAAGCAGCGCTCTTAAACCCCTCTCCTCGCGCACCAGGAAACAAAGAGGGAAGAAAAAGTCTCTTGCCTCTTCGGCCAGTGCAGGCTTTTCCCCGAACTCCCTCCCGGCCAGTCGTGGCGCACCAACCCCTTCAGGCTATGCTCAAGCCGCCAACTCCAGTCCTCTCCCGGCACTCCGTCCAAAACCGAAACCCGAGCCTCAGCTCGCAGCCCCGCCCGCCCCGGCGGGTGAGCAGACAAGCCTCTCGGGTTGGTGAGTGCCGGTCGGCACCGATCGTCTGTGCAGGAATCTCCCCGCTTTGCCCTCCGCACCCGTCGCTGTGCACCACTCCGCGGTCCCGAAGCTCCCCCCTCCGCCTCCCGCAGTCTCCGCCCGCGGAGGGGCTTCCTAGTGTGTGGAAACTTTTCCTCCTTCACAGCTCCCTCCCACTGATGCAGGTGCCGTCCTTATTCTTTTGTCTCTGTTTTTTCTTTTTTCTTTTGCCCTACCCAGGTACGTGGGGAGTTTCTTGCCTTTTGGGAGCTCTGAGGTCTTCTGCCAGCCTTCAGTAGGTGTTCTGTAGGAGTTGTTCCACGTGTAGATGTATTTCTGGTGTATCCGTGAGGAGGAAGGCGATCTCCACGTCTTAGTCTTCCGCCATCTTCCCGCCGACCTGAGCATTTTTTAAAGAACAAAAAACACTACTTGCTGTAAGACAGAAGGACTAGGTAGAAGGTGTGGTATAAGGACACCTGGGTCTCATCCCAGGGGTGCTATGGGCTAGTGGTATGACCATTGTAAAGTATACCTCGGAACCTAATTCTGAAATAGGTTCGGAATGAATGGTCTTCTGACTGTGATGTGACTCCAAGACTTTTCTCTTCTGTACACAGACAGAGGTCGTTTCAAGGAAATCAGTTTCAGATCCTCACCTTGCGTTTGAAAGGACTGTTTCATCGTTTTTTTGTTTTTTGCGGTACGCGGGCCTCTCACTGCTGTGGCCTCTCCCGTTGCGGAGCACAGGATCCGGACGCGCAGGCTCAGCAGCTATGGCTCACGGGCCCAGCCGCTCTGCGGCACGTGGGATCCCCCCGGACCGGGGTACGAACCCACGTCCCCTGCATCGGCAGGCGGACTCTCAACCACTGCGCCACCAGGGAAGCCCTGAAAGGACTGTTTTATACAATTACTCTGCCTGAAAACACACCTGTTGTCCAGGTGTTTATGGGTTCTCCTCCTACCTTTCCTCTAATAATCACCGCCCACATCAAAAAATTTTTAAAAAACACACCTGTCACTCATCCCAAATCTTCCTTCATTGCATTGTAAAACCCGAAATTGTCCTGAGAAGTCAAAACATCTGAAGCCTCAGACACAAGGAGATTCCTAAATACTGGTGTTGGGAAAGCAAATGACTTTAACGGTTGAGGTTTTTTTTTTTGGCCACACCGTGTGGCATGCAGGATCTTAGTTCCCCGACCAGGAATCAAACCCGTGCCCCCTGAAGTGGAAGCATGGATTCTTAACCACTGGACCGCCAGGGAAGTCCTAATGGTTGATTACTCTTTTTGCAAGTCAGCTGGTTCCTAATTCTTTGCCATCCATGTAAACGAAGTAGGACATGTTAACCAATTGGGCATTAATAATAGTTCCTGGTAATATATCATTATATAATTTCTGATGTAAAACTTGGAAGGAGTCCAGGAGATTAATAGTGCTATAACAAAATATTCTTCTTTCCCATCTGCTTATTTATTTGAATAAGGTTTCTCAAAACATTTATAAAAAAGTAAGTAGGCATAGAATTGATGCAAAACTCTGCCTCATCCTAGCAATAAATAATATTCAAACATGCATACATAAACTAATTGAAAGAGCAGTTCAACTCATCTAATTAAGAAATGTGTTTCTAATAACATTTTACTTTTCATAATTACTTTTTGTAATCAAAATTTGTCATATATTTATTTTTTGATCATATGTATAATAATAATAACTCAATCTGGAAGAAATGTTAAATATTTTGAGTTTGTTATCACAAAAAAACTTTACAAATTTACATTTAAATGTATATATGTTTTTGTTATATAAAAGTTTAATGGGTCTATCCACAGAAGACTTTCACACATGAAAATATAGGACATTGAGAGGGGGAGAAGGAGTAGAATGAGAATACAGATTTAAGGAAGAAAAATGAACATTAAACTATTTTATACTATTAAAGAAGGGTTCATTAATGTACTTCTAAAAGGGATAAAAACAGGAATCAAATTGATTTGGGCTTCCAATTAATACAGTTGGCTTTTTAAAATCTCAGTTTACACTAAGTCAGTAATGACATCATTTGCAAATATTTAAACTTATGATTAAAAAAATAATAACTTGAAAATGTGTGAGGATGTCAACTCTCTTGTTTTGTTTTTAAATTATTTGGGGAGCTAATACAGCAAGAAAGTTTGAAAGCTGCTGTATCGTGGATCTGAGTCCCACACAAACGCTAAAGAACTCTAAAGAAATGGCTCTACTATTTTGAAACTTCTAGTCAAAGAAATGTACACATTGTGATAGCAGGTAAAAACTACCATTTCAGAAAATTATCCTATTAGCAAAATTAGTGTTCCTAACACTTCCTATGCCATCACGCTTAATTAAAGTGGGTCTTATGAAAAATCAACATTCATAAATTCCAAGAACAAATTCGAGAGATTGATATTAAACCCCGTGTTACATTTAAATTGATATTAAATGTAACATTCATTCATTCAACAAATTGTTGAGCCCCTCTCCTAGGCCAAACCTGTGGGAGGCTCTGGGAGCACAGCTTCAGCAAAACAGTCAGGGGGTAGTGCCAGCTCACCTGGCAGTGGGGGAAGGCCATCTGGACACAGGCAGACGCAGAACTAAGGTAAGTTCGGGTTGTGGCTAGTGCTGAGGAAAATGAGAACCAAGGGAAGTGATAACAAGTAATTGAGGAGTGGAGTGAGGGGCATTGACTCTGATCTAATGCAGCTTAAGTTTCAGAGCCCTTCATCTGCTCAGGCCCAGTTCAAGCCCCCCAGAGGGACTGTGATGCTAGGCTAGTGTGAAGAGACACGCACACACACACCACACACACACACATACCACACACCCTGAAACAAAAACGCTTGAAATGCCCTAAAGTCTTAGGGCCCATATATGAAAAAACAAACTAATAGAGATTTCTTGATTTTGACAGCAATCCTAAAACTTTACATGGCACTACCAATAATGAGTAGTGAAAGCAAAGAACAACTTTTCTGTACTATCAATCATAAAAACACATTTCAATCCATGTACTCTACCGAAGACTGAATTATCTTTTTATCCACTGTCTAGAAAATATCACACCATCGCTGTCTTATAAAGAGGTGACCAAAGAGTATATACACAAAATGGCAGGGTTAAAACATATTATGTCAGGCATTTAATTAGTAAAAATATGTACTCTTTTTCAGGCTTTTCTGATGATTGAGGTATGTGTCGGCTTTTATTGTTTTGTACTTTGTTGTGATTGTTTTTCTAAGTAAGTGTTTATTTTGTATGAATTTTTTATATTCATAATTTTGTATTCTTTTTCTCAAATTCAGGGCTAACAAAACCTGTCCGGTCCCTGGGTGGAGCTACTTTAGATGGAAGGATCTGGAAAGTCCTGTTTGAGTTGCTGGCAGTGGAGCAGAAACCTGAATGAGGATGGCATTCTAGGAAGAAATAACAAGTGACAAGGCTTTGGAGGGAGACGATCTTGCCTTCTTGAGAAGCCCAGAGCGGCTGAGCAGAAAGGTGGGCGGCAACCAGCTCCTTCAGGGCCTTGGAGGCTCAGGAAGAAGATTGATTCATCCTAAATGCAACCAAATGACCATCTGATTCATATTTAAACCCAGCAGCATCAATGTAAAAATATGTAGACTATTTAAAATAGTCTAAAGCCCTAACATATTGGGCTGGCCAAAGAGTTCATTTGGGTTTTCCAAATCTTACAGAAAAACACGAACGAACTTTTTGGCCAACCCAATATATATGTTAAGACATCTTCCCATCCATAAAAGATAGAAATCATTACCTTCTGTGTGAAAAGCTACTGCCCCTTAGTGGTAAAAGAAGAAATATTCAGAATAACACGATTTCTAGTCTAAAAGTGAAACAAAAATTCATCGGTGGTGATACATTTTTTTTTCACTAAACAATAAACCAAAATACCCAATTTTTATAAAATACGAATTCTAAGGCCACAGAGTTAACATGTAATTTTCGAGTAAACCTGAGAATACTAAGTGACAAGGCTTTGTCACATTAGTGACAAACTAATTACTAATGAGGAACACACATAGGGAGAGCTCTTTACGATGGGCTTTAGTGTCTTTTTTTAATTATTATTATTCAAACAGAAAGTCACAAAAATTATAATCATCCTCGTCCGTTCACTCAGTCCCATGTAATTAATTCTTTTTCATCTTGATCTTTTGTTAGCACTTTTATGAGTTCATCAGTTTTCCATTAGAGTTCTGAAAATGCTTATTCATTCAGTTCAGCAGTATAGTCAGTTACCAGAAACCTCTACTTGTCAGAGTCTTTTCCATGAATTCCTTGAAGATGAAACCCTTCTATAGGAACATTTTTGCGAAAGCATCAGAATGCACCCAGAACTGTCTGTAAATGACAAAAGACTTAAAAATGACCACGGTTAAAGATTTGATGAAAGTTCATAATAATGCAGTTGACAAGGAAATTTAGTTATTTCTGAGATATACGTATTAAAGTAATAACTAGAATTATGACTTATAACATTATACCAGAACATATAAGATTTTTTGAAATTTCATGTAATGTCTTGATTGTTACTTCCTTTCTTCCTTCCTTCATCTCTACATGTTACCTTCCCCACTGCCTCCCCCACCTTCATTCCTTCCATATTTCTTTTCTTCCTTCCACAAGTGTGTATGAGCACCTGCTTCATACTATGCATGTGTACAGAGGTAACCAAGACAGACGTTAACTTGAGGCTTAGAAAGGAAAACAGACGTCAAACAAATAACGTATTAATTGCAATTGCAGTGTTACTACTGAAAGAGAAGTTTCTGATGCCGTGAGAACTTCTACCAGGGTACTACATTAGGCTGGGGAGGTAGCAAAGGTCACCTTGATGAAGTGACATTGAAGTTGATGGCTCAAGAACCACCAGGAATTAGGGAGGTAAAGGTGGAGGGGACGAGTGTTCCAGGCAGAGCATCTGCAAAGGCCATGAGATGGGAAGGAGAATTTTGTTTGAGGAACTGAAAGAAGACCAAGCTACGAGGGAGAGGGGCTGCAGATGACGCAGGGGAAGGAGATCGGGGTCTTGTGACGAAGCACCTTGCAGGCCATGAGAAGGATTTGGACTTAATCCTAACAGCAATGGGAAAGTGGTGAAGGGTTAAAAAAGTGAGTCAAAGGGGACTTTTTGTGTTGTGACGGACAGAAACCATAGTTCCCTGTTACCTATCCACCCAGTTCCCTGAACCAGAGGCAGCCAATATTCCTAGGGTTTTATAAGTCCATTCAGGAATAGCTATGCATATACATGCAAATATGTCTGTTTATATTATCATCACTTAAATAATTTATGGTTGCATACTGCATACACTGCCTTGAATCTTGTTTTTCTAACTTAACAATATATCTTAGCAATCATCCTCTATCAGTAGATACAGAGCTGCCTCATTCTTTTTTTCCTCTGGACTAGATTATCTGTTGCATGCATGTACCCTTATTTATTTAACTAGTTTCCTACTGGTGGACATTTAGGTCCTTTCAAGGCTTTTGCTACTGCAAACAAGACCACAGTGAATGTTCCTACCTGTATCATTGCCACCTGTGGGAGAATATCTGTCAGATAAATTCCTAGAAGTAGAATTCCTAGATCAAAGAGTATGTTCATTTGGAATTTTGATAGGTATCACCGAAATGCCTTCCCAAGAAGCAATATTAGTATACACAACTAACAAAGTGTTGATCCTACGTGCACAACATATACAAGGATAGGACAGGTGAAAAAGTGGTATCTCCGTAGAGTTTTAATTTGTACTTCTTTTATTAGGAGTGAGCTTGGGCATCTTTTGATCTGATTAAGAGCTAGTGCTTGTGATGAATTAAAAATTTTCTTATTAGGCAGAGAGCCAAACAAGGCTTAGAACTAAAAATGATGTTTCATTCATTCAACAAATAGTTGTTGAAAAACAATTCTGCACTAGGCACACTCATACCATAGTCACTGATAAATCTAAGATGGGTGAGACTTGGTCCTGACACAGATGAGCCCAAGTCTAATGAGGGATGTGGAAACATACAATTAAATATAATATGCTATTTTTAAAAAGAAGGAAGGAACGCAAAAACATGGGATCACACAGAAGAGCAGCTAATGCTTATATGCCAACCACTCATATATATTTTCTTAGAATACTTAAGTTTTTTGTTTTGTTTTTTTTTTTGCGGTACACGGGCCTCTCACTGTTGTGGCCTCTCCCATTGCAGAGCACAGGCTGCGGACGCGCAGGTTCCATGGCCATGGCTCACGGGCCCAGCCGCTCCACGGCATGTGGGATCTTCCCGGACCAGGGCATGAACCCGTGTCCCCTGCATCGGCAGGCGGACTCTCAACCACTGCGCCACCAGGGAAGCCCGTGAATACTTAAGTTTTAAAAGGCAGAGAGTTGGGGGTGAGGAGCAGGTAATTAATTCTTTTTCATTTTTTTAATGCCTTGGATTTCTCTTAAAACTCGACCCTGTGCATTAGCAAAAATATCCATAATTGTTTCTGTAGATTTGGGATTTTTTTTTTAGTGTTTAAACTAAAAATATGTCTGAGATTATGATTAAGATCCCTTTCATGGAAATGTAGTGTGAGTGACACAAAGGGGGAGAAAGGTGTCTCAGCACACTATGACTTCATTTTAAATTCCAAGCCCACAATCAATTTTACACAGAGGCCCCCAGTTCAACCCAATGTCCCCACCCACCATGCGCCCACCCAGGTTCAATAAAGATGTGTTCTAACGGATCGCTTTTGTCTTCAAGGAACTTTTGGATGAAAACCAATATTCTGTCATTAGTTTTATCCTTAGAAAAAGTACTTTGGTGCTTAAATACTTGTAAATGTTTTAAAATCTGTTTCTTCCTTCTGGTCTTTACTTAGTAGTAAATTAGGTACTTAGTGATACTCAGGACAAAATAGGGCTGGGGACAAAACCGGCTCTCTCTCAGCTTCCAAATGGCACAGCAGAGCAGCAGAGGATAAAGATGCTGGCAGAAAGAGTGCTCAATACATTTTCGCCCCACCCTTGGCTTCTCTAAGTTACAGAGAGCAGGCGCTGAGGAGTTAAAGGTGCCAGAGCAAGGGGGCACCTGTCGGGACAAAACAATGCAGTGCTCGGGGACAATCAGTCCTTCCCAGTGCTGGGCTGGGCACTTGGTTCACAGGGGAAAGGGCAGGTGCAGGTGGATGCTGTACCTGACTCTGCCCATCTTGGACCTGCACCTAAGTCTAGCTGTGAGGTCAAGGCCTCCCTGAGCGTGTACTTCTCTTACCTATGGGCTTTGTACACTCGTCCCCAGAAAATGTACAATACTATAAGGCCTTCCTCCCAGGGCTAACCAAACCTTTGAAAAAGCCAAGCATATACTCCTAAGCACACCTTCTTTTCCTGTGAAATCTACCTTAACCATACCTCCATCAGTACCTTCTTCCCAAATAATCACGAAAATTCTAGAAAGTTTGTTTCTTATAGACAAGTCTTGGGTAAAACTGATACTCATATCAGGATGCATCCTTGTCAATGGAAGAGGCCCTTTTCCCATAATATATGAATGACAGGTTTTACTCCTATTATTCTTATAATTCCCTAAGAGCTTTCATTCCATTACCTCAATCTTCTCTAGCAACAGTGTGTGGTTGGTACTATCATCCCCATATTACAGATATGGAATCATTTTTCCTTCCCAGCGATCCATAGTGTATGAAAACAAGTAGAAATGTGGAGCTGGAAAATCTCCTGTATCTCCCACTTCATTCATTCATTTAACAAATATTTACCAAATGCAACGTGTCAGGCACTATTCTACAGACTGAAACTATAGAGGTAAAAATTCATGATCTCTACTTCCCTTTAAGAGGTTACTACCTAGGAAACAGAGATAAATATTAAGTAACTGCAATAAAATGTCAGTCTTGCTGGGGTACAATGGACCCCAAAGAAGGGAGAAGTCAGTTCCCTGTGCGGAGTAGAGAGAGAAAGTTTTGTAGAGGAAAGGATTCCAACTGTTTTGAAAGAAGAATAGTGATGATGGAATGGGAGAGGGCATTTCAGGAAGAGATAGAATGGAAGTAAAATAATAAAAATAAGTATAACAATCAGGACTTCCCCGGCAGTCCAGCGGTTAAGACTCCGCAGTTCCACTGCAGGGGACATGGCTTTGATCCCTGGTGGGGAGCTAAGATCCCACATGCCCTGTGGCACAGCGAAAAAAAAAAGTAAGTAAAGTAATCAAAGGATACATAAAGCACCTCTGCTGTATAACACTTTAAAAAGGTAAAATCATTATTCATTTATTCATTAGCAAATATTTATGCTGGCCTTAATATATGCCAGACTGTATACTAGGCACTGAGAATAGAAAGGTAAACAAGGCAAACTTTTTGCCTTCAAGCTTTAAAGAAGTAAAAAGATATAAAGGGTAGAATTTCATAGAGTGATACATGTGATGAAGAACACAAATCAGAATAAGAAGGTAAGTGCAGAGACCTGCATGAAGACAACACATGGAGAGCTGAGGAAAGATCATTTCCAGCAGTAGGAACAGAAGTGCAAAGGCCCTGAGGCAGAAATTAACTTGGTGAGTTTGAGGACCAGCAAGGGGGCCAGTGTGTCTGGACAGGGTAAATGAGGAGGGAAAGATAAGTAGGTGCAGGTAGAAGCTTATATAAGGAGCTTAGTTGTTTTTTTTTTTCAATATCTTTGTTGGAGTATAATTGCTTTACAAATGGTCTGTTAGTTTCTGCTTTATAACAAAGTGAATCAGCTATAAGGAGCTTAGCTTTTATTCTAGGTACAACGAAAAGTCACTGGAAGGTTTTAAGCAGGGAAGGATATGATACACTTAAGTGTTTTTTTGTTTTTTTGTTTTTTTTGTGGTACGCGGGCCTCTCACTGCTGTGGCCTCTCCCGTTGCGGAGCAGAGGCTCCGGACGCTCAGGCTCAGGGGCCATGGCTCACAGGCCCAGCTGCTCTGCGGCATGTGGGATCTGCCCGGACCGGGGCACGAACCCGTGTCCCCTGCATCGGCAGGCGGACTCTCAACCACGGCGCCACCAGGGAAGCCAGGTTTTAAAAAAATTATTCCAACTAGCTTTGCGATGAATGGTCTAGAGGGAGCAGCAGTGAAGGCCATTATAGGTACAGTAGGCACCTTCTATGAAACAGATTGAAAACTGACTTGTCTTCCTTTCCTACCTTAATCTCCTGCACTGCCCAACTAGTTTAATTATTACATCTCTATCAGTCAGGATCTGGCCAGAAAAATAGAACTTATACTAGGTAGTTCAACTGAGGGGAACTGGTTACAAAGAGGTCAAAAAAGCTGAAAGAGAAAACAGAGGAAAGTGAGGCAAACTTGAGAGAGATTACAGCTGCAGGAAACCTCCATCATCCCTAGGGCTCAAACAATACAGAAGAGGAGATATTAGGGAGCCCGAAAGCCAAGGCCACCAAATGGGAGTTGGAACCTTGGACCGTGGCAGGAGCTAAATATACAGAGGAGACTCAGCCACTGTTGCCGATGCCATGGGGACAGGGAGAGAGGGGATAAATGGCTTGGCTTCTCTCCTTCTCCCACCTCGCATTTGACTGTGTCCAACCAGAAGCCAGGAGGCAAGGGAGCCAGGAATTGTAGCTTGATGGGGGTCAGCTCCCTGTGATGCCAAACAAGGAAGGGCAGGGAAGTGGTCTAGGAACAAGTCTGAGCACTACATGGCTGGCCTACAGCCAGGGAGCTGACAGTCCTGGAATTCTGGAAATGTCATTCAGTCATTATGACCTGTCAATTCATCTCCCAAAGCCTCTCTTCTGTATCCCAAAGCCACTGACCCAGTTCAAGGCCTTACCGCCTCTCACTTGGACAACAGAAATGGCTTTATAACGTGTTTCCCTGTGTCCACTCTCAACCACTCCAAAATGCCCTCCATGTGGTATAGATCTACAGATCTCATTTGTAAACAGAGCTGATGTCCCAGTCTTGACCCACAGCTGAAATCCAGTTCCCAGAAGGCAGCCTCAGAGCCTTTGACAGTCTGAGTCCAGCATACCTTCCCCCCACGTCTTCCTACAAACACACTGTGTTTTACCTACAAAAGGAGAACTTTTGAGACTTCCCAAACATGACATGTTCTTTCATCTCATATTCCTTGTTTACACTAGTTCGAATTCTCTTTTTGAAATCCTTTCTTCCTCCTGGAATCCTTTAAATCCTAAAAGTCACCTCCTAAATGAAAACTTGTTCAGCAATGCTAGATAAAATGAATCAGTTCCCTGTGTTGTATTTCAATAGCAAGTTGTTCATACTGCTTATAGAGTTCACTTATCATGTTTATACGGCTGATGAAGAAAACGCTTCACATTGCATTCTAATTTATTTTAGCAGTATCAGTGATCTCCTTGATCAGGGATCCACCCCCTCTTTTTGTAAAAAAGTTGTATTGGCACACAGCCACATTTTTATTGTACTTGGCATACTTTGACTTATTGTCTGTGGCTGCCTTGGCACTACATCACTGGAGTTGAGTAGTGTGACAGAGACTGGATAGCCCCCCAAACCTAAGATACTTACTGTCTGATCCTTTACAGAAAAAGTTTGCCAGCTCCTGTCCTTGATGTTTCCTTAAAGGGATTCCTAGACCTTAACCCAATACTTGGCACATAGTAGGTGCTCTGTAAGTGTTAATCGAATTGTCTAGAAAGATAACAAATATGTAAGCTCAAGGATAAGAGAATACTGCTGAGCCATAAAAAAGAATGAAATAATGACATGTGCAGCAACATGGATGGACCTAGAGATGATCATACTAAGTGAAGTAAGTCAGAAAGAGAAAGACAAATACCATATATCACTTATATGTGGAATCTAAAATATGACACAAATGAACCTATCTACAAAACAGAAACAGACTCACAGACATAGAGAACAGACTTGTGGTTGCCAAGGGGGAGGAAGGTGGTGGAGGGATGGACTGGGAGTTTGGGATTAGCAGTTGCAAACTATTATATAGAGAATGGATAAACAACAAGGCCCTAATATATATCACAGGGAACTATATTCTGTGTCCTATAATATACCATAATGGAAAATAATTTTTAAAAAAGAATAAGAGGGCTTCCCTGGTGGAGCAGTGGTTGAGAGTCCGCCTGCTGATGCAGGGGACACGGGTTCGTGCCCCGGTCCGGGAAGATCCCACATGCCGCGGAGCGGCTGGGCCCGTGAGCCATGGCCGCTGAGCCTACGCATCTGGAGCCTGTGCTCCGCAACGCAAGAGGCCACAACAGTGAGAGGACCGCGTACCACAAAAAAAAAAAAAAAAAAAAAAAAAGAATAAGAGAAAAAGCCAGAAATAAAAAGAAAACCTTATTTAAGAATAATGACACAAAAGTCAAGGGGAAAAGGGAACCTATCTTCATGTACATAAAGGACTTACATTTTCCCCAGCTTTATTGAGATGTTATTGACGTATAAGATTGTGTCAGTTTAAGGTGTACAATGTGATAATTTTTTTTTTTGGCGGTACGCGGGCCTCTCACTGTTGTGGCCTCTCCCGTTGCAGAGCACAGGCTCCGGACGCGCAGGCTCAGCGGCCATGGCTCACGGGCCCAGCCGCTCTGCGGCATGTGGGATCTTCCCGGACCGGGGCACGAACCCGTGTCCCCTGCATCAGCAGGCGGACTCTCAACCACTGCGCCACCAGGGAAGCCCAATGTGATAATTTGATACATGTATATATTGCAAAATGTTTACCACGATAGGGTTAGTTAACACATCTTTCATCTTACATAATTACCATTTTGTTGTTGTTATGGTGAGAACATTTAAAACCTACTGTTTTAGAACTTTCAAGAGAAATGCTTCTGGATGTTTTTGAAACAAAAGAACACAAGGGAGTGATTTTCTAGCTGCGGGTAAAGAACTTTGGTTTGGCCTAAGGAAGAATGTATTGAAAAAGGAAAACCTTGTAAAACTTTGTGCTTCGGTAGAATAGAATATCCAGAATTATGGAAAATTAGGGCAAGCATCCTGTGTTGGATCTGACCTAAACTGCGTTAGGCTTATGTCTTTGAGAGAACCTCTAGCTCATGAGTCTATGACTAAAGAAATGTATTTCTATGGTACAATCCTGGGAGTTCCCCGGTACAGGTGCAAGGAAGAGACGGGTAAGCCCTTCACTGACAGTACTAAAGGTCTCGTTATCTTTCTTTGAATGTTTAAATAAGTAATCCGAAATTACATTAACAAAATATTTTGCATGAACTTAAGAATAACTCAACTGAGCACACTCAAAGTCTTTGTGGTTGTTTTGCACAATGAAATTAATTATGCCTACATGCAAAATTGACTGGTGAGGGCTTCCCTGGTGGCGCAGTGTTTGAGAGTCTGCCTGCCAATGCAGGGGACACGGGTTCAAGCCCTGGTCTGGGAAGATCCCACATGCCGCGGAGCAACTGGGCCCGTGAGCCATGGCCGCTGAGCCTGCGCGTCTGGAGCCTGCGCATCTGGAGCCTGTGCTCCTCAGCAAGAGAGGCCGCGATAGTGAGAGGCCCGCGCACCGCGATGAAGAGTGGCCTCCGCTTGCCACAACTAGAGAAAGCCCACGCACAGAAACGAAGACCCAACACAGCCATAAGTAAATAAAAATTACACACACAAAAAAAAATTCTAAAAAAAACCCAAAAACCAAAATTGACTGGTGAAAGATGTTACTGTTGTATAGCAAATATAGGAAAATGTGGCCTTGTGTTCTATGTGGTATTGTTGAGGGCAGCATATGAATTTATTAAAACTTAGAAAATAATTCCTAATCACCATTATAATCAAGAATTCAAAGCATCCAACATTAAAAATAGAATTCTGGAGGAATATATCTATAGGCAGATCCTTCACAGTGAAGAGAAACTATCCACTGAAGGAAAAAGTATTAAACTACAATTAATAATGGGGGGGTGTTCTGCTCCATATATGACAAACAAATGGCTCTCCTTTATAGATAAATAGCTTATGCATAGATTTTTTAAATTGTCATTGCTGTTTATAGATGTTTTTAAGTACTATAAGTAATAATTCTCATTTATTGCTGATGGGATTGCAAAATGGCACAGCCACTTTGGAGGACAGTTTAACAGTTTCTTACAAAACTAAGCCTACTTTTGAGGTGGGGAGGGATAAATAAGAGTTTGGGATTAAAATATACATACTACTATATATAAAATAGACAACCAACAAAGACCTACTATATAGCACAGGGAACTATACTCAATGTCTTATAATAACCTATAAGGGAAAAAAATCTGGAAAAGAATATATATATATCTGAATCACTTTGCTGTACACCTAAAACTAACACAACATAGTAACTCAACTATATTTCAATAAAAAATTTTTTAAAAAGAAGGGAAAAATACCTAAGTCTACTCTTAATCATGTGATCCAACAGTCACACACCATGGTATTTCCCAAATTAGTTGAAAATTATGTCCACACAAAAACCTGTACACGAACATTTGCAGGTTTATTCATAATTGCCAAAATTTGGAAATAGCCAAGATGTTCTTCAGTAGGTGAATAAATAAACAAAGCATGGCACATCCATATGATTGAATGTTGTTCAACCATAAAAAGAAATGAGCTCTCAAGCCACGAAAAGACAGAGGAACCTTAAATGCATATTGCTAAGTCAAAGAAGCCAGTCGGAAAAGACAATCTGCTAGATGATTCCAACTATGTGTCATCATGGAAAAGGCAAAACTATAGAGAAAATAAAAAGATGAGTGGTTGCCAGAGGTTATGGGGGAGGGAGAGATGAATAAATGTACACAGAGGATTTTTTAGGGCAGTGAAACTATTCTGTATGATGCTGTAACGGTGGATACATGTAGTACCTTTGTCAAAATCCATGGAATGTACAAAGCAAAGAGTGAACCCACTATAGACTTTAGTCAATAATAATGTGTCAATATTGGCTCATCAATTGTAACAAATATACCATAGGAATGTAAGATATTAATAGTAGAGGAAACTGAGGGGACAGTAGATAGAGGTGGCATATGGGAAATCTCTGTACTTTTTGCTCAAATTTTCTGTAAATGTAAAACTGGTCTTAAAAACTGTCTATTAATTTTTAAAGTCCTATAAAATTAGAAAAATAGGTTAAGAATTAGATTATTCAAATAAAAGTATCAATATAAGTGGCTGATAAACATAAAAATCTTGAATGTTATTAGTATTACAAATGATGCAAACACACACACACACACAAAAAAAGTGCGGGGGAGAGTTCCCTGGTGGCCTAGTGGTTACGATTCGGTGCTTTCATTGCGGAGGCCCGGGTTTGATCCCTAGTTGGAGAACTGAGATCTCTCAAGCTGAGTGGCACGGCCAAAAAGAAAAAAAAAAAGATGCAAATACAAATGACTGTGAAATACCATTTCTCCTATTAACTTTTAAAAAGTATCTTAAGTACAATGAGAGCTGTACTTTTGTACATAGTTGGTAGAAATGAAAACTCATGACAGCCTTTCTGGAAAGCAATTTGGCAAGAATCTCAAACATGTTTATTTTCCTTGACTCAACCGCTCTACCCTAGGAATCTAAAAGTATGTGTGTGTAGTTTTATAATAATGAAAAATCAGAACAACAAAGAAATGATTAAATAAATTGTTGGACACTCATATGACATGAGTCACCATATTTTATTGCACAGCCAATAAAATTATGATTTTGAAGAATATTTAATAATGGAAAAATGTCCAACCCAATATTCCTAAATGGGAATATCCTCATTGATTTTTCTATGTTGTTTAAAAGTTAAACTAATGCCAATAAGTGGAGCAATAAAGCTTTCATAAGTTTTAATAAGTGGATCAATAAAGTTTTGTAACAGCCTTTTTCATCTAATAATATATATGATGGGATTCCTTCCATGAAAGGATACATGCATATAGATTATCTACATCTACTTTTCACCATTTCAAAATAGTTTCATAGTATTTTATTGTGTGGAAGTACTTCATGCTTCATAAATCACTTTTTATTTACAGTATTCCATTGAATGGATTGTAGCAGTAAAATAGTACCATAGAAAACACTTTTCAGGGAGCTGCTGGTTGATTTTGTGTATGTCACTCTGTCCATCTGTATGCATGCAAGATGTTTTAGAAGCATATACGCCAAAATGTTAACAACAATAGTGGGATTAGGGAGAACTTAAAGTTTTTCCTTATACTCAGTTGTATTTCCCCAGCTATTCTACAAAAATATATATAAGGAAAAATTTTAATGAGGTTTCTCTACCTAGTCGACTAAAAAAATTGCAGGCATTAAATGTCAGCTTTAGCATCAAGATCATTAGTAAGGTGCTCTGTTGGGGCAGCTCCACTTGGCAGACTCATCCCTTTCCTGGGCTTTGCTAAGCCTGGCATCCTCCAGACTGTTCTTTCACTCGGGATGTCCCCTCCTCAACCCCCATTCTGCTTCTCTAAACCCCGTCCCTCCTTAAAAGCCCAACTCACCTCCTACTTCCTCCAGGCAGCCTGTTGGGATTATTCTAGCCTTATGTGTGTCCTGTTTCCTGGTTTCTTTTCTCTTCATTCAACCTACCATAAGCACACCGAGGATAAAACTCTTGATCCTACCTATTTGTATCGTTCACAGTGCCTAGTACTGGATTGGACATGTAGTAGACATAATAAATATCTGTTCGTTCTTAAATGAGATAATAAAAGTGACAACACCCAGCACAATGCCTACCACATTGTAGATAACTGAAAAACATTTGTTGTACCTGAAAGGATAATTTCTCAAATCAAAATTAACAAATCAGGGAAGGAATATTCAACCACTCAATGGCAGATAAGGCAAGAGCAAGAACACTAAGGAAGAGCCACAGCCCTCCCACCTATGATAGCTATTAAAGCATACATTTTGCGAATTCCCTGGTGGTCCAGTGGTGAGGACTCTCTGCTTTCACTGCTGGGGCCTGGGTTCAATCCCTGGTCAGGGAACTAAGAACTCACAAGCCGCTCAGCACCGCCAAAAGAATAAATTAATTAAAATAAATAAACATATAAACAAAGCTTATGTTTTGAAGGAATGTGAACACGTAGACAGAATGAAAATAAAACACATTCAACTCACTAACAGCCAGTAGGGACGTTTTAGATTAATTGTCTTCACACAAAAAATCTTCAAACTACCTTAGATTGAAAGGACATCTTTGATCATTTTAATCAGTTTGTTTGCCAACACAGTGTTTAATCTGCTCTGTAGACATCTGCATTTTACCTGTCCTTCTCTCCATATGCGCTAACTGCCTCCCAAGAAGATAGCTAAAAGTTGCTTTTTTCATAGAGGTTTTTAAAATATCTTTCACGTCTTTTTGGTTAAATTTTCAACAAGCCCAGCAGGATCCACCTATGTGACATATTTTAGGGACATTTCTGCCCAATTCATAAGTTTGCTCACCTGCTCTAAAACCAGAAAGAATTTGCTCAGGAATCAAAGTAATTTATTCTGTACTTAGACAAGGCTTAAAAGACACATCCCCAGAGAAAAGCAAAGCATTTACTTAAATCCACTCGAAAATATTCTCTTCCCAAGTGCTCTCATCTGTACTCAATTTCTTCATTACTATCCATACAGAAATAACACAAATTTATATCTCCAGCCCAAGCCTCTGTCTCCTCAGGCTTCAAACCTGCTTATACAACTGACAAGTTTGCCCTCTTGGGATTCTCAAAGGTGCCCAAGCTTAATGAATTCATGCTCTCACCATTCCCCATACCCACCAATACTCCTAACCTGGTTTCCTTCCTTGAATCTTACCTCAATGAACTTGTCATCCAGTGGAACCCATCCGAAAGCCAGAAGTCATCCACGACACCTCCATGCCCAAACCATCCCCCAATTCTGTCAAAATTGTCTGTTCCCTCCACCTTCTTCACCTTCTTTAGTCAAACTTTGTCTATTTTAATAACCTCCTAACTAGTCTACTTGTAGCCCTTCTAACCCCAGTCAAACTTATTCACCATATTACAGCAAAAGCAAAAATGTGATACAGACTGTATCCCTTGACCCTTCACTATTACAGAGCCTTTGTATATACTATTTTATTGACTTGAATCACTCTTTCCTGCTTGATAACTCCAACTCCTTCACATTTCTGTTCAAGCTTCATTTTACATGGAAGCTTCCCTTGGCTTTTATGACCAAATCCAATCCCCTGTCTCCTAGCGCTTTATACATCTCCTTCACAGCACTCCTCAAGTTGTTATCTCACATTTACTTGTTTACTATATTGTGTCCCTCACCAGTCTAAGCCATAAAGGCATGAATTTGTCTAATTTTCTCACCCTATTATATTCAAACACCTAGCATAGTGTCAAGTACATAGTAGTTCCTCATGAATATTCACTGGGTAAATAAATGCGTAAACTAAAATATAAATAACCAACATCAAATCCCTCCCCCAAAAATAAGTTTTTATGACAGATACCAACCAAAAGTAGAATAAAGCATTCCCCTGAATAAAAGAACAAATGAAAAAAAAATGAGTGGCACATAATAGGTACACAATTTTGTAAAAATTCACCTACTCTAAAGCTCTCATAGAGCCATACCTACATTCTGTTCCTTTATGTATTTATGGCGAGCATGACCAAAGCAATGCAATTTGCTTCCAGGATGGTAATAATGAAGTGTTTTTATCTGTTTGTTTCTGCTTCCTGAACACGCTCTGCTCTGTGTAAATTTACTGTGACTACACAAGACATATCAGGCCAAATGCAAGAAAGAGTTGCAAGGATTTCTGCTTTGCAAGTTGGGCACAATGCCTGGAAGGGACGAAATTTAGGTCTTCCTGTTAAACGGATACCCAGCTGCCTAGTCTTAAGACTCAGATAAAGAATATCTACTAGAAAGAGAATCATCTCTAAATATGGGCCAGAGAATTCAAGATTTCAAGTTTAGCTTCCTCAATCTGTGAGTGAGACACTCAAAGGGACAGAAGATGAAGTGCCTCTGAGTTCAGTTAAGGACACATCCCAATAAGGAAAAGCTTGGGGTTTATGATTGTTTATAAAACAGTGTGAAGAGAATTGTTTGGCACCTGTTGCACATGACAGACTCACAATAATTCGTTTCTTTAAATATGAAGCCCCAAATCACCCCATCTAAAATTATGTTTCCTACTAACATTGCTTAGTAACTACACAGAGGAATGAGCACTGGCCTGGAGGCAGCACCCACAGATCTCCTGAGATAATGACACACTCTTCCATTTACAAGAATCCTGTGCAAGACACTTGGGTTCTTGTCCCATTTCTCTGGCATTAATTAGCTCTGTGGCTCTCACACAGTCTCAGTTCTTCACGTATAAAATTAGAAGGTTGTATTTTTTAAGTCTTTAAAGTCCCTTCCAGTTCTAAATTCTTTGATTTGGGCCTGAATCTCTGCCAGTGGATAGGAGTATTAAGTCACTGACCTTGTCTTGGGAGTAGCGGGAGCATTGCAGAGGCTCCCTGCTCTTTGGAAGGGTTGGTTCATAGGAGGAATTTATACCACCGGGGCAAAGTGAGCAGACGAGAAATCTGTTCTTTCATCACAGGGGCATAAGCAGCCCCCCAAGTTGGGCTGACTGAAGGGCTCAGGTGGGAGAAAGGAGCAGGCAGGACAAAGCCGCCATGATGGTGAAGAGGCAGTTTTGCCCCCAGATGGCACTGGCCAGATCAGATGTCCCTTAATCACTACTCTGATCTCAGACGCCAGCCACTGGCCTCACAGGCCTCCCCTTCGGCAGCTGTGCCTCACAGGACTCAATCGAAGACTATCAAGACTTGTCATATTGTCATGTTTCTTGATCAGCCCTCCCTGCATTAAAAAAAAAAAAAAAAAGTATTCTCTCCAGTAGCCCTCTGGCAGGGTTATGCCACAACAGAAGGTATCTGAGGCAAAGAGAAATAGCTGTACAAGAAGGACTTTTTCAAAGAGGAGGCATAAATTCAAGCTACCTCAATCACTTTGTGTTCCTGTCCCGAGGAGAGAAGAGGGACGTTCCTTCCCCCCAACCCCCAGATTGAGTTTTGTCCCATTCAAAGCTTTACCATGGCAGGAAGACCACTGTCAACTTCTAGGTCTATAGGAAAGTTTTGTTTTTTTCAACTAACCTACCAGAAGAAAATTCTAAGTTCGATTTCTTTGCTTTATAGATGATAATATACTGCCTTTGCTTAGGATACATTTTTCGAAATGTTACCTAAAATAGTATATGTCAAAATAATTTTCAAATTTCATTCTTATAACTATACAATCTGAAATGTAGCAAGATTGTGTCAAAGTATAATTTGCTTAAGAATAATATTGTAAATTGAGATTTGTTCTTAGCTGTACTATACATTTGTCACTTCTTGGCTAAACTTTTTTTTTAACCCCTCTTTTGAATTATGTTTCTCAACTCCCTTCTGTTTTATTTGAATCAAAACGACTTTCATCTTAAACAGATATGACAAAAGGAATTTTTCTGTTCTGAAAAGTCTATAATACAAGCTCATTCTTTTACTACCCAGTCCTGAAACCTTACCTTGGGTATTTTTAGCCTAAGCCAATCTGTCACTATTTACTTTATGTATGTAAATAACACATGTTCCTTTTAGAAATGCTACTTACATTCCAAAAAAGCAGTGACTCTGATTGCCCGCCACTGTCATTCAAGTCTTAAGGGTTCTAATTCAAGTTCCTGGGTGACTGGAGACACCACCCTTATCCTATTGGATTCATTATGAATAACACAAGGATAATGACACTTGTAATTACTGACAGACAGCTTGCCACCCTCTTTGAAGTCCCCCAAAACAAGATGCCCCAAATGTATGCTCATACTTGTTTGTTAGTTGGTCAGATCGCAAAGCAAACCTTGGCTTACTCAAAACAAAATGGCATTTTTTTTCATTATTTAACTTGAGTTACAACGTTTCTAACTTAAACACAGAGTATAAATACTCATACATATAAATACATGAGCTGTTTGTATGAAGGTGGCCTCATAAATAGAAGTCAACCAGTAACAAATTCTGTTTCAGTAGAATTATTACTAATGTTAAAATAGTCAAATCCCACTAAATAAAAATAGATTCTTTTCCTTATAAGGCAAATACATTGTGTGTTTCAGTGCTGATGATTCAAAAATGATCATTTCAGATTGCTTAAGATTTTGGAGAATCTGACATCTAAAGTGCTATCTGCTCTCTGGCTTTCTCATCTCACTTACATTACAGATTAAATCTCATAATATTGTTTTGAAAGCTATTGTCCACCTTCCTTCTGAGTCCCCATCCTATTTTTATATAGCAATTTTTTATTTATTTATTTTTTGCGGTATGCGGGCCTCTCACTGTTGTGGCCTCTCCCGCTGCGGAGCACAGGCTCCAGACATGCAGGCCCAGTGGCCATGGCTCACGGGCCCAGCCGCTCCGCGGCATGTGGGATCCTCCCGGACCGGGGCACGAACCTGCGTCCCCTGCATCGGCAGGCGGACTCTCAACCACTGTGCCACCAGGGAAGCCCTATATAGCAAATTTGTTGACAATTTGACACCCCAAAGTCTATGGCTGTTTTCATCTGTCTCCGTAGTAACTACACATTCAGCACAATGTAAAACATTAGACCAAAGATAAAAATATATAGCCAAGAAGAAATTGTTTTCAAAGTACTGACCCTCTAAGCCAGTCTAGTATGTTTGCTATGGATTCCATCATCAACATCTTTATAATGGAATTAACTGTGCTTTTTAAATCACCAATTTTGGAGAAATTATATGAAGCTGATATACAAAACTGTACATTCTCCTGAAGGATTGCTTAAGATGTAATGGTAAAGGCAAAGTAATTGCCTAGGCTATACTCCAAAGGGAAGGCAAATTATGAGGTCAGGTGTGGCTTTCCCATGACTTGAGCAAAACTATTTCTTCCATCAAGGAAGTAATTCCCCTTCCCAGCAAGAAACTCACTGCAACTCCCCTGAGTCACCTGCAAACTGTGTTGTTATAGATTGACATCAACTCACACCCACAATCATAGTCCCATAATTTTTCAATGTAAACATTTAAAGCCAGGATGATCTCATGGACCTGCACAGTCTTTTGATAGTTAAAGATGACAGACTCCAAATGATATTTAACCAAGTGGCAGCAACCCTGTAGCTGCCTACCTAGAAGGCTGACCACCACAGCACAATGACTTACATGTTTATATGTTGGTTTCCCCAGCACCCGTCATTATAACGTTCAGGTGTTGTAACACATCAAGCATTACAACACAAGAGACTGCCAAAGGCTTAACCAAACTACAAAGCCACGCTCTTGTTGGTGAATGATTCAGATAATTACAATGAAAATAACATCAACAAGGTTCATAAACTGAAACTAATATTAAAGAAAACAAGTGAAGTTTTACTGCGTGGGAAAAGAACATAAGATCCTGCCTTAGAATCGTACAAACCTATAGTTGGAAAGTGGCTTAGAGGTCATCTAGCTCAGCCACCCACCTGATGCAGAGATTTCTTCTACAACATTATTAACAACGGGCCATTCAGCCTCTCCTTTTTCATGTCCAGATCCCAAGAGTGCACTATTGCTACTGAGTCAGAATTTGCCTTGCTGAAACTTCCACTCATTGATTCTGTTTTCTAGAGCTTTTAAATCAATTCTGCCACTCCCTGTACCAGTTAGTTGGCTTTTAAAAATGCATAATAATAAAAATAAAAGCAAACATTTATTGAGTACTAACTATGTGCCAGGCATTGTACCGGTATTTTATACGAACTAAATTATTTATTTAGAGATTATGAGTGTAAACTCTGGAGCCAGACTGTCTGAGTTAGAATTCTGGCTCTGCCATTTACTAGCTGTATGACATTAGAAAAGTCACTTAACCTCTCTCTGTACTTTGGTTCCTCAACTATAAAATAATAATAATAATAATGCCTACATGATAGGGTTGTTATGAAAACTAAATGTTAGTATACATAGTGTTTAGAACAGTGCCTAGTACAAGATAAAGACTAAAAGTATTGTGCTACTCATTGTTATTATCATTTCTATTATAATCCCATTTTATAGATGAGCAGACTGAGGTTTAGTAAAGAGGTTAGGCAACTTAAGTAACAATCATCATTGTTAAATCACATCTGGAATCAATTCATTATCCACTGTTTTTGCTATTGCTTGTGTGTTTGCTATTCCATTTAGCTTTGCATAGTTTTAAATAGAGTCAATTCTGGGAACTCTTTTCTGTTCTAAGAGTTTGGAACCAATAGTACGGCTTCTCCAAAAGAGGCAATTTTTTTTTTAATTTTTTAATTTTTGGCTCTGTTGGGTCTTCATTGCTGCACACAGGCTTTCTCTAGTTGTGTCAATCAAGGGCTACTTTTCATTGCGGTGCGCGGGATTCTCATTGCGGTGGCTTCTCTTGTTGTGGAGCATGGGCTCTAGGCACGCGGGCTTCAGTAATTGTGGCTTGTGGGCTCAGTAGTTGTGGCTCGCGGGCTCTAGAGCACAGGCTCAGTAGTTGTGGTGCACGGGCTTAGTTGCTCTGAGGCATGTGGGATCTTCCCAGACCAGGGCTCGAACCTGTGTCCCCTGCATTGGCAGGCAGATTCTTAACCACTGTGCCACCAGGGAGGTCCCAAGAGGCACTTCTAATACTATATTCTCCCATGAAACAAAATCATCCAGTGTTAACTGAGAGATGGTAAAAGTGCTTTTGGAAAACAATATTGCAAAATGTATCGAGAATCATACAAATTGTTCAAAAAGACTTTGATTCAATAATCCTACTCCTGGAAAGTTATTCCAGGGAAATAATTCAACAAAACAAGTAAGCTGCTTACTTCTGAATCTTTCTTATAGCATTACCAGCTCCATCCCCTAAAAAGATATTAGGAGTAAACATTAGGGGTATAGTTAGATAAATTATGATAAATAAACATGAAGGAAAATTATGTAGTTAATTAAATAATCATTATAACAAATTAAAGCTTGGAAAGAAGTTTATGGCATAGTATTAAATGAGAAGAAAAAAGTATTAAATGGGAAAAGAAGAACCCAAAATTGAGTTATAATTGAATTATCACTATTAAAATATGTACACTTGAATATAAAACTGGGAGAAAATAGCCCACAAATGAAAATAATTCTGTTAAAATGGTACAACCACTGGCTCTCTTCAAAAAGAAAATTTAAACAATATTTATACAATAGAATACTATACAGTCATGAAAATTAACAAACTACATGTACCAATATGAATAAATCTTGAGAAAAAAGTTTCAGAAAGATACATATGACATAATTCCATTTATACAAAGTTTTAAAAACTTATAAATGCCATACCATATATTATTTAATTTTATAAACATACATACACATGTGGTAAAAGTTTAAATATTTGGATGAGAACAATAAACACCACATTTAGGCTAGTGATTACCTCTGAGGCTTGGGAGGGAAATGTGACCAGGGAAAGACTCACAGGGAGAGATTACTTCTTAAGCTGGTTGGAGAGTAAACTGGTTATTTAACAATATTATCTTCTACCGGTGGTTCTTGACTCATCTGAGGAGTTCATTAAAAATATGGTTGCCGGGCTTCCGGGGTGGCACAGTGGTTAAGAATCCACCTGCCAATGCAGGAGACACAGGTTCGAGCCCTGGCCTGGGAAGATCCCACATGCCGCGGAGCAATTAAGCCCATGGCCACAACTACTGAGTTTGCGCTCTAGAGCCCACGAGCCACAACTACTGAGCCCATGTACCACAACTACTGAAGCCCTAGAGCCCGTGCTCTGCAACAAGAGAAGCCACTGCAATGAGAAGCCCGCACACCGCAATGAAGAGTAGCCCCCGCTCATTGCAACTGGAGAAAGCCCGTGTGCAGCAACGAAGACCCAATGCAGCCATAAATAAATAAATTTATAAAAAAAAAAAAAAGTAGGGGTGCCAGGGCCCCACCTTACAGATTCACATTCAGCTGGTTTAGAGTAAGGCCTGGGCCTCAGTAATTTGAAAAGCTCCCAGGTGATTCTAATGAACACCCAGTTCTCTCCCACTCAACGAAAGATGAGAACTAATGTACTTTTTGTATAGCTAAAATAGTTAATAATGATTAAAACTGATCTTCAATGTTGATATATTGTTCTAGCAATAAAAATATGAGATTTTAAAAATATGCATCTTGGACTCCACTTGATTCGAAAATTAAAGAACCCTGCAGCTTTCCCAGCCCAGGTACCTGTGGGCACTCTGTTATCCACAGTACAAAGAACCCAGCATGTGCATTATGCAAGAATGGAAACCAAGCCCAAAGAGATCAGGGAAACAGTACTGTTCAAATTGTCATGCCAGCGACAGACAACACAACTGAAAACGACACCCCACAGTATTGTTTTCCCTGCAGAGCGAATTTCACAAGAGCTCCCTTGTAGAGGGCGACTTCTATGCCCGCGGCCTCCTCCTCCTCTGGGCCTCTCTCTGACTGTAATAAAGGAAAGAAGAGAAAGAAGCCAATCTGTTATGTCTCTGCAAGGCAGGCTTGTCAGATTTCCATGAGGCCAGGCCAGCGGGTACAGTGGCAGAATCACCCTGTGGGCCAACAAGGAAGATAACCAATTGCCTTCTAAGACAGCCCGGAGGAGGGTCTTCAAGTCAAGCACAGAAGCCAAAGGAAGCTGCAGAGCCCAAGTTTTGGCCTCAGGTTAGCTAGATGGGGAAGAAGTTGCCCTGAAGTGTTGAGGGCAGCTCTACCCCACCCACTCCCCAGTGTCCCCATCTTCTTTGTCCTTTTCCAGAAGCCCCTGGGCTTGGACCTCCATCCTTTTTCCAGGTTTTCTTTAGAGATCAGAGAGGGGTGTGTGAAGAAGAGGATCTTAGAGTACAGCAGTAATTTTGTGGCAGAAAAGAATAATGAAATAAATGAAATGTAGGCATATTAAGGTAAGAGCCAAATTCATAGAATAACGCCTATAGACTGAACTGTGGTTCCTTAGCAACTTAAAAGTCAGTGCTCTTAAAGAGAAAAGAAATACCCTCTTTTGGTTAAATAAATAAAAACAGTAACTCACTATCGAACTATTTATTGCACAACCTGTCATCAGTGGAACCTAAATTCTAACAGGACATTTATCACTTGAGGTCCTTGTGGTCCAGGATCCCAGCATCCCAGACGGCAAGAATATTTTTACTAAGGGACCTGAAAATCCCTCTGGGTCACAAAGGGTTAAGCATGCGATTAAAAAGAAAGAAGAGACAGAAGGAATGAAAACAGCATTGTTGAAATTTATTTTTATTAAAGAACCCAAGATTTTAAAATGAGGATATTTCAATTAAGTATTCTGGCTAAGAGAGGCTAAGGAGTGGCATGTGAAAAGCAGTGACTTCCTTAGAAAAGAGAATTTGTGTCAGTGAGTGTGGATCTTATGGTCCGTTTGTAGGAAGAAGTTCATTTATAAAGGCTCAGAAATGAGGCTTCTCAATTTTCTCTAGACTGGAGGAACAGTGATTAATTCTGAGACGTTACAGATGGATGTGCGTGTAAACAAATGTGGGCAGAAGCAGGAAGATTAAGGAATGCTACCACTGCTATTATGCCTGGCATACAATTTTTTAAAAATTTATTTCTCCAGACCTAATCATGCTAGCATCAGAAACAAAAGCTGAGGGATTAAGCTCTGTTCCAAGAATAGTTTTGATAATATTAATTACGTTGTGAAACAAATACAGAAATAATAAAAATGAATCAAGCCATAGTTCAGTTCCAGTGAAAAAGCAGTGTCTGCCAAAAAGGCCCTAATAAAAAGGGAGAAATGATTTTCAAGCTTCTAAAAGAAGTCTAGCCATGAAGACTAAATAAGAAAAATTAAAACCTCTGGAAAGGAAAGAAAGTAAAGCAATTTGCTATTTTAAAAAGTATTGTAGTCATTTTAAAAGGAAAAAAAAAGACTTTAATGACCATCGTGTACTAGTGATTCTCTAGAACTATGTGATGAAGTTATCCAACAAGAATTTGCTCGCACTTAATTAGTCATTTGCGAAGTCATCAAGCAAGGAATGCCAAGACTTTCGCACAATTTCATGTCTTCAGTGGCAAAGACCAGTCAGACAAGTTTCCAGATAGAAATAAAAATAGATGCAAAAAAAGTAGAGACCAGGAATACATGGAGAAGATAGGGCTTGTCAACAAATAGAAGACATATACTTCTTGGTCCCTTGTGAATTAAAAACCCACAGTCCAATTAAAAACTCAAGTTAATTTAAAATTCAATAAATCAAGCAAATAAATTAAAAACTCTTCATTATCATTTATGTAATGTAATGTACTACTTCATCAAATCATTCTGGATTATAAACATGACAGTGGTAGTTTATACATATGAGTTTCTTTCACATCAAGATGTAAAATGGTTAGCTCATTAATCTTATACCACTGTGAGGAAAATTGAAAAAGTGACGACAGCCTCATCAGTAAGTATAAACACACTAGAATATTATTTTCTAAACTGGGTCACAGGTCTTTGGTCAAAGACCAGGTTCAAGTTGTTTGTCTTCCTGCAAGGACATTGAAAGCATCTCTTGAGTAATCATTATAATGCAGACTTCTCCAGACTAGGGATGTCGACAGGTAAAGATGATACATTAATACCCATTTTATATTGGATTAGTCCAGCTCAGGTCCCATTCTGAGGTTCTTTCCTCCCCATATGGCTTGGAGATTGTATCCCAGCGGTGGTGTCTACTGCAACAAAGCTGTAGCTCTACCATCTTCATTCATTCACTCAGCCTTTCATTCATTCACATATTCATTGATTTTTGATTTTTGTGTGTGTGTGTGTGTGTGTGTGGTATGCGGGCCTCTCACTGTTGTGGCCTCTCCCGTTGCGGAGCACAGGCTCCGGACGCACAGGCTCAGACGCGCAGGCTCAGCGGCCATGGCTCACGGGCCCAGCCGCTCCGCAGCATGTGGGATCTTCCCGGACCGGGGCACGAACCCATGTCCCCTGCATCGGCAGGCGGACTCCCAACCACTGCGCCACCAGGGAAGCCCTGACACTTGATTTTAAGCACTGACGTGAGGGGACATTAACCACACACCTTTAATCATTTCATACAGCAAACACAGTTTCAATTCAAGCTCCCTAATCTCCAATCTCAACTAGATGATCACCCCCAAACCATTTCTATATCCAAATCCTAGAGATCTCACAGTATTAACCTTCACAAACATTTCTGTTTCAGGCATTGGGTTGGCACTGGAGATACGGCTGACATCATGCCCGACTCAGGTCTCCATCCTCAGAATTATAGAGTCGGGCGAGTATCTGCTTGGACAAAGGTAGGAACAGGTTGGAGTTAGAGAATTCTGATTTTGCAAGACTCTTAAGCTGGGAGAGACCTAGAAAAGGATCCAGGATGTAGACATCCCTAAATATTCTAATTTAGCAAAGCTAAAAACTATCACTCCACTAGATACTCACAGTGTGCCTTTCAGAAATAATATTTAATAATAACTGAACACCCCAATACATAAATGGCTCCTGATTTACACGCATCCAATACTGATTCTGCCCCTAATATAAAGAGGAACACTCTACAGACACATTGAAACATCTGCAGTCAGGTTAGCTGTGACTTCACGGAGAGATGGGATAACTTGCCTATGACAACACTGCTAGGAAGTGGGGAGGACAGTATTCCAACCCTGCTGGTCTAGCCCTGGGCCCGTACACTTAACCACCATTCTGGATGAGCTGTTGATGCAACTAGTTGCAACTTGTCCTCCCATTCTGGAACCCTTTGCAATGTAATGACAGTAATTTATTTGGAGGAGGAGTCGTCTGTGGTTTAAAGTAAGTTTCTTTGTTTTTTTTTTTGCGGTACGCGGGCCTCTCACTGTTGTGGCCTCTCCCGTTGCGGAGCACAGGCTCCGGACGCACAGGCTCAGACGCGCAGGCTCAGCGGCCATGGCTCACGGGCCCAGCCGCTCCGCAGCATGTGGGATCTTCCCAGGCCGGGGCACGAACCCGCGTCCCCTGCATCGGCAGGTGGACTCCCAACCACTGTGCCACCAGGGCAGCCCTAAAGTATTCTTTTTTTTTTTTTTTTTTTTTTTTTTTAAAGTATTCTTGACTGAGAATTCTGTTCTTGCCCCAGCTCTGCTAATGAGCCCCATGAATAAGGGCGAGTATCTTTCACCTCACTACCTCTCAGTTCCCTCATCGAAAAAATGCTGACATGGAATGAATGGTCTCAAAAGACTTTTTCATTCCTAAAATGCAAAGTTTTAAGAAAAATATATTTTAAATTAAGAGTATATATTTTAAATTAAGATGTAGCTCATAATTTAAATTATCAGTCTATAATGACATGTTTGAACTTGAGTATACCTTAAGGAAAATCCCATAGGATTTTTGTTTGTTTTGTGGAGAGCTTTATAACATTGTATTTTGATAAAATCTCAACTTTAAAATGATATTATTTCACTAACCCTTTTCCAGGATAAATCCAGCTCTGGCAGTGCCTTGACTCATGGAGCTCCTCTCTGGAGGCGGAGTAGAAATAGGCAATTTCTGCACTGGCATCTGGACACCTCACTTGACATTATGACATGTCGGTAGAGGTGGCAGCCAGTGTTGATGGGAAAGGAGAATAACGGAATTCAGGAAGGTAGGAGTGAGACAGGTGGTGGCAGAGGAGGTGGTGGGACCCTACTGGCAGGGTGATACCTCCAGCTGTCTAAGCTCATCATCAGTGTTGACTTTGCATAAGGGAAACAACCTTCATATGTATTAGTACATAAGCGGTTGCCAAGTTATACACAACTTGTACTAACACACTCAGCCCTTCATCTGACCTTAATAACCCATTCTTCCTTCTTGCGCCAACTCTTGCCTCCACCTGCCTGAATCCCTGCCTTGACAACAGCTGAGAGTTGGGGGCAGGGCTGCTTGGGTAAGAGTGAGAACAGAATGGGATTATAAAAAGAATTCTTATTCCTTGAGCCTTTAAGCTAGGAAAGACCAAGAAAAAGGATCCAAGATGATGACTTGTCTAAATATTCTCAGTGGTATAAAGTTGGACCACACTAATATGCATAAAATACATAAATAATAAGAACCTGCTGTATAAATAAATAAATTAAATTAAATTAAAAAAAACCCCAAAAAGTTGGACCCTGAAACTGTGCTAGAAACCCATAGCATTAAGAGCTAATATTTATTGAGAACTTACTAAGTGCTAAGCATTATTTTATTTTATTTTAGGCCATGTGGCACGCGGGATCTTAGTTCCCTGACCAGAGATTGAATCCGAACCCCCTGCAGTGAAAGCACAGTCTTAACCGCTGGACTGCCAGGAAAGTCCCCCAAGCACCATTTAAAAAAGCCTATATGTATCAACCCATCATTACCCCATAGCTGGGAAAAAGAAATTAATATCGCTGTTTTATAGATGGAGAATATAGGCACTGAGAAGTTAGATGAGAACTGTGTTACAAACTCAGGTGATCTGGTTCCAGAAAAAATACTGCTAACTGCCCCCCTATGCTGCCTTGGTGTAGAAATTTTTCCCTGGAAATCCAGAATCCATCTTACAGATAAGGAAGCCAAGATTAGCAACGTCACGAGGCTTACTCACATCCACACACCTAGTTAAAGGAATAGCCAAGAAAATCCTAAAACTCCCAACTTCTAGAACAGTAACTCTTCTCCCATCTTTTGCTGACTCTGGCGGGGCTAGGAGTTGGGGATATCAGAAGGAAGTGCCTTGAGTTTCTTATTCTTGCTTCATATAGAAGCTGTTCCATGCCCTTGCTAGTTCTGTTGCTTTTTTTTTTTTTGCAGTACGCGGGCCTCTCACTGTGTGGCCTCTCCCGTTGCGGAGCGCAGGCTCCGGACGCGCAGGCTCAGTGGCCATGGCTCACGGGCCCAGCCGCTCCGCGGCATGTGGGGTCCTCCCAGACCGGGGCACGAACCCGTGTCCCCTGCATCGGCAGGCGGACTCTCAACCACTGCGCCACCAGGGAAGCCCCAACTTAAACTTTTTAAATGAGGGTATATAAGAGGAAATCCAAATATAAATTTCTAGGATGTCAAATGAATTATTAATCAGCATTATAAAATTTCAGCTTGTTTCCGCTTCATCAACCTATATTTCAAGTTCGTGTTTATCTCACAGTATGCTTCAGGTTTTTATTCTAAGAAGCCACATCGTCAAAGTCAATAATGAACTCTTATGAAATAGTCATATGAAGTTCTGACTCGTAGAAAATATTCAGAGAGAAATTATTTTGGCATAAAGAAATCATTCTTTGGAGGCAACAGAAACTCAGATTTCCACTGTGCCACAAGCTACAGACGGAAAATGGATATTTATTGAATTAAAATAATAGAATGGCATTTTTCTTTATGATCAGCACCAGAATCTTATTTCATCGAATTTACTTTCATTCTCTTGCCTGCCTGTGACCTTATCATTCTCTGATGGCAGAGACAGTCCTTTGTTTGTTCTGGGTGTAGCCTCATCCATGTTGGGAAGAATAGCAACACAAAGCAGGATGCACATGTGTATGACGAAAACAGAGGAATGCCAGGAATTTTATGGGTTTTATTCTCAGTGGTGCTTCATATTAATTTCCTGTGATTTATGTTTTAATCCTTAATTGCTCCGTTTTGCAACCAGCCACCAGCTGTAGATAACGCCGTTCACAGCCACCAGATTAGTCAGTTTCACACTCCTGAAGCCATTGTGCACATTTGCCAACCGCATTCAGAGCAGAAGCCACCACAAGGTGACAACAGGCAGATGGCTGGGTAAAGAAAGTTGGTTTAGAGCTGTGTTCCTCAAATCGTGATCCCTGGACTAGCAGCTTCAGCATTACTTTGTTAGAAATGCAAATTCTTGAGCCCCACCCCAGGTCTAGTAAATCAGAAGTGCTGAAAGTGGGACCCAGCAACGTGAATTGTAACAATCCCTCTAGGTGATTTTGATACACACTCAAGTTTTTGAACCATCGTGGAATTCCCTGGCGGTCCAGTGGTTAAGACTCTGCACTTCCACTGCAGGGAGCACAGGTTTGATCCCTGGTCGGGGAACTAAGATCTCATGAGCCGAGTGGACAAAAAAAAAGTGTGAGAACCATTGGATTAGAGTGATTCCCCAATGTCATGATTTTTTTTAATGTATATGATTTTATCACAAAGCTTCAGAAGGCCCAAGATATTGTTCACATTACATTGTCTTGTATCCAGCTATGAAAAATTAGGAGAAATGAAAATTGGAGACTTATGGGTAGTCTAAAGAACACAATATATATATATATATATATATATTTTTTTTTTTTTTTTTTTTTTTTTTTTTTTTTTTTGCGGTACGCGGACCTCCCACTGTCATGGCCTCTCCCGCTGCGGAGCACAGGCTCCGGACGCGCAGGCTCAGCGGCCATGGCTCACGGGCCCAGCCACTCCGCGGCATGTGGGATCTTCCCGGACCGGGGCACGAACCCGCGTCCCCTGCATCGGCAGGCGGACTCGCAACCGCTGCGCCACCAGGGAAGCCCTGAGCACGGTATTTTTAAACACAACCAACTTTATAGGGGTGGAGTTTGGGTGGAGAAAGGGCGTGAATCCCCTTTCTCAAGAAAAGTGCTTCCCAGAGTCCCCCGAGATAGGGCTACCATCTCCTGGCAACAAAAGAAACTTGGGCGTGAGGGCAGGAGCTCAGGTCATGAGAGACTTGGATTGCCGTGATCATAGTGACCTGTAACACTGACTCGTTTTTTCATTTATTCATTCATTCCCTAAATATTTAATAGAAAACCTGAGCTCATTGGGCCTGGTAAAAATCCTTGCCCTCACAGAGTTTATGTCATTTCTGAACCGTGCCAGGAAGGGTCAGGACTGACCAACCAAGGCAGCTTAAATTGGTGGGCACACATTTTGAGTGGATCTAGGACACCTACCACTCTCCCCACTATTATTCTTTTCTTCACTCTTATCCTTTCCTGGGATCTCCCAAGAGGGTATAAATGCCAGTCTCCAACGCGGAGTTTGGCATACCTAACATTTACTACTGCATTTAGAGAGTCAATGAATTTTTCAAAACTTCCACTGCTAGGAATGAATAAATGAAAAAATAAATGAGTCCTTCTACTCTTTCTTTCTCAGACTTTTTTATTTTTAAAATCTTGTTCCTTGCCTGGGTATAGTCTCTTGCTCTTGTTGGGGTTTTGTTGTTATTTGATTTTTTCAAGTGAACATAGTGTTGCTTTTATGGAAGTATTTTATGGTAATAGAAATTCTTAGCCCTACTTTTTTAAAAAATAAATTTAGGCCTTACAGTAACTTCCAGTAAGAGATGCATATAGAACACATTTATTGGGATGGAAATATAATACCAAAGTCATAAAAAGGAGGAGGAAGCATATACTCTAGCTCCAAAGGCTAACATGTTAACTGTGCATGATTATTAATTCTGTTTTTGCCAACCAGAGAAAGAAGAGCTATGCAATGTATTGCTCTTAGAAAGGCAAATTTGGAAGGCAGTTTTTTAGAAGGGATGTTTTCCCCTAGTACTAGACTCTAAAATAAAATAAACCCATCATGCAATGTCCTATGTCAGAGACACCGCTAGATATTTTAGTCAACAACTTCAAAAGCTTTATAGCAAATCTGGTCTTTGCACTTTCTAAAAGATAAACAGTAACGGTGATTCTGGAGAAGACTGAGTTAATGTCACATAAATATATAGCTCTACCACGATCTAATGAGATACCAGGACAGATCTTAAAAGTAAAAAATAGATGGATAACATGTCCCTTAATCTTTACTAAATGTCACTTTTCTCTGCTTAGCTTTCGAAAAAAGGAAAGTAATTGACAGTTCAAGGTCATTCTCCAACCAGTGTAGTGTTAGGATTTTACGTTGTTGACTGATATAAGATACATAAATCTTGTACATCAAGCAAGCAGGTAGCAAGGCTGACATTCTATTAACCAAGTTGAAAATGCTGCCCTAGGTAGTCCCCTGGGGCCTAGAGGTTAGGATTCTGGGCTTTCACTGCCATGGCCCAGGTTCAATCCCTGGTTAGGGAACCAAGATCCCGTAATGCACATGGCCAAAAAAAAAAAAAAGAAAGAAAATCCTGCCCCAAACTCTCTGTTCTGAGGGAAGATGGACTGTAGAATACCTGAGCCAAAGCCCAAATTTTCCCTGACAAAACCTTTGCCTCTATTCTAGCACCTGGGTGAGGTCCCTGGAGAAACATACAAATCTGCAGAATTGTATGGGACTCATCTTCCTAGCAAGCATGCTTGGGCACAGACTGGTATACACAAGCTTGACCTGGAAAATTTTCAGAGTAGGTATCATCAATTTTGCCACTCAGCCACAGAAAAGGTCCAGTAATGTTCCTGTGGAACATTTGATTCTGAACAGCATAATTTCCTGACATGCCTGCCAGAATGAATTAGCTGCAAAATGTACAGCCAGGCACCTGCATAACTTGACCCTCTGCACGGAGCTGTTTGAATTCTGGTGATGGCCATGGAAGACAGCAATTGGAACTTGAGCCATTCTTTCTGGTAGAAGTTGAATAATAGAAACGACTGCTTATAAAGACTCCTCCCATAATACCTGCTATTAAAGCTATATCATATACCACTTACATGTGGAATCTAAAATATGACACAAATGAACCTATCTAAGAAACAGAAACAGACTCACGGACATAGAGAACAGACCTGTGGGGAATTCCCTGACAGTCCAGTGGTTAGGACTCCAAGCTTTCACTAATGTGGGCCTGGGTTCGATCCCTAGTTGGGGAACTAAGATCCTGCAAGCCACGCAGTGTGGCCAGGGGAAAAAAAAAATACAGAACAGACTTGTGGTTGCCAAGGGGGAGGGGGTTGGGGAAGGGATGGAGTGGGAGGTTGGGATTAGCAGATGTAAGCTATTATACATAGAATGGATAAACAACAAGGTATAACATAGAGAACTATATTCAATATCCTGTGATAAACCATAATGGAAAAGAACATTAAAAAAAAGAATGTGTATATATATAAAACTGAATCACTTTGCTGTACAGCAGAAATTAACACAACATTGTAAATCAACTATACTTCAATTTAAAATATTATATCATAAGCATACAGAGGCTTAATCTGTATGATTTGCTATGGCAAAAGGGCTTGCGTTCCAGTAAGAAACAGTGGTTTCCTTGAGAGTGCTGTTTGCTCTCATCATCTTTTCTTGGGTCCCTTACATTTTGAAAGGCCATCAAAAGAAGGTTATTTAAAGTCTTGGGGTCCATGTTAAGCCCTGTGAAGGCCAACAGTAAGGATTGTCCAGTGAGTGAACAGGTTCAAACTGGTTTGCAGGGCAATGAGATTTCCCCTTTTTAAAGTGGTAATTCACAAGATCTCCAGGTTCTGGGCAGCTATCGCCTGTGTTCAACCACTTTGTCTCAAGGTGCCTTCTTGAGCCGTAAGAGAAACTCTCATGCTTGCTGCATAAGACAGGAGGGTAACAGAAGTCATTGTCCTTCAGCTGGTGTACAGTCCCCTGGTGGGCTCAGCCACACCCCAGTCCAAGAGTGCCTCGCTGCAAATGCTGAGAGACTGGGAGACACTTACACCTGATAGACCTGCTCAAGAAAGGTGCCCCCTGGTGTTTACCCCAGGCTTTACAAGCCTGGCTCCTATCTGAATTTTGTCCATAAAATCAAAAATTGAATAGATTTCAGAGAATGTTGTAACAGTCATTTTCTTAGCCAAAACACAAAAGGAATCCCCTGCTCTTCCCCAGAACTACAGGGTGGAGGGGGATAAATCTCTTAATTCACCTCTGACTCATTATTATTAATTTTAATCCAGTTTTCCGTATTTCTCCCCAGCTCCTTTTTGGGGAAAGGAAGTTAATTGTTTTGTTGTTCCTATAGTTGCTATGTATAAAAATTTGTTGTTAGTTGTGCTATTTTAAATACTTGCCTAATTTGGGTCCATCTCTTTTGTCCATTGATTAATTTACATTAATTTTTGAATAGGCACAAAAGTCAAAGGTATAAAACAATGTAATAAAAATGTTTTCTTCTTATCCAACTCTCCCAAATATCTAGTTTTGATCTCCAGTAGTACCTGTCGTTATCAGTTTTATGTATCTGTCTTAAAGATTTTTCTATGAACATACGTTGTTTTTTAAAAACAACAAAAACAGCATACTAATTAATAGCACATTTTTCTGCATCCTGATTCTTTTTACTCAACAGTATATCTTTACAATCACTTTATATTAATACAAACAAATCTGCTTCATTCATTTTAACAGTGATGTAGCATTTCATCTCATGGTCCAGAGAGGACTGTAGTTAGGGACTAACCAACTATATTATCAAACTTCTTTATCTTTGCTAATTTGATAGGTGACAAATATTTTATCTTTATAATTCTAATGAAAAATTTACTCCTCCTTTCCCACTTTTATACCTCTTGTATCTTTTCTTTTTTCTCATTGGCTACTAATTCCAGAACAACATTAAATAATCATGGTGAGTATGGATGTCCTTGACTTGTCCTTGACTTTCATGGGAAGGAGCTTGATGTTTCCCATTAAGCATGATTCTAGCTCTTGGGCTGAGATATAGGTACTTTGCCATGTTAAGGAGTTATCCATTTATTTCTATGTTATTAAGAGGTTCATTTTTATTTATGTATTTTGCCAAGAATGAAGCTTGAAGTTTTTCAAACACCTCTCAACATCTAATTTCACTTTTTCAACCCTTCTCACCAACCCAGCAGTGTATTCTATCATTCCGTTATTCAGTACTTTACTTGTCCTTGGCCATCCAATTGGCAATTGCCTCACCCTCATACACACTGTAGTGGATACTGTGGTCTTCCACCCAGATCCCTTCACCATCCCTGCAGGTGCTAAATGTTCACACCTGCATCCCTCCCTGGGAATTTCCCTAGGTAACAGGCACGGCTCCACCTTAGACAAAGGTTGTAATCTCTCTGGCTGATACATGGGTGCAAAGGGCTACCCCTTGGCCTCAGTTTGGGGAAGACTCTGAAAAACCATCCCAGGTCCAGAACTCCTGATAGAATAATCTGACGCCTTGGGTTGCACCTGCATCGTGAGTCAGCTTCTCCCTCTGTCAGAGTCCTGCCTCCCTCGCTTCCTTAAAGCTGTATTTCCTGAGTGAAATCCTTAATAAACGTTCTGCATGTGACTCTTTGTCTCAGAATCTGTTTCCAGGGACCCAGTCGAAGATACACAGAAACCTGTGAACCCTTTTGTTATAGACATTTTCCATGTGTCCCTACAGATCTCCACTCTCTTCCCCCTGGCTTTCTGCCCCTTGCAGCTCACTTGTGTGAATTGCATTAGCAGGACTCCTGTGCCCCTGTCTTCCTGTTGGATTTAGTCAGCGGAGTGCCACCGCAGAAGATCCAAGGGAGAGAGGACAGTAAGGTGGGATATTTATTCCCTGATAGAGGTTGGCTGGGTTATTTGATTGATTGCAAGTCGATGCTGCTCTCCGATTGGCTTGGTCTACGTGACTCTGTCCTTCCATGTTCTGGCAGCATCTGCCTCTTTTGTTCTCTCAGACTCAGGGAAGGTAAAAACTATTGCTACTATCACTTGGGGTTCTCCTCCCCAGCCACACGTGTTTAACTAGCCTCCCTTATAAATAAATGCTCTTAAATTATACAGGTTTGATTAATCAATTTCCTTTGGGGACTAAGATTAATACAGACCCATCAGATGTAAGGAGAAAGCTGGATTCCCGTTGCTTCCTGCCTATACTGGCAAAGTTTTAGCACAGGACAGAGGAAGAGGATGCAATGACATAATAATAATCATACTAGCTAATATTTACTGAGCACTTACTATGTGCCAGGCACTGTCAAAAAACAAATCCAGATTTAGTTAAGGAGAGACTTCATGTGAAAGGATTATTTCAGGGATGGGAGGTGGTGGGCCAAGGGGCTATGGCAATAGGAGGAGGTGTCTCATGTAATGGGGAGAATACTCTGATAATGAGACCTGCAAGGGCCTCACAGGTTAGGTAAAATGGGTTATTCTTTTATAGGGAGGACTACACAAGGCTAGAAAGAATGTAAAATGGGATAGTGGGATGAAAGTGTTGGGATGGCCGATCTGATAGTAATTCAGAGAATGTTTTACCCCGAGGTCAACCTACTTCAGGAGAAGCTGTTAAGGAGGGGCTGCAGGCCACCTTAAACTGAGGACGAGTCAAAGTACAGGGACTTGAGGGAAGGAGAAAATCCTAACCAAAGTTTGTTTAACAAATATTTTGTTCCGATTCATCAGTGGGGACAAAACAGTTCAGCTCATCATTTATGATGCAAAGAATAGGAATTGGGAGGGTCCCTGCCTGGCCTTTATCAGGGGTAAACAAGGGAGCACCCATGAGTCTTAGGTAAGTCATATGGGAAGGATGGCTCTTTGCAGTAAACCATTTTCCAGAACACAAAGGGTCGGGGCGGGGGCGGGGGGGGGTTTCTTTAACCATAACTATTTTCCAGGATCACAGGGCTCAAGGTAAAATTCAACATTGTCAGCGCTAATCTAAGAGTTTTACATGCATTCTCTTATTTAATCCTCTCCACATCTCTACTTGTTAAGTATAGTAGTACGGTTAAGAGGGTGCCAATAACACAAACTTAGACAAGTTACTTCAGCTTCATCTTTGTCAAAGGGGGTTAATAACAGTTCTGACCTCATAGGGTTGTTGTGAGGGTTAAACAAAGTAATACACACATAGATGCTTCTGGGGCAGAGCGAGTGTTCACTATACCACATTAATATTTATACCACTATACCACATAATATAATAATTACTATAATTATCCCCATTTTTCAAATGAAGAGAGGGTATGTAATTTATCCAACTAAGTAGAGATTAACTCCCCCCCCCCAAATTACACACTTTTATCCTCTCTGTTGCACTCCCCATGTGGGGAAAAAAAAAGATAAGGTGGGAGAAATGTTAGACAAAGTTGTCATAGATTTTCCAGTTACTGCCTACAATTCGAGAAGAAGGAACAGAAGCACTTTTTTACTTTTCTCTAACCTGAGGGATTTTGAGTCAGTAGCAGAAAGAAAACACTCTTACCTCTTAGAATTGTCATCATGCTGCTAGCAGAGTCTGTGATCACCCCAGGCTGGTACTGGGGCTGCAGCCAAGAGCCCCTCCCTCCCTCCCAAGTTATCAAGCCCTCCAGAGTATCCCCATTCTAACTGGGGCTGTCCTTTATTTCTAGATGCAAGAAGGTTGTAAAATTCTGCAAAACTGTTGTGATTTATTTTCTGCTAGACCAATTAGCAAAAGCTCTCTACATACTTCATCATTTTGGTGGTTGTTTTGTTGTTATAATATCAGTAACCTTTAATAATTTTGTTTCTTCTCTCTTGCTCTACCTTATTTTCTAGGGGGAATAAGTAGGAATATCAATTATCCTTCTCCCTCCTCCTGGATCTGACCAAGTTCTGGAAAATCTAGAGCCTAAAATGTTGGTTGGATTTTGATAAGGATAGGGGATTACTGGTAACTTCTTAGGCATGATCACTGGCATACCTATTTTATTTGATATCTGGAGCTGATCATTTTTAAACTCCTAACTCTCTATACAACAAAAAGTTTTCAGTAATCATCATGAAATCAAATTGATCATAATGGCCAGAAAAAGCAACAGTGTATTTTTAATTTATTGAACTTTGTATGTACAAAACATGTCAGTAAAATAAAGAAAAAACAAAGATTATATACCCAAAAATGTAACAAATTAATCCTATTTAATTACATTAATTTTAAGGGAAAAAATTATACCAACATATTGGTCTTTCACAGTAATGAATGATAACATTACATTACCCAAAAACTGGATTAGCCTCTTGGTGGGTCTGGAGCTAAAAGACTCAACCAAGCCAAAGATTGAGAGAAGGAAGGAAGGACAGAGCAGGTAAAGAGAAGGAGAACACTGGGGATCTTTCCCAAAGCAGTGTCTCCCAGAATAGCAAAACTGGGTAAAGTTTAAGCTAAGGCTATACACATATTCATGAAGGGCCTTGGGCGGTCTATAGAGTCTAAGCTTTAGTGGATTGAAGTTCCCAGGGTCAGAGAAAAGGTCAAACATCATCATCCCTTAGGTTCCAGCTGACCTAGTGATTGAGCGCTTCAAGCTAATCTTTATCGTTTAAACAGAACTGGGAGTCTTTACAATTAATAATATTGTCTTTGCTGTTGTTACTTCTCTTGCCTTGTTTCTGCATTCTTTTATCCCCTTAAGATCATTAATTACTGAGACCTGTTCAAGGGCAAGCATTGTGACCAGGCTTAGATAACACAGTGACTTAGGCTAAAAATGGTTTCTCTTATGTCAAGAAAGCCGTGCCTGGTTTTCTTTCTCCAGGAAGCCCCTACTTTATCTACTTACAATTAGAGATTAACTGCAATTAAATAAGAAGAATTCCAACTAAAATAAAACAGTTTCATGTATGAACTAAAACTTGTTAGCTTTCTGCTCAGAAGTTCCAACCTGCTCCAAGTCACGAGTTTTAGTGTCTGTCCCAAACCCTTTATGAGATAAAGTCTTTATGAAATTAGGCGTAACCCACATCTGAATTCTGTCCACAAAACTAAAAGTTGTTTAGGTATTAGAAAATGTAAAATTACCGGACAAAAATATTTCACCTCCCAGTTCAAACTATTTCACTGTTTTGAGTTTTAAACCCAAATAACAACTCCAAGCAGTCACATAGAATGACGGAATTATAGTAATTCAAGTTCTCTTTATCTTTACAGTCATTATGCCATCATTGTTCATCTACTGTCTAGATGCAGAAATATTAGTACCACTGGGATCTCAGACACGAGCTGTCTCCCTCATTCACAACCCACCCAATATAGCTCAATAATTCAAAACCTTTAGGAATTTACAAAATGAATGCTTGTAGTTCAGGGCCAACTGTGTAACTAACAATTCTCTATCTGCCATTAGAATACAATGTTTATTTAAATATAAGCAATAAAAGGTGCTAATTTGAAGTTTATATGTATTATTCAACACTATAAAGCAATTTTTTACAACTAAACAAAAAAATTATTTTAGGGAGAAGTATTTTATCACTGACATTGTTTAGAATTGCCAGTGCATGGTCGGTTTTTTGTTTTGTTTCGTTTTGAATTTATTTATTTTACTTTTGGCTGCGTTGGGTCTTCTTTGCTGTACGTGGGCTTTCTCTAGTTGTGGTGAGTGGGGGCTACTCTTCATTGCGGTGCATGGGTTTCTCATTGCGGTGGCTTCTCTTGTTGCAGAGCACAGGCTCTAGGCACGCAGGCTTCAGTAGTTGTGGCACGCAAGCTCAGTAGTTGTGGCACACAGGCTTAGTTGCTCCGAGGCATGTGGGATCTTCCCAGACCAGGGCTTGAACCCGTGTCCCCTGCATTGGCAGGCGGATTCTCAACCACTGCATCACCAGGGAAGCCCTGTGCTATTAATTTTTAAAATGTCTCAAAGTGGGGTTTTTTGACCAACATTTTAGGATTTAAATACAAGGCAAGGAATGAGTAAGAAAAAAAATAACATATAATAAAGGAGCATAGTTTTCAGGAAGTCGAGAGATGTAGTCTATTATTAGGGAGTCTTCGTTCCCTGTTTATGTTAAATCTAACCACAAAGACAGGGCTATATGAAACCTCAACAAATTGAGTTTAAATCAGTGGAAAACTAAGTGATAAAATTTTGCAACTTTTTTCGGAGTTAAAACAAAGGGAAAGAGAATTTCCTGGCATCATGCCACAAAAACTTGATTCAACATTTTTTAAAAATATAAATTTATTTATTTATTTTTGGCCGCCTTGGGTCTTCATTGCTGCTCGTGGGCTTTCTCTAGCTGCGGCGAGTGGGGGCTACTCTTCGCTGCGGTGCGCAGGCTTCTCATTGCAATGGCTTCTCTTGTTGTGGATCGAGGGCTCTAGGTGCGCGGGCTTCAGTAGTTGTGGCATGCGGGCTCAGTAGTTGTGGTGCACGAGCTTAGTTGCTCCGCGGCATGTGGGATCTTCCTGGACCAGGTCTCGAACCCGTGTCCCCTGCTTTGGCAGGGGAATTCTTAACCACTGTGCCACCAGGGAAGTGCAGGACTCACACATCTTGTTTTCTACTCCCAACTCAGCCACATAGAATTTGTATGGCTTTCTCACCTGTAAAATGAGCATCAAAACACTGACCTCATGTTTTTATAAAGATTAGCAATATACTGCACAAAACCTCTAGGCCAGGGAATTCCCTGGTAGTCCAGTGGTTAAGACTCTGAACTTCCACAACAGGGGCATGGCTTCGATCCCTGGTCAGGGAACTAAGATCCCACATGATCTGCGGTATGACCAAAACAAACAAACAAAAACCTCTAGGCCAGTGTCCGGTTCATGGTGGGCAATAAAATATTATGCTTACCTGGGAATTCCCTGACAGCCAGTGGTTAGGACTCAGCGCTCTCACTGCCGGGACCCCAGGTTCCTGGCTGGGGAACTAAGATCCTGCAAGCTGCATGGTGTGGCCAAAAAAAAAAAAAAAAAAAGTATATCTGTTATTTTAAATTATTTCGGCAGGATAAAAGAAGGCTGGAAAAAAGAGGAAGGATAGTGTTGGCGAGTTTTTCGTATAGCAGAGGAAATAGACTATTCTAAGCCTGTCTAGATGACGGGCAGAAGTTGTAAGAAAGCATATCTCTGTCCCTAGGAAAAAGTGTTTGTTTTGTGATTGAGTAGGCAAAGAGTGGAAAAGTTGCTTGATAAAATATTGAGCTCCTTATTGCAGGCCACCTTTGATGACTGAGAAGTCACATAGTAAGGACGTTGTAAATTAGATTCATAGTGGTTGAAGGTCCCTTCCAAATCCTGGGTTTTGTGATCTGGTATCACAGAGGTACCTCCTCTCCACCTATACCACATTTCTGAGGTTCAAAGCCCATAAAGTGAAGAATTACTGGGTACTGAACTTTTACCCATAAAGCCCCTGCTTACCTCCCAAACTGGGGAGAAGAGGACCATTTACAGACCATGCCTATCAACTAGGAAGAGTTGGTGGAGTTAATCTAACCATTTGTTTCTTATGTTGAAAAACATTCAGAAGTGTGCCTCGAACTACTGTATTTAACTTTCTCTCTCCTCCTGGTCCATTCTTTCCTTCCGCTCACCGCAGGCCAGGTGTCCCCTTCTACCTCTGAACCTTCTCCAACATTCTACTGTATGTCAGGACACTTTCATCTTCCCCTAACTTTGCCACCTAATCACAGATACAACTTCTGACAGCCCATTTTCCTCTACAACTTCTAGTTAAAATCACCAAGAAGGTAGTTTCACATATTAAGATAGAATAAAAATGTTAAGAATCAGCTGAGAAATATGAAGACTTAAAGAGGATATGACTGCCGTGTTTGTGGTCATGAAGTTTTAGAAACAAACAAGTATTCATCAAATTTCACATTATGAAATAAGTTATGTCTCATTGAGCCTGAAGTAATTTTAGGTCTAAAAACTTCTCGGGATGGCTTTATGCAAAGACGGATGGATGACTGTGATGTAGACATCTTCTCTATCCCTCCCCTTCCTGTAACCCCAGACCACTGGCCCCCCTTCTCTAGGAGGCTGACCTCTATGAACTGCCACCATGAACTC